>NC_135174.1:2233877-3548252 GCF_041146795.1 Maylandia zebra | reverse complement strand
CTTGGAAATCTTAGCTCAAACAGCTGCAAAACCTGTTTGCCCAGCACGGGAACCTTGAGTTCTATAAGATAAAGCCATAAACATGTGTATCCGAGTCTTCTATCAAAAGTTACAGCTATTCATATGAAGTTGTACAAAAACGCTTTCTTTCGCCAAGACAGTGCGTTTCTCACTGTTACATGCATTTGAATGGGGAACTCGACCGAAACAAAGTATAGGTTTTCATTATGTGAATAATTTGGAAATCTTAGCTCAAACAGCTGCAAAACCTGTTTGCCCAGCACGGGAACCTTGAGTTCTATAAGATAAAGCCATAAACATGTTTGTCTGAGTCTTCTATCAAAAGTTACAGCTATTTCTATGAAGTTGTACAAAAACGCTTTCTTTTGCCAAGACAGTGCGTTTCTCACTGTTACATGCATTTGAATGGGGAACTCGACCGAAACAAAGTATAGGTTTTCATTATGTGAATAACTTGGAAATCTTAGCTCAAACAGCTGCAAAACCTGTTTTCCCAGCACGGGAACCTTGAGTTCTATAAGATAAAGCCATAAACATGTGTATCCGAGTCTTCTATCAAAAGTTACAGCTATTCATATGAAGTTGTACAAAAACGCTTTCTTTCGCCAAGACAGTGCGTTTCTCACTGTTACATGCATTTGAATGGGGAACTCGACCGAAACAAAGTATAGGTTTTCATTATGTGAATAACTTGGAAATCTTAGCTCAAACAGCTGCAAAACCTGTTTTCCCAGCACGGAGACCTTGAGTTCTATAATATAAGGCCATAAACATGTTTGTCTGAGTCTTCTATCAAAAGTTACAGCTATTTCTATGAAGTTGTACAAAAACGCTTTCTTTCGCCAAGACAGTGCGTTTCTCACTGTTACATGCATTTGAATGGGGAACTCGACCGAAACAAAGTATAGGTTTTCATTATGTGAATAATTTGGAAATCTTAGCTCAAACAGCTGCAAAACCTGTTTGTCCAGCACGGGAACCTTGAGTTCTATAAGATAAAGCCATAAACATGTTTGTCTGCGTCTTCTATCAAAAGTTACAGCTATTTCTATGAAGTTGTACAAAAACGCTTTCTTTTGCCAAGACAGTGCGTTTCTCACTGTTACATGCATTTGAATGGGGAACTCGACCGAAACAAAGTATAGGTTTTCATTATGTGAATAACTTGGAAATCTTAGCTCAAACAGCTGCAAAACCTGTTTTCCCAGCACGGGAACCTTGAGTTCTATAAGATAAAGCCATAAACATGTGTATCCGAGGCTTCTATCAAAAGTTACAGCTATTTCTATGAAGTTGTACAAAAACGCTTTCTTTCGCCAAGACAGTGCGTTTCTCACTGTTACATGCATTTGAATGGGGAACTCGACCGAAACAAAGTATAGGTTTTCATTATGTGAATAACTTGGAAATCTTAGCTCAAACAGCTGCAAAACCTGTTTTCCCAGCACGGAGACCTTGAGTTCTATAATATAAGGCCATAAACATGTTTGTCTGAGTCTTCTATCAAAAGTTACAGCTATTTCTATGAAGTTGTACAAAAACGCTTTCTTTTGCCAAGACAGTGCGTTTCTCACTGTTACATGCATTTGAATGGGGAACTCGACCGAAACAAAGTATAGGTTTTCATTATGTGAATAACTTGGAAATCTTAGCTCAAACAGCTGCAAAACCTGTTTGCCCAGCACGGGAACCTTGAGTTCTATAAGATAAAGCCATAAACATGTGTATCCGAGTCTTCTATCAAAAGTTACAGCTATTCATATGAAGTTGTACAAAAACCCTTTCTTTCGCCAAGACAGTGCGTTTCTCACTGTTACATGCATTTGAATGGGGAACTCGACCGAAACAAAGTATAGGTTTTCATTATGTGAATAACTTGGAAATCTTAGCTCAAACAGCTGCAAAACCTGTTTGCCCAGCACGGGAACCTTGAGTTCTATAAGATAAAGCCATAAACATGTGTATCCGAGGCTTCTATCAAAAGTTACAGCTATTTCTATGAAGTTGTACAAAAACGCTTTCTTTCGCCAAGACAGTGCGTTTCTCACTGTTACATGCATTTGAATGGGGAACTCGACCGAAACAAAGTATAGGTTTTCATTATGTGAATAACTTGGAAATCTTAGCTCAAACAGCTGCAAAACCTGTTTGCCCAGCACGGGAACCTTGAGTTCTATAAGATAAAGCCATAAACATGTGTATCCGAGTCTTCTATCAAAAGTTACAGCTATTCATATGAAGTTGTACAAAAACCCTTTCTTTCGCCAAGACAGTGCGTTTCTCACTGTTACATGCATTTGAATGGGGAACTCGACCGAAACAAAGTATAGGTTTTCATTATGTGAATAACTTGGAAATCTTAGCTCAAACAGCTGCAAAACCTGTTTTCCCAGCACGGAGACCTTGAGTTCTATAATATAAGGCCATAAACATGTTTGTCTGAGTCTTCTATCAAAAGTTACAGCTATTTCTATGAAGTTGTACAAAAACGCTTTCTTTCGCCAAGACAGTGCGTTTCTCACTGTTACATGCATTTGAATGGGGAACTCGACCGAAACAAAGTATAGGTTTTCATTATGTGAATAACTTGGAAATCTTAGCTCAAACAGCTGCAAAACCTGTTTGCCCAGCACGGGAACCTTGAGTTCTATAAGATAAAGCCATAAACATGTGTATCCGAGTCTTCTATCAAAAGTTACAGCTATTCATATGAAGTTGTACAAAAACCCTTTCTTTCGCCAAGACAGTGCGTTTCTCACTGTTACATGCATTTGAATGGGGAACTCGACCGAAACAAAGTATAGGTTTTCATTATGTGAATAACTTGGAAATCTTAGCTCAAACAGCTGCAAAACCTGTTTGCCCAGCACGGGAACCTTGAGTTCTATAAGATAAAGCCATAAACATGTGTATCCGAGGCTTCTATCAAAAGTTACAGCTATTTCTATGAAGTTGTACAAAAACGCTTTCTTTCGCCAAGACAGTGCGTTTCTCACTGTTACATGCATTTGAATGGGGAACTCGACCGAAACAAAGTATAGGTTTTCATTATGTGAATAACTTGGAAATCTTAGCTCAAACAGCTGCAAAACCTGTTTGCCCAGCACGGGAACCTTGAGTTCTATAAGATAAAGCCATAAACATGTGTATCCGAGTCTTCTATCAAAAGTTACAGCTATTCATATGAAGTTGTACAAAAACCCTTTCTTTCGCCAAGACAGTGCGTTTCTCACTGTTACATGCATTTGAATGGGGAACTCGACCGAAACAAAGTATAGGTTTTCATTATGTGAATAACTTGGAAATCTTAGCTCAAACAGCTGCAAAACCTGTTTTCCCAGCACGGAGACCTTGAGTTCTATAATATAAGGCCATAAACATGTTTGTCTGAGTCTTCTATCAAAAGTTACAGCTATTTCTATGAAGTTGTACAAAAACGCTTTCTTTCGCCAAGACAGTGCGTTTCTCACTGTTACATGCATTTGAATGGGGAACTCGACCGAAACAAAGTATAGGTTTTCATTATGTGAATAACTTGGAAATCTTAGCTCAAACAGCTGCAAAACCTGTTTTCCCAGCACGGAGACCTTGAGTTCTATAATATAAGGCCATAAACATGTTTGTCTGAGTCTTCTATCAAAAGTTACAGCTATTTCTATGAAGTTGTACAAAAACGCTTTCTTTCGCCAAGACAGTGCGTTTCTCACTGTTACATGCATTTGAATGGGGAACTCGACCGAAACAAAGTATAGGTTTTCATTATGTGAATAACTTGGAAATCTTAGCTCAAACAGCTGCAAAACCTGTTTGCCCAGCACGGGAACCTTGAGTTCTATAAGATAAAGCCATAAACATGTGTATCCGAGGCTTCTATCAAAAGTTACAGCTATTTCTATGAAGTTGTACAAAAACGCTTTCTTTCGCCAAGACAGTGCGTTTCTCACTGTTACATGCATTTGAATGGGGAACTCGACCGAAACAAAGTATAGGTTTTCATTATGTGAATAACTTGGAAATCTTAGCTCAAACAGCTGCAAAACCTGTTTGCCCAGCACGGGAACCTTGAGTTCTATAAGATAAAGCCATAAACATGTGTATCCGAGGCTTCTATCAAAAGTTACAGCTATTCATATGAAGTTGTACAAAAACGCTTTCTTTCGCCAAGACAGTGCGTTTCTCACTGTTACATGCATTTGAATGGGGAACTCCACCGAAACAAAGTATAGGTTTTCATTATGTGAATAACTTGGAAATCTTAGCTCAAACAGCTGCAAAACCTGTTTTCCCAGCACGGGAACCTTGAGTTCTATAAGATAAAGCCATAAACATGTGTATCCGAGTCTTCTATCAAAAGTTACAGCTATTCATATGAAGTTGTACAAAAACGCTTTCTTTCGCCAAGACAGTGCGTTTCTCACTGTTACATGCATTTGAATGGGGAACTCGACCGAAACAAAGTATAGGTTTTCATTATGTGAATAATTTGGAAATCTTAGCTTAAACAGCTGCAAAACCTGTTTGTCCAGCACGGGAACCTTGAGTTCTATAAGATAAAGCCATAAACATGTTTGTCTGAGTCTTCTATCAAAAGTTACAGCTATTTCTATGAAGTTGTACAAAAACGCTTTCTTTTGCCAAGACAGTGCGTTTCTCACTGTTACATGCATTTGAATGGGGAACTCGACCGAAACAAAGTATAGGTTTTCATTATGTGAATAACTTGGAAATCTTAGCTCAAACAGCTGCAAAACCTGTTTTCCCAGCACGGAGACCTTGAGTTCTATAATATAAGGCCATAAACATGTTTGTCTGAGTCTTCTATCAAAAGTTACAGCTATTTCTATGAAGTTGTACAAAAACGCTTTCTTTCGCCAAGACAGTGCGTTTCTCACTGTTACATGCATTTGAATGGGGAACTCGACCGAAACAAAGTATAGGTTTTCATTATGTGAATAACTTGGAAATCTTAGCTCAAACAGCTGCAAAACCTGTTTGCCCAGCACGGGAACCTTGAGTTCTATAAGATAAAGCCATAAACATGTGTATCCGAGTCTTCTATCAAAAGTTACAGCTATTCATATGAAGTTGTACAAAAACCCTTTCTTTCGCCAAGACAGTGCGTTTCTCACTGTTACATGCATTTGAATGGGGAACTCGACCGAAACAAAGTATAGGTTTTCATTATGTGAATAACTTGGAAATCTTAGCTCAAACAGCTGCAAAACCTGTTTTCCCAGCACGGAGACCTTGAGTTCTATAATATAAGGCCATAAACATGTTTGTCTGAGTCTTCTATCAAAAGTTACAGCTATTTCTATGAAGTTGTACAAAAACGCTTTCTTTCGCCAAGACAGTGCGTTTCTCACTGTTACATGCATTTGAATGGGGAACTCGACCGAAACAAAGTATAGGTTTTCATTATGTGAATAACTTGGAAATCTTAGCTCAAACAGCTGCAAAACCTGTTTGCCCAGCACGGGAACCTTGAGTTCTATAAGATAAAGCCATAAACATGTGTATCCGAGGCTTCTATCAAAAGTTACAGCTATTTCTATGAAGTTGTACAAAAACGCTTTCTTTCGCCAAGACAGTGCGTTTCTCACTGTTACATGCATTTGAATGGGGAACTCGACCGAAACAAAGTATAGGTTTTCATTATGTGAATAACTTGGAAATCTTAGCTCAAACAGCTGCAAAACCTGTTTGCCCAGCACGGGAACCTTGAGTTCTATAAGATAAAGCCATAAACATGTGTATCCGAGGCTTCTATCAAAAGTTACAGCTATTCATATGAAGTTGTACAAAAACGCTTTCTTTCGCCAAGACAGTGCGTTTCTCACTGTTACATGCATTTGAATGGGGAACTCGACCGAAACAAAGTATAGGTTTTCATTATGTGAATAACTTGGAAATCTTAGCTCAAACAGCTGCAAAACCTGTTTGCCCAGCACGGGAACCTTGAGTTCTATAAGATAAAGCCATAAACATGTGTATCCGAGTCTTCTATCAAAAGTTACAGCTATTCATATGAAGTTGTACAAAAACCCTTTCTTTCGCCAAGACAGTGCGTTTCTCACTGTTACATGCATTTGAATGGGGAACTCGACCGAAACAAAGTATAGGTTTTCATTATGTGAATAACTTGGAAATCTTAGCTCAAACAGCTGCAAAACCTGTTTTCCCAGCACGGAGACCTTGAGTTCTATAATATAAGGCCATAAACATGTTTGTCTGAGTCTTCTATCAAAAGTTACAGCTATTTCTATGAAGTTGTACAAAAACGCTTTCTTTCGCCAAGACAGTGCGTTTCTCACTGTTACATGCATTTGAATGGGGAACTCGACCGAAACAAAGTATAGGTTTTCATTATGTGAATAACTTGGAAATCTTAGCTCAAACAGCTGCAAAACCTGTTTGCCCAGCACGGGAACCTTGAGTTCTATAAGATAAAGCCATAAACATGTGTATCCGAGTCTTCTATCAAAAGTTACAGCTATTTCTATGAAGTTGTACAAAAACGCTTTCTTTCGCCAAGACAGTGCGTTTCTCACTGTTACATGCATTTGAATGGGGAACTCGACCGAAACAAAGTATAGGTTTTCATTATGTGAATAACTTGGAAATCTTAGCTCAAACAGCTGCAAAACCTGTTTGCCCAGCACGGGAACCTTGAGTTCTATAAGATAAAGCCATAAACATGTGTATCCGAGGCTTCTATCAAAAGTTACAGCTATTCATATGAAGTTGTACAAAAACGCTTTCTTTCGCCAAGACAGTGCGTTTCTCACTGTTACATGCATTTGAATGGGGAACTCGACCGAAACAAAGTATAGGTTTTCATTATGTGAATAACTTGGAAATCTTAGCTCAAACAGCTGCAAAACCTGTTTGCCCAGCACGGAGACCTTGAGTTCTATAATATAAGGCCATAAACATGTTTGTCTGAGTCTTCTATCAAAAGTTACAGCTATTTCTATGAAGTTGTACAAAAACGCTTTCTTTCGCCAAGACAGTGCGTTTCTCACTGTTACATGCATTTGAATGGGGAACTCGACCGAAACAAAGTATAGGTTTTCATTATGTGAATAACTTGGAAATCTTAGCTCAAACAGCTGCAAAACCTGTTTGCCCAGCACGGGAACCTTGAGTTCTATAAGATAAAGCCATAAACATGTGTATCCGAGTCTTCTATCAAAAGTTACAGCTATTCATATGAAGTTGTACAAAAACGCTTTCTTTCGCCAAGACAGTGCGTTTCTCACTGTTACATGCATTTGAATGGGGAACTCGACCGAAACAAAGTATAGGTTTTCATTATGTGAATAATTTGGAAATCTTAGCTCAAACAGCTGCAAAACCTGTTTGTCCAGCACGGGAACCTTGAGTTCTATAAGATAAAGCCATAAACATGTTTGTCTGAGTCTTCTATCAAAAGTTACAGCTATTTCTATGAAGTTGTACAAAAACGCTTTCTTTTGCCAAGACAGTGCGTTTCTCACTGTTACATGCATTTGAATGGGGAACTCGACCGAAACAAAGTATAGGTTTTCATTATGTGAATAACTTGGAAATCTTAGCTCAAACAGCTGCAAAACCTGTTTTCCCAGCACGGGAACCTTGAGTTCTATAAGATAAAGCCATAAACATGTGTATCCGAGTCTTCTATCAAAAGTTACAGCTATTCATATGAAGTTGTACAAAAACGCTTTCTTTCGCCAAGACAGTGCGTTTCTCACTGTTACATGCATTTGAATGGGGAACTCGACCGAAACAAAGTATAGGTTTTCATTATGTGAATAACTTGGAAATCTTAGCTCAAACAGCTGCAAAACCTGTTTTCCCAGCACGGAGACCTTGAGTTCTATAATATAAGGCCATAAACATGTTTGTCTGAGTCTTCTATCAAAAGTTACAGCTATTTCTATGAAGTTGTACAAAAACGCTTTCTTTCGCCAAGACAGTGCGTTTCTCACTGTTACATGCATTTGAATGGGGAACTCGACCGAAACAAAGTATAGGTTTTCATTATGTGAATAATTTGGAAATCTTAGCTCAAACAGCTGCAAAACCTGTTTGTCCAGCACGGGAACCTTGAGTTCTATAAGATAAAGCCATAAACATGTTTGTCTGCGTCTTCTATCAAAAGTTACAGCTATTTCTATGAAGTTGTACAAAAACGCTTTCTTTTGCCAAGACAGTGCGTTTCTCACTGTTACATGCATTTGAATGGGGAACTCGACCGAAACAAAGTATAGGTTTTCATTATGTGAATAACTTGGAAATCTTAGCTCAAACAGCTGCAAAACCTGTTTTCCCAGCACGGGAACCTTGAGTTCTATAAGATAAAGCCATAAACATGTGTATCCGAGGCTTCTATCAAAAGTTACAGCTATTTCTATGAAGTTGTACAAAAACGCTTTCTTTCGCCAAGACAGTGCGTTTCTCACTGTTACATGCATTTGAATGGGGAACTCGACCGAAACAAAGTATAGGTTTTCATTATGTGAATAACTTGGAAATCTTAGCTCAAACAGCTGCAAAACCTGTTTTCCCAGCACGGAGACCTTGAGTTCTATAATATAAGGCCATAAACATGTTTGTCTGAGTCTTCTATCAAAAGTTACAGCTATTTCTATGAAGTTGTACAAAAACGCTTTCTTTTGCCAAGACAGTGCGTTTCTCACTGTTACATGCATTTGAATGGGGAACTCGACCGAAACAAAGTATAGGTTTTCATTATGTGAATAACTTGGAAATCTTAGCTCAAACAGCTGCAAAACCTGTTTGCCCAGCACGGGAACCTTGAGTTCTATAAGATAAAGCCATAAACATGTGTATCCGAGTCTTCTATCAAAAGTTACAGCTATTCATATGAAGTTGTACAAAAACCCTTTCTTTCGCCAAGACAGTGCGTTTCTCACTGTTACATGCATTTGAATGGGGAACTCGACCGAAACAAAGTATAGGTTTTCATTATGTGAATAACTTGGAAATCTTAGCTCAAACAGCTGCAAAACCTGTTTGCCCAGCACGGGAACCTTGAGTTCTATAAGATAAAGCCATAAACATGTGTATCCGAGGCTTCTATCAAAAGTTACAGCTATTTCTATGAAGTTGTACAAAAACGCTTTCTTTCGCCAAGACAGTGCGTTTCTCACTGTTACATGCATTTGAATGGGGAACTCGACCGAAACAAAGTATAGGTTTTCATTATGTGAATAACTTGGAAATCTTAGCTCAAACAGCTGCAAAACCTGTTTGCCCAGCACGGGAACCTTGAGTTCTATAAGATAAAGCCATAAACATGTGTATCCGAGTCTTCTATCAAAAGTTACAGCTATTCATATGAAGTTGTACAAAAACCCTTTCTTTCGCCAAGACAGTGCGTTTCTCACTGTTACATGCATTTGAATGGGGAACTCGACCGAAACAAAGTATAGGTTTTCATTATGTGAATAATTTGGAAATCTTAGCTTAAACAGCTGCAAAACCTGTTTGTCCAGCACGGGAACCTTGAGTTCTATAAGATAAAGCCATAAACATGTGTATCCGAGTCTTCTATCAAAAGTTACAGCTATTCATATGAAGTTGTACAAAAACCCTTTCTTTCGCCAAGACAGTGCGTTTCTCACTGTTACATGCATTTGAATGGGGAACTCGACCGAAACAAAGTATAGGTTTTCATTATGTGAATAATTTGGAAATCTTAGCTTAAACAGCTGCAAAACCTGTTTGTCCAGCACGGGAACCTTGAGTTCTATAAGATAAAGCCATAAACATGTTTGTCTGAGTCTTCTATCAAAAGTTACAGCTATTTCTATGAAGTTGTACAAAAACGCTTTCTTTTGCCAAGACAGTGCGTTTCTCACTGTTACATGCATTTGAATGGGGAACTCGACCGAAACAAAGTATAGGTTTTCATTATGTGAATAACTTGGAAATCTTAGCTCAAACAGCTGCAAAACCTGTTTTCCCAGCACGGAGACCTTGAGTTCTATAATATAAGGCCATAAACATGTTTGTCTGAGTCTTCTATCAAAAGTTACAGCTATTTCTATGAAGTTGTACAAAAACGCTTTCTTTCGCCAAGACAGTGCGTTTCTCACTGTTACATGCATTTGAATGGGGAACTCGACCGAAACAAAGTATAGGTTTTCATTATGTGAATAACTTGGAAATCTTAGCTCAAACAGCTGCAAAACCTGTTTGCCCAGCACGGGAACCTTGAGTTCTATAAGATAAAGCCATAAACATGTGTATCCGAGTCTTCTATCAAAAGTTACAGCTATTCATATGAAGTTGTACAAAAACGCTTTCTTTCGCCAAGACAGTGCGTTTCTCACTGTTACATGCATTTGAATGGGGAACTCGACCGAAACAAAGTATAGGTTTTCATTATGTGAATAATTTGGAAATCTTAGCTCAAACAGCTGCAAAACCTGTTTGTCCAGCACGGGAACCTTGAGTTCTATAAGATAAAGCCATAAACATGTTTGTCTGAGTCTTCTATCAAAAGTTACAGCTATTTCTATGAAGTTGTACAAAAACGCTTTCTTTTGCCAAGACAGTGCGTTTCTCACTGTTACATGCATTTGAATGGGGAACTCGACCGAAACAAAGTATAGGTTTTCATTATGTGAATAACTTGGAAATCTTAGCTCAAACAGCTGCAAAACCTGTTTTCCCAGCACGGGAACCTTGAGTTCTATAAGATAAAGCCATAAACATGTGTATCCGAGTCTTCTATCAAAAGTTACAGCTATTCATATGAAGTTGTACAAAAACGCTTTCTTTCGCCAAGACAGTGCGTTTCTCACTGTTACATGCATTTGAATGGGGAACTCGACCGAAACAAAGTATAGGTTTTCATTATGTGAATAACTTGGAAATCTTAGCTCAAACAGCTGCAAAACCTGTTTTCCCAGCACGGAGACCTTGAGTTCTATAATATAAGGCCATAAACATGTTTGTCTGAGTCTTCTATCAAAAGTTACAGCTATTTCTATGAAGTTGTACAAAAACGCTTTCTTTCGCCAAGACAGTGCGTTTCTCACTGTTACATGCATTTGAATGGGGAACTCGACCGAAACAAAGTATAGGTTTTCATTATGTGAATAATTTGGAAATCTTAGCTCAAACAGCTGCAAAACCTGTTTGTCCAGCACGGGAACCTTGAGTTCTATAAGATAAAGCCATAAACATGTTTGTCTGCGTCTTCTATCAAAAGTTACAGCTATTTCTATGAAGTTGTACAAAAACGCTTTCTTTTGCCAAGACAGTGCGTTTCTCACTGTTACATGCATTTGAATGGGGAACTCGACCGAAACAAAGTATAGGTTTTCATTATGTGAATAACTTGGAAATCTTAGCTCAAACAGCTGCAAAACCTGTTTTCCCAGCACGGGAACCTTGAGTTCTATAAGATAAAGCCATAAACATGTGTATCCGAGGCTTCTATCAAAAGTTACAGCTATTTCTATGAAGTTGTACAAAAACGCTTTCTTTCGCCAAGACAGTGCGTTTCTCACTGTTACATGCATTTGAATGGGGAACTCGACCGAAACAAAGTATAGGTTTTCATTATGTGAATAACTTGGAAATCTTAGCTCAAACAGCTGCAAAACCTGTTTTCCCAGCACGGAGACCTTGAGTTCTATAATATAAGGCCATAAACATGTTTGTCTGAGTCTTCTATCAAAAGTTACAGCTATTTCTATGAAGTTGTACAAAAACGCTTTCTTTTGCCAAGACAGTGCGTTTCTCACTGTTACATGCATTTGAATGGGGAACTCGACCGAAACAAAGTATAGGTTTTCATTATGTGAATAACTTGGAAATCTTAGCTCAAACAGCTGCAAAACCTGTTTGCCCAGCACGGGAACCTTGAGTTCTATAAGATAAAGCCATAAACATGTGTATCCGAGTCTTCTATCAAAAGTTACAGCTATTCATATGAAGTTGTACAAAAACCCTTTCTTTCGCCAAGACAGTGCGTTTCTCACTGTTACATGCATTTGAATGGGGAACTCGACCGAAACAAAGTATAGGTTTTCATTATGTGAATAACTTGGAAATCTTAGCTCAAACAGCTGCAAAACCTGTTTGCCCAGCACGGGAACCTTGAGTTCTATAAGATAAAGCCATAAACATGTGTATCCGAGGCTTCTATCAAAAGTTACAGCTATTTCTATGAAGTTGTACAAAAACGCTTTCTTTCGCCAAGACAGTGCGTTTCTCACTGTTACATGCATTTGAATGGGGAACTCGACCGAAACAAAGTATAGGTTTTCATTATGTGAATAACTTGGAAATCTTAGCTCAAACAGCTGCAAAACCTGTTTGCCCAGCACGGGAACCTTGAGTTCTATAAGATAAAGCCATAAACATGTGTATCCGAGGCTTCTATCAAAAGTTACAGCTATTCATATGAAGTTGTACAAAAACGCTTTCTTTCGCCAAGACAGTGCGTTTCTCACTGTTACATGCATTTGAATGGGGAACTCGACCGAAACAAAGTATAGGTTTTCATTATGTGAATAACTTGGAAATCTTAGCTCAAACAGCTGCAAAACCTGTTTTCCCAGCACGGGAACCTTGAGTTCTATAAGATAAAGCCATAAACATGTGTATCCGAGTCTTCTATCAAAAGTTACAGCTATTCATATGAAGTTGTACAAAAACGCTTTCTTTCGCCAAGACAGTGCGTTTCTCACTGTTACATGCATTTGAATGGGGAACTCGACCGAAACAAAGTATAGGTTTTCATTATGTGAATAATTTGGAAATCTTAGCTTAAACAGCTGCAAAACCTGTTTGTCCAGCACGGGAACCTTGAGTTCTATAAGATAAAGCCATAAACATGTTTGTCTGAGTCTTCTATCAAAAGTTACAGCTATTTCTATGAAGTTGTACAAAAACGCTTTCTTTTGCCAAGACAGTGCGTTTCTCACTGTTACATGCATTTGAATGGGGAACTCGACCGAAACAAAGTATAGGTTTTCATTATGTGAATAACTTGGAAATCTTAGCTCAAACAGCTGCAAAACCTGTTTTCCCAGCACGGAGACCTTGAGTTCTATAATATAAGGCCATAAACATGTTTGTCTGAGTCTTCTATCAAAAGTTACAGCTATTTCTATGAAGTTGTACAAAAACGCTTTCTTTCGCCAAGACAGTGCGTTTCTCACTGTTACATGCATTTGAATGGGGAACTCGACCGAAACAAAGTATAGGTTTTCATTATGTGAATAACTTGGAAATCTTAGCTCAAACAGCTGCAAAACCTGTTTTCCCAGCACGGAGACCTTGAGTTCTATAATATAAGGCCATAAACATGTTTGTCTGAGTCTTCTATCAAAAGTTACAGCTATTTCTATGAAGTTGTACAAAAACGCTTTCTTTCGCCAAGACAGTGCGTTTCTCACTGTTACATGCATTTGAATGGGGAACTCCACCGAAACAAAGTATAGGTTTTCATTATGTGAATAACTTGGAAATCTTAGCTCAAACAGCTGCAAAACCTGTTTGCCCAGCACGGGAACCTTGAGTTCTATAAGATAAAGCCATAAACATGTGTATCCGAGGCTTCTATCAAAAGTTACAGCTATTTCTATGAAGTTGTACAAAAACGCTTTCTTTCGCCAAGACAGTGCGTTTCTCACTGTTACATGCATTTGAATGGGGAACTCGACCGAAACAAAGTATAGGTTTTCATTATGTGAATAACTTGGAAATCTTAGCTCAAACAGCTGCAAAACCTGTTTGCCCAGCACGGGAACCTTGAGTTCTATAAGATAAAGCCATAAACATGTGTATCCGAGGCTTCTATCAAAAGTTACAGCTATTCATATGAAGTTGTACAAAAACGCTTTCTTTCGCCAAGACAGTGCGTTTCTCACTGTTACATGCATTTGAATGGGGAACTCGACCGAAACAAAGTATAGGTTTTCATTATGTGAATAACTTGGAAATCTTAGCTCAAACAGCTGCAAAACCTGTTTTCCCAGCACGGGAACCTTGAGTTCTATAAGATAAAGCCATAAACATGTGTATCCGAGTCTTCTATCAAAAGTTACAGCTATTCATATGAAGTTGTACAAAAACGCTTTCTTTCGCCAAGACAGTGCGTTTCTCACTGTTACATGCATTTGAATGGGGAACTCGACCGAAACAAAGTATAGGTTTTCATTATGTGAATAATTTGGAAATCTTAGCTTAAACAGCTGCAAAACCTGTTTGTCCAGCACGGGAACCTTGAGTTCTATAAGATAAAGCCATAAACATGTTTGTCTGAGTCTTCTATCAAAAGTTACAGCTATTTCTATGAAGTTGTACAAAAACGCTTTCTTTCGCCAAGACAGTGCGTTTCTCACTGTTACATGCATTTGAATGGGGAACTCGACCGAAACAAAGTATAGGTTTTCATTATGTGAATAACTTGGAAATCTTAGCTCAAACAGCTGCAAAACCTGTTTTCCCAGCACGGAGACCTTGAGTTCTATAATATAAGGCCATAAACATGTTTGTCTGAGTCTTCTATCAAAAGTTACAGCTATTTCTATGAAGTTGTACAAAAACGCTTTCTTTCGCCAAGACAGTGCGTTTCTCACTGTTACATGCATTTGAATGGGGAACTCGACCGAAACAAAGTATAGGTTTTCATTATGTGAATAACTTGGAAATCTTAGCTCAAACAGCTGCAAAACCTGTTTTCCCAGCACGGAGACCTTGAGTTCTATAAGATAAAGCCATAAACATGTTTGTCTGAGTCTTCTATCAAAAGTTACAGCTATTTATATGAAGTTGTACAAAAACGCTTTCTTTCGCCAAGACAGTGCGTTTCTCACTGTTACATGCATTTGAATGGGGAACTCGACCGAAACAAAGTATACGTTTTCATTATGTGAATAACTTGGAAATCTTAGCTCAAACAGCTGCAAAACCTGTTTTCCCAGCACGGAGACCTTGAGTTCTATAATATAAGGCCATAAACATGTTTGTCTGAGTCTTCTATCAAAAGTTACAGCTATTTCTATGAAGTTGTACAAAAACGCTTTCTTTCGCCAAGACAGTGCGTTTCTCACTGTTACATGCATTTGAATGGGGAACTCGACCGAAACAAAGTATAGGTTTTCATTATGTGAATAACTTGGAAATCTTAGCTCAAACAGCTGCAAAACCTGTTTGCCCAGCACGGGAACCTTGAGTTCTATAAGATAAAGCCATAAACATGTTTGTCTGAGTCTTCTATCAAAAGTTACAGCTATTTATATGAAGTTGTACAAAAACGCTTTCTTTCGCCAAGACAGTGCGTTTCTCACTGTTACATGCATTTGAATGGGGAACTCGACCGAAACAAAGTATACGTTTTCATTATGTGAATAACTTGGAAATCTTAGCTCAAACAGCTGCAAAACCTGTTTTCCCAGCACGGAGACCTTGAGTTCTATAATATAAGGCCATAAACATGTTTGTCTGAGTCTTCTATCAAAAGTTACAGCTATTTCTATGAAGTTGTACAAAAACGCTTTCTTTCGCCAAGACAGTGCGTTTCTCACTGTTACATGCATTTGAATGGGGAACTCGACCGAAACAAAGTATAGGTTTTCATTATGTGAATAACTTGGAAATCTTAGCTCAAACAGCTGCAAAACCTGTTTGCCCAGCACGGGAACCTTGAGTTCTATAAGATAAAGCCATAAACATGTGTATCCGAGGCTTCTATCAAAAGTTACAGCTATTTCTATGAAGTTGTACAAAAACGCTTTCTTTCGCCAAGACAGTGCGTTTCTCACTGTTACATGCATTTGAATGGGGAACTCGACCGAAACAAAGTATAGGTTTTCATTATGTGAATAACTTGGAAATCTTAGCTCAAACAGCTGCAAAACCTGTTTGCCCAGCACGGGAACCTTGAGTTCTATAAGATAAAGCCATAAACATGTGTATCCGAGGCTTCTATCAAAAGTTACAGCTATTCATATGAAGTTGTACAAAAACGCTTTCTTTCGCCAAGACAGTGCGTTTCTCACTGTTACATGCATTTGAATGGGGAACTCGACCGAAACAAAGTATAGGTTTTCATTATGTGAATAACTTGGAAATCTTAGCTCAAACAGCTGCAAAACCTGTTTTCCCAGCACGGGAACCTTGAGTTCTATAAGATAAAGCCATAAACATGTGTATCCGAGTCTTCTATCAAAAGTTACAGCTATTCATATGAAGTTGTACAAAAACGCTTTCTTTCGCCAAGACAGTGCGTTTCTCACTGTTACATGCATTTGAATGGGGAACTCGACCGAAACAAAGTATAGGTTTTCATTATGTGAATAACTTGGAAATCTTAGCTCAAACAGCTGCAAAACCTGTTTTCCCAGCACGGAGACCTTGAGTTCTATAATATAAGGCCATAAACATGTTTGTCTGAGTCTTCTATCAAAAGTTACAGCTATTTCTATGAAGTTGTACAAAAACGCTTTCTTTCGCCAAGACAGTGCGTTTCTCACTGTTACATGCATTTGAATGGGGAACTCGACCGAAACAAAGTATAGGTTTTCATTATGTGAATAATTTGGAAATCTTAGCTCAAACAGCTGCAAAACCTGTTTGTCCAGCACGGGAACCTTGAGTTCTATAAGATAAAGCCATAAACATGTTTGTCTGCGTCTTCTATCAAAAGTTACAGCTATTTCTATGAAGTTGTACAAAAACGCTTTCTTTTGCCAAGACAGTGCGTTTCTCACTGTTACATGCATTTGAATGGGGAACTCGACCGAAACAAAGTATAGGTTTTCATTATGTGAATAACTTGGAAATCTTAGCTCAAACAGCTGCAAAACCTGTTTTCCCAGCACGGGAACCTTGAGTTCTATAAGATAAAGCCATAAACATGTGTATCCGAGGCTTCTATCAAAAGTTACAGCTATTTCTATGAAGTTGTACAAAAACGCTTTCTTTCGCCAAGACAGTGCGTTTCTCACTGTTACATGCATTTGAATGGGGAACTCGACCGAAACAAAGTATAGGTTTTCATTATGTGAATAACTTGGAAATCTTAGCTCAAACAGCTGCAAAACCTGTTTTCCCAGCACGGAGACCTTGAGTTCTATAATATAAGGCCATAAACATGTTTGTCTGAGTCTTCTATCAAAAGTTACAGCTATTTCTATGAAGTTGTACAAAAACGCTTTCTTTTGCCAAGACAGTGCGTTTCTCACTGTTACATGCATTTGAATGGGGAACTCGACCGAAACAAAGTATAGGTTTTCATTATGTGAATAACTTGGAAATCTTAGCTCAAACAGCTGCAAAACCTGTTCTCCCAGCACGGGAACCTTGAGTTCTATAAGATAAAGCCATAAACATGTGTATCCGAGTCTTCTATCAAAAGTTACAGCTATTCATATGAAGTTGTACAAAAACCCTTTCTTTCGCCAAGACAGTGCGTTTCTCACTGTTACATGCATTTGAATGGGGAACTCGACCGAAACAAAGTATAGGTTTTCATTATGTGAATAACTTGGAAATCTTAGCTCAAACAGCTGCAAAACCTGTTTGCCCAGCACGGGAACCTTGAGTTCTATAAGATAAAGCCATAAACATGTGTATCCGAGGCTTCTATCAAAAGTTACAGCTATTTCTATGAAGTTGTACAAAAACGCTTTCTTTCGCCAAGACAGTGCGTTTCTCACTGTTACATGCATTTGAATGGGGAACTCGACCGAAACAAAGTATAGGTTTTCATTATGTGAATAACTTGGAAATCTTAGCTCAAACAGCTGCAAAACCTGTTTGCCCAGCACGGGAACCTTGAGTTCTATAAGATAAAGCCATAAACATGTGTATCCGAGGCTTCTATCAAAAGTTACAGCTATTCATATGAAGTTGTACAAAAACGCTTTCTTTCGCCAAGACAGTGCGTTTCTCACTGTTACATGCATTTGAATGGGGAACTCCACCGAAACAAAGTATAGGTTTTCATTATGTGAATAACTTGGAAATCTTAGCTCAAACAGCTGCAAAACCTGTTTTCCCAGCACGGGAACCTTGAGTTCTATAAGATAAAGCCATAAACATGTGTATCCGAGTCTTCTATCAAAAGTTACAGCTATTCATATGAAGTTGTACAAAAACGCTTTCTTTCGCCAAGACAGTGCGTTTCTCACTGTTACATGCATTTGAATGGGGAACTCGACCGAAACAAAGTATAGGTTTTCATTATGTGAATAATTTGGAAATCTTAGCTCAAACAGCTGCAAAACCTGTTTGCCCAGCACGGGAACCTTGAGTTCTATAAGATAAAGCCATAAACATGTGTATCCGAGGCTTCTATCAAAAGTTACAGCTATTCATATGAAGTTGTACAAAAACGCTTTCTTTCGCCAAGACAGTGCGTTTCTCACTGTTACATGCATTTGAATGGGGAACTCGACCGAAACAAAGTATAGGTTTTCATTATGTGAATAACTTGGAAATCTTAGCTCAAACAGCTGCAAAACCTGTTTTCCCAGCACGGAGACCTTGAGTTCTATAATATAAGGCCATAAACATGTTTGTCTGAGTCTTCTATCAAAAGTTACAGCTATTTCTATGAAGTTGTACAAAAACGCTTTCTTTCGCCAAGACAGTGCGTTTCTCACTGTTACATGCATTTGAATGGGGAACTCGACCGAAACAAAGTATAGGTTTTCATTATGTGAATAACTTGGAAATCTTAGCTCAAACAGCTGCAAAACCTGTTTGCCCAGCACGGGAACCTTGAGTTCTATAAGATAAAGCCATAAACATGTGTATCCGAGGCTTCTATCAAAAGTTACAGCTATTTCTATGAAGTTGTACAAAAACGCTTTCTTTCGCCAAGACAGTGCGTTTCTCACTGTTACATGCATTTGAATGGGGAACTCGACCGAAACAAAGTATAGGTTTTCATTATGTGAATAACTTGGAAATCTTAGCTCAAACAGCTGCAAAACCTGTTTGCCCAGCACGGGAACCTTGAGTTCTATAAGATAAAGCCATAAACATGTGTATCCGAGGCTTCTATCAAAAGTTACAGCTATTCATATGAAGTTGTACAAAAACGCTTTCTTTCGCCAAGACAGTGCGTTTCTCACTGTTACATGCATTTGAATGGGGAACTCGACCGAAACAAAGTATAGGTTTTCATTATGTGAATAACTTGGAAATCTTAGCTCAAACAGCTGCAAAACCTGTTTTCCCAGCACGGGAACCTTGAGTTCTATAAGATAAAGCCATAAACATGTGTATCCGAGTCTTCTATCAAAAGTTACAGCTATTCATATGAAGTTGTACAAAAACGCTTTCTTTCGCCAAGACAGTGCGTTTCTCACTGTTACATGCATTTGAATGGGGAACTCGACCGAAACAAAGTATAGGTTTTCATTATGTGAATAATTTGGAAATCTTAGCTCAAACAGCTGCAAAACCTGTTTGTCCAGCACGGGAACCTTGAGTTCTATAAGATAAAGCCATAAACATGTTTGTCTGAGTCTTCTATCAAAAGTTACAGCTATTTCTATGAAGTTGTACAAAAACGCTTTCTTTTGCCAAGACAGTGCGTTTCTCACTGTTACATGCATTTGAATGGGGAACTCGACCGAAACAAAGTATAGGTTTTCATTATGTGAATAACTTGGAAATCTTAGCTCAAACAGCTGCAAAACCTGTTTTCCCAGCACGGAGACCTTGAGTTCTATAATATAAGGCCATAAACATGTTTGTCTGAGTCTTCTATCAAAAGTTACAGCTATTTCTATGAAGTTGTACAAAAACGCTTTCTTTCGCCAAGACAGTGCGTTTCTCACTGTTACATGCATTTGAATGGGGAACTCGACCGAAACAAAGTATAGGTTTTCATTATGTGAATAACTTGGAAATCTTAGCTCAAACAGCTGCAAAACCTGTTTGCCCAGCACGGGAACCTTGAGTTCTATAAGATAAAGCCATAAACATGTGTATCCGAGGCTTCTATCAAAAGTTACAGCTATTCATATGAAGTTGTACAAAAACGCTTTCTTTCGCCAAGACAGTGCGTTTCTCACTGTTACATGCATTTGAATGGGGAACTCGACCGAAACAAAGTATAGGTTTTCATTATGTGAATAACTTGGAAATCTTAGCTCAAACAGCTGCAAAACCTGTTTTCCCAGCACGGGAACCTTGAGTTCTATAAGATAAAGCCATAAACATGTGTATCCGAGTCTTCTATCAAAAGTTACAGCTATTCATATGAAGTTGTACAAAAACGCTTTCTTTCGCCAAGACAGTGCGTTTCTCACTGTTACATGCATTTGAATGGGGAACTCGACCGAAACAAAGTATAGGTTTTCATTATGTGAATAATTTGGAAATCTTAGCTTAAACAGCTGCAAAACCTGTTTGTCCAGCACGGGAACCTTGAGTTCTATAAGATAAAGCCATAAACATGTTTGTCTGAGTCTTCTATCAAAAGTTACAGCTATTTCTATGAAGTTGTACAAAAACGCTTTCTTTTGCCAAGACAGTGCGTTTCTCACTGTTACATGCATTTGAATGGGGAACTCGACCGAAACAAAGTATAGGTTTTCATTATGTGAATAACTTGGAAATCTTAGCTCAAACAGCTGCAAAACCTGTTTTCCCAGCACGGAGACCTTGAGTTCTATAATATAAGGCCATAAACATGTTTGTCTGAGTCTTCTATCAAAAGTTACAGCTATTTCTATGAAGTTGTACAAAAACGCTTTCTTTCGCCAAGACAGTGCGTTTCTCACTGTTACATGCATTTGAATGGGGAACTCGACCGAAACAAAGTATAGGTTTTCATTATGTGAATAACTTGGAAATCTTAGCTCAAACAGCTGCAAAACCTGTTTGCCCAGCACGGGAACCTTGAGTTCTATAAGATAAAGCCATAAACATGTGTATCCGAGTCTTCTATCAAAAGTTACAGCTATTCATATGAAGTTGTACAAAAACGCTTTCTTTCGCCAAGACAGTGCGTTTCTCACTGTTACATGCATTTGAATGGGGAACTCGACCGAAACAAAGTATAGGTTTTCATTATGTGAATAATTTGGAAATCTTAGCTCAAACAGCTGCAAAACCTGTTTGTCCAGCACGGGAACCTTGAGTTCTATAAGATAAAGCCATAAACATGTTTGTCTGAGTCTTCTATCAAAAGTTACAGCTATTTCTATGAAGTTGTACAAAAACGCTTTCTTTTGCCAAGACAGTGCGTTTCTCACTGTTACATGCATTTGAATGGGGAACTCGACCGAAACAAAGTATAGGTTTTCATTATGTGAATAACTTGGAAATCTTAGCTCAAACAGCTGCAAAACCTGTTTTCCCAGCACGGGAACCTTGAGTTCTATAAGATAAAGCCATAAACATGTGTATCCGAGTCTTCTATCAAAAGTTACAGCTATTCATATGAAGTTGTACAAAAACGCTTTCTTTCGCCAAGACAGTGCGTTTCTCACTGTTACATGCATTTGAATGGGGAACTCGACCGAAACAAAGTATAGGTTTTCATTATGTGAATAACTTGGAAATCTTAGCTCAAACAGCTGCAAAACCTGTTTTCCCAGCACGGAGACCTTGAGTTCTATAATATAAGGCCATAAACATGTTTGTCTGAGTCTTCTATCAAAAGTTACAGCTATTTCTATGAAGTTGTACAAAAACGCTTTCTTTCGCCAAGACAGTGCGTTTCTCACTGTTACATGCATTTGAATGGGGAACTCGACCGAAACAAAGTATAGGTTTTCATTATGTGAATAATTTGGAAATCTTAGCTCAAACAGCTGCAAAA
The DNA here is from genome assembly GCF_041146795.1 of Maylandia zebra. Lineage (NCBI taxonomy): Eukaryota > Metazoa > Chordata > Actinopteri > Cichliformes > Cichlidae > Maylandia > Maylandia zebra. The sequence goes on along the minus strand of NC_135174.1, from coordinate 3,526,417 downwards.
CCTGTTTGTCCAGCACGGGAACCTTGAGTTCTATAAGATAAAGCCATAAACATGTTTGTCTGCGTCTTCTATCAAAAGTTACAGCTATTTCTATGAAGTTGTACAAAAACGCTTTCTTTTGCCAAGACAGTGCGTTTCTCACTGTTACATGCATTTGAATGGGGAACTCGACCGAAACAAAGTATAGGTTTTCATTATGTGAATAACTTGGAAATCTTAGCTCAAACAGCTGCAAAACCTGTTTTCCCAGCACGGAGACCTTGAGTTCTATAAGATAAAGCCATAAACATGTTTGTCTGAGTCTTCTATCAAAAGTTACAGCTATTTATATGAAGTTGTACAAAAACGCTTTCTTTCGCCAAGACAGTGCGTTTCTCACTGTTACATGCATTTGAATGGGGAACTCGACCGAAACAAAGTATAGGTTTTCATTATGTGAATAACTTGGAAATCTTAGCTCAAACAGCTGCAAAACCTGTTTTCCCAGCACGGAGACCTTGAGTTCTATAATATAAGGCCATAAACATGTTTGTCTGAGTCTTCTATCAAAAGTTACAGCTATTTCTATGAAGTTGTACAAAAACGCTTTCTTTCGCCAAGACAGTGCGTTTCTCACTGTTACATGCATTTGAATGGGGAACTCGACCGAAACAAAGTATAGGTTTTCATTATGTGAATAACTTGGAAATCTTAGCTCAAACAGCTGCAAAACCTGTTTGCCCAGCACGGGAACCTTGAGTTCTATAAGATAAAGCCATAAACATGTGTATCCGAGTCTTCTATCAAAAGTTACAGCTATTCATATGAAGTTGTACAAAAACGCTTTCTTTCGCCAAGACAGTGCGTTTCTCACTGTTACATGCATTTGAATGGGGAACTCGACCGAAACAAAGTATAGGTTTTCATTATGTGAATAATTTGGAAATCTTAGCTCAAACAGCTGCAAAACCTGTTTGTCCAGCACGGGAACCTTGAGTTCTATAAGATAAAGCCATAAACATGTTTGTCTGAGTCTTCTATCAAAAGTTACAGCTATTTCTATGAAGTTGTACAAAAACGCTTTCTTTTGCCAAGACAGTGCGTTTCTCACTGTTACATGCATTTGAATGGGGAACTCGACCGAAACAAAGTATAGGTTTTCATTATGTGAATAACTTGGAAATCTTAGCTCAAACAGCTGCAAAACCTGTTTTCCCAGCACGGGAACCTTGAGTTCTATAAGATAAAGCCATAAACATGTGTATCCGAGTCTTCTATCAAAAGTTACAGCTATTCATATGAAGTTGTACAAAAACGCTTTCTTTCGCCAAGACAGTGCGTTTCTCACTGTTACATGCATTTGAATGGGGAACTCGACCGAAACAAAGTATAGGTTTTCATTATGTGAATAACTTGGAAATCTTAGCTCAAACAGCTGCAAAACCTGTTTTCCCAGCACGGAGACCTTGAGTTCTATAATATAAGGCCATAAACATGTTTGTCTGAGTCTTCTATCAAAAGTTACAGCTATTTCTATGAAGTTGTACAAAAACGCTTTCTTTCGCCAAGACAGTGCGTTTCTCACTGTTACATGCATTTGAATGGGGAACTCGACCGAAACAAAGTATAGGTTTTCATTATGTGAATAATTTGGAAATCTTAGCTCAAACAGCTGCAAAACCTGTTTGTCCAGCACGGGAACCTTGAGTTCTATAAGATAAAGCCATAAACATGTTTGTCTGCGTCTTCTATCAAAAGTTACAGCTATTTCTATGAAGTTGTACAAAAACGCTTTCTTTTGCCAAGACAGTGCGTTTCTCACTGTTACATGCATTTGAATGGGGAACTCGACCGAAACAAAGTATAGGTTTTCATTATGTGAATAACTTGGAAATCTTAGCTCAAACAGCTGCAAAACCTGTTTTCCCAGCACGGGAACCTTGAGTTCTATAAGATAAAGCCATAAACATGTGTATCCGAGGCTTCTATCAAAAGTTACAGCTATTTCTATGAAGTTGTACAAAAACGCTTTCTTTCGCCAAGACAGTGCGTTTCTCACTGTTACATGCATTTGAATGGGGAACTCGACCGAAACAAAGTATAGGTTTTCATTATGTGAATAACTTGGAAATCTTAGCTCAAACAGCTGCAAAACCTGTTTTCCCAGCACGGAGACCTTGAGTTCTATAATATAAGGCCATAAACATGTTTGTCTGAGTCTTCTATCAAAAGTTACAGCTATTTCTATGAAGTTGTACAAAAACGCTTTCTTTTGCCAAGACAGTGCGTTTCTCACTGTTACATGCATTTGAATGGGGAACTCGACCGAAACAAAGTATAGGTTTTCATTATGTGAATAACTTGGAAATCTTAGCTCAAACAGCTGCAAAACCTGTTTGCCCAGCACGGGAACCTTGAGTTCTATAAGATAAAGCCATAAACATGTGTATCCGAGTCTTCTATCAAAAGTTACAGCTATTCATATGAAGTTGTACAAAAACCCTTTCTTTCGCCAAGACAGTGCGTTTCTCACTGTTACATGCATTTGAATGGGGAACTCGACCGAAACAAAGTATAGGTTTTCATTATGTGAATAACTTGGAAATCTTAGCTCAAACAGCTGCAAAACCTGTTTGCCCAGCACGGGAACCTTGAGTTCTATAAGATAAAGCCATAAACATGTGTATCCGAGGCTTCTATCAAAAGTTACAGCTATTTCTATGAAGTTGTACAAAAACGCTTTCTTTCGCCAAGACAGTGCGTTTCTCACTGTTACATGCATTTGAATGGGGAACTCGACCGAAACAAAGTATAGGTTTTCATTATGTGAATAACTTGGAAATCTTAGCTCAAACAGCTGCAAAACCTGTTTGCCCAGCACGGGAACCTTGAGTTCTATAAGATAAAGCCATAAACATGTGTATCCGAGGCTTCTATCAAAAGTTACAGCTATTCATATGAAGTTGTACAAAAACGCTTTCTTTCGCCAAGACAGTGCGTTTCTCACTGTTACATGCATTTGAATGGGGAACTCCACCGAAACAAAGTATAGGTTTTCATTATGTGAATAACTTGGAAATCTTAGCTCAAACAGCTGCAAAACCTGTTTTCCCAGCACGGGAACCTTGAGTTCTATAAGATAAAGCCATAAACATGTGTATCCGAGTCTTCTATCAAAAGTTACAGCTATTCATATGAAGTTGTACAAAAACGCTTTCTTTCGCCAAGACAGTGCGTTTCTCACTGTTACATGCATTTGAATGGGGAACTCGACCGAAACAAAGTATAGGTTTTCATTATGTGAATAATTTGGAAATCTTAGCTTAAACAGCTGCAAAACCTGTTTGTCCAGCACGGGAACCTTGAGTTCTATAAGATAAAGCCATAAACATGTTTGTCTGAGTCTTCTATCAAAAGTTACAGCTATTTCTATGAAGTTGTACAAAAACGCTTTCTTTTGCCAAGACAGTGCGTTTCTCACTGTTACATGCATTTGAATGGGGAACTCGACCGAAACAAAGTATAGGTTTTCATTATGTGAATAACTTGGAAATCTTAGCTCAAACAGCTGCAAAACCTGTTTTCCCAGCACGGAGACCTTGAGTTCTATAATATAAGGCCATAAACATGTTTGTCTGAGTCTTCTATCAAAAGTTACAGCTATTTCTATGAAGTTGTACAAAAACGCTTTCTTTCGCCAAGACAGTGCGTTTCTCACTGTTACATGCATTTGAATGGGGAACTCGACCGAAACAAAGTATAGGTTTTCATTATGTGAATAACTTGGAAATCTTAGCTCAAACAGCTGCAAAACCTGTTTTCCCAGCACGGAGACCTTGAGTTCTATAATATAAGGCCATAAACATGTTTGTCTGAGTCTTCTATCAAAAGTTACAGCTATTTCTATGAAGTTGTACAAAAACGCTTTCTTTCGCCAAGACAGTGCGTTTCTCACTGTTACATGCATTTGAATGGGGAACTCGACCGAAACAAAGTATAGGTTTTCATTATGTGAATAACTTGGAAATCTTAGCTCAAACAGCTGCAAAACCTGTTTGCCCAGCACGGGAACCTTGAGTTCTATAAGATAAAGCCATAAACATGTGTATCCGAGGCTTCTATCAAAAGTTACAGCTATTTCTATGAAGTTGTACAAAAACGCTTTCTTTCGCCAAGACAGTGCGTTTCTCACTGTTACATGCATTTGAATGGGGAACTCGACCGAAACAAAGTATAGGTTTTCATTATGTGAATAACTTGGAAATCTTAGCTCAAACAGCTGCAAAACCTGTTTGCCCAGCACGGGAACCTTGAGTTCTATAAGATAAAGCCATAAACATGTGTATCCGAGGCTTCTATCAAAAGTTACAGCTATTTCTATGAAGTTGTACAAAAACGCTTTCTTTCGCCAAGACAGTGCGTTTCTCACTGTTACATGCATTTGAATGGGGAACTCGACCGAAACAAAGTATAGGTTTTCATTATGTGAATAACTTGGAAATCTTAGCTCAAACAGCTGCAAAACCTGTTTGCCCAGCACGGGAACCTTGAGTTCTATAAGATAAAGCCATAAACATGTGTATCCGAGGCTTCTATCAAAAGTTACAGCTATTTCTATGAAGTTGTACAAAAACGCTTTCTTTCGCCAAGACAGTGCGTTTCTCACTGTTACATGCATTTGAATGGGGAACTCGACCGAAACAAAGTATAGGTTTTCATTATGTGAATAACTTGGAAATCTTAGCTCAAACAGCTGCAAAACCTGTTTGCCCAGCACGGGAACCTTGAGTTCTATAAGATAAAGCCATAAACATGTGTATCCGAGGCTTCTATCAAAAGTTACAGCTATTCATATGAAGTTGTACAAAAACGCTTTCTTTCGCCAAGACAGTGCGTTTCTCACTGTTACATGCATTTGAATGGGGAACTCGACCGAAACAAAGTATAGGTTTTCATTATGTGAATAACTTGGAAATCTTAGCTCAAACAGCTGCAAAACCTGTTTTCCCAGCACGGGAACCTTGAGTTCTATAAGATAAAGCCATAAACATGTGTATCCGAGTCTTCTATCAAAAGTTACAGCTATTCATATGAAGTTGTACAAAAACGCTTTCTTTCGCCAAGACAGTGCGTTTCTCACTGTTACATGCATTTGAATGGGGAACTCGACCGAAACAAAGTATAGGTTTTCATTATGTGAATAATTTGGAAATCTTAGCTTAAACAGCTGCAAAACCTGTTTGTCCAGCACGGGAACCTTGAGTTCTATAAGATAAAGCCATAAACATGTTTGTCTGAGTCTTCTATCAAAAGTTACAGCTATTTCTATGAAGTTGTACAAAAACGCTTTCTTTTGCCAAGACAGTGCGTTTCTCACTGTTACATGCATTTGAATGGGGAACTCGACCGAAACAAAGTATAGGTTTTCATTATGTGAATAACTTGGAAATCTTAGCTCAAACAGCTGCAAAACCTGTTTTCCCAGCACGGAGACCTTGAGTTCTATAATATAAGGCCATAAACATGTTTGTCTGAGTCTTCTATCAAAAGTTACAGCTATTTCTATGAAGTTGTACAAAAACGCTTTCTTTCGCCAAGACAGTGCGTTTCTCACTGTTACATGCATTTGAATGGGGAACTCGACCGAAACAAAGTATAGGTTTTCATTATGTGAATAACTTGGAAATCTTAGCTCAAACAGCTGCAAAACCTGTTTTCCCAGCACGGAGACCTTGAGTTCTATAAGATAAAGCCATAAACATGTTTGTCTGAGTCTTCTATCAAAAGTTACAGCTATTTATATGAAGTTGTACAAAAACGCTTTCTTTCGCCAAGACAGTGCGTTTCTCACTGTTACATGCATTTGAATGGGGAACTCGACCGAAACAAAGTATAGGTTTTCATTATGTGAATAACTTGGAAATCTTAGCTCAAACAGCTGCAAAACCTGTTTTCCCAGCACGGAGACCTTGAGTTCTATAATATAAGGCCATAAACATGTTTGTCTGAGTCTTCTATCAAAAGTTACAGCTATTTCTATGAAGTTGTACAAAAACGCTTTCTTTCGCCAAGACAGTGCGTTTCTCACTGTTACATGCATTTGAATGGGGAACTCGACCGAAACAAAGTATAGGTTTTCATTATGTGAATAACTTGGAAATCTTAGCTCAAACAGCTGCAAAACCTGTTTGCCCAGCACGGGAACCTTGAGTTCTATAAGATAAAGCCATAAACATGTGTATCCGAGGCTTCTATCAAAAGTTACAGCTATTTCTATGAAGTTGTACAAAAACGCTTTCTTTCGCCAAGACAGTGCGTTTCTCACTGTTACATGCATTTGAATGGGGAACTCGACCGAAACAAAGTATAGGTTTTCATTATGTGAATAACTTGGAAATCTTAGCTCAAACAGCTGCAAAACCTGTTTGCCCAGCACGGGAACCTTGAGTTCTATAAGATAAAGCCATAAACATGTGTATCCGAGGCTTCTATCAAAAGTTACAGCTATTCATATGAAGTTGTACAAAAACGCTTTCTTTCGCCAAGACAGTGCGTTTCTCACTGTTACATGCATTTGAATGGGGAACTCGACCGAAACAAAGTATAGGTTTTCATTATGTGAATAACTTGGAAATCTTAGCTCAAACAGCTGCAAAACCTGTTTTCCCAGCACGGGAACCTTGAGTTCTATAAGATAAAGCCATAAACATGTGTATCCGAGTCTTCTATCAAAAGTTACAGCTATTCATATGAAGTTGTACAAAAACGCTTTCTTTCGCCAAGACAGTGCGTTTCTCACTGTTACATGCATTTGAATGGGGAACTCGACCGAAACAAAGTATAGGTTTTCATTATGTGAATAATTTGGAAATCTTAGCTTAAACAGCTGCAAAACCTGTTTGTCCAGCACGGGAACCTTGAGTTCTATAAGATAAAGCCATAAACATGTTTGTCTGAGTCTTCTATCAAAAGTTACAGCTATTCATATGAAGTTGTACAAAAACCCTTTCTTTCGCCAAGACAGTGCGTTTCTCACTGTTACATGCATTTGAATGGGGAACTCGACCGAAACAAAGTATAGGTTTTCATTATGTGAATAACTTGGAAATCTTAGCTCAAACAGCTGCAAAACCTGTTTGCCCAGCACGGGAACCTTGAGTTCTATAAGATAAAGCCATAAACATGTGTATCCGAGGCTTCTATCAAAAGTTACAGCTATTCATATGAAGTTGTACAAAAACGCTTTCTTTCGCCAAGACAGTGCGTTTCTCACTGTTACATGCATTTGAATGGGGAACTCGACCGAAACAAAGTATAGGTTTTCATTATGTGAATAACTTGGAAATCTTAGCTCAAACAGCTGCAAAACCTGTTTTCCCAGCACGGGAACCTTGAGTTCTATAAGATAAAGCCATAAACATGTGTATCCGAGTCTTCTATCAAAAGTTACAGCTATTCATATGAAGTTGTACAAAAACGCTTTCTTTCGCCAAGACAGTGCGTTTCTCACTGTTACATGCATTTGAATGGGGAACTCGACCGAAACAAAGTATAGGTTTTCATTATGTGAATAATTTGGAAATCTTAGCTTAAACAGCTGCAAAACCTGTTTGTCCAGCACGGGAACCTTGAGTTCTATAAGATAAAGCCATAAACATGTTTGTCTGAGTCTTCTATCAAAAGTTACAGCTATTTCTATGAAGTTGTACAAAAATGCTTTCTTTTGCCAAGACAGTGCGTTTCTCACTGTTACATGCATTTGAATGGGGAACTCGACCGAAACAAAGTATAGGTTTTCATTATGTGAATAACTTGGAAATCTTAGCTCAAACAGCTGCAAAACCTGTTTTCCCAGCACGGAGACCTTGAGTTCTATAATATAAGGCCATAAACATGTTTGTCTGAGTCTTCTATCAAAAGTTACAGCTATTTCTATGAAGTTGTACAAAAACGCTTTCTTTCGCCAAGACAGTGCGTTTCTCACTGTTACATGCATTTGAATGGGGAACTCGACCGAAACAAAGTATAGGTTTTCATTATGTGAATAACTTGGAAATCTTAGCTCAAACAGCTGCAAAACCTGTTTTCCCAGCACGGAGACCTTGAGTTCTATAATATAAGGCCATAAACATGTTTGTCTGAGTCTTCTATCAAAAGTTACAGCTATTTCTATGAAGTTGTACAAAAACGCTTTCTTTCGCCAAGACAGTGCGTTTCTCACTGTTACATGCATTTGAATGGGGAACTCGACCGAAACAAAGTATAGGTTTTCATTATGTGAATAACTTGGAAATCTTAGCTCAAACAGCTGCAAAACCTGTTTGCCCAGCACGGGAACCTTGAGTTCTATAAGATAAAGCCATAAACATGTGTATCCGAGGCTTCTATCAAAAGTTACAGCTATTTCTATGAAGTTGTACAAAAACGCTTTCTTTCGCCAAGACAGTGCGTTTCTCACTGTTACATGCATTTGAATGGGGAACTCGACCGAAACAAAGTATAGGTTTTCATTATGTGAATAACTTGGAAATCTTAGCTCAAACAGCTGCAAAACCTGTTTGCCCAGCACGGGAACCTTGAGTTCTATAAGATAAAGCCATAAACATGTGTATCCGAGGCTTCTATCAAAAGTTACAGCTATTCATATGAAGTTGTACAAAAACGCTTTCTTTCGCCAAGACAGTGCGTTTCTCACTGTTACATGCATTTGAATGGGGAACTCGACCGAAACAAAGTATAGGTTTTCATTATGTGAATAACTTGGAAATCTTAGCTCAAACAGCTGCAAAACCTGTTTTCCCAGCACGGGAACCTTGAGTTCTATAAGATAAAGCCATAAACATGTGTATCCGAGTCTTCTATCAAAAGTTACAGCTATTCATATGAAGTTGTACAAAAACGCTTTCTTTCGCCAAGACAGTGCGTTTCTCACTGTTACATGCATTTGAATGGGGAACTCGACCGAAACAAAGTATAGGTTTTCATTATGTGAATAATTTGGAAATCTTAGCTTAAACAGCTGCAAAACCTGTTTGTCCAGCACGGGAACCTTGAGTTCTATAAGATAAAGCCATAAACATGTTTGTCTGAGTCTTCTATCAAAAGTTACAGCTATTTCTATGAAGTTGTACAAAAACGCTTTCTTTTGCCAAGACAGTGCGTTTCTCACTGTTACATGCATTTGAATGGGGAACTCGACCGAAACAAAGTATAGGTTTTCATTATGTGAATAACTTGGAAATCTTAGCTCAAACAGCTGCAAAACCTGTTTTCCCAGCACGGAGACCTTGAGTTCTATAATATAAGGCCATAAACATGTTTGTCTGAGTCTTCTATCAAAAGTTACAGCTATTTCTATGAAGTTGTACAAAAACGCTTTCTTTCGCCAAGACAGTGCGTTTCTCACTGTTACATGCATTTGAATGGGGAACTCGACCGAAACAAAGTATAGGTTTTCATTATGTGAATAACTTGGAAATCTTAGCTCAAACAGCTGCAAAACCTGTTTGCCCAGCACGGGAACCTTGAGTTCTATAAGATAAAGCCATAAACATGTGTATCCGAGGCTTCTATCAAAAGTTACAGCTATTTCTATGAAGTTGTACAAAAACGCTTTCTTTCGCCAAGACAGTGCGTTTCTCACTGTTACATGCATTTGAATGGGGAACTCGACCGAAACAAAGTATAGGTTTTCATTATGTGAATAACTTGGAAATCTTAGCTCAAACAGCTGCAAAACCTGTTTGCCCAGCACGGGAACCTTGAGTTCTATAAGATAAAGCCATAAACATGTGTATCCGAGGCTTCTATCAAAAGTTACAGCTATTCATATGAAGTTGTACAAAAACGCTTTCTTTCGCCAAGACAGTGCGTTTCTCACTGTTACATGCATTTGAATGGGGAACTCGACCGAAACAAAGTATAGGTTTTCATTATGTGAATAACTTGGAAATCTTAGCTCAAACAGCTGCAAAACCTGTTTTCCCAGCACGGGAACCTTGAGTTCTATAAGATAAAGCCATAAACATGTGTATCCGAGTCTTCTATCAAAAGTTACAGCTATTCATATGAAGTTGTACAAAAACGCTTTCTTTCGCCAAGACAGTGCGTTTCTCACTGTTACATGCATTTGAATGGGGAACTCGACCGAAACAAAGTATAGGTTTTCATTATGTGAATAATTTGGAAATCTTAGCTTAAACAGCTGCAAAACCTGTTTGTCCAGCACGGGAACCTTGAGTTCTATAAGATAAAGCCATAAACATGTTTGTCTGAGTCTTCTATCAAAAGTTACAGCTATTTCTATGAAGTTGTACAAAAACGCTTTCTTTTGCCAAGACAGTGCGTTTCTCACTGTTACATGCATTTGAATGGGGAACTCGACCGAAACAAAGTATAGGTTTTCATTATGTGAATAACTTGGAAATCTTAGCTCAAACAGCTGCAAAACCTGTTTTCCCAGCACGGAGACCTTGAGTTCTATAATATAAGGCCATAAACATGTTTGTCTGAGTCTTCTATCAAAAGTTACAGCTATTTCTATGAAGTTGTACAAAAACGCTTTCTTTCGCCAAGACAGTGCGTTTCTCACTGTTACATGCATTTGAATGGGGAACTCGACCGAAACAAAGTATAGGTTTTCATTATGTGAATAACTTGGAAATCTTAGCTCAAACAGCTGCAAAACCTGTTTTCCCAGCACGGAGACCTTGAGTTCTATAAGATAAAGCCATAAACATGTTTGTCTGAGTCTTCTATCAAAAGTTACAGCTATTTATATGAAGTTGTACAAAAACGCTTTCTTTCGCCAAGACAGTGCGTTTCTCACTGTTACATGCATTTGAATGGGGAACTCGACCGAAACAAAGTATAGGTTTTCATTATGTGAATAACTTGGAAATCTTAGCTCAAACAGCTGCAAAACCTGTTTTCCCAGCACGGAGACCTTGAGTTCTATAATATAAGGCCATAAACATGTTTGTCTGAGTCTTCTATCAAAAGTTACAGCTATTTCTATGAAGTTGTACAAAAACGCTTTCTTTCGCCAAGACAGTGCGTTTCTCACTGTTACATGCATTTGAATGGGGAACTCGACCGAAACAAAGTATAGGTTTTCATTATGTGAATAACTTGGAAATCTTAGCTCAAACAGCTGCAAAACCTGTTTGCCCAGCACGGGAACCTTGAGTTCTATAAGATAAAGCCATAAACATGTGTATCCGAGGCTTCTATCAAAAGTTACAGCTATTTCTATGAAGTTGTACAAAAACGCTTTCTTTCGCCAAGACAGTGCGTTTCTCACTGTTACATGCATTTGAATGGGGAACTCGACCGAAACAAAGTATAGGTTTTCATTATGTGAATAACTTGGAAATCTTAGCTCAAACAGCTGCAAAACCTGTTTGCCCAGCACGGGAACCTTGAGTTCTATAAGATAAAGCCATAAACATGTGTATCCGAGGCTTCTATCAAAAGTTACAGCTATTCATATGAAGTTGTACAAAAACGCTTTCTTTCGCCAAGACAGTGCGTTTCTCACTGTTACATGCATTTGAATGGGGAACTCGACCGAAACAAAGTATAGGTTTTCATTATGTGAATAACTTGGAAATCTTAGCTCAAACAGCTGCAAAACCTGTTTTCCCAGCACGGGAACCTTGAGTTCTATAAGATAAAGCCATAAACATGTGTATCCGAGTCTTCTATCAAAAGTTACAGCTATTCATATGAAGTTGTACAAAAACGCTTTCTTTCGCCAAGACAGTGCGTTTCTCACTGTTACATGCATTTGAATGGGGAACTCGACCGAAACAAAGTATAGGTTTTCATTATGTGAATAATTTGGAAATCTTAGCTTAAACAGCTGCAAAACCTGTTTGTCCAGCACGGGAACCTTGAGTTCTATAAGATAAAGCCATAAACATGTTTGTCTGAGTCTTCTATCAAAAGTTACAGCTATTTCTATGAAGTTGTACAAAAACGCTTTCTTTTGCCAAGACATTGCGTTTCTCACTGTTACATGCATTTGAATGGGGAACTCGACCGAAACAAAGTATAGGTTTTCATTATGTGAATAACTTGGAAATCTTAGCTCAAACAGCTGCAAAACCTGTTTGCCCAGCACGGGACCCTTGAGTTCTATAAGATAAAGCCATAAACATGTGTATCCGAGTCTTCTATCAAAAGTTACAGCTATTCATATGAAGTTGTACAAAAACCCTTTCTTTCGCCAAGACAGTGCGTTTCTCACTGTTACATGCATTTGAATGGGGAACTCGACCGAAACAAAGTATAGGTTTTCATTATGTGAATAACTTGGAAATCTTAGCTCAAACAGCTGCAAAACCTGTTTGCCCAGCACGGGAACCTTGAGTTCTATAAGATAAAGCCATAAACATGTGTATCCGAGGCTTCTATCAAAAGTTACAGCTATTCATATGAAGTTGTACAAAAACGCTTTCTTTCGCCAAGACAGTGCGTTTCTCACTGTTACATGCATTTGAATGGGGAACTCGACCGAAACAAAGTATAGGTTTTCATTATGTGAATAACTTGGAAATCTTAGCTCAAACAGCTGCAAAACCTGTTTTCCCAGCACGGGAACCTTGAGTTCTATAAGATAAAGCCATAAACATGTGTATCCGAGTCTTCTATCAAAAGTTACAGCTATTCATATGAAGTTGTACAAAAACGCTTTCTTTCGCCAAGACAGTGCGTTTCTCACTGTTACATGCATTTGAATGGGGAACTCGACCGAAACAAAGTATAGGTTTTCATTATGTGAATAATTTGGAAATCTTAGCTTAAACAGCTGCAAAACCTGTTTGTCCAGCACGGGAACCTTGAGTTCTATAAGATAAAGCCATAAACATGTTTGTCTGAGTCTTCTATCAAAAGTTACAGCTATTTCTATGAAGTTGTACAAAAATGCTTTCTTTTGCCAAGACAGTGCGTTTCTCACTGTTACATGCATTTGAATGGGGAACTCGACCGAAACAAAGTATAGGTTTTCATTATGTGAATAACTTGGAAATCTTAGCTCAAACAGCTGCAAAACCTGTTTTCCCAGCACGGAGACCTTGAGTTCTATAATATAAGGCCATAAACATGTTTGTCTGAGTCTTCTATCAAAAGTTACAGCTATTTCTATGAAGTTGTACAAAAACGCTTTCTTTCGCCAAGACAGTGCGTTTCTCACTGTTACATGCATTTGAATGGGGAACTCGACCGAAACAAAGTATAGGTTTTCATTATGTGAATAACTTGGAAATCTTAGCTCAAACAGCTGCAAAACCTGTTTTCCCAGCACGGAGACCTTGAGTTCTATAATATAAGGCCATAAACATGTTTGTCTGAGTCTTCTATCAAAAGTTACAGCTATTTCTATGAAGTTGTACAAAAACGCTTTCTTTCGCCAAGACAGTGCGTTTCTCACTGTTACATGCATTTGAATGGGGAACTCGACCGAAACAAAGTATAGGTTTTCATTATGTGAATAACTTGGAAATCTTAGCTCAAACAGCTGCAAAACCTGTTTGCCCAGCACGGGAACCTTGAGTTCTATAAGATAAAGCCATAAACATGTGTATCCGAGTCTTCTATCAAAAGTTACAGCTATTTCTATGAAGTTGTACAAAAACGCTTTCTTTCGCCAAGACAGTGCGTTTCTCACTGTTACATGCATTTGAATGGGGAACTCGACCGAAACAAAGTATAGGTTTTCATTATGTGAATAACTTGGAAATCTTAGCTCAAACAGCTGCAAAACCTGTTTGCCCAGCACGGGAACCTTGAGTTCTATAAGATAAAGCCATAAACATGTGTATCCGAGGCTTCTATCAAAAGTTACAGCTATTCATATGAAGTTGTACAAAAACGCTTTCTTTCGCCAAGACAGTGCGTTTCTCACTGTTACATGCATTTGAATGGGGAACTCGACCGAAACAAAGTATAGGTTTTCATTATGTGAATAACTTGGAAATCTTAGCTCAAACAGCTGCAAAACCTGTTTTCCCAGCACGGGAACCTTGAGTTCTATAAGATAAAGCCATAAACATGTGTATCCGAGTCTTCTATCAAAAGTTACAGCTATTCATATGAAGTTGTACAAAAACGCTTTCTTTCGCCAAGACAGTGCGTTTCTCACTGTTACATGCATTTGAATGGGGAACTCGACCGAAACAAAGTATAGGTTTTCATTATGTGAATAATTTGGAAATCTTAGCTTAAACAGCTGCAAAACCTGTTTGTCCAGCACGGGAACCTTGAGTTCTATAATATAAGGCCATAAACATGTTTGTCTGAGTCTTCTATCAAAAGTTACAGCTATTTCTATGAAGTTGTACAAAAACGCTTTCTTTTGCCAAGACAGTGCGTTTCTCACTGTTACATGCATTTGAATGGGGAACTCGACCGAAACAAAGTATAGGTTTTCATTATGTGAATAACTTGGAAATCTTAGCTCAAACAGCTGCAAAACCTGTTTTCCCAGCACGGAGACCTTGAGTTCTATAATATAAGGCCATAAACATGTTTGTCTGAGTCTTCTATCAAAAGTTACAGCTATTTCTATGAAGTTGTACAAAAACGCTTTCTTTCGCCAAGACAGTGCGTTTCTCACTGTTACATGCATTTGAATGGGGAACTCGACCGAAACAAAGTATAGGTTTTCATTATGTGAATAACTTGGAAATCTTAGCTCAAACAGCTGCAAAACCTGTTTGCCCAGCACGGGAACCTTGAGTTCTATAAGATAAAGCCATAAACATGTGTATCCGAGGCTTCTATCAAAAGTTACAGCTATTTCTATGAAGTTGTACAAAAACGCTTTCTTTCGCCAAGACAGTGCGTTTCTCACTGTTACATGCATTTGAATGGGGAACTCGACCGAAACAAAGTATAGGTTTTCATTATGTGAATAACTTGGAAATCTTAGCTCAAACAGCTGCAAAACCTGTTTGCCCAGCACGGGAACCTTGAGTTCTATAAGATAAAGCCATAAACATGTGTATCCGAGGCTTCTATCAAAAGTTACAGCTATTCATATGAAGTTGTACAAAAACGCTTTCTTTCGCCAAGACAGTGCGTTTCTCACTGTTACATGCATTTGAATGGGGAACTCGACCGAAACAAAGTATAGGTTTTCATTATGTGAATAACTTGGAAATCTTAGCTCAAACAGCTGCAAAACCTGTTTTCCCAGCACGGGAACCTTGAGTTCTATAAGATAAAGCCATAAACATGTGTATCCGAGTCTTCTATCAAAAGTTACAGCTATTCATATGAAGTTGTACAAAAACGCTTTCTTTCGCCAAGACAGTGCGTTTCTCACTGTTACATGCATTTGAATGGGGAACTCGACCGAAACAAAGTATAGGTTTTCATTATGTGAATAATTTGGAAATCTTAGCTTAAACAGCTGCAAAACCTGTTTGTCCAGCACGGGAACCTTGAGTTCTATAAGATAAAGCCATAAACATGTTTGTCTGAGTCTTCTATCAAAAGTTACAGCTATTTCTATGAAGTTGTACAAAAACGCTTTCTTTTGCCAAGACAGTGCGTTTCTCACTGTTACATGCATTTGAATGGGGAACTCGACCGAAACAAAGTATAGGTTTTCATTATGTGAATAACTTGGAAATCTTAGCTCAAACAGCTGCAAAACCTGTTTTCCCAGCACGGAGACCTTGAGTTCTATAATATAAGGCCATAAACATGTTTGTCTGAGTCTTCTATCAAAAGTTACAGCTATTTCTATGAAGTTGTACAAAAACGCTTTCTTTCGCCAAGACAGTGCGTTTCTCACTGTTACATGCATTTGAATGGGGAACTCGACCGAAACAAAGTATAGGTTTTCATTATGTGAATAACTTGGAAATCTTAGCTCAAACAGCTGCAAAACCTGTTTTCCCAGCACGGAGACCTTGAGTTCTATAAGATAAAGCCATAAACATGTTTGTCTGAGTCTTCTATCAAAAGTTACAGCTATTTATATGAAGTTGTACAAAAACGCTTTCTTTCGCCAAGACAGTGCGTTTCTCACTGTTACATGCATTTGAATGGGGAACTCGACCGAAACAAAGTATAGGTTTTCATTATGTGAATAACTTGGAAATCTTAGCTCAAACAGCTGCAAAACCTGTTTTCCCAGCACGGAGACCTTGAGTTCTATAATATAAGGCCATAAACATGTTTGTCTGAGTCTTCTATCAAAAGTTACAGCTATTTCTATGAAGTTGTACAAAAACGCTTTCTTTCGCCAAGACAGTGCGTTTCTCACTGTTACATGCATTTGAATGGGGAACTCGACCGAAACAAAGTATAGGTTTTCATTATGTGAATAACTTGGAAATCTTAGCTCAAACAGCTGCAAAACCTGTTTGCCCAGCACGGGAACCTTGAGTTCTATAAGATAAAGCCATAAACATGTGTATCCGAGGCTTCTATCAAAAGTTACAGCTATTTCTATGAAGTTGTACAAAAACGCTTTCTTTCGCCAAGACAGTGCGTTTCTCACTGTTACATGCATTTGAATGGGGAACTCGACCGAAACAAAGTATAGGTTTTCATTATGTGAATAACTTGGAAATCTTAGCTCAAACAGCTGCAAAACCTGTTTGCCCAACACGGGAACCTTGAGTTCTATAAGATAAAGCCATAAACATGTGTATCTGAGGCTTCTATCAAAAGTTACAGCTATTCATATGAAGTTGTACAAAAACGCTTTCTTTCGCCAAGACAGTGCGTTTCTCACTGTTACATGCATTTGAATGGGGAACTCGACCGAAACAAAGTATAGGTTTTCATTATGTGAATAACTTGGAAATCTTAGCTCAAACAGCTGCAAAACCTGTTTTCCCAGCACGGAGACCTTGAGTTCTATAATATAAGGCCATAAACATGTTTGTCTGAGTCTTCTATCAAAAGTTACAGCTATTTCTATGAAGTTGTACAAAAACGCTTTCTTTCGCCAAGACAGTGCGTTTCTCACTGTTACATGCATTTGAATGGGGAACTCGACCGAAACAAAGTATAGGTTTTCATTATGTGAATAACTTGGAAATCTTAGCTCAAACAGCTGCAAAACCTGTTTGCCCAGCACGGGAACCTTGAGTTCTATAAGATAAAGCCATAAACATGTGTATCCGAGGCTTCTATCAAAAGTTACAGCTATTCATATGAAGTTGTACAAAAACGCTTTCTTTCACCAAGACAGTGCGTTTCTCACTGTTACATGCATTTGAATGGGGAACTCGACCGAAACAAAGTATAGGTTTTCATTATGTGAATAACTTGGAAATCTTAGCTCAAACAGCTGCAAAACCTGTTTGCCCAGCACGGGAACCTTGAGTTCTATAAGATAAAGCCATAAACATGTGTATCCGAGTCTTCTATCAAAAGTTACAGCTATTCATATGAAGTTGTACAAAAACGCTTTCTTTCGCCAAGACAGTGCGTTTCTCACTGTTACATGCATTTGAATGGGGAACTCGACCGAAACAAAGTATAGGTTTTCATTATGTGAATAACTTGGAAATCTTAGCTCAAACAGCTGCAAAACCTGTTTTCCCAGCACGGAGACCTTGAGTTCTATAATATAAGGCCATAAACATGTTTGTCTGAGTCTTCTATCAAAAGTTACAGCTATTTCTATGAAGTTGTACAAAAACGCTTTCTTTCGCCAAGACAGTGCGTTTCTCACTGTTACATGCATTTGAATGGGGAACTCGACCGAAACAAAGTATAGGTTTTCATTATGTGAATAACTTGGAAATCTTAGCTCAAACAGCTGCAAAACCTGTTTGCCCAGCACGGGAACCTTGAGTTCTATAAGATAAAGCCATAAACATGTGTATCCGAGGCTTCTATCAAAAGTTACAGCTATTCATATGAAGTTGTACAAAAACGCTTTCTTTCACCAAGACAGTGCGTTTCTCACTGTTACATGCATTTGAATGGGGAACTCGACCGAAACAAAGTATAGGTTTTCATTATGTGAATAACTTGGAAATCTTAGCTCAAACAGCTGCAAAACCTGTTTGCCCAGCACGGGAACCTTGAGTTCTATAAGATAAAGCCATAAACATGTGTATCCGAGTCTTCTATCAAAAGTTACAGCTATTCATATGAAGTTGTACAAAAACGCTTTCTTTCGCCAAGACAGTGCGTTTCTCACTGTTACATGCATTTGAATGGGGAACTCGACCGAAACAAAGTATAGGTTTTCATTATGTGAATAACTTGGAAATCTTAGCTCAAACAGCTGCAAAACCTGTTTTCCCAGCACGGAGACCTTGAGTTCTATAATATAAGGCCATAAACATGTTTGTCTGAGTCTTCTATCAAAAGTTACAGCTATTTCTATGAAGTTGTACAAAAACGCTTTCTTTCGCCAAGACAGTGCGTTTCTCACTGTTACATGCATTTGAATGGGGAACTCGACCGAAACAAAGTATAGGTTTTCATTATGTGAATAACTTGGAAATCTTAGCTCAAACAGCTGCAAAACCTGTTTGCCCAGCACGGGAACCTTGAGTTCTATAAGATAAAGCCATAAACATGTGTATCCGAGGCTTCTATCAAAAGTTACAGCTATTCATATGAAGTTGTACAAAAACGCTTTCTTTCACCAAGACAGTGCGTTTCTCACTGTTACATGCATTTGAATGGGGAACTCGACCGAAACAAAGTATAGGTTTTCATTATGTGAATAACTTGGAAATCTTAGCTCAAACAGCTGCAAAACCTGTTTTCCCAGCACGGGAACCTTGAGTTCTATAAGATAAAGCCATAAACATGTGTATCCGAGTCTTCTATCAAAAGTTACAGCTATTCATATGAAGTTGTACAAAAACGCTTTCTTTCGCCAAGACAGTGCGTTTCTCACTGTTACATGCATTTGAATGGGGAACTCGACCGAAACAAAGTATAGGTTTTCATTATGTGAATAATTTGGAAATCTTAGCTCAAACAGCTGCAAAACCTGTTTGTCCAGCACGGGAACCTTGAGTTCTATAAGATAAAGCCATAAACATGTTTGTCTGAGTCTTCTATCAAAAGTTACAGCTATTTCTATGAAGTTGTACAAAAACGCTTTCTTTTGCCAAGACAGTGCGTTTCTCACTGTTACATGCATTTGAATGGGGAACTCGACCGAAACAAAGTATAGGTTTTCATTATGTGAATAACTTGGAAATCTTAGCTCAAACAGCTGCAAAACCTGTTTGCCCAGCACGGGAACCTTGAGTTCTATAAGATAAAGCCATAAACATGTGTATCCGAGTCTTCTATCAAAAGTTACAGCTATTCATATGAAGTTGTACAAAAACGCTTTCTTTCGCCAAGACAGTGCGTTTCTCACTGTTACATGCATTTGAATGGGGAACTCGACCGAAACAAAGTATAGGTTTTCATTATGTGAATAACTTGGAAATCTTAGCTCAAACAGCTGCAAAACCTGTTTGCCCAGCACGGGAACCTTGAGTTCTATAAGATAAAGCCATAAACATGTGTATCCGAGTCTTCTATCAAAAGTTACAGCTATTCATATGAAGTTGTACAAAAACGCTTTCTTTCGCCAAGACAGTGCGTTTCTCACTGTTACATGCATTTGAATGGGGAACTCGACCGAAACAAAGTATAGGTTTTCATTATGTGAATAACTTGGAAATCTTAGCTCAAACAGCTGCAAAACCTGTTTTCCCAGCACGGAGACCTTGAGTTCTATAATATAAGGCCATAAACATGTTTGTCTGAGTCTTCTATCAAAAGTTACAGCTATTTCTATGAAGTTGTACAAAAACGCTTTCTTTTGCCAAGACAGTGCGTTTCTCACTGTTACATGCATTTGAATGGGGAACTCGACCGAAACAAAGTATAGGTTTTCATTATGTGAATAACTTGGAAATCTTAGCTCAAACAGCTGCAAAACCTGTTTGCCCAGCACGGGAACCTTGAGTTCTATAATATAAGGCCATAAACATGTGTATCCGAGGCTTCTATCAAAAGTTACAGCTATTCATATGAAGTTGTACAAAAACGCTTTCTTTCACCAAGACAGTGCGTTTCTCACTGTTACATGCATTTGAATGGGGAACTCGACCGAAACAAAGTATAGGTTTTCATTATGTGAATAACTTGGAAATCTTAGCTCAAACAGCTGCAAAACCTGTTTGCCCAGCACGGGAACCTTGAGTTCTATAAGATAAAGCCATAAACATGTGTATCCGAGTCTTCTATCAAAAGTTACAGCTATTCATATGAAGTTGTACAAAAACGCTTTCTTTCGCCAAGACAGTGCGTTTCTCACTGTTACATGCATTTGAATGGGGAACTCGACCGAAACAAAGTATAGGTTTTCATTATGTGAATAACTTGGAAATCTTAGCTCAAACAGCTGCAAAACCTGTTTTCCCAGCACGGAGACCTTGAGTTCTATAATATAAGGCCATAAACATGTTTGTCTGAGTCTTCTATCAAAAGTTACAGCTATTTCTATGAAGTTGTACAAAAACGCTTTCTTTCGCCAAGACAGTGCGTTTCTCACTGTTACATGCATTTGAATGGGGAACTCGACCGAAACAAAGTATAGGTTTTCATTATGTGAATAACTTGGAAATCTTAGCTCAAACAGCTGCAAAACCTGTTTGCCCAGCACGGGAACCTTGAGTTCTATAAGATAAAGCCATAAACATGTGTATCCGAGGCTTCTATCAAAAGTTACAGCTATTCATATGAAGTTGTACAAAAACGCTTTCTTTCACCAAGACAGTGCGTTTCTCACTGTTACATGCATTTGAATGGGGAACTCGACCGAAACAAAGTATAGGTTTTCATTATGTGAATAACTTGGAAATCTTAGCTCAAACAGCTGCAAAACCTGTTTGCCCAGCACGGGAACCTTGAGTTCTATAAGATAAAGCCATAAACATGTGTATCCGAGTCTTCTATCAAAAGTTACAGCTATTCATATGAAGTTGTACAAAAACGCTTTCTTTCGCCAAGACAGTGCGTTTCTCACTGTTACATGCATTTGAATGGGGAACTCGACCGAAACAAAGTATAGGTTTTCATTATGTGAATAACTTGGAAATCTTAGCTCAAACAGCTGCAAAACCTGTTTTCCCAGCACGGAGACCTTGAGTTCTATAATATAAGGCCATAAACATGTTTGTCTGAGTCTTCTATCAAAAGTTACAGCTATTTCTATGAAGTTGTACAAAAACGCTTTCTTTCGCCAAGACAGTGCGTTTCTCACTGTTACATGCATTTGAATGGGGAACTCGACCGAAACAAAGTATAGGTTTTCATTATGTGAATAACTTGGAAATCTTAGCTCAAACAGCTGCAAAACCTGTTTGCCCAGCACGGGAACCTTGAGTTCTATAAGATAAAGCCATAAACATGTGTATCCGAGGCTTCTATCAAAAGTTACAGCTATTTCTATGAAGTTGTACAAAAACGCTTTCTTTCGCCAAGACAGTGCGTTTCTCACTGTTACATGCATTTGAATGGGGAACTCGACCGAAACAAAGTATAGGTTTTCATTATGTGAATAACTTGGAAATCTTAGCTCAAACAGCTGCAAAACCTGTTTTCCCAGCACGGAGACCTTGAGTTCTATAATATAAGGCCATAAACATGTTTGTCTGAGTCTTCTATCAAAAGTTACAGCTATTTCTATGAAGTTGTACAAAAACGCTTTCTTTCGCCAAGACAGTGCGTTTCTCACTGTTACATGCATTTGAATGGGGAACTCGACCGAAACAAAGTATAGGTTTTCATTATGTGAATAACTTGGAAATCTTAGCTCAAACAGCTGCAAAACCTGTTTGCCCAGCACGGGAACCTTGAGTTCTATAAGATAAAGCCATAAACATGTGTATCCGAGGCTTCTATCAAAAGTTACAGCTATTCATATGAAGTTGTACAAAAACGCTTTCTTTCACCAAGACAGTGCGTTTCTCACTGTTACATGCATTTGAATGGGGAACTCGACCGAAACAAAGTATAGGTTTTCATTATGTGAATAACTTGGAAATCTTAGCTCAAACAGCTGCAAAACCTGTTTGCCCAGCACGGGAACCTTGAGTTCTATAAGATAAAGCCATAAACATGTGTATCCGAGTCTTCTATCAAAAGTTACAGCTATTCATATGAAGTTGTACAAAAACGCTTTCTTTCGCCAAGACAGTGCGTTTCTCACTGTTACATGCATTTGAATGGGGAACTCGACCGAAACAAAGTATAGGTTTTCATTATGTGAATAACTTGGAAATCTTAGCTCAAACAGCTGCAAAACCTGTTTTCCCAGCACGGAGACCTTGAGTTCTATAATATAAGGCCATAAACATGTTTGTCTGAGTCTTCTATCAAAAGTTACAGCTATTTCTATGAAGTTGTACAAAAACGCTTTCTTTCGCCAAGACAGTGCGTTTCTCACTGTTACATGCATTTGAATGGGGAACTCGACCGAAACAAAGTATAGGTTTTCATTATGTGAATAACTTGGAAATCTTAGCTCAAACAGCTGCAAAACCTGTTTTCCCAGCACGGAGACCTTGAGTTCTATAATATAAGGCCATAAACATGTTTGTCTGAGTCTTCTATCAAAAGTTACAGCTATTTCTATGAAGTTGTACAAAAACGCTTTCTTTCGCCAAGACAGTGCGTTTCTCACTGTTACATGCATTTGAATGGGGAACTCGACCGAAACAAAGTATAGGTTTTCATTATGTGAATAACTTGGAAATCTTAGCTCAAACAGCTGCAAAACCTGTTTGCCCAGCACGGGAACCTTGAGTTCTATAAGATAAAGCCATAAACATGTGTATCCGAGGCTTCTATCAAAAGTTACAGCTATTCATATGAAGTTGTACAAAAACGCTTTCTTTCACCAAGACAGTGCGTTTCTCACTGTTACATGCATTTGAATGGGGAACTCGACCGAAACAAAGTATAGGTTTTCATTATGTGAATAACTTGGAAATCTTAGCTCAAACAGCTGCAAAACCTGTTTGCCCAGCACGGGAACCTTGAGTT
The DNA here is from genome assembly GCF_041146795.1 of Maylandia zebra. Classification (NCBI taxonomy): domain Eukaryota; kingdom Metazoa; phylum Chordata; class Actinopteri; order Cichliformes; family Cichlidae; genus Maylandia; species Maylandia zebra. The sequence goes on along the minus strand of NC_135174.1, from coordinate 3,503,398 downwards.
CTATAAGATAAAGCCATAAACATGTGTATCCGAGTCTTCTATCAAAAGTTACAGCTATTCATATGAAGTTGTACAAAAACGCTTTCTTTCGCCAAGACAGTGCGTTTCTCACTGTTACATGCATTTGAATGGGGAACTCGACCGAAACAAAGTATAGGTTTTCATTATGTGAATAACTTGGAAATCTTAGCTCAAACAGCTGCAAAACCTGTTTTCCCAGCACGGAGACCTTGAGTTCTATAATATAAGGCCATAAACATGTTTGTCTGAGTCTTCTATCAAAAGTTACAGCTATTTCTATGAAGTTGTACAAAAACGCTTTCTTTCGCCAAGACAGTGCGTTTCTCACTGTTACATGCATTTGAATGGGGAACTCGACCGAAACAAAGTATAGGTTTTCATTATGTGAATAACTTGGAAATCTTAGCTCAAACAGCTGCAAAACCTGTTTGCCCAGCACGGGAACCTTGAGTTCTATAAGATAAAGCCATAAACATGTGTATCCGAGTCTTCTATCAAAAGTTACAGCTATTCATATGAAGTTGTACAAAAACGCTTTCTTTCGCCAAGACAGTGCGTTTCTCACTGTTACATGCATTTGAATGGGGAACTCGACCGAAACAAAGTATAGGTTTTCATTATGTGAATAACTTGGAAATCTTAGCTCAAACAGCTGCAAAACCTGTTTTCCCAGCACGGAGACCTTGAGTTCTATAATATAAGGCCATAAACATGTTTGTCTGAGTCTTCTATCAAAAGTTACAGCTATTTCTATGAAGTTGTACAAAAACGCTTTCTTTCGCCAAGACAGTGCGTTTCTCACTGTTACATGCATTTGAATGGGGAACTCGACCGAAACAAAGTATAGGTTTTCATTATGTGAATAACTTGGAAATCTTAGCTCAAACAGCTGCAAAACCTGTTTTCCCAGCACGGGAACCTTGAGTTCTATAAGATAAAGCCATAAACATGTGTATCCGAGTCTTCTATCAAAAGTTACAGCTATTCATATGAAGTTGTACAAAAACGCTTTCTTTCGCCAAGACAGTGCGTTTCTCACTGTTACATGCATTTGAATGGGGAACTCGACCGAAACAAAGTATAGGTTTTCATTATGTGAATAATTTGGAAATCTTAGCTCAAACAGCTGCAAAACCTGTTTGTCCAGCACGGGAACCTTGAGTTCTATAAGATAAAGCCATAAACATGTTTGTCTGAGTCTTCTATCAAAAGTTACAGCTATTTCTATGAAGTTGTACAAAAACGCTTTCTTTTGCCAAGACAGTGCGTTTCTCACTGTTACATGCATTTGAATGGGGAACTCGACCGAAACAAAGTATAGGTTTTCATTATGTGAATAACTTGGAAATCTTAGCTCAAACAGCTGCAAAACCTGTTTGCCCAGCACGGGAACCTTGAGTTCTATAAGATAAAGCCATAAACATGTGTATCCGAGTCTTCTATCAAAAGTTACAGCTATTCATATGAAGTTGTACAAAAACGCTTTCTTTCGCCAAGACAGTGCGTTTCTCACTGTTACATGCATTTGAATGGGGAACTCGACCGAAACAAAGTATAGGTTTTCATTATGTGAATAACTTGGAAATCTTAGCTCAAACAGCTGCAAAACCTGTTTTCCCAGCACGGGAACCTTGAGTTCTATAAGATAAAGCCATAAACATGTGTATCCGAGTCTTCTATCAAAAGTTACAGCTATTCATATGAAGTTGTACAAAAACGCTTTCTTTCGCCAAGACAGTGCGTTTCTCACTGTTACATGCATTTGAATGGGGAACTCGACCGAAACAAAGTATAGGTTTTCATTATGTGAATAATTTGGAAATCTTAACTCAAACAGCTGCAAAACCTGTTTGTCCAGCACGGGAACCTTGAGTTCTATAAGATAAAGCCATAAACATGTTTGTCTGAGTCTTCTATCAAAAGTTACAGCTATTTCTATGAAGTTGTACAAAAACGCTTTCTTTTGCCAAGACAGTGCGTTTCTCACTGTTACATGCATTTGAATGGGGAACTCGACCGAAACAAAGTATAGGTTTTCATTATGTGAATAACTTGGAAATCTTAGCTCAAACAGCTGCAAAACCTGTTTGCCCAGCACGGGAACCTTGAGTTCTATAAGATAAAGCCATAAACATGTGTATCCGAGTCTTCTATCAAAAGTTACAGCTATTCATATGAAGTTGTACAAAAACGCTTTCTTTCGCCAAGACAGTGCGTTTCTCACTGTTACATGCATTTGAATGGGGAACTCGACCGAAACAAAGTATAGGTTTTCATTATGTGAATAACTTGGAAATCTTAGCTCAAACAGCTGCAAAACCTGTTTGCCCAGCACGGGAACCTTGAGTTCTATAAGATAAAGCCATAAACATGTGTATCCGAGTCTTCTATCAAAAGTTACAGCTATTCATATGAAGTTGTACAAAAACGCTTTCTTTCGCCAAGACAGTGCGTTTCTCACTGTTACATGCATTTGAATGGGGAACTCGACCGAAACAAAGTATAGGTTTTCATTATGTGAATAACTTGGAAATCTTAGCTCAAACAGCTGCAAAACCTGTTTTCCCAGCACGGAGACCTTGAGTTCTATAATATAAGGCCATAAACATGTTTGTCTGAGTCTTCTATCAAAAGTTACAGCTATTTCTATGAAGTTGTACAAAAACGCTTTCTTTTGCCAAGACAGTGCGTTTCTCACTGTTACATGCATTTGAATGGGGAACTCGACCGAAACAAAGTATAGGTTTTCATTATGTGAATAACTTGGAAATCTTAGCTCAAACAGCTGCAAAACCTGTTTGCCCAGCACGGGAACCTTGAGTTCTATAAGATAAAGCCATAAACATGTGTATCCGAGTCTTCTATCAAAAGTTACAGCTATTCATATGAAGTTGTACAAAAACGCTTTCTTTCGCCAAGACAGTGCGTTTCTCACTGTTACATGCATTTGAATGGGGAACTCGACCGAAACAAAGTATAGGTTTTCATTATGTGAATAACTTGGAAATCTTAGCTCAAACAGCTGCAAAACCTGTTTTCCCAGCACGGAGACCTTGAGTTCTATAATATAAGGCCATAAACATGTTTGTCTGAGTCTTCTATCAAAAGTTACAGCTATTTCTATGAAGTTGTACAAAAACGCTTTCTTTTGCCAAGACAGTGCGTTTCTCACTGTTACATGCATTTGAATGGGGAACTCGACCGAAACAAAGTATAAGTTTTCATTATGTGAATAACTTGGAAATTTTAGCTCAAACAGCTGCAAAACCTGTTTGCCCAGCACGGGAACCTTGAGTTCTATAAGATAAAGCCATAAACATGTGTATCCGAGGCTTCTATCAAAAGTTACAGCTATTCATATGAAGTTGTACAAAAACGCTTTCTTTCGCCAAGACAGTGCGTTTCTCACTGTTACATGCATTTGAATGGGGAACTCGACCGAAACAAAGTATAGGTTTTCATTATGTGAATAACTTGGAAATCTTAGCTCAAACAGCTGCAAAACCTGTTTGCCCAGCACGGGAACCTTGAGTTCTATTAGATAAAGCCATAAACATGTGTATCCGAGGCTTCTATCAAAAGTTACAGCTATTCATATGAAGTTGTACAAAAACGCTTTCTTTCGCCAAGACAGTGCGTTTCTCACTGTTACATGCATTTGAATGGGGAACTCGACCGAAACAAAGTATAGGTTTTCATTATGTGAATAACTTGGAAATCTTAGCTCAAACAGCTGCAAAACCTGTTTGCCCAGCACGGGAACCTTGAGTTCTATAAGATAAAGCCATAAACATGTGTATCTGAGGCTTCTATCAAAAGTTACAGCTATTCATATGAAGTTGTACAAAAACGCTTTCTTTCGCCAAGACAGTGCGTTTCTCACTGTTACATGCATTTGAATGGGGAACTTGACCGAAACAAAGTATAGGTTTTCATTATGTGAATAACTTGGAAATCTTAGCTCAAACAGCTGCAAAACCTGTTTTCCCAGCACGGAGACCTTGAGTTCTATAATATAAGGCCATAAACATGTTTGTCTGAGTCTTCTATCAAAAGTTACAGCTATTTCTATGAAGTTGTACAAAAACGCTTTCTTTCGCCAAGACAGTGCGTTTCTCACTGTTACATGCATTTGAATGGGGAACTCGACCGAAACAAAGTATAGGTTTTCATTATGTGAATAACTTGGAAATCTTAGCTCAAACAGCTGCAAAACCTGTTTGCCCAGCACGGGAACCTTGAGTTCTATAAGATAAAGCCATAAACATGTGTATCCGAGTCTTCTATCAAAAGTTACAGCTATTCATATGAAGTTGTACAAAAACGCTTTCTTTCGCCAAGACAGTGCGTTTCTCACTGTTACATGCATTTGAATGGGGAACTCGACCGAAACAAAGTATAGGTTTTCATTATGTGAATAACTTGGAAATCTTAGCTCAAACAGCTGCAAAACCTGTTTTCCCAGCACGGGAACCTTGAGTTCTATAAGATAAAGCCATAAACATGTGTATCCGAGTCTTCTATCAAAAGTTACAGCTATTCATATGAAGTTGTACAAAAACGCATGTAACAGTGAGACAGTACGTTTCTCACTGTTACATGCATTTGAATGGGGAACTCGACCGAAACAAAGTATAGGTTTTCATTATGTGAATAACTTGGAAATCTTAGCTCAAACAGCTGCAAAACCTGTTTTCCCAGCACGGAGACCTTGAGTTCTATAATATAAGGCCATAAACATGTTTGTCTGAGTCTTCTATCAAAAGTTACAGCTATTTCTATGAAGTTGTACAAAAACGCTTTCTTTCGCCAAGACAGTGCGTTTCTCACTGTTACATGCATTTGAATGGGGAACTCGACCGAAACAAAGTATAGGTTTTCATTATGTGAATAACTTGGAAATCTTAGCTCAAACAGCTGCAAAACCTGTTTTCCCAGCACGGAGACCTTGAGTTCTATAATATAAGGCCATAAACATGTTTGTCTGAGTCTTCTATCAAAAGTTACAGCTATTTCTATGAAGTTGTACAAAAACGCTTTCTTTCGCCAAGACAGTGCGTTTCTCACTGTTACATGCATTTGAATGGGGAACTCGACCGAAACAAAGTATAGGTTTTCATTATGTGAATAACTTGGAAATCTTAGCTCAAACAGCTGCAAAACCTGTTTGCCCAGCACGGGAACCTTGAGTTCTATAAGATAAAGCCATAAACATGTGTATCCGAGTCTTCTATCAAAAGTTACAGCTATTCATATGAAGTTGTACAAAAACGCTTTCTTTCGCCAAGACAGTGCGTTTCTCACTGTTACATGCATTTGAATGGGGAACTCGACCGAAACAAAGTATAGGTTTTCATTATGTGAATAACTTGGAAATCTTAGCTCAAACAGCTGCAAAACCTGTTTGCCCAGCACGGGAACCTTGAGTTCTATAAGATAAAGCCATAAACATGTGTATCCGAGTCTTCTATCAAAAGTTACAGCTATTCATATGAAGTTGTACAAAAACGCTTTCTTTCGCCAAGACAGTGCGTTTCTCACTGTTACATGCATTTGAATGGGGAACTCGACCGAAACAAAGTATAGGTTTTCATTATGTGAATAACTTGGAAATCTTAGCTCAAACAGCTGCAAAACCTGTTTTCCCAGCACGGAGACCTTGAGTTCTATAATATAAGGCCATAAACATGTTTGTCTGAGTCTTCTATCAAAAGTTACAGCTATTTCTATGAAGTTGTACAAAAACGCTTTCTTTCGCCAAGACAGTGCGTTTCTCACTGTTACATGCATTTGAATGGGGAACTCGACCGAAACAAAGTATAGGTTTTCATTATGTGAATAACTTGGAAATCTTAGCTCAAACAGCTGCAAAACCTGTTTGCCCAGCACGGGAACCTTGAGTTCTATAAGATAAAGCCATAAACATGTGTATCCGAGGCTTCTATCAAAAGTTACAGCTATTCATATGAAGTTGTACAAAAACGCTTTCTTTCGCCAAGACAGTGCGTTTCTCACTGTTACATGCATTTGAATGGGGAACTCGACCGAAACAAAGTATAGGTTTTCATTATGTGAATAACTTGGAAATCTTAGCTCAAACAGCTGCAAAACCTGTTTGCCCAGCACAGGAACCTTGAGTTCTATAAGATAAAGCCATAAACATGTGTATCCGAGGCTTCTATCAAAAGTTACAGCTATTCATATGAAGTTGTACAAAAACGCTTTCTTTCGCCAAGACAGTGCGTTTCTCACTGTTACATGCATTTGAATGGGGAACTCGACCGAAACAAAGTATAGGTTTTCATTATGTGAATAACTTGGAAATCTTAGCTCAAACAGCTGCAAAACCTGTTTGCCCAGCACGGGAACCTTGAGTTCTATAAGATAAAGCCATAAACATGTGTATCCGAGGCTTCTATCAAAAGTTACAGCTATTCATATGAAGTTGTACAAAAACGCTTTCTTTCGCCAAGACAGTGCGTTTCTCACTGTTACATGCATTTGAATGGGGAACTCGACCGAAACAAAGTATAGGTTTTCATTATGTGAATAACTTGGAAATCTTAGCTCAAACAGCTGCAAAACCTGTTTGCCCAGCACGGGAACCTTGAGTTCTAAAAGATAAAGCCATAAACATGTGTATCCGAGTCTTCTATCAAAAGTTACAGCTATTCATATGAAGTTGTACAAAAACGCTTTCTTTTGCCAAGACAGTGCGTTTCTCACTGTTACATGCATTTGAATGGGGAACTCGACCGAAACAAAGTATAGGTTTTCATTATGTGAATAACTTGGAAATCTTAGCTCAAACAGCTGCAAAACCTGTTTTCCCAGCACGGAGACCTTGAGTTCTATAATATAAGGCCATAAACATGTTTGTCTGAGTCTTCTATCAAAAGTTACAGCTATTTCTATGAAGTTGTACAAAAACGCTTTCTTTCGCCAAGACAGTGCGTTTCTCACTGTTACATGCATTTGAATGGGGAACTCGACCGAAACAAAGTATAGGTTTTCATTATGTGAATAACTTGGAAATCTTAGCTCAAACAGCTGCAAAACCTGTTTGCCCAGCACGGGAACCTTGAGTTCTATAAGATAAAGCCATAAACATGTGTATCCGAGGCTTCTATCAAAAGTTACAGCTATTCATATGAAGTTGTACAAAAACGCTTTCTTTCGCCAAGACAGTGCGTTTCTCACTGTTACATGCATTTGAATGGGGAACTCGACCGAAACAAAGTATAGGTTTTCATTATGTGAATAACTTGGAAATCTTAGCTCAAACAGCTGCAAAACCTGTTTTCCCAGCACGGAGACCTTGAGTTCTATAATATAAGGCCATAAACATGTTTGTCTGAGTCTTCTATCAAAAGTTACAGCTATTTCTATGAAGTTGTACAAAAACGCTTTCTTTCGCCAAGACAGTGCGTTTCTCACTGTTACATGCATTTGAATGGGGAACTCGACCGAAACAAAGTATAGGTTTTCATTATGTGAATAACTTGGAAATCTTAGCTCAAACAGCTGCAAAACCTGTTTGCCCAGCACGGGAACCTTGAGTTCTATAAGATAAAGCCATAAACATGTGTATCCGAGTCTTCTATCAAAAGTTACAGCTATTCATATGAAGTTGTACAAAAACGCTTTCTTTCGCCAAGACAGTGCGTTTCTCACTGTTACATGCATTTGAATGGGGAACTCGACCGAAACAAAGTATAGGTTTTCATTATGTGAATAACTTGGAAATCTTAGCTCAAACAGCTGCAAAACCTGTTTTCCCAGCACGGGAACCTTGAGTTCTATAAGATAAAGCCATAAACATGTGTATCCGAGTCTTCTATCAAAAGTTACAGCTATTCATATGAAGTTGTACAAAAACGCTTTCTTTCGCCAAGACAGTGCGTTTCTCACTGTTACATGCATTTGAATGGGGAACTCGACCGAAACAAAGTATAGGTTTTCATTATGTGAATAACTTGGAAATCTTAGCTCAAACAGCTGCAAAACCTGTTTTCCCAGCACGGAGACCTTGAGTTCTATAATATAAGGCCATAAACATGTTTGTCTGAGTCTTCTATCAAAAGTTACAGCTATTTCTATGAAGTTGTACAAAAACGCTTTCTTTTGCCAAGACAGTGCGTTTCTCACTGTTACATGCATTTGAATGGGGAACTCGACCGAAACAAAGTATAGGTTTTCATTATGTGAATAACTTGGAAATCTTAGCTCAAACAGCTGCAAAACCTGTTTTCCCAGCACGGAGACCTTGAGTTCTATAATATAAGGCCATAAACATGTTTGTCTGAGTCTTCTATCAAAAGTTACAGCTATTTCTATGAAGTTGTACAAAAACGCTTTCTTTTGCCAAGACAGTGCGTTTCTCACTGTTACATGCATTTGAATGGGGAACTTGACCGAAACAAAGTATAGGTTTTCATTATGTGAATAACTTGGAAATCTTAGCTCAAACAGCTGCAAAACCTGTTTGCCCAGCACGGGAACCTTGAGTTCTATAAGATAAAGCCATAAACATGTGTATCCGAGGCTTCTATCAAAAGTTACAGCTATTCATATGAAGTTGTACAAAAACGCTTTCTTTCACCAAGACAGTGCGTTTCTCACTGTTACATGCATTTGAATGGGGAACTCGACCGAAACAAAGTATAGGTTTTCATTATGTGAATAACTTGGAAATCTTAGCTCAAACAGCTGCAAAACCTGTTTGCCCAGCACGGGAACCTTGAGTTCTATAAGATAAAGCCATAAACATGTGTATCCGAGTCTTCTATCAAAAGTTACAGCTATTCATATGAAGTTGTACAAAAACGCTTTCTTTCGCCAAGACAGTGCGTTTCTCACTGTTACATGCATTTGAATGGGGAACTCGACCGAAACAAAGTATAGGTTTTCATTATGTGAATAACTTGGAAATCTTAGCTCAAACAGCTGCAAAACCTGTTTTCCCAGCACGGAGACCTTGAGTTCTATAATATAAGGCCATAAACATGTTTGTCTGAGTCTTCTATCAAAAGTTACAGCTATTCATATGAAGTTGTACAAAAACGCTTTCTTTCGCCAAGACAGTGCGTTTCTCACTGTTACATGCATTTGAATGGGGAACTCGACCGAAACAAAGTATAGGTTTTCATTATGTGAATAATTTGGAAATCTTAGCTCAAACAGCTGCAAAACCTGTTTTCCCAGCACGGGAACCTTGAGTTCTATAAGATAAAGCCATAAACATGTTTGTCTGAGTCTTCTATCAAAAGTTACAGCTATTTCTATGAAGTTGTACAAAAACGCTTTCTTTTGCCAAGACAGTGCGTTTCTCACTGTTACATGCATTTGAATGGGGAACTCGACCGAAACAAAGTATAGGTTTTCATTATGTGAATAACTTGGAAATCTTAGCTCAAACAGCTGCAAAACCTGTTTGCCCAGCACGGGAACCTTGAGTTCTATAAGATAAAGCCATAAACATGTGTATCCGAGTCTTCTATCAAAAGTTACAGCTATTCATATGAAGTTGTACAAAAACGCTTTCTTTCGCCAAGACAGTGCGTTTCTCACTGTTACATGCATTTGAATGGGGAACTCGACCGAAACAAAGTATAGGTTTTCATTATGTGAATAACTTGGAAATCTTAGCTCAAACAGCTGCAAAACCTGTTTTCCCAGCACGGGAACCTTGAGTTCTATAAGATAAAGCCATAAACATGTTTGTCTGAGTCTTCTATCAAAAGTTACAGCTATTTCTATGAAGTTGTACAAAAACGCTTTCTTTTGCCAAGACAGTGCGTTTCTCACTGTTACATGCATTTGAATGGGGAACTCGACCGAAACAAAGTATAGGTTTTCATTATGTGAATAACTTGGAAATCTTAGCTCAAACAGCTGCAAAACCTGTTTGCCCAGCACGGGAACCTTGAGTTCTATAAGATAAAGCCATAAACATGTGTATCCGAGTCTTCTATCAAAAGTTACAGCTATTCATATGAAGTTGTACAAAAACGCTTTCTTTCGCCAAGACAGTGCGTTTCTCACTGTTACATGCATTTGAATGGGGAACTCGACCGAAACAAAGTATAGGTTTTCATTATGTGAATAACTTGGAAATCTTAGCTCAAACAGCTGCAAAACCTGTTTGCCCAGCACGGGAACCTTGAGTTCTATAAGATAAAGCCATAAACATGTGTATCCGAGGCTTCTATCAAAAGTTACAGCTATTTCTATGAAGTTGTACAAAAACGCTTTCTTTCGCCAAGACAGTGCGTTTCTCACTGTTACATGCATTTGAATGGGGAACTCGACCGAAACAAAGTATAGGTTTTCATTATGTGAATAACTTGGAAATCTTAGCTCAAACAGCTGCAAAACCTGTTTGCCCAGCACGGGAACCTTGAGTTCTATAAGATAAAGCCATAAACATGTGTATCCGAGTCTTCTATCAAAAGTTACAGCTATTCATATGAAGTTGTACAAAAACGCTTTCTTTCGCCAAGACAGTGCGTTTCTCACTGTTACATGCATTTGAATGGGGAACTCGACCGAAACAAAGTATAGGTTTTCATTATGTGAATAACTTGGAAATCTTAGCTCAAACAGCTGCAAAACCTGTTTTCCCAGCACGGAGACCTTGAGTTCTATAATATAAGGCCATAAACATGTTTGTCTGAGTCTTCTATCAAAAGTTACAGCTATTTCTATGAAGTTGTACAAAAACGCTTTCTTTTGCCAAGACAGTGCGTTTCTCACTGTTACATGCATTTGAATGGGGAACTCGACCGAAACAAAGTATAGGTTTTCATTATGTGAATAACTTGGAAATCTTAGCTCAAACAGCTGCAAAACCTGTTTTCCCAGCACGGAGACCTTGAGTTCTATAATATAAGGCCATAAACATGTTTGTCTGAGTCTTCTATCAAAAGTTACAGCTATTTCTATGAAGTTGTACAAAAACGCTTTCTTTTGCCAAGACAGTGCGTTTCTCACTGTTACATGCATTTGAATGGGGAACTTGACCGAAACAAAGTATAGGTTTTCATTATGTGAATAACTTGGAAATCTTAGCTCAAACAGCTGCAAAACCTGTTTGCCCAGCACGGGAACCTTGAGTTCTATAAGATAAAGCCATAAACATGTGTATCCGAGGCTTCTATCAAAAGTTACAGCTATTCATATGAAGTTGTACAAAAACGCTTTCTTTCACCAAGACAGTGCGTTTCTCACTGTTACATGCATTTGAATGGGGAACTCGACCGAAACAAAGTATAGGTTTTCATTATGTGAATAACTTGGAAATCTTAGCTCAAACAGCTGCAAAACCTGTTTGCCCAGCACGGGAACCTTGAGTTCTATAAGATAAAGCCATAAACATGTGTATCCGAGTCTTCTATCAAAAGTTACAGCTATTCATATGAAGTTGTACAAAAACGCTTTCTTTCGCCAAGACAGTGCGTTTCTCACTGTTACATGCATTTGAATGGGGAACTCGACCGAAACAAAGTATAGGTTTTCATTATGTGAATAACTTGGAAATCTTAGCTCAAACAGCTGCAAAACCTGTTTTCCCAGCACGGAGACCTTGAGTTCTATAATATAAGGCCATAAACATGTTTGTCTGAGTCTTCTATCAAAAGTTACAGCTATTCATATGAAGTTGTACAAAAACGCTTTCTTTCGCCAAGACAGTGCGTTTCTCACTGTTACATGCATTTGAATGGGGAACTCGACCGAAACAAAGTATAGGTTTTCATTATGTGAATAATTTGGAAATCTTAGCTCAAACAGCTGCAAAACCTGTTTTCCCAGCACGGGAACCTTGAGTTCTATAAGATAAAGCCATAAACATGTTTGTCTGAGTCTTCTATCAAAAGTTACAGCTATTTCTATGAAGTTGTACAAAAACGCTTTCTTTTGCCAAGACAGTGCGTTTCTCACTGTTACATGCATTTGAATGGGGAACTCGACCGAAACAAAGTATAGGTTTTCATTATGTGAATAACTTGGAAATCTTAGCTCAAACAGCTGCAAAACCTGTTTGCCCAGCACGGGAACCTTGAGTTCTATAAGATAAAGCCATAAACATGTGTATCCGAGTCTTCTATCAAAAGTTACAGCTATTCATATGAAGTTGTACAAAAACGCTTTCTTTCGCCAAGACAGTGCGTTTCTCACTGTTACATGCATTTGAATGGGGAACTCGACCGAAACAAAGTATAGGTTTTCATTATGTGAATAACTTGGAAATCTTAGCTCAAACAGCTGCAAAACCTGTTTGCCCAGCACGGGAACCTTGAGTTCTATAAGATAAAGCCATAAACATGTGTATCCGAGGCTTCTATCAAAAGTTACAGCTATTCATATGAAGTTGTACAAAAACGCTTTCTTTCACCAAGACAGTGCGTTTCTCACTGTTACATGCATTTGAATGGGGAACTCGACCGAAACAAAGTATAGGTTTTCATTATGTGAATAACTTGGAAATCTTAGCTCAAACAGCTGCAAAACCTGTTTGCCCAGCACGGGAACCTTGAGTTCTATAAGATAAAGCCATAAACATGTGTATCCGAGTCTTCTATCAAAAGTTACAGCTATTCATATGAAGTTGTACAAAAACGCTTTCTTTCGCCAAGACAGTGCGTTTCTCACTGTTACATGCATTTGAATGGGGAACTCGACCGAAACAAAGTATAGGTTTTCATTATGTGAATAACTTGGAAATCTTAGCTCAAACAGCTGCAAAACCTGTTTTCCCAGCACGGAGACCTTGAGTTCTATAATATAAGGCCATAAACATGTTTGTCTGAGTCTTCTATCAAAAGTTACAGCTATTCATATGAAGTTGTACAAAAACGCTTTCTTTCGCCAAGACAGTGCGTTTCTCACTGTTACATGCATTTGAATGGGGAACTCGACCGAAACAAAGTATAGGTTTTCATTATGTGAATAATTTGGAAATCTTAGCTCAAACAGCTGCAAAACCTGTTTTCCCAGCACGGGAACCTTGAGTTCTATAAGATAAAGCCATAAACATGTTTGTCTGAGTCTTCTATCAAAAGTTACAGCTATTTCTATGAAGTTGTACAAAAACGCTTTCTTTTGCCAAGACAGTGCGTTTCTCACTGTTACATGCATTTGAATGGGGAACTCGACCGAAACAAAGTATAGGTTTTCATTATGTGAATAACTTGGAAATCTTAGCTCAAACAGCTGCAAAACCTGTTTGCCCAGCACGGGAACCTTGAGTTCTATAAGATAAAGCCATAAACATGTGTATCCGAGTCTTCTATCAAAAGTTACAGCTATTCATATGAAGTTGTACAAAAACGCTTTCTTTCGCCAAGACAGTGCGTTTCTCACTGTTACATGCATTTGAATGGGGAACTCGACCGAAACAAAGTATAGGTTTTCATTATGTGAATAACTTGGAAATCTTAGCTCAAACAGCTGCAAAACCTGTTTTCCCAGCACGGAGACCTTGAGTTCTATAATATAAGGCCATAAACATGTTTGTCTGAGTCTTCTATCAAAAGTTACAGCTATTTCTATGAAGTTGTACAAAAACGCTTTCTTTCGCCAAGACAGTGCGTTTCTCACTGTTACATGCATTTGAATGGGGAACTCGACCGAAACAAAGTATAGGTTTTCATTATGTGAATAACTTGGAAATCTTAGCTCAAACAGCTGCAAAACCTGTTTGCCCAGCACGGGAACCTTGAGTTCTATAAGATAAAGCCATAAACATGTGTATCCGAGGCTTCTATCAAAAGTTACAGCTATTCATATGAAGTTGTACAAAAACGCTTTCTTTCGCCAAGACAGTGCGTTTCTCACTGTTACATGCATTTGAATGGGGAACTCGACCGAAACAAAGTATAGGTTTTCATTATGTGAATAACTTGGAAATCTTAGCTCAAACAGCTGCAAAACCTGTTTGCCCAGCACAGGAACCTTGAGTTCTATAAGATAAAGCCATAAACATGTGTATCCGAGGCTTCTATCAAAAGTTACAGCTATTCATATGAAGTTGTACAAAAACGCTTTCTTTCGCCAAGACAGTGCGTTTCTCACTGTTACATGCATTTGAATGGGGAACTCGACCGAAACAAAGTATAGGTTTTCATTATGTGAATAACTTGGAAATCTTAGCTCAAACAGCTGCAAAACCTGTTTGCCCAGCACGGGAACCTTGAGTTCTATAAGATAAAGCCATAAACATGTGTATCCGAGGCTTCTATCAAAAGTTACAGCTATTCATATGAAGTTGTACAAAAACGCTTTCTTTCGCCAAGACAGTGCGTTTCTCACTGTTACATGCATTTGAATGGGGAACTCGACCGAAACAAAGTATAGGTTTTCATTATGTGAATAACTTGGAAATCTTAGCTCAAACAGCTGCAAAACCTGTTTGCCCAGCACGGGAACCTTGAGTTCTAAAAGATAAAGCCATAAACATGTGTATCCGAGTCTTCTATCAAAAGTTACAGCTATTCATATGAAGTTGTACAAAAACGCTTTCTTTCGCCAAGACAGTGCGTTTCTCACTGTTACATGCATTTGAATGGGGAACTCGACCGAAACAAAGTATAGGTTTTCATTATGTGAATAACTTGGAAATCTTAGCTCAAACAGCTGCAAAACCTGTTTTCCCAGCACGGAGACCTTGAGTTCTATAATATAAGGCCATAAACATGTTTGTCTGAGTCTTCTATCAAAAGTTACAGCTATTTCTATGAAGTTGTACAAAAACGCTTTCTTTCGCCAAGACAGTGCGTTTCTCACTGTTACATGCATTTGAATGGGGAACTCGACCGAAACAAAGTATAGGTTTTCATTATGTGAATAACTTGGAAATCTTAGCTCAAACAGCTGCAAAACCTGTTTGCCCAGCACGGGAACCTTGAGTTCTATAAGATAAAGCCATAAACATGTGTATCCGAGGCTTCTATCAAAAGTTACAGCTATTCATATGAAGTTGTACAAAAACGCTTTCTTTCGCCAAGACAGTGCGTTTCTCACTGTTACATGCATTTGAATGGGGAACTCGACCGAAACAAAGTATAGGTTTTCATTATGTGAATAACTTGGAAATCTTAGCTCAAACAGCTGCAAAACCTGTTTTCCCAGCACGGAGACCTTGAGTTCTATAATATAAGGCCATAAACATGTTTGTCTGAGTCTTCTATCAAAAGTTACAGCTATTTCTATGAAGTTGTACAAAAACGCTTTCTTTCGCCAAGACAGTGCGTTTCTCACTGTTACATGCATTTGAATGGGGAACTCGACCGAAACAAAGTATAGGTTTTCATTATGTGAATAACTTGGAAATCTTAGCTCAAACAGCTGCAAAACCTGTTTGCCCAGCACGGGAACCTTGAGTTCTATAAGATAAAGCCATAAACATGTGTATCCGAGTCTTCTATCAAAAGTTACAGCTATTCATATGAAGTTGTACAAAAACGCTTTCTTTCGCCAAGACAGTGCGTTTCTCACTGTTACATGCATTTGAATGGGGAACTCGACCGAAACAAAGTATAGGTTTTCATTATGTGAATAACTTGGAAATCTTAGCTCAAACAGCTGCAAAACCTGTTTTCCCAGCACGGGAACCTTGAGTTCTATAAGATAAAGCCATAAACATGTGTATCCGAGTCTTCTATCAAAAGTTACAGCTATTCATATGAAGTTGTACAAAAACGCTTTCTTTCGCCAAGACAGTGCGTTTCTCACTGTTACATGCATTTGAATGGGGAACTCGACCGAAACAAAGTATAGGTTTTCATTATGTGAATAACTTGGAAATCTTAGCTCAAACAGCTGCAAAACCTGTTTTCCCAGCACGGAGACCTTGAGTTCTATAATATAAGGCCATAAACATGTTTGTCTGAGTCTTCTATCAAAAGTTACAGCTATTTCTATGAAGTTGTACAAAAACGCTTTCTTTTGCCAAGACAGTGCGTTTCTCACTGTTACATGCATTTGAATGGGGAACTCGACCGAAACAAAGTATAGGTTTTCATTATGTGAATAACTTGGAAATCTTAGCTCAAACAGCTGCAAAACCTGTTTTCCCAGCACGGAGACCTTGAGTTCTATAATATAAGGCCATAAACATGTTTGTCTGAGTCTTCTATCAAAAGTTACAGCTATTTCTATGAAGTTGTACAAAAACGCTTTCTTTTGCCAAGACAGTGCGTTTCTCACTGTTACATGCATTTGAATGGGGAACTTGACCGAAACAAAGTATAGGTTTTCATTATGTGAATAACTTGGAAATCTTAGCTCAAACAGCTGCAAAACCTGTTTGCCCAGCACGGGAACCTTGAGTTCTATAAGATAAAGCCATAAACATGTGTATCCGAGGCTTCTATCAAAAGTTACAGCTATTCATATGAAGTTGTACAAAAACGCTTTCTTTCACCAAGACAGTGCGTTTCTCACTGTTACATGCATTTGAATGGGGAACTCGACCGAAACAAAGTATAGGTTTTCATTATGTGAATAACTTGGAAATCTTAGCTCAAACAGCTGCAAAACCTGTTTGCCCAGCACGGGAACCTTGAGTTCTATAAGATAAAGCCATAAACATGTGTATCCGAGTCTTCTATCAAAAGTTACAGCTATTCATATGAAGTTGTACAAAAACGCTTTCTTTCGCCAAGACAGTGCGTTTCTCACTGTTACATGCATTTGAATGGGGAACTCGACCGAAACAAAGTATAGGTTTTCATTATGTGAATAACTTGGAAATCTTAGCTCAAACAGCTGCAAAACCTGTTTTCCCAGCACGGAGACCTTGAGTTCTATAATATAAGGCCATAAACATGTTTGTCTGAGTCTTCTATCAAAAGTTACAGCTATTCATATGAAGTTGTACAAAAACGCTTTCTTTCGCCAAGACAGTGCGTTTCTCACTGTTACATGCATTTGAATGGGGAACTCGACCGAAACAAAGTATAGGTTTTCATTATGTGAATAATTTGGAAATCTTAGCTCAAACAGCTGCAAAACCTGTTTTCCCAGCACGGGAACCTTGAGTTCTATAAGATAAAGCCATAAACATGTTTGTCTGAGTCTTCTATCAAAAGTTACAGCTATTTCTATGAAGTTGTACAAAAACGCTTTCTTTTGCCAAGACAGTGCGTTTCTCACTGTTACATGCATTTGAATGGGGAACTCGACCGAAACAAAGTATAGGTTTTCATTATGTGAATAACTTGGAAATCTTAGCTCAAACAGCTGCAAAACCTGTTTGCCCAGCACGGGAACCTTGAGTTCTATAAGATAAAGCCATAAACATGTGTATCCGAGTCTTCTATCAAAAGTTACAGCTATTCATATGAAGTTGTACAAAAACGCTTTCTTTCGCCAAGACAGTGCGTTTCTCACTGTTACATGCATTTGAATGGGGAACTCGACCGAAACAAAGTATAGGTTTTCATTATGTGAATAACTTGGAAATCTTAGCTCAAACAGCTGCAAAACCTGTTTGCCCAGCACGGGAACCTTGAGTTCTATAAGATAAAGCCATAAACATGTGTATCCGAGTCTTCTATCAAAAGTTACAGCTATTCATATGAAGTTGTACAAAAACGCTTTCTTTCGCCAAGACAGTGCGTTTCTCACTGTTACATGCATTTGAATGGGGAACTCGACCGAAACAAAGTATAGGTTTTCATTATGTGAATAACTTGGAAATCTTAGCTCAAACAGCTGCAAAACCTGTTTTCCCAGCACGGAGACCTTGAGTTCTATAATATAAGGCCATAAACATGTTTGTCTGAGTCTTCTATCAAAAGTTACAGCTATTTCTATGAAGTTGTACAAAAACGCTTTCTTTCGCCAAGACAGTGCGTTTCTCACTGTTACATGCATTTGAATGGGGAACTCGACCGAAACAAAGTATAGGTTTTCATTATGTGAATAACTTGGAAATCTTAGCTCAAACAGCTGCAAAACCTGTTTGCCCAGCACGGGAACCTTGAGTTCTATAAGATAAAGCCATAAACATGTGTATCCGAGGCTTCTATCAAAAGTTACAGCTATTCATATGAAGTTGTACAAAAACGCTTTCTTTCGCCAAGACAGTGCGTTTCTCACTGTTACATGCATTTGAATGGGGAACTCGACCGAAACAAAGTATAGGTTTTCATTATGTGAATAACTTGGAAATCTTAGCTCAAACAGCTGCAAAACCTGTTTGCCCAGCACAGGAACCTTGAGTTCTATAAGATAAAGCCATAAACATGTGTATCCGAGGCTTCTATCAAAAGTTACAGCTATTCATATGAAGTTGTACAAAAACGCTTTCTTTCGCCAAGACAGTGCGTTTCTCACTGTTACATGCATTTGAATGGGGAACTCGACCGAAACAAAGTATAGGTTTTCATTATGTGAATAACTTGGAAATCTTAGCTCAAACAGCTGCAAAACCTGTTTGCCCAGCACGGGAACCTTGAGTTCTATAAGATAAAGCCATAAACATGTGTATCCGAGGCTTCTATCAAAAGTTACAGCTATTCATATGAAGTTGTACAAAAACGCTTTCTTTCGCCAAGACAGTGCGTTTCTCACTGTTACATGCATTTGAATGGGGAACTCGACCGAAACAAAGTATAGGTTTTCATTATGTGAATAACTTGGAAATCTTAGCTCAAACAGCTGCAAAACCTGTTTGCCCAGCACGGGAACCTTGAGTTCTAAAAGATAAAGCCATAAACATGTGTATCCGAGTCTTCTATCAAAAGTTACAGCTATTCATATGAAGTTGTACAAAAACGCTTTCTTTCGCCAAGACAGTGCGTTTCTCACTGTTACATGCATTTGAATGGGGAACTCGACCGAAACAAAGTATAGGTTTTCATTATGTGAATAACTTGGAAATCTTAGCTCAAACAGCTGCAAAACCTGTTTTCCCAGCACGGAGACCTTGAGTTCTATAATATAAGGCCATAAACATGTTTGTCTGAGTCTTCTATCAAAAGTTACAGCTATTTCTATGAAGTTGTACAAAAACGCTTTCTTTCGCCAAGACAGTGCGTTTCTCACTGTTACATGCATTTGAATGGGGAACTCGACCGAAACAAAGTATAGGTTTTCATTATGTGAATAACTTGGAAATCTTAGCTCAAACAGCTGCAAAACCTTTTTGCCCAGCACGGGAACCTTGAGTTCTATAAGATAAAGCCATAAACATGTGTATCCGAGGCTTCTATCAAAAGTTACAGCTATTCATATGAAGTTGTACAAAAACGCTTTCTTTCGCCAAGACAGTGCGTTTCTCACTGTTACATGCATTTGAATGGGGAACTCGACCGAAACAAAGTATAGGTTTTCATTATGTGAATAACTTGGAAATCTTAGCTCAAACAGCTGCAAAACCTGTTTTCCCAGCACGGAGACCTTGAGTTCTATAATATAAGGCCATAAACATGTTTGTCTGAGTCTTCTATCAAAAGTTACAGCTATTTCTATGAAGTTGTACAAAAACGCTTTCTTTCGCCAAGACAGTGCGTTTCTCACTGTTACATGCATTTGAATGGGGAACTCGACCGAAACAAAGTATAGGTTTTCATTATGTGAATAACTTGGAAATCTTAGCTCAAACAGCTGCAAAACCTGTTTGCCCAGCACGGGAACCTTGAGTTCTATAAGATAAAGCCATAAACATGTGTATCCGAGTCTTCTATCAAAAGTTACAGCTATTCATATGAAGTTGTACAAAAACGCTTTCTTTCGCCAAGACAGTGCGTTTCTCACTGTTACATGCATTTGAATGGGGAACTCGACCGAAACAAAGTATAGGTTTTCATTATGTGAATAACTTGGAAATCTTAGCTCAAACAGCTGCAAAACCTGTTTTCCCAGCACGGGAACCTTGAGTTCTATAAGATAAAGCCATAAACATGTGTATCCGAGTCTTCTATCAAAAGTTACAGCTATTCATATGAAGTTGTACAAAAACGCTTTCTTTCGCCAAGACAGTGCGTTTCTCACTGTTACATGCATTTGAATGGGGAACTCGACCGAAACAAAGTATAGGTTTTCATTATGTGAATAATTTGGAAATCTTAGCTCAAACAGCTGCAAAACCTGTTTGCCCAGCACGGGAACCTTGAGTTCTATAAGATAAAGCCATAAACATGTGTATCCGAGGCTTCTATCAAAAGTTACAGCTATTCATATGAAGTTGTACAAAAACGCTTTCTTTCGCCAAGACAGTGCGTTTCTCACTGTTACATGCATTTGAATGGGGAACTCGACCGAAACAAAGTATAGGTTTTCATTATGTGAATAACTTGGAAATCTTAGCTCAAACAGCTGCAAAACCTGTTTTCCCAGCACGGGAACCTTGAGTTCTATAAGATAAAGCCATAAACATGTGTATCCGAGTCTTCTATCAAAAGTTACAGCTATTCATATGAAGTTGTAGAAAAACGCTTTCTTTCGCCAAGACAGTGCGTTTCTCACTGTTACATGCATTTGAATGGGGAACTCGACCGAAACAAAGTATAGGTTTTCATTATGTGAATAACTTGGAAATCTTAGCTCAAACAGCTGCAAAACCTGTTTTCCCAGCACGGAGACCTTGAGTTCTATAATATAAGGCCATAAACATGTTTGTCTGAGTCTTCTATCAAAAGTTACAGCTATTTCTATGAAGTTGTACAAAAACGCTTTCTTTTGCCAAGACAGTGCGTTTCTCACTGTTACATGCATTTGAATGGGGAACTCGACCGAAACAAAGTTGAGGTTTTCATTATGTGAATAACTTGGAAATCTTAGCTCAAACAGCTGCAAAACCTGTTTGCCCAGCACGGGAACCTTGAGTTCTATAAGATAAAGCCATAAACATGTGTATCCGAGGCTTCTATCAAAAGTTACAGCTATTCATATGAAGTTGTACAAAAACGCTTTCTTTCGCCAAGACAGTGCGTTTCTCACTGTTACATGCATTTGAATGGGGAACTCGACCGAAACAAAGTATAGGTTTTCATTATGTGAATAATTTGGAAATCTTAGCTCAAACAGCTGCAAAACCTGTTTGTCCAGCACGGGAACCTTGAGTTGTATAAGATAAAGCCATAAACATGTTTGTCTGAGTCTTCTATCAAAAGTTACAGCTATTTCTATGAAGTTGTACAAAAACGCTTTCTTTTGCCAAGACAGTGCGTTTCTCACTGTTACATGCATTTGAATGGGGAACTCGACCGAAACAAAGTATAGGTTTTCATTATGTGAATAACTTGGAAATCTTAGCTCAAACAGCTGCAAAACCTGTTTTCCCAGCACGGAGACCTTGAGTTCTATAATATAAGGCCATAAACATGTTTGTCTGAGTCTTCTATCAAAAGTTACAGCTATTTCTATGAAGTTGTACAAAAACGCTTTCTTTCGCCAAGACAGTGCGTTTCTCACTGTTACATGCATTTGAATGGGGAACTCGACCGAAACAAAGTATAGGTTTTCATTATGTGAATAACTTGGAAATCTTAGCTCAAACAGCTGCAAAACCTGTTTTCCCAGCACGGAGACCTTGAGTTCTATAAGATAAAGCCATAAACATGTGTATCCGAGGCTTCTATCAAAAGTTACAGCTATTCATATGAAGTTGTACAAAAACGCTTTCTTTCGCCAAGACAGTGCGTTTCTCACTGTTACATGCATTTGAATGGGGAACTCGACCGAAACAAAGTATAGGTTTTCATTATGTGAATAACTTGGAAATCTTAGCTCAAACAGCTGCAAAACCTGTTTGCCCAGCACGGGAACCTTGAGTTCTATAAGATAAAGCCATAAACATGTGTATCCAAGGCTTCTATCAAAAGTTACAGCTATTCATATGAAGTTGTACAAAAACGCTTTCTTTCGCCAAGACAGTGCGTTTCTCACTGTTACATGCATTTGAATGGGGAACTCGACCGAAACAAAGTATAGGTTTTCATTATGTGAATAACTTGGAAATCTTAGCTCAAACAGCTGCAAAACCTGTTTTCCCAGCACGGAGACCTTGAGTTCTATAATATAAGGCCATAAACATGTTTGTCTGAGTCTTCTATCAAAAGTTACAGCTATTTCTATGAAGTTGTACAAAAACGCTTTCTTTCGCCAAGACAGTGCGTTTCTCACTGTTACATGCATTTGAATGGGGAACTCGACCGAAACAAAGTATAGGTTTTCATTATGTGAATAACTTGGAAATCTTAGCTCAAACAGCTGCAAAACCTGTTTGCCCAGCACGGGAACCTTGAGTTCTATAAGATAAAGCCATAAACATGTGTATCCGAGGCTTCTATCAAAAGTTACAGCTATTCATATGAAGTTGTACAAAAACGCTTTCTTTCGCCAAGACAGTGCGTTTCTCACTGTTACATGCATTTGAATGGGGAACTCGACCGAAACAAAGTATAGGTTTTCATTATGTGAATAATTTGGAAATCTTAGCTCAAACAGCTGCAAAACCTGTTTGCCCAGCACGGAGACCTTGAGTTCTATAAGATAAAGCCATAAACATGTGTATCCGAGGCTTCTATCAAAAGTTACAGCTATTCATATGAAGTTGTACAAAAACGCTTTCTTTCGCCAAGACAGTGCGTTTCTCACTGTTACATGCATTTGAATGGGGAACTCGACCGAAACAAAGTATAGGTTTTCATTATGTGAATAACTTGGAAATCTTAGCTCAAACAGCTGCAAAACCTGTTTTCCCAGCACGGGAACCTTGAGTTCTATAAGATAAAGCCATAAACATGTGTATCCGAGTCTTCTATCAAAAGTTACAGCTATTCATATGAAGTTGTACAAAAACGCTTTCTTTCGCCAAGACAGTGCGTTTCTCACTGTTACATGCATTTGAATGGGGAACTCGACCGAAACAAAGTATAGGTTTTCATTATGTGAATAACTTGGAAATCTTAGCTCAAACAGCTGCAAAACCTGTTTTCCCAGCACGGAGACCTTGAGTTCTATAATATAAGGCCATAAACATGTTTGTCTGAGTCTTCTATCAAAAGTTACAGCTATTTCTATGAAGTTGTACAAAAACGCTTTCTTTCGCCAAGACAGTGCGTTTCTCACTGTTACATGCATTTGAATGGGGAACTCGACCGAAACAAAGTATAGGTTTTCATTATGTGAATAACTTGGAAATCTTAGCTCAAACAGCTGCAAAACCTGTTTGCCCAGCACGGGAACCTTGAGTCCTATAAGATAAAGCCATAAACATGTGTATCCGAGGCTTCTATCAAAAGTTACAGCTATTCATATGAAGTTGTACAAAAACGCTTTCTTTCGCCAAGACAGTGCGTTTCTCACTGTTACATGCATTTGAATGGGGAACTCGACCGAAACAAAGTATAGGTTTTCATTATGTGAATAACTTGGAAATCTTAGCTCAAACAGCTGCAAAACCTGTTTGCCCAGCACGGGAACTTTGAGTTCTATAAGATAAAGCCATAAACATGTGTATCCGAGGCTTCTATCAAAAGTTACAGCTATTCATATGAAGTTGTACAAAAACGCTTTCTTTCGCCAAGACAGTGCGTTTCTCACTGTTACATGCATTTGAATGGGGAACTCGACCGAAACAAAGTATAGGTTTTCATTATGTGAATAACTTGGAAATCTTAGCTCAAACAGCTGCAAAACCTGTTTGCCCAGCACAGGAACCTTGAGTTCTATAATATAAGGCCATAAACATGTTTGTCTGAGTCTTCTATCAAAAGTTACAGCTATTTCTATGAAGTTGTACAAAAACGCTTTCTTTCGCCAAGACAGTGCGTTTCTCACTGTTACATGCATTTTGAATGGGGAACTCGACCGAAACAAAGTATAGGTTTTCATTATGTGAATAACTTGGAAATCTTAGCTCAAACAGCTGCAAAACCTGTTTTCCCAGCACGGGAACCTTGAGTTCTATAAGATAAAGCCATAAACATGTGTATCCGAGTCTTCTATCAAAAGTTACAGCTATTCATATGAAGTTGTACAAAAACGCTTTCTTTCGCCAAGACAGTGCGTTTCTCACTGTTACATGCATTTGAATGGGGAACTCGACCGAAACAAAGTATAGGTTTTCATTATGTGAATAACTTGGAAATCTTAGCTCAAACAGCTGCAAAACCTGTTTTCCCAGCACGGAGACCTTGAGTTCTATAATATAAGGCCATAAACATGTTTGTCTGAGTCTTCTATCAAAAGTTACAGCTATTTCTATGAAGTTGTACAAAAACGCTTTCTTTCGCCAAGACAGTGCGTTTCTCACTGTTACATGCATTTGAATGGGGAACTCGACCGAAACAAAGTATAGGTTTTCATTATGTGAATAACTTGGAAATCTTAGCTCAAACAGCTGCAAAACCTGTTTGCCCAGCACGGGAACCTTGAGTCCTATAAGATAAAGCCATAAACATGTGTATCCGAGGCTTCTATCAAAAGTTACAGCTATTCATATGAAGTTGTACAAAAACGCTTTCTTTCGCCAAGACAGTGCGTTTCTCACTGTTACATGCATTTGAATGGGGAACTCGACCGAAACAAAGTATAGGTTTTCATTATGTGAATAACTTGGAAATCTTAGCTCAAACAGCTGCAAAACCTGTTTGCCCAGCACGGGAACTTTGAGTTCTATAAGATAAAGCCATAAACATGTGTATCCGAGGCTTCTATCAAAAGTTACAGCTATTCATATGAAGTTGTACAAAAACGCTTTCTTTCGCCAAGACAGTGCGTTTCTCACTGTTACATGCATTTGAATGGGGAACTCGACCGAAACAAAGTATAGGTTTTCATTATGTGAATAACTTGGAAATCTTAGCTCAAACAGCTGCAAAACCTGTTTGCCCAGCACAGGAACCTTGAGTTCTATAATATAAGGCCATAAACATGTTTGTCTGAGTCTTCTATCAAAAGTTACAGCTATTTCTATGAAGTTGTACAAAAACGCTTTCTTTCGCCAAGACAGTGCGTTTCTCACTGTTACATGCATTTTGAATGGGGAACTCGACCGAAACAAAGTATAGGTTTTCATTATGTGAATAACTTGGAAATCTTAGCTCAAACAGCTGCAAAACCTGTTTGCCCAGCACGGGAACCTTGAGTTCTATAAGATAAAGCCATAAACATGTGTATCCGAGGCTTCTATCAAAAGTTACAGCTATTCATATGAAGTTGTACAAAAACGCTTTCTTTCGCCAAGACAGTGCGTTTCTCACTGTTACATGCATTTGAATGGGGAACTCGACCGAAACAAAGTATAGGTTTTCATTATGTGAATAACTTGGAAATCTTAGCTCAAACAGCTGCAAAACCTGTTTTCCCAGCACGGGAACCTTGAGTTCTATAAGATAAAGCCATAAACATGTGTATCCGAGTCTTCTATCAAAAGTTACAGCTATTCATATGAAGTTGTACAAAAACGCTTTCTTTCGCCAAGACAGTGCGTTTCTCACTGTTACATGCATTTGAATGGGGAACTCGACCGAAACAAAGTATAGGTTTTCATTATGTGAATAATTTGGAAATCTTAGCTCAAACAGCTGCAAAACCTGTTTGTCCAGCACGGGAACCTTGAGTTCTATAAGATAAAGCCATAAACATGTGTATCCGAGGCTTCTATCAAAAGTTACAGCTATTCATATGAAGTTGTACAAAAACGCTTTCTTTCGCCAAGACAGTGCGTTTCTCACTGTTACATGCATTTGAATGGGGAACTCGACCGAAACAAAGTATAGGTTTTCATTATGTGAATAACTTGGAAATCTTAGCTCAAACAGCTGCAAAACCTGTTTGCCCAGCACGGGAACCTTGAGTTCTATAAGATAAAGCCATAAACATGTGTATCCGAGGCTTCTATCAAAAGTTACAGCTATTCATATGAAGTTGTACAAAAACGCTTTCTTTCGCCAAGACAGTGCGTTTCTCACTGTTACATGCACTTGAATGGGGAACTCGACCGAAACAAAGTATAGGTTTTCATTATGTGAATAACTTGGAAATCTTAGCTCAAACAGCTGCAAAACCTGTTTTCCCAGCACGGAGACCTTGAGTTCTATAATATAAGGCCATAAACATGTTTGTCCGAGTCTTCTATCAAAAGTTACAGCTATTTCTATGAAGTTGTACAAAAACGCTTTCTTTCGCCAAGACAGTGCGTTTCTCACTGTTACATGCATTTGAATGGGGAACTCGACCGAAACAAAGTATAGGTTTTCATTATGTGAATAACTTGGAAATCTTAGCTCAAACAGCTGCAAAACCTGTTTGCCCAGCACGGGAACCTTGAGTTCTATAAGATAAAGCCATAAACATGTGTATCCGAGTCTTCTATCAAAAGTTACAGCTATTTCTATGAAGTTGTACAAAAACGCTTTCTTTCGCCAAGACAGTGCGTTTCTCACTGTTACATGCATTTGAATGGGGAACTCGACCGAAACAAAGTATAGGTTTTCATTATGTGAATAACTTGGAAATCTTAGCTCAAACAGCTGCAAAACCTGTTTTCCCAGCACGGGAACCTTGAGTTCTATAAGATAAAGCCATAAACATGTGTATCCGAGTCTTCTATCAAAAGTTACAGCTATTCATATGAAGTTGTACAAAAACGCTTTCTTTCGCCAAGACAGTGCGTTTCTCACTGTTACATGCATTTGAATGGGGAACTCGACCGAAACAAAGTATAGGTTTTCATTATGTGAATAACTTGGAAATCTTAGCTCAAACAGCTGCAAAACCTGTTTTCCCAGCACGGGAACCTTGAGTTCTATAAGATAAAGCCATAAACATGTGTATCCGAGGCTTCTATCAAAAGTTACAGCTATTCATATGAAGTTGTACAAAAACGCTTTCTTTCGCCAAGACAGTGCGTTTCTCACTGTTACATGCATTTGAATGGGGAACTCGACCGAAACAAAGTATAGGTTTTCATTATGTGAATAATTTGGAAATCTTAGCTCAAACAGCTGCAAAACCTGTTTGTCCAGCACGGGAACCTTGAGTTCTATAAGATAAAGCCATAAACATGTGTATCCGAGGCTTCTATCAAAAGTTACAGCTATTCATATGAAGTTGTACAAAAACGCTTTCTTTCGCCAAGACAGTGCGTTTCTCACTGTTACATGCATTTGAATGGGGAACTCGACCGAAACAAAGTATAGGTTTTCATTATGTGAATAACTTGGAAATCTTAGCTCAAACAGCTGCAAAACCTGTTTTCCCAGCACGGGAACCTTGAGTTCTATAAGATAAAGCCATAAACATGTGTATCCGAGTCTTCTATCAAAAGTTACAGCTATTCATATGAAGTTGTACAAAATAGCTTTCTTTCACCAAGACAGTGCGTTTCTCACTGTTACATGCATTTGAATGGGGAACTCGACCGAAACAAAGTATAAGTTTTCATTATGTGAATAACTTGGAAATCTTAGCTCAAACAGCTGCAAAACCTGTTTTCCCAGCACGGAGACCTTGAGTTCTATAAGATAAAGCCATAAACATGTTTGTCTGACTCTTCTATCAAAAGTTACAGCTATTTATATGAAGTTGTACAAAATAGCTTTCTTTCGCCAAGACAGTGCGTTTCTCAATGTTACATGCATTTGAATGGAGAACTCGACCGAAACAAAGTATAGGTTTTCATTATGTGAATAACTTGGAAATCTTAGCTCAAACAGCTGCAAAACCTGTTTGCCCAGCACAGGAACCTTGAGTTATATAAGATAAAGCCATAAACATGTGTATCCGAGTCTTCTATCAAAAGTTACAGCTATTTATATGAAGTTGTACAAAAACGCTTTCTTTCGCCAAGACAGTGCGTTTCTCACTGTTACATGCATTTGAATGGGGAACTCGACCGAAACAAAGTATAGGTTTTCATTATGTGAATAACTTGGAAATCTTAGCTCAAACAGCTGCAAAACCTGTTTTCCCAGCACGGAGACCTTGAGTTCTATAAGATAAAGCCATAAACATGTTTGTCTGAGTCTTCTATCAAAAGTTACAGCTATTTCTATGAAGTTGTACAAAAACGCTTTCTTTCGCCAAGACAGTGCGTTTCTCACTGTTACATGCATTTTGAATGGGGAACTCGACCGAAACAAAGTATAGGTTTTCATTATGTGAATAACTTGGAAATCTTAGCTCAAACAGCTGCAAAACCTGTTTGCCCAGCACAGGAACCTTGAGTTCTATAAGATAAAGCCATAAACATGTGTATCCGAGTCTTCTATCAAAAGTTACAGCTATTTCTATGAAGTTGTACAAAATAGCTTTCTTTCGCCAAGACAGTGCGTTTCTCACTGTTACATGCATTTTGAATGGGGAACTCGACCGAAACAAAGTATAGGTTTTCATTATGTGAATAACTTGGAAATCTTAGCTCAAACAGCTGCAAAACCTGTTTGCCCAGCACAGGAACCTTGAGTTCTATAAGATAAAGCCATAAACATGTGTATCCGAGTCTTCTATCAAAAGTTACAGCTATTTCTATGAAGTTGTACAAAATAGCTTTCTTTCGCCAAGACAGTGCGTTTTGTTACATGCATTTTGAATGGGGAACTCGACCGAAACAAAGTATAGGTTTTCATTATGTGAATAACTTGGAAATCTTAGCTCAAACAGCTGCAAAACCTGTTTGCCCAGCACGGAGACCTTGAGTTCTATAAGATAAAGCCATAAACATGTTTGTCTGAGTCTTCTATCAAAAGTTACAGCTATTTATATGAAGTTGTACAAAAACGCTTTCTTTCGCCAAGACAGTGCGTTTCTCACTGTTACATGCATTTGAATGGGGAACTCGACCGAAACAAAGTATAAGTTTTCATTATGTGAATAACTTGGAAATCTTAGCTCAAACAGCTGCAAAACCTGTTTTCCCAGCACGGGAACCTTGAGTTCTATAAGATAAAGCCATAAACATGTGTATCCGAGTCTTCTATCAAAAGTTACAGCTATTCATATGAAGTTGTACAAAATAGCTTTTTTTCACCAAGACAGTGCGTTTCTCACTGTTACATGCATTTGAATGGGGAACTCGACCGAAACAAAGTATAAGTTTTCATTATGTGAATAACTTGGAAATCTTAGCTCAAACAGCTGCAAAACCTGTTTGCCCAGCACGGGAACCTTGAGTTCTATAAGATAAAGCCATAAACATGTGTATCCGAGTCTTCTATCAAAAGTTACAGCTATTTATATGAAGTTGTACAAAATAGCTTTCTTTCGCCAAGACAGTGCGTTTCTCACTGTTACATGCATTTGAATGGGGAACTCGACCAAAACAAAGTATAGGTTTTCATTATGTGAATAACTTGGAAATCTTAGCTCAAACAGCTGCAAAACCTGTTTTCCCAGCACGGAGACCTTAGGTTCTATAATATAAAGCCATAAACATGTTTGTCTGAGTCTTCTACCAAAAGTTACAGCTATTTCTATGAAGTTGTACAAAAACGCTTTCTTTCGCCAAGACAGTGCGTTTCTCACTGTTACATGCATTTGAATGGGGAACTCGACCGAAACAAAGTATAGGTTTTCATTATGTGAATAACTTGGAAATCTTAGCTTAAACAGCTGCAAAACCTGTTTGCCCAGCACAGGAACCTTGAGTTCTATAAGATAAAGCCATAAACATGTGTATCCGAGTCTTCTATCAAAAGTTACAGCTATTTATATGAAGTTGTACAAAATAGCTTTCTTTCGCCAAGACAGTGCGTTTCTCACTGTTACATGCATTTGAATGGGGAACTCGACCAAAACAAAGTATAGGTTTTCATTATGTGAATAACTTGGAAATCTTAGCTCAAACAGCTGCAAAACCTGTTTTCCCAGCACGGAGACCTTGAGTTCTATAAGATAAAGCCATAAACATGTTTGTCTGAGTCTTCTATCAAAAGTTACAGCTATTTATATGAAGTTGTAGAAAAACGCTTTCTTTCGCCAAGACAGTGCGTTTCTCACTGTTACATGCATTTGAATGGGGAACTCGACCGAAACAAAGTATAGGTTTTCATTATGTGAATAACTTGGAAATCTTAGCTTAAACAGCTGCAAAACCTGTTTGCCCAGCACAGGAACCTTGAGTTCTATAAGATAAAGCCATAAACATGTGTATCCGAGTCTTCTATCAAAAGTTACAGCTATTTATATGAAGTTGTACAAAATAGCTTTCTTTCGCCAAGACAGTGCGTTTCTCACTGTTACATGCATTTGAATGGGGAACTCGACCGAAACAAAGTATAAGTTTTCATTATGTGAATAACTTGGAAATCTTAGCTCAAACAGCTGCAAAACCTGTTTGCCCAGCACAGGAACCTTGAGTTCTATAAGATAAAGCCATAAACATGTGTATCCGAGTCTTCTGTCAAAAGTTACAGCTATTTCTATGAAGTTGTACAAAATAGCTTTCTTTCGCCAAGACAGTGCGTTTTGTTACATGCATTTTGAATGGGGAACTCGACCGAAACAAAGTATAGGTTTTCATTATGTGAATAACTTGGAAATCTTAGCTCAAACAGCTGCAAAACCTGTTTGCCCAGCACGGAGACCTTGAGTTCTATAAGATAAAGCCATAAACATGTTTGTCTGAGTCTTCTATCAAAAGTTACAGCTATTTATATGAAGTTGTAGAAAAACGCTTTCTTTCGCCAAGACAGTGCGTTTCTCACTGTTACATGCATTTGAATGGGGAACTCGACCGAAACAAAGTATAGGTTTTCATTATGTGAATAACTTGGAAATCTTAGCTTAAACAGCTGCAAAACCTGTTTGCCCAGCACGGGAACCTTGAGTTCTATAAGATAAAGCCATAAACATGTGTATCCGAGTCTTCTATCAAAAGTTACAGCTATTCATATGAAGTTGTACAAAATAGCTTTTTTTCACCAAGACAGTGCGTTTCTCACTGTTACATGCATTTGAATGGGGAACTCGACCGAAACAAAGTATAAGTTTTCATTATGTGAATAACTTGGAAATCTTAGCTCAAACAGCTGCAAAACCTGTTTTCCCAGCACGGAGACCTTAGGTTCTATAATATAAAGCCATAAACATGTTTGTCTGAGTCTTCTATCAAAAGTTACAGCTATTTCTATGAAGTTGTACAAAAACGCTTTCTTTCGCCAAGACAGTGCGTTTCTCACTGTTACATGCATTTGAATGGGGAACTCGACCGAAACAAAGTATAGGTTTTCATTATGTGAATAACTTGGAAATCTTAGCTCAAACAGCTGCAAAACCTGTTTGCCCAGCACGGGAACCTTGAGTTCTATAAGATAAAGCCATAAACATGTGTATCCGAGTCTTCTATCAAAAGTTACAGCTATTTATATGAAGTTGTACAAAATAGCTTTCTTTCGCCAAGACAGTGCGTTTCTCACTGTTACATGCATTTTGAATGGGGAACTCGACCGAAACAAAGTATAGGTTTTCATTATGTGAATAACTTGGAAATCTTAGCTCAAACAGCTGCAAAACCTGTTTTCCCAGCACGGAGACCTTGAGTTCTATAAGATAAAGCCATAAACATGTTTGTCTGAGTCTTCTATCAAAAGTTACAGCTATTTATATGAAGTTGTACAAAATAGCTTTCTTTCGCCAAGACAGTGCGTTTCTCACTGTTACATGCATTTGAATGGGGAACTCGACCGAAACAAAGTATAAGTTTTCATTATGTGAATAACTTGGAAATCTTAGCTCAAACAGCTGCAAAACCTGTTTGCCCAGCACAGGAACCTTGAGTTCTATAAGATAAAGCCATAAACATGTGTATCCGAGTCTTCTATCAAAAGTTACAGCTATTTCTATGAAGTTGTACAAAATAGCTTTCTTTCGCCAAGACAGTGCGTTTTGTTACATGCATTTTGAATGGGGAACTCGACCGAAACAAAGTATAGGTTTTCATTATGTGAATAACTTGGAAATCTTAGCTCAAACAGCTGCAAAACCTGTTTTCCCAGCACGGGAACCTTGAGTTCTATAAGATAAAGCCATAAACATGTGTATCCGAGTCTTCTATCAAAAGTTACAGCTATTTATATGAAGTTGTACAAAATAGCTTTCTTTCGCCAAGACAGTGCGTTTCTCACTGTTACATGCATTTGAATGGGGAACTCGACCAAAACAAAGTATAGGTTTTCATTATGTGAATAACTTGGAAATCTTAGCTTAAACAGCTGCAAAACCTGTTTTCCCAGCACGGAGACCTTGAGTTCTATAATATAAGGCCATAAACATGTTTGTCTGAGTCTTCTATCAAAAGTTACAGCTATTTCTATGAAGTTGTACAAAAACGCTTTCTTTCGCCAAGACAGTGCGTTTCTCACTGTTACATGCATTTTGAATGGGGAACTCGACCGAAACAAAGTTGAGGTTTTCATTATGTGAATAACTTGGAAATCTTAGCTCAAACAGCTGCAAAACTTGTTTGCCCAGCACGGGAACCTTGAGTTCTATAAGATAAAGCCATAAACATGTGTATCCGAGTCTTCTATCAAAAGTTACAGCTATTTATATGAAGTTGTACAAAATAGCTTTCTTTCGCCAAGACAGTGCGTTTCTCACTGTTACATGCATTTTGAATGGGGAACTCGACCGAAACAAAGTATAGGTTTTCATTATGTGAATAACTTGGAAATCTTAGCTCAAACAGCTGCAAAACCTGTTTGCCCAGCACGGGAACCTTGAGTTCTATAAGATAAAGCCATAAACATGTGTATCCGAGTCTTCTATCAAAAGTTACAGCTATTTATATGAAGTTGTACAAAAACGCTTTCTTTCGCCAAGACAGTGCGTTTCTCACTGTTACATGCATTTTGAATGGGGAACTCGACCGAAACAAAGTATAAATTTTCATTATGTGAATAACTTGGAAATCTTAGCTCAAACAGCTGCAAAACCTGTTTTCCCAGCACGGAGACCTTGAGTTCTATAAGATAAAGCCATAAACATGTTTGTCTGAGTCTTCTATCAAAAGTTACAGCTATTTATATGAAGTTGTACAAAAACGCTTTCTTTCGCCAAGACAGTGCGTTTCTCACTGTTACATGCATTTGAATGGGGAACTCGACCAAAACAAAGTATACGTTTTCATTATGTGAATAACTTGGAAATCTTAGCTCAAACAGCTGCAAAACCTGTTTTCCCAGCACGGAGACCTTGAGTTCTATAAGATAAAGCCATAAACATGTTTGCCTGAGTCTTCTATCAAAAGTTACAGCTATTTATATGAAGTTGTAGAAAAACGCTTTCTTTCGCCAAGACAGTGCGTTTCTCACTGTTACATGCATGTGAATGGGGAACTCCACCGAAACAAAGTATAGGTTTTCATTATGTGAATAACTTGGAAATCTTAGCTCAAACAGCTGCAAAACCTGTTTTCCCAGCACGGAGACCTTGAGTTCTATAAGATAAAGCCATAAACATGTTTGCCTGAGTCTTCTATCAAAAGTTACAGCTATTTATATGAAGTTGTAGAAAAACGCTTTCTTTCGCCAAGACAGTGCGTTTCTCACTGTTACATGCATGTGAATGGGGAACTCCACCGAAACAAAGTATAGGTTTTCATTATGTGAATAACTTGGAAATCTTAGCTCAAACAGCTGCAAAACCTGTTTTCCCAGCACGGAGACCTTGAGTTCTATAAGATAAAGCCATAAACATGTTTGCCTGAGTCTTCTATCAAAAGTTACAGCTATTTATATGAAGTTGTAGAAAAAGGCTTTCTTTCGCCAAGACAGTGCGTTTCTCACTGTTACATGCATTTGAATGGGGAACTCGACCAAAACAAAGTATAGGTTTTCATTATGTGAATAACTTGGAAATCTTAGCTTAAACAGCTGCAAAACCTGTTTTCCCAGCACGGAGACCTTGAGTTCTATAATATAAGGCCATAAACATGTTTGTCTGAGTCTTCTATCAAAAGTTACAGCTATTTCTATGAAGTTGTACAAAAACGCTTTCTTTCGCCAAGACAGTGCGTTTCTCACTGTTACATGCATTTTGAATGGGGAACTCGACCGAAACAAAGTTGAGGTTTTCATTATGTGAATAACTTGGAAATCTTAGCTCAAACAGCTGCAAAACCTGTTTGCCCAGCACAGGAACCTTGAGTTCTATAAGATAAAGCCATAAACATGTGTATCCGAGTCTTCTATCAAAAGTTACAGCTATTTCTATGAAGTTGTACAAAATAGCTTTCTTTCGCCAAGACAGTGCGTTTCTCACTGTTACATGCATTTTGAATGGGGAACTCGACCGAAACAAAGTATAGGTTTTCATTATGTGAATAACTTGGAAATCTTAGCTCAAACAGCTGCAAAACCTGTTTGCCCAGCACGGGAACCTTGAGTTCTATAAGATAAAGCCATAAACATGTGTATCCGAGTCTTCTATCAAAAGTTACAGCTATTTATATGAAGTTGTACAAAATAGCTTTCTTTCGCCAAGACAGTGCGTTTCTCACTGTTACATGCATTTGAATGGGGAACTCGACCGAAACAAAGTATAGGTTTTCATTATGTGAATAACTTGGAAATCTTAGCTCAAACAGCTGCAAAACCTGTTTGCCCAGCACGGGAACCTTGAGTTCTATAAGATAAAGCCATAAACATGTGTATCCGAGTCTTCTATCAAAAGTTACAGCTATTTATATGAAGTTGTACAAAAACGCTTTCTTTCGCCAAGACAGTGCGTTTGTCACTGTTACATGCATTTTGAATGGGGAACTCGACCGAAACAAAGTATAGGTTTTCATTATGTGAATAACTTGGAAATCTTAGCTTAAACAGCTGCAAAACCTGTTTTCCCAGCACGGAGACCTTGAGTTCTATAATATAAGGCCATAAACATGTTTGTCTGAGTCTTCTATCAAAAGTTACAGCTATTTCTATGAAGTTGTACAAAAACGCTTTCTTTCGCCAAGACAGTGCGTTTCTCACTGTTACATGCATTTTGAATGGGGAACTCGACCGAAACAAAGTTGAGGTTTTCATTATGTGAATAACTTGGAAATCTTAGCTCAAACAGCTGCAAAACCTGTTTGCCCAGCACAGGAACCTTGAGTTCTATAAGATAAAGCCATAAACATGTGTATCCGAGTCTTCTATCAAAAGTTACAGCTATTTCTATGAAGTTGTACAAAATAGCTTTCTTTCGCCAAGACAGTGCGTTTCTCACTGTTACATGCATTTTGAATGGGGAACTCGACCGAAACAAAGTATAGGTTTTCATTATGTGAATAACTTGGAAATCTTAGCTCAAACAGCTGCAAAACCTGTTTGCCCAGCACGGGAACCTTGAGTTCTATAAGATAAAGCCATAAACATGTGTATCCGAGTCTTCTATCAAAAGTTACAGCTATTTATATGAAGTTGTACAAAATAGCTTTCTTTCGCCAAGACAGTGCGTTTCTCACTGTTACATGCATTTGAATGGGGAACTCGACCGAAACAAAGTATAGGTTTTCATTATGTGAATAACTTGGAAATCTTAGCTCAAACAGCTGCAAAACCTGTTTGCCCAGCACGGGAACCTTGAGTTCTATAAGATAAAGCCATAAACATGTGTATCCGAGTCTTCTATCAAAAGTTACAGCTATTTATATGAAGTTGTACAAAAACGCTTTCTTTCGCCAAGACAGTGCGTTTGTCACTGTTACATGCATTTTGAATGGGGAACTCGACCGAAACAAAGTATAGGTTTTCATTATGTGAATAACTTGGAAATCTTAGCTCAAACAGCTGCAAAACCTGTTTGCCCAGCACGGAGACCTTGAGTTCTATAAGATAAAGCCATAAACATGTTTGTCTGAGTCTTCTATCAAAAGTTACAGCTATTTATATGAAGTTGTACAAAAACGCTTTCTTTCGCCAAGACAGTGCGTTTCTCACTGTTACATGCATTTGAATGGGGAACTCGACCGAAACAAAGTATAGGTTTTCATTATGTGAATAACTTGGAAATCTTAGCTCAAACAGCTGCAAAACCTGTTTGCCCAGCACGGGAACCTTGAGTTCTATAAGATAAAGCCATAAACATGTGTATCCGAGTCTTCTATCAAAAGTTACAGCTATTTATATGAAGTTGTACAAAAACGCTTTCTTTCGCCAAGACAGTGCGTTTCTCACTGTTACATGCATTTGAATGGGGAACTCGACCAAAACAAAGTATAGGTTTTCATTATGTGAATAACTTGGAAATCTTAGCTTAAACAGCTGCAAAACCTGTTTTCCCAGCACGGAGACCTTGAGTTCTATAATATAAGGCCATAAACATGTTTGTCTGAGTCTTCTATCAAAAGTTACAGCTATTTCTATGAAGTTGTACAAAAACGCTTTCTTTCGCCAAGACAGTGCGTTTCTCACTGTTACATGCATTTTGAATGGGGAACTCGACCGAAACAAAGTTGAGGTTTTCATTATGTGAATAACTTGGAAATCTTAGCTCAAACAGCTGCAAAACCTGTTTGCCCAGCACAGGAACCTTGAGTTCTATAAGATAAAGCCATAAACATGTGTATCCGAGTCTTCTATCAAAAGTTACAGCTATTTCTATGAAGTTGTACAAAATAGCTTTCTTTCGCCAAGACAGTGCGTTTCTCACTGTTACATGCATTTGAATGGGGAACTCCACCGAAACAAAGTATAGGTTTTCATTATGTGAATAACTTGGAAATCTTAGCTCAAACAGCTGCAAAACCTGTTTGCCCAGCACGGGAACCTTGAGTTCTATAAGATAAAGCCATAAACATGTGTATCCGAGTCTTCTATCAAAAGTTACAGCTATTTATATGAAGTTGTACAAAAACGCTTTCTTTCGCCAAGACAGTGCGTTTGTCACTGTTACATGCATTTTGAATGGGGAACTCGACCGAAACAAAGTATAGGTTTTCATTATGTGAATAACTTAGCTCAAACAGCTGCAAAACCTGTTTGCCCAGCACGGAGACCTTGAGTTCTATAAGATAAAGCCATAAACATGTTTGTCTGAGTCTTCTATCAAAAGTTACAGCTATTTCTATGAAGTTGTACAAAATAGCTTTCTTTCGCCAAGACAGTGCGTTTCTCACTGTTACATGCATTTGAATGGGGAACTCGATCGAAACAAAGTATAAGTTTTCATTATGTGAATAACTTGGAAATCTTAGCTCAAACAGCTGCAAAACCTGTTTTCCCAGCACGGAGTCCTTGAGTTCTATAAGATAAAGCCATAAACATGTTTGTCTGAGTCTTCTATCAAAAGTTACAGCTATTTATATGAAGTTGTACAAAAACGCTTTCTTTCGCCAAGACAGTGCGTTTCTCACTGTTACATGCATTTGAATGGAGAACTCCACCGAAACAAAGTATAGGTTTTCATTATGTGAATAACTTGGAAATCTTAGCTCAAACAGCTGCAAAACCGGTTTGCCCAGCACAGGAACCTTGAGTTCTATAAGATAAAGCCATAAACATGTGTATCCGAGTCTTCTATCAAAAGTTACAGCTATTTATATGAAGTTGTACAAAAACGCTTTCTTTCGCCAAGACAGTGCGTTTTGTTACATGCATTTTGAATGGGGAACTCGACCGAAACAAAGTATAAGTTTTCATTATGTGAATAACTTGGAAATCTTAGCTCAAACAGCTGCAAAACCTGTTTTCCCAGCACGGAGACCTTGAGTTCTATAAGATAAAGCCATAAACATGTTTGCCTGAGTCTTCTATCAAAAGTTACAGCTATTTCTATGAAGTTGTAGAAAAACGCTTTCTTTCGCCAAGACAGTGCGTTTCTCACTGTTACATGCATTTGAATGGAGAACTCGACCGAAACAAAGTATAGGTTTTCATTATGTGAATAACTTGGAAATCTTAGCTCAAACAGCTGCAAAACCTGTTTGCCCAGCAAGGGAACCTTGAGTTCTATAAGATAAAGCCATAAACATGTGTATCCGAGTCTTCTATCAAAAGTTACAGCTATTTATATGAAGTTGTACAAAAACGCTTTCTTTCGCCAAGACAGTGCGTTTCTCACTGTTACATGCATTTGAATGGGGAACTCGACCGAAACAAAGTATAGGTTTTCATTATGTGAATAACTTGGAAATCTTAGCTCAAACAGCTGCAAAACCTGTTTGCCCAGCACGGGAACCTTGAGTTCTATAAGATAAAGCCATAAACATGTGTATCCGAGTCTTCTATCAAAAGTTACAGCTATTCATATGAAGTTGTACAAAAACGCTTTCTTTCGCCAAGACAGTGCGTTTCTCACTGTTACATGCATTTGAATGGGGAACTCGACCGAAACAAAGTTGAGGTTTTCATTATGTGAATAACTTGGAAATCTTAGCTCAAACAGCTGCAAAACCTGTTTGCCCAGCACGGGAACCTTGAGTTCTATAAGATAAAGCCATAAACATGTGTATCCGAGTCTTCTATCAAAAGTTACAGCTATTCATATGAAGTTGTACAAAAACGCTTTCTTTCGCCAAGACAGTGCGTTTCTCACTGTTACATGCATTTGAATGGAGAACTCGACCGAAACAAAGTATAGGTTTTCATTATGTGAATAACTTGGAAATCTTAGCTCAAACAGCTGCAAAACCTGTTTTCCCAGCACGGAGACCTTGAGTTCTATAATATAAGGCCATAAATATGTTTGTCTGAGTCTTCTATCAAAAGTTACAGCTATTTCTATGAAGTTGTACAAAAACGCTTTCTTTCGCCAAGACAGTGCGTTTCTCACTGTTACATGCATTTGAATGGGGAACTCGACCGAAACAAAGTATAGGTTTTCATTATGTGAATAACTTGGAAATCTTAGCTCAAACAGCTGCAAAACCTGTTTGCCCAGCACGGGAACCTTGAGTTCTATAATATAAGGCCATAAACATGTGTATCCGAGTCTTCTATCAAAAGTTACAGCTATTTATATGAAGTTGTACAAAAACGCTTTCTTTCGCCAAGACAGTGCGTTTCTCACTGTTACATGCATTTGAATGGAGAACTCGACCGAAACAAAGTATAGGTTTTCATTATGTGAATAACTTGGAAATCTTAGCTCAAACAGCTGCAAAACCTGTTTGCCCAGCACGGGGAACGTGAGTTCTATAAGATAAAGCCATAAACATGTGTATCCGAGTCTTCTATCAAAAGTTACAGCTATTTATATGAAGTTGTACAAAATAGCTTTCTTTCGCCAAGACAGTGCGTTTCTCACTGTTACATGCATTTTGAATGGGGAACTCGACCGAAACAAAGTATAGGTTTTCATTATGTGAATAACTTGGAAATCTTAGCTCAAACAGCTGCAAAACCTGTTTGCCCAGCACAGGAACCTTGAGTTCTATAAGATAAAGCCATAAACATGTGTACCCGAGTCTTCTATCAAAAGTTACAGCTATTCATATGAAGTTGTACAAAATAGCTTTCTTTCGCCAAGACAGTGCGTTTCTCACTGTTACATGCATTTGAATGGGGAACTCGACCGAAACAAAGTATAAGTTTTCATTATGTGAATAACTTGGAAATCTTAGCTCAAACAGCTGCAAAACCTGTTTTCCCAGCACGGGAACCTTGAGTTCTATAAGATAAAGCCATAAACATGTGTATCCGAGTCTTCTATCAAAAGTTACAGCTATTTATATGAAGTTGTACAAAATAGCTTTCTTTCACCAAGACAGTGCGTTTCTCACTGTTACATGCATTTGAATGGGGAACTCGACCGAAACAAAGTATAAGTTTTCATTATGTGAATAACTTGGAAATCTTAGCTCAAACAGCTGCAAAACCTGTTTTCCCAGCACGGAGACCTTGAGTTCTATAATATAAGGCCATAAACATGTTTGTCTGAGTCTTCTATCAAAAGTTACAGCTATTTCTATGAAGTTGTACAAAAACGCTTTCTTTCGCCAAGACAGTGCGTTTCTCACTGTTACATGCATTTTGAATGGGGAACTCGACCGAAACAAAGTTGAGGTTTTCATTATGTGAATAACTTGGAAATCTTAGCTCAAACAGCTGCAAAACCTGTTTTCCCAGCACGGAGACCTTGAGTTCTATAAGATAAAGCCATAAACATGTTTGTCTGAGTCTTCTATCAAAAGTTACAGCTATTTCTATGAAGTTGTAGAAAAACGCTTTCTTTCGCCAAGACAGTGCGTTTCTCACTGTTACATGCATTTGAATGGGGAACTCGACCGAAACAAAGTATAGGTTTTCATTATGTGAATAACTTGGAAATCTTAGCTCAAACAGCTGCAAAACCTGTTTGCCCAGCACAGGAACCTTGAGTTCTATAAGATAAAGCCATAAACATGTGTATCCGAGTCTTCTATCAAAAGTTACAGCTATTTCTATGAAGTTGTACAAAATAGCTTTCTTTCGCCAAGACAGTGCGTTTTGTTACATGCATTTTGAATGGGGAACTCGACCGAAACAAAGTATAGGTTTTCATTATGTGAATAACTTGGAAATCTTAGCTCAAACAGCTGCAAAACCTGTTTGCCCAGCACGGAGACCTTGAGTTCTATAAGATAAAGCCATAAACATGTTTGTCTGAGTCTTCTATCAAAAGTTACAGCTATTTATATGAAGTTGTAGAAAAACGCTTTCTTTCGCCAAGACAGTGCGTTTCTCACTGTTACATGCATTTGAATGGGGAACTCGACCGAAACAAAGTATAGGTTTTCATTATGTGAATAACTTGGAAATCTTAGCTTAAACAGCTGCAAAACCTGTTTGCCCAGCACGGGAACCTTGAGTTCTATAAGATAAAGCCATAAACATGTGTATCCGAGTCTTCTATCAAAAGTTACAGCTATTCATATGAAGTTGTACAAAATAGCTTTTTTTCACCAAGACAGTGCGTTTCTCACTGTTACATGCATTTGAATGGGGAACTCGACCGAAACAAAGTATAAGTTTTCATTATGTGAATAACTTGGAAATCTTAGCTCAAACAGCTGCAAAACCTGTTTGCCCAGCACGGGAACCTTGAGTTCTATAAGATAAAGCCATAAACATGTGTATCCGAGTCTTCTATCAAAAGTTACAGCTATTTATATGAAGTTGTACAAAATAGCTTTCTTTCGCCAAGACAGTGCGTTTCTCACTGTTACATGCATTTGAATGGGGAACTCGACCAAAACAAAGTATAGGTTTTCATTATGTGAATAACTTGGAAATCTTAGCTCAAACAGCTGCAAAACCTGTTTTCCCAGCACGGAGACCTTAGGTTCTATAATATAAAGCCATAAACATGTTTGTCTGAGTCTTCTATCAAAAGTTACAGCTATTTCTATGAAGTTGTACAAAAACGCTTTCTTTCGCCAAGACAGTGCGTTTCTCACTGTTACATGCATTTGAATGGGGAACTCGACCGAAACAAAGTATAGGTTTTCATTATGTGAATAACTTGGAAATCTTAGCTCAAACAGCTGCAAAACCTGTTTGCCCAGCACGGGAACCTTGAGTTCTATAAGATAAAGCCATAAACATGTGTATCCGAGTCTTCTATCAAAAGTTACAGCTATTTATATGAAGTTGTACAAAATAGCTTTCTTTCGCCAAGACAGTGCGTTTCTCACTGTTACATGCATTTTGAATGGGGAACTCGACCGAAACAAAGTATAGGTTTTCATTATGTGAATAACTTGGAAATCTTAGCTCAAACAGCTGCAAAACCTGTTTTCCCAGCACGGAGACCTTGAGTTCTATAAGATAAAGCCATAAACATGTTTGTCTGAGTCTTCTATCAAAAGTTACAGCTATTTATATGAAGTTGTACAAAATAGCTTTCTTTCGCCAAGACAGTGCGTTTCTCACTGTTACATGCATTTGAATGGGGAACTCGACCGAAACAAAGTATAAGTTTTCATTATGTGAATAACTTGGAAATCTTAGCTCAAACAGCTGCAAAACCTGTTTTCCCAGCACGGAGACCTTGAGTTCTATAATATAAGGCCATAAACATGTTTGTCTGAGTCTTCTATCAAAAGTTACAGCTATTTCTATGAAGTTGTACAAAAACGCTTTCTTTCGCCAAGACAGTGCGTTTCTCACTGTTACATGCATTTTGAATGGGGAACTCGACCGAAACAAAGTTGAGGTTTTCATTATGTGAATAACTTGGAAATCTTAGCTCAAACAGCTGCAAAACTTGTTTGCCCAGCACGGGAACCTTGAGTTCTATAAGATAAAGCCATAAACATGTGTATCCGAGTCTTCTATCAAAAGTTACAGCTATTTATATGAAGTTGTACAAAATAGCTTTCTTTCGCCAAGACAGTGCGTTTCTCACTGTTACATGCATTTTGAATGGGGAACTCGACCGAAACAAAGTATAGGTTTTCATTATGTGAATAACTTGGAAATCTTAGCTCAAACAGCTGCAAAACCTGTTTGCCCAGCACGGGAACCTTGAGTTCTATAAGATAAAGCCATAAACATGTGTATCCGAGTCTTCTATCAAAAGTTACAGCTATTTATATGAAGTTGTAGAAAAACGCTTTCTTTCGCCAAGACAGTGCGTTTCTCACTGTTACATGCATTTTGAATGGGGAACTCGACCGAAACAAAGTATAAATTTTCATTATGTGAATAACTTGGAAATCTTAGCTCAAACAGCTGCAAAACCTGTTTTCCCAGC
Source organism: Maylandia zebra (assembly GCF_041146795.1). NCBI lineage: Eukaryota > Metazoa > Chordata > Actinopteri > Cichliformes > Cichlidae > Maylandia > Maylandia zebra. The sequence continues at coordinate 3,460,762 of NC_135174.1, read as the reverse complement.
ACGGAGACCTTGAGTTCTATAAGATAAAGCCATAAACATGTTTGTCTGAGTCTTCTATCAAAAGTTACAGCTATTTATATGAAGTTGTACAAAAACGCTTTCTTTCGCCAAGACAGTGCGTTTCTCACTGTTACATGCATTTGAATGGAGAACTCGACCGAAACAAAGTATAGGTTTTCATTATGTGAATAACTTGGAAATCTTAGCTCAAACAGCTGCAAAACCTGTTTTCCCAGCACGGAGACCTTGAGTTCTATAATATAAGGCCATAAATATGTTTGTCTGAGTCTTCTATCAAAAGTTACAGCTATTTCTATGAAGTTGTACAAAAACGCTTTCTTTCGCCAAGACAGTGCGTTTCTCACTGTTACATGCATTTGAATGGGGAACTCGACCGAAACAAAGTATAGGTTTTCATTATGTGAATAACTTGGAAATCTTAGCTCAAACAGCTGCAAAACCTGTTTGCCCAGCACGGGAACCTTGAGTTCTATAATATAAGGCCATAAACATGTGTATCCGAGTCTTCTATCAAAAGTTACAGCTATTTATATGAAGTTGTACAAAAACGCTTTCTTTCGCCAAGACAGTGCGTTTCTCACTGTTACATGCATTTGAATGGAGAACTCGACCGAAACAAAGTATAGGTTTTCATTATGTGAATAACTTGGAAATCTTAGCTCAAACAGCTGCAAAACCTGTTTGCCCAGCACGGGGAACGTGAGTTCTATAAGATAAAGCCATAAACATGTGTATCCGAGTCTTCTATCAAAAGTTACAGCTATTTATATGAAGTTGTACAAAATAGCTTTCTTTCGCCAAGACAGTGCGTTTCTCACTGTTACATGCATTTGAATGGGGAACTCGACCAAAACAAAGTATACGTTTTCATTATGTGAATAACTTGGAAATCTTAGCTTAAACAGCTGCAAAACCTGTTTTCCCAGCACGGAGACCTTGAGTTCTATAATATAAGGCCATAAACATGTTTGTCTGAGTCTTCTATCAAAAGTTACAGCTATTTCTATGAAGTTGTACAAAAACGCTTTCTTTCGCCAAGACAGTGCGTTTCTCACTGTTACATGCATTTTGAATGGGGAACTCGACCGAAACAAAGTATAGGTTTTCATTATGTGAATAACTTGGAAATCTTAGCTCAAACAGCTGCAAAACCTGTTTGCCCAGCACGGGAACCTTGAGTTCTATAAGATAAAGCCATAAACATGTGTATCCGAGTCTTCTATCAAAAGTTACAGCTATTCATATGAAGTTGTACAAAATAGCTTTCTTTCACCAAGACAGTGCGTTTCTCACTGTTACATGCATTTGAATGGGGAACTCGACCGAAACAAAGTATAAGTTTTCATTATGTGAATAACTTGGAAATCTTAGCTCAAACAGCTGCAAAACCTGTTTTCCCAGCACGGAGACCTTGAGTTCTATAATATAAGGCCATAAACATGTTTGTCTGAGTCTTCTATCAAAAGTTACAGCTATTTCTATGAAGTTGTACAAAAACGCTTTCTTTCGCCAAGACAGTGCGTTTCTCACTGTTACATGCATTTTGAATGGGGAACTCGACCGAAACAAAGTTGAGGTTTTCATTATGTGAATAACTTGGAAATCTTAGCTCAAACAGCTGCAAAACCTGTTTTCCCAGCACGGAGACCTTGAGTTCTATAAGATAAAGCCATAAACATGTTTGTCTGAGTCTTCTATCAAAAGTTACAGCTATTTCTATGAAGTTGTAGAAAAACGCTTTCTTTCGCCAAGACAGTGCGTTTCTCACTGTTACATGCATTTGAATGGGGAACTCGACCGAAACAAAGTATAGGTTTTCATTATGTGAATAACTTGGAAATCTTAGCTCAAACAGCTGCAAAACCTGTTTGCCCAGCACAGGAACCTTGAGTTCTATAAGATAAAGCCATAAACATGTGTATCCGAGTCTTCTATCAAAAGTTACAGCTATTTCTATGAAGTTGTACAAAATAGCTTTCTTTCGCCAAGACAGTGCGTTTTGTTACATGCATTTTGAATGGGGAACTCGACCGAAACAAAGTATAGGTTTTCATTATGTGAATAACTTGGAAATCTTAGCTCAAACAGCTGCAAAACCTGTTTGCCCAGCACGGAGACCTTGAGTTCTATAAGATAAAGCCATAAACATGTTTGTCTGAGTCTTCTATCAAAAGTTACAGCTATTTATATGAAGTTGTACAAAATAGCTTTCTTTCACCAAGACAGTGCGTTTCTCACTGTTACATGCATTTGAATGGGGAACTCGACCGAAACAAAGTATAAGTTTTCATTATGTGAATAACTTGGAAATCTTAGCTCAAACAGCTGCAAAACCTGTTTTCCCAGCACGGAGACCTTGAGTTCTATAATATAAGGCCATAAACATGTTTGTCTGAGTCTTCTATCAAAAGTTACAGCTATTTCTATGAAGTTGTACAAAAACGCTTTCTTTCGCCAAGACAGTGCGTTTCTCACTGTTACATGCATTTTGAATGGGGAACTCGACCGAAACAAAGTTGAGGTTTTCATTATGTGAATAACTTGGAAATCTTAGCTCAAACAGCTGCAAAACCTGTTTTCCCAGCACGGAGACCTTGAGTTCTATAAGATAAAGCCATAAACATGTTTGTCTGAGTCTTCTATCAAAAGTTACAGCTATTTCTATGAAGTTGTAGAAAAACGCTTTCTTTCGCCAAGACAGTGCGTTTCTCACTGTTACATGCATTTGAATGGGGAACTCGACCGAAACAAAGTATAGGTTTTCATTATGTGAATAACTTGGAAATCTTAGCTCAAACAGCTGCAAAACCTGTTTGCCCAGCACAGGAACCTTGAGTTCTATAAGATAAAGCCATAAACATGTGTATCCGAGTCTTCTATCAAAAGTTACAGCTATTTCTATGAAGTTGTACAAAATAGCTTTCTTTCGCCAAGACAGTGCGTTTTGTTACATGCATTTTGAATGGGGAACTCGACCGAAACAAAGTATAGGTTTTCATTATGTGAATAACTTGGAAATCTTAGCTCAAACAGCTGCAAAACCTGTTTGCCCAGCACGGAGACCTTGAGTTCTATAAGATAAAGCCATAAACATGTTTGTCTGAGTCTTCTATCAAAAGTTACAGCTATTTATATGAAGTTGTAGAAAAACGCTTTCTTTCGCCAAGACAGTGCGTTTCTCACTGTTACATGCATTTGAATGGGGAACTCGACCGAAACAAAGTATAGGTTTTCATTATGTGAATAACTTGGAAATCTTAGCTTAAACAGCTGCAAAACCTGTTTGCCCAGCACGGGAACCTTGAGTTCTATAAGATAAAGCCATAAACATGTGTATCCGAGTCTTCTATCAAAAGTTACAGCTATTCATATGAAGTTGTACAAAATAGCTTTTTTTCACCAAGACAGTGCGTTTCTCACTGTTACATGCATTTGAATGGGGAACTCGACCGAAACAAAGTATAAGTTTTCATTATGTGAATAACTTGGAAATCTTAGCTCAAACAGCTGCAAAACCTGTTTGCCCAGCACGGGAACCTTGAGTTCTATAAGATAAAGCCATAAACATGTGTATCCGAGTCTTCTATCAAAAGTTACAGCTATTTATATGAAGTTGTACAAAATAGCTTTCTTTCGCCAAGACAGTGCGTTTCTCACTGTTACATGCATTTGAATGGGGAACTCGACCAAAACAAAGTATACGTTTTCATTATGTGAATAACTTGGAAATCTTAGCTCAAACAGCTGCAAAACCTGTTTTCCCAGCACGGAGACCTTAGGTTCTATAATATAAAGCCATAAACATGTTTGTCTGAGTCTTCTATCAAAAGTTACAGCTATTTCTATGAAGTTGTACAAAAACGCTTTCTTTCGCCAAGACAGTGCGTTTCTCACTGTTACATGCATTTGAATGGGGAACTCGACCGAAACAAAGTATAGGTTTTCATTATGTGAATAACTTGGAAATCTTAGCTCAAACAGCTGCAAAACCTGTTTGCCCAGCACGGGAACCTTGAGTTCTATAAGATAAAGCCATAAACATGTGTATCCGAGTCTTCTATCAAAAGTTACAGCTATTTATATGAAGTTGTACAAAATAGCTTTCTTTCGCCAAGACAGTGCGTTTCTCACTGTTACATGCATTTTGAATGGGGAACTCGACCGAAACAAAGTATAGGTTTTCATTATGTGAATAACTTGGAAATCTTAGCTCAAACAGCTGCAAAACCTGTTTTCCCAGCACGGAGACCTTGAGTTCTATAAGATAAAGCCATAAACATGTTTGTCTGAGTCTTCTATCAAAAGTTACAGCTATTTATATGAAGTTGTACAAAATAGCTTTCTTTCGCCAAGACAGTGCGTTTCTCACTGTTACATGCATTTGAATGGGGAACTCGACCGAAACAAAGTATAAGTTTTCATTATGTGAATAACTTGGAAATCTTAGCTCAAACAGCTGCAAAACCTGTTTTCCCAGCACGGAGACCTTGAGTTCTATAATATAAGGCCATAAACATGTTTGTCTGAGTCTTCTATCAAAAGTTACAGCTATTTCTATGAAGTTGTACAAAAACGCTTTCTTTCGCCAAGACAGTGCGTTTCTCACTGTTACATGCATTTTGAATGGGGAACTCGACCGAAACAAAGTTGAGGTTTTCATTATGTGAATAACTTGGAAATCTTAGCTCAAACAGCTGCAAAACTTGTTTGCCCAGCACGGGAACCTTGAGTTCTATAAGATAAAGCCATAAACATGTGTATCCGAGTCTTCTATCAAAAGTTACAGCTATTTATATGAAGTTGTACAAAATAGCTTTCTTTCGCCAAGACAGTGCGTTTCTCACTGTTACATGCATTTTGAATGGGGAACTCGACCGAAACAAAGTATAGGTTTTCATTATGTGAATAACTTGGAAATCTTAGCTCAAACAGCTGCAAAACCTGTTTGCCCAGCACGGGAACCTTGAGTTCTATAAGATAAAGCCATAAACATGTGTATCCGAGTCTTCTATCAAAAGTTACAGCTATTTATATGAAGTTGTAGAAAAACGCTTTCTTTCGCCAAGACAGTGCGTTTCTCACTGTTACATGCATTTTGAATGGGGAACTCGACCGAAACAAAGTATAAATTTTCATTATGTGAATAACTTGGAAATCTTAGCTCAAACAGCTGCAAAACCTGTTTTCCCAGCACGGAGACCTTGAGTTCTATAAGATAAAGCCATAAACATGTTTGTCTGAGTCTTCTATCAAAAGTTACAGCTATTTATATGAAGTTGTACAAAAACGCTTTCTTTCGCCAAGACAGTGCGTTTCTCACTGTTACATGCATTTTGAATGGGGAACTCGACCGAAACAAAGTTGAGGTTTTCATTATGTGAATAACTTGGAAATCTTAGCTCAAACAGCTGCAAAACCTGTTTTCCCAGCACGGAGACCTTGAGTTCTATAAGATAAAGCCATAAACATGTTTGTCTGAGTCTTCTATCAAAAGTTACAGCTATTTCTATGAAGTTGTAGAAAAACGCTTTCTTTCGCCAAGACAGTGCGTTTCTCACTGTTACATGCATTTGAATGGGGAACTCGACCGAAACAAAGTATAGGTTTTCATTATGTGAATAACTTGGAAATCTTAGCTCAAACAGCTGCAAAACCTGTTTGCCCAGCACAGGAACCTTGAGTTCTATAAGATAAAGCCATAAACATGTGTATCCGAGTCTTCTATCAAAAGTTACAGCTATTTCTATGAAGTTGTACAAAATAGCTTTCTTTCGCCAAGACAGTGCGTTTTGTTACATGCATTTTGAATGGGGAACTCGACCGAAACAAAGTATAGGTTTTCATTATGTGAATAACTTGGAAATCTTAGCTCAAACAGCTGCAAAACCTGTTTGCCCAGCACGGAGACCTTGAGTTCTATAAGATAAAGCCATAAACATGTTTGTCTGAGTCTTCTATCAAAAGTTACAGCTATTTATATGAAGTTGTAGAAAAACGCTTTCTTTCGCCAAGACAGTGCGTTTCTCACTGTTACATGCATTTGAATGGGGAACTCGACCGAAACAAAGTATAGGTTTTCATTATGTGAATAACTTGGAAATCTTAGCTTAAACAGCTGCAAAACCTGTTTGCCCAGCACGGGAACCTTGAGTTCTATAAGATAAAGCCATAAACATGTGTATCCGAGTCTTCTATCAAAAGTTACAGCTATTCATATGAAGTTGTACAAAATAGCTTTTTTTCACCAAGACAGTGCGTTTCTCACTGTTACATGCATTTGAATGGGGAACTTGACCGAAACAAAGTATAAGTTTTCATTATGTGAATAACTTGGAAATCTTAGCTCAAACAGCTGCAAAACCTGTTTGCCCAGCACGGGAACCTTGAGTTCTATAAGATAAAGCCATAAACATGTGTATCCGAGTCTTCTATCAAAAGTTACAGCTATTTATATGAAGTTGTACAAAATAGCTTTCTTTCGCCAAGACAGTGCGTTTCTCACTGTTACATGCATTTGAATGGGGAACTCGACCAAAACAAAGTATAGGTTTTCATTATGTGAATAACTTGGAAATCTTAGCTCAAACAGCTGCAAAACCTGTTTTCCCAGCACGGAGACCTTAGGTTCTATAATATAAAGCCATAAACATGTTTGTCTGAGTCTTCTATCAAAAGTTACAGCTATTTCTATGAAGTTGTACAAAAACGCTTTCTTTCGCCAAGACAGTGCGTTTCTCACTGTTACATGCATTTGAATGGGGAACTCGACCGAAACAAAGTATAGGTTTTCATTATGTGAATAACTTGGAAATCTTAGCTCAAACAGCTGCAAAACCTGTTTTCCCAGCACGGAGACCTTGAGTTCTATAATATAAGGCCATAAACATGTTTGTCTGAGTCTTCTATCAAAAGTTACAGCTATTTCTATGAAGTTGTACAAAAACGCTTTCTTTCGCCAAGACAGTGCGTTTCTCACTGTTACATGCATTTTGAATGGGGAACTCGACCGAAACAAAGTTGAGGTTTTCATTATGTGAATAACTTGGAAATCTTAGCTCAAACAGCTGCAAAACTTGTTTGCCCAGCACGGGAACCTTGAGTTCTATAAGATAAAGCCATAAACATGTGTATCCGAGTCTTCTATCAAAAGTTACAGCTATTTATATGAAGTTGTACAAAATAGCTTTCTTTCGCCAAGACAGTGCGTTTCTCACTGTTACATGCATTTTGAATGGGGAACTCGACCGAAACAAAGTATAGGTTTTCATTATGTGAATAACTTGGAAATCTTAGCTCAAACAGCTGCAAAACCTGTTTGCCCAGCACGGGAACCTTGAGTTCTATAAGATAAAGCCATAAACATGTGTATCCGAGTCTTCTATCAAAAGTTACAGCTATTTATATGAAGTTGTACAAAAACGCTTTCTTTCGCCAAGACAGTGCGTTTCTCACTGTTACATGCATTTTGAATGGGGAACTCGACCGAAACAAAGTATAAATTTTCATTATGTGAATAACTTGGAAATCTTAGCTCAAACAGCTGCAAAACCTGTTTTCCCAGCACGGAGACCTTGAGTTCTATAAGATAAAGCCATAAACATGTTTGTCTGAGTCTTCTATCAAAAGTTACAGCTATTTATATGAAGTTGTACAAAAACGCTTTCTTTCGCCAAGACAGTGCGTTTCTCACTGTTACATGCATTTGAATGGGGAACTCGACCAAAACAAAGTATACGTTTTCATTATGTGAATAACTTGGAAATCTTAGCTCAAACAGCTGCAAAACCTGTTTTCCCAGCACGGAGACCTTGAGTTCTATAAGATAAAGCCATAAACATGTTTGCCTGAGTCTTCTATCAAAAGTTACAGCTATTTATATGAAGTTGTAGAAAAACGCTTTCTTTCGCCAAGACAGTGCGTTTCTCACTGTTACATGCATGTGAATGGGGAACTCCACCGAAACAAAGTATAGGTTTTCATTATGTGAATAACTTGGAAATCTTAGCTCAAACAGCTGCAAAACCTGTTTTCCCAGCACGGAGACCTTGAGTTCTATAAGATAAAGCCATAAACATGTTTGCCTGAGTCTTCTATCAAAAGTTACAGCTATTTATATGAAGTTGTAGAAAAAGGCTTTCTTTCGCCAAGACAGTGCGTTTCTCACTGTTACATGCATTTGAATGGGGAACTCGACCAAAACAAAGTATAGGTTTTCATTATGTGAATAACTTGGAAATCTTAGCTTAAACAGCTGCAAAACCTGTTTTCCCAGCACGGAGACCTTGAGTTCTATAATATAAGGCCATAAACATGTTTGTCTGAGTCTTCTATCAAAAGTTACAGCTATTTCTATGAAGTTGTACAAAAACGCTTTCTTTCGCCAAGACAGTGCGTTTCTCACTGTTACATGCATTTTGAATGGGGAACTCGACCGAAACAAAGTTGAGGTTTTCATTATGTGAATAACTTGGAAATCTTAGCTCAAACAGCTGCAAAACCTGTTTGCCCAGCACAGGAACCTTGAGTTCTATAAGATAAAGCCATAAACATGTGTATCCGAGTCTTCTATCAAAAGTTACAGCTATTTCTATGAAGTTGTACAAAATAGCTTTCTTTCGCCAAGACAGTGCGTTTCTCACTGTTACATGCATTTTGAATGGGGAACTCGACCGAAACAAAGTATAGGTTTTCATTATGTGAATAACTTGGAAATCTTAGCTCAAACAGCTGCAAAACCTGTTTGCCCAGCACGGGAACCTTGAGTTCTATAAGATAAAGCCATAAACATGTGTATCCGAGTCTTCTATCAAAAGTTACAGCTATTTATATGAAGTTGTACAAAATAGCTTTCTTTCGCCAAGACAGTGCGTTTCTCACTGTTACATGCATTTGAATGGGGAACTCGACCGAAACAAAGTATAGGTTTTCATTATGTGAATAACTTGGAAATCTTAGCTCAAACAGCTGCAAAACCTGTTTGCCCAGCACGGGAACCTTGAGTTCTATAAGATAAAGCCATAAACATGTGTATCCGAGTCTTCTATCAAAAGTTACAGCTATTTATATGAAGTTGTACAAAAACGCTTTCTTTCGCCAAGACAGTGCGTTTGTCACTGTTACATGCATTTTGAATGGGGAACTCGACCGAAACAAAGTATAGGTTTTCATTATGTGAATAACTTGGAAATCTTAGCTCAAACAGCTGCAAAACCTGTTTGCCCAGCACGGAGACCTTGAGTTCTATAAGATAAAGCCATAAACATGTTTGTCTGAGTCTTCTATCAAAAGTTACAGCTATTTATATGAAGTTGTACAAAAACGCTTTCTTTCGCCAAGACAGTGCGTTTCTCACTGTTACATGCATTTGAATGGGGAACTCGACCGAAACAAAGTATAGGTTTTCATTATGTGAATAACTTGGAAATCTTAGCTCAAACAGCTGCAAAACCTGTTTGCCCAGCACGGGAACCTTGAGTTCTATAAGATAAAGCCATAAACATGTGTATCCGAGTCTTCTATCAAAAGTTACAGCTATTTATATGAAGTTGTACAAAAACGCTTTCTTTCGCCAAGACAGTGCGTTTCTCACTGTTACATGCATTTGAATGGGGAACTCGACCAAAACAAAGTATAGGTTTTCATTATGTGAATAACTTGGAAATCTTAGCTTAAACAGCTGCAAAACCTGTTTTCCCAGCACGGAGACCTTGAGTTCTATAATATAAGGCCATAAACATGTTTGTCTGAGTCTTCTATCAAAAGTTACAGCTATTTCTATGAAGTTGTACAAAAACGCTTTCTTTCGCCAAGACAGTGCGTTTCTCACTGTTACATGCATTTTGAATGGGGAACTCGACCGAAACAAAGTTGAGGTTTTCATTATGTGAATAACTTGGAAATCTTAGCTCAAACAGCTGCAAAACCTGTTTGCCCAGCACAGGAACCTTGAGTTCTATAAGATAAAGCCATAAACATGTGTATCCGAGTCTTCTATCAAAAGTTACAGCTATTTCTATGAAGTTGTACAAAATAGCTTTCTTTCGCCAAGACAGTGCGTTTCTCACTGTTACATGCATTTGAATGGGGAACTCCACCGAAACAAAGTATAGGTTTTCATTATGTGAATAACTTGGAAATCTTAGCTCAAACAGCTGCAAAACCTGTTTGCCCAGCACGGGAACCTTGAGTTCTATAAGATAAAGCCATAAACATGTGTATCCGAGTCTTCTATCAAAAGTTACAGCTATTTATATGAAGTTGTACAAAAACGCTTTCTTTCGCCAAGACAGTGCGTTTGTCACTGTTACATGCATTTTGAATGGGGAACTCGACCGAAACAAAGTATAGGTTTTCATTATGTGAATAACTTGGAAATCTTAGCTCACACAGCTGCAAAACCTGTTTGCCCAGCACGGGAACCTTGAGTTCTATAAGATAAAGCCATAAACATGTTTGTCTGAGTCTTCTATCAAAAGTTACAGCTATTTATATGAAGTTGTACAAAAACGCTTTCTTTCGCCAAGACAGTGCGTTTCTCACTGTTACATGCATTTGAATGGGGAACTCCACCGAAACAAAGTATAGGTTTTCATTATGTGAATAACTTGGAAATCTTAGCTCAAACAGCTGCAAAACCTGTTTGCCCAGCACGGGAACCTTGAGTTCTATAAGATAAAGCCATAAACATGTGTACCCGAGTCTTCTATCAAAAGTTACAGCTATTTATATGAAGTTGTACAAAAACGCTTTCTTTCGCCAAGACAGTGCGTTTGTCACTGTTACATGCATTTTGAATGGGGAACTCGACCGAAACAAAGTATAGGTTTTCATTATGTGAATAACTTGGAAATCTTAGCTCAAACAGCTGCAAAACCTGTTTGCCCAGCACGGAGACCTTGAGTTCTATAATATAAGGCCATAAACATGTTTGTCTGAGTCTTCTATCAAAAGTTACAGCTATTTATATGAAGTTGTACAAAAACGCTTTCTTTCGCCAAGACAGTGCGTTTCTCACTGTTACATGCATTTGAATGGGGAACTCCACCGAAACAAAGTATAGGTTTTCATTATGTGAATAACTTGGAAATCTTAGCTTAAACAGCTGCAAAACCTGTTTGCCCAGCACAGGAACCTTGAGTTCTATAAGATAAAGCCATAAACATGTGTATCCGAGTCTTCTATCAAAAGTTACAGCTATTTATATGAAGTTGTACAAAATAGCTTTCTTTCGCCAAGACAGTGCGTTTCTCACTGTTACATGCATTTGAATGGAGAACTCGACCGAAACAAAGTATAGGTTTTCATTATGTGAATAACTTGGAAATCTTAGCTCAAACAGCTGCAAAACCTGTTTGCCCAGCACGGGAACCTTGAGTTCTATAAGATAAAGCCATAAACATGTGTATCCGAGTCTTCTATCAAAAGTTACAGCTATTTATATGAAGTTGTACAAAAACGCTTTCTTTCGCCAAGACAGTGCGTTTCTCACTGTTACATGCATTTTGAATGGGGAACTCGACCGAAACAAAGTATAGGTTTTCATTATGTGAATAACTTAGCTCAAACAGCTGCAAAACCTGTTTGCCCAGCACGGAGACCTTGAGTTCTATAAGATAAAGCCATAAACATGTTTGTCTGAGTCTTCTATCAAAAGTTACAGCTATTTCTATGAAGTTGTACAAAATAGCTTTCTTTCGCCAAGACAGTGCGTTTCTCACTGTTACATGCATTTGAATGGGGAACTCGATCGAAACAAAGTATAAGTTTTCATTATGTGAATAACTTGGAAATCTTAGCTCAAACAGCTGCAAAACCTGTTTTCCCAGCACGGAGACCTTGAGTTCTATAAGATAAAGCCATAAACATGTTTGTCTGAGTCTTCTATCAAAAGTTACAGCTATTTATATGAAGTTGTACAAAAACGCTTTCTTTCGCCAAGACAGTGCGTTTCTCACTGTTACATGCATTTGAATGGAGAACTCGACCGAAACAAAGTATAGGTTTTCATTATGTGAATAACTTGGAAATCTTAGCTCAAACAGCTGCAAAACCTGTTTGCCCAGCACAGGAACCTTGAGTTCTATAAGATAAAGCCATAAACATGTGTATCCGAGTCTTCTATCAAAAGTTACAGCTATTTATATGAAGTTGTACAAAAACGCTTTCTTTCGCCAAGACAGTGCGTTTTGTTACATGCATTTTGAATGGGGAACTCGACCGAAACAAAGTATAAGTTTTCATTATGTGAATAACTTGGAAATCTTAGCTCAAACAGCTGCAAAACCTGTTTTCCCAGCACGGAGACCTTGAGTTCTATAAGATAAAGCCATAAACATGTTTGCCTGAGTCTTCTATCAAAAGTTACAGCTATTTCTATGAAGTTGTAGAAAAACGCTTTCTTTCGCCAAGACAGTGCGTTTCTCACTGTTACATGCATTTGAATGGAGAACTCGACCGAAACAAAGTATAGGTTTTCATTATGTGAATAACTTGGAAATCTTAGCTCAAACAGCTGCAAAACCTGTTTGCCCAGCACGGGAACCTTGAGTTCTATAAGATAAAGCCATAAACATGTGTATCCGAGTCTTCTATCAAAAGTTACAGCTATTTATATGAAGTTGTACAAAAACGCTTTCTTTCGCCAAGACAGTGCGTTTCTCACTGTTACATGCATTTGAATGGGGAACTCGACCGAAACAAAGTATAGGTTTTCATTATGTGAATAACTTGGAAATCTTAGCTCAAACAGCTGCAAAACCTGTTTGCCCAGCACGGGAACCTTGAGTTCTATAAGATAAAGCCATAAACATGTGTATCCGAGTCTTCTATCAAAAGTTACAGCTATTCATATGAAGTTGTACAAAAACGCTTTCTTTCGCCAAGACAGTGCGTTTCTCACTGTTACATGCATTTGAATGGGGAACTCGACCGAAACAAAGTATAGGTTTTCATTATGTGAATAACTTGGAAATCTTAGCTCAAACAGCTGCAAAACCTGTTTGCCCAGCACGGGAACCTTGAGTTCTATAAGATAAAGCCATAAACATGTGTATCCGAGTCTTCTATCAAAAGTTACAGCTATTCATATGAAGTTGTACAAAAACGCTTTCTTTCGCCAAGACAGTGCGTTTCTCACTGTTACATGCATTTGAATGGAGAACTCGACCGAAACAAAGTATAGGTTTTCATTATGTGAATAACTTGGAAATCTTAGCTCAAACAGCTGCAAAACCTGTTTTCCCAGCACGGAGACCTTGAGTTCTATAATATAAGGCCATAAATATGTTTGTCTGAGTCTTCTATCAAAAGTTACAGCTATTTCTATGAAGTTGTACAAAAACGCTTTCTTTCGCCAAGACAGTGCGTTTCTCACTGTTACATGCATTTGAATGGGGAACTCGACCGAAACAAAGTATAGGTTTTCATTATGTGAATAACTTGGAAATCTTAGCTCAAACAGCTGCAAAACCTGTTTGCCCAGCACGGGAACCTTGAGTTCTATAATATAAGGCCATAAACATGTGTATCCGAGTCTTCTATCAAAAGTTACAGCTATTTATATGAAGTTGTACAAAAACGCTTTCTTTCGCCAAGACAGTGCGTTTCTCACTGTTACATGCATTTGAATGGAGAACTCGACCGAAACAAAGTATAGGTTTTCATTATGTGAATAACTTGGAAATCTTAGCTCAAACAGCTGCAAAACCTGTTTGCCCAGCACGGGGAACGTGAGTTCTATAAGATAAAGCCATAAACATGTGTATCCGAGTCTTCTATCAAAAGTTACAGCTATTTATATGAAGTTGTACAAAATAGCTTTCTTTCGCCAAGACAGTGCGTTTCTCACTGTTACATGCATTTGAATGGGGAACTCGACCAAAACAAAGTATACGTTTTCATTATGTGAATAACTTGGAAATCTTAGCTCAAACAGCTGCAAAACCTGTTTTCCCAGCACGGAGACCTTGAGTTCTATAATATAAGGCCATAAACATGTTTGTCTGAGTCTTCTATCAAAAGTTACAGCTATTTCTATGAAGTTGTACAAAAACGCTTTCTTTCGCCAAGACAGTGCGTTTCTCACTGTTACATGCATTTTGAATGGGGAACTCGACCGAAACAAAGTATAGGTTTTCATTATGTGAATAACTTGGAAATCTTAGCTCAAACAGCTGCAAAACCTGTTTTCCCAGCACAGGAACCTTGAGTTCTATAAGATAAAGCCATAAACATGTGTATCCGAGTCTTCTATCAAAAGTTACAGCTATTCATATGAAGTTGTACAAAATAGCTTTCTTTCGCCAAGACAGTGCGTTTCTCACTGTTACATGCATTTGAATGGGGAACTCGACCGAAACAAAGTATAAGTTTTCATTATGTGAATAACTTGGAAATCTTAGCTCAAACAGCTGCAAAACCTGTTTTCCCAGCACGGGAACCTTGAGTTCTATAAGATAAAGCCATAAACATGTGTATCCGAGTCTTCTATCAAAAGTTACAGCTATTTATATGAAGTTGTACAAAATAGCTTTCTTTCACCAAGACAGTGCGTTTCTCACTGTTACATGCATTTGAATGGGGAACTCGACCGAAACAAAGTATAAGTTTTCATTATGTGAATAACTTGGAAATCTTAGCTCAAACAGCTGCAAAACCTGTTTTCCCAGCACGGAGACCTTGAGTTCTATAATATAAGGCCATAAACATGTTTGTCTGAGTCTTCTATCAAAAGTTACAGCTATTTCTATGAAGTTGTACAAAAACGCTTTCTTTCGCCAAGACAGTGCGTTTCTCACTGTTACATGCATTTGAATGGGGAACTCGACCGAAACAAAGTATAGGTTTTCATTATGTGAATAACTTGGAAATCTTAGCTCAAACAGCTGCAAAACCTGTTTGCCCAGCACGGGAACCTTGAGTTCTATAATATAAGGCCATAAACATGTGTATCCGAGTCTTCTATCAAAAGTTACAGCTATTTATATGAAGTTGTACAAAAACGCTTTCTTTCGCCAAGACAGTGCGTTTCTCACTGTTACATGCATTTGAATGGAGAACTCGACCGAAACAAAGTATAGGTTTTCATTATGTGAATAACTTGGAAATCTTAGCTCAAACAGCTGCAAAACCTGTTTGCCCAGCACGGGGAACGTGAGTTCTATAAGATAAAGCCATAAACATGTGTATCCGAGTCTTCTATCAAAAGTTACAGCTATTTATATGAAGTTGTACAAAATAGCTTTCTTTCGCCAAGACAGTGCGTTTCTCACTGTTACATGCATTTGAATGGGGAACTCGACCAAAACAAAGTATACGTTTTCATTATGTGAATAACTTGGAAATCTTAGCTTAAACAGCTGCAAAACCTGTTTTCCCAGCACGGAGACCTTGAGTTCTATAATATAAGGCCATAAACATGTTTGTCTGAGTCTTCTATCAAAAGTTACAGCTATTTCTATGAAGTTGTACAAAAACGCTTTCTTTCGCCAAGACAGTGCGTTTCTCACTGTTACATGCATTTTGAATGGGGAACTTGACCGAAACAAAGTATAAGTTTTCATTATGTGAATAACTTGGAAATCTTAGCTCAAACAGCTGCAAAACCTGTTTTCCCAGCACGGGAACCTTGAGTTCTATAAGATAAAGCCATAAACATGTGTATCCGAGTCTTCTATCAAAAGTTACAGCTATTTATATGAAGTTGTACAAAATAGCTTTCTTTCACCAAGACAGTGCGTTTCTCACTGT
This sequence comes from Maylandia zebra, assembly GCF_041146795.1. Classification (NCBI taxonomy): domain Eukaryota; kingdom Metazoa; phylum Chordata; class Actinopteri; order Cichliformes; family Cichlidae; genus Maylandia; species Maylandia zebra. Next base: position 3,444,994 of record NC_135174.1, on the reverse strand, counting down.
TACATGCATTTGAATGGGGAACTCGACCGAAACAAAGTATAAGTTTTCATTATGTGAATAACTTGGAAATCTTAGCTCAAACAGCTGCAAAACCTGTTTTCCCAGCACGGAGACCTTGAGTTCTATAATATAAGGCCATAAACATGTTTGTCTGAGTCTTCTATCAAAAGTTACAGCTATTTCTATGAAGTTGTACAAAAACGCTTTCTTTCGCCAAGACAGTGCGTTTCTCACTGTTACATGCATTTTGAATGGGGAACTCGACCGAAACAAAGTTGAGGTTTTCATTATGTGAATAACTTGGAAATCTTAGCTCAAACAGCTGCGAAACCTGTTTTCCCAGCACGGAGACCTTGAGTTCTATAAGATAAAGCCATAAACATGTTTGTCTGAGTCTTCTATCAAAAGTTACAGCTATTTCTATGAAGTTGTAGAAAAACGCTTTCTTTCGCCAAGACAGTGCGTTTCTCACTGTTACATGCATTTGAATGGGGAACTCGACCGAAACAAAGTATAGGTTTTCATTATGTGAATAACTTGGAAATCTTAGCTCAAACAGCTGCAAAACCTGTTTGCCCAGCACGGGAACCTTGAGTTCTATAAGATAAAGCCATAAACATGTGTATCCGAGTCTTCTATCAAAAGTTACAGCTATTCATATGAAGTTGTACAAAAACGCTTTCTTTCGCCAAGACAGTGCGTTTCTCACTGTTACATGCATTTGAATGGGGAACTCGACCGAAACAAAGTATAGGTTTTCATTATGTGAATAACTTGGAAATCTTAGCTCAAACAGCTGCAAAACCTGTTTGCCCAGCACGGGAACCTTGAGTTCTATAAGATAAAGCCATAAACATGTGTATCCGAGTCTTCTATCAAAAGTTACAGCTATTCATATGAAGTTGTACAAAAACGCTTTCTTTCGCCAAGACAGTGCGTTTCTCACTGTTACATGCATTTGAATGGGGAACTCGACCGAAACAAAGTATAGGTTTTCATTATGTGAATAACTTGGAAATCTTAGCTCAAACAGCTGCAAAACCTGTTTTCCCAGCACGGAGACCTTGAGTTCTATAATATAAGGCCATAAATATGTTTGTCTGAGTCTTCTATCAAAAGTTACAGCTATTTCTATGAAGTTGTAGAAAAACGCTTTCTTTCGCCAAGACAGTGCGTTTCTCACTGTTACATGCATTTGAATGGGGAACTCCACCGAAACAAAGTATAGGTTTTCATTATGTGAATAACTTGGAAATCTTAGCTCAAACAGCTGCAAAACCTGTTTGCCCAGCACGGGAACCTTGAGTTCTATAATATAAGGCCATAAACATGTGTATCCGAGTCTTCTATCAAAAGTTACAGCTATTTATATGAAGTTGTACAAAAACGCTTTCTTTCGCCAAGACAGTGCGTTTCTCACTGTTACATGCATTTGAATGGAGAACTCGACCGAAACAAAGTATAGGTTTTCATTATGTGAATAACTTGGAAATCTTAGCTCAAACAGCTGCAAAACCTGTTTGCCCAGCACGGGGAACGTGAGTTCTATAAGATAAAGCCATAAACATGTGTATCCGAGTCTTCTATCAAAAGTTACAGCTATTTATATGAAGTTGTACAAAATAGCTTTCTTTCGCCAAGACAGTGCGTTTCTCACTGTTACATGCATTTGAATGGGGAACTCGACCAAAACAAAGTATAGGTTTTCATTATATGAATAACTTGGAAATCTTAGCTTAAACAGCTGCAAAACCTGTTTTCCCAGCACGGAGACCTTGAGTTCTATAATATAAGGCCATAAACATGTTTGTCTGAGTCTTCTATCAAAAGTTACAGCTATTTCTATGAAGTTGTACAAAAACGCTTTCTTTCGCCAAGACAGTGCGTTTCTCACTGTTACATGCATTTTGAATGGGGAACTCGACCGAAACAAAGTATAGGTTTTCATTATGTGAATAACTTGGAAATCTTAGCTCAAACAGCTGCAAAACCTGTTTGCCCAGCACAGGAACCTTGAGTTCTATAAGATAAAGCCATAAACATGTGTATCTGAGTCTTCTATCAAAAGTTACAGCTATTCATATGAAGTTGTACAAAATAGCTTTCTTTCGCCAAGACAGTGCGTTTCTCACTGTTACATGCATTTGAATGGGGAACTCGACCAAAACAAAGTATACGTTTTCATTATGTGAATAACTTGGAAATCTTAGCTTAAACAGCTGCAAAACCTGTTTTCCCAGCACGGAGACCTTGAGTTCTATAATATAAGGCCATAAACATGTGTGTCTGAGTCTTCTATCAAAAGTTACAGCTATTTCTATGAAGTTGTACAAAAACGCTTTCTTTCGCCAAGACAGTGCGTTTCTCACTGTTACATGCATTTTGAATGGGGAACTCGACCGAAACAAAGTATAGGTTTTCATTATGTGAATAACTTGGAAATCTTAGCTCAAACAGCTGCAAAACCTGTTTTCCCAGCACGGAGACCTTGAGTTCTATAATATAAGGCCATAAATATGTTTGTCTGAGTCTTCTATCAAAAGTTACAGCTATTTCTATGAAGTTGTACAAAAACGCTTTCTTTCGCCAAGACAGTGCGTTTCTCACTGTTACATGCATTTGAATGGGGAACTCGACCGAAACAAAGTATAGGTTTTCATTATGTGAATAACTTGGAAATCTTAGCTCAAACAGCTGCAAAACCTGTTTGCCCAGCACGGGAACCTTGAGTTCTATAATATAAGGCCATAAACATGTGTATCCGAGTCTTCTATCAAAAGTTACAGCTATTTATATGAAGTTGTACAAAAACGCTTTCTTTCGCCAAGACAGTGCGTTTCTCACTGTTACATGCATTTGAATGGGGAACTCCACCGAAACAAAGTATAGGTTTTCATTATGTGAATAACTTGGAAATCTTAGCTCAAACAGCTGCAAAACCTGTTTTCCCAGCACGGAGACCTTGAGTTCTATAATATAAGGCCATAAATATGTTTGTCTGAGTCTTCTATCAAAAGTTACAGCTATTTATATGAAGTTGTACAAAAACGCTTTCTTTCGCCAAGACAGTGCGTTTCTCACTGTTACATGCATTTGAATGGGGAACTCCACCGAAACAAAGTATAGGTTTTCATTATGTGAATAACTTGGAAATCTTAGCTCAAACAGCTGCAAAACCTGTTTGCCCAGCACGGGGAACGTGAGTTCTATAAGATAAAGCCATAAACATGTGTATCCGAGTCTTCTATCAAAAGTTACAGCTATTTATATGAAGTTGTACAAAATAGCTTTCTTTCGCCAAGACAGTGCGTTTCTCACTGTTACATGCATTTGAATGGGGAACTCGACCAAAACAAAGTATACGTTTTCATTATGTGAATAACTTGGAAATCTTAGCTTAAACAGCTGCAAAACCTGTTTTCCCAGCACGGAGACCTTGAGTTCTATAAGATAAAGCCATAAACATGTGTGTCTGAGTCTTCTATCAAAAGTTACAGCTATTTCTATGAAGTTGTACAAAAACGCTTTCTTTCGCCAAGACAGTGCGTTTCTCACTGTTACATGCATTTTGAATGGGGAACTCGACCGAAACAAAGTATAGGTTTTCATTATGTGAATAACTTGGAAATCTTAGCTCAAACAGCTGCAAAACCTGTTTTCCCAGCACGGAGACCTTGAGTTCTATAAGATAAAGCCATAAATATGTTTGTCTGAGTCTTCTATCAAAAGTTACAGCTATTTCTATGAAGTTGTACAAAAACGCTTTCTTTCGCCAAGACAGTGCGTTTCTCACTGTTACATGCATTTGAATGGGGAACTCGACCGAAACAAAGTATAGGTTTTCATTATGTGAATAACTTGGAAATCTTAGCTCAAACAGCTGCAAAACCTGTTTGCCCAGCACGGGAACCTTGAGTTCTATAATATAAGGCCATAAACATGTGTATCCGAGTCTTCTATCAAAAGTTACAGCTATTTCTATGAAGTTGTACAAAAACGCTTTCTTTCGCCAAGACAGTGCGTTTCTCACTGTTACATGCATTTGAATGGGGAACTCCACCGAAACAAAGTATAGGTTTTCATTATGTGAATAACTTGGAAATCTTAGCTCAAACAGCTGCAAAACCTGTTTGCCCAGCACGGAGACCTTGAGTTCTATAATATAAGGCCATAAATATGTTTGTCTGAGTCTTCTATCAAAAGTTACAGCTATTTCTATGAAGTTGTACAAAAACGCTTTCTTTCGCCAAGACAGTGCGTTTCTCACTGTTACATGCATTTGAATGGGGAACTCGACCGAAACAAAGTATAGGTTTTCATTATGTGAATAACTTGGAAATCTTAGCTCAAACAGCTGCAAAACCTGTTTGCCCAGCACGGGAACCTTGAGTTCTATAATATAAGGCCATAAACATGTGTATCTGAGTCTTCTATGAAAAGTTACAGCTATTTATATGAAGTTGTACAAAATAGCTTTCTTTCGCCAAGACAGTGCGTTTCTCACTGTTACATGCATTTGAATGGGGAACTCCACCGAAACAAAGTATAGGTTTTCATTATGTGAATAACTTGGAAATCTTAGCTCAAACAGCTGCAAAACCTGTTTGCCCAGCACGGGAACCTTGAGTTCTATAAGATAAAGCCATAAACATGTGTATCCGAGTCTTCTATCAAAAGTTACAGCTATTTATATGAAGTTGTACAAAAACGCTTTCTTTCGCCAAGACAGTGCGTTTCTCACTGTTACATGCATTTGAATGGGGAACTCGACCGAAACAAAGTATAGGTTTTCATTATGTGAATAACTTGGAAATCTTAGCTTAAACAGCTGCAAAACCTGTTTGCCCAGCACGGGAACCTTGAGTTCTATAAGATAAAGCCATAAACATGTGTATCCGAGTCTTCTATCAAAAGTTACAGCTATTTATATGAAGTTGTTCAAAAACACTTTCTTTCGCCAAGACAGTGCGTTTCTCACTGTTACATGCATTTTGAATGGGGAACTCGACCGAAACAAAGTATAGGTTTTCATTATGTGAATAACTTGGAAATCTTAGCTCAAACAGCTGCAAAACCTGTTTTCCCAGCACGGGAACCTTGAGTTCTATAAGATAAAGCCATAAACATGTGTATCCGAGTCTTCTATCAAAAGTTACAGCTATTTATATGAAGTTGTACAAAAACGCTTTATTTCGCCAAGACAGTGCGTTTCTCACTGTTACATGCATTTTGAATGGGGAACTCGACCGAAACAAAGTATAGGTTTTCATTATGTGAATAACTTGGAAATCTTAGCTCAAACAGCTGCAAAACCTGTCTGCCCAGCACGGAGACCTTGAGTTCTATAAGATAAAGCCATAAACATGTTTGTCTGAGTCTTCTATCAAAAGTTACAGCTATTTATATGAAGTTGTACAAAAACGCTTTCTTTCGCCAAGACAGTGCGTTTCTCACTGTTACATGCATTTGAATGGGGAACTCGACCGAAACAAAGTATAGGTTTTCATTATGTGAATAACTTGGAAATCTTAGCTCCAACAGCTGCAAAACCTGTTTGCCCAGCATGGGAACCTTGAGTTCTATAAGATAAAGCCATAAACATGTGTATCCGAGTCTTCTATCAAAAGTTACAGCTATTTATATGAAGTTGTACAAAAAAGCTTTCTTTCGCCAAGACAGTGCGTTTCTCACTGTTACATGCATTTGAATGGGGAACTCCACCGAAACAAAGTATAGGTTTTCATTATGTGAATAACTTGGAAATCTTAGCTCAAACAGCTGCAAAACCTGTTTGCCCAGCACGGAGACCTTGAGTTCTATAATATAAGGCCATAAATATGTTTGTCTGAGTCTTCTATCAAAAGTTACAGCTATTTCTATGAAGTTGTACAAAAACGCTTTCTTTCGCCAAGACAGTGCGTTTCTCACTGTTACATGCATTTGAATGGAGAACTCGACCGAAACAAAGTATAGGTTTTCATTATGTGAATAACTTGGAAATCTTAGCTCAAACAGCTGCAAAACCTGTTTGCCCAGCACGGGAACCTTGAGTTCTATAATATAAGGCCATAAACATGTGTATCTGAGTCTTCTATGAAAAGTTACAGCTATTTATATGAAGTTGTACAAAATAGCTTTCTTTCGCCAAGACAGTGCGTTTCTCACTGTTACATGCATTTGAATGGAGAACTCGACCGAAACAAAGTATAGGTTTTCATTATGTGAATAACTTGGAAATCTTAGCTCAAACAGCTGCAAAACCTGTTTGCCCAGCACGGGAACCTTGAGTTCTATAAGATAAAGCCATAAACATGTGTATCCGAGTCTTCTATCAAAAGTTACAGCTATTTATATGAAGTTGTACAAAAACGCTTTCTTTCGCCAAGACAGTGCGTTTCTCACTGTTACATGCATTTGAATGGGGAACTCGACCGAAACAAAGTATAGGTTTTCATTATGTGAATAACTTGGAAATCTTAGCTCAAACAGCTGCAAAACCTGTTTTCCCAGCACGGAGACCTTGAGTTCTATAAGATAAAGCCATAAACATGTGTATCCGAGTCTTCTATCAAAAGTTACAGCTATTTATATGAAGTTGTACAAAAACGCTTTATTTCGCCAAGACAGTGCGTTTCTCACTGTTACATGCATTTTGAATGGGGAACTCGACCGAAACAAAGTATAGGTTTTCATTATGTGAATAACTTGGAAATCTTAGCTCAAACAGCTGCAAAACCTGTCTGCCCAGCACGGAGACCTTGAGTTCTATAAGATAAAGCCATAAACATGTTTGTCTGAGTCTTCTATCAAAAGTTACAGCTATTTATATGAAGTTGTACAAAAACGCTTTCTTTCGCCAAGACAGTGCGTTTCTCACTGTTACATGCATTTGAATGGGGAACTCGACCGAAACAAAGTATAGGTTTTCATTATGTGAATAACTTGGAAATCTTAGCTCCAACAGCTGCAAAACCTGTTTGCCCAGCATGGGAACCTTGAGTTCTATAAGATAAAGCCATAAACATGTGTATCCGAGTCTTCTATCAAAAGTTACAGCTATTTATATGAAGTTGTACAAAAAAGCTTTCTTTCGCCAAGACAGTGCGTTTCTCACTGTTACATGCATTTGAATGGGGAACTCCACCGAAACAAAGTATAGGTTTTCATTATGTGAATAACTTGGAAATCTTAGCTCAAACAGCTGCAAAACCTGTTTGCCCAGCATGGGAACCTTGAGTTCTATAAGATAAAGCCATAAACATGTGTATCCGAGTCTTCTATCAAAAGTTACAGCTATTTATATGAAGTTGTACAAAAAAGCTTTCTTTCGCCAAGACAGTGCGTTTCTCACTGTTACATGCATTTGAATGGGGAACTCCACCGAAACAAAGTATAGGTTTTCATTATGTGAATAACTTGGAAATCTTAGCTCAAACAGCTGCAAAACCTGTTTTCCCAGCACGGAGACCTTGAGTTCTATAAGATAAAGCCATAAACATGTGTATCCGAGTCTTCTATCAAAAGTTACAGCTATTTATATGAAGTTGTACAAAATAGCTTTCTTTCGCCAAGACAGTGCGTTTCTCACTGTTACATGCATTTGAATGGGGAACTCGACCAAAACAAAGTATACGTTTTCATTATGTGAATAACTTGGAAATCTTAGCTCAAACAGCTGCAAAACCTGTTTTCCCAGCACGGAGACCTTGAGTTCTATAATATAAGGCCATAAACATGTTTGTCTGAGTCTTCTATCAAAAGTTACAGCTATTTCTATGAAGTTGTACAAAAACGCTTTATTTCGCCAAGACAGTGCGTTTCTCACTGTTACATGCATTTGAATGGGGAACTCCACCGAAACAAAGTATAGGTTTTCATTATGTGAATAACTTGGAAATCTTAGCTCAAACAGCTGCAAAACCTGTTTTCCCAGCACGGAGACCTTGAGTTCTATAAGATAAAGCCATAAACATGTTTGCCTGAGTCTTCTATCAAAAGTTACAGCTATTTCTATGAAGTTGTACAAAAACGCTTTCTTTCGCCAAGACAGTGCGTTTCTCACTGTTACATGCATTTGAATGGGGAACTCGACCGAAACAAAGTATAGGTTTTCATTATGTGAATAACTTGGAAATCTTAGCTTAAACAGCTGCAAAACCTGTTTGCCCAGCACGGGAACCTTGAGTTCTATAAGATAAAGCCATAAACATGTGTATCCGAGTCTTCTATCAAAAGTTACAGCTATTTATATGAAGTTGTACAAAATAGCTTTCTTTCGCCAAGACAGTGCGTTTCTCACTGTTACATGCATTTGAATGGGGAACTCCACCGAAACAAAGTATAGGTTTTCATTATGTGAATAACTTGGAAATCTTAGCTCAAACAGCTGCAAAACCTGTTTTCCCAGCACGGAGACCTTGAGTTCTATAATATAAGGCCATAAATATGTTTGTCTGAGTCTTCTATCAAAAGTTACAGCTATTTATATGAAGTTGTACAAAAACGCTTTCTTTCGCCAAGACAGTGCGTTTCTCACTGTTACATGCATTTGAATGGGGAACTCCACCGAAACAAAGTATAGGTTTTCATTATGTGAATAACTTGGAAATCTTAGCTCAAACAGCTGCAAAACCTGTTTGCCCAGCACGGGGAACGTGAGTTCTATAAGATAAAGCCATAAACATGTGTATCCGAGTCTTCTATCAAAAGTTACAGCTATTTATATGAAGTTGTACAAAATAGCTTTCTTTCGCCAAGACAGTGCGTTTCTCACTGTTACATGCATTTGAATGGGGAACTCGACCAAAACAAAGTATACGTTTTCATTATGTGAATAACTTGGAAATCTTAGCTTAAACAGCTGCAAAACCTGTTTTCCCAGCACGGAGACCTTGAGTTCTATAATATAAGGCCATAAACATGTGTGTCTGAGTCTTCTATCAAAAGTTACAGCTATTTCTATGAAGTTGTACAAAAACGCTTTCTTTCGCCAAGACAGTGCGTTTCTCACTGTTACATGCATTTTGAATGGGGAACTCGACCGAAACAAAGTATAGGTTTTCATTATGTGAATAACTTGGAAATCTTAGCTCAAACAGCTGCAAAACCTGTTTTCCCAGCACGGAGACCTTGAGTTCTATAATATAAGGCCATAAATATGTTTGTCTGAGTCTTCTATCAAAAGTTACAGCTATTTCTACGAAGTTGTACAAAAACGCTTTCTTTCGCCAAGACAGTGCGTTTCTCACTGTTACATGCATTTGAATGGGGAACTCGACCGAAACAAAGTATAGGTTTTCATTATGTGAATAACTTGGAAATCTTAGCTCAAACAGCTGCAAAACCTGTTTGCCCAGCACGGGAACCTTGAGTTCTATAATATAAGGCCATAAACATGTGTATCCGAGTCTTCTATCAAAAGTTACAGCTATTTATATGAAGTTGTACAAAAACGCTTTCTTTCGCCAAGACAGTGCGTTTCTCACTGTTACATGCATTTGAATGGGGAACTCCACCGAAACAAAGTATAGGTTTTCATTATGTGAATAACTTGGAAATCTTAGCTCAAACAGCTGCAAAACCTGTTTTCCCAGCACGGAGACCTTGAGTTCTATAATATAAGGCCATAAATATGTTTGTCTGAGTCTTCTATCAAAAGTTACAGCTATTTATATGAAGTTGTACAAAAACGCTTTCTTTCGCCAAGACAGTGTGTTTCTCACTGTTACATGCATTTGAATGGGGAACTCCACCGAAACAAAGTATAGGTTTTCATTATGTGAATAACTTGGAAATCTTAGCTCAAACAGCTGCAAAACCTGTTTGCCCAGCACGGGGAACGTGAGTTCTATAAGATAAAGCCATAAACATGTGTATCCGAGTCTTCTATCAAAAGTTACAGCTATTTATATGAAGTTGTACAAAATAGCTTTCTTTCGCCAAGACAGTGCGTTTCTCACTGTTACATGCATTTGAATGGGGAACTCGACCAAAACAAAGTATACGTTTTCATTATGTGAATAACTTGGAAATCTTAGCTTAAACAGCTGCAAAACCTGTTTTCCCAGCACGGAGACCTTGAGTTCTATAATATAAGGCCATAAACATGTGTGTCTGAGTCTTCTATCAAAAGTTACAGCTATTTCTATGAAGTTGTACAAAAACGCTTTCTTTCGCCAAGACAGTGCGTTTCTCACTGTTACATGCATTTGAATGGGGAACTCGACCAAAACAAAGTATAGGTTTTCATTATGTGAATAACTTGGAAATCTTAGCTCAAACAGCTGCAAAACCTGTTTTCCCAGCACGGGAACCTTGAGTTCTATAAGATAAAGCCATAAACATGTTTGTCTGAGTCTTCTATCAATAGTTACAGCTATTTATATGAAGTTGTACAAAAACGCTTTCTTTCGCCAAGACAGTGCGTTTCTCACTGTTACATGCATTTGAATGGGGAACTCGACCGAAACAAAGTATAGGTTTTCATTATGTGAATAACTTGGAAATCTTAGCTCAAACAGCTGCAAAACCTGTTTTCCCAGCACGGAGACCTTGAGTTCTATAATATAAGGCCATAAATATGTTTGTCTGAGTCTTCTATCAAAAGTTACAGCTATTTCTATGAAGTTGTACAAAAACGCTTTCTTTCGCCAAGACAGTGCGTTTCTCACTGTTACATGCATTTGAATGGGGAACTCCACCGAAACAAAGTATAGGTTTTCATTATGTGAATAACTTGGAAATCTTAGCTCAAACAGCTGCAAAACCTGTTTGCCCAGCACGGGAACCTTGAGTTCTATAATATAAGGCCATAAACATGTGTATCTGAGTCTTCTATGAAAAGTTACAGCTATTTATATGAAGTTGTACAAAATAGCTTTCTTTCGCCAAGACAGTGCGTTTCTCACTGTTACATGCATTTGAATGGAGAACTCGACCGAAACAAAGTATAGGTTTTCATTATGTGAATAACTTGGAAATCTTAGCTCAAACAGCTGCAAAACCTGTTTGCCCAGCACGGGAACCTTGAGTTCTATAAGATAAAGCCATAAACATGTGTATCCGAGTCTTCTATCAAAAGTTACAGCTATTTATATGAAGTTGTACAAAAACGCTTTCTTTCGCCAAGACAGTGCGTTTCTCACTGTTACATGCATTTGAATGGGGAACTCCACCGAAACAAAGTATAGGTTTTCATTATGTGAATAACTTGGAAATCTTAGCTCAAACAGCTGCAAAACCTGTTTTCCCAGCACGGAGACCTTGAGTTCTATAAGATAAAGCCATAAACATGTTTGCCTGAGTCTTCTATCAAAAGTTACAGCTCTTTATATGAAGTTGTAGAAAAACGCTTTCTTTCGCCAAGACAGTGCGTTTCTCACTGTTACATGCATTTGAATGGGGAACTCGACCGAAATAAAGTATAGGTTTTCATTATGTGAATAACTTGGAAATCTTAGCTTAAACAGCTGCAAAACCTGTTTGCCCAGCACGGGAACCTTGAGTTCTATAAGATAAAGCCATAAACATGTGTATCCGAGTCTTCTATCAAAAGTTACAGCTATTTATATGAAGTTGTACAAAAACGCTTTCTTTCGCCAAGACAGTGCGTTTCTCACTGTTACATGCATTTTGAATGGGGAACTCGACCGAAACAAAGTATAGGTTTTCATTATGTGAATAACTTGGAAATCTTAGCTCAAACAGCTGCAAAACCTGTTTTCCCAGCACGGGAACCTTGAGTTCTATAAGATAAAGCCATAAACATGTGTATCCGAGTCTTCTATCAAAAGTTACAGCTATTTATATGAAGTTGTACAAAAACGCTTTATTTCGCCAAGACAGTGCGTTTCTCACTGTTACATGCATTTTGAATGGGGAACTCGACCGAAACAAAGTATAGGTTTTCATTATGTGAATAACTTGGAAATCTTAGCTCAAACAGCTGCAAAACCTGTCTGCCCAGCACGGAGACCTTGAGTTCTATAAGATAAAGCCATAAACATGTTTGTCTGAGTGTTCTATCAAAAGTTACAGCTATTTATATGAAGTTGTACAAAAAAGCTTTCTTTCGCCAAGACAGTGCGTTTCTCACTGTTACATGCATTTGAATGGGGAACTCCACCGAAACAAAGTATAGGTTTTCATTATGTGAATAACTTGGAAATCTTAGCTCCAACAGCTGCAAAACCTGTTTGCCCAGCATGGGAACCTTGAGTTCTATAAGATAAAGCCATAAACATGTGTATCCGAGTCTTCTATCAAAAGTTACAGCTATTTATATGAAGTTGTACAAAAAAGCTTTCTTTCGCCAAGACAGTGCGTTTCTCACTGTTACATGCATTTGAATGGGGAACTCCACCGAAACAAAGTATAGGTTTTCATTATGTGAATAACTTGGAAATCTTAGCTCAAACAGCTGCAAAACCTGTTTGCCCAGCACGGGGAACGTGAGTTCTATAAGATAAAGCCATAAACATGTGTATCCGAGTCTTCTATCAAAAGTTACAGCTATTTATATGAAGTTGTACAAAATAGCTTTCTTTCGCCAAGACAGTGCGTTTCTCACTGTTACATGCATTTGAATGGGGAACTCGACCAAAACAAAGTATACGTTTTCATTATGTGAATAACTTGGAAATCTTAGCTCAAACAGCTGCAAAACCTGTTTTCCCAGCACGGAGACCTTGAGTTCTATAATATAAGGCCATAAACATGTTTGTCTGAGTCTTCTATCAAAAGTTACAGCTATTTCTATGAAGTTGTACAAAAACGCTTTCTTTCGCCAAGACAGTGCGTTTCTCACTGTTACATGCATTTGAATGGGGAACTCGACCGAAACAAAGTATAGGTTTTCATTATGTGAATAACTTGGAAATCTTAGCTCAAACAGCTGCAAAACCTGTTTTCCCAGCACGGAGACCTTGAGTTCTATAAGATAAAGCCATAAACATGTTTGCCTGAGTCTTCTATCAAAAGTTACAGCTATTTATATGAAGTTGTAGAAAAACGCTTTCTTTCGCCAAGACAGTGCGTTTCTCACTGTTACATGCATTTGAATGGGGAACTCCACCGAAACAAAGTATAGGTTTTCATTATGTGAATAACTTGGAAATCTTAGCTTAAACAGCTGCAAAACCTGTTTGCCCAGCACGGGAACCTTGAGTTCTATAAGATAAAGCCATAAACATGTGTATCCAAGTCTTCTATCAAAAGTTACAGCTATTTATATGAAGTTGTACAAAATAGCTTTCTTTCGCCAAGACAGTGCGTTTCTCACTGTTACATGCATTTGAATGGAGAACTCGACCGAAACAAAGTATAGGTTTTCATTATGTGAATAACTTGGAAATCTTAGCTCAAACAGCTGCAAAACCTGTTTGCCCAGCACGGGAACCTTGAGTTCTATAAGATAAAGCCATAAACATGTGTATCCGAGTCTTCTATCAAAAGTTACAGCTATTTCTATGAAGTTGTACAAAAACGCTTTCTTTCGCCAAGACAGTGCGTTTCTCACTGTTACATGCATTTTGAATGGGGAACTCGACCGAAACAAAGTATAGGTTTTCATTATGTGAATAACTTGGAAATCTTAGCTCAAACAGCTGCAAAACCTGTTTTCCCAGCACGGGAACCTTGAGTTCTATAAGATAAAGCCATAAACATGTGTATCCGAGTCTTCTATCAAAAGTTACAGCTATTTATATGAAGTTGTACAAAAACGCTTTATTTCGCCAAGACAGTGCGTTTCTCACTGTTACATGCATTTTGAATGGGGAACTCGACCGAAACAAAGTATAGGTTTTCATTATGTGAATAACTTGGAAATCTTAGCTCAAACAGCTGCAAAACCTGTTTGCCCAGCACAGGAACCTTGAGTTCTATAAGATAAAGCCATAAACATGTTTGTCTGAGTCTTCTATCAAAAGTTACAGCTATTTATATGAAGTTGTAGAAAAACGCTTTCTTTCGCCAAGACAGTGCGTTTCTCACTGTTACATGCATTTGAATGGGGAACTCGACCGAAACAAAGTATAGGTTTTCATTATGTGAATAACTTGGAAATCTTAGCTCAAACAGCTGCAAAACCTGTTTGCCCAGCACGGGAACCTTGAGTTCTATAAGATAAAGCCATAAACATGTGTATCCGAGTCTTCTATCAAAAGTTACAGCTATTTATATGAAGTTGTACAAAAACGCTTTCTTTCGCCAAGACAGTGCGTTTCTCACTGTTACATGCATTTGAATGGGGAACTCGAACGAAACAAAGTATAGGTTTTCATTATGTGAATAACTTGGAAATCTTAGCTTAAACAGCTGCAAAACCTGTTTGCCCAGCACGGGAACCTTGAGTTCTATAAGATAAAGCCATAAACATGTGTATCCGAGTCTTCTATCAAAAGTTACAGCTATTTATATGAAGTTGTACAAAAACGCTTTCTTTCGCCAAGACAGTGCGTTTCTCACTGTTACATGCATTTTGAATGGGGAACTCGACCGAAACAAAGTATAGGTTTTCATTATGTGAATAACTTGGAAATCTTAGCTCAAACAGCTGCAAAACCTGTTTTCCCAGCACGGGAACCTTGAGTTCTATAAGATAAAGCCATAAACATGTGTATCCGAGTCTTCTATCAAAAGTTACAGCTATTTATATGAAGTTGTACAAAAAAGCTTTCTTTCGCCAAGACAGTGCGTTTCTCACTGTTACATGCATTTGAATGGGGAACTCCACCGAAACAAAGTATAGGTTTTCATTATGTGAATAACTTGGAAATCTTAGCTCAAACAGCTGCAAAACCTGTTTGCCCAGCACGGGGAACGTGAGTTCTATAAGATAAAGCCATAAACATGTGTATCCGAGTCTTCTATCAAAAGTTACAGCTATTTATATGAAGTTGTACAAAATAGCTTTCTTTCGCCAAGACAGTGCGTTTCTCACTGTTACATGCATTTGAATGGGGAACTCGACCAAAACAAAGTATACGTTTTCATTATGTGAATAACTTGGAAATCTTAGCTCAAACAGCTGCAAAACCTGTTTTCCCAGCACGGAGACCTTGAGTTCTATAATATAAGGCCATAAACATGTTTGTCTGAGTCTTCTATCAAAAGTTACAGCTATTTCTATGAAGTTGTACAAAAACGCTTTCTTTCGCCAAGACAGTGCGTTTCTCACTGTTACATGCATTTGAATGGGGAACTCGACCGAAACAAAGTATAGGTTTTCATTATGTGAATAACTTGGAAATCTTAGCTCAAACAGCTGCAAAACCTGTTTTCCCAGCACGGAGACCTTGAGTTCTATAAGATAAAGCCATAAACATGTTTGCCTGAGTCTTCTATCAAAAGTTACAGCTATTTATATGAAGTTGTAGAAAAACGCTTTCTTTCGCCAAGACAGTGCGTTTCTCACTGTTACATGCATTTGAATGGGGAACTCGACCGAAACAAAGTATAGGTTTTCATTATGTGAATAACTTGGAAATCTTAGCTTAAACAGCTGCAAAACCTGTTTGCCCAGCACGGGAACCTTGAGTTCTATAAGATAAAGCCATAAACATGTGTATCCGAGTCTTCTATCAAAAGTTACAGCTATTTATATGAAGTTGTACAAAATAGCTTTCTTTCGCCAAGACAGTGCGTTTCTCACTGTTACATGCATTTGAATGGAGAACTCGACCGAAACAAAGTATAGGTTTTCATTATGTGAATAACTTGGAAATCTTAGCTCAAACAGCTGCAAAACCTGTTTGCCCAGCACAGGAACCTTGAGTTCTATAAGATAAAGCCATAAACATGTGTATCCGAGTCTTCTATCAAAAGTTACAGCTATTTATATGAAGTTGTACAAAAACGCTTTCTTTCGCCAAGACAGTGCGTTTCTCACTGTTACATGCATTTTGAATGGGGAACTCGACCGAAACAAAGTATAGGTTTTCATTATGTGAATAACTTGGAAATCTTAGCTCAAACAGCTGCAAAACCTGTTTTCCCAGCACGGGAACCTTGAGTTCTATAAGATAAAGCCATAAACATGTGTATCCGAGTCTTCTATCAAAAGTTACAGCTATTTATATGAAGTTGTACAAAAACGCTTTATTTCGCCAAGACAGTGCGTTTCTCACTGTTACATGCATTTTGAATGGGGAACTCGACCGAAACAAAGTATAGGTTTTCATTATGTGAATAACTTGGAAATCTTAGCTCAAACAGCTGCAAAACCTGTTTGCCCAGCACGGAGACCTTGAGTTCTATAAGATAAAGCCATAAACATGTTTGTCTGAGTCTTCTATCAAAAGTTACAGCTATTTATATGAAGTTGTAGAAAAACGCTTTCTTTCGCCAAGACAGTGCGTTTCTCACTGTTACATGCATTTGAATGGGGAACTCGACCGAAACAAAGTATAGGTTTTCATTATGTGAATAACTTGGAAATCTTAGCTCAAACAGCTGCAAAACCTGTTTGCCCAGCACGGGAACCTTGAGTTCTATAAGATAAAGCCATAAACATGTGTATCCGAGTCTTCTATCAAAAGTTACAGCTATTTATATGAAGTTGTACAAAATAGCTTTCTTTCGCCAAGACAGTGCGTTTCTCACTGTTACATGCATTTGAATGGAGAACTCGACCGAAACAAAGTATAGGTTTTCATTATGTGAATAACTTGGAAATCTTAGCTCAAACAGCTGCAAAACCTGTTTGCCCAGCACAGGAACCTTGAGTTCTATAAGATAAAGCCATAAACATGTGTATCCGAGTCTTCTATCAAAAGTTACAGCTATTTATATGAAGTTGTACAAAAACGCTTTCTTTCGCCAAGACAGTGCGTTTCTCACTGTTACATGCATTTTGAATGGGGAACTCGACCGAAACAAAGTATAGGTTTTCATTATGTGAATAACTTGGAAATCTTAGCTCAAACAGCTGCAAAACCTGTTTTCCCAGCACGGGAACCTTGAGTTCTATAAGATAAAGCCATAAACATGTGTATCCGAGTCTTCTATCAAAAGTTACAGCTATTTATATGAAGTTGTACAAAAACGCTTTCTTTCGCCAAGACAGTGCGTTTCTCACTGTTACATGCATTTGAATGGGGAACTCGACCGAAACAAAGTATAGGTTTTCATTATGTGAATAACTTGGAAATCTTAGCTCAAACAGCTGCAAAACCTGTTTGCCCAGCACGGGAACCTTGAGTTCTATAAGATAAAGCCATAAACATGTGTATCCGAGTCTTCTATCAAAAGTTACAGCTATTTATATGAAGTTGTACAAAAACGCTTTCTTTCGCCAAGACAGTGCGTTTCTCACTGTTACATGCATTTGAATGGGGAACTCGAACGAAACAAAGTATAGGTTTTCATTATGTGAATAACTTGGAAATCTTAGCTTAAACAGCTGCAAAACCTGTTTGCCCAGCACGGGAACCTTGAGTTCTATAAGATAAAGCCATAAACATGTGTATCCGAGTCTTCTATCAAAAGTTACAGCTATTTATATGAAGTTGTACAAAAACGCTTTCTTTCGCCAAGACAGTGCGTTTCTCACTGTTACATGCATTTTGAATGGGGAACTCGACCGAAACAAAGTATAGGTTTTCATTATGTGAATAACTTGGAAATCTTAGCTCAAACAGCTGCAAAACCTGTTTTCCCAGCACGGGAACCTTGAGTTCTATAAGATAAAGCCATAAACATGTGTATCCGAGTCTTCTATCAAAAGTTACAGCTATTTATATGAAGTTGTACAAAAACGCTTTATTTCGCCAAGACAGTGCGTTTCTCACTGTTACATGCATTTTGAATGGGGAACTCGACCGAAACAAAGTATAGGTTTTCATTATGTGAATAACTTGGAAATCTTAGCTCAAACAGCTGCAAAACCTGTTTGCCCAGCACGGAGACCTTGAGTTCTATAAGATAAAGCCATAAACATGTTTGTCTGAGTCTTCTATCAAAAGTTACAGCTATTTATATGAAGTTGTAGAAAAACGCTTTCTTTCGCCAAGACAGTGCGTTTCTCACTGTTACATGCATTTGAATGGGGAACTCGACCGAAACAAAGTATAGGTTTTCATTATGTGAATAACTTGGAAATCTTAGCTCAAACAGCTGCAAAACCTGTTTGCCCAGCACGGAGACCTTGAGTTCTATAAGATAAAGCCATAAACATGTTTGTCTGAGTCTTCTATCAAAAGTTACAGCTATTTATATGAAGTTGTAGAAAAACGCTTTCATTCGCCAAGACAGTGCGTTTCTCACTGTTACATGCATTTGAATGGGGAACTCGACCGAAACAAAGTATAGGTTTTCATTATGTGAATAACTTGGAAATCTTAGCTCAAACAGCTGCAAAACCTGTTTGCCCAGCACGGGAACCTTGAGTTCTATAAGATAAAGCCATAAACATGTGTATCCGAGTCTTCTATCAAAAGTTACAGCTATTTATATGAAGTTGTACAAAAACGCTTTCTTTCGCCAAGACAGTGCGTTTCTCACTGTTACATGCATTTTGAATGGGGAACTCGACCGAAACAAAGTATAGGTTTTCATTATGTGAATAACTTGGAAATCTTAGCTCAAACAGCTGCAAAACCTGTTTGCCCAGCACGGAGACCTTGAGTTCTATAAGATAAAGCCATAAACATGTGTATCCGAGTCTTCTATCAAAAGTTACAGCTATTCATATGAAGTTGTACAAAAACGCTTTCTTTCGCCAAGACAGTGCGTTTCTCACTGTTACATGCATTTGAATGGGGAACTCCACCGAAACAAAGTATAGGTTTTCATTATGTGAATAACTTGGAAATCTTAGCTCAAACAGCTGCAAAACCTGTTTGCCCAGCACAGGAACCTTGAGTTCTATAAGATAAAGCCATAAACATGTGTATCCGAGTCTTCTATCAAAAGTTACAGCTATTCATATGAAGTTGTACAAAAACGCTTTCTTTCGCCAAGACAGTGCGTTTCTCACTGTTACATGTATTTGAATGGGGAACTCCACCGAAACAAAGTATAGGTTTTCATTATGTGAATAACTTGGAAATCTTAGCTCAAACAGCTGCAAAACCTGTTTTCCCAGCACGGGAACCTTGAGTTCTATAAGATAAAGCCATAAACATGTGTATCCGAGTCTTCTATCAAAAGTTACAGCTATTTATATGAAGTTGTACAAAAACGCTTTATTTCGCCAAGACAGTGTGTTTCTCACTGTTACATGCATTTTGAATGGGGAACTCGACCGAAACAAAGTATAGGTTTTCATTATGTGAATAACTTGGAAATCTTAGCTCAAACAGCTGCAAAACCTGTTTGCCCAGCACGGGAACCTTGAGTTCTATAAGATAAAGCCATAAACATGTGTATCCGAGTCTTCTATCAAAAGTTACAGCTATTCATATGAAGTTGTACAAAAACGCTTTCTTTCGCCAAGACAGTGCGTTTCTCACTGTTACATGCATTTGAATGGGGAACTCGACCAAAACAAAGTATAGGTTTTCATTATGTGAATAACTTGGAAATCTTAGCTCAAACAGCTGCAAAACCTGTTTTCCCAGCACGGAGACCTTGAGTTCTATAATATAAGGCCATAAATATGTTTGTCTGAGTCTTCTATCAAAAGTTACAGCTATTTCTATGAAGTTGTACAAAAACGCTTTCTTTCGCCAAGACAGTGCGTTTCTCACTGTTACATGCATTTGAATGGGGAACTCCACCGAAACAAAGTATAGGTTTTCATTATGTGAATAACTTGGAAATCTTAGCTCAAACAGCTGCAAAACCTGTTTGCCCAGCACGGGAACCTTGAGTTCTATAATATAAGGCCATAAACATGTGTATCCGAGTCTTCTATCAAAAGTTACAGCTATTTATATGAAGTTGTACAAAATAGCTTTCTTTCGCCAAGACAGTGCGTTTCTCACTGTTACATGCATTTGAATGGAGAACTCGACCGAAACAAAGTATAGGTTTTCATTATGTGAATAACTTGGAAATCTTAGCTCAAACAGCTGCAAAACCTGTTTGCCCAGCACGGGGAACGTGAGTTCTATAAGATAAAGCCATAAACATGTGTATCCGAGTCTTCTATCAAAAGTTACAGCTATTTATATGAAGTTGTACAAAATAGCTTTCTTTCGCCAAGACAGTGCGTTTCTCACTGTTACATGCATTTGAATGGGGAACTCGACCAAAACAAAGTATAGGTTTTCATTATGTGAATAACTTGGAAATCTTAGCTCAAACAGCTGCAAAACCTGTTTGCCCAGCACGGGGAACGTGAGTTCTATAAGATAAAGCCATAAACATGTGTATCCGAGTCTTCTATCAAAAGTTACAGCTATTCATATGAAGTTGTACAAAATAGCTTTCTTTCGCCAAGACAGTGCGTTTCTCACTGTTACATGCATTTGAATGGGGAACTCCACCGAAACAAAGTATAAGTTTTCATTATGTGAATAACTTGGAAATCTTAGCTCAAACAGCTGCAAAACCTGTTTTCCCAGCACGGAGACCTTGAGTTCTATAAGATAAAGCCATAAACATGTTTGTCTGAGTCTTCTATCAAAAGTTACAGCTATTTCTATGAAGTTGTACAAAAACGCTTTCTTTCGCCAAGACAGTGCGTTTCTCACTGTTACATGCATTTGAATGGGGAACTCGACCGAAACAAAGTATAGGTTTTCATTATGTGAATAACTTGGAAATCTTAGCTCAAACAGCTGCAAAACCTGTTTTCCCAGCACGGAGACCTTGAGTTCTATAAGATAAAGCCATAAACATGTTTGTCTGAGTCTTCTATCAATAGTTACAGCTATTTATATGAAGTTGTACAAAAACGCTTTCTTTCGCCAAGACAGTGCGTTTCTCACTGTTACATGCATTTGAATGGGGAACTCGACCGAAACAAAGTATAGGTTTTCATTATGTGAATAACTTGGAAATCTTAGCTCAAACAGCTGCAAAACCTGTTTGCCCAGCACGGGAACCTTGAGTTCTATAAGATAAAGCCATAAACATGTGTATCCGAGTCTTCTATCAAAAGTTACAGCTATTTATATGAAGTTGTACAAAAACGCTTTATTTCGCCAAGACAGTGTGTTTCTCACTGTTACATGCATTTTGAATGGGGAACTCGACCGAAACAAAGTATAGGTTTTCATTATGTGAATAACTTGGAAATCTTAGCTCAAACAGCTGCAAAACCTGTTTGCCCAGCACGGGAACCTTGAGTTCTATAAGATAAAGCCATAAACATGTGTATCCGAGTCTTCTATCAAAAGTTACAGCTATTCATATGAAGTTGTACAAAAACGCTTTCTTTCGCCAAGACAGTGCGTTTCTCACTGTTACATGCATTTGAATGGGGAACTCGACCAAAACAAAGTATACGTTTTCATTATGTGAATAACTTGGAAATCTTAGCTCAAACAGCTGCAAAACCTGTTTGCCCAGCACGGGAACCTTGAGTTCTATAATATAAGGCCATAAACATGTGTATCCGAGTCTTCTATCAAAAGTTACAGCTATTTATATGAAGTTGTACAAAATAGCTTTCTTTCGCCAAGACAGTGCGTTTCTCACTGTTACATGCATTTGAATGGAGAACTCGACCGAAACAAAGTATAGGTTTTCATTATGTGAATAACTTGGAAATCTTAGCTCAAACAGCTGCAAAACCTGTTTGCCCAGCACGGGGAACGTGAGTTCTATAAGATAAAGCCATAAACATGTGTATCCGAGTCTTCTATCAAAAGTTACAGCTATTTATATGAAGTTGTACAAAATAGCTTTCTTTCGCCAAGACAGTGCGTTTCTCACTGTTACATGCATTTGAATGGGGAACTCGACCAAAACAAAGTATACGTTTTCATTATGTGAATAACTTGGAAATCTTAGCTTAAACAGCTGCAAAACCTGTTTTCCCAGCACGGAGACCTTGAGTTCTATAATATAAGGCCATAAACATGTTTGTCTGAGTCTTCTATCAAAAGTTACAGCTATTTCTATGAAGTTGTACAAAAACGCTTTCTTTCGCCAAGACAGTGCGTTTCTCACTGTTACATGCATTTTGAATGGGGAACTCGACCGAAACAAAGTATAGGTTTTCATTATGTGAATAACTTGGAAATCTTAGCTCAAACAGCTGCAAAACCTGTTTGCCCAGCACGGGGAACGTGAGTTCTATAAGATAAAGCCATAAACATGTGTATCCGAGTCTTCTATCAAAAGTTACAGCTATTCATATGAAGTTGTACAAAATAGCTTTCTTTCGCCAAGACAGTGCGTTTCTCACTGTTACATGCATTTGAATGGGGAACTCGACCGAAACAAAGTATAAGTTTTCATTATGTGAATAACTTGGAAATCTTAGCTCAAACAGCTGCAAAACCTGTTTTCCCAGCACGGGAACCTTGAGTTCTATAAGATAAAGCCATAAACATGTGTATCCGAGTCTTCTATCAAAAGTTACAGCTATTTATATGAAGTTGTACAAAATAGCTTTCTTTCGCCAAGACAGTGCGTTTCTCACTGTTACATGCATTTGAATGGAGAACTCGACCGAAACAAAGTATAGGTTTTCATTATGTGAATAACTTGGAAATCTTAGCTCAAACAGCTGCAAAACCTGTTTGCCCAGCACGGGGACCTTGAGTTCTATAAGATAAAGCCATAAACATGTGTATCCGAGTCTTCTATCAAAAGTTACAGCTATTTATATGAAGTTGTACAAAAACACTTTCTTTCGCCAAGACAGTGCGTTTCTCACTGTTACATGCATTTGAATGGGGAACTCCACCGAAACAAAGTATAGGTTTTCATTATGTGAATAACTTGGAAATCTTAGCTCAAACAGCTGCAAAACCTGTTTGCCCAGCACGGAGAACGTGAGTTCTATAAGATAAAGCCATAAACATGTGTATCCGAGTCTTCTATCAAAAGTTACAGCTATTTATATGAAGTTGTACAAAATAGCTTTCTTTCGCCAAGACAGTGCGTTTCTCACTGTTACATGCATTTGAATGGGGAACTCGACCAAAACAAAGTATACGTTTTCATTATGTGAATAACTTGGAAATCTTAGCTTAAACAGCTGCAAAACCTGTTTTCCCAGCACGGAGACCTTGAGTTCTATAATATAAGGCCATAAACATGTTTGTCTGAGTCTTCTATCAAAAGTTACAGCTATTTCTATGAAGTTGTACAAAAACGCTTTCTTTCGCCAAGACAGTGCGTTTCTCACTGTTACATGCATTTGAATGGGGAACTCCACCGAAACAAAGTATAGGTTTTCATTATGTGAATAACTTGGAAATCTTAGCTCAAACAGCTGCAAAACCTGTTTTCCCAGCACGGAGACCTTGAGTTCTATAAGATAAAGCCATAAACATGTTTGTCTGAGTCTTCTATCAATAGTTACAGCTATTTATATGAAGTTGTACAAAAACGCTTTCTTTCGCCAAGACAGTGCGTTTCTCACTGTTACATGCATTTGAATGGGGAACTCGACCGAAACAAAGTATAGGTTTTCATTATGTGAATAACTTGGAAATCTTAGCTCAAACAGCTGCAAAACCTGTTTGCCCAGCACGGGAACCTTGAGTTCTATAAGATAAAGCCATAAACATGTGTATCCGAGTCTTCTATCAAAAGTTACAGCTATTTATATGAAGTTGTACAAAATAGCTTTCTTTCGCCAAGACAGTGCGTTTCTCACTGTTACATGCATTTGAATGGAGAACTCGACCGAAACAAAGTATAGGTTTTCATTATGTGAATAACTTGGAAATCTTAGCTCAAACAGCTGCAAAACCTGTTTGCCCAGCACGGGAACCTTGAGTTCTATAAGATAAAGCCATAAACATGTGTATCCGAGTCTTCTATCAAAAGTTACAGCTATTTATATGAAGTTGTACAAAATAGCTTTCTTTCGCCAAGACAGTGCGTTTCTCACTGTTACATGCATTTGAATGGGGAACTCGACCAAAACAAAGTATACGTTTTCATTATGTGAATAACTTGGAAATCTTAGCTTAAACAGCTGCAAAACCTGTTTTCCCAGCACGGAGACCTTGAGTTCTATAATATAAGGCCATAAACATGTTTGTCTGAGTCTTCTATCAAAAGTTACAGCTATTTCTATGAAGTTGTACAAAAACGCTTTCTTTCGCCAAGACAGTGCGTTTCTCACTGTTACATGCATTTTGAATGGGGAACTCGACCGAAACAAAGTATAAGTTTTCATTATGTGAATAACTTGGAAATCTTAGCTCAAACAGCTGCAAAACCTGTTTTCCCAGCACGGTAACCTTGAGTTCTATAAGATAAAGCCATAAACATGTGTATCCGAGTCTTCTATCAAAAGTTACAGCTATTCATATGAAGTTGTACAAAATAGCTTTCTTTCGCCAAGACAGTGCGTTTCTCACTGTTACATGCATTTGAATGGGGAACTCGACCGAAACAAAGTATAAGTTTTCATTATGTGAATAACTTGGAAATCTTAGCTCAAACAGCTGCAAAACCTGTTTTCCCAGCACGGGAACCTTGAGTTCTATAAGATAAAGCCATAAACATGTGTATCCGAGTCTTCTATCAAAAGTTACAGCTATTTATATGAAGTTGTACAAAATAGCTTTCTTTCGCCAAGACAGTGCGTTTCTCACTGTTACATGCATTTGAATGGAGAACTCGACCGAAACAAAGTATAGGTTTTCATTATGTGAATAACTTGGAAATCTTAGCTCAAACAGCTGCAAAACCTGTTTGCCCAGCACGGGAACCTTGAGTTCTATAAGATAAAGCCATAAACATGTGTATCCGAGTCTTCTATCAAAAGTTACAGCTATTTATATGAAGTTGTACAAAATAGCTTTCTTTCGCCAAGACAGTGCGTTTCTCACTGTTACATGCATTTGAATGGGGAACTCGACCAAAACAAAGTATACGTTTTCATTATGTGAATAACTTGGAAATCTTAGCTTAAACAGCTGCAAAACCTGTTTTCCCAGCACGGAGACCTTGAGTTCTATAATATAAGGCCATAAACATGTTTGTCTGAGTCTTCTATCAAAAGTTACAGCTATTTCTATGAAGTTGTAGAAAAACGCTTTCTTTCGCCAAGACAGTGCGTTTCTCACTGTTACATGCATTTTGAATGGGGAACTCGACCGAAACAAAGTATAAGTTTTCATTATGTGAATAACTTGGAAATCTTAGCTCAAACAGCTGCAAAACCTGTTTGCCCAGCACGGGAACCTTGAGTTCTATAAGATAAAGCCATAAACATGTGTATCCGAGTCTTCTATCAAAAGTTACAGCTATTCATATGAAGTTGTACAAAAACGCTTTCTTTCGCCAAGACAGTGCGTTTCTCACTGTTACATGCATTTGAATGGGGAACTCGACCGAAAAAAAGTATAGGTTTTCATTATGTGAATAACTTGGAAATCTTAGCTCAAACAGCTGCAAAACCTGATTTCCCAGCACGGAGACCTTGAGTTCTATAAGATAAAGCCATAAACATGTTTGTCTGAGTCTTCTATCAAAAGTTACAGCTATTTCTATGAAGTTGTAGAAAAACGCTTTCTTTCGCCAAGACAGTGCGTTTCTCACTGTTACATGCATTATGAATGGGGAACTCGACCGAAACAAAGTATAAGTTTTCATTATGTGAATAACTTGGAAATCTTAGCTCAAACAGCTGCAAAACCTGTTTTCCCAGCACGGGAACCTTGAGTTCTATAAGATAAAGCCATAAACATGTGTATCCGAGTCTTCTATCAAAAGTTACAGCTATTTATATGAAGTTGTAGAAAAACGCTTTCTTTCGCCAAGACAGTGCGTTTCTCACTGTTACATGCATTTGAATGGGGAACTCCACCGAAACAAAGTATAGGTTTTCATTATGTGAATAACTTGGAAATCTTAGCTCAAACAGCTGCAAAACCTGTTTGCCCAGCACGGGAACCTTGAGTTCTATAAGATAAAGCCATAAACATGTGTATCCGAGTCTTCTATCAAAAGTTACAGCTATTCATATGAAGTTGTACAAAATAGCTTTCTTTCGCCAAGACAGTGCGTTTCTCACTGTTACATGCATTTGAATGGGGAACTCGACCGAAACAAAGTATAAGTTTTCATTATGTGAATAACTTGGAAATCTTAGCTCAAACAGCTGCAAAACCTGTTTTCCCAGCACGGGAACCTTGAGTTCTATAAGATAAAGCCATAAACATGTGTATCCGAGTCTTCTATCAAAAGTTACAGCTATTTATATGAAGTTGTACAAAATAGCTTTCTTTCACCAAGACAGTGCGTTTCTCACTGTTACATGCATTTGAATGGGGAACTCGACCGAAACAAAGTATAAGTTTTCATTATGTGAATAACTTGGAAATCTTAGCTCAAACAGCTGCAAAACCTGTTTTCCCAGCACGGAGACCTTGAGTTCTATAAGATAAAGCCATAAACATGTTTGTCTGAGTCTTCTATCAAAAGTTACAGCTATTTATATGAAGTTGTACAAAAACGCTTTCTTTCGCCAAGACAGTGCGTTTCTCACTGTTACATGCATTTGAATGGGGAACTCGACCGAAACAAAGTATAGGTTTTCATTATGTGAATAACTTGGAAATCTTAGCTCAAACAGCTGCAAAACCTGTTTTCCCAGCACGGAGACCTTGAGTTCTATAAGATAAAGCCATAAACATGTTTGTCTGAGTCTTCTATCAATAGTTACAGCTATTTATATGAAGTTGTACAAAAACGCTTTCTTTCGCCAAGACAGTGCGTTTCTCACTGTTACATGCATTTGAATGGGGAACTCCACCGAAACAAAGTATAGGTTTTCATTATGTGAATAACTTGGAAATCTTAGCTCAAACAGCTGCAAAACCTGTTTGCCCAGCACGGGAACCTTGAGTTCTATAAGATAAAGCCATAAACATGTGTATCCGAGTCTTCTATCAAAAGTTACAGCTATTTATATGAAGTTGTACAAAATAGCTTTCTTTCGCCAAGACAGTGCGTTTCTCACTGTTACATGCATTTGAATGGAGAACTCGACCGAAACAAAGTATATGTTTTCATTATGTGAATAACTTGGAAATCTTAGCTCAAACAGCTGCAAAACCTGTTTGCCCAGCACGGGAACCTTGAGTTCTATAAGATAAAGCCATAAACATGTGTATCCGAGTCTTCTATCAAAAGTTACAGCTATTTATATGAAGTTGTACAAAATAGCTTTCTTTCGCCAAGACAGTGCGTTTCTCACTGTTACATGCATTTGAATGGGGAACTCGACCGAAACAAAGTATAAGTTTTCATTATGTGAATAACTTGGAAATCTTAGCTCAAACAGCTGCAAAACCTGTTTTCCCAGCACGGGAACCTTGAGTTCTATAAGATAAAGCCATAAACATGTGTATCCGAGTCTTCTATCAAAAGTTACAGCTATTTATATGAAGTTGTACAAAATAGCTTTCTTTCGCCAAGACAGTGCGTTTCTCACTGTTACATGCATTTGAATGGAGAACTCGACCGAAACAAAGTATATGTTTTCATTATGTGAATAACTTGGAAATCTTAGCTCAAACAGCTGCAAAACCTGTTTGCCCAGCACGGGAACCTTGAGTTCTATAAGATAAAGCCATAAACATGTGTATCCGAGTCTTCTATCAAAAGTTACAGCTATTTCTATGAAGTTGTACAAAATAGCTTTCTTTCGCCAAGACAGTGCGTTTCTCACTGTTACATGCATTTGAATGGGGAACTCGACCAAAACAAAGTATACGTTTTCATTATGTGAATAACTTGGAAATCTTAGCTTAAACAGCTGCAAAACCTGTTTTCCCAGCACGGAGACCTTGAGTTCTATAATATAAGGCCATAAACATGTTTGTCTGAGTCTTCTATCAAAAGTTACAGCTATTTCTATGAAGTTGTACAAAAACGCTTTCTTTCGCCAAGACAGTGCGTTTCTCACTGTTACATGCATTTTGAATGGGGAACTCGACCGAAACAAAGTATAAGTTTTCATTATGTGAATAACTTGGAAATCTTAGCTCAAACAGCTGCAAAACCTGTTTTCCCAGCACGGGAACCTTGAGTTCTATAAGATAAAGCCATAAACATGTGTATCCGAGTCTTCTATCAAAAGTTACAGCTATTTATATGAAGTTGTACAAAATAGCTTTCTTTCGCCAAGACAGTGCGTTTCTCACTGTTACATGCATTTGAATGGGGAACTCGACCGAAACAAAGTATAGGTTTTCATTATGTGAATAACTTGGAAATCTTAGCTCAAACAGCTGCAAAACCTGTTTGCCCAGCACGGAGACCTTGAGTTCTATAAGATAAAGCCATAAACATGTTTGTCTGAGTCTTCTATCAAAAGTTACAGCTATTTATATGAAGTTGTACAAAAACGCTTTCTTTCGCCAAGACAGTGCGTTTCTCACTGTTACATGCATTTGAATGGGGAACTCGACCGAAACAAAGTATAGGTTTTCATTATGTGAATAACTTGGAAATCTTAGCTCAAACAGCTGCAAAACCTGATTTCCCAGCACGGAGACCTTGAGTTCTATAAGATAAAGCCATAAACATGTTTGTCTGAGTCTTCTATCAAAAGTTACAGCTATTTATATGAAGTTGTACAAAAACGCTTTCTTTCGCCAAGACAGTGCGTTTCTCACTGTTACATGCATTTTGAATGGGGAACTCGACCGAAACAAAGTATAAGTTTTCATTATGTGAATAACTTGGAAATCTTAGCTCAAACAGCTGCAAAACCTTTTTGCCCAGCACGGGAACCTTGAGTTCTATAAGATAAAGCCATAAACATGTTTGTCTGAGTCTTCTATCAATAGTTACAGCTATTTATATGAAGCTGTACAAAAACGCTTTCTTTCGCCAAGACAGTGCGTTTCTCACTGTTACATGCATTTGAATGGGGAACTCGACCGAAACAAAGTATAGGTTTTCATTATGTGAATAACTTGGAAATCTTAGCTCAAACAGCTGCAAAACCTGTTTGCCCAGCACGGGAACCTTGAGTTCTATAAGATAAAGCCATAAACATGTGTATCCGAGTCTTCTATCAAAAGTTACAGCTATTTATATGAAGCTGTACAAAAACGCTTTCTTTCGCCAAGACAGTGCGTTTCTCACTGTTACATACATTTGAATGGAGAATTCGACCGAAACAAAGTATAGGTTTTCATTATGTGAATAACTTGGAAATCTTAGCTCAAACAGCTGCAAAACCTGTTTGCCCAGCACGGGAACCTTGAGTTCTATAAGATAAAGCCATAAACATGTGTATCCGAGTCTTCTATCAAAAGTTACAGCTATTTATATGAAGTTGTACAAAAACGCTTTCTTTCGCCAAGACAGTGCGTTTCTCACTGTTACATGCATTTGAATGGGGAACTCGACCAAAACAAAGTATACGTTTTCATTATGTGAATAACTTGGAAATCTTAGCTCAAACAGCTGCAAAACCTGTTTTCCCAGCACGGGGACCTTGAGTTCTATAAGATAAAGCCATCAACATGTTTGTCTGAGTCTTCTATCAAAAGTTACAGCTATTTATATGAAGTTGTACAAAAACGCTTTATTTCGCCAAGACAGTGCGTTTCTCACTGTTATATGCATTTGAATGGGGAACTCGACCGAAACAAAGTATAGGTTTTCATTATGTGTCTTTATGAAGACCATTAAAAACGCTTTATTTCACCACGTTAGTGCGTTTCTCGCTATTATATGCATTTGAATGGAGTTCTCGCACGACACAAAGTAGTTTTCATTTTGTGAATAACTTGAAAATGTTAGCTCAAACAGCTGCAAAACCTGTTTGCCCAGCACGGGGATATTGAATTCTATAAGATAAAGCCATGAATATGTGAGTCTGAATCTTCTATCAAAAGTTACAGCTATTTATATGAAGTTGTACAAAAACGCTTTCTTTCGCCAAGACAGTGCGTTTCTGACAATTACATGCATTTGAATGGGGAACTCGCCCGAAACAAAGTATAGGTTTTCATTATGTGAATAACTTGATAATTTTGCTCAAACAGCTGCAAAACCTGTTTGCCCAGCACGGGGACCTTGAGTTCTATAAGTTAAAGCCATAAACATGTGTATCCTAGTCTTCTATCAAAAGTTACAGCTATTTATATGAAGTTGTACAAAAACGCTTTCTTTCGCCAAGACAGTGCGTTTCTCACTGTTACATGCATTTGAATGGGGAACTCGCCCGAAACAAAGTATAGGTTTTCATTATGTGAATAACTTGGAAATCTTAGCTCAAACAGCTGCAAAACCTTTTTGCCCAGCACGGGGATATTGAATTCTATAAGATAAAGCCATAAATATGTATTTCTGAGTCTTCTATCAAAAGTTACAGCTGTCTTTATGAAGACCATGAAAAACGCTTTATTTCACCACGTTGGTGCGTTTCTCGCTATTACATGCATTTGAATGGAGTTCTCGCCCGACACAAAGTATAGGTTTTCATTATGTGAATAACTTGAAAATCTTAGCTCAAACAACTGCAAAACCTGTTTTCCCAGCACGGGGAAATTGAATTCTATAAGATGAAGCCATAAACATGTGTGTCTGAGTGTTATATCAAAAGTTACAGCTATATATATGAAGTTGTGCAAAAACGCTTTCTTTCGCCAAGACAGTGCGTTTCTGACGATTACATGCATTTGAATGGGGAACTCACCCGAAACAAAGTATAAGTTTTCATTATGTGAATAACTTTAACATCTTAGCTCAAACAGCTGCAAAACTTGTTTGCCCAGCACGGGGATATGGAATTCTATAAGATAAAGCCATAAACATGTGTGTCTGAGTCGTCTATCAAAAGTTACACCGATTTATATGAAGTTGTGCAAAAACGCTTTATTTCACCACGTTAGTGCGTTTCTCGCTATTACATGCATTTGAATGGAGTTCTCGCCCGACACAAAGTACTTTTCATTTTGTGAATAACTTGAAAATGTTAGCTCAAACAGCTGAAAAACCTGTTTGCCCAGCACGGGGATATTGAATTCTATAAGACAAAGCCATGAATACGTATATCTGTATCTTCTATCAAAAGTTACAGCTGTCTTCATGAAGACCATTAAAAACGCTTTATTTCACCACCTTAGTGCGTTTCTCGCTATTACATGCATTTGAATGGAGTTCTCGCACGAAACAAAGTATAGGTTTTCATTATGTGAATAACTTGAAAATTTTAGCTCAAACAGCTGCAAAACCTGTTTGCCCAGCACGGGGATATTGAATTCTGTAAGATGAAGCCATGAATACGTATATCTGAGTCTTCTATCAAAAGTTACAGATGTCTTTATGAAGACCATTAAAAACGCTTTATTTCACCACGTTAGTGCGTTTCTCGCTATTACATGCATTTGAATGGAGTTCTCGCACGACAAACTGCAAAACCTGTTTGCCCAGCACGGGGATATTGAATTCTGTAAGATGAAGCCATGAATACGTATATCTGAATCTTCTATCAAAAGTTACAGCTATATATGTCATGGTCCTGGGTCGTGCGACCCAGTGTTTTGTGTTTAGTCTATTTTGATGTTTATTGATTGTTTAGGTTCATTAAGTTAGTCCAGCCATCTGTATATACCACCCTTGCATTACGTCTCCCTTGCCCTTCGTGTGTTTATGTTTGTGTGTCTTGTACTGTCAAGTTCATGCTGTCAGTTATGTCACCTCCCCCTGTACTACGTCTCCCCGGTTCATGTCTCATGTTTCCTGTTTTACTTTGAAGGCCTGCATTCACTGTCAGTGTATTCAGTTTCACTCCTCCTGTCCTGTCGTTAAGTTCATGTGTGTCAGCTGCGTTCCCATGTGTGGCCACTTCCCCTGATCATTCCTCATGTGTATTTAGTCTCTGTGTTTCATGTAGTCTGCGTCGCGTCGTCTGTGTTCCCACCCCCTGTGTTCCATATCTCCAGCCATAGCCTTTCCATAGTTTATGTCCAGTTTAGGTTTCTGTTTAGCTACTACTCTTATGCTGCCCTCACTCTGGTTTGTTCCTTTCATCAGCCATAATAAAAGGCTCGCTTTTGTTTAATCCACTCCTGTATCTTCGCTTGTGTTCGCACCTGGGTCCATTACACGCATTCTCCACTCGGTCCGTCACAGCGGACCGTGACAATATATATATGAAGTTGTACAAAAACGCTTTCTTTCGCCAAGACAGTGCGTTTCTGACGATTACATGCATTTGAATGGGGAACTCGCCCGAAACAAAGTATAGGTTTTCATTATGTGAATAACTTGAAAATATTAGCTCAAACAGCTGCAAAACCTGTTTGCCCAGCACGGGGATATTGAATTCTATAAGATAAAGCCATGAATACGAGTCTTCTATCAAAAGTTACAGCTGTCTTTATGAAGACCATTAAAAACGCTTTATTTCACCACGTTAGTGCGTTTCTCGCTATTACATGCATTTGAATGGAGTTCTCGCCCGACACAAAGTACTTTTCATTTTGTGAATAACTTGAAAATCTTAGCTCAAACAGCTGCAAAACCTGTTTTCCCAGCACGGGGATATTGAATTCTGTAAGATGAAGCCATGAATACGTATATCTGAATCTTCTATCAAAAGTTACAGCTATATATATGAAGTTGTACAAAAACGCTTTCTTTCGCCAAGACAGTGCGTTTCTGACGATTACATGCATTTGAATGGGGAACTCGACCGAAACAAAGTATAGGTTTTCATTATGTGAATAACTTGAAAATATTAGCTCAAACAGCTGCAAAACCTGTTTGCCCAGCACGGGGATATTGAATTCTATAAGATAAAGCCATGAATACGTATATCTGAGTCTTCTATCAAAAGTTACAGCTGTCTTTATGAAGACCATTAAAAACGCTTTATTTCACCACGTTAGTGCGTTTCTCGCTATTACATGCATTTGAATGGAGTTCTCGCACGACACAAAGTAGTTTTCATTTTGTGAATAACTTGAAAATGTTAGCTCAAACAGCTGCAAAACCTGTTTGCCCAGCACGGGGATATTGAATTCTATAAGATAAAGCCATAAATATGTGTGTCTGAATCTTCTATCAAAAGTTACACCGATTTATATGAAGTTGTGCAAAAACGCTTTATTTCGCCAAGACAGTGCGTTTCTGACGATTACATGCATTTGAATGGGGAACTCACCCGAAACAAAGTATAGGTTTTCATTATGTGAATAACTTGAAAATCTTAGCTCAAACAGCTGCAAAACCTGTTTGCCCAGAACGGGGATATTGAATTCTATAAGATAAAGCCATAAATATTTATTTCTGAGTCTTCTATCAAAAGTTACAGCTGTCTTTATGAAGACCATTAAAAACGCTTTATTTCACCACGTTAGTGCGTTTCTCGCTATTACATGCATTTGAATGG
The DNA here is from genome assembly GCF_041146795.1 of Maylandia zebra. NCBI lineage: Eukaryota > Metazoa > Chordata > Actinopteri > Cichliformes > Cichlidae > Maylandia > Maylandia zebra. Next base: position 3,411,558 of record NC_135174.1, on the reverse strand, counting down.
AGTTCTCACCCGACACAAAGTACTTTTCATTTTGTGAATAACTTGAAAATCTTAGCTCAAACAGCTGCAAAACCTGTTTGCCCAGCACGGGGATATTGAATTCTGTAAGATGAAGCCATGAATACGTATATCTGAATCTTCTATCAAAAGTTACAGCTATATATATGAAGTTGTACAAAAACCCTTTCTTTCGCCAAGACAGTGCGTTTCTGACGATTACATGCATTTGAATGGGGAACTCACCCGAAACAAAGTATAAGTTTTCATTATGTGAATAACTTTAACATCTTAGCTCAAACAGCTGCAAAACTTGTTTGCCCAGCACAGGGATATGGAATTCTATAAGATGAAGCCATAAACATGTGTGTCTGAGTCGTCTATCAAAAGTTACAGCTATTTATATGAAGTTGTGCAAAAACGCTTTATTTCTCCAAGACAGTGCGTTTCTGACGATTACATGCATTTGAATGGGGAACTCGCACGAAACAAAGTATAGGTTTTCATTATGTGAATAACTTGAAAATCTTAGCTTAAACAGCTGCAAAACCTTTTTGCCCAGCACGGGGATATTGAATTCTATAAGATAAAGCCATAAATATGTATTTCTGAGTCTTCTATCAAAAGTTACAGCTGTCTTTATGAAGACCATTAAAAACGCTTTATTTCACCACGTTAGTGCGTTTCTCGCTATTACATGCATTTGAATGGAGTTCTCGCCCGACACAAAGTACTTTTCATTTTGTGAATAACTTGAAAATGTTAGCTCAAACAGCTGCAAAACCTGTTTGCCCAGCACGGGGATATTGAATTGTATAAGATAAAGCCATGAATACGTATATCTGAGTCTTCTATCAAAAGTTACAGATGTCTTTATGAAGACCATTAAAAACGCTTTATTTCACCACCTTAGTGCATTTCTCGCTATTACATGCATTTGAATGGAGTTCTCGCACGAAACAAAGTATAGGTTTTCATTATGTGAATAACTTGAAAATTTTAGCTCAAACAGCTGCAAAACCTGTTTGCCCAGCACGGGGATATTGAATTCTGTAAGATAAAGCCATGAATACGTATATCTGAATCTTCTATCAAAAGTTACAGCTATATATATGAAGTTGTACAAAAACACTTTCTTTCGCCAAGACAGTGCGTTTCTGACGATTACATGCATTTGAATGGGGAACTCGCCCGAAACAAAGTATAGGTTTTCATTATGTGAATAACTTGAAAATATTAGCTCAAACAGCTGCAAAACCTGTTTGCCCAGCACGGGGATATTGAATTCTATAAGATAAAGCCATGAATACGTATATCTGAATCTTCTATCAAAAGTTACACCGATTCATATGAAGTTGTGCAAAAACGCTTTATTTCGCCAAGACAGTGCGTTTCTGACGATTACATGAATTTGAATGGGGAACTCGCACGAAACAAAGTATAGGTTTGATGCCAAATTCACCACACCAGGGCCTGCGTTGCTTGCTCAAGCCATCCACATTACACCGGGGCCTGTGCTATTCGTTGATGCAATCCACATTACGCCAGGGCAAGTGGTTTTGGCTGAGGACATTCAAATTACACCTGGGCCTTTGGTGCTGGCCAATACCATCCACATTTCACCAGTGCCAGTGTTGTTGGCTTAGGCGATCCACATTACACCACTGCCCGTGCTTCCTGTGAGGCCATCATCACCACACCAGTGCCTGTTGTGTTGCTTTCTGATGCGATCCACAATATACAAGGTTTCTGTACTACCGGCTGAGGCCACCCACATTACACCAGGGCCAGTGGTGCTGGCCAATACCATCCACATTTCACCAGGGCCACTGTTTTTGGCTGAGGCCATACATTTTACACCAGGGAGAGTGCTTCCTGAGAGGCGATCTTCACCACACAAGGGCCTTTGCCCTGGGTTGAGGCCATCCACATTACACCTGGGCCTGTGGTGCTGACCGATATCATGCACATTTCCCAGGGCCAGTGGTGTTGGCTAAGGCCATTCACATTACACCAGAGACAGTGCTTCCTGTGAGGCCATCTTCACCAAACCAGGGACTGTGCTTTTGGCTGAGGCCATCCGCATTACATCAGGGCCTGTGATGCCGACTTCTACCATACACATTACACCAGGGACAGTGCTTCCTGTGAGGCCATCTTCACCCCACCAGGGCCTCTGCTGCTCGTTGATGCCATCCACATTACACCAAGGCCTTTGCTACTGGCTTAGGACATTTACATTACACCAGGGTGTGGTCATGGCTGGGGCCAACTACATTTCACCAGTGCCTGTCTTGGTGGCTGATCCAATCCACAATATACAAAGGCCTGTGCTACTGGCTGATCCCATCCACATTACACCTGGGCCAGTGCTCCCTGTGAGACCATATTCACCACACCAGGGCCTGTGCTGCTGGCTTTTACCATTCTCCTTTCACCAGGGCCTGCGTTGCTGGCTGAGGCCAACTACATTTGACCAGGGACTGTGCTACTCGTTGATTGCATCCACATTACACCCGGGCCTGTTTTGCTGTCCGAAACCATCCACATTTCACAGGGCTTGTGTTGCTGGCTGATGACATTCACAAAACACAAGGGCCTTTGATACTGGCTGATGCCATCCACATTACACCAGGGCCAGTGGTGTTGGCTGAGGACATTCACATTACACCAGGGCCTGTGCCAATACCATCCACATTTCACCAGGGCCAGTGTTGTTGGTTGAGGCCATCCACATTACACCAGTGCCTGGGCTACTCGTTGATTCCATTCACATTACACCAGGGCCTGTGGTGCTGGCCAATACCATCCACATTTCACCAGGGCCAGTGTTGTTGGCTGAGGCCATCCAGATTACACCCCTGCCAGTGCTTCCTGTGATGCCATCATCACCACATCAGGGCCTGTGCTACTCGTTGATACCATACACATTTCACCAGGGCTTGTGTTCCTGGCTGATGCGATCCACAATACACAAGGGCCTCTGCTACTGGCTGAAGACATCCACATTACACCAGGGCCTGTGGTGCTGGCAAATACCATCGATATTTCACCAGGGCCACTGTTGTTGGCTGAGGCCATAAACTTTACATCAGGGACAGTACTTCCTGTGAGGGCATCTTCACCACACCAGGGCCTGTACTGTTGGCTGAGGCCATCCACATCACACCAGGGCCTTTGGTGCTGGCCAATACCATCCACATTTCACCAGGGCCACTGTTGTTGGCTTAGGCCGTACATTTTACACCAGGGAGAGTGCTTCCTGTGAGGCGATCTTCACCACACAAGGTTCTTTGCTGTTCGCTGAGGCCATCCATATTACAACAGGGCCTGTCCTACTGGGTGAGGACATTTACATTTCACCAGGGCCTGTGGTGATAGCTGATTCCATCCACATTACGCCTGGGCCTGTGGTGTTGACCGATATCATGCACATTTCACCAGGGCCAGTGGTGTTGGCTAAGGTCATTCACATTACACCAGGGCCTTTGCTACTGGCTTAGGACATTTACATTACACCAGGGTGTGGTCATGGCTGGGGCCAACTACATATCACCAGGGCCTGTATTGGTGGCTGATCCCATCCACAATATAAAAAGGCCTGTGCTACTGGATGATGCCATCCACATTGCAACAGGGCCACTGCTCCCTGTGAGGCCATATTCACAACACCAGGGCCTTTGCTGCTTGCTGATACCATCCTCATTTCACCAGGGCCTGCGTTGCTTGGTCATGCCATCCACATTACACCAGATCATGTGCTACTGGCTGATGCCATCCACATTACACCAGGGCCAGTGCTCCCTGTGAGACCATACTCACCACACCAGGGCCTGCATTGCTGGCTGAGGCCATCCACATTGCACCAGGGCTAATGCTCCCTGTGATGCCATATTCACCACACCAGGGCCTGCGTTGCTTGCTCAAGCCATCCACATTACACCGGGGCCTGTGCTATTCGTTGATGCAATCCACATCACGCCAGGGCCAGTGGTTTTGGCTGAGGACATTCAAATTACACCTGGGCCTTTGGTGCTGGCCAATACCATCCACATTTCACCAGTGCCAGTGTTGCTGGCTTAGGCCATCCACATTACACCACTGCCAGTGCTTCCTGTGAGGCCATCATCACCACACCAGGGCTTGTGTTGCTTTCTGATGCGATCCACAATATACAAGGTTTCTGTACCACTAGCTGAGGCATCCACATAACACCAGGGCCAGTGGTGCTGGCCAATACCATCCACATTTCACCAGGGCCACTGTTGTTGGCTGAGGCCATACATTTTACACCAGGGAGAGTGCTTCCTGTGAGGTGATCTTCACCACACAAGGGCCTTTGCCCTGGGCTGAGAGCATCCACATTACACCTGGGCCTGTGGTGCTGACCGATATCATGCACATTTCCCAGGGCCAGTGGTGTTGGCTAAGGCCATTCACATTACACAAGTGTATGTGGTGCTGACTCATGCCATCCACATCAATACAGTGCCTGTGCTACTGGCTGAGGCCATCCACATTACATCAAGGCCACTGCTTCCTGTGAGGCCATCTTCACCACACCAGGGCCTGTACTGCTTTCTGAGGCCATGTAAATTTGACCAGAACCTGCGTTACTAGCTGATGTCATCTACATTGCACCTGGGCCTGTGGTGCTGACCGATATCATGCACATTTCACCAGGCCAGTGATGTTGGCTAAGTCCATTCACATTACACCAGGGTGTGTGGTGCTGGCTGAGGCCATCCTCATTTCACCAGGGCCTGCGTTGCTGGCTCATCCCATCCACATTACACCAGGTCATGTGATACTGGCTGAGGCCAACTACGTTTCACCAAGGCCTGTGCTACTCGTTGATACCATCCACATTTCATCAGGGCTTGTGTTGATGGCTGATGCGATCCACAATACACAAGGGTCTGTGCTACTGGCTTACGACATTCACATTACACCAGGGCCTTTGGTGCTGGCCAGTACCATCCACATTTCATCAGGGCGACTGTTGTCGGATGAGGCCATCCGCATTACACCAGGGACAGTGCTTCCTGTGAAACCATCATCACCACACCAGGGCCTGTGGTGCTGGATGAGGCCATCAACATTACACCAGGGCCTTGTGTTGCTGGCTGATGCGATCTACAATACACAAGGGCCTTTGCAACTGGCTGAAGACATTCACATTACATCACGGCCTGTGATGCCGGCTTGTACCATCCACATTACACCAGGGAAAGTGCTTCATGTGAGGCCATCTTCACCCCACCAGGGCCTCTGCTGCTCGTTGATGCCATCCACATTACACCAGGGCCTGTGGTGTTAACCGATATCATGCACATTTCACCAGGGCCAGTGGTGTTGGCTAAGGCCATCCACATTACCTGTTCTACTGGCTGAGGACATTTACATTTCACCAGGGACTGTGTTTGTGGCTGATCCCATCCACAATATACAAAGGCCTGTGCTACTTGCTGATGCCATCCACATTACACCAGGGCCAGTGTTGTCGGATGAGACCATCCACATTACACCACTGCCAGTGCATCCTGTGAGGCCATCATCACCACACCAGGACCTACGTTGCTGGCTGAGGCCATCCACATTGCACCATGGCTAATGCTCCCTGTGAGGCCGTCTTCACCACACCGGGGCCTGTCCTTTCTGTCTGAGACCATCTTCACCAGACCAGGGTCTGTGCTACTGCCTGATGCCATCAACATTACACCAGATCCAGTGCTTCCTGTGCGGTCATCATCACCACATCAGGGCCTGTGCTTCTGGCTGATGCCATCAACATTACACCAGGGCCAGTGCTCCCTGTGAGGCCATCTTCACCACACCAGGGCCTGTACTGCTTTCTGAGGCCATCTACTATTTCACCAGAACCTGCTTTTCTGGCTGATGCCATCCACTTTACACCAGGGCATGTGTTGCTGGCTTAGACCAACTAAATTTCACCAGGGCCTGTGCTACTCGTTGATGCCATGCACATTAAACCAGGGCCTTTGGTTTTGGCCGTTACCATCCACATTTTTACCAGATTGTGTGCTACTTGCAGATTCAATCCACATTGCTGCAGGGCCAGTGCTCACTGTGAGGCCATCTTCACCACACCAGGGCCTGTGGTGCTGGCCAATGCCATCCACATTTCACCAGGGCCAGTGTTGTTTGCTGTGGCCATCCACATTACACCACTACCAGTGCTTCCTGTGAGGCCATCTTCACAACACCAGGGCCTGTGCTAATACCTGAGACCATCCACATTTCACCAGGCCCTGTGCTACTCGTTGATGCAATGCACATTACACCAGGGCCTGTGGTTTTGGTCGTTACCATCCACATTTTTACCAGAGCCTGTGCTATTTGCTGATGCAATCCACATTGCACCAGGGCCTTTGCTGTGCCAATAACATCCACATTAAACCTGGGCTTATTGTGCTGACCGATATCATGCACATTTCACCAGAGCCAGTGATGTTGGCTGAAGCCATACACATTACACCAGGGCCTGCGTTGCTGGCTGAGGCCAACTACATTATACCAGGGACAGTGCTTCCTGTGAGGCCATCTTCACTCCACTTCAGCAGGGCCAGTGGTGTAGACTAAGGCTATTCACATTACACCAGGGTGTGTGGTGCTGACCAATGCCATCCATGCTTCACCAGGGACAGTAATGTTAAATGAGGAAATCCACATTACAATAGGGCCAGTGCTCCTTGTGAGGCCATATTCACCACACCAAGGCCTGTGCTGCTGGCTGATACCATCCTCATTTCACAAGGGTCTGTTCTGCTGGCTGATACCATCCTCATTTCACCAGGGCCTGCGTTGCTGGCTGAGGCCATCCACGTATATATACTGTTTCGCCCGAAACAAAGTATATTCCCCAGCACGGGGATATTGAATTCTATAAGATAAAGCCATAAATATGTGTATCTGAGTTTTCTATCAAAAGTTACACCTATTTATATGAAGTTGTACAAAAACGCTTTATTTCGTCAAGACAGTGCGTTTCTTGCAATTTCCATGCATTTGAATGGGGAACTCGCCCGAAACCAAGTATAGGTTTCATTATGTGAATAACTTTAAAATCTTAGCTCAAACAGCTGCAAAACCTGTTTGCCCAGCACGGGGATATTGAATTCTATAAGGCAAAGCCATAAATATGTGTGTCTGAGTCTTCTATAAAAAGTTACAGCTGTCTTTATGAAGTTGATCAAAAACGCTTTATTTCACCACGTTAGTGCATTTCTTACAATCCCATGCATTTGAATGGAGTTCTCGCCCGACACAAAGTACAGGTTTTCATTTTGTGAGTAACTTTATGCTTTATTTCACCACGTTAGTGCGGTTTTCGCAATTACATGCATTTAAATGGAGTTCTCGCCTGACACAAAGTATAGGTTTTCATTATGTGAATAACTTGAAAATCTTAGCTCACACAGCTGGAAAACCTGTTTCCCCAGATGCTGAATTCTATGAGGCAAAGTGCGGTTTTCGCAATTACATGCATTTGAATGAAGTTCTCGCCGGACACAAAGTATAGGTTTTCATTTTATGAATAACTTGAAAATCTTAGCTCAAACAGCTGCATAACCTGCTTGCCCAGCACGGGGATATTGAAATCTACGTATAAGGTAAAGCCATAAATATGTGTCTGAGTCTTCTTTTAATAAGAATCAAATCAAAGCGTCTATTGTCATTCAAAGCTTTTTTTTTGTCATATGTCACAATTATATGAAATATAATTTCTCTGTTCAATGACATTCTTCCTTTGCTGTCCATCTACAAATGCCATGGATAAGGGTTAAAAGAACAGGATAAATAAAGATATAAAATAAGCATAAAAATAGTGGAAGATAAATAAATAAGTCCAAAAATAAATAAGTTAAGATAAGTGAGGTATGCAGATGTTGATGTATAAAGGAGCTCAATGTGCAAAATGAACTTAGTGTGCAAATTGTCCTGATGTGCAAATTGCAGTTGAGGTATGTCATCTGTTCAGGAGTGGGGAAGAAGGAGTTTTGAGTCGGGATGTTCTGGATTTCACACTTCTAAACCTTCGTCTCAAGGACTTAAGTGTGAACAGTCCATTTTGGGGGTGTGTGGGGTCTTTGAGGATGGAGGCAGCTCTCCTCTGGACTCTTCATTGGCAGATGCTCTGCAGAGAGGGCAGCGGAGCCCTGATGATCTTCTCCCCACAGTTATTATCACGCTCTGCAACTGTTTGCAATCCATAGCACCAGAGATGGTGATTACCAGATCACCATCTCTGGTTATCTGTAATCTGATTACTTTTTTCAAGTAACGAGTGAAGTAAGGGATTACTATTGCAAAAACGGTAATTAGATTACCGTTACTTTCCCGTAGGAACGCTGCATTACTGCGTTACTAAAACCGTGATTTTTTGCGAGAATGTCTCACGACAGTGACGTAAGCGAGTGCACCGTTAGTGACAACAGCTGTGTGCAGATCAACAATGGATCATGTATCGATTGTGGGAGAGAGTATGAGGGTGCAGCGTTTAAAGCGTGGAAGTACTGACCTTACTTTGAGTTTGATTCCATAAAAAGTGACAAAAACATTAGTGTCCATTGTGCGTGGGAAGAAAACTTCTTTTTACAGCGAAAAAAACCCCTAAACTTCCGAGCAAGCACCGAGTGCGCAACGACGTAATGGGAAACTCACAGAGAAAGTCGCGGATTCTTCAACTGACCGCGGCACACCTGCACCAGGGTAAACCTCCGCCTACCGCAGTCCTGCTTTACAGGTGAAAATGGAGCAACAGGACCGCTGAGTCTTTGACTTTATTTATTTTCTGCACAAAAAATATTTTATTTTATGTGCTGGAATGTGCAGAAAATAGGTTTAAATGTTAAACTAATTTATTCAAGTCAGAGAATGTTGCATATAATTAAATTTTTGCTTGATGCATAAAGTTAAAAGATTAAAACTAATAAAACAAGTTTTAAAAGGAGACTTTTCCATTTGATTACATTTTATATGATGGATTATGCAGAAAAAGTAGAATTGGGGTGAAAGATCTATCACTTTATCACCTCTTCAGGTTGTAAATCGTGTTTTTTAAAAAGTAACTAAGTAACTAAGTAATTAATTACTTTTGAAAATAAGTAATCAGTAAAGTAACGGGATTACTTTTTTGGGGAAGTAATCAGTAATTAGTTACTGATTACTTTTTTCAAGTAACTTGACCAACACTGCATAGCACCATGCAGTGATGCAGCTGGTCAATGTGCTCTCCACAGTGCAGCTGTAGAAGCTGCTGAGGATCTTGGCCGACATACCAAATTTCCTCAGCCTCCTCAGAAAATACAGCCGCTGCTGAGCCTTCTTGACCAGCTGTGTGTCCAGGTGAGGTCCTCACTGATGTACAGCTATCTTTATAAAGTTGTACCCAAACACCTATATCACAGAGACAATGCGTTTCTCACCATTACATGCACTCTCAGTGGGTCATACGTTATCTTTCTCGCCTAAAGAAAAACGCTTCTTCATTTTGTGAATAACTTGAAAATCTTAGATCAAACAGCTGCAAATCCTGATAGCAAACAACAGGGATACTGAATTCTATAGTATTCATGCAGAAATATGTTTGTCTGTGTCTTCTTTTAAAAATTACAGTTATCTTTATGAAGTTGTACCAAAACACCTCATTTCGCCCAGACGACGCGATTCTTACTGTTACAGTAAGTTACGTTGGAATTTGTGTTAGACTTCGTTCTTTTTTTTCCTTTTTCTTCTTTATAATTTAACTGACACTGAAAAATTCTGATCATCATGATTGAGCTTCAGGAAAGCAATGTTATACCCAATAAAGGAGGGCTGGTTAATAGTGGTTAAAGGTTGGTTTTGATATACAAGTAAAATGGCCATGTCTCTATTCAGTTTAAAGTCTGACCCATAACTGACTTTATCTAAGTTTTAGCCACCACTGGTCTATATTTTCATTAAAATAATTTGAATAATTTTGTTCTAGCTGATTATAACAAAACTTGAAGTACAAAAAAACCCCAAACCAGCTATTCCAGATTGAAAGGATCTATGCTGACACAGTGGTTTATATGAATCTACCTCTCATACATGATACAACGTGATAATGTAAATGTGACAATGTGGCAGGTTAAGTCAGGGATGTCAAACATAAGGCCCGGGGGCCAGACTCCAGTCCACCTTACTAGATGGCACTATTGGAAGGAAAATGTGAAGAACAGAAATGTTGAACTTTTAATTGTTTTTTCATGAGTTTTAAAGGTTTTCCTACTGACGAAGATTTTCTTGGCCCTTCAAGCTACACCTGAGTAATCAAATAATAGATTTCTGTAATATTACAAAATTACTTTTTAAAATTTGAAACACAAAGACTAGCACTTCATTTATTTATTTTTAATATAAACTATCTCAGGATTACATGTGTAATTGAAACATTACTTTCACTGGTCCCATCCACATAAACTCAAAGTGGGCTGTATGTGGCCTGTGATGTAAAATTAGGTTGTTGTTTTTTTTTTTTTTTGCCTGTCCCATTTGGTTCTTTAGTCGTCAGAATTGTTGTCTGAAGACCAACAAGGATACCCAATGGATTTACTTTGCCAAATGGATCATCGTGGCATTGCCGTATTGGTCCATTTGATCGACCTTTGTTTTTATTGTTTATTATATTTTATTTTCAGATGTTACAGACGGGACAGACATGAGTGAGGGATAGGAAAGGGAGAAAGAAAGAGGAAGGAAAAGAAAAACAGAAGGGGAGAGGGACAGTGAGAAAGGGAGAGAAAAAAATCTCCTGGATCACCTGTTGAGAGAAGAAGAATAGAAAACTAGCAAAAAAAAAAAACCCCAAAGCAACATACTAAACACAACACCATCGCATTAATCTAGCTAAGTGTAAACAGCAGTAAATACTGAATATTCAATGTTGTTGTGCAGCACGCAGGACAGACAGCGCACAATGTGCTTTGAAGTAGCAGCCAAGAGAGGTGTAATTTAAGTCTATGAGCAGTGAACACCCGTGTGCATACCTGTGTGGGTCAGCGCGCTTGTATTCAAATGGTTTCCCCATGTAATGGTCTGCAAGAGGATGTAGCAAAAAAAAAAACGCGCACGCTTTAGCTCGGATTTTCACCATTTTGTCTTGACTTGTGATATTGTTATTCATATGGGTTTTTGAAGAGGTACTTCTAGCAACCACAAGGAGGAGTATTGTACATACACTTGACATATTTGTCCTAGTGTCTCGCCGTCGTACGAAGTCTCCGCCTTCGTGGATAAGAATCCGCTGCGCACCCTCTGTAGGTCTTTGCAGACGTCAACCGTGGTAACTGCTGTTTGTCCCCTACCCGGATTCTACGTGTTAAGGTATTGTTAGCGTATGGGTACATGCACTGGTATGACAAATCGGTGTTAACATCGGTCGGTTGTTTTCTCAATACCGATGGTAAAATGTCTGAAGTGAGCTTTTATTAAAGTGATGTTAAATTGATGGGTTTTTTTGTTTGTTTTACGCTCAGTACAGTCAAAGGTCCAGGTGAAATTTGTAAATTGCTATACTTAACAAAGTAGTATAGCACGCGGTTTCGGTACGATCCTGGAACGTAACGTGGCTTTTTAAGGTACTGCGCTGTACTGCGAACAAAAGAAACCATGTGTATGTGAAGGCTTGGGCCTACTCGTGAAAAGGTGCGCGGGTTAGGTGTTCAGCTCGCTGTTTTGACATAAACTGGATGCTCAGGCATGAAGGCAACTAGTAGTTAACAGGGTGCAGTTCGCTCCTCTTAAACTTGCTTGTGAAACCGCGTCGACATGCCAATAGAGCGCCTTCCGCGTGTCGTTTTACCATTGTCTAAATTATGGCAGACATCTCGATTCGTCAAATAAAGGAGTGACATATGTGAAGCTCGAAAATTTATCAAGGAATTTTGATTTGTCAGTAGCCTATAGGAGTTAACTGTATTGTGCCAAAAGAGATTTCCGGTATTTTCCTAAAAGCGATTGCGGGAATTTAAGCTGTTAGATGTCTCTTGCTGACCTACAATCTGTCAAAAAATAGTTTAATCCTATCTCTCACTTAGAATGTCACGTAATTTGGAGCCATAAAGAGCCGTCCTATCACAAAGTAGCTGATGCAATGAGCTTTTAGCAAAGTCATTTTTATATATCCGGGTGAAGGGTGTCATTCTTATGTCTAATATTTTTTACTTAGATTAGTAAATAGACGGTAGTCAACGGGATATTCTTAAATATTTAACATTTATTCTTATAAATGTTAAATACTTAAGAATATCAAGACATGGCCCAGAGATGATCTTGAATGGCAAAACACAGAAATGACATTAAATACAACTGTTTTAGGTTACATTCTTTTTAAAGTAATTGTATACATTTCAGTATTTAGAAAGTGTGCAGGAACGATGTATGTTTAGTTGTGTGAAACAGACAACCTCAAATACTAAGCTAACATTCAGGGGACATTGTCAGTTTTACCTGCAGAAATAATAATGAGCCTGCTGCAAATAGGCTTGAACTTGACCCTGCATTGTAGAATAAATGAATGGATCTCATTGGGTAATACTGCTCACATGAAGTGGTGGCACTGGGAGACGGAGATTAGCCCTCGATTTAGAGTTGAGCTTTAAAGCTTGAATGTGTGTCTTTGACCTGTCACACATTGTTGTAGCAGTTAACAGTCAAAACTAATATTATCTTAATTTGGTGTTATATCCAAAATAATATTTTCCCTGTAATTTATCTCCAATTATTAAAAAAAAATAAAAATAAATCCCTAAGCAGTGAGTCGCTGTCACATTTTTATTCTGGCACATTCAGAGTCTTGACAGCATGATGAAGATCAATGTGTTCACTGTGTGGGCGGGGCTGCTAGTTCAAGTTTCTGTCCTCTTTAAATGATCACAGCAAGATGCATACTAAGCCAGGTTGCAAGCTGTACTAGCATTTTCTTTACAATGGGGTCCATGCCCTCAGCATCTTGTCCTCTCATAGTCAGCCCCGCTGCTGACTGTGTCAAATACAGTAAAGTGCTGTGAGTAACTTATCAGACGTGTTCTTTCTGCAGCACATAGGCTGCCTGTTTGTCTTCATCATTCTTGTCTATTTTCTTTCAGAGTCATGGCTGAGCTAAAGGAACGCACATTCATTGCCATTAAGCCTGATGGCGTGCAGAGGGCCATCATTGGTGAGGTCATCAAAAGGTTTGAGATGAAGGGCTTCAAGTTGGTGGGCATGAAGATGCTCCATGTAAGTATAGACTGAAAGAATCCAACCCTTACAGGTGAAACTGTATCATAGTGGTCAACATTTTTGCCCTTAAAACATTTTAACCATCTGCAACATATGCACAGATATTGTAAGTGTGCCAAGTAATGGGTAAGCCTGATTAGCCTACTCATCTGTTCCTGAGTGAAGCACAGCCAATTAGCTGTTAAGGTCTACTGATCCTGTAACATTTAACCTGATATGGTAAGGTGCTGCTTTATGTGAACATCAAGTTTGCTTAAGTTATAAACCTGCAACACTTAAATATTTCTGTTTAAACATCTGTCCTGTTAGCGTTGGTGTGATAAACATGTTCTGATGATATGGTACTGGCCTAAATTTCCATGCAATTTCTGAGAAATTGGTGTGATTGTTTCTACACCCAGACTTCGTCTGTTGCTTGCGGCTAAAAAGCTGGGGGTAAACATGTTGATAAAGTTGCCAATTATATGCAGTAGCGAATGGGTACTAATGCAGTTTCTAGAGCTGCATCAGTACACATATGGTGACAACACAGTTACTGTGATACTACAACAGAGGTCTCGAACTCCAGTCCTCGAGGTCTGGTGTCTTAAAACATGTGTCCCTGTTGCAACACACCTGAATTAGGTCATTATAGAACTTGACTACATGCTGAAATGGCAACCCCTAACCCTACTCGAGTAAATTTAAGTAAATGTAAGTGTTTGGAAAAGTGTACTTCTAACAGTACTTTGATTGCACCATGTTCATTCACTCATGAGCTGCTGTAACATGAATCAAATGGCTGCATTGTATGCTACTAATTGTGTGTTGCAGCAGGGGCACATGGAAAAGTTTCAGGACACCGGCCCTTGAGGACTGGAGTTCGAGACCCCTACACTACAATTAGAGTGCTTCATCTGAAATTACAAGTATTACAGCAAAGCAGCGAGTGAAATGAAGTACAAATGATGACTCACAAATTAGGATGTGAAAGTGAACATTTACGAAACTGCCTTGTTTTCTTTGCTGCAGGCCTCTGAGGACCTCCTGATGAAGCATTATGTTGACCTAAAGGACAGACCATTCTTTCCTACTCTCATCAACTATATGAGGTCTGGTCCAGTGGTTGCCATGGTAAGACTCTATGTATGTATGCATGTCAACAGTTCAAGGTCAGATCTTAACCTCATTATCTGTCATGGTTGCTTCAGGTGTGGGAAGGCAAGGGTGTGGTGAAGACAGGCAGGGTGATGCTGGGAGAGACTAACCCTGCTGATTCTAAGCCTGGAACCATCAGAGGAGACTTCTGTATTGATGTCAGCAAGTGAGTTATCTTTGCATGATGGCAGATGTGAAACAATAGCGTGTATGAAGTGTATAGTCACTTTCTGACTCTGTCCTCTTCTTAAGGAACATCATCCATGGCAGTGACTCGGTGGAGAGTGCCAACAAGGAAATTTCCTTGTGGTTTAAAGATGATGAGCTTGTCAACTACACTAGTTGTGCCTTCAGCTGGCTCTACTGAGCTGCTCTGGGTCTGGAGCTCCCACCTCACCACTGCTTGGGCACAAAGTGAAACTCTTGCCTCAGATTTCCTGTGGTAAGCTGTAGCCTGGAGGGAGAAGAACTTGTGTAAATCCTTTGTCTTTCACAATTCACCCCTCTTGTCCTTTACATTACCACTGTGCTCTGATTTGGTCTCTGTGGGGCCACATGTAGTCCGAATTCATTCCTGAGCAAGGACCATCTAGTCCTTCAATGTACATCGTTTAATGATTCCAAACCTGTCTTTGACTGTCTGTTTTGTTAACGGTAATTTGCTTTACAATAAAATAAAATAGCTGGCATCCTGTCTGTGTCATTGGTACTTATGTTCCTGTGTGTGTGGGGGGGAGGGGGGTTAAAATGTGGTGACTTTAGGCAGGATTAGTGTTAATTAGCCTGACAGTCTGTATTAGCAATTTCCTAATCTGACTAGATTAGGAAACTGCTTTCATACTGTCAATAGTTTAAAGCAACTTTATCATTCTTCCAGACATTGATGACTAATAAGAAAAATCTTTTAAGACTTCCAACTATTAAATGAACCATGTCAGTTTGCTGAGGAAAGGGGATTGGGTTTTTGCAATTGGCAGTGATCATTAAAAAACTTGAATTGGGTTCACAGTTCATCTTCCAGGTCTGAAAGTGAAGCTGATCATCTCACAGTGTTTTATGGCTATTATATCCCACCGGGTCAGCCAGCAGCATTGATTCGATGATTCAGATTTTCAAATTGACAGAATCTAGAGGTACAAAGACAGATTTTTAGTAGATAGAGGTAAACTTTTCTGAAAATCTTGAGAATGAGGCAGTGCAGTTCATCTCTAACGATCAGTCCCAGAACTAGTTTGTGATGGTGCTGGTAAATTGAGTTTCTGGTGTAGTTCTTCACGGTTAAGTCTGATGCAAAATAGTACGTTTCATTATGAGGCACACTAACATGCTATGGTCTATTTTGATTCTCTGTGCATGTTCAAAGATGTATTGTCCAATGGTGAAGCAGAGAGGATTGGCAGTGTTACACTGAATACAAGTTTAATAATTCAAAAAAGTCACCAGAAACTTTCACAGCCATGCAGAAACAGTTGGCAACGCTTGTAAACAAAGACAACCAAATTGTAATCCAAACTTCTGGCTTTATTTACATGGTCAAAGCTTAGTCACAGCACAAATTAATCATATAAACAGAAACTTGTATACACTATCAAAAAGATGTACAAACTTGAAACTGCAATTTTGAAAATGTACCTCTAGGGTTATTGTTAATATCAATAGATTTATAACTGACAGATACTCCCTCCCCCACCTCAATTTGTATCGAAAATAAATTTTTCACTATAACTCAATTTACCAGACAATCTCTCTCCCCATATATATCTATATATATATATATATATATATATATATACACACACACACATAGCACCACAATATAATCAGGAGGGGAAGTGATCACATACAAAAGACCCGTGTTAGAAGCCAAGAAAGAGGATCAAAACAAAACAACTTCAGCATTTACCTAATTATTCTCATCTAGAAGAACCAGATCAGCTGCAAGACCTCCATAACCAAACGGTTTCTATGGAAGGCTATCAGTGCCAGGAAAAGGCAAAAACAAAACTGGATTACACAAATATTCAGCAAACGCAATAAAGCTGCAAGTCTGATTTTATTTTGTTTCAATTTTGGCTTAACACCAAAATTAGGAAAATTCTGACTTGGCATACCCAACTTATTTTACCACATAGAAATTTAATTCAAAATGAAATTTGTCATGTTTGTCTTACTTGGAAAATGAAATA
This sequence comes from Maylandia zebra, assembly GCF_041146795.1. Lineage (NCBI taxonomy): Eukaryota > Metazoa > Chordata > Actinopteri > Cichliformes > Cichlidae > Maylandia > Maylandia zebra. The sequence continues at coordinate 3,394,966 of NC_135174.1, read as the reverse complement.
ATATAAATTGTTATCAGGTAATGTTATTCCTGATATTATGACATATTGTTCTCACTATTACTGTTTTGGTAGAGTAACATTTTTATTATTACTGTTACGTGCCACCAAAATCAAAATCATCAACCTGCTTTCATCTCAAGCTACTGAGATTCAAAATCTTTAAATATATAAGCAACTGTGGATGGAGCATTAGGAAAGAAGGTAAATCAAAAAGTACATTTTCTACAAGAAAATATTAGGAACTGGAGATCTGAAATAACATTTGATTACTTGGGGTTTAATCTAAAGGAGGCCAGAAACAGAACAGTCATTTTGTTTTTGTACAAATACGTTTTGCTGATCAGGTATTTTAATGTTTCCTTTTGCCTTCATACATTACAGGAACATGAGCACCTTCTCAAAGGGCTCATGTCAATGAGTCTTGCACTTATTGTAAGACAATCATTTATTGTTTCACAATCAAAAACCTTTGCATTTCTTGTACAAGTTTCTCTTAAAAGGAAAACAATTGTTTTCCTTTTAAAACAATTGTTTTCAAATCTCAGGAGATGAACTTAAACATGAATGCAGAATGGTTCATCTTGAGTGTTCGGAAGCAAAAGAGTTCTAATTAAGGAATCATAACTTAATTCTTAAATGAATTTTGTTTTTAAACACAGCTTAATACCAAATGTTGATATTTAACTATCATTTTAAAGGATAGTGATGATGATCTTTTAGCAACAGTCTTCCTCATTCATATATATATATTTATTGTGTGTGTGTTATTTTTATATGTGTATATTTAAGTCCAAAAGGTTTGACTATTGCTCTCAAAAGACATTCTGTAATTAAGCAACAATGGGATCTATGACTGACGGGGGGGGGTCAAACAAAAAAAACATTTACATACTTTTATGATGCTGGAGATGCAAATTTCTGTTATGTCAATTAACATAAATTTATGCCCCTCCATTTTTATGTTTTACATGAATTTTTAATTTCTGGGAAGTAAGTTTTGACAGTTCTGTTTCTTGAAAATTCTGAAATAAATTAAAAAATGTACTAAATATGCCATCACAAATCAGAATCACAATTCTGGGGAGGCTTCAGCGTTCAAATATCACGACCTGCTTCAAAATCTGTCGTTTTAAAACCTTGTTTGCTTCCATACAATAAATCTACAAGATCAAAATGCCTTTGGGGTTTTCAAACCCTGCTGATTCACACAACCTTTACAAAGGATCAAAACTTCCTGAGAATTGAACCATTCAATTGAATCTTTGAATCTGAAACTTGTTAGTTTACCTTTACTGAGAAGTTTACAGATTCTCTGCATTTAAAAGCATCCTTTGGCCATAAAGTGAGCATTCTTTTTAAACCCTTTGACCATAAAAGTCACAGTTATACAACACCCTATTGTTAATTTTTCTTACATGCTAATGATAACAGTGTAGTGATCGTGAAATTTGCAGGCGCTATAAATTTTACTTAGTATAGCAAAATAAGATTGGATCTATTAATATTGCATTACATTCAAAATAGAAGACTTCCTCATGTGTTGCAATAATATTATTCCACGTTTGAAGTCTAGCCTTCAAGTGGATTATTTTCAGGTTGTTGATTTTTTTCCATTTGCATAAGCCAACACACTGCAATAGTCTATTTCATGCTCTCGCTTTAGCTAAACATAGCTAGCATCAGGAGGTAGTAGATAAACGGTTGCAAAAATCGAGCTCTAAGAATAATCAAAGGTGGTCTGTTGTCTTTTCCATTTTCTGGCTAAAGATGATTTCTTTGTTTGATTCCATCACAGTGGTGGAGTATAAATATATGTATTTACATACAATATATGTTTTTATGCCACTATGCTATGTGAATGCTGCCTTCAGAGACGATAGGAAAAGCAGTGCATTGTTTAATTATCAAGAACAACCTGTCATTCTGTGGCTCAGATGAATCATAAACTAGCTTGCATACATGGCTTTATCACTCGTACGCACACCCACACACACAAACCCTACAAACATTTTGCATATTACTTGAAGACCTGTTTGGTTATAAGTTTGCTGTAACCAAGGTAGATTCTCCCACTTTGTCTTAACATGGGAGTCCAGCCACCTATATTGAGTGACAGAAACTAAATGGAGTATGTAGTCTCAAGTATGCCACATACAGTATTTAATCATATTCCATTAACTAAAGAATAAACCAACAACAGCCATGAAGTGAATTTACATTTCTGCCATCTACCTCCTTAACTTTCTATCCAGCAGATTAGGGTTGGTGGGGCGTTTAAAATGTAATTTTCTAATAAACTTTTGTATGCATTTAATATTTTTAAGTGATTCATATGTATTTACTACTACTACTACTACTACTACTACTACTACTACTCAATGAATTCTATAATTCCCATTTCATTATGTCATACGTTACATTTCTTCAGAATAAGGAAATTTTTTTTTCCTTTCAAGATTTTCTGTATTGCATATTATTTTTTAAAAATTAAATAATAGATTGAATATAATTGTGGCACACTGCAGATGCAGATTTGGGTAAAATTACAACTGAAATCAAAAGAAAAAGGACATGACATGTATATTGATAAACCTTTAACAGAATACCAAGATTATTATGATTATGTCCAGGGACCAAGTGATAAGACAAGTCTCTGATAAGACTGAAGTTCATCTTTTACAGCAGCTACAATCAGAGAGTAAAGCTCAAAGCATATTGTATGGCCGGGCAGTGGGGACATGTCATCATATCCTATCATAACAGTGCGATTTTTCATTTAAACTTTGCGACCTGCTGCTTACTTACACTTCCTGTTTCTTCTGAAATATTCTCATATCATCAAAATGTGGAGCTTTTTTTTTTCTTTTTAAAAAAAAAAAACCAAACAAACAAAAAAAGCCATTTTCATTTCCACAGCTTCAGTAATCCTTTTTTTTTATCAGTACAGCACACAGAATCTGAAGCTACCCCAGTGATAACTGCTTCAACAACTGCTCATTCACAGAGGTACTGCAGGACCAAAAACTCAAGCTTAGCTCCAAAAGCAAGTCATAACCCCTACATACAATGTTCAGCTTTACAGCATTAAAAGAAAAATGTGCTTATATCCCAGTATATGGCCAAGTTGTGGTGTGAGACACACTACCACAGGCAGCTGTGGTGTGGCTGGCAACAGGCCACACCTCCATTAACTGGCGTCACTGAACTAGACTTCTGGACTATACTTGTGTTGTTGATGCCTTTTGGCATCTATTTATCTGACAAATTATCAGCCCTGCTGGTGGAAAATAACATTCAAGATGTTTGTGCTTCACCCTTGGTGAGTGAAAACCTGAGTGTTTTATTAGCAGTAATTAGGCGGTATGTGGCTGCTAACCACCTAGCTAGCATTTGCTGGTAACTTAGCCACCTGTTGTTCAATTATGTTCATTTCTGGCTCCAAGAAACAAAACAAAAAGGGTCAAAACTTAAATGTTGACAGTTAAAAATTGAAAACCAATGGTTCGTGGTAGCCATGTCCATATTTTATATATTGTCTATACAAGCTCAGTGGAATGTGAAAAAAGTGTTTTTGTTTGTTAATATAAAAAAAAAAAAAAAAAAAAAAAAAAAGCAACAGCTGCATAAGATGTGTTTTTGTATAAAGCTGCACCAGAAAGTGGGAAAACCCTGTAAATGTGGATAAAAAAAAAGAAAATCTACTAACAAAAAATAAGTGATAAGATACCCTAAAAGGTCAATGAAGAACTTGGCTTCTCAAATGGGCTCAAAAAGACTTCTTAGTTTAAAACATTGCAAAGTTAGTGAAAGGTTAATAATAATAATAATAATAATAATAAGATTAGTAGGACATTGAAAAAGAATCTATTATAAAACTACTTTTGTAATGGACTCTGTCAAACTGGTCATCATTTTGTTGAGTCTGGAAAAAAAAAGAGCAACAGATTTTGGTTCTGTAATAACTAAATGAGGAATAAATGTAGCTGTGGAAATCTTCTGTTCAATACTATAAGGAAAAAGAACAAAAGGAGGGAACGACCATCATTAATGCTGAGCAGCATGGCAAGAACTCTTTGTGTAGCTCTATCTGAATAGGCCTACACTTACTAGTGAATAGTCACTTTATAAAACAACACGTTACTCAAACAGCCACCAAAACATGAAAAAAGGACATAAAAAAAATCAACCTGAAAATCAAAACAAAATGAAATAAGGAAAAATTCAAGTACTATTATTAAAATTAAAGTCCACCTGGCAATACTGCAAAAATATACACAACTCTGCTCATCTTTCTGACAGCCTTACTTTGCTCATGCAGCTGCTAAACGGCTGACTCTGACATTTTCATACAAAAACAAAAACAAATAAACAAAAAACCCCCACCACCAACAACCCCCCCCCCCTTCCCATACAACAAACGCAAGAAAACCTAAAGACCTGGCTCAATAAATTGTTGTCACAGTTTCTCCAGGTCTCTGTATGTGGCCCACATTATGGCTGAGGCTGGATGGGCTTGCAAGACATAAAATCATCCAAATAGCTCATCTGGTTCAGATAGCCAAAGAAAGGGAGAAAAAGCTGCAGGTCGTAGAAAGAGAATGCCCAAACATCTATGACCCAGGCCTGACTCTGGGTGCTTTCTATGATTAGACAGGATTTTCTGAGTGATTATGTGGACACACCCCTACAAGGTTAGAAAATCGTTTTAAGTGATGTTGAGGAATGTTATTCCTCATGTGCTGACATTACAGGTGGCCTGTGGCATCACTCTTCAAGTATCCTCTCAGGTGAGTTTGACTCTCCCCATTCCTGATTGTTGGTTTGGTGTTTCCAGAGATGTCCTTTTGTGGTTTCCTCCTCCTCGATTTTGTCACATCAGGGTTCCTGTCTAATGTAGTAACTGCCCGAGCCATTGCTCTCTTGGTCTGAGGTGCCCTGCGAGAAGGTGAATTCATCCACTTCAGCGGTCTCCTCTTTCATTCGCAGGAGAGACTCTAGAGGCAGGAACAGAATGCAGAAGAGAAGAGTAGCAAAGATGAGCCCCTTGTGTTCATGCACTTTGAACAAAAATGCAAGGAGCCTTTGCTTCGGAAGTTAATTTTAAAACCACCTGACAGGCATCAAAATAAATGACCCAGTCCCTACTGTAAAGCACCACTCTACTCTTTACTGACATGAAATATTCATGTTGATAACGAACAGAGAAAGGTTGATTGAATCAGCAGCTTCCAGCCCCACAGTGTAGCCTGGTGACCAGGACTGTCTTCATAGACAGTCCTTCATACACCCCCCCTACACACACACACACACACACGAAAACAACCCAGGATACTTGCAGTGCAGTGCTGGTTTTGTTTTTAAAAGAGTGCCATTACCTGATTTGTGGGTTAGGTGGAAATGGGTGCGGGGTCTGGGCCGAGCTGGCCCCTGGGCAGGGTAAGGGGGTGGACTCTGCTCTTCGTCCCCTGAGAAGCTGCTCCTCCTCCTGCCTGCCTGACTGAAGGGCCGTCGACCAACAGGAATCTTCCTCTCTAAACACCAAGCCAGATGCGGGTAAGCTACCAGGGGGTTCATTACAAATATGGGATGACTTTACGTTTAGATGACTTAGCACTATGAAGTTAAATAAAACCTGCTGTCTGATCATTCCTTTCTGCTAACACTGATATGCCCATCTGAATAAACCCCTGGTAAGCTGTACTCTGAGTGCTAGACACAAGTAAGCAGATGTACAATTAGCATGATATTATATTTATGCCATATGTGGCAAGCCATATAATACATAATCACAAGCAAATTATAGTATTTCATAGTTGCACAACAGAAGTCCTGGTGCACAAATTTAACACTGCATGAAGCGGGAGCTGAAATTAAAGTTTATGAATTAACAATAACTAAGGTGACTCTGCTCTCAGACAAATTTCCCATAGGATAACATCCCTGTGCCCTACATGCAAGGGCTTGTAAAGACTATGTGGGAGTGAAACAATAATTATAATTTGCTTGTGACTATGATTTATCATGGTTGTGACATATGACATAATTATGAATCCACGGTAAACCAAGATGAATGCTACAGGAACTGTCAGTATTTAAAATAATAACTTTTCGTGTTCCATCTGAGCATCCATGAAGTATGGCAAAGCCATACTTGAAGAGTATCCAGTGCTGATATTGCTGATTTGCCAAAATCTGCAGTTTCTCAAACAACTACTTGAAGCAAACTCCAAAAGGAAGTCAATCCCCATAGACTTCCATAAAAATGTAAAATCTACAGCAGAAATAAACATGTTCAAAGCCTTGTATTAAAAAAAAGAAAGAAAAAAAGCAGGTGCTTCTCTAACTAATTCATGACAATTTTTGGGGTGTGGGAGGGGAGTTAGAGAACTTACCTGGTGAGACTGTATTAAAGCTTAAAGTTATGAACAATATTTTACACAATATCTCAATTCCTTTGGGTCACTTGGTGTTCGCACTTCCTGCAGTAGAGTATCGCTTCCTGGTCCAACACATAGTGGTGTTTTTGTGTAGCGATTTAATTAAAAACTTATAGATAACGTCTTATTTCATAGTGTAATCGTCACATGCTTCATCCGAAGCAAACTCACTGTGTCTTTAGGGATTCCCCAGCTTAGCTCGCAGCCGACTTAACAGCAGGGCCTCTTCACCTGTCCCACCTACACTTTCCCACTCATTGTGTCAGATGTTCAGTTATTCCTTGACCTCCTTTAGTAATAATTATTCTTAAAATAAATATAGCCTATTTGCCAGGCCAGGATCACTGAATTGGAGACTGTTTTGCACCCTTGAAATACCTTTAGCTAGCCCAGCCCCTGTAGCTGGTGCAGCCGAAGGTAGTGTAGTGTAGTTCGCTCTCCCCAAGCAGCGGGGAAAACAGGATGGCTGGGTGACGGTGATGAGGAAGCACAGTCTTAAACAGAAGCCCCAGGTACACCACCAACCTGTTCATGTGTCAAACTGCTTTTTCTCCACTCTGCAACACACCCACCAGAGATCAAAATCTTGAAAGTGGCGATTCTGTTCTTAAACATGTGAAGCGAGAGACATCAGCAACCATAGTAATGGTCTTCTAGGGGCCAGAACAGGTGACATTGAGGGAAATTTAAAACTGCTGCCTAAGAGTGAACGTACATTCAGTAAAATTATAATTCACGTCGGTAGTAATGACACCCGGTTATGTCAGTCAGAGATCAGTAAAATTAATATTGAATCGGTGTATAACTTTGACAAAATAATGTCCAGTGCTGGCTATCCAAAAAGATATCAAGACATCAAGATTTACAGACAATTGGGAAACTTTCAGGTGGAAACCTGGTCTTGTTAGGAGAGATGGCATCCTCCCTGCCAGATTTGTAGAAATAAGAGCTGCTCCATCCAAATTTAACCCACCAAAACGTGACTATCTGGAGCTGGGACCAGGAAGCAGAGTTACAGTCTTACACGCCTCTCTGCAGCTTCTCTCCTCCTGTTATCCCCCCAAAACCCCATCCCCTTAGAGGCTATGTCAGCTCCCAAACAGGCAAAAAACAAAAACAAAAAACCAAACAACAAATCAGCCAAAACAACATTTAAAGATAACAACAACATTTAAACAACATTTTTTAAACATAAAAAAACAAAGAAAGAACAATACAGTATTCTAAACAGCACTGGAGAGTAAAACAGTGAAATGTGGATTATTAAATATTAGGTCTCTCTCTTCCAAGTCTCTGTTAGTACATGAGTTAGTAATTTATCAATAAATCAATTTACTTTGACTTACAGAAACCTGGTTACAGCAGGATGATTATGTTAGTTTGAATGAATCAACACCCCCCGAGTCATAGTAACGATCAGAAACCTCGAGGCACAGGCCGAGGGGGAGGTGTGGCAGCAATCTTCAAGACTGAGAGTTTTAACTCATTTGAAAGACTGATGCTCAGCCTTGTCCACCCCAGCTGTAAAACTCAAAAAACAGTCTTACTTGTTATCATCTATCGTCTACCTAAGCCTTACACTGAGTTTCTGTCTGATTTCTCAGACTTTATATCTGATTTAGTTCTGAGCTCAGATAAAATAATTATTGTGGATGATTTTTAACATCCATGTAGATGCTAAAAATGACAGCCTCAACATGGCATTTAATCTGTTATTAGACTCAATTGGCTTCTCTAAAAATGTAAAAGAACCCACCCACCACTTTAATCACTCTCTAGATCTTGTTTTAACATACGGCATAGAAACTGAACATTTAACAGTGTTTCCTGAAATCCGTCTCTAGTTTGATCATTTCCTGATAACATTTAAACTTACAATAATTGATTACACAGCAGTAGGGAGTAGATTTCATCACAATAGATGCCTTTCTGAAAGTGCTGTAACTAAGTTTAAGAATATAATTCATCCGCTGTTATCATTTTCAATGCCCTGTACCAACACAGAGCAGAGCAGCTACCTAAACACTACTTAACACAGGTCGATTATCTTTTTAATAATTTTAATAATTATGACTGTGGATACTGTAGCTCTTGTGAAAAAGAGAGTCTCAAATCCGAAGTACCTGACTCCATGGTATAATTCTCAAACACGTAGCCTAAAGCAGATAACTCGTAAGCTGGAGAGGAAATAGCGTGTCACAAATCTAGAAGATCATTTAGCCAATCAACTATTTATCACTGATTGAAGAAAATAAGAACAACCCCAGGTTTCTCTTCAGCTCTGTAGCCAGGGTAACAAAAAGTCAGAGCTCTGTTGAGCCAACCATTCCATTAACGTTAAGTAACGATTTCATGAATTTCTTCATAAATAAAATTTTAATCATTGGAGAAAAAATTACTCATTACTGTCTCACAGGCATAACATTTTCTACAGATGCTTTTAGTACCATTGATATTTATTTAAAGTCTTTCTCTCCCATTGACTCTTCTAAGTTAACTTCAGTAATTACTTCCGAACCATCCATGTGACTTTTAGAACCCATTCCTTGCTATGTACCACAGGCCTTCAAACTGGCTGTAGTTAAACAGTTACTTAAAAAGCCATCTCTTGACCCACCTGTCTTACCTAATTATAGGCCAATCTCCAACCTTCCTTTCATCTCAAAAATTCAAGTTGAGTAGAGTAGTTGTCAAACACTGCTTGACCTCAGTGAAGCATGTTTGATACTGTCGACCATAATATCCTATTACAGTGATTACATCATGCTTTAGATTTGAATCATATCTATGTAATAGACTCCAATTTGTGCATGTAAATGGAGAGTCCTCTTCACACAATGAGGTTAATCATGGAGTCCCACAGGGTTCAGTGCTAGGACCAATTCTGTTTACATTATACATGCTTCCCTTAGGCAGCATCATCAAATTCAATCTTTATTGGCAGACTTCATGTCCATAAAAACAAAACACACACACACACACACACACACACACACACACAGCCCCCCCCAAAACACATGGTATAGACATATATATTAGGGGTGCAGCGATATTCGTATCGATATTGAACTGTTCGGTACAGTGCTTTCGGTTCGGTACGCATATGTATCGAACAATACAACATTTGTAATTTATTTGATCAACTTTCCTTCTGACGATGCTGTCTGTGTTGAGCGCTCAGTGGATCTGCGCTCGACAGTGCAGCCTAGGCGGAGCAGTCGAGTGCAGATTCACTGAGCGCAGGGCAAGCTAGCGAGACAGAAGCTAAGCTCCCGTTGCAACATGGCAAATTGAACCTCCCCAACCCTCATTCAGATCTGGCGTTTGGATTTTGGTTTTCATGTGACGTATGACCCTGAAGGTAAGCGCGTCATGGACAAAAGTGAAACAGTGTCGGATGTGCCACGCAATGCTCAATTACATGGGTGGGAACTAGTGCGTTAGCGTAGTTTGCTCGTTATGGTGTTGGCCGTCCAGCCCCACACACGGGGCGATCCGCGGTAGCTCGTTAACGGAGATTTGCCGTGTTGTGGCATTAACGTCATTTCAGATTAACGCTGACAGCACTAGTGGGAACACAACGAATATGACTGCACATTTACGTCGACATCATCCAAGTGCAAAGACAAGTGGAAGCAGACGCAAAACAACAAGCACGCATGCTACAAACTTTACCCGAGTCATTTAGACAGCCGTTAGCACAGGATTCTCCTTATGGGGACCTGTTATGTTTAATATGCTGCTGAGAATATAGCCCAGAAGAAGCGGATAGTATAGCTTTTATTTTGGAAAGAGACATTTCTCTGTAATAAACTCTTTTCCACAGATGAGTGATTCCTCAATCAGATATAGATAGATATATATATATATATATATATATATATATATATATATATATATATATATATATATATATATATATATATATATATATATATATATATATATATATATATATATATATTTTTTTATTACTTTTTTGTTTCAGCAACATTAAATTTAAAAACTGTACTTTTGAGTTAAAATATATATTTCTAATTTTGATAAATGACAAATTAAAAAGGCATGTATCGAAAAAAATATCGAACCGTGACCGAACCAAACCGTGAATTTTGTGTATCGTTGCACCGATACACAAAATTCACGGTTTGGTTCGCTACTTTGGTGTCACAGTTCGATATGTTTTCGATACACAAAAAAAAAAAAAAAAAAAAAAAAAAAAAATGTTCATGCCTTTTTGATTTTGTCATTTATTAAATTTTCACGGCACATTCCGCACCACATCTCTGTGCGTTCATCATTTGTTTGAAGCCAGCTCACCTCCTGCAACTACTTTTCTGAGAATACGTGCTTCTTTTGTGGTTTGGACTCCTGACATTTCTTTGGAGGTGGAGGAATATCACAGTAATTGCTTAAAGGAGCTTCTTCGATATCTTTAAGAGTTCTAAACAAATGTCTGTCCTCCTCCTGAAAATCTTATGTATGCAAACACATGTTGCAACTTCTTATCTTGTGTGCGTTTTTTATTTTGACAGCGAATGCGCACCTGCGGACCACTTATGTGCAGCCCTGGTTATTTAGCTCGTCATATTGCAGCCACAGAAATTCTTTTGTCCATGAAACCATAAAGCTGCACTTTCTTTTTGCCTTATAGTCTGATTTGTCATTACTTTTCCGTTTTGTGGTAAGCTTTTCTTTGGCTGTCACTTCTTCACCCTGACCTGTCTTATTTGGCTCAGCAGAACTAAAATATATATCCTGCTGCTTTTACACACGTACTCACATAAGCTCAGCGATTCTCTGCGTGATCAACCTCTCACATGTTTAAGCTGCGGGAGATTTCACTTGTCGTGTTTGCATAGTAAGCTAACGATTAATAAGACGATGTCAGAGGAATTGGTGCGCAAATTATCATCACTCACCAATCAGTGCTGTCGCTCTCTATACACAGTTCGCGCGATTGCAAAGTGAAAGCAAAAAACAAGCGCAAATTCAAACTCAATTTCAATATGTCACATATTGACAGTAGCTCACCGATGCCAATGACATAATTACCCAGCTACATTTCCGAAAGAATGCAAAAGCATTGACATATATTTTTCCTTCCTGCGATAGCCCGACGGGCAGGGAAGAGATAGATTTTGGTAACCCGACTGGAAAAAAAAAAAATCGCTAGCCCCGGGACGTCACTCATCTTTGGAAAAGAGAGTTTATTACAGAGAAATGTCTCTTTCCAAAATAAAAGCTATACTATACGCTTCTTCTGGAGTATACTCTCAGCAGCATATTAAACATATCAGGTCCCCATAAGGAGAATCCTGTGCTAACGGCTGTCTAAATGACTCGGGTAAAGTTTGTAGCATGCGTGCTTGTTGTTTTGCGTCTGCTTCCACTTGTCTTTGCACTTGGAAAATAAGTATTTGGTCAATAACAAAAATACAACTCAATACTAACATGTAACATAACCTTTGTTGGCAATAACAGAGGTCAAACGTTTACTATAGGTCTTTACCAGGTTTGCACACACAGTAGCTGGTATTTTGGCCCATTCCTCCATGCAGATCTTCTCGAGAGCAGTGATGTTTTGGGGCTGTCGCCGAGCAACACGGACTTTCAACTCCCGCCACAGATTTTCTATGGGGTTGAGGTCTGGAGACTGGCTAGGCCACTCCAGGACTTTCAAATGCTTCTTACGGAGCCACTCCTTTGTTGCCCGGGCGGTGTGTTTTGGATCATTGTCATGTTGGAAGACCCAGCCTGGTTTCATCTTCAAAGTTCTCACTGATGGAAGGAGGTTTTGGCTCAAAATCTCACGATACATGGCCCCATTCATTCTGTCCTTAACACGGATCAGTCGTCCTGTCCCCTTGGCAGAAAAACAGCCCCATAGCATGATGTTTCCACCCCCATGCTTCACAGTAGGTATGGTGTTCTTGGGGTGCAACTCAGTATTCTTCTTCCTCCAAACACGACGAGTTGAGTTTATACCAAAAAGTTCTACTTTGGTTTCATCTGACCACATGACAGTCTCCCAATCCTCTGCTGTATCATCCATGTGCTCTCTGGCAAACTTCAGACGGGCCTGGACATGCACTGGCTTCAGCAGCGGAACACGTCTGGCACTGCGGGATTTGATTCCCTGCCGTTGTAGTGTGTTACTGATGGTGACCTTTGTTACTTTGGTCCCAGCTCTCTGCAGGTCATTCACCAGGTCCCCCCGTGTGGTTCTGGGATCTTTGCTCACCGTTCTCATGATCATTTTGACCCCACGGGATGAGATCTTGTGTGGAGCCCCAGACCGAGGGAGATTATCAGTGGTCTTGTATGTCTTCCATTTTCTGATGATTGCTCCCACAGTTGATTTTTTCACACCAAGCTGCTTGCCTATTGTAGATTCACTCTTCCCAGTCTGGTGCAGGTCTACAATACTTTTCCTGGTGTCCTTCGAAAACTCTTTGGTCTTGGCCATGGCGGAGTTTGGAGTCTGACTGTTTGAGGCTGTGGACAGGTGTCTTTTATACAGATGATGAGTTCAAACAGGTGCCATTCATACAGGTAACGAGTGGGGGACAGAAAAGCTTCTTACAGAAGACGTTACAGGTCTGTGAGAGCCAGAGATTTTCCTTGTTTGAGGTGACCAAATACTTATTTTCCACCCTAATTTACGAATAAATTCTTTACAAATCCTACCATGTGAATTCATGGATTTTTTTTTCCACATTCTGTCTCTCACAGTTGAAGTGTACCTCTGGTGCAAATTACTGACCTCTGTCATCATTTTAAATGGGGGAACTTGCACAATCGGTGGCTGACTAAATACTTTTTTGCCCCACTGTACGTCACATGAAAACCAAAATAGTTCCAAACGCCAGATCTGAATGAGGGTTGGGGAGGTTCAATTTGCCATGTTGCAACGGGAGCTTAGCTTCTGTCTCGCTAGCTTGCCCTGCGCTCAGTGAATCTGCACTCGACTGCTCCGCCTAGGCTGCACTGTCGAGCGCAGATCCACTGAGCGCTCAACACAGACAGCATCGTCAGAAGGAAAGTTGATCAAATAAATTACAAATGTTGTATTGTTCGATACATATGCGTACCGAACCGAAAGCACTGTATCGAACGGTTCAATATCGATACGAGTATCGTTGCACCCCTAATTTTTTTTCTTTTTTAAATCTCTCTCTCTCTCTCTCTCTGATCTGTGAGTGCTAAAGGCATAGGATATATTTTCACTGCTATACAAATGACACCCAACTCGATCTATACATGAAGCCAGATAACACACACCAATTAGTTAAACTGCACAATTGTCTTAAAGAAACGAAGACCTAGATGACCTCTAACTTTCTGCTTCTAAAATTCGTACCTGCTATTAATCTCTGTCTCTCTTCCACAGCATGTCTTTATCCTGTTTTCCTTCTCTCACCCCAACCAGTTGCAGCAGATAGCCCCGCCCCTCCCTGAGCCGGGTTCTGCCAGAGGTTTCTGTTAAAAGGGAGTTTTTCCTTCCCACTGTCACCAAAGTGCTTGCTCATAGGGGGTCATATGATTGTTGGGTTTTTCTCTATATCTATTATTGTAGGATCTACTGTGCAATATAAAGCACCTTGAGGCGACTGTTGTGATTTGGCGCTATATAAATAAAACTGAATTGAATTAAATTCAGATCAAACTGAGTTTATTGTACTCGGCCCTGAAAATCTTAGAAATATGGTATTTAAAAGGATACTAAAATATGTAGGACTGCTTTCTTCCATTTGTGCAATATTTCTAAAATTAGAAATATCCTGTCTTAGAGCGTCGCTGAAAAACTAGGTCATGCATTTATTACCTCTAACCTGGACTACTGTAATTTGTTATAATCAGGACATCCTAGACTAGAAAGAGAAAGCGTATATCTCCTATATTGGCTCCAAGTTAAATCCAAACTGAATTCAAAATCCTGCTCCTCACATACAAGGTCTTGAATAATCATCCCCCATCTTATCGTAATGACTTTAAAGTACTATATCACCCCATTAGAGCACGTCTGCAGGCTTACTTGTGATATTTAACCTCCTAAGACCTGAACTCTTCCATGGAAAGCATTTTAATTTCTCTTTGATATTTGGGCATATTGGGACCCGATGAATGTAAAAAGAAAGAATCACCAGATTTTTTTTATTTTTATTTTTTACCCAATATTTGTTTCTAAGAAAAATTAGAGCCACATGTGAAGACATTTGTTTTAAATTTTGATAAAACAGAGGCAGTATAATATTCTCGTAAGTGGATATCAGGCCCCTTTAGAGCAAAATTTTGTATTTTGTCTAGACAACCCAAAATGTGATGTCCACATATGTGGACACCAGGGGTCCGTTCTTCGTACCTCGCTTACTACATCCAAGATCAAATGACACATCCAAGATCAAATCATCGCGCTAACTTTGAGCTCCCTATTCCGGTTCTTCGAACACACCTGTTGTTGACGCTTAGTACAGCTGGATGAAGTAATGTGAGATCACCGGGTGGCTTAACAGGGGCTACGCATCGATAGTAGAAACATTGATCAGCAACCCTTTGATTGGTCGGCGAAAATGTCGAAGGAGCGCGCTCGGTATTTTTCGGCAGCAGAGCAAGAACTCTTGATTGACGGATTTCAGGAGTTTCAGAGTTTAATTAAAACGCAAGGGAACACTGCAAATGCTGCAAAAGCAAGGAGAGAGGGCTGGCAGAAAGTTGCTGACAAATTAAACTCGTAAGTAATTTAATAATAATAATAATAATAATAATAATAATAATAATAATAATAATAATAATAATAATGGATTGGATTTATATAGCGTTTTTCAAGGCACCCAAAGCGCTTTACAATGCCACTATTCATCCACTCTCACATTCACACTCTGGTGGAGGCAGCTACGGTTGTAGCCACAGCTGCCCTGGGGCAGACTGACAGAAGCCAGGCTGCCATATCGCGCCATCGGCCCCTCTGGCCAACACCAGTAGGCGGTAGGGTAAATTTATTATATTATTTTATATTACATTATATCATATTATATTATATTACATTATATCCTCTTTCACATTAGAGCCACGACAGGACCCACTAGAACATGGGAACAAGTAAAAGTGAAATATTAGAATATTCTACAGAATGGTAATATTTATCACTTATATTGGTTTTCGTCTCTTGAAAAGAGACCCTGAAATAATCTGTTTGTTTGTTCATAACAGCAACCAAGAAAAGGGCAAAGCAACAAAAGACAGGTGGTGGTCCTGCACCCCCTCGTCAACAAGTTGGTTAAGTAAATAATACCCTCACGGGAATATCGATATCTCTCTATGAGCACACTGTCGCGCTGAGCTAAAGGATCCTGTCTATCCCGCAATATACGCTGAATTCTGAAAACTCTCCTTATCAATCTTGCACCTTCCGCAATGGGTGGCTCGCGTATACGGACAGGACATGGCTGCGACAGACTTCCCAAATCCACCTTCGCTTTTATAGCCGTGGTCTCTCATCTTGATTACACGAAGTAATAGAATGATTAATAGTACATTTCCCTTTTTTAGGAAATGACCTGTATGTATCTGTATGGAATCAATAAAAGGATCAAGTGCTGCATTATCTTTAGTTACATTGATGTTATTTATTTATGGTGAAACAGTGGTAAAATATCGCTGTTGCTTTCGTATAAATGAAGCGGACATACCTGCGTGGCCGCGATCTAATCCTGTTTACATAAAGTAAACCTGCTCCCGAGCAGGTTTACGCTTACGGATATGTTGCTATGACAGCAAGTCCCGGATGAGCTTCGGGGAACCGAACGATCCAGGATCATGCGAAATCGTCAACAATCAAATCCAGCTAACTTACTTAGCGAGGTACGAAGAACGGGCCCCCGGGCCCTATTTCAGGAAGCCGGTTTAGAAAACTCAGAGTGAAAAACGATACTCAGGGTTGAGTAACCCCGAACTGTCCAACTCAGAATATTCGGTTTCAGAAAGGCTGATAACAATTAGTTCAGTCAACGCGGAGTTGCTTTAACCCCAAGTTAAGCGCGCGCACGAGGATACATAAAGCCCTGATTAGTGGAGCACAGATTAAGCGAGTCACCATGGAGACGGAGGGAAAGAAGGCGCGGACAATGTATCTTACAGCGCTTGAGGCCGAAATTCTGATGGCAGCATATGCCGATAACATGCAAATTCCGCGGAAAAAAAGTAACACAGCCTCAGCTGCAAAAGAAAGAGAGCATGCATGGCAAAACATAGCCGACAGAGTCAATGCGTGAGTGTTAATTTAAACATTGATCTAGGGATTTCCACCCATTTAACACATTATTTTATTATATTTTATTTTTTATTTCATACATTTTATTTTGTGATGTGATTTGAGCGCAGGTGCAACCCAACAGGCCCCAAACGTTCCTGGCAGCAAGTAAAAATGAAATATAAAAATATGGTCCAAACAGGTAAGGTGTAATTGTATTATGAGCCATAGTGCTTGATCTGTTTGTCCGATGTCAATCAATTGCAGTTAGAGGCTACATTAATTTTCTTTCTGTAAGCACTTATTGAAATTATCTGAGCACGTTACAAGTACATATTTGCTTACTCTGTATGCTCAAATGTGACCCGTTATAGCCAACAGAAAAAAAGCGGAGGCCCGAAAAATAGGTGGGGGTCCTCCACCACCACCACTCACAGAGGCTGAGCAGTTGGCTTCCACATTTGTGATAATGTTGGTAGCATCACATATGATCTTCACAGTGCAGAGAACACAAATTAGCATCCATTACTATAATGAAATAATTTGTTAGTTTGAAATGCTACAGGGAACTATGTACCTGTACATTAATGCTGTGGAAAGACTTCCTGTTCACATAGTCTCCTTCATTTACTGAAGGAGCAATGATTGGAATGTGAGTGCCATCTCTACAGCCAATCACGCCTGGGAACCGTGAAAATAAATGTAAAATTTAAGTAGTAGTTCAAGTGTCACCACATCATGAATTAAGTTTCGTTCATCCTGATACCTGCAATTTTGTGGCATCCCTCTTTGATGAATCTTGTGCGTCTGTGACCGGGGAACACCACAAACGAGTACAGGAGATGTTTCAGTGCAACTGTAACATTCCTGACTGCCCGACAGACGGTAGCCTTGGAAACGTGCTCAACGTCACCATTATACAGAAAGCTCCCGTTTGCAAAAAACTGAAGTGCAATACAAATAATATGTACAGAACTGAGAGAATGTCCGCGATGTGTCACATGAGCAATATTAGGCCTGAGGATGTTATTCAAATAAATTATAGATTGTGCTGAAAAACGGTAACGTTCACACAGGAAATCATCAGGAAATGATAAAATGTCCGAACGCGCTCTAATCACTCTCTCCCGGTGGAGAGCTCTGCGGAGAATTTGGGCTTCAACATCTACTGGCTCTTCAAGGAAGGAGCACGCCATGTCTGACACTTCCTACAGTCAGGTTTCCGACAAAGAGGCAGAGAAAGTCAGGGTTAGTTGAAGTAAACCTGCTAGGTCCTAGGAGGTTAAAAATAGAATGGGAGGCAGAGGCTTCAGTTTTCATGCCCCTTTTCTGTGGAAACAGCTTCCAAATTTAATTTGGGAGACAGACACCATCTCTACCTTTAAGACTAGGCTTAAAAATTCAGAGAAAATTCTTTTTTTTTAAATTACATTTTTTATTGTAAAAGCCACAAACATGTTTAACGAATCATTTTCATAACTTGAAATGCAAATAGAAATTGTACATTTACTACACTACACACTAACTACAGCCTCCAAACACGCTAAACGTCACTAATGTCTCACATATGAAAACTCGCTCTCTCTCTCTTTCGTTCGCCCGCTTTCTCTCGCAGGTGTCACTCCTAAAACTTCCCCCTCTTCCTAAAAACCAAGTGCCACATGTTGCCATATCATTTTTTTGATTGGCTGACACAGTAAACTTTAACACCAATAGGGAAGGGGTGTTTTTTCTTTTTTCACTCGCAAGCGCAGTGTTTGCTAGCGCTGTCCTTAGAAAATGCAGTTTTTAACCATTTCTTCTCGCTGTAAACACCACTGTTTTGTTCAGAAAAAAAACATTGCGTGTATTTTTTATCATAACTCTGGTTTTACGTGGCCAAACGACACAATTTAAAAACTGGTATGTGCCTTGCAGTCCGCACTTCCGAACCAAGTTGAATTGGAGACTGTGTCGCTGCATCTTGTTGCTGTGTCATCTTAAATTGGTCATGTGATTTTGACGCACCGGCGCGTCTGTCGACCCCAGAGGATTAAAGCATATAGTTAGGGCTGGATCAGGTGACCCTGAATCCTCCTTTAGTTATGCTGCAATAGGCTGCCGGGGATGCTGTGTTAAGTATTTCTTCTTCAGTCACCTTTCTCACTCACTATGTGTTAATAGACCTTTTTGCATTAAATCAGAGTGTGTGTGTGTGTGTGTGTGTGTGTGTGTGTGTGTGTGTGTGTGTGTGTGTGTGTGTTCCTGTCTAGCTATCTTTGTGAGGACCGAAATCTCCATTCTACTACTACTACTATACTTGTGAGAACCAACAGTCACTTGTGAGGACACACACACACACACACACACACACACACACACACACACACCGGTCCTCACATATTTGAAGGCCTTTTTGAGGCTCAAAATGTGGTTTTAGTGTCAGGGTTACAATTAGGTTATGGTTAGGTTTAGGGTAAGGGTTAGGCATTCATTTTTAATGGTTAGGGTAAGGGGCCCCCTTACTAAGATAGCTGATAACAAAAGGAGAACAAGTAGATAAAGCAGAGAAACTCTGATGCTAAAGAAGGGAATACTCACTTTTCTTTTGGCCTTTATACTGCTGGGCCTTTTTCTTCTGCTTGGGAACAGACTGGGACATTTCTCTGTTACCTAAAAAAGAAACAAGAAAGGACATTCAAGCATACAATGAGAGGAAAGCACATCCATACGACTGTCTTCCTCTTATCCAATTCAGTGTCGCGGGACGAGGAGGGGGGCCGGAGCCTTTTCCAGCTTTGGCAGGATACATAATTATCTTTTTGGCAGTTGTGAGGCAGAGGCACATGCGCAAACATTCTCCAAATGATATAGGTTATGGTTGGAGAGAAGTTCAAGAGCCCTAGGTAAGATAGTTCAGGATGTCATCCTACTGCAAGGTGGCAGACTTGAGACAGCCACCACAGCAACATGCTCATATTACTATCTTCTAGTTCCAGGTGGTTTGCAGTGACTGAACAGTTAAAACAAAAAGAGAATGTTTTAAAAGACCTACATATGAAGAGGAACGGTTAATTTGAAGATTTACATTAAGGCTGCGAAGGATATTTAGTTTTCATTATGTTGACTGCAGAGAAAATTGCCTTGCTTTTGTGTGTGGAGCAAGACATGGTCAAGCTACACGGGGCTAATTTCCTTATATCTGAGAAATTTCTTTCAGTACAAACTGCTCTTTTGGGTCCACATCATCTTAGAGATCAACAAATTGCATCTGGAGAGGCCCAGCATTTAGCCACTGCTCAACTTTCACAGCACCAGTTTGTTCCTTATCTTTTCTCTCCTTTCGCCGTGTCACCCATTTGCTTTTTCAGCTTTCTCAGGCATAGTCTTCTGTATTTTTCCCTTTTTTCTATATTGCTTTCTTTCTACTGTCTTTTCTTGTGTATCTTACTAACTCTCAGTGGTCAGGACAAACACCACTGAAACAAAACAAACAAACAGAAAAAAACAAAACGTAATGATCAATTGAACTGCTGAAATAAATGCAGTACGAGAAATAGACCTGAAATAAGCTCACTGTAAATCTATAAATTCTAAGCAGGCATTCCTGATTGGTGGCAGTTTATAAACACCCCTATGAGACAAACAAACACATATGCACATCCCTACCTCACAATGTTTACAGGTCTAGATGTGCGCACACTCAACCGCACAGGTGGTCTGTGGGATAACAAACGATTCTCTATTTCTCAGTTATATATTGGCAAGAAAACACCTATTCTTCCTCTGGAAATGCAGCAATACCCCCTTGCACATTCAATGGCTGCGTGATGTAATGTCCTTTCTTAAACTTGATAAGCTCAACCATTTTCTCTGAGGCAGATCCCAAAGGTTTTTGGTCAAGTGACAGCTATTCGTGACCTACTGTAGTTCATTATAACCGTCTCATGTAGTGATCCCATTCTCTGCCCTACTATCTTGTCTGATCCTTGATATTAATAATTCTCTAAACGTTTTGCACTAAGACACTAGAGGAAGAAGTATGAACAGCATTATGGCATTACTCTGTGAGGCAGGCGGTTGGAGCTGGTAGCCTGTTAGCTGACACCAGCCCACTGGATAGAGGTCAGGCGACTCGCAGTCCACCCACTGATCATACTCGTCTTCCCAACCATCAAAGTGGATCCTCAGTAGGCGGTGCACAATCCTTGTCACCGTGGCGACACACACCAGCCTTGGTTCCATCAGATCAACAGCTTCCAGCTTCATGCCTAGCCGAAACCCATGATTGGGAACCTCCTAGGACATGAAAGGATCAAGGACAGTGGAAAAAGAGAAATTTAACAAACAAAACCCGGATCTTAAAAGTACTGCAGCCTGTATTTATCCTTCAGTAAAAGCTTGTGAGAAACTTTACAAATCCTGTCAGTCATAACATGAATATGACCAATAATGACATGAGTTTTTACTGCTACTGTTTAAATGGATGGGGCACGGTGACATGGAGATTAGCACTGTTGCCTCACAGCAAGACGGTCCTGAGTTCAATCCCGACCACCTGGCCGGGGCCTTTCTGTGTGGAGTTTGTGTGGGTTCTCTCCAGGTACTCCAGCTTCCTCTCACCGTCCAAAGACATGCAGTTAGTGGGGTGGGGTTAGGTTAATTGGTGATTCTAAGGCTATATCTACACTAGCCCGGATAAATATGAAAACAGTGTATACGTCTGAAAACGCTCCGCGTCCACACTATCATTTTCATAGAGTTGTTCATCCACATTTAAATCAAGTTCAAGTTCAAAGTTTATTCGCCACATGCAGTGGCAGGTTGCCCTGCAGTGGAATGAACCCGCCCCCCGACCTTACACATACAACACAGACATCACATGGGGATACAAGTCAGAGAACGGTTGCATTACAGAAAAAAAAAAACACTGAAATGTACACTACAATGGGAAAGGTACAAGAGGAAAAAAAGAGACCTCTACTCATGCTGGGCTACAGGAGGACAGCATGAGAGCAGGAAACAAAAAAAACTCCTCTGCACAGAAAGCACATAAATGTCCACAGTACAACATTATAGAGCACGTGAACAGCAACAGGGTTGGGGATAAGGAGTAATCCCAGGCAACACAGCAGCCATCCTGCCACTGCGCCGACTCTCCAGCGCGGGCCCAGACCCGTCCCCAGGAGGCAACAAGCATCGAAGGCATTGGAAGGGGAAGGGAAATGTGTGAGTGCTTATCAGTGTAAGTGTATGTGTGTGCGTGTCCATAGTTCAGCTGAGACAGTGTCCTTCGCCCTATCAGGCTAAGTAAACAGTCTGCTAGCCAATCCAGGTGGCCTTGCATGGGATGGGAAGAATAGTCATCACACAGTCGTTATCAGGGAGTTTTTGTTCGGCTCCAGCCCCAGCTGGCGCCATGGTGTCCGCATGTTGAGGTTGTCAATTTTCTTTTTATGCGAGCAGCTCAGAGGAGGAGAATTTCAAGCTGTTCCTAACACTCCGACACTGGTCCCTCAATCTCCCGTTGGAGAGCCGCAAGCCTCCCCATGATGGTATCAAACTTCTGTTCCATGGTGTTATCATTCTTTTGATTCTGAGACCCCACAACTGCAGTGAGCCATTCTGCGATGTGATCCAACTTTCACTCAAGGGTCTCATTTTGAGCAGGCCTCTCTTTGATGTATCCCAACATACGCTCAATGGTGTTGTTTTGAGTCTTCACGGCAGCTGTAAGCGTCTCCAAGGTGTTAACCACACTGCGTTCGTTGTGAGAGGTCGCGCCTCATCCAGTCGCTTCGATTCCAGCGGGCAGCTTTGGGGGGGGGGGGTTGAACAGCCGGTTCCGCTCTCATATTTCTCCAATAAGTCAGGGCCAAGCCAGCTCCAATCAGCAAGAACCCTGTTATCATGGTTCCGAATAGGTAGATATCTTCAGCGTCCTCGATCGACAGTCCCGCCAGGCACATGATCTTCCAGTTCTGCCACCCATCCATCATGTATCCGGCAGGGAAAGTCCCTCCAGGGCACTCGGGCTCTCCCGAGCCCAGACTCCTCGTTGAGAAAAGGGTGTCAATAGCATTCAGAGACCAGTTGATCAAATCCATAATTCTCTTTTAGGTTTTAGAGAACGACAGTGAGAGACTGTTCGAGGGAAAGTAATACACACGAGACAAGACAAGGACACAAGAGGCTAAGCAGGGAAGATAAGGGGAAGGAGGAGAGGAGAAAAAGTGCGACCGCCTTCGCCGAGAGCCAAGAGAGAGAGCCAAATAACCGAAAACGCTTACGTTCCAGTACTGCACATGCGTAAAACCCAAGACGATTCGACCTGCCTCATTTCTGTCTGCCGTTTATTTACTTTCCGGCTCTTTGAAACGTCGCGGAAAAAAGTTTTTTTTAAATGGACTCTGAATATCAGTGACCTTGACCTCAAGGTCCAGGTCACTGATATTCAAACTTGTCCACAATTTTTAGTAGATGCACCTATGGTATCAATTTTAAAATAATAAATGGCCACTCATTCTTGGATCCCCGTGGAACTCTGTGACCAACTTTTGAGCATGAATAAGAGAAATTTAAATCTAGTAGAGATATCAAATTCAGACCACACTGACTGATACTACCGTTGTATTCTAATCGCCTTAGTAAAATACTGTTGTCAGTGGTAATTGAATTGATCATTGATCATCAATTGATCATTTGTTACCTTACCAGTGCCGTGTCTGTGCTATGGCGCAAATCTGGACTGAATCTTTGCAAATTATCTGTTCTTTTGCAATGATTATTTAACTGATTGACAGTTAACATCTCCAAATGTTTTGAAATAAAAGTAGCTAGTAAGAACTTTTCAAGTAATAATTTAATTACAGCCATCTTAATGAGGACAGATTAATCATACTTGTGTAACACTTGTAACAACAATTTTTCGAGGACAAACAAAGATGGAGAGTGGAAAGTCATTTTCAGTCTCCATCATGTTAACAGTGAAGGAATCACTTCCTTAAACTTAGTTATCACACATGTTTTGATTGTAGTTATACACAGACAAAAGTACTGGGTCAGCTAGACTGACAAACCGATATCATGAAGCTCCCAGCATAGTGCTAATGTTAATGCTAGAGAACGTTTGTAACTCTACAGCATATAACTGACAACCGACTACATGGCTCAGGACTCAGCAACCCTGCACTGCAAATTTACGTGGTCTGTCACTTCATGGCTGAGTTGCTGTGGTTCCCAAATGCTTTTCCTCTGCAATAATACTGCTTACAGTTGATCATGGAATATCTAGGAGTTAAGCAATTTTTTAGATGTGTCCTTGATCCAACACAGCTTATTTAAATGGCTAAATTACCTCCTCAACATGTCTTGAATGTCTCCAGAGGCCTGGTAATGAACTAATCATCATATTCAGGTGTGTTGACCCAGGGTGATATCCTGCAGGACACCGGCCTTTGAGGCCTGGAGTTCCCCACCCCTGGTCTATATAGTGTAGATCAGGGGTGTCGAACTCCAGGCCTTGAGGGCCGGTGTCCTGCAGGTTTTAGATATCACTGTGGGTCAACACACCTGAATGAAATGATTAGTTCATTACCAGGCTTCTGGAGAACTTCATAACATGTTGAGGAGGTAATTTAGCCATTTAAATCAGCTGTGTTGGATCAAGGACACATCAAAATCCTGCAGGATACCGGCCCTCGAGGCCTGGAGTTCGACACCTGTGGTGTAGATAATTGCAGATGGTGTTTTTATTGCAAGTTATGGGATTTTGATTAGCAGAAGATTTTTAAACTGTTTAAAAACCACACAGGATATACATCAATAAACCTTACCTTGTTAAAGAGCCTGACAGGAGCAGCTACTGAACCTGTTTCTCTGAGGTAGTCAAACCATTTGAATGGGAGTTTAGTGTACCCTGAGAAACACAGTATGTGTCAAGGTCAGAACATAAACAACCCCAAATTTTAAGGTTCCAAAGTGAAGAAAAAAAATATAACTGTAGAGTACCTCTAGGGGGTGTGAGTTCAATGTTATTGATTTCACAGAAGCCAACAGGGAAGATGGAAGGGGAGGTGCCATGGTAGCAGAACCAGTCTGATCCATCGACTGCCTCTGAGCCATCTACCCCAATCATGAGATATCCATCTGCCAACACCTATATAGCAGAGAGTTATGTCATGTCAACTTTAATGTACAACCTAAATTCCAAAAATGTAGATGCTTTTCGGGAGGAGGTTTTCTGGACTTTGAACAAGGCCACCGGCCTGAAACTAGCTCTCAACCCCCTACTTGCTCTCTTTGGTACAGCGGGAGAGGATGATAAGCATATTCCAAAAGCAAAGCGCAGGGTGCTGTCCTTTGGTTCCCTCTTGGCTAGGCGTGCCATTTTGATTGGCGGAAGGTTGCTGCCTCGCCCTCCCATGTTCGGTGGCTTTCTTTTTTCTTTTTTTCCCCCTCTTTTTGTTTTCTTTCTGTCTTTTTTTCCCTTGTTGCTTGTTTGCTAAATAATAAGAAAGGAAAACTGTTCCAACATGAGAAGTTCTCTTTTGTATTCATTGTAAAGTTTGTGTTTTCCGTCTTTTTTTCTTTGTAAACTATATCCACAAATACTCAATAAAAATATTTAGAAAAAAAAATGTAGATGCAACTAGAAACAGAACACAATCAAATCTCATAAATCTATAATCTCTTGACACCTGAGGACAAAAAAACAAAAACAAAACAAAAAACAACAGATTGAAGGTTTAAACTGAGAAAATATACCATTTAAAACATTTTTTTCATTTTACAGCAGGAACCCCCACTCCTCACCCCTCACCCCTACCAATTACACCCCAAAAACATTTGGCTGCTCCATTGTTCATAAGGGGTGACTCTTCACATATTTGATTTGGCAGACTTTATATGCTGGCTGCCTCCTGACAAACTCCAAGAGATCATACCAGGATAAACCACTACACTATGGAGCTACAATTTGATGGCAGTAAAGCCCCTTTTCCATTAGCACCTAACCCAGATCAACTGGCCACGGATCGCCACGACCCAACTTGGATGGTTTCCCATTACAAAACACTAGTACTAATGTACGTGACTGTCGTCAATAGCAACACGTCCACGCGTCCTGCCACATAATTAATAATGGACAAGAACACTACAACAAAGGTGGACTTCGAAGCTAGAATGCTAATGCTCGGTCTGTGGCACTGCGTTAGACTCTGGGAACACGGTGTTGTTTCTGTATCCATTTCTCTCGTTTACAGGTTTAAAAAAAAAATAAAAAAATGAAGGTTTTGATTTAGTTAACAAGAGTGCTCTCATGACTCATCAAGTGATGCTACTGGCCAGGTATTCGGTGGCATGCAGTTTGATAACTTTAGATTTTTTAACCTGCTTGGATTGCTTGGAACCACTACCAAGCATACTGGTGGTACGTAACCACCACTTAATATAGTGGATGAGAAATAAATAAATTATTAGTGGTATTGAAAGTAGGTGTACACAAAGTTACATCAGTAACAGTAATTTTTTCTCTAATGATATTTTAACCTTAAGTAGTGATGACTTCTTGAATTTCTTTATAAATAAAGGAATCCTTGGCTTAACAGAGCTGACTTTTGGTCAGCCTGGCTACAGTGCTGAAGAGAAACCCATCATTCTTATTACCTTTAGTCAGTGATGAGTAGTACGATGTTCTACCTTTACGGAGGGCTTTGTTATAGAGCAATAATCTACTTTTGCAGGCTAAATGATGATCTGCCAAATTAGTTAGATGCCATTTCCTCTGCAGCTTATAAGTTATCTGTTTTAAGGTGCACGTTTGAGAGTTCTAGTCAACTACTTTGGATTTCAGGCTGTATTTTTCAGAGGTGCTACTATATCTAGAATCATATACAGAAAGGAAGTACATTTAATAACAAGACAATGTACTTCTGTGGAAATAAAGTTCAGGTAGCTGCTCTCCACTGTATTGGCACATCACATTGAAGATAACAGTGGTGCAATTATAGCCTTAATTTTACAGCAATCACAAAGATATTCACTGTGTTGAAACATTGATTCTGTTCATCTGGACGTAGTATTTTCAGTGGAAGAAACATTTCATCACTCATCCACCAAGTGACTTCTTCTATCATTAATATGCAAATTGTCATAACCATTGATCAACATATATTCAAATTTCAATTTGTTTGACCACAAAACAGTTTTCCACCTTGTGTAAGTCTATTTCAAATGACTTTTGACCCAGTGAAGATGGTAGTATTTCTATATCATGTTTCCATTTGGCTTTGCCGTTTCTTAATAGCCAACACAATGTTACTTAATAGCCTACCTGCATTTGTGTATGCATTAGTGAACCCCTTGAGAATTCTGAGAAACACTGGTTATACTGGTTACACTGATAATCATCTTAACCTGTTAAGATCAGGTTAGGGTTAGTGGCAAAATCTTCCTAAATCCGTTTCTTTTTAGTACCACTTCCTTTACCAGCCTTTTGTTGCCCCTGTCCCAAATTTGCCATGTTGCTGCCATGAAATTCAAAGTGAGCTAATATATTTCATCAAATAGTAAAATATTTAAGTTCAGACATCTGTTTTCTATGTTTTATTGTGAATAAAATAAGGGTTCAGGAGATTTGTAAATCATTGCATTCTGTTTTATTTACATTTTACACCATCCTGACTTTTGCAAAATCAAAACTGGCTTACCTTTCTTACAGTAGCTACACATATAGCTGAGAGATTGAGGGGGTCAATGGCTTCTAACTTCATCCCATCTTTGAACCAGTCCCCACTCTGGTCCACTTCCTTCGTCTGTAAAATAAAAGGCAGACAAGTGAAAAGAAAATAAGAAAGAAAAATTTATGAAAAGAATGCAGACAGTTAGGGTCATCCCCTTAGTGAACTTGATTAGAGTGACGGTACAGTAAGCGGGCCTGTTAGGTTGAAATTGTTAAATGTTGTCATTGTTTTACTTAAATTTGTAAGTTTTGTAAGTTTCTGTCCTCCTCCCCGGACTACATCTATGTGGGGGATGCAATAGCTATAGTGTTTAATTGTAGGGACATCCTATGTGAGAGTTCTGCTTTCTTATTTAGTGAGGATGTTTTACTTCCTGCGCTTGTGTATGGTGAGACTGTTAAAACGGGGTTGAGCCATATACAGGGGGAGGGGAGATGACCCTTTGTGATCAGCAGGAAGTCACACAAACACATCCACACACAGTCACTCACGTTCACGTGCACACACACAACCGAGCACACCGGTTAAAGCTGTTCGTCTTGCTTTCTTCATGAGTTATGAGTCTCTGAACTACCTCCTGAGCTACGGGGGTGGCTGTAGCTCAGGAGGTAGAGGTAGAGCAGGTCACCTACTGATCGGAAGGTTGGTGATTCAATCCGTGGCTCCTCCAGTCTTATTTATAAACCGTATTTCTATTTATACTTCAATGCAACCAACATCCCTACCTCTTTAAACTGTATTTATTATAACCTTATTTAGTATAGTTGCAACTGCACCCCCCCACTCTGTCTGTCTGTGTGTGTGTGTGTGTGTGTGTGTGTGTGTGTGTGTGTGTGTGTGTGTGTGTGTGTGTGTATATATATATAAATAAATAAAAGCTATTCTAATTCAATTAAGGGTGATACATATGTGATGTTCATGGTTAAGCAACAGTTTGTGTATGTAAATGATCTGTGTACACAAACGTTTCTGGAGCTTGAAAAGGACTGTGTGCCAATGTCATGCACCAGGATGAAATGATAATTGAAAAGTCAAATGACAGAAATGTAGTATCCATCTCCATTTTACGAAGTTCCAAATGGAGTAGTCAACATCAGACACACAGAAACAGACAGACAAATCCATGCATGTATGAGCAAGAGCACAGAACACCACTGTTGGATTAAATGCTTTTATGAGGATTAACTTCAGATTTGTTAAACTACACAATAACATTTTGAATAAATAGCTCTTTCCCACCGAATCTACTACATAAGTATGAAACTTAAATTTTGGTACCCTTATAACACAGGGCTACCACGAGGCAACAAAACAAATTTTGCTCGAGAGTGGAAGAGACATATTTCTTATTATATTAACAGGGACCCCCAAGCACTTAAAAAATTAGGTTAAAGTTTTTTTTCTAAAAATAAAAAACAAAACTATATACCATAAAGGGTTATAACTTTCAATGTTTGTTATGTTTGGAATTGACAACTCACATTGAAACTGCAACATTTTATAATAGGATTGACTTGGGAATGCACCTGTAAAGGTTTGTGCCTCCAGGATCAAGGAGTAGAAAAGTAGACACTATGGGGACATGTTTAAAGTCTCAGACAATAAATAAGTATTTAGTAACGTTTAAAGCCTTATTTGTGCCATTTCAGTTAAAAGCAACACAGTATTATTTGATTGCGAGCTTTCTTTCAAAATATTGGTTAACAAATAATGTTTTAAACTTGCTTTTTTGATGCCAAAAAAAAATCCAGTTCATTAAAGGGGACATTAAAGTAAAGAAAAAGATGTTTTCAGGTCTTATTCCCCACTTGGATTTGAATTTAAGTGGAGTTTAAAGATTCATTAATCCTGTATTTATTCATTTTGATGAAAGGAGTGCTTTAATTTTTTAAATATAAATCCAAACCAGTCGCAGCACTGTTATGCCTGGCTGAATACTCATCATGCATGTACACACACATACAGTACATCACGTCTGTGTGTTGAAAATCTTCCTAGCTGAAGTGTGAAATCTGCTTTTCAAAGGGGGAAGCTTGCAAGGGAACAGGGACTTTTAGTGGTGGTTCACATGTGGGATAATAAGGATGAAATATATTCTGTTCTTTTGCCAAGTCTTACCTTCTGGAAGAGCTGTGGAGGAGCATCGACTTGACCATCTAATTTCCTTGTTATATCTAGAATATGAATACATGAAAATGACTGGTTACACATAAAGTGGGCATTGTTGTAGTCACGTGTGTCAATGAAGATTTCAAGTAAATATTGACACACGTGACCCACATTCACACCGGACTGTTACTTGATCAACTATAACAATTTTCAAAATTCACAAGTTTTGATTCCTCAGACTCCTTACAAAGTGAGTGTGCCTACCAGATCGTTTGAAGCGGTGTCCAATGCTTCTTGACCAGCCTATATTATGGATAAGAGGGCTATACATGTGGCACCAGAAGTCATCAGCTCCACCCTGGCTCTCCTCATAGACCAACCTCAGGCGACCTCCAATCACTTGCTCTACCAGCGCCACCCGTGTCCGGCTGAGATAGTTCTTATCAACCACCTCAACTCGCATTAGCTTCTTAAAGGGAAATTGCATGTTTTGCTGTACCTTCAGTGAAAAATGAGTGACAGGTTTACTAAACCAAGATGAAATTTAACAGCCAAGGATGAACAGAAACAACAACAATGTTTTATTGTAATTTTAGGTTCAGCAAGAACACTTAAAAATAAAATAAATATATAAAATGCAGCTTTACAATACTGGGCTGATGCCTTACCATATCATTAAAGTTAGGTGGCAGTGTTTTAGCTCCAGTGAGGCGCTTCACAAGAAACGTTTTCCAGTTAGAGTACTTATGTTGTATGCCTGTAGAGAGCAGCAATAATTAACCATAGTGCTAAAGAAAACTTAAGTGATTTGTTTGTCAAAACACTCACTTTTTGGAGGTACGAGGGGTTTGCCACTTGAAGCACACCATCCCACAGGGCGAACTTCAGGTATGCAGAGGTTACACCAGAAGTCTTTACTTGTGTCACTGTCAAAGCCCTCATAACGCAGGAGAGCCTTGAACCCTGAAGAACAAGAGGAAACACTGTTAATGTGCGCACTAATTCTTGACATCAGAAACAGTAGATTGAAAAATTAACCACTATCCGCGGTCAGTTTGCTTATTCTATATTCAGCTTCTTGACTAGTTGGAGAAAAAAAATTTGATACAAAGACCGTATTCACATGTGGTATAAACAGTGTTGGGACTAACGCGTTATTAAGTAACGCGTTACAGTAACTACGTTATTATTGTGGTAACGAGCACGGTAACTAGTTATTATGCCAAAACCGGGAACGCGTTACTCGTTACTGGGATTTAAATAGGCTCGTTATTCGTTACTTCGTGTGGTGGCTATCGCGGAGCTTCCACAGATTCAATAACATTAGCAAGTGGTGGAGGCCAGCAGGTGGATGAAGGAAAAGGGAGGCAAGAGGAGAGACCCGAAGCGGCCGCTGGTCCGAGAGTGTCAGGTGAACTGAACTTCAGGTAAGAAGTTATGACCTGCAGTTCATCTGGGTCAGATATAAACCAAGTTTAGGTGGAGTTTATTTTTGTTATGCTGACTTTTTCGTACTGCATGCTAGCTAGCATGACGGAGTTTCTATACAGCTGGGTGGTGCTATGTTACTGATGTTGAACTTTATTTTGTTCATAAGGTTAATTATTAGAGTTGCCAACCGTCCCGTAAAAAACGGAATCGTCTCGTATTCAGAGAAAATATTACACGTTTCGTATTGAGGTGAAAAGGAACACAGTTTGTCCCGGACTTCAGCTACAATGAAAAAGACACAAAGCTGGAGTTATTCTGTGTCTTTGCTGCACAGCTGCCTCTTCTCCCCTCTCTCTCCTGTTGCTACTTCAATCATGAAACTGATCAATGATCAGCTGATCGGCTTTTCTCTCGTGTTTATTTATCGCCCACTTTGCGCCAGAAAGAGGAAACCAGCGGATGTCGCGCTAAACAACAGCAGCACGTTTAAGCTTGATCAGCTAGAATTTATTTAAAATTACTTTCTAGTATCAGCTGATGTTTGCTGGAGCCACAGCTGTAAAGCTGCTGGTCATGATGTCGGTTTGGATATGTGGTGAGAGGGAAACATGAAGATGAAACCAGGAGATGTCCTTACTGAATCATCAGAGCTGTGATGGAGAAACAGGTTTACCTTTTAGTTAACATGAATGAGTTGAAGGGAAGTTATGAAGTAAACTAGTAAGTAAGTAAGTAAACTTTATTTATTAAGTGCTTTTCACAGCGCTTAATAAATAAGCGCTGTGAAAAGCGCTTATTTATTAATACTTAATAAATGAACTGTTTCTGAGAGACAAATAACACCAGGATCCTTTTCTAAGTAGCTGACAGCTGGTAACTGTGCAGGGGCGGGTCTAGCAAAGTGTTGCCAGGGGGCCAGGTAGAGCATTAAAAGGGAAAGGGGGGCACAAGGAAATACTTTCTTATTCTCATTTAAAATGTCTCCCTTTAAAAAAAATAATTATCTGAGTCTTACAACAAACAATTGATAGATTGATGCATGTATACCATCAGAACAGTGTACATCACTGTCACAACAGTGTTTATTTTCATTCAAAGGCTTTATGATTTTTCCTATAATGCCCGGGACGATTTTTTTGTCCCAGTCCAGCTCTGTATGCAGCTCATCTGCAGTCTGGTGTTACCTACATCTTCCTATTCAGAAGGCAGAATTTCCGAGTTCTGAGTACAATCGAAAGCACCACGACTGCAGTTTTTGTGTTGGATGTAAAAAGCAGGCTAGGATAGAATCAGGCGTGGGATTTCTCTCGTGGAAATGTGCACATTATTTTTTCCTTTCTATTGGTAGGTGGCACAGTGCACTTGTGGCAAGTAAGCAAGCTAGAAGACTGACAATCTTGCTGGGTTACGGAAGCAACACATTAACAAGAGAATTTTGAGTAAAACCAAAGTTACTTTCCCTAGTAACTAGTTACTCTGAAAGTAACGAGTAACTTGAAGTAACTGAGTTACTTTTGATAGAAGTAACTAGTAATGTAACTAAGTTACTAACTTAAAGTAACTTACCCAACACTGGGTATAAATAATGTGTTATTTCTCCTCACTGTTGGTGAGAAAACTATTTATACTGTATCGATTCCCTTCCAAAGGTTTCTTTCTAAACAATCTCAGAAAATCACTTCTGTTTCAGTGCTGAATTTCTTTAACAGCTCATAACAAAGATGTCTGAAGTGAAGCCTTAGTGAAGGAATGGAAATCAGAGTGTCCTGTACTTTACACATAGATGATAAATACATGTGACAGCTAAACATACCAATGAATGTAAACATCTTATTTTTAAGGTTTTTTCCCCCTCTGATGTCAACTTGCACATTTTATTTGTTGGGATGTGGACTGTCACATGTGGAATGGGAGAAGGGGTTTGTTGCTTATTTCTTTGTTTATGGTAAAACAAAAATCAAATACAGACTTTTATTAGCTCAGGTAGAGGGATACATCTGGTACTTTCATCTATGTGTAGGTTTGTTGTCAGTATTGTCATCAACACAATTGCTGCCAGGACAAAGCAATAAACCTTGACAGATATGGGTCTGACTAATGAGGATGATATTGGCTCAATTGAGAATGAATTTTTAAACTATTTTAGTACTGTAATTTAAAAAAAAAATAAATACAACTATTCTTGCAGCATGTCAGTGTGTAGTATTAAGACCTAGAAAAACTTAAGGCTACAACTTTACAAGGTTGGGCGATATGTAGGATTTTTCCAACCGGCATTCGTCAGTCCAATAAATGACGATAGGTGATATATTTGCACAGGTGACTTTTTGAATTTATACGTTTTTTGGAGGGAATATTTCACTTTCTTTTCTTGTTTGTTTCAGTATTAATATAGGTACGTTCTTGATTAGTCATTTGTTTATTTGAGAGGCACCAAATCGCACAAAAGACAACTTTACGTCAAAGATTTTTTTTATGTTCGCTGGAAGAAACATTTTTTAACATACGTTTTGTATCTTGTTGTTTGGTCGAGTGTGTAAGACAGATAAACATTGGAAGAGCCTGTAAACACTAGGGGTGCAACGATACACAAAATTCACGGTTCGGTTCGATACTTTGGTGTCACGGTTCGATATTTTTTCAATACAAAAAAAATGTTCATGCCTTTTTAATTTGTCATTTATTAAAATTATAAATATATATTTTAACTCAAAAGTACAGTTTTTAAATTTAACCCTAACCCTTGTGCGTGTTTTTTATTTTGACAGCGAATGCACACCTGCAGACCACTTATGTGCAGCCCTGGTTATTTAGCTCGTCATATTGCAGCCACAGAAATTCTTTTGTCCATGAAACCATAAAGCTGCACTTTCTTTTTGCCTTATAGTCTGATTTGTCATAACTTCTCCGTTTTGTGGTAAGCTTTTCTTTGGCTGTCACTTCTTCACCCTGACCTGTCTTATTTGGCTCAGCAGAACTAAAATATATATCCTGCTGCTTTTACACACGCACTCATATAAGCTCAGCGATTCTCTGCGCGATCAACCTCTCACATGTTTAAGCTGCGGGAGATTTCACTTGTCATGTTTGCATAGTAAGCTAACGATTAATAAGACGATGTCAGAGGAATTGGTGCACAAATTATCATCACTCACAGATCAGTGCTGTCGCTCTCTATACACAGTTCGCACGATTGCAAAGTGAAAGCAAAAAAACAAGCACAAATTCAAACGCGATTTCAATATGTCACATATTGACAGTGGCTCACCGATGCCAATGACATAATTACCCAGCTACATTTCTGAAAGAATGCAAAAGCATTGAAATATTTTTCCTTCCTACAATAGCCCGACGGGCAGGGTAGCCCGTCTGAAAAAAATCGCTAGCCCCAGGACGTCGGGCTAGCGATTTTGCGAGCCCTGTATCTGATTGAGGAATCACTCATCTTTGGAAAAGAGAGTTTATTACAGAGAAATGTCTCTTTCCAAAATAAAAGCTATACTATCCGCTTCTTCTGGGCTATATTCTCAGCAGCATAAGGAGAATCATGTGCTAACAGCTGTCTAAATGACTTGGCTAAAGTTAGTAGCATGCTTGTTGTTTTTGTCTTTGCACTAGGATGATGTCGGCGTAAATGTGCAGTCATATTCGTTGTGTTCCCACTAGTGCTTTCAGGTTAATCTCGTTGAAATGACCTTAACGCCACAACACGGCAAATCTCCGTTAACGAGCTACCGCCGATCGCCCCGTGCATGGGGCTAGACGGCCAGCTAACTGCGCTAACACACTAGTTCCCACCCATGTAATTGAGCATTGCATGGCACATCCAACATACTGTTTTACTTTAGTCCATGACTCGCTTACCTTCAGGGTCATACGTCACATGAAAACCAAAATAATTCCAAACGCCAGATCTGAATGAGAGTGGGGGAGGTCCATGTTGCAAGGAGAGCTGAACTTCTGTCTTGCTAGCTTGCCCTGCGCTCTTCCTTCTGACTATGCTGTCTGTGTTGAGCGCTCAGTGGATCTGCGCTCGACAGTGCAGCCTAGGCGGAGTAGTCGAACGCAGATTCACTGAGCGCTCAACACAGACAGCATCGTCAGAAGGAAAGTTGATAAAATAAATTACAAATGTATTGTTCGATACATATGCGTACCGAACCGAAAGCACTGTATTGAACAATTCAATATCGATACGAATATCGTTGCACCCCTAGTAAACACGGTTAAAGTGGAAAAAAGAAACCAGTTTTTCTTTGTTTCCCTGCCCAACATTGTATTTTTTTATTTAAATAAAATGTTTTTGTTTTTTACTGAACATAGGATACTGTCTTTCTTTCTTTCTGTTATGACTTTGTGTAAATTGATCGCTGCATTTGGGGGCACACTGAGGAGGGTGCCGTTAAAACAGCGCTATTATTGTTTTTGTTGACTTTTTCTCTTAGCTTCAACCAACATTATTAGCAAACTTACTAACGGGCAAATAAATAAATTGCTCTTGTAAAAACGATTGGCGAAAGGCTCAGCCTATCGTTGATCGTTGATAAATTCGTCCAATCACCCAACCTTACTACACCGATTCTGAGTCAACTAGCAGCTGCAAGTTCTCTTTTATGTAAAGCCAAATGCCTCTCTTGTGGTTCACTGTCTCATCAACAACAACTACTTGTTGTGGAAACAGCGAAACTAACTGTTCAAATGTTCAGTGTGACTTTTACATTGGACTTTGCATACATTTGCTATGTCGTGATGTACTTATTCAGCATTAACACTTACTCCTAACAGAGTTCACAAAAATGAAAAGACACAAACACAATTAAAAACACCCCAAGGGTTGTGTGAGAGATTTTACCTTAATTACTTGTAGTGTTTACCTGCTAGCTTTATGATTTCTGCTATCCAGTACACCTTGGTGGAGAAGTTGGTATCAGAGTTGGGCACTTCAATCCTCACACCTACTTCAATATCTCCCCAACATGTTCCCATGGGGGCCTGAGGCACAGAAGTTATCAGCTATGATAATCATAGTATCATATCAGTGGTGACCATATTCTCAGCTCCAGCTACTTACATGCTTGAAACAGCTGACAGGAGCCCCCACCGTGTTACTGCTACAGATATACTGCCCCCAGTCAAAACTCTCTCCAGCGACCACTGACGGAAACAACAATTAGTTTGTTGCTTGTGTACATCAAAAAGAGCAGAAATATGAGCCCCATCATGATTGCTTTTTCATAGCCTACCCGCTTTCAGTTTGGCCTGGTTCTGTTGACTTGCTTGGTACTGGGCATAAGCTGCCAACTTTGCCATGAGAGGCTGTTTCTGTAAGACTTTAGCCTTTTTTGTTGGTGGTTTGCCCTTGTAAAAACCAAAGCAGATGTTAATATTTACATAATACAAAATTATGAAACTACTATACTTGTTTATCAAAGATAATGCATTTACCTGGAGTCTTGCCAAGATGCTAGCTTTTTTAGAATTTGAGGAATAACTCCTAGAACAGGACACACTGCAGAAACGCTTGGTTTTGGAGTAAAAAGCATCTCGTACACCGACCATCCCACACATCTCACAGGTGGCTGTGAAAACAAACCGAAATAGATCAGCAGTCTACAAATGGTAAATGGCATTTATAGTTATCCCCATAAGTATTTGGAAATTGACACAATTGCAATTTTTGCTCTGTACGTGGTAAATAGACTGGTTTTTATAT
Source organism: Maylandia zebra (assembly GCF_041146795.1). Classification (NCBI taxonomy): domain Eukaryota; kingdom Metazoa; phylum Chordata; class Actinopteri; order Cichliformes; family Cichlidae; genus Maylandia; species Maylandia zebra. Next base: position 3,358,303 of record NC_135174.1, on the reverse strand, counting down.
AGCGCCTTTCTACTCTGAATACTAAAAGCTCTTTATACATCTTTCCTCATTCACTCATTCACATGCAATCGCACAAGCACTTTTTTATAGGCACTTTCTACCCAACAGTCATACACATTCATTGTCCGGTGGATGCATCGGAGAACAACTTGGGGTTATTATCTTGGCCAAGGATATTTGGCATGTAGAATGGAGCAGAAGGGGACCGAGCCACCCAATCACTACAGTGGATTTTAAATTAACCAAATGTGATACAAATGAAAAATTTCAGCTTTAATTCAAAGGGTATACCAAAAGTAATGCATTAACTGTTTAGGTAATTCAATATCTTGGCCAAGGATATTTGCACATATGAATGTTGAGGAGCTGAGAATCAAACTAATAATCGTTCTACTTCCTGAGCCACAGCAGCTAAACGTAAACACTATTATTGTTCACTCACAGATTATTATTTAAGCAATACACACAAAAAATAAGCCTCATGTACTGACCCATTCCAGCCTTTCCATCAGGGTAGGTGTAGACTTGTCCATTGTTCTTGATGATGGGCAGACTAGCAGGGATAGAGGGTACCACCTCATCCTCACTGTCGTCTGAGCTAGAGCTGCTGGTGGACTCCTCGCTGCAGCTGTCATAGCCATCAAACATCCCGAATGAGTCTCGTCGCTTACGATCTGAACGTGGGGTACGCTCAGCCTTTACAGAGGACACAACAGAGAAACACTGAATGAATTCATATGGATGCTTTTAGGGGTGTCTGTAGCTCAGGAGGTTCTCCTCTCCATTTCTCCGTATAATGTAACACGTTTACTTTGGCATTGGTCATGGAGAAAGCAGTGAAATTGGTCTAAGACATAGGTGTCAAACTCTGGCCCGTGGGCCTAATTTGGCCCGCAGCCTAATTACATTTGGCCCGCAAAGCCATACCAAATTATTATTAGAGCTGGCCTACTGGTATTATACAGCTAATATATATATTCTTTAGTATTAAGCTTTGCTTGTTCCATATTCAGTTTTTCAGCAAAACTTGTTTGAGTCCATAAGAAGAGATTCATTCTTAAATCTGGAGGAAGATTTTTTTTTTTCAATAAATATTAACGTTAGCCCGCGACCTTGTTCCAGTTTTGAATTTTGGCCCACTGTGTATTTGAGTTTGACACCCCTGGTCTAAGAGAAGGTAACTGTTCAGAAAAACATATTTCATTCAAATCATTTTATTTTACTCCATTCCTTTTGAGTTATTTTACTTTAGTAAAACTCAATAAAAGAAAAATAATTCTTTTGAGCTATTGCACTTTATTTTAACGGCTCCTTACAAATGTCCTTGTTCTGTGGTTCTGGAGTTTAGCCACACAAACTAGCCAAAAATTTGTCTTTAGTGCAGAAGAGATGCCCAGTTTATTTATTTATTTATTTTTTAACAGCGGCGCTCTTATTCAAATTAAATATACCATGGTTTTTAATATTAATAAAATTAACCTTTTCTTTGAACATATAATTAATGGTAAAAGCACAGCAATAATAGTGCCTTAAAATAATTCTTATTACTGTTAATCTCAATCTCTGTGCGAATCAATACAAAAAAACGAAGATACTTAAAACAACAACTTCTGTGAGGAGGCTAGAAAGGGAATATTGCTCTAAGGCATTCTTGGGAGGTAGAAAGGGGAAGAATGGGGGAGCAGACACAGTCTGCAATAGTTGCAAAAGAAATAGTTTGATTGCAAGGTTGATGCAAAATATAATAATGGACCAGAAGAAAATAAAGATTCAAATCTTTTTAGTTCACATTTTTATTATTTTTGTAATCAATATTATTTCCTTTTTTGAGCATTTGTAAGATGTTTTAGACAAATGTCAACAAAAATCAAGTCCCTAAGCTAAATTTTAGTATTGAAGTGAAGCTGAACTTATTTTAGTTGAAAGATGCAGTTTTACAGTTCGCCTTTCATCATTAATGCATCATTTAGATTCAGGTAGGAAAATATCAGCGAACCATATCTGAGTCAGCATGACTTTGTTCGAAACGCCCAAACATCTAAATAAATAAATTCTACGTGAAAATATGGAAGTCTGATCACAGGATCCGGAACAATGCGTACATGTTGTCAAAGCTAGTTTACTTCCTCTTCACAGCATCTCAGCTCAAACATTACACTACGCACAACTGTTTAACTTAAAAAAAAAATATATATATATATATATATATATCTCAAGACACCCATTTCCAAAGACATCCTTCGTAAGCTACATTTTGCATACATATATATTAAAAAGTAAACTAATACCGAAACTAAAACAAGGGACGGCCTTATTACAAACACCTCCTAAAGCTAAACAGCACTAGCATAGCTAGCTAGCAGAACCTGTTTCTCCAGGGTTTTTTTTTTTTTTTTCAGAGCAAAGCCTTTTTACGTTCGTCTATTATATAGTTGCAATAGTTAGACTTGTAAGAAAACTCTACTTGTTTTTTTTTTTCAGAGAGAGAAAGAGACGAAAGAAAGAGCTTTAGTATTATGTGTAGATGGGTGAGCCACTAGCTGGCTATCGTAAACAGATAACAACAAAGGAGGCGTACTAGCCTGAACAATCCACTGGAAACGGAGGCTCGCGGCCCAAAAATGTTTCAAACCAACTCACCAAATCCCTTGCGTTTTCCATCAGCCCTTCATATAGATGCTCTTCCAGTTACCTGCACTTCCTAATTCAAACAAATCCCCTCACCTGGGGTATAACCTAGCTTTGAATTTTAGTCTAAATACTACCAAGCAGGATATCAACAAATTACTCTGCAGCCTCTGCGCATGAGCGACCGTAACCTACTTTCGTGTGATTGGTGGATCTGCAATGGAGGTCATCGACCGATGCAGACACAAAATAGACTTCGCAGAGTAACTGAATGAAAGGGGCCTTCAGAACAACTACAGATTATTAGTCGGTGTAAGTACAGTAACGTTACAGTAATTTCAATGGTTTTGTTTTGTTTATAACTAGCTCCTGACTTTCGTTTGAAATTTTTCCATATAAAAAGAACTTCAAAATAAAATACACAAGTATTACATGTGAAGTAAAATAAATATTTTATTAGGATATAGTGACATTATTACATTTTCAAAGACAATCTTTCTTGTGAAAGATTTCTACAGTAGATGTAATATGTTCACACTGAACAAAATCTGAGAACCACATTCAACAACACTTTAGCTTTTAACTTCCAAAATATATTCACTTAAGCCTGATAATGGGCATAGTTTTTTTTGATATACATACAAGTATAGCAAGAAACTAAACAATATTAACCACAAACCAACTGAACTTTGCTCCAGTAATTCCAATCACAGTGCTTTTCAGTAATAATACTGGCATTCTAGATTTATTCCTTTCCCTATTCCTTGAACACAAAATTTAGCAAAGCAGAACAAAACATTAAACAAAAAACAAAGAATTATTTGCTGAAGTAACAACAACAAATGGATAATGGCTGGAAGAACTGTGGCACACTCATCAAGTAGGTAAGGCTTCAGGAAGAGGGTTTATGTAATCAAGTTTAGGTTAGGCAAAGCTCTATATCATCATTAGGGCTGATGCTGAGGAGTAGATGTTGAGGGCTGCTAAAGAAAAGTTAATCATTTTTAGACATAATGGTTCACACAAGAGCGTTCACTAGCAAATGTTCAGAATCAGACATCAAACTGGGAGAAGATACCTTGGTTTTTTTTAAATATCTTTGGTCTCACAGCAACTCGTCCTCCACAACATCATCAACACTTCCTGATATAGAGGCAGCTTCTGAGGTGCAAGAAGGAAACACTCAAGTTAACAATGACTGTAACAGCAGCTTCAACTCTTTTTGTTTATCCACCATGGTACAAAAGCTTGACTGAGAGTCATAGTGACACCGTTCCTTTGTTTCACTATGTTATCTTTATTTTCACTGTATTGCTTTTTCTTACGGATTTAAACCTCCCCCAGATAGGAAACTGCTTTATGATAAGAACATGTAGGATTTTCCTCTCTAAAATAAGACAAATCTTTCACGATCTTTGCTAATTCTAGTCACAAAGCAAACAACTAGAAACATTAACATAAGGGTGGCTGTAGCTCAGGTGGCAGAGCAGGTCAGCCACTAATCAGAAGGTCGGCGGTTCGATCCCAGGCTGCACCCTGGCTGCATGCCAAATATCCTTGGGCAAGATACTAACCCCGTGTTTGCCTACTGGTGGTGGTCAGAGGGCCCGGTGGCGCCAGTGTCCGGCAGCCTCGCCTCTGTCAGTGCGCCCCAGGGCAGCTGTGGCTACAATGTAGCTTGCTATCGCCAGTGTGTGAATGGGTGAATGACTGAATGTAGTGTAAAGCGCTTTGGGGTCCTATGGACTAGAAAAGCGCTATACAAATGCAGGCCATTTACCATTTCCTGATTTGTTAGAGATAAACTACAAATTGCACTGAATACAAGTATTTGGAGTATTAGGGTCAAGTTAATTGATCATAATCAAAATGTATATTGTTGTGTTCATTTCTTCTTGAGACACTTTAGAAAGTTGATTTAACAGAACTGCATTCCTGTTAATTTTCCACCACATGGGGGCATACACTACCTCTCTGTAGGTGTAAGAAGTGTCCCAAGTCAAGTATCTGATCCAATGTGGACATCACTTGGATATTCTGTTGTATTTAGAAACCTAGATAACATTTTTACTTCAACATACAATCCCAGTAACATCAGGGTATGAGGGTTACTTTATGATCGCTTAAACATAGTCACTGGCAAATCTACAGTTCCATGACAGAACTCACCTGATAAACTAATACAGGAAAGACTGAGCTCTGATGATGCTCCTATTACATCATCCTGTTGGAAGAATAAAAGTGATTAGCCGCTGTTAAACAGTCCTCCAAACTTTCAGAACAGAAGTAAGGGGATTACCTAATCTCTCAGGCATAAAGATAAATTAAAATAATAATAATAAAAAATGACAGAGTACCTTGTCGGATACAGTTGGACAGAGATTAATATACCTGACAAGCACACCCAAGAAAACTAGGATGCTAGAATTGCATACCAATAATAAGAAGCAAGATTCTTTATTATTCTTTTATTAATGTCTTCCTTCACATACAGAAGTTCATATAAACTCATCATGTGCATGAATGCCATTGTAATTCTGGACTTGACTGATGATTTCTTTTAGCTGTTCTTTTTACAAGGGTGGAATAATCATACAGCATATATATTTTATGACATTAAAAAACAAAAATTGGGTCCATCATTTGGAAATCATTTTGGATATTCTCTAATCTGCAAAAGGTAAGAATTATACATATAGTGTCAAATATAAACATACACTCTCACTAATATTTGGTTAACTGTCTCTTAGCAAGTTGTACCTCGTTTAATAGCCATCAATAAGCTTCTGGCATTTAGTTGCTGATTTGAGTCAAAGAATTTGAAGTTAACCCTTATTTTCAACATTCAATCCAATTTGTGCAACAGTACCACTGGCACAGTGCAGTATAAAGGTACATCAGACCAAGATGAAGTCCCTGTTGCAGGAACCTACAGTGCAGCACTAAGGATCTGGATTTGATCCTGATGAGATGCATGAGGAGCCTAGTCCGGAATTACCCAGTAGTAATAGTCCAAATGGTACAGGTGGAATGGGCCCAGCCAGCTAGAAGACTAAATGGTATCAGTCTTGCAGCCATGACTCACCTGCAAATCATGGCTGCAAGTCAGGGTTGTTGTCAGTCAGTGGAGGTTAACTGAGGGAGTCTGGATTCCCAAAAATGAGAATTCCACAATCATCCAGCAGTTTTGATCTATCTCTCTGTTCAGTGTTGATTTTTCCAGGATTTTTTCCCGCTGGCTTACAGACGTCCTGTTCAAGATTAAGTATATTGATACCCTATTTTTGTCCAGGAAGAAGTAAGAGACGCTGGAAGACACGAAAAGCAGAATGAGTAACTTACCAGCATCATCTGCAGACAGCCAAGATTGCAGCCCTCTTTTTTTCCATTCAAATCTTCATGGAAGATAACGGCATAGCCCAATCGTATAAGCTCCTCTCCAACATTCACAGCCTTTTTTACATGATATGCACATGGAAAGAGGAGACAGGGTAAAGGACAAACCAAACACAGGCTTATTAAAGTCTTATTATTAAGAAATAAAATCCTATCTAACCTTGCCCTCACTGTTGTCATAGAGCTTGACACTGGGCCATGAGGAGATTTCCGAGTGAGAGTAGCTGCACAGTTTGGCCTGCAGGGGTCTCCAAGAGGCACAATATGTCAGCCTCTCAAACTGATCCAGGGCTTCCTCAGTCCAAACCCCTCCTGCATGACAAGTTGGTGGAGGAAAGAAACTGAAATAATCAAGAATTCAAGAATAATGCACTGCAGAATACTAAAAGACCTAAGGGCGTCAGTATATCCTCTGCATTGATTGTGCCACCGTAACATCATTGCACAGTCAGTTTTATTTATGTTCCCCAGTAAGATGAGTCTGAGTGATATAGCAAATGTAGTTTTTTCAATTATGATGGTTAAAATGGCTCTACTGTAACCATCGAGTATAAATTGCCATGGTAATAATAAGCTGTCTGCAGTTTTTTTTCTCCCACATGCTATAAATGCATCACTAATCCCACCCCCCAACCACAAATTTTTCTACCTGGCACACTGCGCTGAGCATGCGTGTTTATATACTACCAAATAGGGAAAAATATGGTGACAGTGAGAGTCTCAGACAAGCAAGGAAATGAGACTGTAACTGAACAGGAGCCAGACAAGATGGTTCCAAAGAGAAACAGCACTGGATCAATCATCTGGCAGTGGTTTGGATTTCCCAAAGAGGATGTCGAACCTAAATGCGGAACGTGGTATTTAGTACTAGTGGTAATGTGGTCACATGGCTTCACTCAAACCTGGAGCTTGTGTTTTTGGCACAGAACTTACACACCTTAAACACAGATGACAGTGTTCTTGTTCAGGAGTAATAAAGTCACAATTCTTGATTATACGTTAGCTTCTGTGAATTTTTTTACCGCTTTGCGTGGTGTGTTTTGTTGTTTAAATTCTAGAACAGGTAGCGCGATCATTATTTAGATGGTTTTGAGATGCTCTAATACCTGTGATATGACTGTTCTTGTTCCGTTTTTTTTGAAGGCACTGTCTGAACTTGGAACCGTTTTCCATTTTACCACTTTTTGCTGTTTAAACTTCTTAGCACATATAGAGACAATAGTTCTGAGATGCTCTGATACCTGTGACAGTTTTTGGTCAATGGTTTTTATAGACACTAACTACACTTTTGTTTCTGTAGGTCATCACATTTTACAGTTTTTATATGTTATAAGCACAGAGAACACCTTTTTAATTACAATTGTTTTAAATTTGACTTTTGCTTTCTTTTTTTTGTTAAAGGGTTAGTGTTGACCACAGAAAGACTGTGAGAATATTGTCATTTGTGAAAAACCTCTGTGTGCAACTGATGGTTAAAAAATGGTTAAAATAAAACATATTTTTTGGCTATATCGCAACACATCATGTGTTGTGATATACAATACACGACCAGACGAAAGAAATGGCCAAAATGGTAATGCCAGTTGATGTGATATGACACAGCGTGACAGGAGGTAAGCAGTGGCCATAAAAGTGCCCTTATGTCCTCATGTACCAGCAAGTGTGTGACAAAGTGTGTATAAGTATATGTGTGTGTGTGTGTGCGTTTGGGAAAGAGTGTGTATGTAATGCTGGGCATACACTGTGCGATTTTTGGCTCATTTTGAGCCGATTTTTCAGTCGTGCGACCGTTTTGGTGATTGGTCCGAGTTTCGCCTTCATCGTGTGTCATGTAGTATACATGGGGTAACGAGAAGCGATTAACACCTCAGGAGCAGCTCCCGATCATCAATCGCTTGGTCGTAAGAAAATCAAACCTGTTTGAAATCCTGTCAGCCGTCGTGAGGGTGTCACCGCAGCCTCTCACACTGCGCACGCGCAAACACAGAAATGAAAGTGAAGAGATGGAGCAGCACGGCTGTGCAGCGTGTGATCTGGACACAAGTGATGGAGGCACAACTTGTAGAACTTTGGCTCATCCGAGCCTTTTCGATGTGGCCTCACAAAATTATCACGACCACAACATCCGTGAAAATAATTGGATGGACATTGCTGCTCAATCACAGCTGCCTGATCAACGTTTTTCATTAGCAATTTAGCAAAGTTGATGGTGGTGGTGTGTCTGTGTGACTGAAAGACAGAGAGAGAGAGTGAGAGCGACAGATTTTCTATTATAACCTTCATGTTATGGAGGCACAGTCTGAGCACTCAGGTCGCATCAGAGCATCGGGTCATATAGTGTGACCCTGCATCGTGACCTACAAACTTCTAACCCCTGCGAGTCAATCGTGCAGTTTGAGCAGAAGCTGAATAACGCAACTGAAAAAAATCACACAGTGTCTGCCCAGATTAAGAGAGAGGAGCAAGAGTGTGTAAGAGAGAGGAACAGGGAGTGAAAGGGTAAGAGACAGTGAGTAAATGAGCAAGTGAGAGAGAGAGAGAAAGACAGTCATTGTTAAGATGAGAGCTTTACCTTTTGGCTTCACTCCTGCTAAGCTGCACTCAATAGCTTGAAATGGTAAACTGAGGAAGTCGCTCCTGAAAATTGCAGCATATGCAAAAGCTGTTAATAAGTCGTGTCCTTTTTTTATCCATATTACATTCAACATTATACAGTGTGCAGTAGCAGTATGTCACATCAAGTTCTTCGAAAGTTAGATGAAGAAGTGTACAAAGCAACACTCACTGCATGAGCTAACATAGAAATGCAGAATTTAAAATTGTGTGCTCTTCAAAATCAGTAACTCACCAGCCTCCTCCGAAGACAGCCAGAAACATTTGTCTCATGCTGATATGATGGTCACAAACAACAAAACTGCTCTTGTGCAAGGTTATCTTGTTTCTTTGTAATACTTCAATAAAAGCATTGCTGATTGTAACCAATTTCAAAGTAACGTGTTACTCTTATCATTATAATCATCACATTTGTCTGTAAAGCAGTATTATTTTTGCATTCTTGTACTAAATCCCTTGATCACGCTAAAACTACTAATCAATTTATTTTGTTTTTACTTGCAAGTGAAAACGAAATAGTTTGATAATTGTAAAATTCATAATAATCATAATAATTTAAGACTCCCATCCTGCATTTTAGTCTGCTGTTCTGGAGTTACACCTTCTAATTTTAATGCTGTGGTGTTTCCCATCTCAGATCACAAGCTTGTATTGTTTGACATTATCAAAATCTCACCTACAGCTGTCATGTCCTTTTGGAATCTCAAGTGTTAATCCCCTCATTGGTTTATTACCCATTCATATTATCCTCACTGCTGACCTGCTACATCACTACAATGATAATTTATCCTGTGGCTGCTCCACTCTTAACACTCTTAACAAAATCAAGCCTGCAGAAACCACTTCTCATCACACTTCCACGACACAGTGCACAGCATTCCTGGACTTCTCCAACAAAACAAACATATCCTACAACTGAATTCTTCAAGGTTATCATTCTTTCAGCTATCTTAAGTGGAAAACATCACCAAACTCATGATGTCCAAAACTTCTGCGTGTTCACTGGACCCCCTTCCAACTGCCTTGGTCAAAGACTCCATTCCTACCCCGTCTCCAATTATAACTGCCATACATCATTTTACACTGCTGCTGTCCCCGTGTCCCTCAAGACAGTCTCTAACATCCCCATTCTTAAAAAAACCTGGTCTAGACTCCAAAAGTCTTAACAACTACAATGGTGTGAAAAAGTATTTGCCTCTTCCTGATTTCCTATCTATTTGTATGTTTGTCACATTTTAATGTTTCAGATAATCAAACAAATTTTAATATTAGTCAAAGATAACACAAGTAAACACAAAATACAATTTCTAAATGAAGGTATTTATTATTAAGGTGAAAAGGGGGGAGGGGGATCCAAGCCTACATGGCCCTGTGTGGACAAAGTGATCACTTGCCCAGTTATAAAATAAATTACCTGTGGTATGTCATATCTTCAGGAAGCTTCTGTAGCTTCACCCAGGCCCGATTACCACCTGATTACCAAGGATCGCCACCCTTAGCAGCAACAACTGCAATAAAGTGTTTGCGATAACTGGCAATGAGTGTTTTACAGCGCTTTGGAGGAGTTTTGGCCCACTCATCTTTGCAGAATGGTAATTTGTACAATGACAAGACACTTTATTGTTGGTTTATGTGGAATAGATGTAGTAGACTATTGCATAATTTCAAGAATTAGATTTTTCAGGGACTTTTCCACCACTATATGATCACATGACCTGCTCTAAAAAAAAAAAAGAGGCTGGAGAATAATGTGAAAGAAATGTGTTAAGTCTAACTGTTGAATGTTGTCATTGTGTTTCTTAAATTTGTAAAGTCTTAGTTCAAGCAGTAGGATCAAAGCCATTCCTTTGATCCTGACCACTAGGCCTGGGTATCGTCACTCATTTCTGGAATCGATTCAATTCCGATTCACAAGGTCCCGAATCGATTCGATCCACGATTCGATTTGAATCTGGGAAATTTTGACAGTCAGAAATATTATAATTCAGATCAGTACATTTACATATGTTTGTATCTATAAAAAGGAAGCTGACACACGCAAGACTTTATCACAGGCGTAAGCGTCACAGCAGATGCCTTTGTGTCAAAGTAGCTGAGGATAAAACACATTTAAACATGAAGGCGATTTTCCTGGCCTGGGATTTTATAAAAATATTCTGCAGTACATCAAAAATGAAAGAAAACCATTAATCAACACATGAACATTACCTCTGACGTTACAGCGGTTTTATTAGAGACACGGTTAAGCGTTTTGCATTTTGCATAATTTTAAAAAGTTTAAATTTGTTCAGTGTTGAACGGCAGAAATTAGGTTTTCTTTCGGAAGTATATAAAACGGAAAAAAAATGTCGGCCGACAGCGCTGTAAACTTGTGCGTAACAAGAAAGCGAATAACGAAGAAAACAGATTTTTAGACGGGAAACTGCTCTTGAAGTACAGAGAGAGAGAGAGAGAGGGAGAGAGAGAGCTGTGCATCGTGGTCGAAGCAAAACCGTAAGTCAGAGTGAATCCATGTGAAGTGTAGTTTGGATTTTCTTTTGCTGCTGGTTCGGTCAATATTGTTTGGAGAGAGATCAAACTAACAGCTTTAGAATCGGCTCATAAAGGGCGTGAACACAAAGCTCGGACCTGCCGACAGATCAGAATCAGCGAGCTGTCGGCTTTCAGCCCCGACTGTGAGAAAGGCGACATCTAACTGATTCTGATCCGCGGGTCGCGCTGTGTGTTTAAGTCTATGTGCAGAATCCGTGTACCTGCTCTCATTTACTGTCTTAGCTGTTTGGTGGTTGTTGAAATTTTGTGAGGTTTCACCAGAGATTCTGGCATTTCGGGCAAAATAAATTTATATTAAAAAATCGATTCAGGATTTTAATGAATCGATTTTACGTTATCCAAGCCAGAATCGATTTTAATCGATAAATCGATTATAAAAACCCACCCCTACTGACCACCTCTCCAGCCACTCTGTGCTGGGGGAGGTTTTATTGTAGATACATCTTATCTGACAGATCTGTTTCTTGTGTTGTAAGCTTCCTGCTTCTATGACCCTTTTGGTCAGCAGGAGGTCACACAAACGCACCCCATGACAGTGCCTTGTCTTTGTAACCAAGGGGGGTTTTACGGTGGGAGGTTCTTTTGCTGTGATGTGTATTGTAACTGTCCTGTCAATAAAAAGGCTACGAGGACAGCTACTCTTTGAAGGATTTGGGCTAGAGACAGGTGAGGAGCGTGAGCTCCAAGAGCTGGTTCTGACCAAAGCTTCCCTCGTTAGCGAGTAAAAAGCCGGTTGAAGATGTTCTGTCTTGTTTTTCCGTTCTTCATGAGGAATAAGTCTCTAAACTAGCGGGGCTTGTGGAAACACAGACCCAACAAAATGTCTTTTTCTTTCTTTAATGCCCAAACCTTTTGCCCTACATGTAAAATATATACACCAAGACATAACCATCTTGTCCTCTTTCATTCAGTGTCAATTTCTCTGAGATTTGGATCTTATTGGATTTACTTATTGGATTTGCCATTGATGTGCAGCCTCCTCCATCTCCCTCTCCTGTAGAGAACAACGTTACAACATCTCCCAAAATTCAGCTGAAAACCATGGCTGCAATCACAGCATTGTAAGATGGCGAAAGATGTAACCTTAGGCCCCCACCTCGATTCAGAGATTGTCTTTCCCTTTTCACGTAAATGGCCTTCTTGACTCTGTGCTCAAACCAGCGTTCCTCCCTGTCCAAGATGTTACATCCTCATCCTTGAAAGAGTGTCCACTGGTCTGTAGGTGTGAACAGACTGCAGAGTCCTGGCCGACGAGGCAGCTCTTCTGTGTTGTGCCATCCGCTTCGCCAGAGGTTGTTTGGTTTCTCCGATGTATAAATCCTGGCAATCCTCCTGGCACTTAACAGCGTACACTATGTTACTCTGTCTGTGTCGGGGGACCCGATCCTTGGGGTGGACCAGTTTTTGGCGCAGCGTGTTTTGGGGTTTAAAAGCCAAAGAGACCCAGTGTTTAGAAAAAATGCATCTCAACTGCTCTGATACTCCTGACACATATGGGATCACTACAGGTTTTTGCTTGGGCAGCGGTTGTCCTGGCCATTGATCAGTGGTCTTTGATCAGTGGGTTTTGGTCAGTGGTTGTAGATCAATGGTTATGAGAATTTGCATAATTAAGATTAAGGAACTGACTTCCCAGCCCTTTGTTCCTTCAGTGGGCTGGTTTCAGTCATTATGCAAATGTACTGTTTATAAGATTGGGGAAACCTGCAGTCAGCTGAGACTGAAGAAGTCACTTGGATGAGTGATGAAACGTTTCTCCCACAAAACGCTACGTCCAGATGAACAGAATCAACTTTTTGGAGATTTACTTTCCTGGATGATTGAAAATGCATCAAGGAGAAACAGCAAGTATACAGAATGAAATGGAATGGGCCATCTGCGACGCTACAGACAGATTAACAGCCTTAGAAAAAGATCATGAGACTCTAAAGAAAGATTACAACAAACTACACGACAAACGCCTGGATTTAGAAAACAGAAGCCGCAGAAAAAATCTGCGTGTGGTGGGCATTAATGAGGGGGGAAACCCCAGCCATTTCATGGCAGAGTTTTTCTCAGAAGTGCTCGCGAAAGAAAACGGTGATTCATTTACTATAACAGACCGAACCCACAGGACCCTCGCCCCGAAACCACGGACAGGAGAGCGCCCAAGAGCCATGATAAGGGCAAGGGATAGATTCTGCAACTGTCCAGGGGAAAAGGCTGCCTCTTCTACAAAGGATCACCTGTACACATCTTCCCTGACATGAACCCCGAGGTCAGCAAACTTCGTGCGACATTTAACCCCGTGAAAGGGAAACTGCGGAATGCTGGCATCCTGTACAGTACTACTATCCCGCGAAGCTGATTATAACAGTGAACAACACCAAGCACTCATTCACAGATCCACGTGAAGCAGAGAAGTTCGTCAGTATCCACATCCAGAGCCCAGCCACATCTACTGACAAGGAGGGATAGTTGGTGCCATCTCTACAAACAACATGACCCAGGAGGGAATAGTATATAATAATAGACAATCTTAAGGAGTTTAGTGGTAAGTCTGATGTCTACAGCCCATAAAAAGCTGGACAAAAATTGTTTTTCTTTTCTTTTCCATTTGCAGCTCAGTTTCGCTGCAAATAAAGAAGGTGTTCAGGTTTGAGTTCAAGGGGATGTTCTTTAGTTTAGTTCAAGAAAGTTGTGAATTTCAGAGGCTCACATCTAGAAAGGTCAGAGTAAGATCCATTAACCAATTACTAACAGTTAGTAACTATTGGCACCTCTACTGAAGGAATGCCACAAAATCTTGTCAGTTTTGTAACATGGAACTGTAGGGGACTCAGAGGACCAGTGAAACGATAAAACATTTTAGCTCACTTAATCTCCTAGGACCTGGCGTCCACATATGTGGACATCACATTTTGGGTTGTCTAGACCTAAAAACACAAATTTTTCTCTACAAAGGCTTGATATCCACTTACGAGGACATTCTACTGCCACTGTTCTATCAAAAATTTAAAATGAATATCCTCATACAGTATGTGGATCTCATTTTTGTCAGAAAAATAAATCAGGTAAAAAAAAAAAAAAAAAAGAAAATCTGGCAATTCTTTGTTTTTACATTCATGAGGTGCCAATATGCCCAAATATCAAAGAGAAATTAAAAATGCATGCCATGGAAGAGTTCAGGTCTCAGGAGGTTAAAAAAAAGTAAATGCGGATATAATATTTTTGCAAGAAACGCATCTAAAAGTACAAGACCACAACAGATTACGTTGCAAATGGATAGAACAAATATTTCACTCGTTTAATGCAGGAAGCAGAGTCACAGCTATACTAATCCAAAAAACAGAACCATTTACTGCAGCAAAAATATTACCAGACGCTCAAGGTAGATATATTATTGTAACTGGCAAAGTTTATGGTCATTTAGTTACATTAGTAAACATTTACGCTCCAAATATTGGAGCGTAAATAGAAGTCTGGGCTCGGGAGAACCCGAGTGCCCTGGAGGGACTTTCCCTGCCGGATACACGATGGACGGGTGGCAGAGGATCGTGTGCCTGGCAGGACTGTCGATCGAGGACGCTGAAGATATCTACCTATTCGGAACCATGATAACAGGGTTCTTGCTGATCGGAGCTGGCTTGGCCCTGGCTTATCGGAGAATTAAGAGAGCGGAACCGGCTGTTCAAACCCCCACAAGGCTGCCCGCTGGGATTGGAACGACAGGTGCGACTTCTCAGAAAGGGCTCACTGAAGGCAGCATGGTTAAGAGCTTGGAGGCGCTTACGACTGCAGTGAATGCTCAGAATAACACCTTTGAGCGTATGTATGTTGGATTACATCAGGAAAGAATCAACTCAGAACAACATCTCTGGGCGGAGCTGGATTACACCTCGGATCAGTTGGCTGCGGTCGTGAGGTCTCAGAATCTGCTATGTGAGCAAAAAGAGTGACAAGACCACAGAATCGACGGCTAATAACATCACGGAGAAGCTCGCAGCTATTAACGGGAGACTGAGAGACCAGTGTCGGAGTGTTAAAAACATCTTGAAAGTCTCAATTACCATCATAATGCGGCTACCCCTTCGGCGCCAGCTGTGGGCTCAAGGCCAAGGCCAAGGCTCAAGGCTGGAGCCGAACAACAACTCCTTGATAACGACTGTGTTGAGTCTGTTCCTTCCCATTCCATGCAAGGCCACCTGGGTTGGCTGGAAGACTGTTTACTTAGCCTGGCAGGGCGAAGGACACTGTCTCAGCTGAACTATGGACACGCACACACATACATATACTGATACTGATAAGCACTCACTGACGCATCACCCTCCCTATGTATCCCTATTGTGATTAATAAAGCCTTTTTTAATAAATTAGTCTCCTTAATATCCTATTTCATATGGAACAGAAAGAACCCAAGAATCAAGAAGAGTAGAGACCGACATGTCAGGGAGGGATGGGGTTGCCATGCATCCGTCTTTATTATTGGTAAGGTAATGTTCGTTCCATGTCGTTTTGGTTGAGCACTCGGGGGGCCGACTGGACAACGATGGAAAGTGAAAGTTGTTATCCCTCCTCATTAGAAGCTATGATCTATTCAGCTCTCCCTATCCCTAGACACGACCTTAAGAATCCTGTAATCTCTCATACAATTAAAATCTGAACTCAGATAAGGAAACATTACGGGTGGAATGAAGCCTCCATACTATCTCCACTCATGAATAACGCAACATTCACACCATCACTTTCAAACATTTCATTTCTCCAATGTAACCTTAAGGGGCTGCACTCAATAAAGGATTTATTCATCAGTAAGGGTTCCAGCAATTGCAAGAAAAATGTAACTTGCACAGTAATGACTTCTTCAAATACTTACAGATCAGAAGCTCTGTAAGGAGTAATTTTCTATCCTTTCCAGATCAACCCCCAGACTCTATCTTAGATAACTTATTCCAGTTCGATCCACTCAAAAAAGGACTAATAACAAAAATTCACAATGCATGGTCACAACTGGATGGAACTACCACGCTTGATCATCTGAAAGAGGCCTGGCAGAATGACCTTGGTATGAGAATCACAGATAGTCAATGGACAAAAGCCCAAGAAAATGTAAACTCTTCCTCTGTTTGTATTCATCATGGACTCTTACAGTTTAAAGTGCTACATAGACTCCATTTATCAAAGTTGAAAGTGTCAAAAATGTTCCCCAATGTAAACTTGTCCTGCGAAAGATGTAAACAGCAACCTGCTTCACTGGCGCATATGTTTTGGAATTGTCCCTGTAAAGCAACATATTGGAATAATGTCTTTCAAACCTTGTCTAAGATTCTAAAACAAACACTGAAGCCAGACCCAATCTGTGCTTTATTTGGAGTGAAGCCAGTTGTTGTAGATTTGTCAGCCACCCAAAATAATGTAATACATTTTGTGACACTGCTAGCACACAGTTTAATTTTACTAAACTGGAAGCAAAAAGTGCCTCCTACCAAATCAGCGTTAATACAAGATATAATGAAACATTTGCAGCTGGAAAGAATTAAACTCCTACTAAGGGGGAAGTTGGAATAATTCTATCCAACCCGGCAGCCTTTTATAGATCAATACAGCACAGATATAAACAATCACTGAGCCTCATTGGTAGTCCGATAAATAACATCCTCTGTCCAACTTTCTTTTGTTGTTTGTCGTATTTTATTCTGTTCAACTTTTACCGTATATATGTAATCAGTTATATTTGAATCTTTGTCATCTTTATGGAAAAGGAAAACTGGGAAACCAAATGAAGAGATTTGGAAAAAAAAATGCAAAAAAAGGTGAAAATTGAAAAATTGAAAATCGTTTTTGTTTTGTTTTTTAACATATATTTCTAGTTAGAGAAATTTAAGAGGTTTATCCCTCAAAACTTTAAATACACAAAAGTTTATTTTGAGTGTCTTCATAGTTTTATTTTTGAGACACACCAATTTTTATATACTGCAGAAAAAACAAAAATAAATATTAGAATGCAAATTTGCAAAAAAACAGCATGTGAATCAAAATAAACTATTTTCAGCAGTGCAATTTAAGTTCTAAGCATCCCAGAAACTATACAGAAAAGCATAAAGTCAAACATGACTTTTAAAAACACCAATGACAAAATGACGTCACTTCCGGTTTCGGCCAGGTAATGGCGGATATGCGATAGTTCGCGCTGACGTCTATTCCAAGGTAGGAAGTGTTATGAACAGCTGATCAGATCGTCAAAGCATGTTTCTGGAATATTATGTTTTTGTTGCTGCAAGTGCTTTTTATGCAGTTTTTGCAAAGCTATATGTGGAAGGAAACGGTGACCGAGGACAAGCTGATGGCATAAGATGTAAGTACAACTCCTCCAGTTTCATATGCAAAAAAAATTATTGCGCTAGCTTACGTGGTTGCAGTTCTACAGGGATTTAAAAATAGTTACGCAAAACGGAGCGTGCCCGTTTTGATCGGTTTTAAAGGGTTTAGAAAAAATAAAGTAACATAGAGAAACAGTATGTGTGCAGAAAAATAAATAAATAAATAAAATACTCTGGAGGAGTCACACAAAGCCTGCTTGGTTGGGGGATATAAATTTGATCCATTTATCCCAAATTTGGTAAAACTTGTCTTTCTGGATTCCAAGAGAGTACATCAATTTTTCCATTCTAAAAATTTCAAGAATAGTTTCATACCAATCATCTAATGTTGGTGGGACTCGGTTCATCCACCTTCTTGTAATAGATTTTTTGCTAGCAGCTAGAAGAGCCTGCAGCAGCTTTATATCCGTCCTCCGTTCTAGAATTATAACATGACCCACGTATAAATTTACAAAGTCAAACGGAATCTGTACCTCAATGTTTTATGAATCCCACTCCAGTACAGGTACCGCCTGGGACAGTCCCAAAACACGTGATAATGGTTTGCCTCCACTGAACCACACTGCCTCCAACACTCTGAATTCGTATTGCTAAATTTACCCTGGACTAGAATCTTAAAGTATCTTATGATATTTTTCCAGCAATGTTCTCTCCATTCTAATGAATTAGTGGAGGACCACTGTGAGCAACATATTTCTTCCCAATCTTTTTCCAAAATGCTAATTCCAGCTTCACTCTCCCACTTTTCCTTTATATATAGAATACTGTCTTTCTTGCATAGAGTAGTGCATTGTATAACCTTGAAATAGATGTATTTATAGTTGAACTATGGGCAAGTTTCAGGATTTTGAGAAAGTTAGTTTCATTCTACGTTAAATTTATAATTTTCCATTGTTTATTAAAGGAATCTTGCATTTGAAGGAACCAAAGGTTACTTTTTCACGTTTACTTAAGGAAAGAAGACGACTCAGTAAAAGAAAGAAACCAAAGAAACCAGACTATACTCCAAACACATTACACCACACAGTAATGTGTTTGGAGTCCAAACACGCTAAAGGTTATGTATTCTTAAAATCTAAAAACTTGGTATGGATATCGCTAGCTGTCTTAACCACCATCACTCACTCCCACAGCTTTTCCCTCTCCTCAGCAACCAAATACTACTGTATATTAGTACAGTCACGTCTTCCTCTTTTATCCTGAATTCACCTACCTCATCCTGCGGAGGCTGCTCCTTGGGAGTTCCCCATTGTCCCCAAAGTCAACGTAATAAAGGTCCACCAGTCCAGAGCCTAGGACTCCCAGCACCCTTGCCCTGTTCCATGTGCCATGGTCTCTGTATGGAGCAGCCACAATGTCCCCTACAACAATGGTTTCCACTCGCTGATCCTACAGATCAGAAAAGCAGATGAGTTCAAACACAAATCAGACACTGGGTTGCAGAAGGTGCTGCAGGGATAGAGGTGCCCCTATGGGCTGTGTGAGCTTATTGTTAACATACTTTTTATTCACACGCAGGATCTCAGATATTTTTCTATATCTACTCGATGAATAGTTGCAGGCCTGCTTCTTATCATCAGAGCCTGGCTTTTAGCGTTCTCTAAATCACATTTTAAATGCCATTACTACAAGTTACCCAGCTTTCTGAACTGTTGTAAGATCTGCAGCACATAATCAAGACTCTTAAAAAAAGTCAGTTCTACCAGGGTAAAGAAAAAAAATACTGGCAACCGTCAGTATTACCTGTCAGCCTCCTGGTAGGCACACCGACGGCATCAATTTCAAAATCCTATATCACTGCATTCCCGAGTTATCGCTGAGAAATCAGTGATGGTAACAGATTCTAACCCATCCAAGACTTTTGTAGATTCACCTATAGTATCAATTTAAAAAAGGGAAAATACTTGGATCTTTGCAGTTTCAAGTGTGTGGAAGTATATCGGAACTCTCAACTCTCATTCTGGCCCACAAGGGAACTCTTGTGGAACAAGAGAGACACAAGGAGAGCAAGATATGTCCTTACTGTAGAGTTTCCATTGTTGTAGAAGTGGTTCATCTCCTCTGTTAGTTTGTCCAGCTGAATGGATCGAACCCCCAGGATCTGAATCCAGAAGTGGTTTGGGTTCTCTGATGCAGAAACATACACCTCAAGGTGTTCGTCAGGCTGGAAGCTCAAGTCTGGGCTTGCAACTGGAAAACACAGAGAAAATATGAAATTACTACACTTAAAGACACATTACATGGCTGCTCTGGGGTGACTGAAATCTGAACTCACTTTCAAACTTGGACACTTCAGAGAAGGTCTTAGTAGTTGTACTGCCCTCCTTCTTGCTGGCTTTTTTGATTTTTGACTCTCCCACCTGGTCAAAAAATGTTTCTGGTTCTCCTGTGGTCCCGTTGGCAAAGACAAGCACATTCTCCTCTATGTGGGAGAAGGGACTGTTGTTGTTCAAGAACAATAGAGGTTCAGTCTCTGTGTCGTTTGACTTCTGACTCACGACATTATGGCCACGTTTCTGGCGCCGGGCTGATGACTGTGAGATTGTTGTCCTCACCATCATGTCCTCGGTGACTTTTTCTAGAATCATATCCTTTGAACAGGTTTCAAAAGCAGGAGTTAGATGTCCCCTCAACTAAAATTAAAGGATGTGGTACACACAGGAGATCCAAATCAAGGCACTGTGCGTTACCTGTGCCTTTTTCACCTCCTGCCTGGTCCCTGTAATCGTCACCATGCCCTTTGCCTGTACACCGTGTGCTGGCTCTTTGGAACACGCCACTTTGGCTCCTGTAGTTCGGGTGATCTGTTTCAAACTCTCTCCACCACGGCCTGCAATACACAGATAATCATGTTCTCCTAACAATTATTGCATATAGGGGTGAGATAAAATGGGGACTTTTTTTTCACGGGGTTCGAATGTTAGCCATTAAAACCTCATACATAAAGATAACTCAGATAAAGAGAAATATGATTAATGGTAAATTCACTTTTACTTATATAGCGCCAAATCACAACAACAGTAACCTCAAGGCACTTTATATTGTAAGGTAGACCCTACAATAATACATACAGAGAAATTCACTTTTCACACAAATTTAGTATAAGACTTTCTGGTTATGTTTACAAAGCTCACAGTGCAAAGAAGCCAAGGGACCATTTTCCCCATAAACTCTACACAAACAGTTTTTTTTTTGTTGTTTGTTTTTTTGCAATCCAAGAAGTTGCCCCATGCTAATCAACAGAAAGAATGCAGGTTAAAGTAACTTCTGCTTTGGCTTCATTTTCACAGCCAGAACCTACAGCTTTCTAACATTATTTATGAACTACAGGGAGTGCAGAATTATTAGGCAAATGAGTATTTTGTCCACATCATCCTCTTCATGCATGTTGTCTTACTCCAAGCTGTATAGGCTTGAAAGCCTACTAGCAATTAAGCATATTAGGTGATGTGCATCGCTGTAATGAGAAGGGGTGTGGTCTAATGACATCAACACCCTATATCAGGTGTGCATAATTATTAGGCAACGTCCTTTCCTTTGGCAAAATGGGTCAAAAGAAGGACTTGACAGGCTCAGAAAAGTCAAAAATAGTGAGATATCTTGCAGAGGGATGCAGCAGTCTCAAAATTGCAAAGCTTCTGAAGCGTGATCATCGAACAATCAAGCGTTTCATTCAAAATAGTCAACAGGGTCGCAAGAAGCGTGTGGAAAAACCAAGGCGCAAAATAACTGCCCATGAACTGAGAAAAGTCAAGCGTGCAGCTGCCAAGATGCCACTTGCCACCAGTTTGGTCATATTTCAGAGCTGCAACATCACTGGAGTGCCCAAAAGCACAAGGTGTGCAATACTCAGAGACATGGCCAAGGTAAGAAAGGCTGAAAGACGACCACCACTGAACAAGACACACAAGCTGAAACGTCAAGACTGGGCCAAGAAATATCTCAAGACTGGTTTTTCTAAGGTTTTATGGACTGATGAAATGAGAGTGAGTCTTGATGGGCCAGATGGATGGGCCCGTGGCTGGATTGGTAAAGGGCAGAGAGCTCCAGTCCCACTCAGACGCCAGCAAGGTGGAGGTGGAGTACTGGTTTGGGCTGGTATCATCAAAGATGAGCTTGTGGGGTCTTTTCGGGTTGAGGATGGAGTCAAGCTCAACTCCCAGTCCTACTGCCAGTTTCTGGAAGACACCTTCTTCAAGCAGTGGTACAGGAAGAAGTCTGCATCCTTCAAGAAAAACATGATTTTCATGCAGGACAATGCTCCATCACACGCGTCCAAGTACTCCACAGCGTGGCTGGCAAGAAAGGGTATAAAAGAAGAAAAACTAATGACATGGCCTCCTTGTTCACCTGATCTGAACCCCATTGAGAACCTGTGGTCCATCATCAAATGTGATATTTACAAGGAGGGAAAACAGTACACCTCTCTGAACCGTGTCTGGGAGGCTGTGGTTGCTGCTGCACGCAATGTTGATGGTGAACAGATCAAAACACTGACAGAATCCATGGATGGCAGGCTTTTGAGTGTCCTTGCAAAGAAAGGTGGCTATATTGGTCGCTGATTTGTTTTTGTTTTTGAATGTCAGAAATGTATATTTGTGAATGTGGAGATGTTATATTGGTTTCACTGGTAAAAATAAATAATTGAAATGGGTATATATTTGTTTTTTGTTAAGTTGCCTAATAATTATGCACAGTAATAGTCACCTGCACGCACAGATATCCCCCTAAAATAGCTAAAACTAAAAACAAACTAAAAACTACTTCCAAAAACATTCAGCTTTGATATTAATGAGTTTTTTGGGTTCATTGAGAACATTGTTGTTGTTCAATAATAAAATTATTCCTCAAAAATACAACTTGCCTAATAATTCTGCACTCCCTGTATAATAAAAGAGATACTCTGCCCTCCCTCCTGGCCAGCTGATCTGCTTGTCACTTACTGGAGCTTTTAGTTTTGAAAATGATGCCTGGTAATGAAAAAAAAAAAACAATTGACATGATCAAAGATTCAGTCTACCTATTATGCGTCCAAAAGAGGACTGTGGAACCTCCAAAATCTCTGAGACAAGTTCACATTCTGTGAGCAGGTTCTCCAGGACACAGCGGGCCAGTAAGACCTGCTCCTTAGAGCCCTGAAGCAGGAAACATACGGTCGTCTTACATTCATGATCTCCTGAATCTGACATGACCCTCACTTGAGCTCCAGACTTCTCAGTCACCTGAAAAGTTAGCATACAAAGAGAAAGAAAGACTAGCTCAATCTGTGAAACTAATTTAAGACCTGCTTGTAAAACGTGGAACTCCAAAATTGCAATTGAGAAGTAGCAATGGCATACTGAAAAATAGAAAAAATCTTATATAGGTATGCAGGGGTGAGGCATTAATTCAAGAGAGAATTTCCTCAGTGTAAATATATTCAGCTGCATACACACAGGGACACTTAGACGTTATCATATCTTCATGGTGCTAACAATCAGACTGAACTCTAAACTTGAGCTGGGAGGCAACTGAATACAGCTAAAATACAACTGAGTGAAAAAAATAACAATCCATCTCACTTCAATACTTTATCTAACACATTAAGTAACTAAGAAATGAATCTAAGAATACATATTTACTGAATAGTATTTTAGGAAAATAAAAATTACATTAACAAAGTAAATGTCCAATTCATGGTCACTGGGGGGCTGGAACCTATCCCAGCTGCCTTGGGATGAGAGGCAGGGTTCACCCTGAACAGGTTGCCAGTCTCTCACAGAAAAACATTCACACCTATTAGCAATTTAGAATCATCAATTAACCACCCCCACTAATAATAATAATAATAATAATAATAATAACAACAACAAATTTTATTTATAAAGCGCCTTTCAAGACACCAAAGGACACTGTACAATAGGATAAAACACATAATAGAACAATGACACAATGAAGAACAATAAAAGAAAAGCACAAGATACAGTGGGTTCACAGTGAATATGCAGACTTGAACAGATGGGTTTTGAATTGAGATTTAAACTGGGGGAGAGAACCAATGTTTCTTACATCAGGGAGTAGAGAGTTCTACAGCCTGGCAGCAGAGCAGCTAAAAGCTCTGCTTCACATGGTGGTGAGGTGGAAGGAAGGCACAGAAAGCTGGATAGAAGAAGATCAAAGTGAGCAGGCAGAAAAAGTAGTGCTTAACAGGTCACAAAGGTAAGGAGGAGCGAGGTTATGAATGGCCTTGAAGGTGAGCAGAAGAAGTTTGTATATTATCTGGAATTTCACTGGGAGCCAGTGAAGTTCCTGAAGAACAGGGGTGATGTAGGAGGGGGTTCTGGTGATAATGCAAGCAGCAGAGTTCTGAACCAGTTGAAGCTTATGGAGGGATTTTTGGGGAAGACCATGCAAGAGAGAGTTGCAGTAGTCAATGTGGGAGGTAACAAGACTGTGGACAAGAGTGGAAAGAGAAGGACGTAATCTGTTAATATTGCTTAGATGGAAGTAGCCAGAACAGGTGAGATTATTGATGTGAGATTATAGGAAAGTGAAATGTCTAGGATGACACCAAGGCTCTTCACCTGAGGAGAAGGGAAAACTGTGGAGTTATTGATAGTGAGTGAGAAATGGTTCGCCTTCAGAAGGTCAGATTTGGTGCCAATAAGGAGGATTTCAGTTTTATCCTCATTGAGCTTTAGAAAATTAGAGGACGGTGATGTCATCAGAGAAGGACCGGCGCTCAGCATTGCAGAGTGAGCACAAGGAAAGCGGCGGGGCCAGACAGCATCACCGGCCGTCTGCTGCGCTGCTGTGCTGACCAGCTAGCAGGTGTGTTCACTTCGATTTTAACGAGTACCTGGCTAAGTCTGTGGTCCCCACATGCTTCAAGAGATCTACCATCATCCCTGTCCCCAAGAACAACAAGCCCTCATGCCTGAATGACTACCGGCCAGTTGCACTGACCTGAAGAAAACCATCTCCTCTTCCATCCCAGACACCACAGATCCGCTCCAGTTCGCCTACTGACCCAACAGATCCACGGAGGACGCCATCGCCCACGTCTTGCACACAACCCTTAGCCACGTGAACAAGAAACAGGGTAACTATGTGAGAATGCCATCTCCAACAACGATGGATGAAGTGAAGAATCTGCTCAATGACGGCAAGACCAAGGAGCTGGTGGTGGACTTAAGAAGGAGTCAGCACAGAGACTACAAGCCCATTATCATTAATGGAGCTCCAGTAGAGTGTGCAGTCCTTCAAGTATCTCGGTGTCCACATCTCCTCAGACCTGACATGGGCTGCCCACATTCAGGTCCAGACCAAAAAGGCTAGGCAGCGCCTGTATCACCTACGACAACTGAGGAAGTTCAGAGTCTCTCCAGTGATTCTCAGGACTTTCTATACAGGCACTGTGGAGAGCATCCTCACACAGAACATCACATGCTGGTATGAAAACAGCGGTGTCAAGGATAAAAAAAAAACTCTCCAGAAAGTAATCCATATGGCAGAACGCTGCTGCAGGACTGCTCTCCCTTCCCTACAGGAAATTTACGTCAAGAGATGCTGAACTAGAGCAACTGAGATTTTGAAGGACCTGTCCCATCCCAGCAACAAACTGTTCCCGCTTCTGAAATCAGGCAGAAGGTTCTCCACCATCTGAACAAAAACAGAGAGGCTCAAGAGGAGTTTTTATCCTCAGGCCATTCGTGTGTCGAATCAGCAATCACCCTTAAGTGACTGAGACAGGACTCATTACCACATTCTCATATCATCCTGATCTTTCTGGCCTCACTATAGCACAGGAGACTTTAACACCCTTCCCACGCAATGTACACAAGCTGTAAATTTCCAGATTGTTTTATTTTATTTCTATTTATATAATGTACATAACTCACCCACTTGCTGCACATTATGTCCTCTTTGCATATACTCATTCACTGTATACAAAGTTCTGTCTGTCTCGCTCTTTTTTCTTTGCACAGTCGAGGAACGTATCAGGTCACATTTCACTGCGTGTTACACCTGTATAACCATGCACGTGACAAATAAAGAATATTGAATCTTGAATCTGAATCTGAGATAAACCAGGATTTTAATTCGGATAGACATTCTGTAAGGGAAGAAGGTGGGAGGGAGGAATCAGGTCTGCAGGAAAGATTTAACTGGGTGTCATCAGCAAAACAGTGAAAGTGAAGATCAAATTCTAGAGGGAGGATGTATATTATGAAGAGATGAGGGCCTAAGACTGAACCTTGGGGGTACACCAGAAGTGACCGGGAATAGACGAGAGCGGAATGATTTCAGTTGAATAAACTGGGAGCGGTCAAGGAGATATGATTGAAACCAGGCTAGGGGTGTGTCAGAGATGCCGAGAGAGGAAAGTCTGCTTAGAAGGACGGAGTGAGAGATGGTGTCGAAGGCTGAGTTCAGATCCAAAAGGGCGAGAATGTCAAGAAGACCAGTGATCTTCTCGACATTAGTGACTTTAGGTAAAGCAGTTTCTGTACTGTGACATGAACGAAAACCAGATTGAAATCTCTCGTAGATGTTATTATTAACCAGTTGTGAATAAAGTTCCAACTACTTTTCCGAGTATTTTAGAGATGAAGGGTAGATTAGAAATCAGATGGAGGTTGTTAAAGTTGTTAGGATCCAAAGAACGTTTTATCAGTATAGACTGTCCTGTATTTGGCTCCATCCATCTTCCCATCAACTCTGACCAGCTTCCCTGTCCCTGCTGAAGAGAAGCACCCCCAGAGCATGATGCTGCCACCACCATATCTGACAGTGGGGATGGTGTGTTCAGAGTGATGTGCAGTGTTAGTTTTCTGCCACACATAGCGTTTTGCATTTTGGCCAAAAAGTTCCATTTTGGTCTCATCTGACCAGAGTAGCTTCTTCCACATGTTTGCTGTGTCCCCCACATGGCTTGTGGCAAACTGCAAAGGGACTTCTTATGGTTTTCTGTTAACAATGGCTTTCTTCTTGCCACTCTTCCATAAAGGCCAACTTTGTGCAGTGCACGACTAATTAGAATTAGAATTAGAATTCAACTTTATTGTCATTGCACATTCACAGGTACAGGGCAACGAAATGCAGTTTGCATCCATCCAGAAGTGCTTTAGTGATATAGATATATTACAATATATATTAGCAATAATATAGATATGTGAGTATATTACAGAAATGGGTCTATTATGGTATGTTATAATGTACACGGTATGAAGTATGTTGTGAATATTCTATAACTATAAGTATGTACAGGCTGTAGTGAGTACAAGCTATGTACAGGCTATGAACAGGATATAAATATGAAAAACTATACAGAATATGAAATAAATAACTTTACAGAAATCTGAGATATACAGCTATACAGAAATGGGAACTATGCAAGTTGTAAACAGTTGTAGGGTTAAAAATTATCGAATGTACAGAATGATTATTTACACAGAGCTATACAGTAGTTCAGTTAAGATAAGTGAGATATAATTCCTACAGAGGCTATATAAAGTGCTAGTGGTTGTGAGTGGTGGTTCAGTCCATGTTATTATTGTGTGTTTGAGGGTACGGTTGTCCATTGTGGGTGTGTGTGTGTTCAGTCCATGTGTTAACGTGGGTCAGATGTCAGGAGGCAGAGTTCAGGAGTCTGACAGCTGTGGGGAAGAAGCTGTTCCGGTACCTGGTGGTCTTAGTCCGGAGGCTCCTGTAGCGCCTCCCAGAGGGCAGGAGGGTGAAGAGTCCATGTGATGGGTGACTGGGGTCTTTGATGATTTTCCCAGCCCTTTTCAGACACCGCTTCCTGTAGATGTCTTTCATGGCAGGAAGTGGTGCTCCGGCGATGCGCTGGGCAGTTTTCACGACCCTCTGCAACGCCTTCTGGTCCGAGGCAGAGCAGTTCCAATACCAGACTGTTATACAGTTGGTCAGGATGCTCTCGATGGTGCAACGATAGAAGTTCACCAGGATGTCTGAGGACAGGTGGTTCTTCCTCAGAGTCCTCAAGAAGAAGAGGCCCTGGTGAGCCTTCTTGACCAGCTTGGAGCAGTTGGTTGTCCAGGTGAGATCCTCGGAGATGTGGACTCCCAGGAACTTGAAGCTGCTCACACGCTCCACAGCCGTCCCCTTAATGTGGATGGGTGGATGTGGGTCAGCATTCCTCCTGTAGTCCACGATGAGCTCCTTGGTCTTCTCGGTGTTAAGCAGCAGGTTGTTTCTGTCGCACCACTCAGCCAGACGATCCACCTCCTCCCTGTAGGCGGCCTCATCATTGTCACTGATGAGGCCAATCACCGTGGTGTCATCTGCAAACTTAATGATGGTGTTGGAACCATCAGCAGGTCTGCAGTCGTGGGTGAAGAGGGAGTAGAGGAAAGGGCTCATCACACAGCCTTGTGGTACACGGTGTTCATCGTGACTGTAGATGAACAGTGGTTATCCAGCCGGACATGTTGGGGGCGGTTGGTCAGGAAGTTCAGTAACCATTTGCAGATGAGGGAACTGATGCCCAGGTCTGTCAGTTTCCTGATGAGTTGTGAGGGGTGGATTGTATTGAATGCTGAACTGAAGTCTATAAACAGCATTCTGGCGTAGGTGTTGTTGATGTCCAGGTGTGAGAGGACAGAGTGCAGTGCGATGGAGACTGCATCCTCTGTGCTCCTGTTCTGGCGGTATGCGAATTGGTGGGGGTCCAGGGTGGGGGGGAGACAGGATTTGAAGTGTGCTAGGACCAGCTGCTCTAAGCACTTAGTGATGATGGGGGTGAGTGCTACTGGGCGGTAGTCATTGAGGCAAGATGGGTTGGAGTTTTTGGGTATCGGGACGATGGAGGTGGATTTGAAGCAGGCCGGTACCACAGCGTGGGCCAAGGACAGGTTGAATATGTCTGTGAGCACTCCTGCAAGCTCCCCAGAACACGCTCTGAGAACACGCCCGGGGATGCCATCAGGACCTGCAGCCTTGTGGACATTGATCCTGCTCAGCACCGCTCCTACATCAGTAGGGGAGAGAGTCAGAGGTTGGTGGTCTGGCGTCACGTCTGCTTTGGTTGTGGTTGTAGGGTTCCCTTGCTCAAAACGAGCATAAAAGTTGTTGAGCTCGTTGAGGAAGGAGACATCAGAGGATGCGGGGGAGGGTTTGGTGGTCCTGTACTCTTGTAATGGTCTGGAGTCCTTGCCACATGCGTCGGGGGTTGGAGTTGGAGAAGTGTTCTTCTACCTTCTTTTTGTAATGGTGTTTGGCTTTTTTGATGCCCTTCTTTAGATTAGCCCTGGCTGTACTGTAGGCGTGTGCATCTCCTGACCTAAAGGCGGTGTTGCGGGCCTTCAGGAGAAGACGAACATCCCGGTTCATCCAAGGCTTCTGGTTGGGGTACATGGTGATCCGTTTCTGGGTGGTGACACTGTCTGTGGTTTCGGAGATGTAATCCAGTACAGATGAGGCGTACTGGTCCAGGTCTGTGTGGGTGAACATATTCCAGTCTGTGTTTTTAAATCTGTCCTGGAGCACTGCGTCTGTCCCCTCTGGCCACACTTTAATTGTCCTCACAGCAGGTTTCACACGTTGGATGAGTGGTGAATACCGAGGTGTGAGGAACAGGGAGAGATGGTCCGATTGTCCAATGTGGGGGAGGGGTGTTGCTTTGTAGGCTCCAGCCAGGTTGGAATACACATGGTCTAAAGTCTTGTCTCCTCTGGTGTGGCAGGAGACATGTTGGTGGAATCTGGAGAGGACTGTCTTTAAGTTGGTGTGGTTGAAGTCGCCAGCAACAATAAAAGCAGCCTCGGGGTGTTTATTCTGGTGTTTGTTAATGGCTGCAGAAAGTTCTTTCATGGCCAACCTAGCATTAGCGTCGGGGGGTATACAGTGGGGCAAAAAAGTATTTAGTCAGCCACCGATTGTGCAAGTTCCCCCACCTAAAATGATGACAGAGGTCAGTAATTTGCACCAGAGGTACACTTCAACTGTGAGAGACAGAATGTGAAAAAAAAATCCATGAATCCACATGGTAGGATTTGTAAAGAATTTATTCGTAAATCAGGGTGGAAAATAAGTATTTGGTCACCTCAAACAAGGAAAATCTCTGGCTCTCACAGACCTGTAACGTCTTCTGTAAGAAGCTTTTCTGTCCCCCACTCGTTACCTGTATGAATGGCACCTGTTTGAACTCATCATCTGTATAAAAGACACCTGTCCACAGCCTCAAACAGTCAGACTCCAAACTCCGCCATGGCCAAGACCAAAGAGCTTTCGAAGGACACCAGGAAAAGTATTGTAGACCTGCACCAGACTGGGAAGAGTGAATCTACAATAGGCAAGCAGCTTGGTGTGAAAAAATCAACTGTGGGAGCAATCATCAGAAAATGGGAGACATACAAGACCACTGATAATCTCCCTCGATCTGGGGCTCAACGCAAGATCTCATCCCGTGGGGTCAAAATGATCATGAGAACGGTGAGCAAAGATCCCAGAACCACACGGGGGGACCTGGTGAATGACCTGCAGAGAGCTGGGACCAAAGTAACAAAGGTCACCATCAGTAACACACTACAACGGCAGGGAATCAAATCCCGCAGTGCCAGACGTGTTCCGCTGCTGAAGCCAGTGCATGTCCAGGCCCGTCTGAAGTTTGCCAGAGAGCACATGGATGATACAGCAGAGGATTGGGAGAATGTCATGTGGTCAGATGAAACCAAAGTAGAACTTTTTGGTATAAACTCAACTCGTCGTGTTTGGAGGAAGAAGAATACTGAGTTGCATCCCAAGAACACCATACCTACTGTGAAGCATGGGGGTGGAAACATCATGCTATGGGGCTGTTTTTCTGCCAAGGGGACAGGACGACTGATCCGTGTTAAGGACAGAATGAATGGGGCCATGTATTGTGAGATTTTGAGCCAAAACCTCCTTCCATCAGTGAGAACTTTGAAGATGAAACCAGGCTGGGTCTTCCAACATGACAATGATCCAAAACACACCACCCGGGCAACAAAGGAGTGGCTCCGTAAGAAGCATTTGAAAGTCCTGGAGTGGCCTAGCCAGTCTCCAGACCTCAACCCCATAGAAAATCTGTGGCGGGAGTTGAAAGTCCGTGTTGCTCGGCGACAGCCCCAAAACATCACTGCTCTCGAGAAGATCTGCATGGAGGAATGGGCCAAAATACCAGCTACTATGTGTGCAAACCTGGTAAAGACCTATAGTAAACGTTTGACCTCTGTTATTGCCAACAAAGGTTATGTTACAAAGTATTGAGTTGTATTTTTGTTATTGACCAAATACTTATTTTCCACCCTGATTTACGAATAAATTCTTTACAAATCCTACCATGTGGATTCATGGATTTTTTTTTTTTTCACATTCTGTCTCTCACAGTTGAAGTGTACCTCTGGTGCAAATTACTGACCTCTGTCATCATTTTAGGTGGGGGAACTTGCACAGTCGGTGGCTGACTAAATACTTTTTTGCCCCACTGTATACCCCCCGACGCTAATGCTAGGTTGGCCATGAAAGAACTTTCTGCAGCCATTAACAAACACCAGAATAAACACCCCGAGGCTGCTTTTATTGTTGCTGGCGACTTCAACCACACCAACTTAAAGACAGTCCTCTCCAGATTCCACCAACACCACTGTATACACGGCAGTGAGTATGATAGAAGTGAGTTCTCTGGGGAGGTAATAAGTAGGGGTGCAACGATACACAAAATTCACGGTTTGGTTCGATACTTTGGTGTCACGGTTCGATATTTTTTCGATACAAAAAAAATGTTCATGCCTTTTTAATTTGTCATTTATTAAAATTATAAATATATATTTTAACTCAAAAGTACAGTTTTTAAATTTAACCCTAACCCTTGTGCGCGTTTTTTATTTTGACAGCGAATGCGCACCTGCGGACCACTTATGTGCACCCCTGGTTATTTAGCTCGTCATATTGCAGCCACAGAAATTCTTTTGTCCATGAAACCATAAAGCTGCACTTTCTTTTTGCCTTATAGTCTGATTTGTCATAACTTCTCCGTTTTGTGGTAAGCTTTTCTTTGGCTGTCACTTCTTCACCCCGACCTGTCTTATTTGGCTCAGCAGAACTAAAATATATATACTGGTACTTTTACACACGGACTCACATAAGCTCAGCGATTCTCTGCGCGATCAACCTCTCACATGTTTAAGCTTGCTGCGGGAGATTTCACTTGTCATGTTTGCATAGTAAGCTAACGATTAATAAGACGATGTCAGAGGAATTGGTGCACAAATTATCATCACTCACAGATCAGTGCTGTCATTGCAAAGTGAAAGCAAAAAAACAAGCGCAAATTCAAACGCGATTTCAATATGTCACATATTGACAGTGGCTCACCGATGCCAATGACATAATTACCCAGCTACATTTCTGAAAGAATGCAAAAGCATTGACATATATTTTTCCTACAATAGCCCGACGGGCAGGGCAGAGAGATTTTTGTAGCCCGACTGGAAAGATCGCTAGCTCCGGGACGTCGGGCTAGCGATTTTGCGAGCCCTGTATCTGATTGAGGAATCACTCATCTTTGGAAAAGAGAGTTTATTACAGAGAAATATCTCTTTCCAAAATAAAAGCTATACTATCCGCTTCTTCTGGGCTATATTCTCAGCAGCATAAGGAGAATCACGTGCTAACAGCTGTCTAAATGACTCGGCTAAAGTTAGTAGCATGCTTGTTGTTTTTGTCTTTGCACTAGGATGATGATGTCGGCGTAAATGTGCAGTCATATTCGTTGTGTTCCCACTAGTGCTTTCAGGTTAATCTCGTTGAAATGACCTTAACGCCACAACACGGCAAATCTCCGTTAACGAGCTACCGCCGATCGCCCCGTGCATGGGGCTAGACGGCCAACACGTTAACGAGCTAACTGCGCTAACACACTAGTTCACACCAATGTAATTAAGCATTGCATGGCACATCCAACATACTGTTTTACTTTAGTCCATGACTCGCTTACCTTCAGGGTCATACGTCACATGAAAACCAAAATAATTCCAAACGCCAGATCTGAATGAGGGTGGGGGAGGTCCATCTTGCAAGGAGAGCTTAACTTCTGTCTCGCTAGCTTGCCCTGCGCTCTTCCTCCTGACTATGCTGTCTGTGTTGAGCGCTCAGTGGATCTGCGCTCGACAGTGCAGCCTAGGCGGAGTAGTCGAACGCAGATTCACTGAGCGCTCAACACAGACAGCATCGTCAGAAGGAAAGTTGATAAAATAAATTACAAATGTTGTATTGTTCGATACATATGCGTACCGAACCGAAAGCACTGTATCGAACGGTTCAATATCGATACGAATATCGTTGCACCCCTAGTAATAAGGTCTGCATTTGACCATTAAAAACTCCGCATTAGGTGAGCAGTGACTCTCAGTAGTAGTGGAGTTCATGCACCAAGCATTGTTAATATAAATGCACAAACCTCCACCTCTGGTCTTGCCGGAGTCATCTGCTAGCCTGTCGGCTCGGTGTGTGTAGTGTCCTGCTAACTCGATAGCATTGTCCGGGCAGCTGTTGTTCAACCATGTTTCGGTGAAAAACATGACATTTGAGTCCATAATCCGTCTGTTGTTAGTGATGGAGAGCCGTATCTCATCCATTTTGTTTGCCAGAGAACGGACATTGGCGAGGAAAATACTGGGTAAAGGCAGCCGGTGTGGTGTTAGCTTTAGCTTATCCCGTAGCCCTCCGCGCCTACCTCGCCTTTGTTTACGATCTCGGCGCCGTCTGCGTGCACTTCCGCCCGGCCGGGAAGAATGGGCAGCCTCCGGTGTTCTGGAGATCTCTGGGATGAGTCGGAGATCGGCGACAAAACTGTTGGAGTTATGAGTCCAGATGTCCAGATCGGCGACAAAACTGTTGGAGTTATGAGTCCAGATGTCCAGAAGCTCTTGTCTGCTGTAGGTCAGCAACGCACAGCAATTCTGGATGAATAATCCGGTTAAAAGTAGATAAAAAACCGCTAAATAGCAGATTCTGGAGAGACACTGAGCCTCGCGTTGTTCACGCGCCGCCATCTTGGATGTCCTATGGACAGATTCCCCCACCTGAGCTGTAGATCTCTGCAGCTCGTCCAGAGTCACCATGGGCCTCTTGGCTGCATTTCTGATCAGTGCTCTCCTTGTTCGGCCTGTGAGTTTAGGTGGACGGCCTTGTCTTGGTAGGTTTACAGTTGTGCCATACTCCTTCCATTTCTGAATGATCGCTTAAACAGTGCTCCGTGGGATGTTCAAGGCTTGGGAAATCTTTTTGTAGCATAAGTCTGCTTTAAATTTCTCAATAACTTTATCCCTGACCTGTCTGGTGTGTTCTTTGGACTTCATGGTGTTGTTGCTCCCAGTATTCTCTTAGACAACCTCTGAGGCCAACCTCAGGGCAGTTGTGGAGCTGTTTTGCAAAGAAGAATGGGCAAGGATTTCAGTCTGTAGATGTGCAAAGCTGGTAGAGACAGACCCTAAAAGACTGGCAGCTGTAATTGCAGCAAAAGGTGGTTCTACAAAGTATTGACTCAGGGGGCTGAATAATTACGCACACCCCACTTTGCAGTTATTTATTTGTAAAAAATGTTTGGAATCATGTATGATTTTCGTTCCACTTCTCACGTGTGCACCACTTTGTGTTGGTCTTTCACGTGGAATTCCAATAAAATTGATTAATGTTTGTGGCTGTAATGTGACAAAATGTGGGAAAGTTCAAGGGGGCCGAATACTTTTGCAAGCCACTGTATCTATGCTCTAGCTGCGCAAGCTTTGGCCTTCAATGCTCGGAGTTCATAGGTAAAACCAGGGAGCAGAGCGAGTGAAGGAAACAGAGTGAGTTTTTACAGGAGCCAGAGAATCAAGGACATTGAGTAAACAATTTTTATAATATAATAACAAATCATCAGGAGCAGAATAGAAGTCCGGAATCTGAATATTGTCCAGTCTGGTAGTGAGAATGTCCATACAATGTTCTTGATGTTGTGGAATGAGATGAGACGGTTTGGTTTGGTAGAAGAGCAGCTGAGACTGAGGTTAAATGAAAGGAGGAAATGGTCAGTTATGGGAATTTTAGAGGCAGAAAGATTCGAGGGAGTAAGACCAGAACAGCAAATCAAGTCCAAGGTGTGCCCTTTGGAGTGAGTGGGAAAAGTCAATAAATTGTTTAAATTCAAAGCCCTCGAGACAGGGGGAAAAGTCTCTGGTGACCAGAAGGTCATTATTATATATTCATATTATTATATATGAATGTTGAAATCTCCCACCAAGATAACATTTGGGGAGAGAGATGAAGGATGGGTTAGCAGATTAGCAAAGTCACTGAGGAAGTCAGGGTTAGGTTTTGGGGGGGGGAGGGGGGGGGGGGGGACAGTAGCTATCATGGTGGGAATGGGTCCAGTCAGCTCACATGCAAGGCACTCTAGGGAGCTAAAGGTATGAACATTAACTGGCAGGACCTTCAAGTGCTGACGAAAAATGATCGCGAGACCACCCCCACGACCTGAGCAGCGAGGTTTAGAAAAGCAAACAAACCCCAGAGGAGTAGATTCATTTAGCGGAGAAAAGTCATCAGGTTGTTGCCAGGTTTCAGTTAAACAGAAAAAGTCAGACTTATTGCAGAGTACCAAGAGAGAACCCACACAAACACAAAGTCCCCAGCCAGTTGGTGGATTTGAACTCAGGACCTTCGTGCTGTAAGATAACAGTGCTAACCACCATGTTGCCACAAAATAAATGCATTCCGGTTATTTCCACTCATTTACAATAAACGTTCAACCACACGGAACATGCAACAAAGAAGCAGACAGTGAAAAGGTCTGAACAACTCACCATGTCTAAAAATGTGGCTTGGCATCGGTACATGTTCCTGTACACCTCTATAGGAAGCGTCATCTTGGACACCTCAGTGTTGGGACCCTGATCTGTTAATATCAATCATATACAGATAAGCTCATAATAAAATAAAATCTATTAATTATCATACACAAATTAGGTTTGGAATGATACCTGTTCAATGAGAGATACTTACTGCTCTTGGTGCCGTTTATGTGGCGATAGATGATGTAGCCCAGAGTGGCCCCGACGGAAAGCCCTGCAGCCAGAGCCACTATTTTCCCAGAGCTCAAGCTGGTCTTATGACCTTCCTTCACTGCATCCATGACACCTTGTGCACCCTGCAGGATGCTTTACCTAAACACACACACGACACAAGTCTCCATCCATTGGTACTATCAGCCTTATTAATGATCTACTCCTCCTTCTTCCATCCATGTTGCCAGCTACAGTTTATAGAATGTTTTTATTTGGACATCTTATTGCTTCGTCCTGAGAATGACCCCTTATTGCAACACAGAAACTGTGGCTCTCAAGAATAGTCATCAGCACACATTGTGCCACATCTACTTTGAGCTAGGTAAACATTCATAAATAATATGATTAAGAGCAAAGAGAATTTAAATATCAGTTATTTTTATAAAGATATCTTTGTTTCAATTAACAATAAATAAAACATCAAAAAGAACATTTAAACAGAAAAAATATATACTGTATCAGATGTTGCTCAAATTCAAACTCAAAAGCCCAGGACCTTTGAATTAGTTAAACAAAAGATTCAGGTCAGGCCACTACAAATATTCTTTGGTTTTTTTAAGAGGTGGACTTTCTGGTGTTTTGGATCATTGTGCAGCTCCAGAACCCAAGTGCACTTCAGCTTGAGGTCATGAACAGATGGCCAAACATTTCCCTTCAGAAAAACAACTTCATTTTGTGTTTACTTGCGTTATCTTTGTCTAATATTTACATTTGTTTGATGATCTGAAACAGTCAAGCGTGACGAGGAGGAAGGAAGGAAGGAAATCAGGAATGGGTCAAACACTTTTTTTTTCTTTTTACACCACTATGTATATACATACACAATGCAGTACTGAGGGTTTCTATTAAATTCAGATTTAGATAAAACTGTACTTTCAAATATGGACCATCTCATTCAAAAGATAAAAATGATTACATTGGTGTGGCTCCCAAAAATCAACTGTCTCAATGATGTTGCCTGTTGGAATAACCTCACAGGTACTTGGCCAATTTGACCAAAAAATGTAAGACTTTCTGTAAGATAAAAATAGACCGAGGATCAGTAGAAAGAAAACATGGACATTGAGACAGAGGAAGAAATATAAATATATAAACATAAAATGTGATTTTTCATATCTGAGACGATCTATACATCTTTATGTGATGTGTGTATCGGAAACATTGGCTTGAAAAAGGAATATGTACAATGAGCAATGTTTATTTGGATGGAGTGGTTTGTCATATGAAATTATTCAGAAAAGCGTTTTGAAAAGAGACTTTCTGGCAATACTTACAAATGAGAGAAAATATTTTTAAAGTCCAATTTATCATGAACAAGAACCAAGTGAGTGACTTTTTGGATCTTTATGAAGTTGCACATAAGGCAGCTGTGCTTTATAAACTGTTAAACAAATAGAAAAAGGACACCTTCAATACTCTGAGGATTTGGCAAAAGGACCTTGGATGTGCAATGAGCAAGAAGAACTGGTCTGGAGTACTCTCCAATACTAATAAATACCTTTTAAAAAGGCCCATGGAAAATTCATGCCATTTCTAAAGTAATACGTGGGTTTTATTTTACCCACTTATAGTTTGGATGTAATGTGCAACAATTTCTGTTGGAAATGTAAATCAGAAAAGGAACATTTATTCATGTTATTTGGGAATTTAAACAAGTGTATCCCTTTTGGGAAAAAAAAAATCTAGATCGTGTAGTGGACTGGTTAAGTTTGATAATACCCAAATCACCAAGGTTATGTTTTTTCTGAGACCAGTCGGTCTTACCCACTGCATCCAAATACTGCTTTGTGGTGGCAAAAGCAGGTGCTTTTACAGCCACAAGAATAACCCGAAGAGTATGGAAAGACACATCCTCCCCAAATTTCAAAACCTGGACAGAAGCTATGTAAGAAATTGGATCATACAGAAAATGTTGGCAAGAATTGACTATGATACTAAAAACTTTAGGAGATCTTTGAGAGGGCAGTTTGTAGAAATGGTTGTAGGTTAGAATCTCAAGCCCAGCCTTTCTTTGTCTTTCTGTTTTTATCCCAGTTTTCTTCCACTCTCTTTTTACATAGGCATGTAGTTATGATCAGCACATTCACGGAAAATCAAATAATGACCCCGTCTGATCTCGTTAAACAAAAATTTTAAGAACGACTTTCATGACTCACACTATTGAGTGTAGGCTTCAACCCAGCTGCCTTCTAATGAGAATCGTACTTAAAAACCCATTGAATGCGGCATGTCTTCCTAAATATAACACAACGTGATAATTGCACCCTGCATGCATTTGCTCAGGAGTGTATATATTTTGGGCATTTGATAGTTCTGTTTAGCAGCAGCTTACCACTTTAGGACAATAATATAGAACAAATATTACATTTAGATTCGAATACTGCATGCAGTCTCCTCGGACCTGCTCATACAAGATAAGCTAGCTGCTGCTTTCAGCACTGACACAAGGTAACTAAACGCCACTAGCATGCTCAGATACATGATATCACAGCCTTTATATGTTTTCGACGCTAATACGATTTAGAATCAACGGCATTTTGGAAAGAGTTTCCACTCCCTTCCCACTCGACCTTACCTGTCGATTTGTTAACCTCCTAGGAGGAAGTTCTCAATAAACCGGAAACAATATTTAGTATTTAATTTTCGAATATTGAATTTTCTAATGTGCAGCAGCAAATTAGCTATTAACACTAAAAAAAACACGTTATAAATAATTCACTATGAAAAATCTATTAACCACAAACGTGATTATTTAAATGAAACATTTTATTTTAAGCCGTCAACCGGAAGCCCACTTCTCGCTGCGCAAGCTGCGTGCAAGCTCTCTCAGCCCAGTGACTGTGAAGAAGAGGCGTTCCCCTCAGAATCAGACCTCAGCACCACCCGGTGGCAACAGACAGACATCACAGACAACCTGTGTGTCAACTCTTGTGCTGAATACATTCATTTGTTTTAATATTTGAGCAAATTTGTCGCAATTCCAATATTCAAACAAAATTTAAAAAGTACAACTGCTGACCATAATTTGTACTGTCAGTGAAACCAGGTGTTTTACTGAAAAAGGTACAGGCAAAACTTTAGTTTTCTAGAACCTTACCTGAAGGTTACAATTTGGAGAGCGATCTAGGATTATTTCCTGAAGGTAAGTTATGTAGAACCTTAAGAGAACTTGTTTAAACTGTTGATGTTATGGGAGAACCTCAGAGGACCTCCAGGGAATATTGCCTTCTATTAGTGCCTCAGAGAACATATTGCAACCACTACAGCTGTCTGGAAACGTCAGTCATATTTAAGGGCATTGCCTATAGTGATAGCTACAAAAAACAAAAAAAGATGTGATTTTTTTTTTCAGATAAAATGTAAAACTGTACGAACACACAATATCATTCTTCTCTTAGGATGGAAAAGAGAGCTTTAAACAGACTGATGTTTTTCAGGTAAGTAGGCATAATAGAATAGAATAGAATAGAATAGAATAGAATAGAATAGAATACTTTTATTTGTCAATTTCTTCAAATGTACTTGCCATACAAAGGAATTGAAATTACGTTTCACACTGTCCCATGCGTAGACATTGACAACAATAAGGTGCAGATGCACAACAAAAACAGCCCTAACAATAAAGTAATAAATAGTAATATAATAATATAAATAGTGCTAAAAGAAATACTAAAAATATATATATAGCAGCAGGTGTGTGCAATTGCAATGCAAGTCAGGAATGTTTTCAGTTCTTGGTTCAGAGAGTGTTTCCTTGTTGGAGAGTGTGCGTGGGTGAGTGGGGGGGGTAGAGTCCAATTCTGTCTTCCTATACTTCTGCCAATCTGGTGATTCTGCTGGCTGGGAGCCGGGAGGGAAAAGAGTTCAGCAGTCTCACAGCCTGGTGGATGAAGCTGTTGGTGAGCCTGGTAGTGCGGGAGCGGAGACTTCTGTATCTCTTTCCAGAGGGCAGGAGGCTGAACAGACAGTGCGCGGGGTGGGTTGCATCGTTGACAATTGTGATGGCTTTGCGGGTGAGGCGAGTGGTGTAAATGTCTTGCAGGGAGGGGAGTGGTACACCAACTATCCTCTCAGCTGTTCTCACAATGCGTTGTAGAGCTTTTCTGTTATAGTCAGTGCAGCTACCGCCCCACACAGTGATGCAGCTGGAGAGGATACTTTCAATAGTTCCTCTGTAGAATGTAGTCAGGATGGGTGGTGGAGCACTTGCCCGCTTGAGTTTGTGCAGGAAGTAGAGGCGCTGTTGTGCTTTCTTGGCCAGTGATGCTGTGTTGGTGGTCCAAGAGAGGTCCTCACTGATGTGCACCCCCAGGAACTTGGTGCTGCTCACCCTCTCCACCGCAGCGCCGTCGATGGTCAATGGGGGGTGACAGGTGTGGCCTCTCTGGAAGTTGACAATAATCTCCTTGGTCTTACTGACATTTAGCAGGAGGTTGTTGTCTCTACACCACGTGGTCAGGAGCTCAACCTCTTTCCTGTAGTGATGTAGTGTTGGTGATGAGCCCCACCAGCGTTGTGTCGTCCGCAAACTTCACAAGGTGGTTGGAGCTGTAGGTTGGTGTGCAGTCATGTGTCAACAGGGTGAAGAGCAGAGGACTGAGCACACAGCCTTGTGGAGCCCCCGTGCTCAGGGTGATGCTGTTTGAGACCTTGTTGCTCACACGCACCGCTTGAGGCCTCTGGCTGAGGAAATCCAGCAGCCAGTTGCAGAGGGAGGTGCTGAGGCCCAGTCTGTCCAGTTTACAGATGAGTTGTTGTGGTATTATGGTGTTGAATGCTGAGCTAAAGTCTATGAACAGCATTCTCACATATGAGTCTTTCTTGTCCAGATGAGTTAAGGCCGGGTGGAGGGCAGAGCAGATTGCATCCTCTGTGGATCGTTTCGCTCTGTATGCAAACTGGTGTGGGTCCAGGGTGGGAGGTAGGGTGGATTTGATGTGTGACATGACTAGTCGTTCAAAGCACTTCATAATAATGGGTGTCAGTGCCACGGGGCGGTAGTCATTGAAACAGGCTGGGGGGGGAGAGAGATGATACAGGAATATAAACATCCTTATAAATTGTCAAAGGAGCTTGCAAAGAAAAGCGTCTGGACTTCTTTAAGTTACTTGAAGACGTTTCACCTCTCATCCGAGAAGCTTCTTCAGTTCTAAGGTCAAATGGTGGAGAGTCCCAGATATAAACCTAGTGGGAGTGACCCCCCACAGAGGGACAAAAGGACCCCCTGATGATCCTCTAATCGCCTGAGCCAAGGTGTGTAACTGGGTGTGGGTCCCAATCAGCCAGAGTTTCGGGTGTGTTCATTGTGAAACCTGGCCCCACCTTATCATGCGAATTCCTGAGGTCAGATGGCCCAGGATGTGAGTGGGCGTTAAGGCGCCTGGGAAGGGATCTCAAAACTGGATTATAGATGGCAGAGAGTTGGTGTCGTAAACCACCACCTCTGTTCAAAGATGGTCGCTCACAGTGGACATACAGTAGATGGCTTCTTTCACTCCTCTTTCAAACCATCTGTCCTCTCTGTCCAAAATGTGAACATTGGCATCCTCAAAGAGTGTCCTTTATCCTTAAGATGCAGATGGACTGCTGAGTCTTGTCCTGTGGAGGTGGCTCTTCTGTGTTGTGCCATGCGCTTGTGAAGTGGCTGTTTGGTCTCTCCAATGTAGAGGTCTGAGCATTCCTCGCTGCACTGTACAGCATACACCACATTGTTAAGTTTGTGTTTTGGCGTTTTGTCTTTGGGGTGAACCAGTTTCTGTCTGAGCGTGTTGCTGGGTCTGAAATACACTGGGATGTCATGCTTGGAGAAAACTCTCCTGAGTTTCTCTGATACACCGGCTACATAGGGGATGACAATGTTGTTGCGTCTGTCCTTCTTATCCTCCCTCGCTGGTGTCTGGTCTTCTTTTCTGTGCCTCTTTGCTGACTTTAAGAACGCCCATTTAGGATAGCCGCACGTTTTGGGTGCTTCCTTTACATGTGTGTGTTCCTTCTTTTTTCCTTCAGGCTTAGAGGGAACATGTTCTGCCCGGTGGTGTAGGGTCCTGATTACTCCAAGTTTGTGTTCCAAAGGGTGATGGGAGTCAAAGAGGAGGTACTGGTCCGTGTGTGTGGGCTTCCGGTAAACTTCGATGTTGAGTTTGCCGTTCTCTTCAATGTGCACGGCGCAATCCAGGAAAGGCAAACAGTCGTCCTTTGTGTCTTCCCTGGTGAACTTGATGTTTTTATCCACAGCGTTAATGTGCGCAGTGAAGGATTCCACTTCTTGTGTCTTGATTTTGACCCAGGTGTCGTCCACATATCTGTACCAGTGGCTGGGTACTCTTCCTTTGAAAGAGCCAAGAGCCTTCCTTTCCACTTCCTCCATGTAAAGGTTGGCTACAATAGGTGACACGGGGGAGCCCATGGCACAACCATGTTTTTGTCTGTAAAAGCCTTCGTTGTACTTGAAATATGTAGTGGTGAGGCAGAGGTCTAACAGTGTGCAGATCTGATCGGGTGTGAAGTTGGTCCTGTCCTCCAAGGAGCTGTCTTCTTGTAGTCGTTTTCTGACAGTCTCCACGGCCTCCGTGGTGGGTATGCAAGTGAAGAGAGAGACTACATCAAAGGACACCATGGTTTCATCTGGATCCAGGGTAAGTTTCTGGCCCTTGTCAGGGCTGGGATAGCTCAGTAGGTAGAGTGGTGGCCCCTTGATCGGAAGGTCGGGGGTTCGATTCCCCTGAACAGCTACCCTGAGGTACCCCTGAGCAAGGTACCGTCCCTACACACT
The DNA here is from genome assembly GCF_041146795.1 of Maylandia zebra. NCBI lineage: Eukaryota > Metazoa > Chordata > Actinopteri > Cichliformes > Cichlidae > Maylandia > Maylandia zebra. Next base: position 3,315,911 of record NC_135174.1, on the reverse strand, counting down.
GCTCCCCGGGCGCCCAGTGGCTGCCCACTGCTTCACTGAGTGAATGGGTTAAATGCAGAGAGGGATTTTCCCCACGGGGACCAATAAAGTACACTTTCTTCTGAAGTCGGTGGAGTTCTTGATGTGGTGTGGGGTGTTCCCCACGAGAGGCGCAAGGATGGTAGCAAGGTGTTTAGCAATGTTGTAAGTGGCTGAGTTTATGGGTCTGAGGGGGGTGGGGGGGTTACTCCCACTAGGTTTATATCTGGGACTCTCCACCATTTGACCTTAGAACTGAAGAAGCTTCTCGGATGAGAGGTCAAATGTCTTCAAGCAACTTAAAGAAGTCCAGACGCTTTTCTTTGCAAGCTCCTTTGACTACGATGACCTGGATGACTGAGAACCTTCACAGACAGAGCCTTATAAATTATGTAATGCTGTAGGTGAACTCACTCACCAAAATATATAACACATAAAAAACTATAGCAGTAATATGCAACAAACACATTATGTAGCAGTGTTATTCGTAAAAGAAAAAAAAAAAAGCACACCACAATGTGTTTCACATAAAAAAATACATTGACACAACTATTTGTTTGACATTTGTTTTCAAGTACATTTTGGTGTTGATACTCACACACTGAGGTTATGAATGTACAACGTTTTGCAGCTCTTGATACTTTTTTCACTGGAACTAGCACAATCCCATTCGGATGAAAAAATATTTCACTAAACACATTATGGATAAATCAAAGCTGTCCACAGTTCCCTTTATTTTTCCTTTTTCCCTAACAGAAACCACCCTTTCTTTCAGGATAAACCTCAGTGATTAACCACATATTTGTTATTTCTCTATACGCAGCAGTTATATTTGTGTTGAAAATACCTCTGCAAATACAGGAAACAAATATTAAACAATTGTTTTAAATGTTTCCACCAGAAACTTAACTAGAGGATGCAACACCGCAGGGACTTAATTTAGTTGTACTTGTTACAACAATAAAGATATTCTGATTCTATTCTCCCCATTCTCTCAACCTCTCAGCTGGTGCTTGGCTGGTTCCTCTTGGTCCACCTTATCCTCACGCTGCTGAATTTGTCCTGCCCTATCATCAAATGTGGAAAACAACAGTTGATGATAATCACCTGTCACCTTGCAGGAGGGCACTTTTCAGTCTCTCCCAAATCTGGATTCAATCAGTAAATCAACCACGGCAGTTAACAAAAATAACAACAAAATGTATCAAAAGTTTATTAAACATCTGTTAACTTGCCAGATGAAAACACAATTTTGACATGGACATACTTTATAAAATAAGAGAGAGAGGAAATGGGAAAAGAAAATTGCACGTACATACAAAGAATTTTTTTATTTATTTTTTTTTGGGGGGGGGGGGGGGGGGGGGCACATGTGATATGCATTTAAGCTTTAAAACATTGCAATATCTAAAATGGAAACCAAAGAGCAGTTCATTCTGAAGCCAGATACAAGAACATCTTAGAAGACATAAAGACCTGGATGACCTCTAATTAGCTGCTTTAAAAAATTCAGATCAAACTGATGTTGTTGTACTCTGCCCTAAAAAGCTTCGAAATATGGTATTTAGACAGATGCTTACTCTGGATGGCATTACCTTGGCCTCCAGTAACAATGAGAAATCTTAGTTTTTTGACCAAGACATGTCCCTCTGTGCATATAATACACAAATATATAGGACTACCTTTTTAAAAATTTGCATTTTCATCTTTAAAATGAGAAATATCCTGTTTCAGAGTGATGCTGGAAAATTTACTTTATGCATTTATTATCTCTAGGCTGGACTACTGTAATTCTTTATTATCAGGATGTCCTAAAAACTCCCTGAAAAACCTTCAGTTAATCCAAAATGCTGAAGCAAGAGACCTGACAGGGACCAGAAAGAGAGAGCATATTTTGCTCATACTGGCCTCTGTTCATTAGTTCCTTGTTAAATTCAGAATAAAAATTTTAAAATCCTTCTCATCTTCTAATCAGAAGATGGTTCAATCCCTGGCTTCTCCAGTCTCCATGCTAAATAGCCTTGGGCAAGATATTAACCCCAGGAGTATGGATGTGTGTAAATATTTCACTTACAGTGAAAAAGGGCTTGTATGAATTAGTGAATGAGGCATGTTGTATAAAGAGCTTTGATTGCTCAGAGAGTAGAAAAAAAGTGCTATATCAAAACCAGTCAATTTACCATATACCGCTGTATATAATTTAAGTACAGCACCACTTCCTGAGTCATCTGACGGTTTGCCAGAATCGTTTTGAGGCTGACTGAAGGTATTGTTCCATGGTCTCACTGAAATCCTCCCATAACACAGTTTTTGCATCAGCCACTGCTTGAACTGCACTCTGCTTGGTATGCCAGTACCTTTCAGCTGCCTTTGTTATCCTACATGCTAGCCAAGCCTGATAAGACTCCTTCAGTCTGACAGCTCTCTTTAGGTTGGGTGTCCACCACCTGGTTCTGGGATTACCACCACTACAGGCACCAACAACCTTCCAGCTGCAATTCCTTGCAGTAGCTTAGGCAAGGAAGTTGTGGAACATTCTCACTTGGACTCAATGACCCCAGCCTCTTTTAGAATGGAATAAAAGCCAGGGAAGGCTGGAGGGGAGCTGGGATAATTCCTTAATCATGCTCTTCCTACTTCAGTAACAACAGGACCTGGAGGGAAAGGATAGATGAGCAGGAGACCCGATGGCTGTAAAGCTGTCTGGAGCAGAGCACAGGTTTGTTGGTGTAATCATACTGTAAAATAATCAGTTCCCTGCAACACAGACTGTGTACACACAGTGTTATTGCAGTGGAAGGCGGGAAGGTGCAGCCACAGATGGAGAAAATGACAACCATCACAGCCTGCACATGTCCAAGACCAAACAAAAAAACAAAACAAAAAAGAGATGAGGTGGTTTTGGGGCTGACTGGATATTACCACTGGTTCATTCTGAACTTTGTAGAGCTGACCAGCCCCTAACGGACCTCTCTGAAAAGGTGTCCAAGATCTGCTACAGTGGATGGAGGAGTGCCAGGTGGCATTTGTGCAGGTTAAAAAGGCTCTCTGTGGGGAACCTGTGCTGCACACCCCTAACTTTTTCCTGTTAGAACGGGAAAGGTGGTACTGTTGAAAAAGAGTTCTTGGCAATACAGTGGCTTCCTGAAATGCCCATTCACTTTGTTTGGATCACGTCCCACTGGCTCCAGTGTATGAAGGACGCCATTGCCTGGATCACCTGGGATTAGCTCTCCAGCCTTTTAAGTTAAAGGTGGCCCATAAGCCAGGGGCACAGATAATCGTGGCTGCTTTCTCCAGCTTGTGGGAAAATGGGTGGGAGGTAGAACTGGCCAGATGGCTCCGCTTGCCTAAGTCGGGCAGTGGGGTATTTAGAGAGGATGGGTGGGGCAGCAGGTTCAGGGAGCAATGCTAAGGAGGCTGGCTGGTCAGCTGAAACTAATTCCCTAATCATTCTCTCTCTTCATTTAAGTAATGCTGCGATTGAGCAAAAATCCTGTGGTATTTTTCCTGTGGGATAAACAAACTGGTGATAGCTAACCAACCACAAATTGTAGTGGTAGACAAGTAGAGGAAGAAGGCTGTAGTAACATATTGATAAGATTAGGAGGGTGAAGGCAACAGTGATACCTGCGGTAACAGGAGAACAATGGGCAGACGGGGAGATGATCACAGGTTGAAGGATAAATACCGCCCACAGGGTGGGTGGTGTGTGTGTGTGTGTGTGTGTGTGTGTGTGTGTGTGTGTGTGTGTGTGTGTGTGTGTGTGTGATCTGTGCCCTTCACTGGACAATAGTCTAACTGCATGTCTTCTTTATTCATGTGATTGTCTGCAAGAGAATATAATCCTTACATTTTGCGGTACTCTGACAAAATGGACGAATATGGGAAAAAAATGGATGAAACAATCTGTCAATATTACTTATTACAATGACGAATATTTACAAAATTCCAAAAACCTAGGACACACATGGAATAAAGTGAGGTTTTTAAATCACAACTACTGTGACAGCCAATGAATATTGCAAACTTTGCAACCTGCACATGCCATATGTGAATTCAACTTTATTCCCATACATATAAAAAAAAACAAAAAAAAAACAAAACAATATTATATATACACAATTCCAACTCAAAACAAAGGTTTTGGGGGGATTTTTACATTTTCTGAAAAACAATTTTAATTCTCGATCACTCACAGGGTTAACATGCCCCTGGCAAAATTTATTTTGAGGCTGTTGAGGAACGTGTTCTCAACTAATAGTATTCTGAAGATTTTCAGAGAACTTGACCTGTGACCTTAAGGTTAAGGCCACTGAGATTCAAACTCATTCGATATTTTTAGTAGATACACCCACGTATCAATTAAAAAAATTAAATAAAATCCTGTGTCGCTACATTCTCTAGCTATTACATTCCCAAACTTGGGTGTCCACATTGATCCCCTTGACGACAATACCCCATCAACCTTTTATGTCTCAGGGGTAAAAAAATGACTCATTGTCAGGTTGTATTGCATAATGTCTCTCTTCATGACTCTAGACTTATTCTCTGTTACAAGCTCAACAACCTAAATAGTTCCTGTTCCTGTCAACTAACAAACTACACAGTGCAGTAAATAAACCCAAACACATCAGCAAATATGAGAGAACCTGAGTGGCACTTCATGCTTTAGTTTCCTTTCTAACTCTAAATGGGAAAACCTCCTTTACAAAATAAATTAGCCATTTTTAATAAAAACACATTCAAGTGTGCATCTTACCTCCTCAAATGTTTTCACAAACAACGTTTATTCGACTGTTTGTTTCTGTATTCAGTGAAATAGAACTAAGTTCTTCAAAAGTACTCATGCCTATATTTATAATTATTACAAACTTTGGGGCTCCACGGGTACCTTTTTTTTTTTCCAGTGTTCCCACTTGACTTGTTAAAAAAAAAAAAAAAAAAATCATCAAAGCTAGTCAGATGATATGCAACAATTCAACATGTCTCAGTGGATGTCACATTAAGATCCTCTGAAAGTGAAGTAGCATTTAGCGGAACGTTTCTGGAGTGGACCCCATGTAAAACGTTTCTCAGATGTAGAACAGATGTGAAGAAGATGAAGCAGGAGCTTCTTCAGAAATTATTCTTCATGTCTTTCAAGAGTTCAGACAACAAACTCTTCTGACATCATTTAAATGTTTGTAATTAAATTGGATTCTTTGGAGTCTTTCTTTTCCCTGCCTTTTTTGTCATGAATCAACTGTTAAAAAACGGTCCCAGAAGCTCGAACAAATGTGTCAAACTGCCCTCATGGTTGTTCGACTTTTGCTTCGCCTGGCCGCAGTGCAGTTAGGCTTAAATTGTCTGCTACAGCATGTGCACCAAGCTGGCTCCTGGTATTGCCCCACCAACCGACTTCAGAACGGAGAGTTCATTCCAAGCTTCGTTTCAAACTGCAACTTCTGTCTCTTCTGGTACCGAACTCGCACCCTTTGAAAGGACACAGAGGACAAACCAGAGCTTATAATCAACAAACGCACAAAAAAAACAATTTAGCAGCAATTCAGTGCTCTGAGGAGTGTAAGAGTAAAACAAAGACTGACCTGAAATCTAAAAAATTAATAATCATCATCATCATCGTCATCATCATATTATTATTTAATTAATCAATGGCTAATATCATTATTATTATTAATATCATTATTATCATCATCATCATTATTATCATTATTATTATTCCACCACCACATGTTCATGCTACCCTCTTTCTGTTTCTAACATTTGTACAGAACATATTGTCCATCCATCCATTCGCTTCCGCTTCTCCTTTCCAGGGTCGCGGGGGGCGCTGGAGCCTATCCCAGCTGTCATAGGGCGAGAGGCGGGATACACCCTGGACAGGTCGCCAGTCTGTCGCAAGGCTAACACAGAGACACAGACAACCAGTCGCACTCACATTCACACCTATGGGCAATTTAGATTGATCAATTAACCTATCCCCACTAACTGCATGTCTTTGGACTGTGGGAGGAAGCCGGAGTACCTGGGGAGAACATGCAAACTCCACACAGAAAGACCCCGGCCTGATGGTGGAATTGAACTCAGGACCTTCTTACTGTGCAGCAAAAGTGCTAACCACCGTGGTGCCCGTGCAACGTGAATCAGAATCATATTGCTTCTAATCGTTTTCCAACTATTTTATACTATCCCTTCTCCCCCCCCCCAACACTACTGATGTATTTCTAACAGCTTCTTCTATTTCGTACCGTATCTCATGTAGCTTCACCACTTCATTGACTACAACCACCAGCAGCAGGGAGACAGACACTAGCAGCCAGGCCTCCAGCGGTATGTCAGCCAGTTTAAAGCACAGGACAGTAGTCTTGTCACACCACAACTGGTAATCCACTGTGGCTTGAACAATTTGGCTGACCAGTCTGGTGAAAAGTACAGACAAGAGGATTTCATACATATACATACCCTTTTCCATTAGTACCTACTCGTGTCGGCTTGGTATGGCTTAACAAGGGTTTTTAGGGTTCGCCATGGGACGATAGTAGTGACTGGTAGCAGGTACCTTTTTAGTACCTGCTTGGCCACAGTCTCAAGCGGTCCAACCAGGTACTAAAATGTGACATCAAACCGCATGCCACCGATTGGCTAATCGGTGGCGTCACTTGATGATTCACGAGAGCGTCTCCTTATCGAAAATCATAACCGCCATTTTTGAAACATGACAACGAGGTAAATGGGTACACAACAAATAATACTGTGGTCTTCAAGTCTGACAAAACGCCACCGACTGAGGAATGGGAATAGCATCGGTCTGATATCCTCCTCTACTGTCTTGATGCATGCTCAATCATCCTGCTAAGTAAATCCCAAAGAGTTAATTCTGTTCATCTGGACGTTTTTAGTTTTCAAGTGATTTTCTTCAGTCACAGATGACTGCAGGTCTCTGCAACCTTATAAACAGTACCTTTGCACAATGACAAGCCCAATGTGCTGTGAGGTCAGACCACACTGATCAACAACCACAGATCAAAGACCACTGATCAATGCCCATGAGTACTATTCATAGAGTTGGGGAATGGTTGCAATCACAGCATTGTATGATGGTGAAAGATGTCCCCTCCTCGATTCAGAGGAACTCTTTCCCTTTTCACATAAATGGCCTCCTTGACTCCCCACTCAAACTAGCAAACTAGTGTTTAAACACAACGTCCACAGATGAACACAATCAACTCCTTGGGGCTCTCCTTGTGTTGTGGTGTCATGTGTCGCATGCAAATGATGTAACCGGAGACTCTGCTGCGTTACTATTAAGACTTCACGCACGTTCGTGGTATATTGATTGTAACGAGCCGATCCAAGTAGGTACTAATAAAAAAAATTGCTAACAAAGACTCAAAAACAAAGGCAATCCCAACTGATTTTACTGTAACGTATAAAGTATCATAAGACAAGATCTTATTATGGTCATGACTACATTTTACATTCTGCCAACTCTGAGGTAAACAGCAGAACTACAGTTCTGTGCAGAAGTCTTGAGCCACCCACCTGTTTTATATTTTGTTTCGAAGAATTCAGAATTTGTATTTTTAAATATCTATAGGCAATAGTTTTACAGACATTATTAAGCTCTTTCAAAGTTTTTCTTTGGACATTAGGTGCTTTTTTTTTCCAGTTTTCAGTCCAGTCCTTGTACCTAATCATTTTCAGAAGAATGTTTTAACACTGGCCAATGACTCATGCAGGCATAAAAAGGCACCCAACTCAACCAATGAAGGATAATGATAACAATGTTATAAAAACTGACAAAACACAATTTTAGAAATAAGAAGGAAAAATCCAGCGAAGACCTAAAAGTCCTCCTTTGAAATGCATCTGATCTTTCAGTCATTTACTGTTTGACCACGACTCAGTAATGACTTCCATGGAGTGTGGCTATCAAGAAGCCATTCTTAAGAAAGGGAAACAAGAAGAAGAGCTTGAGGTAAGCCAAATTGCACAAAAACGGGACTGAAAATCAGGGGTATCAGGACTTATATACAGCTGGACAGAATTGTTAGCCCGCTATGTAAATATAATTTTTAAGCACACGTTTTAACAGTACTTGGAAAATACTTGAATTTTTTCCCCCCAGTACCATCACTTTGGTCTTCTGGAGGTAGTTCTTCACCACGAGTTATATATGATTTGGCTCCTTGTCAGGTTGGAAGACAAAGCAACAACCCAGAACCACTTTTACTATGGACTGCATGAGTTTTTCTGTTAAAATCTTCACATTTCCCTCTTTCTTCATGATTTCATCGACCATGATGAGTTTTCCCACTTCCACACTTGCTGCAGCATCCCCATAGTTTGGTGTGAGGACAGTATGCTTTGGGTTGCACACATCTCCCTTCTTTCTACAAACATAACCAATGTCTTTGGCCAAAGAGCTAGAATTTTGTCTCATTTGATCAAAGGACACATTTCCTACCTCTGCCAGTATGATGGCTGCATGCAGCCACACAACTGAAATACTCTGTTACCTGGAGCTGGTTTAAGTGCAGAGGCAACAGAATGGACTTAACCATCTGTTGTGACGATTCAGGGGGGAATGGGGTTTCTTCTTGTATTATGTTTAGCTATTGCTTTGTGGTTTTCCCCTTTTATTTATACAATAGTTCATTCAGTCACTATATAAGTGGAGCTGTCTCTCATTTGGGGAAGTCTGTTTGTTGAATTATGATATTTTGTACTTTTTTTGAGTATAATTTTGTTTAGTTAACCTCTTTTATGGGCCCACTTAATTATTAATATGGCTTGTTTCTGTCATTTAATTTTTGTAATAATTTTGTCTTTTTTGGAGGGTATAGTAAAACCTATTTCTTGAAGTGCATGTATGTTCTCATAGCCAGGTTTGCTCTGTACTGGGTGGCTCACTTCCTCATGTTCCTCAAACTTGGAAATGTTACAACTTTTTATATTCAACTGCTTTGTGGGCATCAATAAGTCTTTTTCTAAAGTCTAAATTGATTTTATTTCTTTCTGGCCTGATGCTTTCTCAAGTGACAGCTCAGACATTTTTTCTACTGTATAAATAAGATAAATCCCAGTTTTAACTCGAAGCTTTGGTCATTTTAAAGTCAAAGCACATCATTGCATAGCAGTGGTTTGGGCTACGGCTCAATGGAAAAGGTCAATTTTTCAGAGGGATAATAATACTGACCCCAGGCATTTTTGGGTTTTTTTCTGAAATTATTCTTTCAATATGTGCAAATAAAAATATTTTGTGCTTTCTAAAGAAACCTAATGTATTTAGAAATGCTCGTTTGAAAATCTCTTCTGTTAAAAAAAAAAAAAAAAAGTACTTGGGAAATTTTGACATCAACTTGAAATTTCGTAGTGGGAGTAATCATTTTGTTCTTATCTGTACGCAGAATAAGAACAAAAGCAATCTATAAAACACGGTGAAGACTGTAATGGTTTAGGTCTGCATGGCTCTTCAGTGGAGTTATGAACATGGAAATGTACAATTAGATTTTTATCCACCATCCACTACCACCTGGAAAGCAACTGATTGGCAATGGCTTCATTTTTTAGCATGACAATGGTCACAAATATGACACCGATGCTGTAAAAATAACAAGGTTTCTACACGTACCAAGATAGAAAATGTCTAAACTATTTGCTGCACATATACTTTCATAGCAAAAAATCTAAATGAAGCATGGATCAAGACTTTTGCACGGTACTGAGTTTTCTCTCAGGTGGTAACGTTGCAGCAACATAACCACAATGTTCAAAGTTTGATTCTAGCTTTGTGAGTGCAGTATGTCAACACAACATTGCATTCACTTTGAAAGTTGTCTTGCAATCTCATTAGTAAATATGTCTCTAAACATTGCTTAACATCTTTAATAGACAAACACATGAACTCCAGCACCAATCTGTTCATTTTAACCCTGTTGTAAGTACAGTATCTAAAGCTAAATGTACTGGTGTTTATACACTGCAATTTTCTAGTCTTACTGATCACTCAAAACAGGGCTGCTGAAATCTATTATAAAACCAGCGTTAATCTTAGTCCTTGATGTTTGCAAAGATGTTGATAAACACTGGGCTTTAACATTATCTAAAGAACATAATTACTTACACCACAGGTACAGTGACACACCACCAGGTATTGCTGAATGGGCTCTTTTTCCATAAAGGCTGCGAGCGATGGACATAGCTCAGGGAGATTACCACTGGTAAATGACAGAACAACAATAAGAAAAGTTCGATTTTAAAAAAGAAAACACAATCACTCATCTTTAACATGGGAGTTTTACTGATCATCTCGTGATTATCAAAACAATCTGTGTTCAAAATCCATCCATCCATCCATCCATCCATCTTCATCCGCTTTATCCGGGGCCGGGTCGCGGGGGCAGCAGCCTAAGCAAAGAAGCCCAGACCTCCCTCTCCCAGCCACCTCCTCCAGCTTATCCGGGGGAACACCAAGGCGTTCCCAGGCCAGCTGAGAGATATAATCTCTCCAGCGTGTCCTGGGTCTGCCCCGGGGCCTCCTCCCGGTGGGACATGCCTGGAACACCTCACCCATCCTTGTCAGATGCCCGAACCACCTCAGCTGGCTCCTTTCGATGTGGAGCAGCAGCAGCTCTACTCTGAGCCCCTCCCGGACGGCCGAACTTCTCACCCCATCTTTAAGGGAGAGGCCAGCCACCCTTCGGAGGAAGCTCATTTCTGCCGCTTGTATCCGCGATCTCGTTCTTTCGGTCACTACCCACAGCTCGTGGCCATAGGTGAGGGTAGGGACGTAGATCGACCGGTAAATTGAGAGCTTCGCTTTTACACTCAGCTCCCTCTTCACCACGACGGACCGGTGCAGCGTCCGCATTACTGCAGCTGCAGCCCCAATCCGTCTGTCGATCTCCGGTTTCCTTCTCCCATCACTCACAAACAAGACCCCGAGATACTTGAACTCCTCCACTTGGGGCAGGAACTCATCCCCGACCCGGAGTGGGCACTCCACCCTTTTCCGGCTGAGAACCATGGCCTCAGATTTGGAGGTGCTGATCCTCATTCCCGCTGCTTCACACTCGGCTGCGAACCGTTCCAGTGCGAGCTGGAGGCCCTCACCCGATGAAGCCAACAGAACCACATCATCTGCAAAAATCAGAGATGAGATTCTGAGGCCACCAAAGCGAAAGCCCTCCGCCACTTGGCTGCGCCTAGAAATCCTGTCCATAAAAATTATGAACAGAACCGGAGACAAAGGGCAGCCCTGGCGGAGCCCATCACCCACCGGGAACGAGTCCGACTTATTGCCGGCAATGCGAACTCTTGCAACGGTTGTATTGGGATCGAATGGCCCGTAGCAATGGGCCAGACACCCCATACATTTTGAACACACACCAAGTATGGGTGAGTTCAAAATGTTCATTTTTTTTTTTTTTCAAACTACCTCTCTGAAAATGGGCCACGTCCACATGTACATGGGTATTTTTGAAAACGCAGGATTTTCTATGTGTTTGCACCTTTCGTCCACATGTGTACGGTGTTTTTGATCACTGAAAACTAAGATTTCTAAAAAACTCCTGCCAGGGTGGAGGTTTTCAAAAACTCAGTTTTTGCGTTTGTGTGGACGAGGAAAACTGAGATTTAGTCATGCAACGTCAGAGGTGTGAGCCTCTTTTGACGTGACGTTATTGTTTACATGAGATTAATTTCTACAATTGCGGATATAGACAAAATACTATTGGTGTTAATCTATGTGCAGTTTTTACACACTTACATATACACACACACTTACTGTCCCTCCGTTTAGAAAGGCAGAGGCGTCAGAGTGAACTTCGCACATGGCTTATACATTCAACCAGTGTTGGGAAGGTTACATTTTAAAATGTATTCCACTACAGATTACAGATTACATGCCCCAAAATGTATTTTGTAACATATTCCGTTACGTTACTCAATGAGAGTAACATATTCAGAATACTTTGGATTACTTAATATATTATCATGCTTTAGAACTACATGAATGTACTATTGCTGTGATTTATTACTATCACTGAAGGCTACTCGCCATACCAATACCAACTAGATATTTAAATCTTAATATAAATGAGTAACAGTAGGTGGACATTAGGTAAGGCTGCACTTTTTGCAGCGATCTCGTATAGAAAACTATTCCGCGTGTATATAAAACAGGTCCGCGGCTTTGAACCGTAGTAAAGGGACCTCTGGCTAATACGGGCTTGTAGCTGAAAACTAGCTTTACTTTGTTGTCTGGGTCAACTTTGCAAGCGAAAGACAGAGAGAGGCGTTGAAAGACTGCTTCAACGGAACTTATTGTTTCGGAGGAAAACACGAACACGGTGTACAGTCGAGTCTTAACAGCTTACTTACAACTGGGCTCGTCAGGCACTCTTCTTGGCTGCAGTGGTTATTATTATATTTACATGCTCACAGACACATAACGGATATGACAGTCCATTCTCGCTGCAGCACGGACTACACTACCCATGAGGATACATTCTTTAAGGCTATGCCTGTAACACTCTGCCTATTGCCTTCATTTTAAATACTTTTTTGAATAATAAAATTTTTTTTTTTTTTAAATTCCGTAAGTAGAGGTGACATGGGCCGTGAGATTGAGACACAGACATTAGAGCCTCTTAATGGTTGTATTCTGAGTACCACCCTTTTAAACAGTAAATGTAATACAGTTACTCATATTTTGTATTTTAAATACGTAACGGTGGTACATGTAATCCGTTACTCCCCAACACTGCATAAAACACAGCCGCTTAATGTATGTATGCTGTATCCATTTTGTTCATTCCTAAGCTGTGAGTCTACACCAACCTGTCTTTAGTTATTAGCATTTGAAATGTTGAAGGCACCCCCCCAAGAAGACGGAGGGAAGCCCTATCCCTAGCAGAGCACAGTGTGGGTAAAAAAAAAAAAAAAAAAAAAAAGAGAAAAAAAAAAAGCAGTTTCAGGTGATTTGGGCAAACCTAAGCTCCGAGAACAGAATAAAAATTGTTTTATGGTCCCGCAAATTGACCAGAGGGAGGAAAGGGGTTTTCATTTACTAAAGACGCGCTCCAGTGGAATACTCTAAGATCCTGACTGCCGTTGTCATAGAGCTCACAAACTGCTTTAAGACATCATAAAAATCTAAAGGACACTTGTACATATCTATGAAGGCGCTCTTACCTGTGTGCAAGACAAGAAACCCTGCCATGATCTTCTGCGTCATCAGCAGACCGTTAGACAGTTCAAAGAACCACTGAGGTGCACTAGGTGAAACGCTGCAGATATATGGAAATATATTTGTTTTTAACATGTTGCTTACTTGTTCTTCATTATTGCTAATCTAACTGCATTGTAATTAATTTTAGCATTAAGTCTATGAGTGGAACAGCTATGGACTGTTGCAGGTTATTGTTACTCCTACCTCTTTGCAAATATATTACAGGAGGCAGTGGTGTTGTCTGAGGAGTTCAGGTTGCAGTGTGACAAACTGCTCAGGCAGACCGCTTGTAGGCTAAACCCAAAGGCCAACAGGTAGGCACACATAGTCAGGCCAAACTTCAACAGGAAACAGCCAAGGAAGTAGTTCTGAGTCTGGTTAAAGAGGTTGGCAAACAGACATACACAAATTCATCCAAGATTTCAGTAGCTGATCTGGTAATGTAGCTGTTCCTTTTCAAATCACTTTATCAGCTAATGTTACAAAATAGCCATCAGATTCATGTATGGCTAATTGTATCTTGCTTGCCAAGGTTATTGCTAGTAAGACAGCAAATACTAGCCTAGCCTGCCAAATGACTTCAATAGTTAATGTGATCCTTCATATGAACTTACCCATAAATTCTAAAGTCAAATGACTGAACAAAACAAAGATTTATAACCACTTTCTTCAGTAGTACCGCAAAATATAGAATGGCTAGTTATTACTAGCTGTTGTAACTCTTTTATTCAGTGTGATTGTTTTTTAATGTTACTCTTAATTGATCTGTTATTGTATATTTTTCACATGTTCGTATGGGATATTGTATTTGTTTTAAATGTTATGTACATGTATTTTGACTTTAGTTGCCATGATGCCAGGTTTCTCTTGGAAATGAGATTTTTAATCTCAATGAGATTTTTTTACCTGGATAAATAAAGGACTAGTAAAATAAAAAATAAAAACCAAGCTATGCAACATGTATTTTGCAATAGTAGCTGCAACTTTGTTGTCATATGACTGATGCTGAGGAAAACAGTAGACGAAATAGTCCACCATTACAGTGCAGGACATTTTTGTGCATGTCTTGTAATTTGCCAGTTGTAACTGTTATGGTCGTGTCTATAATTAATTCTTTCTCTGAGGTTGAGCAGAGTTTCTTTAAGTAGATTTTATTAAGCATTCATTTGAGTGGATACAGGAAATAGATACACTGTGTGAACAATAAAAACCTGAATAATATCACATGAGTATACTCTATTTCTCATACTTGATACTACCTTCTTTGGGATTGCGTCCAGGTTCTTCCCTGTGGCAACTGTCATAACTGTACTATCAGGTGGCTTTCCCAAAAGTGACACACTGCCAACAGAGAACAAATTAGAACCAGTTTCTTCACGAAACAACAAAATAACAATGAATTATTAGTTTCTAGATATTTACAGTATGTATGTACCTTAGCAGAGGGCAGCTGAAGCATGACACCCAGAGGATGTCAGTGGTGTTCATGGGAGGAGGAAGTTGAGCTAAGCAGGCTAAGAACTGTAACACCAGAAGCACATCATGCAGTAAATTACACAGAAATAGGAAGATGTTTAATGCAGTGTAAACAGGCACATCTTCAGAATTTATGAATCTTCCCTTCTCACCTGGATGATAACCAGACTGAGTTGACACTGCAGCAGAAAGAGGAAGCACTTGCGAATGCCGTAGGTTGTGTGTCGTGCCTGCAACACATTCAGCCAAAGGCAGATACATTTATAAATGTAACATTACTCTTAGACTGATCGGGTACACAAGGGCCTGTGTGCATCTAACCTGTTCTATGAGTTTGACCATGCTCACACTCTCTCCTTGGTGGAAGGTAACAGAACAGCCCATGCTGTTGAGCTGTCCAGACAGCCTCAATGGAGACAGTCCTTCGACCTCTCCATTAAATCCTCCCCCAGTGGCATAGCCAAAAGTCTCCCACAAACACTGAGATGGATACAAAGGGTCCAAAGCAATGCTGTAAAACAGAGGTCAGGTGGCGCGATTAAGTCTCAGCTTTGACTGGACAATTCAAAGAAACAGAGTACTGAAGCAATTACAAGCTCATTTTTTTGCTGATGAGTAAACCATCATCTCCAGCACACTGCAGCTGGAGTCTGATTAAGAGACTTGTCCATTCATTCTTCCAACTTTGCATTGGATTTCTAAAACTATAAGTCACTTGCTTAAAGGAGACCTGTTTTATTCTAGTTTGGCCAGGTGCAGTATACAGGATACACTGTGGCATGAAAGTGTTTTTGAATTAATCTGCAAATATTCCAAATGATTTATTATCTCTTTGGTAGTCCTTGTTCTGCTTTGCAGCCTCAGTTAGCCCCATATTAGAAAAAGAATTACTGTAGCTAACTGCAGTCAGTGACAGAGTTGTGACAACCTACTGCAGAGGCAGTTGATTCTATGTTATGATTGCGCATTTTATTATTAGCATACCTTAGGTCACTCTGAAGGAACAGGCGGCTATTGCGGAAATTGCCAGCGCTCCCCAGACAGCACGTAACCTCCCTGTTTTCCTGCATGATCGTGATCATCTCACACATGGCTGAAAGGAAGTGATACAGGCATGTGGATCGTTGGTTCACTTTTGTTAAACTTTACTCAGAATACTAAGTAGTAATGTACTGGACATCTTGTACACAATATGGTACCCATATGTAAGATAAGACTTACTTTCAGGCGTACAGTCTGTGAAGAGTGGCACCAAAAGAGGCACATTATCAATGTTCTTCAAATGAGGACGAACCTGGTGGATCCCACGAGGTAACTTGGCCTTTACAAAATATATGGAAGCAATACATAAAACACAAGACTGAGCAGACTTTGCTTTTGCCTCTGTGGGCTAGAACAGTAGTTTCACTGGTTAAGAGCAAATTACCCTGTTACAGTCCTCCAGGAAGCTGGGGACATCGCTATCTGTGGGCTGGAAACTGGCCAGGTCAGAGTGAGCTTCCTCTTCTGGTAGCAGGGGACCTTCTGCTTCATCCCGAGAATCTGTGTTACAGAAAAAATATAGTGTGGCTTCCTCTACACTTATTAAGAAGCATTACTGAAAAAAAACAAAAAAAACAACGAAAAACACCAAAAGATAAGATAAGATAAGATAAGATAGAACTTTATTAATCCCTCGGGTGGGTTCCTCTGGGAAATTCGACTTCCAAAAAAAAAAAAGCACAGCAACGACCGAAGTACATTTACTCATACACTCTTAAGATACACAGTATATTGCATACAGTATGTTGTATACAGCAGCGGTCCCCAACCTTTTTTGCGCCACGGACCGGTTTATGCCCGACAATATTTTCACGGACCGGCCTTTAAGGTGTCGCGGATAAATACAACAAAATAAAACTAGTACCGGTACCAAAAAAAAAGAAGATTTATTCATAACACACGTGAAAAGACCCAGGAAAACGGAGTTAACGATAAAAACGATAAAAACGATAACAAACTAATGCTGAAAACCGATAAAAACCCTGAAAACTATACATTTCACACCTGAGCCTCAACTCTCGCGGCCCGGTACCAAACGACTCACGGACCGGTACCGGTCTGAGACCCGGGGATTGAGGACCGCTGATATACAGTACTAAACTGATTTTTTGCTGAGAAGGAACCCAATACTTCGAGAAAGGAGACTGTAAGTGGTTTTATAGATATAACAGAGATACGGCTGGGCTGCCATAAATTGCTTTACCTCATAGGAAAACACGCATTGCCAGCTATTTTTCCCTCCCACTGAGTTAGGGAGGGGACATTTAGTGTGTATGTGGCAGAGTGTGAAGCACTGAGAATTAAAAGTAGCACCTCATGGTTCTCAGCCAGAAAAGGGTGGAGGACCCACTCTGGGTCAGGGATGAGTTGCTGACCCAGGTAGAGAAGTTTAATTATCTCAGGGTCTTGTTCACGAGTGAGGAAAGAGGGGAGCAGAGATTAACAGACAGACTAGTGCTTTAGCTGCAGTGATGCAGACACTACTGGTGCATCACGGTGAAGAGAGAGCAGAGTGGAAGTGCACAGCTCTTGATCTACCTTCATGAAGTGTTTGACAGTTTGGGTAATTGTGTTCTTTCAGATGTGGTTGTACATTTAGATATTAGTTGCTTTTTGCATTACCTCGTTCTGGGTGGATATTATGTTGTTGTATCCTGTTACGACAGTACCTAATAATTCTGTTTCTAGCGACATGAGAGACCTCACATTGGTTAATTGGAACGTAAAAGGTCTTGGACACGTGGTTAAGAAGGGTCATGTCCTTTCACACCTTAAATTTTTGGAAGAAGAAATTATCTTCCTCAAAGAAACGCATGCTAGTGCAGCTGAACAGCACAGGTTGAGAGCAAATTAGGTTTCTCAGGTTTTTCAGGCTCCATTTACTTATAAATCTAGAGGTGTGCCAATCCTCAGTTGTACAAATATTCTCTTTAGAGTGGAGGCCACAAAGTCTGATCCATATCATAGATACTTTTGGTTACTCTACCAAATGCTTTTCTAATTATTTATGCTCCTGATGTTGATGCTCTTTTTTTTTGAGTTTTGATATTATTCCTTCATCTAATTCCAACATTGCATTTGGAAGTAGAGTCAACTGTTATCTTGAGCCCATTCTTGACAGCCTACCCACTCCCAATCATTTTCCAGAACAGATTTTAAATGAGTTAATTAAATCAAAATATTTGGTGGATATTTGGAGATTTCCAATTATTCCAACTTTTGAAAGAGCCATGTTTTTTTCCCTTTTGAATATTTATTGTAAATAAGACAGAAATACTTCTTATTCGATTACTTGTTGGAATAATCAACAGTTTACTTGATTACTAAAATAATTGATAGCTGCTACACTATTAATGACTAAATATATAATCAGCCTTTAAAATTGTTCCCATTACTAATAACACGAATATTAACTCAAACTTGTCAGAAACACGGGTACCTTGGTTCAAATCCTCATGCAGGGAGCCATGACTGGGGCTTGATGGAGCTCCATCACAGGGACCGTCTCCGTTTGGTGTCAGAGAGATATGACAGTTCCAGCCTGTCTCTAAACCCATCTTCTCTGCAAACACCTGCACAAATCCAAAGGAGCCGTCTCAAATTTATAGTAGATTATAGCAGTATACTAGACTATATATAGACACTACTATATAGTAGTATCCAGTATTTTAGTAGGTTTTTCCAAACAAATCTGAAAATTTTCTTCAGGTCATAAACTGTGACCTTGTGTGAGAGCACACCTGTCTAAAGTGAAACACGCAATGTCATTTGCTGTTAGACCCTCATCAAATCTTTTTAGATGACGGAGAACGGTAATTAGCAGTAATTAAATAAGTTACCACCTTTGTCCTATTTGTCTGTAAATGAGCAAAAACTTATAGATACTTATAGATAATAGAAATACTAAATAAATAAGTTAAAACTAAATAAGTAAGCTTTTAGTTGCAATGATTAAGAGCTTGACTGTACTCACCTTGCTGCGGAGCTCATCCTCCATGGAAAAGTAAACAAAGCGGATGCAAGCAGTGACGAGGGCATCAATGAGACGGACCGTGTCTAGCCTTGCCTGGAACTGGGATGACACCATTCCCATAAAGATCTGCCCGCTTAGGGCCTGAACACAGTCGTCACGCTCCACACCCTCACCTATACCTTCTGTGAGCACGACGGGAAAGAGGAAAGAGAGGGTAACTAAACAATGTAACATCTGTCTAAAGTCAGAGAAATCTCTTTATCCATACAATTTTGCAATTTACAGTCACTTCCAAGACATGTAGAATCAAAACTTACTAACTCACTTGTATGCAGTGATTGCCAAGTAAGTAAAAAGCATCTGTCCAAGTCATGGTCTTTGATAAACAAGTCAAACTACTGAACCTTGGATAACAGCAATTGAGCTTTGCAGTGACAACATATTTCCTTTAATTCTTGTACAGTTTTGTCTTGCTCAAATGCAAAACCACCCATTTCATCAGTGTCACAGTCCATACCATCTGAGCTCCAGCTGTTCCTGCAGGAGTTGTGTTTGATGGGAGTCGTGGAGGGCAACTCTAGTCCAGAAAACAGACAGGGACCAGGAGCCAGTTCCATACATTTCCCATTCAGCTGGCTAGACAGAGATACTTGCATGGGTTTATACGCAAAAGCTGAGCAGTAACCTGATAGACAGGCACGTTGGTAGAAGTCCAGGACCTTCTTTCTGTGACACAGGAACCAAAGGATGAAATGAAAACTTTCCAAATTCACTGTGTGCATTTGGAAAGTGTAACTATGTTGACTTCAAGCACAAACAAAAAGCCAAAGACAGACCTGTCTGAGCCTGAGAGGGGGTAGATATCAGTTCCATCCCAGAAGTCAGTGCAGGCCTCCAGGATAAGGTCAGCTGAACCATGTGACAGCATCTGGACATTATCTAACAGTGCATAAAAGCATTATCAAGAAAGAAAACAATAAAACATTATGGTACTGTTTGGCCAAAGGGAGGATTGGAGAGAAACATATACAGGAACATGGATTATGTGCAGGGAATAAAGAGATGGTGCTGAACATTTTATTAAAACTGCATCATAAAACCCAAAACAATAATAGTGTGCTGACTCACTGGATGAAGAGTCTCGTACGAACAGAGAGATGAGATGGGAGATGGGAGGCTGGCGTTTGGTGAAGTAATGAAGGCGGTGGGATGTGAACTCCTTGGTCTTCTCTCCAGATGGCAGCTGGTAGAGGGTCAAGTGGTTCTCCTGTTTAAACAACTCTCTCGCACCAGGGGTGAACCCTGACAAACAGACAAAAAGAAGAAAACAATGCTTCTGAATTGTTCTCTGATAGATTTTAATATCGCACTCAATCGATTCGGATGCAGTGATTTATTTAAAATTATATACCAGTGAATGAGAACATAACGTCTTGAGAAAGCTAATTTTTTGTAATTTAATTTGGTAAAGTAAAGTAAAACATATATTCTTTGTTCATTACGAGTAATGAACAAAGAATATATAATAATAGAATATATTATTTGTATAAAATCTCTCTTTTAACCCCTGTCGTGTAATATGTGCTTTTAATGCTTCTATTACTGCTGGGAGCACTTTGCACTTTACCTACATAATAATTTAGCCTACATAATCATACCACACACTCGTTACAAATTAAACACACAGATTCGACATTTGGATTTAGTGGTAAAATAAAAAATAAACCCTGGCTTGTCAGACACAGCAGGGTTAAATCAGTGGTTTTCATTTTTCCTGTTGGGTTGATAAAGGCATGTTGCTGTCGCATCATAGACTACTTGTTTCATTTGTAGAGATATGTTTACAACAATGCACTGCGGTCTGAATATTACTAGGCTATTAGGAGTGTTGCGTTTAACCATCTACATTATGCTGTAGAAATTTCAGTTTGAAATTTTTTTCCTCCCGTCTTACTCTGCATTTCTGGCAGGATCATTGACAGGGCCACTCAGAGGTTGCTTCTGGCCACATGTGGCCTGTAGGCCATTGCTTGAGTAGGCTGGGCGTAGAGGATCTGTAAAATCCTCTGTGCCACAGGATAACCATTGTTAAATAGGTTTATATCAGCATGTAACCTGTAACTTATACATTGTGTTAAATAGCGACCCACAGGCTGTTGGATATAACCAAAAGATTCAGGGAAGTCATTACTTGTTTAGTTTATATAAGAATCAGTTCTGACATGCTCACCTATAAGTCTGGAAAGCTCACAGAGCCCCCATGGAACATATACTGGCAGCACCGTGCCGTGGCTCTCCTGCAGAGCCAGGTTTGATAGATGGTCAGAGAAGCGACAGAGCTGCTTGGTGACACTGGCATTGCAGAGGTTTAGCATGATATTCAGGCCCAGTGGCTTTAGGGAGGGCAGGTGGCACTGCCAGGATTGGTCATCAAACTGGATGCTGGCAGGGTTCTGCTGGTCTTGTGACAGGCTCAGCATCTCCAGGTGGTAGTCACACACAAAGTCATCAGCCTCCACTTCAGGACAGCCCAGTGAAAAATCCTTGAGATAAGAGAAAAAAACCTGAAGCCACATACCAACTTCCTGAGTTCCTACACTTTATTTGTACTGTGCTGGTTAGTTCCCTGTCATTTTAAGTTATTTCTTATTGGTTAGCTTAAATATGTAGGCCATAGCAGCAGCAGTGAAAATTCAAACTGACAAAAAAAATTTTAATACAACATTTACATCTCAGATAACCCAAAATTTCAGTATTAATGGGACTTACTAACGTTTTCACCATCTGTTTTTAAAATTTTATGTATTAATTTTTTTTTTATTTTTTTTTTAAAGAGCTCTATATTAGAAATTTCAGTTGCAGTTTGTACCGGTGTCTGGGCATCCTCGCCTCCCTCAGTGTCATGGCTGAAGCTCACATTCGATCCAGAGTGGTGTTTAGTGCAAGTGGGTACAGGCTGGCAGTGCTGCTGAATCTGGAGAGTGTCAGATGAGAGTGCTGTTTCGTGCGACATCTCGCTGGGATCTGGCCCAACTCCCGGCTGAGGGGGGGGCTCTTTCTGCAGACAAAGCAGAGCCTCTGCCTCCTGGCCCTACCAGACAATAAAAGGTTTTCTTGTTTTTTGTTGTTTTTTTATTAAACTCTAAAATTAATTTTGGGGGGCTAAAAGCTTTGCCTAAGAGAACAAACAAACCTCTTCCCTGTCATCATCCATCTCCATTTGGCAGTATGAGTTAACAGACATGTTGTCTCTGAGGTCATCTTGACTGTTGTGTGATGGTTCCACTCGTCCACTAAAGAATAGCACAGTCTCCGGACTGGGATTTGGCCACGAAAGAATACCCTGCTTGTCCACACAACACAGAACCTGCACGCAAAACAAAAGTACAGATTATATAAACACACACTTACAGAACAAAAAGCTTCCTGAGAAAATAGCTTTCAGTGATAAGAAGAGTTCTAGGCTTTTTAACCTCTATAAAGCGCTGGCTCAGGGAAGCATTGTTTGGTCACTACTTTAGGAATTCCAAAACAGTTCCAAATATCCACACAGAAGAGTTACACACACACACACACACTGTAGTATAGGACCCATGTGCCTAAATACGTACAATTTGAAATTGCATAAGGTCCACGTCCTCGAAAATATTTTAACAGTGCTGTGAGAAAGTATTTCACCCATTCATGATTTTGTATTGGTTTTTGCAATTTCATCACACTTACATGTTTCAGATCATCAACCAAGTTTAAATGTATTGGGCAAAGATAACCTAAGTTATTAAGGGAAAAAAGCTATCCAAACCTACCTAGTAATTGGTCTTAACTTAATAACTGGTTGTGCCATCCTTGGAAGCAATAACTATAATTATTGTATCCAAAAGATATTATTTAGAATCTGTTCATTATGTAGAGAGACAACACTGGTTCATCCCTTGCATTAGGTGGTTTTTTATGCTTGAATGATTCATAGGTCAGTGTTAATTGGCAAAAAACAAACAAACAAAAATATTCCTCTGAAAATGGTACAAGGACTGAAAAAGAAGAAAAAGTTTGAAAGACAATTTCTTCCCAATCGAGAAAGGTGGATGTTCAGGGTGAATCTATAATTATTGTGCATGTCTATTATGTCAGTGTACTCTATTTCCACCTTTATGGCAGCTCGGAGTGGTGCTTCAAATTTTGGTATCAATCTGATACCGTCACCAATTTGCAAAGTATATGTTCTAATATATTTCTAAAGGTGCTATTGACATAAAATTCTCACCAGATGTCAGTAACAACCCATCGAATCCAAACATGGACAGAAATCAAAACATAGGTTTCCTTAAATTATGTGTAAGAATGAGAAATGACACAGGGAAAAGTATTGAACAGACTTACTGAAATGCATTTAACATTTTATACAAAAGCCTTTGTTGGTGATGACACCCCCGTATGGATCAAGGTTGCTCGGCTGTGTTTTGACCCATTCTTCCATACAAACGTTCTTCAAATCCTGAAGGCTCTCTTCTATCAACTCTGAGCTTTACTTCATACATGTTTAATCAGAATCAGAATACTTTATTGATCCCTGGGGGAAATTATTTTTTTGTCACAGTGCTCCATTAAAAACCAACATAAACCAACATTAAGACAAGACAGACAATACGCTAACTAAGAATAGTACAAAATATATACACACATATACACACACACATATATATACACATATATATATACACATATACATATATATACATATATACATATATACATATATATATATATATATATATATATATATATATATACACATATATATATATATATATACATATATACACACACATATATACACACACATATATACACACACATATATACACATATATATATACATATATATATATATATATATATATATACACATATACACATATATATACACATATATATACACACACACATATATATATATATATATATATATATATATATATATATATATATATATATATACATATACATATATATATACATATATATATATATATATATACATATACATATATATATATATATATATATATATATATATATATATATATATATATATATATATATATATACATATATACATATATATATATATATATATATATATATATAAAAAATATAAAAGTCACTCATTAATAAATAGCTGGAAAAGAAACGTGTAGTTGTAGCAGTAAACAGTGTGTTAAGTGGATGCATTGTTACTTGGATTCGGGTCAGGTAACTGGATGGTACCACACCTGAGAGCAGTTACTGTGTTCAGATCTGCACAAATGAACTGCATCAAGCAGGAAAACTAACCCGAGTTTGATTTAAATGGACTTAATACTGCAGGTATGAAAATACCCTAAGTTTACATAGAAATTTGATATGAGGTTAGCCAGCACAGATTAGGTGTTCTGTTCTATGATCATATATCAAAAGCTTACAGAACAGAGCTGCATATAATTTTATTCTATTTTTAATTTGATCTAGACGCAACATGAAATGCATTTTGGGTAGCATTTTTTTACCTAGATGTATTTGTCTAATGGCCTACAATACTCACTGTGACAGATCCCAGTGTATGTAAAAGGCTGGAAGTACAGCAGAGTGTCTGAGATTTTCCCTTCAGGACAGCAACCAGGTGTCTCCATACACATCGGAGCATCTCCTGCTTAAGTGAAAACACACACACAGACACACAGTTATCAAGAGAACTACTTACTACTAGATATCAAAAACCTAAATGCTTAAATACATGACTAAAATGTATGAGTCTTATGAGGAGGGGCAATATACATGTAGGAACACCAATCGCCTTTGGACCTCAGGTCGGGTGCTCCACTCCTGACTAGGGTGCCTGTATCCAGTAAGAAATACATAACAGACCTGCCTTTTCTCTATGCATAAATACCCCCACCCCCCCGTATCCCACCCACTAACCCAGATGCCAATATGAAGAGATAATCACTTTATTATTATTGTCAGTGGTCATAAACTTTATGCCTGATCACTGCATGTCAGAGAACTGAAGTGTATTGCAGAGATCTGAAGTGTCATTAGGTTCAGATCAGGAGCATGTTTAACAGAGAAACCTTCCTCTTGATGAATCTTCCTCTTCTACTAAGCTGTCAGATACCATAATTAGATTGTCAGCAGAAGTAGCCACCCCAGTTCTCTTTCCTGAATGCAAATTTGTCCACTACACTTCCCTTTTCTATAGACATGTTCCCTACAAGTTTAAATAACAGATTGAGCTGCTAATGTGCAGGATTGACAGCCACAGAGGAGTTCAAAGTCTTTCATTGAACTCCCCTGCAGCTCACTGACCAGCATGTCTTCCAAACACAAAGTCAAACTTTATTTCATGAAATTAGGTGGAAAATATTTTCATGGTTCACTGTTGATAAGGAGAGGACACAAGGAGAGGAAACCTAATTTCCAGTCATGCAGTATAAGCAAAAAAGCAGAGGTGAAAGGTCCAACAAAGAGTCAGTGCCTCTCTTATCCTCAACACTTTCTATCATTTTCTCTGATTCAAACGCCAAATACTAAATGTTTGCAAAAAGACAGACTGGTGGCAGTTGTTACTGTCCAGTTATAACAGAAGACAATGACTGAGTTTGGTTAGAAGCTGTGTAAGGTGGTGGGAACAGAAGTAGTAACCATGGACATGAACACATAATCTTAAACACACAGGATAGATTATTGAAGGTAACTATTCGATGACAAAACAAATTTCCCACGTGTGGGACTAATAAAGGTTATCTTATCTTATAACGGGAGGCATCTGAGTGTAAAATCACATGAAGAGTTGCTTGGTCAAATTGTGTTGACTAATAATGTCCAAACAAAACCATTCAAAGAGAGGGAAATCACATGTACAGCATTTACAAACAGAAAGCAAAGTCAAGTATTTGGATGAAAGCAAAAAGCAAACAAAAAGGACACCGAATCTAATGTCTATGTAAGACATTCAGATGTAAGTGGGACTGAGGGTGAGAGGGGAAGGTGGAAAAGTAGCAAGAGCTATGTACAATGGTTCCACAGAAGGGTTGCAAACAAACGGGTAAAGACAGTGAGTGGGTTCGTTCAGGTGGATTTGGGAGCCAAGCAAGTTTAGGCGGGGGGAGAGAATGGGGTGTCAAACAGCATGAGGTTATACCTGGGAGGAAACCATCTCGGT
The DNA here is from genome assembly GCF_041146795.1 of Maylandia zebra. Lineage (NCBI taxonomy): Eukaryota > Metazoa > Chordata > Actinopteri > Cichliformes > Cichlidae > Maylandia > Maylandia zebra. The sequence continues at coordinate 3,289,964 of NC_135174.1, read as the reverse complement.
GTAGCTGCTTAGAGTGTCCTCAGAGAACTTAGCAAGCTAGGGCAAGAGAAGAGTCTAGTTAAAACACAGAAGGAGGCTCTCACTGTGCCTCCTCTGTGTGGGATATGGTGTGTGTGTGTTTGTGTGTGCATGTGCACTGTTATTACTGAACTGAAGAAGAAAAACATCTGAAACAGTGTGCAGTGCAGACGATCAGAAGTTAGCAAACAGCAGACACAAAAACACTGGATAACCTATATTTGATGAGACGCCATGAACACTGGTCTGGGCCCTAAAGTGATGCCTTCACCTTTATCGTGCAATTTGCAGCAGACTAAATTCGAATTTTTACATTTTTACCAACACTTACATGCATTGCTCCTAATTAGATTCAGAATATGGGGCTGGTGGGGCTGCTCTGGCTTTGTGAGTTAGAAGTCCAACTTGAAGTCCAAATTCTGACATCTGATGCACCAACACTCAGCCAACATTCCTTTGACAGGTTCAACTACTGAAACCTTCAAAGGCACATTACTTCCATCTTTATGACCAAAGCCTGGTATTGTTATTGCTGTTTAATCACAAACATTTCACCACAAAAAAGCCTGATATCGCATTTTGAAAGGAAAAAATAAACTATATATGACCTAGACATCTACCAAATATTGACTTTAGAAAGATTTAATCTGTGTACCATTTAGATCTATTTTAGAACCTTTGTCAGAAGAAAATTTGGTGAATGGTTGAAATTAGCTTCAAAGCCTCAAAAGATGATTTTTCACCTTTTCAAACAAATTTACACTTAAAGGGTATGTTTTTAAAGGCTATGACTGGCCACCCAGAGTTGTTGTCAGCCATTAGATATTACCCTTACTGTGACGGATAAACTTTTGTCAATACAGGTAAGAGTGTAAGAAAAAGTGTGATCTCATTGACTATTTACTGTGATAGAATTTGTCAGCCATTATGTCACCACAAGACTGTTTATATATTCCTATTTCTTAGTATTTACCCTCAAAACCACCGACTGAGTTGCAGTGCTGCTAGTAGAAGCAACATTTTGACAATAAAAAGGTGAGAAAATCATCCATTAACAGAAAATTAACTCATGCTCAAGTTTAATGCAGACAATAAGAAGTTATACTACGTCCACTATAACTTCACAGATGAAATAATGTTCATTTATACTAAACAGCTGTATTGGGGTCCCATCCGTGCACAAACACATGTATCAACAGTGGGGTCATTGAGCAAACTACTGTTGTCAGCCATTACTGAAACTGCTAAAGACAGCGTTCTCCATCACAAAAGCTATTGATGAAATTGATTTTGGAAGAATGAAGTCCATTCCTTCAGTAGAATTTGGAGAAGGAATCCGAAGGTGCATTAAAGTTATTCTTGACACACATGACTGAATTTCATTTAGTCATTTATCGCTATCTAAAAGCATTACTCCAACAGTTTTACACTGTAGTTCTACTCAGTGTGTCTGTGTCCCTGAAGGACTTGTTGAGAAAAAAGCATTGGTGTTATTATCGGGGTTTGAAGAGTTCTAGAAATAATAGTTATAGATTTATTCACCTTTGAAATCCGATGTGTCTGCTTCTTTGCAACCTCTGTTCAACTGTCTGCATGAAGTTAAAATTTGGTTATCACATAATTTTCTTACACTGAATGAGAATAAGACCGAAATCATTGTTTTTGATAGTCACACTCCGCCAGACCAGTTAGCTGATGGCCTAGGTCCTCTTGCTAGCCATTTCTCGCTCACTGTAAGAAACCTCCGAGTGTTCCTGGATGGCGCTTTTAAACTTGAGAAACAGGTCTCCACTGTGGTAAACAACAGCTTTCACCAGTTGCGTCAGATATCCAAAGCAAAGCTGTTCCTACCTCTAAAGGACCTTGAAAAGCTTATCCACGCATTTATCACATCCAGACTGGACTACTGTAACTCCCTCTACAGCCTCCAACATGCTTCAGTTAGTTCAGAATGCAGCTGCGCGCCTCTTAACAGGTACGAGAATCTATGAACACATCACTCCAATTTTAGCCAGCTTACATTGGCTCTCTGTTAAATATCGTATAGATTTTAAAATTCTTTTGTTCACTTTTAAAATTCTAAATAATTTAGCACCCAGCTATCTTTCCGAACTCCTCCACTTGTACAATCCCAATAGAGCACTAAGATCGTCCAATCAGATGCTCCTAGCACAACCTAGGTCTCGACTGACGTTGAGAGGCGACCGGGCCTTTGCAACCATAGCACCTAGACTCTGGAATAACCTCCCTGTTCATATTCGTACCATCTTTTTACTTTGGCTTTTGATTCTAACTAGTTGGTTGTTATCTGGCTTGTTGTGTTGTCACCTATTGTTTCCTGCCCTGTTTTCTTATTGTTTATTTTAATTGTCTCATGCTTTTACTGACTGTGAAGCACTATGGTCAGCTTTGTTGTTTTTAATATGTGCTATATAAATACATTTTGATTTGATGTGTTCTTTTAGACCTGTTACTAAAAGTAAAAAAAAAAAAAAAAAAAAAAAATCCACTGATAATAACTGAAGCCTTTTCTCCTGTCATTGCATGTCACATTTGTGTGTGTTTGACCGTGTCCCTGTGTGCATGTCCCTTACCAGGCCAGCTGGTGACACACGGCTGAACTCGGCGAGGACCCTGGCCTCTCCGTAAGCATTCACCAGCACCCACATAATAGGAAAGAGCAGGGGCAAAATGGGCAGAACACCCATTAGCTGAAAAAACAAGTCATACACACATTTCTGTCCAGTCTTTTTCGCTTTCAAGAATATTCTTAGTACAATCATTATGTTTGGTGCCAACACAGAACAAACTGTTAGGAAAGTTTATTATCAATAGTAATCACAAAAAACACCTTTACATACACACTGGTTGGCTGTGTCCCTACATCACTAATACATTACAGTCTTTGCTGTCTGCACATTTACTGCTTTGAATTATTTTACCTGAAGCTGAACAAAATTGTAGCATCTAGGAGTGAGGCTGGGGGCAGTAAGAAGAAAGCGAACAGTGTTAACAAGCAGGAATGCCACCTAGAAGAGGGGAGCAAAACACACATAAGACTGCACATATTTACATGTTCATGTTCAAATACAATGCAGAATACATTAGGAAGAACACACCAACTACTCACCAGTACAACAGGACAGACTAGCTTGGTGATAACCGACTGTACTGTAAATCTCTCATTATCGAGCACAGTGACTGGGCGAGACAGGGCCAACTCCAAATTGTTCCTGTTGGATAAAAGACAGACAGAAATACAAATGATTTTACCAAAGTTTAACAACTTTTTTCCATTACCATTCATTCCCATTGATACTCTTCTTATGTTCATCATCATTCTTCATCTGTGAGATGTTATGGTTTCTTTTCATTACATCATAGTCACATGACAGCAGTATAGCCAATTAACTTTTGTCAATATGGGTACGAGCGCAAGCTAATGTTCAAATAAAATGTCACAATTGAGAAAAAGTGTGATTTCTTAATATTTACTTTCCAGAAGCCACAGACTGAGTTGCAGTACTGTTTCCTGAAGCAACGTTTTGATAATAAAATGGTCAGAAGAAAATTAACTCAAGTTTGATGCAGATCCAGGATAACAGGATCAAAGTTATACTTACCTCCACTATAATTTCACAGATGAAATAATGTCCATTTATACTAAACAGCTGTATTGTGGTCTCATTCGGGCACAAACAAATTTATCATCAGTCTTCTGGGTTATCTAGCAAACTGCAAATGGGAAGCATTGCTCCTTTTGGAGAACAGTAACTTTGCTGTTTATTTTTCTGTTATGGTGGGCAGATGAAGATTTGCCCTTTTGACCTTTTAAACAGCACACTGGTGCATTAATGTGCATAACCTAATGTTAACCTAAGGTGAATGTCATGTATGTATGTTTTGCTTCCATCCCACCAAAAAAATGCATATGTACATGAAAGACTGTATAATACTTTTAACATTCATTTTTAATATTTGAGGATATTAGAAGTAATTCCAATATTTGGTTTAAAAAACAAAAAACAAAAAAATAAACATGGCTATGTTCCCTACCTTATCGTGTCCAGGACTGGAGTACAGACCACTCTGAAGAGGCGGTGTTGCTGGGGGCTCTGGGGTCCTCTTTTCTCATTGGCCCGTGGTGAAGGAGGAGGGGAGAATGGTGGGAATAAATCTCCTGGTTCAAGCACAATGTGCTCATCATCCTGAGGAGGAAAAATGAAAAGAAAAAAAAAAAAAGAACAATTATAATTTCTGAGATACCAGATACCGGTCTTACTGACAGGTTAAGGACCTTCTATGGCCCTGTCAGCTCTCCTAGATTTAACCACCTGTCTGCTGCACTGTCAATCATAGTCTCAAGACTATGCTGCGAGACACAGCAAACCTTTTAGCAAAAGAAAGTACTGATGTGGCATCCTAGAGGAGTTGGACCTCCTGTGAAACATGTGTATGGTGCAGGTATCGTCTCGTGCTTCCAGTAGAAAAGATGAAAACTCAGCAAAGCATCCAGTCAGAAAATGATGATGAGGGGAAAAAAGGTCAGAGGTCTCCACCTGTAAAACTATTTATTTTTTTGCCTCCATTTTCATAAACAGTGTAAAAAACAATGTATTAAATAGAATTTTTTACACAAACTAATAACAAAAATATCCTGTCCATCCTTTTTATCACATATCATACAACAATGCATTAGTTTTGTCTAAATGTGGCTGATAAACTTCCAGTTGATGTATTTGTTATTCCTACCAGCAGAGGAAATACCGGGTGAGATTGTGTCTAATACCTAAATACAGGCTTAAGCTGCCGATACAAATTGTGATACGTGTTGCTTTTTAAAGCTTTTGAAAATTGTTATTTACTCAAAAAAATAGATACTATCTTACAAAAGTATACTACAGCTTACAGTAAATGCAGACTAACCTTAATGCCTCTAAGTGATGCAAAGGCCTCTTGACCAGGTCTCAAAGCAATGATATCGCCTTCCACCAGTAGACTAACAGGCAGGTTAACCAGCTGAGAGTCACGATAGGTCCAGTGAAGGGACCACGATGGGGATGAGGGTGTGTAAAGGTCAGGGTAGAGAGATGAAGGCCATTTCACTTCACCAACACAGGCTGACAAGTAATCTAGGATAATGAATTACAAAATTGAGGACTTATTTAGAGAACAAAAGAAGAACTAACATGACAGACTAACTCTTGTTAATGAAATAGGATTTGAAGAAGGTAAAACAAAAAACAATTACAACAACAACAAACAAAACTAAACAAACAAATGCGACTTTTACAGAGAATACAAGTTCCTCAATTCTTCTGTGTTTGCAGTAATGCAGTCATGAGCCTTACTCACCACTGAGCTGTGTGATGATGGCCTTTAGGCGCCATATCATCTCATTTCGCTTCAGTCTCTCCTGGCGTCCACCCAGACACAGGTTCAGCACCAAGAGGAGAAGGAGAGCAGCGGCATTCAGGAGCTCTATACCAGCACTGTGGAGGTGAAGACAGAAGACCACAGCTATGAATGAAAGATCAAAGAATACAGTGATGAAATATCTCTCATCATGGTGGACGAGGGAGATGCATTTCTCAATTACCTGGCTGTGCTAAACATTTTTAATGCAAACTAACTAGAATTTCAACCAGTGCTTTTTTTTTGGAAAGGATGCTATCTTGTAGAGAATCCCTCATGTGCCGAGAAGAAAGCTCTCAAAGCACTGACAGCTATGTGGACTTACCACCGTGTGGAGGTGAAGAATAAGACATCCCAAAAAGAGGTTACATACCTCCCCTTCGGCTGGCTACCATGGCAACAGACGAGTCCCACCACCACCAGCAGAGTGAGAGCAGCACCCGGCCAATGGACACAAGAGTGACGATTACCATGGTAAAGGAAGCTATTTTGCCACTGTTCCTATGGAAATGTCCCCAAAACAAAAGCAAGTAAGCACAACAATATACAACATGTTACATTACAAAGTAGTGTGCCTACACAGAGCACATGTGTATGTACACAGAGCCTCACAAGTATGTAAGGCTTATAAATAAATAAATAAATATTTATTTATTAGGGGCGCAACGATACTCGTATCGATATTGAACCGTTCGATACAGTGCTTTCGGTTCGGTACGCATATGTATCGAACAATACAACATTTTAAATTTATTTTATCAACTTTCCTTCTGACAATGCTGTAAGTGGATCTGCGTTCGACTACTCCGCCTAGGCTGCACTGTCCAGTGCAGATCCACTGAGTGCAGCACATGCTAGCAAGACGGAAGCTAAGCTCGTTGCAACATGGCAACTGCCTCAACGCTACCCGAAATTGAACCTCCCCCACCCTCATTCAGATCTGGCCTTTGGAACTATTTTGGTCTTCAAGTTAAGTATGACCCTGAAGGTAAGCGCGTCATGGACTAAAGTAAAACAGTATGTTGGATGTGCCACGCAATGCTCAATTACATGGGTGGGAGCTAGTGTGTTAGCGCAGTTAGCTCGTTAACGTGTTGGCCGTCCAGCCCCACGCACGGGGCGATCCGCGGTAGCTCGTTAACGGAGATTTGCCGTGTTGTGGCGTTAACGTCATTTTAACGAGATTAACGCTGACAGCACTAGTGGGAACACAACGAATATGACTGCACATTTACTCCGACATCATCCTAGTGCAAAGACAAGTGGAAGCAGACAAAAACAACAAGCACGCATGCTACAAACTTTACCCGAGTCATTTAGACAGCCGTTAGCACAGGATTCTCTTCATGGGGACCTGATATGTTTAATATGCTGCTGAGAATATAGCCCAGAAGAAGCGTATAGTATAGCTTTTATTTTGGAAAGAGCCATTTCTCTGTAATAAACTCTTTTCCAAAGATGAGGGATTCCTCCATCAGATAGATTTATTTTTTATCCCTTTGTTGTTTCAGCAACATTAAATTTAAAAACTGTACTTTTGAGTTAAAATATATATTTATAATTTTAATAAATGACAAATTAAAAAAGCATGAACATTTTTTTGTATCGAAAAAATATCGAACCGTGACACCGAGTCACCGTGACAGCTCCTTTTTGGCACGAACAGAAAACAGCAGTGAAGTTGTTAACCTCACCAGGTACCGCCATCCAAGGAATAGTGCATACATATGTAGCATAATTTACAGATATAGCCACATATATGGAAAATCCAAAACGGGGAAATAAGGTTCTAAAGTAAGGACCACTGGTTTAAAAGTGTAGACACAAGTGTGTGCGTACCAGCACAGATGTTCGTCTGCATGCAACTCTCTGATGCTGTTCCAGCAAGCTGCTTAACTGGTCCCGGAGCTTCTCAAGAGCCTGGCCAGTTGAAAGGCCCAGAGTCACAGCATCCTCCTCCTGGAAGAACAACAACAAAATAAAACAATCCAGTCATTTTACTGGTCGATTTTAAAAAAGAAAAAAAAAATCCTTTGTTTCACCATTAGTCTTGATGCTGGGTATCAAAAATTCTAGAAGTCCCACAGGTAGGCTTGATTAGCCTTGGGGGAGTCGGGGAGTGGGCAGAGGGAAGGGTTAGGAGCAGTGTGTGAATAAAGAGTTTACAACATTAAACCTATGCAGCCCGCAATTGTTCAGTAAAAAGCATGATAAAACAACAGTGGCAGTGATAATAACATTGGCATAGTTGAATATGGAGCTGGAGTCTGTTTACACAGCATGAGGCGCAAAGAGGCAGCACCCTTACTGAGATGGTGAGCTCAGGTAGATGGAAGAAAGCATGTTTCTAGCGTCCAAAACAGCAGCGCTGTTCCTGTAGCCAACTTTAAAACCTTTAATTTGAAACAGCTAGCGGGAATCCTTCATCAAATCACCTGATCAACAAAGTCCGACTTGGGAAAAAAAACAAAATTTTTTGCTGCTTCATACACTGCTGTTTGTTTTACACAGCAGTAAACCAGTTGTATTAAAATATGCAGATTAACCAAGTCTGACACCATGTTTAAATTATACAGCTTCCAGGCTGACGGCCGACAGCAGAAAGTATGAGGGTAAATATGCTGCAAAATGCCAGAGCTTATAGAATAAAGAAAAAATTGAGAATTTCAAAAACCACAATTATTAGCACAATTATAACCACTGGACATGGGAGTATAGAGGGTGTCTGGGGAGCGTGAGTGTGTGTACGGTGTTCATTTCTGTGTCTCTACATGTTGAGCATTTGTATATGTGTGCATGAGGGAGTGAATGCATTCTTGTGTGCCTGTTTGTCCGTGTCAGGTCTTACACTCCACCTCTTTTACAACATATCTTAGAATATAATAATAATAATAATAATAATAATAATAATAATAATGGATACTTTATTGATCCCCATGGGGAAATTACTTGTTTTATCTTGAATATCTCAGGCACCCTGGGGGTGAGGGCCTATGAGGTGTACAAACAGGTATTCACAGACACACCATATTATTTGGCTGCTGCCTCTAAATATATTTTGCATTATTAGTACTGTGTGCTGTTCAGTAACATTTATTATTTATTGTTATTTATGCATATGTCGGTTCTTGCTGTTGTTTCTCTGCTGTGTTATTTTTTCCAGCAGTTGTTGAAGCAGATTGCGATTACAATAACACTAAATAAAAAAAGATCCTAACAAAATATCACCATCAAGTGGACCATTAAAGTAAATGTCATGATGGTCCACTAGGGAAAGTAAATCTGTTGGCCATTTTTTGGTCTTCAGACAACAATTCTGCCAGACAGGACAGAATAAACACAATTATTCCACTATTGATTGAAAATTAGCTCTTCTTTATTTGAAAGTTTCAAACTCTCAAAAACATGTTTAGCCCCATTTTCTGTCAGTACGGAACGTTATGACACCAGGTGGGTTGGTTGCAGTCAATAGACACTTTTGTGTTGTCTCTTGCTGCAACAATCAGTTTTATGTTAAAACCAAGGACATACTCTGCACTGAAACAGGGAAATCCACCTGTTAACCATAATGTTCGGGCTTGTAATGCACCTTATAAATGAGGACTGTGTGGAGAAGAGCCTGTTTGAGTCAGGTGACAGGTGGTTCACCGGACCGACAACCCTGATTAAGAAAATTATTTTTCCTCATCTAGTCGATTGTACCAATCAGCTGATGCAATCAGTTCTATTTTATGCAATAAAATTGTCTCTCTTTTCCTACGCACATCAATCTAGTTGACAACAAAACAGCTTTAATACATGCACATCACACCATAAACATGACTATCTTTCTTACCAAAGCACGGTCAGGAATCCCATAAGCACGTGTGCTGGGAAAATTAGAGCTTTTTTCCTCTCGTGTCATCTCACTGACTGGATTGCTTCATTTTAGAAATGAGGAAAAGCGAAATGGAAGTGAAGGATAGAAGGATCGATGTGGAGATTTTGTTTGTTTGTTTTCCTGCAGACAGCATGTTCGAACGTGTTTCTGCAAGAAACATTCTTGTGGTGTGATGCACTGGTAGAGAGACTATTTTACTGCATAAAATAGTGCTGAACAGATTTTGCACTCATTTTTGAAGCCAGGGGCAGCACAAAAGTGATCCCTTTAGACTGATTTTTTTTTGTCTTTAATTTCCCCTGAGTTATTGGTTCTGTTACTAGCTAGCTAAAATAAACTAATGTGAGTCTTGACATCAACAACCACCCAATCCGGTGACATGACGTTCCATGCTAACAGAAGATGGCACTAAACATGTTTTTAAAAAGTTGACTTCAAGCACTTATTTCTTATATCCAGCTACAGACAGTGTTACATCTATGTCTGTTTCTGAAAGCAGGGCTATATTGTGCCTTTATACAATTTGTGTTTTGTTTTCACTTTAATGCAAAAATGTTATCACTTACTCCGAGTTAGCAAAATTCTAATATTTTATTAGCCTGTTACACATATACATCTCTGTGTTGTATCCAACACACTTCTGGTATCACAGTGGTTTCTGTTTATAGGTCTGCAGAAAAATTGCTCTCTCTGAAGAAGCAAAAAACCTTGGAAAAACAAGACCCCATGGTAGATGATGTTACAGCAAGGCAGTTAATCTCCTGAGGTCACTCTAAACACCAAGGTAGCTGTCTATTAAAACAGCATCCACACAGGAAACATTTACGTTCCAAAGGCATTTGCTAATCTAAGCAACCAGACTCACCTGTCTCTTATCCCTTGGCTCCATGGCAACCACAACCACTCTACATGCTCTGCTCCTTGTTAGGCAAAGATGTGGCAAATTCTGTCAGTTCTGCCACACAAAGTCCAGCTCTAGATGCTACACATCTTTGATTCCAGCAGCTGTAGATCAAGTGGCTAAGATGCGCACAGAGAAAGCAGTTCTCTGCCTGTTAAGACCTCCTGCACTGCGTCCTTTGCCAGTGTGACAGAAGAAAAGTGGAGAACTCTCTCTGGGATATCTGGTTTTGTTTACTTCATCAGGTGCTGCACAGGAATCGTGTCATAACGTTGATGCAGAGCCCTGTGAATAAAATGCAAAGCACATGAACAAAAATGTATATCTAACTGGAATGTCATCAACATAGATGACATGAATAACACCTTGGTGTCATTTGGTGTATAAAGTCCAGGAAACATCACCCAGTGTTAGCATAACAGCAGTACTGACAATCAGACTGCACCATAGAATCTACTCACCTTGAACACAAGCAGTTTCAACTGACACAAAACCCCAGAGTCAGCAATCTCCTTGGCAAAGAGTTGAGAGTGGTGAGCCAATCGAACAGGCAGACAGACTGAAGGGTGGAGGGAGGAATGCCCAATATATTCCCTGGACTTGGACAGCAACAGTCTTTCTGACACCGCCATCAGAGAGTCTAGCTCCACAGCCACATTACTGGCCTCGTGGATTAGTTTGTTGAGTGTGTTGGTGTTGGTTGATTGGTTGTAAGGTGAATAAAGTGCTTTAAGTGTACATAATAAAGCCCTGTAGTCTAAACCTCTTTGAGTGGTCAGTATGAGTAGAAAAGCAGTGTATAAATGTGAGAACATTGTATCTCTGGAAACTAATGGGAAGAGAAGAAACATGCTAGTAGGGCTGGGTGATATGAGAAAAATCTAATATCACGATATTTTTTTGGCTACACCACGACACATATAGCAATATGTTTAAATAAACTTCAAAAATAAATATTATTTTCAACAATATAGTGCCTAAAATTACACTCATTCAAATCGACCATCCAAGGTTTTCTTCTACTTTGAATACAAAACATTTGAATCAATTTAAATGTTTTATCCTAACCATTTTTTAACCATCAGTTTTTCACAAATGACAATACTGTCACAGTAAGTCTCTTTCTGTGGTCAACACCAGACCTTTAACAAACTAAAGATCATAGCAACAAAAAAGGACATCAAGCAATAATTGAATAAAACAACTGAAAATAAACGGATGCTCTTTTGTGCTTGTAACATATAAAAATTGTAAAATAAAACACGCGATGACCTCAATTTACAGTAACTATAGTAACTATTAAAACGACTGAACAAGAATAGTCCAGGGTATCACAGCTGGTTTGTTTAACGTTTTCTTTGGTTTACGGGAGATGGTGACATGCAGAGTTTAAAACATTCTTCATTTGGATGACTTTTCAGCTGGTAGAATAATTTCGTGATATTGCTCTCTTTTTATAAATAATAAATAGTTTTACGGCATGTTTTGCAAATTATTGCATTTTGTTCTGCATCATCCCCGTGAAATCCAAATGACAGCAAGTGTCAGTCCCCCGCTCGTCTGACGCTCCCACTGACGCCAAATTTTTCCCAATCTGGTAGTATATAAACAGGCATGCTCAGCACAGTGTGCCAGGTAGAAAACTTTCCAATTGGGACGGGGGAATTAATGATGCATTCCCAGCGTGTGAGAGAGAAAAAAAATTTCACAGTGGCAATGGCAATTTATCCTCGATGGTTACGATAAAGCCAACTTAACCATTGTACGTGGAAAAAATTTGATATATCGCCCACCCCTACATGCTAGTGAAGGCATCTACGTGTTTATCAGAGAACCTCTTTTAAACATTTCTGCCTTGCCAAGTAGCTGTGAAATAACTCCTGCTACTTATACTGCATCTCCTTGATACTGACATCATCATACTTTTTGGTATAGTTTATTTTTATTCTTAGGCTTGATGTGAAACTTAACATGTAAACAAATGACAAAAGTGAACACTCATCTCTGCACGCATGCCAAATATCTATGATTGTGCAAACTTGTCTCCATAGACGTTATGGATAAACAATGGAAAGACTGTTCATCTGTATGTCCACATCCACAGCAATGCATAATCTCTGCATACTACTGCTGAAATGGTCGCCCCCTCGGCCTTTACCTAAACAACCACTTTCAGCAGCGACCATTTAAGGGGTCACCACAGTAATTATCTGCCTCTTTGCATTCTCTACTGTCACCAGAGCCCTTTTCGTGTCTTCCTCCACTACATCCATGAACTCTCTTACCTAGCAAATCCAAATTCAACATCCCTTGTCCAGTATATTAATAATCCCTCATCTGTACATCTTCAAACCATCTCAACCTTGCCTCTCTTAACTTTGTCCCAAAACTGCTCAATCTGAGTCGTCCCTCTAATATACTCATTTCTAATGCTGTCAATACTTGCACTGAAAATGTTAACATCTTCAGTTCTGCCTGGGTGATAGACTGGCTACTTGTCCTGGGTGTACCTTGCTACATACCCAAAGTCAACTGGGATAGGCTCCAGTCGACTTTACTCCACAAGCCGTGGCAATGAGGCATTGCTAAACAGAATTCTGCCAACATTTTCCCCCTATGCATTCATCTTTAGTAGGCTTGATTACTGTAACAGCATCTTTACAGGTCTACCTAAAAAATCAGTCAGACAACTACAGCTCATTCAGAACTCTGCTGCTCGAGTCCTCACTAAGACCAAAAAGGTGGACCACATCAGTCCAGCTCTGAGGTCCTTACACTGGCTGCCTGTCAGTCAGAGGATAGACTTTAAAGTTCTGATGCTGGCCTATAAAGCTCTGAATGGTTTAGGACCAAAATACATCAATGACCTCCTGACCCAGTATGAACCATCCAGATCCCTCAGGTCATCTGGATCCGGTCTTTTATCAGTTCCCAGAGTCAGAACCAGACACGGACAAGCTGCATTCAGCTTTTATGCTCCTTATATCTGGAACAAACTCCCAGAAAGCCTCAGATCAGCTGAAACACTCAGTTTATTTAAATCCAGGTTGAAGACTCACCTATTCTCAGCTGCATTTGAATAAAGCACCAAATCCACACTTTAAGCTTAAATTTCAAAACTTACATTTAACTACTGATTTTATCTACTGTTCTGATTTTATCTGTTTTGATTTTATATACTGTTGTTTGTTTGTTTGTTTGTTTGTTTGTTAATTAGTTAGTTTATTTGCTTGTTTTAATCAATTTTAAATCATGCTTTTTATTTGTTCTTGTTTCTAATGTCTCTGTAAAGCACTTTGAATCACCTTGTTGTTGAATTGTGCTATACAAATAAACTTGCCTTGCCTTGCCTATTTGTGAAGTAAATCGTAAACCGTAGCTGGCGGTTTCAAAGACTTTTGGTAGATTTTATCCACACATAACGATCGCGTTGACACAAATATGACCAAAAGAGAAAGACGGAAAAATACAAAAGTCAGAATTCTGAATTTGACTTAAAGTAAAATCGTCGCAAAACAAGTGAAAACTCTTATTTGTCGTATGGCTTTACGGGCTCTAGCAACTTTACAGAATGGGTATGAATAAGCTCACGTACACCTTGAGAGCTGTACTTAAAGCATAACCCCTAACACTAACCCAGCCTACAGCTCCAGCATGAAAGCTGTAAAAGCATGTCAATTTGTCAAATCACAATACTTCGCACCAATGAAAATCTTATCGCGGAGAACGACAATAGTCGGTGTTTTCACAAGCACCTCTCAAAGGTCAACAAAGCGACATGTCGTGAGTCACATTAGCTATAAATGAAATGTTCTGCTGTAAACAGCAGCTATCACAAGACTAGTCTCGATTTGAGCTTTTAATCGATCTATCTTCTTTAAAAGCAAAGCTGTTGTCAGGCCACATATCTCCTTACCTCCATCTCAGAGGCAGATGCTACCGCAACACAGGCGTTGTTTAAACTACACTTCACCGCTGCAATATTCATCATATCACACTGAGTGGGTGTACATTATTAATATATAAGCACTCACCTTTGCTCATTTTCGAGTCTCTCTGCACATCCTGAAAAAACACCTTTTTCTCTCCATATAAACACACTTCAGATGCTTCACTGTGCAGCAGCAGCCATGTTGGAAAGCGTTCAGCTAGGAGGAAGGAAATAATGTGTACGTGCGCGCGTGCGTGCGTGTTCTTCTTCTTCTTTTGTTTTTAAAGGCAGCTTGCATCCAACAATGTTGCACTATTGCCATCTCTTGGGCTATACTGCTACGTCACTTTTATTTCCTTAATAAGCAGCTCTGCACATTAGGAGAGTCCAGGTCTTACAGTATAATACTCATGTATTACTGTAATCCTTATACAGTAACGTTAGTTAGTGACTGAGCATCCCGGTGACTTTCTCTTGATTCCTGTAATCAGGGTGAATTAGTTACGGATTAGAGTAATTTACCGAAAAAGTACGGCGGGATGCTCGGGTCCTTCGGTGGGTTTGTCCAGTTTACCGAAAAACACCTCAGCTATAATTTTGAAACAGTCGGTCGTGGTTTTGGAAAGTAAACACTTGACCTCTCAGCATCCCCGCTCTATCTGCCATTAGATAGGCAGGTTTCTCCGTGACTGCAGCTGTCAGTTATGTTGACGTTGGACCCCAATTTAACAGCATTATGGTAGTAATTAGAATCAAACTTATGAGAAAGGACACCCCTTGAACACAAATCAGCGTGATGAAAACTACTGATAATACAAAACAAAATCTTTGGGAACTTTTTTCTTTTATTTTTATTTTAGTCTGACCCCAGTGCCCTCCGCTAACCTAGAGAAGGCGAGGTTTTAGACCTATACTGAAGCCAGACACCAGGGGGCGATAGAGATGTTTTGGCTTCATTTTCGGGGATCTATTAGGTAGTCCATGTTTTCTGCAGTCATTGGTAATAACTAACTAATAAATTACAGCAACTATTTATTTAAATGAATCTAATTCAGCTACTTTTAAACTTTTACACTTCTTCCAAAGACCAGACTATTATAAGAAGAGGGTAATTCTTGAAAATCCCTGGCCCCATTTAATCCTCTGTTGTTTTGCCATGATGCTGACAGAGAGAGAAAGTGTGTGTGTGTGTGTGTGTGTGTGTGTGTGAGAGAGAGAGAGAGAGAGAGAGAGAGAGAGCGAGAGAGAGAGAACGACAAAAAGCTTGTGTAGGTTTCAACAGGGTAAATGAATGAGAACATAAGGCTTCGGTTTTATTACCCAAATTAAGTTCTGGAAAGTTAAAGTTTGCTACGTGTCATCACTAACTATGAAGTTGTATAAGTAATACATGCTTGGTGTTGTATATAATGGATTTATACTAAAAGCCTTTTGCCGTGTTATTCAAATCTGTTGGCATATTTTAAACGTTATTGTATTGTAGGGGCGACCGTGGCTCAGGGGGTTGGGAAGCGTATCTGTAACCGGAAGGTCGCCGGTTCGATCCCTGGGCTCTCTATCCTGGTCGTTGTGTCCTTGGGCAAGACGCTTTACCCTACCGCCTACTGGTGTTGGCCGATGGCGCGATATGGCAGCCTCGCTTCTGTCAGTCTGCCCCAGGGCAGCTGTGGCTACAACCGTAGCTGCTTCCACCAGTGTGTGAATGAATAGTGGCATTGTAAAGCGCTTTGGGTGCCTTGAAAAGCGCTATATAAATCCAATCCATTATTATTATAGTCTTGGCCTCATTTTGGTCAGCACCTTCACTCTGCATTTAAAATATAATATATAAAAAAGAAACAGAAAAGAGAAGTCGGTGTGGATTTAAAAAAGGTAGAATACTGTGCAAGAATTCCTGTACCAAAAATATATTTTGAACTTTTAGATTTTATTTTTTATTATGGTCAATAACATTGAGATTTACTGATTTAATGCAGGCTTTTACAGGCTGGGGGTTTTAACAGAAATGCCCATTAATTTTTGATTATACTTGATGATGATGTAGAACCATCTCTTTCTGATCACCTCCTTACACTGAGGAGCTCCTCTGAGTTTTCACTGAATGAGAAGAAGGAGACCATCCAGTACTTCTTTTATTTCAGCTGAAATCATCTCTGAAAGCACAGCACCAGATACCCAGATTACGATTTCATTCTACAGTTTGGAGCTAAATTAACTGTACCTGACTGGACGCTCACTTGTCTGAGTAAAGCTAGCCAACTGACTTACAAACAAGGGAAGAATTGAACCTCAGGAATGAATTAAAGAAAATTACAAACTTAAACATACCAGAGACAATTTCCTGGATTACCAGATATGTAATGATTTATTGAATTGTGATTACCTTATTCATATTTTAACTACCTTAATGTCAGTATTCTGCAAACTTCAGGTGGGTTATGTTTGCATCTGGCAATAATTATTTGTATGTTCTCTATCTCTTTGTGCTTTGTCCATGTCAGTTTTCTATTGTAAAGATAGCCCATACTTGTTTGAATTTTGAGTACTTTCATTTTCATTTATAAAGGCACAAATAGTCCTCATTTTAGATGATCACACAAAATATTTAACTTACAACTGCCTGAATTAACTGTGAATTACACTATGAAATAAGTATTTCTAAAATCTCTATTAATACAATCACAATGATCTTATATTTTACTCATTACATCTATAAATGTGCATCTGAATACTTTACTAATCACCTATTTAGACTTTCTAAATTATACCAAGAGTTTATCAATCAAGAATAAACATCTGTATTTAAAAAAAATACCAAGGAGGAGTAATGCTTTATAAATGATGAATTAAGCACTTACTAATACCTTACGAATGGTTAATAGTGTAACATTTTAAAAAAATGTACCTCACTTCACTACCTACCTTTCCTTGGACTCAATGAAAACTTCAGTGAGGTCAAGGCTAAAAGATTATGAACAGACGCTAGGACGCACTTTTGCAACACAACCATTGTCTATTGGACTGAATGCAGATGATGTGACTGTCATGGTCCGCAGTCCGTGCCAGTTGACCTGCCATGTCTATGTTGTGTTTTGTTGTTGTTCTCTCCCGGTCACTCATTTCTACCTTTACTTGTTGGCGTGTGTGTCCGGGTTTTCCTGTGACGCCAGGCCTGGCGAGTTATTCCCGCCATGGGGTCACCTGCAGCTGATCAGCCTCGTAAGGGCAGAGACTTAACAGAGGAGCTGAGCTTCAGTCGATGCTGGATCATTGTGAGAAACTCTGTCAGTGCCTAGTTAACACTGTGAAAGTGTTGTGTTAGTCATAGGAGCATAGGAAGGTACATAGGTAGATAGGAAGTCCTGCCTTTGCATTCCTGACAGAACGATCCAGAGTGGGGAGGAGAATGCCCTCTGAAGGCTTTTCTCAACAGCCTCAATGAGGATTTGAAGCGTGAATTGTCCGCTGAAGTCATTAGATGCCTTAATCTCCATGTGTGTTAGTACAAATGTATTATCATGGTTGAGATTCTACCTGTGTGGGAGATCTCAGACTGTTAGTTTTTAAATTTGATCTCTCTGAGACCTGTGCTGTGAGGCATGGGTTCCCTGAAGGGTCTGTACTTGGCCCATTGCTGTTTTCTTTGTATCTGCTGCCTCTTTGTCTTCTTCTACGTTTTTTAAAAGTAACCTTTCATTGTTACGCTGATCACCTGCAGCTTTATGTTCCTTAAACATTGGAAACTATGCTGATTTGTCTAAATTAGAAATTTGTCCATTTGCAATTAAGGACTTGTTATCTGATAATTTCCTGCTTCTTAATACTGATAAGACAGATTTGATGGTCAATCAATCACAAAAATTGATGACATTGTCATAAATTGCAGGGACTTGGATGTGTGGTTTGACTCGGAGCTCTCCTTCAAGTCTCATGTAAAAGAGACAACAAGGACTACCTTTCATCACCTTAGGAACATCAATATCAAACAAGTTTTATCACTTGACACTGCAGAGGTTCTTGTCCATGCATTTGTGTCTTTGCACATTTATTATTGTAACACTCTTCTTTCTGGGTTACCAACAAAAAGTTTTAGAGGTTTACAAATGATACAAAATGCAGCTGCTGGCATTTGAACCAAAACTGGGAAATTTGAGCACATTTTCCCAGTACTGAAATCTCAAAGAATGGAGATGCCGGTAAACGTAGGGGTGCTGGTGGGCACAATTACAGACGCCTCCCTACTTGGTCATCAGTGTTCTGCAAAACTCATACTCAGCACCCATACTCACCAGTGTAATGCTCTCATTGATTCGAGTGTTTGATCAATCAAGTGTTTAATCAATGAAATTATTTTCATTGATCAAACACTCAATAGGAAATTCAAACTCCCATTGACACCTCTTACTGAACCTCTACAGGTTTCTGCCTTAAAACAGCACTAAGCTCACACAAATCACCCATCGCACTAAGGCCATTCAGCTCTCCCTTTCAGGCAGTCATGTAATTTTTGATTTGTCCTCTGTTCCTACAGTTTACCATGACCTAGCTGAAGTGTTTAGCAAGGACTTGGCTCTCTCACTTCCTCCGCAGAGACCATATGACTGTGGAATTGATCTGCTCTTGGGGGCACCACTCCCCACCAGTCGCCTGTACAGTCTTTGTAAGCCATGGAACCCTACATCACTGATTCTCTGACAGCTGGAATAATCCGCTCTTCCAAGTTCAAGCAGGGTTCTTCTTTGTGGAGAAAAAGGACAAGTCCCTCCATCTATGCATTTACTTTCAGGGGCTGAACAAAATAACCCTAAAGAACAAGTATCTCCTGCCACCACTATCTTCCGCTTTTGAACGGTTACGGGGGCCACCATTTTCATAAAAGTGGATTTAAGGAATGCCTATCAATTGTCCTTGGTGAATGACTTCTTGAAAGATTTCATTAACCACTGTGTTTTTGTGTACCTTGACAATATTTTGATTTTTCAAGATGTCCATAGCTGAACACGAGAGGCATGTTCACCAGGTGGCACAGCAAGCATTCTCCCAAGTCAAACAGAAGTTTGCCTCTGCGCCCATCTTGGTGCAACTAGACTTCTCTCAGCCATTCGTCTTAGAAGTGGATGCTTTGTGTTATCCCAGGACTCCGGGGGTAAGCTTCACCCATGTGCATATTTCTCTTGTCATCTCTCACAGGCTAAGCAGGAACTGCGACGTGGGACATTGGGAATTGCTGGCAATAAAGCTCACCTTGGAGGAATAGAGGCACTGTCTAGAAGGGATGGCGCAGCCACTCTTCATCTGGACGGACCATAAAAACATCCGTACCTGTAAATGGCAAAGTGCCTCAACTCCCTTCAAGCCAGGTTCTTTACTCAGTTCAATCTAACCATCACGTACAGACCCAACTCTCGTAATGTGAAGCTGGATGTGCTCTCTCTGCAAATTTCCTCACTGGACGAGGCCTCCGAATATGATGAGACGATCCTGCCTGCAGCCTGCATCATCGTGGCCCTCAGATGGGAGATCGAGGGTATAATCAGAAACACTCACCCTGGTCACACATCGCCCTGAATTTCATAGCTAGACCACCACCATCCTCAGGTAATACCACCATACTCACTATTGTGGATCCTTTTTGTTTTAAAGCTACCCATTTCATTGCTCTGCCCAAGTTTCCCACCGCCTTGGAGACAGCGAAGCTGTTGACTGATCATGTGTTCCACCTACATGGCGGAACACATGATCAATCGGACACAATTAGTCAAAACTGTCAGGTTTTGTAGATCGGACTCACGCGCGCAGACCACTAGTGTCTTCAAAAGGTGCATTTATTTACAGTGTTCCTCTACAGTGGAATTCATATATACATATAGTGATGTCAAGGGGAAAAGGGGCCGGGGTTCCAGGGTCCAGGAGTGAAAGAGGCAGGAGTCCAGGAAGGGAAGGTTTTCATTCAGCCCTCGCACATCTCCTCTCCTTTCCTTTATCTCTCTTGCTTCCGTTCAGTCGCCATGCACAGGGAAAGAACAGGTCCAGAGGCGATCTATACACAGGCAGAAAAAAAAAACCATTAGTTTCCTGGTTCAGACAGGCTCACAAACTGACTTTACAAAATACAGGACGACTGACGCTGATGGCTCAACGATCCAGCGACGAGTAGAGCAGACTCGCCCTCTTAAGAAGGGTTCCAATCTCTTATGATCAGCAACAGATGTGCTGCTCACCTCCAGGTGTGTAGGCCAGGGGCAGGAGCCCATACTGAGCTCCGCCCCGGCAGGAGAAAGAGAGAATGGAAGAGGGCGAGAGAGAAAGGGAAACAAAAACAAAGCACCTGACAGCTGTCAGCTGTCGAGGAGCGGAGACCATGACAGTACCCCCCTCTCAACGGGAGCCTCCCGGCGACCCACCAGGCTTGTCCGGATGCAGGCGGTGAAACTCCCGGAGCATGGGCACGTCCAGAACGGCCGCCCGAGGGACCCAGGAGCGCTCCTCCACGCCATAGCCCTCCCAGTCAACCAGGTACTGACAGCCACGTCCCCGGCGCCGAGAGTCCATAATGCGAGAGATGGAGTAAGCCGGCAACCCATCCACGAGCCGGGCGGGAGGAGGGGGCCTGGAAGGAGGGCACAGAGGACTGGACCGGACAGGTTTGAGTTGTGAAACATGGAAAACATCATGGATCCTCATATTGCGAGGGAGTTTTAACTTCACAGAAACTGGGTTGACCAAGGCGGAGATTTCAAAAGGGCCAATGAAGGTGGGTGTAAGTTTCTTAGATTCAGTCCTGACCGGAACAAAGCGGGTAGAGAGCCATACCTTCTGGCCGACAGAGTATTCGGGTGCTGGAGTCCGGTGCCGGTCTGCGATGCGTTTGTTGTTCTCCTTTGTGCGTAGTAGGGCCGCTTGAGTTGCCCGCCAAACTCTGCGGCACCTGCGCAGATGAGCCTGGACGGAAGGTACAGAGTGCTCACCTTCCACAGCAGGAAAAAGAGGAGGCTGATATCCCAAGGAAGCTTCGAATGGAGACCGGCCGGTAGCAGAGGCAGTCAAGCTGTTATGGGCGTACTCGATCCACGGCAACTCCTCACTCCAGATGGTTTGATTGGTGGAGGCGACACAGCGCAGGGCGGTCTCCAGTTCTTGGTTGGCCCGCTCGGACTGGCCGTTGCTCTGAGGATGATAACCCGAGGATAGACTAACCTTTGCGCCCAGGGAGTTGCAGAACTCTTTCCAGACCCGAGAAGTGAATTGAGGCCCTCTGTCGGACACTATGTCTTCCGGGATCCCATGCAGGCGGAAGACGTGAGTGGCGAGTAGGCGTGCGGTCTCTAGAGCTGTGGGAAGCTTAGGCAGAGCAATGAAATGAGCCGCTTTAGAGAAACGATCGATTATGGTGAGAATGACAGTGTTACCTGCTGATGGAGGTAGTCCGGTGATGAAGTCCAGTGCTATGTGAGACCATGGCCTGGAAGGAGTGGATAACGGATGTAGCTGACCCGCCGGGGGTTGGTTCGATGGTTTGTTTCGGGCACAGACCGTACAAGCAGTGACGTATTCCCGAGTGTCTTGGGTGAGTGAGGGCCACCAGAAGCACCGCTGGAGAAACTTAATGGTGCGATGTATCCCTGGGTGGCATGAGAACCGGGCCGTGTGAGCCCATTGTAGAACCTGGGATCTGACAGAGCGCGGAACATAGAGTCGGTGGGCGGGCCCCCCTCCCGGATCCGGTTCGGCTACCTGAGCCGCCCGGACGGCCGCCTCGATCTCCCAGGTGATGGCCCCGATAGTACAGGTTGCCGGCAGGATGGAATCCGGATCCGCCTTTTCGTCAGCAGCGGAGAACTGACGGGAGAGAGCGTCCGGCTTGACGTTTCGGGAACCGGGTCTGTAGGTGATTGAGAAGTGGAAACGGGTGAAAAACAGGGCCCATCTGGCCTGTCGAGCATTAAGACGTTTCGCCGTTTGAAGGTAGGCCAGGTTTTTGTGATCGGTCCAGACCACGAAGGGTTGAGTGGTGCCCTCCAGCCAATGCCGCCATTCTTCCAGGGCGAGCTTAATCGCCAAGAGCTCCCGATCGCCCACGTCGTAGTTACGTTCTGCAGGGGTGAGACGACGGGAAAAATAGGCACAAGGATGCATCTTACCCTCCCTCTGTTGGGAAAGGACGGCCCCCACCCCTGAGTCGGATGCGTCGACCTCCACCACGAACTGAAGAGTGGTGTCAGGTTGGACCAGGATGGGCGCTGAAGCAAACCGTTTCTTGAGTTCCTGAAAGGCTGATTGGGCAGCGTCACTCCACTGAAAAGCAAGCTTGGGAGAGGTTAACTGGGTTAATGGTAAGGCAATCCTGCTAAAGTCCCGTATGAATCTCCTGTAGAAGTTAGCGAAGCCAAGGAAGCGTTGCAACTGGCGACGGTTGTTTGGTTCGGGCCAGTTCACAACAGCCTTGACTTTCACAGGGTCGGGTCGGAGATCTCCACGCTCGATTATGTACCCTAGGAAGGCAACTGAGGGCACATGAAACTCACATTTCTCGCTTTTGACGAACAGCCGGTTCTCCAGAAGGCGTTGCAGTACCAGCCGGACCTGGGTATCGTGTTCAGCCTGGGAGGAAGAGAAGATCAGAATGTCGTCTAGATAGACAAACACAAATCGGTTAATAAAGTCCCTTAGAACATCGTTGACCAGAGCCTGGAATACTGCAGGTGCGTTAGTGAGGCCGAATGGCATTACCAGATACTCGAAATGTCCAAGGTGAGTATTGAACGCCGTCTTCCATTCATCGCCATCCCGAATCCGAACCAAGTGGTAAGCGTTTCTCAAGTCCAGCTTGCTGAATATGACGGCTCCCTGGAGAAGTTAGAAAGCGGAGGTGAGCAGGGGCAGTGGATATTTATTCTTGACCGTAATGTTATTGAGTCCCCGAAAGTCAATACAGGGTCGGAGGGTCTTATCCTTCTTTTCCACAAAGAAGAAACCTGCTGCGACGGGTGAGGAAGAGGCACGGATGATGCCGGCAGCGAGGGATTCAGTTATATATTTCTCCATAGCCTCCCGTTCCGGCAGCGAGAGGCTATAGAGGCGGCTGGTCGGTAAGGGAGCTCCCGGCAGCAGGTCTATGGCACAGTCATAGGGCCGATGGGGTGGCAGCGACTGGGCTCGGTCCTTCCGAAACACCTCAGCGAAATCGTGGTAAACAGACGGCACATCTGCTAAGTCGGAAGACCGCGGTGGCTCTGGGCCGGTGACCGATTTGTTAGGAGGAACAGCAGCCTTAAGGCAAGTCATATGACACTCCTCTCCCCAGCCTGTGATGCCTCCTTTCTGCCAATTAATCGTGGGGTTGTGTTGCTGGAGCCAGGGATGACCGAGAACTAACGGCGTCTGAGTGGAGTGAAAAACAAAAAAGCTAATCTCCTCCGAATGATTACCAGACAGTGTGAGGGTGAGCGGCTCAGTGATGTGTGTGATGTCGGGGAGGCGCTGCCCTGATAAAGCCGTGACGCGTAAGGCGTGGGGTAGTGACTCCACAGTCACACAGAGTTGTTTTGCTAGTTCAGAGTCAATGAAATTTTGTTCTGCTCCAGAATCAATAAGCACAGAAAGTGAATGACACTCGGAGTGGACCAAAAGCTTAGCCGGCAGGGCTAAACGTGGAGGAGATTTATCCTGATTCAAACCGCCCACCAGTACTCCTACCATCACTGGCGGGCACGGCCTTTTGCTCGTGACGGACAGGAGGCAATCATGTGTCCCTTATTACCACAATACAGACACTCACCGGCCGTGATGCGTCGCTGACGTTCTGCAGCAGTTAGGTGAGAGCTGCCGATTTGCATGGGCTGTACCTCTCCGTCGGCGCCCCCTGATGTCCGGGAGGACCGGTAATCGGCCGAAGCCTCCGCCCCTCGTGGCCCTGCGGCCTCCTGGGAACTGGAGTTCCATGCTTGCCGACGAGCTCGTAGCCGCTCATCCACCTTAATACATAACGACATCAATTCGTCAAAAGCAGTGGGTAGGTCCCGCATAATCAATTCATCTTTCAGATCTTCCCGGATGTTATTTAACAATGTGCTCCTGAGCGCATCCGGTCCCCAGCCGGTTTCTTCTGCCAAAATCCAAAAATCGATTGAATAGTCTGCCATACTCCGCTTACCTTGCTTAAAGTTAAGGAGGCGGAGCGCCGCAGCCTCGACTCCAGAGCCCTGATTAAACACAGTCTTAAAGTTAATCACAAACCTCTCAAAAGAGATCTCCGGGTTGGAGTTTAACACGACCTGGGCCCATTTCAAAGCCCGGTCACGAAGCATCTGTACCAAAAAAGCAATCTTTGCCCCGTCATTGTTATGAAAACGCCGCTGTTCGCGGAAAATCAATGAACACTGGGCCAGAAAGCCAGGGCACTTCTCTGTCTCCCCCGAAAAGGGCTCAGGCGAAGGCAGGGGACCGTCAGAGGATGGGGTGGCTGCCGATGAGAGACCTGCCATAGCCGCCGCGAGTGTCTCCTGCGGGGCAGGGTGAGCCGGCTGGGGGGTCCCTGGCTGTACTCCCCCTGGCGTAGTCAAACCGGAAACAGCTTGAGTTAGTGCGGCGATCTCACCTCGCAGCTGATGTAGCATTTGTTCGTGGCGAGTCAGCGCCGCTTCTTGGGCAGCCAGTGCCTGACCGATGGTATTCTGATCTGCTGAGTCCATGTTGTGGCTGGATCGTTCTGTCAGGTTTTGTAGATCGGACTCACGCGCAGACCACTAGTGTCTTCAAAAGGTGCATTTATTTACAGTGTTCCTCTACAGTGGAATTCATATATACATATAGTGATGTCAAGGGGAAAAGGGGCCGGGGTTCCAGGGTCCAGGAGTGAAAGAGGCAGGAGTCCAGGAAGGGAAGGTTTTCATTCAGCCCTCGCACATCTTCTCTCCTTTCCTTTATCTCTCTTGCTTCCGTTCAGTCGCCATGCACAGGGAAAGAACAGGTCCAGAGGCGATCTATACACAGGCAGAAAAAAACCATTAGTTTCCTGGTTCAGACAGGCTCACAAACTGACTTTACAAAATACAGGACGACTGACGCTGATGGCTCAACGATCCAGCGACGAGTAGAGCAGACTCGCCCTCTTAAGAAGGGTTCCAATCTCTTATGATCAGCAACAGATGTGCTGCTCACCTCCAGGTGTGTAGGCCAGGGGCAGGAGCCCATACTGAGCTCCGCCCCGGCAGGAGAAAGAGAGAATGGAAGAGGGCGAGAGAGAAAGGGAAACAAAAACAAAGCACCTGACAGCTGTCAGCTGTCGAGGAGCGGAGACCATGACAAAAACACTGTGTCCGATCGGGGTCTGCATTTCACATCGCGGGTTTGGAAGGAGTTTTGCTCCATTCTGAGCTTCACGCTGGATTGTTGTGAGAAACTCCGTCAGTCCCTAGCTAGCATTGTGAAAGTGTTTGTGTTATTCGCTCGTGTGGATTGTAGTAATGGCTGCCTTTGTGGTTTCCAGAAGAATTGCGGAAACAAGTGGAGAGAGGTGTTTGACCTATTGGACTGCTGTCACACATTCATCAAGCTATGAAGCCAGCGGAAACTGACCTTGTGTGGGTGTGTCCTGCTATCCCCCCTACCTTAAGTGCCAGCTTTTTTGTACAGCTGACTCCCATCAGCAATTAAGAGTACTTAGGGCCAGAGAAAGGTGAGCTTTAGTGCCAGAGAGCCTTGTTGGTTTTTGCAGCTAGTGAGCTGTGTGTATATGGTGCCTGATTGTTCCTGCTCTGTGGAGAGGAGTGTGTTTTAGTGACTAAACCTTTTTTTAATTAACTTTTCCGTTTATTGACCAACATCTGGATTTTGTTCTCTTCTTTCTTCAAGAGGTGATAGCGGCTTGTACGTCTCTTTTGGTTTAGCTGGTAATAGGAACATTAATAAAACCATTTAACCATTTTGCCTCCCTGTCTCCTTTTTTTTTTTTTTACCCGGACACCTTTGACAAAAGGTACTTGTACTCCTTCCAAGTAACGATAGCAAACTGCTAGCTAAATGGCAAGGACCTTTTCAGATCCAGTAGAAACTTGGAGCTAGCAGGTATAAGATGGCAACATTCATACCCGACACCTAGAATTAATGATATGATTGAGCGCCTTGGAAAGCCTGATATCTCACAACTCTAGTTCTCTGCAAGGGCTATTGGCAGGTGATAATGTGTTCCTTTATCTACCTTGAGAAATCACCAGTACAACACTTCTTCCTTCAATTATTATTTAGTAAAGCATAGTAAAAAAAATTATCATGCCCATGGATCTCTTTTGCTCAATAACCACAGGCTGTAGAACAGTTTGCTGCGGTCCATCTTCCCAAAAGAGTACCTCAAATTAACAGTATACAAAGTTTTATATGAGAATGTGCGTCTATGTGATTGGTTAAAACTGATAGGGAGAAATCATAATTTACACTTAATTCTTCCTTCGTTGGTGCCCCAAGCTGGTCCCAGCCTCTCAGCACTCAGCCTTGTCCAATTCAGGGGAGCAGCACCTGTTACGGCCCGTGGCCATAGGAAATCTGTGTTAGCTGCTGTGTTGTGTTTCTTTACTGTGTTTTAAGAATCTCTGCAGGTCTTTCCTCTAATAAAGAGCAGTAGGCTGCTGATTGGACCATGGATCATTGGACTGGGTTAAAAAAAAGCTGTTCTGCCAGCTGCCGGAAGAGAGAGAGAGAAGCGAGCGAGAGTGAACCGATTTGACAGCAGACTCAGACCTGGCCCTTTGTGTAATTTTGTATATGTGTAAGTGAGCTCCTTGAGAGCCGCCAAATGTGAGTATACAGGGAGTGCAGAATTATTAGGCAAATGAGTATTTTGTCCACATCATCCTCTTCATGCATGTTGTCTTACTCCAAGCTGTATAGGCTCGAAAGCCTACTACCAATTAAGCATGTTAGGTGATGTGCATCTCTGTAATGAGAAGGGGTGTGGTCTAATGACATCAACACCCTATATCAGGTGTGCATTATTATTAGGCAACGTCCTTTCCTTTGGCAAAATGGGTCAAAAGAAGGACTTGACAGGCTCAGAAAAGTCAAAAATAGTGAGATATCTTGCAGAGGGATGCAGCAGTCTCAAAATTGCAAAGCTTCTGAAGCGTGATCATCGAACAATCAAGCGTTTCATTCAAAATAGTCAACAGGGTCGCAAGAAGCGTGTGGAAAAACCAAGGCGCAAAATAACTGCCCATGAACTGAGAAAAGTCAAGCGTGCAGCTGCCAAGATGCCACTTGCCACCAGTTTGGCCATATTTCAGAGCTGCAACATCACTGGAGTGCCCAAAAGCACAAGGTGTGCAATACTCAGAGACATGGCCAAGGTAAGAAAGGCTGAAAGACGACCACCACTGAACAAGACACACAAGCTGAAACGTCAAGACTGGGCCAAGAAATATCTCAAGACTGGTTTTTCTAAGGTTTTATGGACTGATGAAATGAGAGTGAGTCTTGATGGGCCAGATGGATGGGCCCGTGGCTGGATTGGTAAAGGGCAGAGAGCTCCAGTCCCACTCAGATGCCAGCAAGGTGGAGGTGGAGTACTGGTTTGGGCTGGTATCATCAAAGATGAGCTTGTGGGGCCTTTTCGGGTTGAGGATGGAGTCAAGCTCAACTCCCAGTCCTACTGCCAGTTTCTGGAAGACACCTTCTTCAAGCAGTGGTACAGGAAGAAGTCTGCATCCTTCAAGAAAAACATGATTTTCATGCAGGACAATGCTCCATCACACGCGTCCAAGTACTCCACAGCGTGGCTGGCAAGAAAGGGTATAAAAGAGGAAAAACTAATGACATGGCCTCCTTGTTCACCTGATCTGAACCCCATTGAGAACCTGTGGTCCATCATCAAATGTGAGATTTACAAGGAGGGAAAACAGTACACCTCTCTGAACAGTGTCTGGGAGGCTGTGGTTGCTGCTGCACGCAATGTTGATGGTGAACAGATCAAAACACTGACAGAATCCATGGATGGCAGGCTTTTGAGTGTCCTTGCAAAGAAAGGTGGCTATATTGGTCGCTGATTTGTTTTTGTTTTTGAATGTCAGAAATGTATATTTGTGAATGTGGAGATGTTATATTGGTTTCACTGGTAAGAATAAATAATTGAAATGGGTATATATTTGTTTTTTGTTAAGTTGCCTAATAATTATGCACAGTAATAGTCACCTGCACACACAGATATCCCCCTAAAATAGCTAAAACTAAAAACAAACTAAAAACTACTTCCAAAAACATTCAGCTTTGATATTAATGAGTTTTTTGGGTTCATTGAGAACATGGTTGTTGTTCAATAATAAAATTATTCCTCAAAAATACAACTTGCCTAATAATTCTGCACTCCCTGTATGAGTCCAGTGCTTATGTGTGCATAGGCTGAAGCCGAAGGGGTGTGTCGCCGTTTTGTTTTGAACTGTTTTCTTCTGTTTCTGGTCCAGGAAGCGAGGGATAGTTACTGTCATTTGTTTGTTTTGTTTCTTTCTTAGGGTTTAGTTAGTTTTCTCTGGTGGGACTTAGTTGGTTTTGTTTATTATTTTGGCCTGGGCTCACCTTGGAGTTGTGCTTCTTGTCACTTAATAAAATCACCTTTGTTTTTTGTTTTTTTGTTTTTTTTTTTGCCTGTCCCGTTTGGCTCTTTTGCCATCAGAATTGTTGTCTAAAGGCAAAGAAAGATGCCCAACGGATTTACTTTACCAAATTGACCATCCCAGCCTTGCCGTAATGGTCCATTTGATTCACCTTTTATTGTTTATTTTATTTTCATTTACTGAATACGGGACAGACTTGACTGGGGGAAAGAAGGGGAGAAAGAAAGAGGGAAAGAGAAACAGCTGAGAAGAGGGACGGGGGAGAAGGGCAAAAGACAAAAACCAACAGAATGAGCAGAAAAGAAAAAAAAAAGAAATAAAAAATGCATATATCAATCACCTGGATCACCTGCTGAGAAAGAAAAAAGAAAACAAGCAGAAGAGAACAAGAGTAATAGAATAAACAACATCACAATGATATATGGGAATATGACAGTAAATACTAAATATTAAACATTATTGTGCAGCACATAAGATCAACAGAACACAGTGTGCTTTGAGGTAGAAGCCAAAAAGGGTGTAGTTTGTGGGTGTGATCACCCGTGTGTACACCTGTGAGCATGGACGCGCTTGTTTTTTTTAAAAGGTTCCTTCATGTAATGATCTGCTAGAGGTGTGGGGGGGCCACAGCCCCGTCCTCCAGGGCATGAAGCAGGTATGGAGGAGATCAAGACTCCAGACATCCAGAGGCCCCCAGAACACAAGAGACCAAGGAAGACCAACAGAGGGGCAGCCGCGCCACTGTCCCAGAAAGAGCTGAGGAGAGTCCCAGATGAGGGCTCACTCAGCAGCCGCGGAGCAGAAGCCAGGGGGAGTTGCAGTGACGCGCCCGTGAGCTCCGCCGGCAGCCAGCCGTGCCTGAGTGACCGAGCCCCAGGCCGAGAGGCCGGGGGCACCCCACCTCCGAAGTGGCCCGAGCGAGCCCCAGGCTCCAGGCCCCGATAAGCGGCCGCCAAGGAGTGAGCCGGTGTGTACCCGGACGCCCATTCCCGGACACAAAGAACCACCAACGCACCGATGTCTGAGGGAGTCCGCCACTGGCAGGGGAAGTGGTGGTAGGGGGAGATAGGCCTCCAAACCTTGGAGGGCCTGAGATGTCCCCAGAGAGGTGGCGCCTGACACCCAACCTGACATATAGACACAGACATACAGGCACACACATATACAAACATCCATTCCCACCCTCATGCTCTCATATGCACTTACTCCACACTCAACCAACGTGGAGACAGACATAAAGAGACGCTGTACACACGATCACACTCCCCAAGCGTACTCTACAAACCGGGTCTAGGTACCCTTGCCCCTGGAGGGGGAACTGCACCCAGACCCAGGTGGTGTTACCCTTTTCCCTGCGGTGGGGGGAGGCAGACCGCCCCGACTCCGCAGCAGCAGGGAGGCCCCACACTCCAGACCGCAGTCGGACGGCCAACTTCTCCTCCTAGCCACCCCGCTCCAGCAGGTCGCAGAGAATGGGGGTGAGAGAAGACTCCAAACCTCCCTCCACCCGCTCATTGTAGTGTTGATGCATGTGTGTTCTAAGGTGCATTTAAAACCCAGGGGGGCATGGAGCTACCTGCCAGAGAGCAGCAGGTAAGCGCATGGTCCCTCCTGCTAGCCCTCAATGTCTACGTGTATTTAACCTTGAGAGGTGGGCAACGACGCCAGGGGTGAGGTGTACACCCTGATGGTACTTTGGATTCCGTGTATCGTGCCCACCCCCAAGATCCTATATGTATGTGTAATGAGAGTGTGAGTAATGTGAATGTCTAAGTTGTGGGATAAAATTGAGGCAGAGGCAGCCAGAAGGGGACAGAGGGGGGGGGGGGGGGGGGGGGGGGGGGTAGCCTCCTCTGCACCCTGGTGACATACCCCTACTCCAAGGTCCTGCATGTGTGGGTGGTTGTGGTGGAGCGGGAAGAGGGAGGCAGCTGGAGATGGGGAGGGAAGGAAGGGAGGGGCAAGTGACCCCTCCCTGGGGCCAGCTCCCCCGCTGACCCCAGTAGGCACTCCCATACTCCGCGACCCGCCAGGGAAAGGGGGCCCAGGCCCATCCAGACCGGGGACCAGTGCAGCAGCGCCTCCCGGCCCCACAGAGCCCGGGACAGTCCACCCAACCCCACCACAGAGAAAACTGCACCCACCCCACCATCCACTCATCTTCCAGACTACATAAGACAGTAAACACCCAGGCTGAGATCTTCCTCCACCTCTCCTGTATCTCCCCCTCCTGCAGAGAGA
Source organism: Maylandia zebra (assembly GCF_041146795.1). Lineage (NCBI taxonomy): Eukaryota > Metazoa > Chordata > Actinopteri > Cichliformes > Cichlidae > Maylandia > Maylandia zebra. The sequence continues at coordinate 3,258,978 of NC_135174.1, read as the reverse complement.
GCTCCCGAGGAGAGGAAAGCTCCTGCAAGATGTGACAATCTCCCCCACCAGTTGAAGAGCCCCCCAGGTGGCTCGATGCACCGGCGGCACCCTGCTCCAGGGCTGGGCCCCCATGCACCCACCCGCCCACAACCCCGGCAACACACCAACCAGGACCCAAGCCCCCGAGGCCCGGCCCGGGCCCCAGCCCAGAGACGGAGCGCCCCCAGAACCTCACGCCCATCCCGGACCCACCCAGGGGCAGCCAGGCTACCAGGTCAGTAACCCACGTCCGTCAGCACAGACCCTCCCCTAGCCCCACTGCACGTAGCCGCGAGGAAACAGTCACCTGAGAGCCACCTTTGTTTTTTTACTCATAACCGGGTTCGTTGTTTGGCTTGGGAACCAGGGAGGGTACTTGCTTCTCTCTCCTCAGAATCTTATGTGCGTCTCTACACGCCTAGACTAGCGGCGTAACAGCACCTAAAAAGGGAAGTCTGCTACATGAGTACTAAATGCTTTTCCCTATTCTCTCATCTTTCACCCAATAACATGCTGTCCTAGTGACCGTAAAAGCAACCCTGACTGAGACTCCAGATATTGTTTTGTCTCAAGTAGTCCCAATGACCCACCTTATCATCTGTATTTAGACAGAAAGTGTAGAGGTTTAAAGGTGAAGGGACACTGTCTGCATGTCTAAATTCACAAGCTATTGTTCATTATTATACCTAACATAGGTACCACTCACTCAACGCTCAGGGGAGCTGACCACCTGCTGGACACCATGAAGGCTATTCCAATTCACAGTCCTGCCTTTTGGATTACGTAGAGCCCCTGCAACATTTCAGAGGCTGATGGATGAGGTACTGTGTGTTTCACTGCAGCGTATCTTGATGATATTATGACATATAGCTATACCTGAGACGAACCCCTCAAACATCTAGCAAAGGTATGAGGGCATCTCCAAGCAACTGTGCTAACTGTTAATCCATCAAAATGTGTCTTTGTCGAAGATGAAACTGAATATCTGGGATTTGTCATAGGAAATGGGGTGATAAAACCGCAAGTAAGCAAAATTGGTGCTATTGAGTCCTGCCCTTTGCCACAGACAAGAAAACTTACATCTTTTCTTGGCATGGCAGGGTTCTACCACCGATGTATCCCTATTTATCCCTCTCTGCCAGGGCGTCTCCCCCTCACCAATGTAATAGGCTCTAGGTGTCCTAACTAGATTTGGTGGACGGACGAGACAGAGGCAATGCTCCAGTCACTGAATAAGAGTACAGACTTGTATAGCCCAAATTTTGTTTTAATCTTCAAACTGATGCTTCGGATAAGGGTCCGGGGGCTGTTTTTCTACAGGGACCACTGGATGAATGACACCGAGTGGCTTTCGTTAGCCGCAAGATGTTCCCAAGAGAGATGAGCTATTCGACGGTTTCTGTCATTTTGAATTATTTTTGTAGTAACTTTGTTTTGCAGTATAATAAAACCCATTTCTTGAAGATTAAACCTGTACCTGTATGTTCTTGGCTGCTTGCTCCTTGATAGTTATAGATTGAAGAAGGCTCTTGGATGAGAAGTAAAATGTCTTCAGAAACTTGAAGTCCAGCAGCCCTCTTTTTTCAAGCTCTTAAGAGTGTTAGATGTATTATTTGTGAATTTTACTGAAATTATCAAAATTAAAAAAAATCTAAATTCAATGAATATTTTTTATGCAGTAGTAAAATGTTAAACATTTTATATGTTTTCTATTTTCTATTGTGAATTATGAGTTTATGAGATTTGCAAATAAAATATTCGGTTTTTATTTATATTTTACTTTTTTTCTGGAATTGGGGTTGGTCTTGGTCTGACTTGGAGATGCCTGGATCACCTCATCTAGCTCCTTTTGATGTGGAGGAGCAGCGCCTCTGCTCAGAGTCCCTCCCGAATGACCAAGCTCCTCACCCCATCTCTAAGCGAGAGCCCAGCCACATTATGTCTTCCTAAATACGTATCACATTGAAATAAGAATAACTGAGAAAGCTTGTCTTGATGTATACTTAAGTAAAGCTCAGTAGGTGTGCAGTCATGGAGTACTCATTTGTGAATTGTCATAAAGTAAAATATTTATTGCTTTGATTAACTGCAGAGTTGTAAATTTGATCAGAATTACAGCTTTCAGGTTGCATCTGTGATCATTATACTTCATTTATGGAAGTCTACTAGTGAAAGAAGATAGGAAAAAAAATGCACATACGATTTATTAAGCAGGTAATGTAAATCTTTAATGATGCTAATTTACTTAAATGACATCAGCATTCATTCCAATAATTAATCAACTTTGCATTCCAACAACAGTTTATAGTTCAGATTATGATGAAATTTAAGGCTTACGTTTATTCTAATACTTTACTGTCTCTAACTTAGTATGCTCCTTAATGAGTGTTACGTGTTGCAGGTTTCCATTCATATAACACAGCACACATATCAGGATCATTTCTGCATGTTTCTACTCAGTTTGTTTCAACAATAGCAACAATAAAACAACAATAACAATAAAAAGAACAAAACCTGTCTTTTCTCTCTGTATCTACTGAATCTACTTTGAAATGGAACTGGAGATTGCCGGTCGAATCAGCTCTTCCATTAATAGAGCAAGGGTGTGGCACAACTGTTTAGCCTGAAACAGATATTTAAAAATTAAATTAGACTTGAATGCAAAAATCTTTTGACAACTTCTTTGGTGATGTGTGTCCCTGACACCAAATTAGAAGTTAACCCACTGCACAAAATCATTGACAAGCATTTTGACATGTGAGTAATCATTTATTGAAAAAGTCTTTAAAGGAGAGGATTTATAACACTGGAGAAAGTGAATGGATGTTTTTTTTAATGTATTAAGGGATGCTTTGGTCAAATGTTAAAACAACTGATTGAATAAAAGATTAATTGGAAATGCCAAATTATGGAAAACAAATAGTATGAAAAACCAGCAGAAGTATCAGGACATTTTTATCCTCTAATACGACTGTGGAACACACCAAGATGCCAAACGAGGAAAATGCCTTTTTGTTCCAGAAAAATACAGAACACACACAGTGAAATAAAAACAGATCAAAAAGTCATTACCTGTTTGAGACGAATGGTGATTTTTTTGGGAGCAGCTGGATTGCCATAGTCAATGTCCACGGCTGGCACCTTGCCTTTTTTATTGGGGTGAATGGTGCGCATGAACTGAACATCAGTCAGAGGAATCCGAAACACTTGCTCCTGCATCAAACAGAGACAACAACAAAACAGCTGATATGATGTATCATACACCTTTTGGTTAGCATTAGCAGAGAGATTTGTGGCTTGACACAGGACAAATTATGCTTCAGACTGGATCTTAGACTTATTTAATGAAAAAAAAACAACACTAAACTCTATGAAAAAATCATCAAGTTCAGAAAAGAAGAACAGAAGGCAAGAGACACTCTTTAAAAGACCAGCACCTGTGTTTTGGAGTGTAGGAACAGCACTCCTTCCTGGTTGATGCAGACCACACACGGAGAAGGACAACCACGCTGGCTTACCTTCTCAGCCAGGAAAGTGTTGGATCCAAACAGGGGCAGAGAACTCAGAACCTCTGAAAAATACAGAATTTAGACAAATATTATCAACAGAGGAGGAAGAGAAAAGATGAGCTAGAGAAGAGATACTACCTACCAATGAATTGTACTTTGGCATGTTGAGGGCTAAGGGACTGCATGGCAGCAATCCGACCCTGACAGAAAGTGAGGATCTCCTCCACTTTGTTACGGAGCCCAGTCTGTGAAGGCAGGTACCCCTTTATTTCTGACCTTAAAGAGAAATGCACAAATCAGTATATACATACTGTACATTTACTAACATTACATACATGATGTTAGTGACATGTTTCAAAGAATAAAATTTGCCAGAAAGTTTTTCAAAAGTGTTTCTCTTTATTGTCCGGGAACACTGTATTCAGTGCTTACAATACAAATCAGGACACACCTACTCATTTAGTCATCAAAACTGGATAAAACCCTTTGATGGATACCAGCACAACCCTGGCAAAATCAAGTGGCCAGCATTGAACTTGGAAACGAAAACAGTGCAGTTCCTCTACTGTCTACTTGAGGCTCTAAATATGTGTCATTGCCCCCGGACTATATTACTTCTGTGTCTGTAATTTGCCACGATAAAGTTATGAATATAACTTGCTAGCCTCAATTGCTAACGTAGCACCCCACCTTCTGTCTTGACCATTTTAAGTGATGACTGCATGATATTTCTTGAGATATTTGCAATAGTTCAAATCACTGAAAAATGTAAAATATAAAACTTTTTTTTTACCCAATTATGTGTTATCAGATGGCTGTTCTAAAAAATAATAATAAATAAATTAAGTATCATCAAGTATCACACCTCTGTAAAGGAAAAACAACTTTTTATTTGTATTTTTATATTTTGAATTTAACCAAACAAAAATATGTTAATTAGTCAGATTTTTAAAGAAAGCAGAAACACACACAAGATGGAGCTCTTTGAGGCAACAACAGGTGATTAAAGGTAGTCTTTTATAAACAGTCCACTCTTAAACTGATTATTGTGACTGTGTAACTCACAGTGAGGGCTGGTCCTGCAGGCCCAGAGCCAGATGCTGCAGGGCTGACAGCATTGCTATCTGCTGGATTGTTGATGACCCTCCTGTGACAGGAGGAAGCATCAGTTGTCCGCTCAGATAGTCTGCAAGAAGCTACACACAAACACACACAAGCAGTAATGGTTAGATTAGAATAAGATTATTCAAGCTACATTCAAGTCATTATGTTACCTGTTGGTAGTGGAAATCCACATAAAGGTCATTGATAAAAGAAAGAGGCATTCTCCACATCACTCTTCTCAGCAACAAGGAGCTTGAGTTGTCCTCCACCAGAAAGTCAAACAGGTACTCCTCAAAATGAAGGGGACGCACCATCCCATCTAAGAAGTGGGGAGCAGAGGAGTAAGGAAGGGGGCAAAAATCTGTTCATCTTTTTCTTAAGTATCCACAAACATCTACACTGAAGGGACAACATAAAAGAAAAACTTGAATGCTTGAACCCTGTAGTGAGGAATCCCGTGCTTGTGCTGTTTTGTTGGGAAATGGTTGGGTTCAGTTGTTCTGCACTGTATTGGGTTTTTTTTTATATACCTTGGTGTTAAGACAATGCCTTTTTTAGGAAAAATATTTCTAATTTCAGGCAACCATGACTTTACAGTAAAAGCACCATGTGGGTACTAATATAGTGAAAACAAACAAGCATTATGAAACATTATTTTAATAATGAAAAAAAAGTAAGCAACAGTAGTAAATGTGAGCCTGTTCTACCCTTCTTTTAATTTTAATAAAATTCTTCAAATTTTAATATTATTAATATTATACATACATGCACAAATATTTATACATGAAGGTGATATGCTATGTATAGTTTTTCAAAGATTTACAAATTACCTTTTAGAAATAGGATTGCAGATGTTTTGATATATTTGCACATAATAGCTTTAAAGACACAGTACTTTAATTTGAGTTGAACTTTTTTTTCTGTGTCAGACAGAGATGTCATTATTCTGGTTTACCTTGTTGTCTAATGACAAGGATGGAGAACTCTTTGATTTCTTTGAGTTGGGTGATGCCCATTTCTTTACACAACTCCATTACCACATCTTCAGTGACCTATGTGAAGCAATAAAAATTACAGCATAGAATATTAATAATTAATAATATAAAGATGGTTTTACTGATGGATAAATAAATATGTATAAATAAATCTTACACTGAAGTTTTTTATTTGTATGGGAAATTCCACTCCTCCTGGCAGGTGGATAGGAATATAGATAGAAGTTTTGCCAGCCTGAAGAAAATGAAAACAAACTCAAAATGAGATCTGCTGAATTAATTACATTCAGTTCATTTAAGGCTTTTCTTTTTTAGCTGGGTCAGGACCCTACAACCAAGAACAGGGAGAGACCTCTGGCAGAGCCAGTATCAAGGAGGCACAGTCATCTACTGTGGCTGGATTGGGTGTCAACGGAAAGAGAAGAAAAACAAAAACATAAAAAGAACATAGAGAGAACAAGAACGACAAATGGAACAAAACATATAAACACATAGAGAGACTAAGCAAAAGTTAATGACATGCAATATTGGAGCATAGACACATGGGGAGTGAAAAAAGGGAGTGTCCAAAAAAAGCACTCCCCCAGCACTCTAAATGAATAGTAGCCTAAATAATGGCTGATTCACCTAATCAAAGTCTAAATAACAGTTTTCATATAATGAAAGCTTAATCTTAAAAGAAAAGAAAAGAAGGCATCTGTCTCCCAAAAGCCCGAGCTGGCCCTGATAGCTGAAAGCTCTGCATCTTATTCTACTTTTACAAAGTGTCAGAATCACAAATAAGTCTATAGTCTGAGAGCAAAGTCTGAAATATTCATTATTATATGATGAGGCCAGATCAATCAGAACTTTGTATTGTTTGAGTGAGTAAGTCAACTTGCCAGTATTGCTTCTATCTCGGGATATGAGGGGATATTGCGGCGACCACCAAAGCGAAGAGAGCGCTGGAGGTTATCATGACTCAAAGATGCCAGTTCTGAGGAGGACATCATATTAGTGAAGAAGCTATTGAAACATTAAATTGACATATAAGTTTTTTCCTCATCAAAACAACTTCCTCTACCATGGTATGGGTGCACATAATCCTGAGAGATGTCATCGAGGTAGCGTGTGATATAAGGCTGCAGTGTAGCAGAGCAAGGGAAAAAGCCAGCCACCACACTGAGTAGTTGCCAACCTAAGGAACAGCTGGATCTGCAGATTCAAGATCAGATAATAATTGCAAAGAATACATCAAAGAAAGAAAAATCAACGTTGAATTTTTTTGTAAATAGTGCACTGTAATTATTGCAGATATGTAGCGGTTAGTGGAAGTGAGAAGCATGAATGATCCTGAATCTGTAAGGGATTTTTAAACACTAAAGATGATGCTAAAGAGCCAATTAAAAGAAATAATAAATAAATAAAAAATAATAAAAAGGCACTATTCTCTTTTTAGCTCTTATATATTACAATCTTGCAAAACATGTAAAAGTAGAAGATGTAAAAGATGGAGGCATGTGCACTTATTATTTCCCTCGGCTTACTGTATCTATAAGGTGAACTGCCATGGCATTCACCTTTGTGAGGTCAGTGCTGTGTTGGGATGAGCCTGAGACACTGCACTTTTTTCCCACTTTAGATTGAGGTGTAATGTAACTGTAGTGTGAAACTGTACATGCCCCAAGTACAAGTACAAGAGACTGCCTAAAGCCTTTACCTTTCTTTATTTTCATCTAAAAGATAAAGACAAAACCTCCTTTATCTCTCTATGAATGTGGATTGCAAGTTATTTTTCCTTTTATGCCTGCAGAAATCATTAATTAATAAGGAATTTTATCATAATATAATCCTCAAAACAGCAATATTACCGAAGTCTCTTACTTTGTTTGTATTCCTGCTTTACTATTTGAATTACTTTTATTATTTATATTACTTATGAAAGAAAAATGACAAATTGTCCCACAAAGCATAAAAATACATCTAAGCATGACATTAATGTAAGAAAATACAAAGCTGTCATCAAATTAATAAGTTGAGAATGAAAAGCAAATAAACAATAAACACCACCTCTCGACCGAAACAATATTCTTTTTAAATATTCAATTGCAGATAAACAGAACTTACATTTATATAAAAAAATTAAACACTGCATGGTTTTCAACAATTATAGTGTTTAAGCTTTTCTCAGATCCAACATTTCACAAAGAATCTCTTATCTTACTAACACTTTTTTTGCCTTTCCATATTTGTTATTTGTTCCAGGAAAAGAAGCAGCAGGTGCATTTTGATCTTTATTTAATGGGGATAGTTTTCTGTGATATTGCTTAACAGCAAGACAGCTTGTTTAAGATGTGTCGTTGTTTTGTATTTTTCCGTATGTTTTTGTCTAAACCTTTTTGATGAACTTGGTGTTTCGGTGGTATTTATCAGAGCCGTCTTTCTAGTCGGCTCCAATAACAAGTCCCAAAGTGCTATCTTGTTGCTGTCTTGGAGGAAGACTAATAAGAGACTAATAAGACTAATAATTCATATTTTGGATTTCTAACTGACTCATAATGAAAGCATCCAGTTGTTCTTCAAGTTGACTTTTATTTTGCTAATAATGTGCTAATGTTGAAGTTGAAGCTTTGGATAACTTGTTAAAGTTCTACACTTCTGGTTAATCTTTGTCAAAATCTGATTCCATTCTACAGTTAGCACTGCAATCCTATAATTCACAATCAATAGTTTAAAAATATATTATTTACCATCTTAAAACACGGTTTTAGGAAATAGTAGAAGATGCAATATAATGTAAGCTCAGTGTCATGGTCCCTGTGCCTCCCCGGCCAGCCCAGTGTGGCCACAAGTGTTTGTTGTTTCACTCTCTCTCTGCTCTCCTCGCCTTGTGCTCTCTCTCTCTCTATCTCTCTCTCCTACCTGTCTGCCTGGGCGGAGCTCAGATTGGGCTCCCGCCCTTGGCCCACGCACCTGCAGCTGATCACGGGTGATTTGCAGTTGATCTCTGGCTCTTCTTAAGGCAGGGGCTCTGAGCTACTCGTCACTGGAATATTGAGTAACTCTTGTTAGTATCGCCTGGCTTCTTTGCGATTCTGCTGTTCCCGTGCTTGCCTTCGACTTACCCTCGTCTGTGTAAATACGTTTACCTGGATCAGCCCTTTTGTGACCCCTGGACCCCGTGAGTGAGAGTGAGCTGCTTGTGTGGAGACTGTTTGGACGAGGAGCAGAGCGAGTGCGAAGAAGTGTGTCTCCCCAGCCTGTTGATCCCCGGGACCCTGGTGTTTCCCCCCACCCCCCCTTCATGTGTATATAGCGCACCAGTGTGATTAATAAAGAGTTGTTGAACCGTGCTTTCTCAGTCTGCGCCTGAGTCCGTTCCACCGCCGTGACACTCAGTATGTATAATATTATTTATACCTGAGAATAATACCTTAAAAAGATGATTTCTGGGTTATACAGCACATGATAACTGGCTAGTGTTATGGTAGTTGAAAAGAAACATTAGAAGTTAAAGTAACTTCAAGTAACATCAGTAAATTGCATGCATTGAATAAACTTATTAATAAATGTATCATAATGTAACACAGTTATTTAAGCTATTATCAAAGCTCATCAGTTATAAGTGTAGGTAAAGCATAAGACGTGATTACTGAAAATCATGGTAAGTCTTTAATCACCTACCATTCAATGTTACTTAAGTAAAACAGAAAGTGGCAGAAAGGGCAGTGCTGGACAATCTGCCTGAACAGGTATGAATGAGCACAGTACAGTACAGCACATAACTTCATGCAAGCTCAGTCAATGTGCAATTTGTAAACAAAAGTTAAATTTGAAAAATTTAAAATCTCTTTAAGAACCCAAATCTGTTCAATCGCAGTTTACGGCTTTTAAATAGACTCTTTACTTTTGATAGGCTTACTTTTTTGGGTTGTTGGTAGTTTGCTTGATAACCTGGCAGAATATTTCATCCCTCAGCAGTTCCTTTTCCTTCCCTAGCTGAACAGAAGTGAGAGAGTCATTACTATTAAAACAAAAGTCCACCCAACTTACAGAAACTGTTTGAATATGCACTCACCAGAAGAATCTGCCTCAGACACTCTGGCTGGCTGCTGTTCTTCCTCATTGGCATGTCTCCCATGTACTCCATCATGTCTGAAAGGACAGACAAATGCGTGGATGAAGAAAGAACAGAAAAAAAGTTTCAATGTATAATACCATGTGTTATTGTGGGTACACTCACTTGTGAAACACTGAATAGATAACTCCTTGATTTCAGGGTCATTATAGAGAATGAGAGATTCCTGGATGGGAGTCTGTGTGAAAAAGACACACATCACAGTTAGCTTTTAGTTTTATTATTTCACAAAGCTTCATTAACACTGACTAGATTCAAATATGTATAATAAACATCTTGGAAATGCCATACAGTCTGAATTCATCATGTTCAACAGTTATTTTTGCCAAAGCATGGGAGTTACTCATTTGATCCACACAAAGTCTCTATAATATCCCTCAGTGTTAGAGCCATCGATGGCTTTGGAGTGGACAACGCCAAAGAATTTGTTGATTCTGGATAGAACTAGGTGTGATGATTCTAGATCATATCTATTTTATTTGTTAAAATTATGTGTCAATTACTTCTCCTCCCTTCAGAAGATTAAGACACTGTTTTGAAGTAACAAACTTCTTTGACACAATTAACGATCCACATGAATTAACTGATGCATTACATCATATATACAATTTCATGAGAAATCTGTGATTCAAACTAGAAAATTTACTATGTTCACAAATAATAAGCTGTGGCTGACAAAAGAGCTCAAGGTTTGTCTCAGTAAGAGAAAGATTGCATTTCTAAATGAAAGAAAATCATTAATAGCTTTAAATATTTGAGAACATACATCATTTAGTTTCATGGTTAATATTGACTCTATTTGCGAGAAAGTTAATCAGAGATTGTTATTAGGATGTTAAGAGGCTTTGGAGATAAAGTCTTTCCAAAACGTTGTGGCTATGTAACCTTGACTGATAAACTTGATCCTTATGTTCAGTTTCAGTCTGGTATAGCAACCTGACTGTGGCCATCAAAAACAAAGCGATTATCAGAACTGTTGTATAGCTTTATCATTGGGCCGTTTTGAGGAAAGTCTGATCTATCATTGCTGACTGTGAACACTAGAGCAGGGCGATATGACCAAAAATATTTATCACGATATACATCTGAAAATTTGCGATAACGATATAACTGACGATATAATTGACACTAGACAAACACTTTACAACTCCACAACTTTATTTGTGCAAAAAAACAAAACAAAAAACCATAAATGTATTTTCACTTCAACAAGCAGCTGTTTTTTATGTGCATTAAAGTTATATAAAACTTTAACAGTGCAAATGCAAATTCCTTGCTGACAGTTTAACCAAAAGGCATTTCCAGTGGAAACTGGCCGACATATCCTCAGCATAACCATGTAGAATATCCACAAAACTTAAAAACAGTTATACACACACAGAGCAGAGTACGTATCACTCCGCGGATTGTCGAAGCCCTAATGCTTCGACAATCCATCAAGCGGTGCGGGTTCGTAGCTTAGCAAAGTCGTACTAAAACATTTGACAGATTTTCGAGCGCCGTGTACATAAAATCGTTTCGAGGTCAGTAAACACAACCAGAGTTCATACATAAGGCACACGGGATTATAAGGGGCGCTGTCGACTTTCAGGAAAATCAAAGGATTGATTTTAAGTGTGCCGTATTTTCCAAAAAACACGGTAATAACGACGGCCCGCTAGCATGCTCTACCAAAAAAAGTGCTTTGTTGTGTATCTGACGGACGAAAGCTAAACCAGTTCCACATCAGTGAAGCTGCAGCATTTTTACAAACCAGTTCTGGTTCATCTGTTTCACTCAACGCTCCGCTTTCACCCTTCTCATTCTCCGTTGCCACCATGCTTTTTCCGCCATGTGCGTATGAAAACAAAGGCACTGTGCATGCACGTTTTACCCATATTCTATCCCCATATTTCATTTTCTTATCGTTACCCAACATTATACCGGTATTACCGTGAACGGTATGATATGGCCCAGCCCTAGTGAACACCCTCTTTATCTGGACATTGTAGGACACCTTTAGCTAGCAAAAAGATGTAGCCTATAAGGAATCATTTGTCCCAAGCATAGCTGGACTGGCCATCGGGCCCGATGGTGATTTTCCGTTTTTATGGGCTGATGGGTTTTTTTCCCATTTTTTCCCGTAACGGTATAAACACTGAAAGGTGGTGGATTGGCCAGATGAAGGGAGATGTGAAAAAATAACTCAGTTGTTTGGTGGTGGCTATTGCGGAGCTTCTACAGATTCAGTAACATTAGCAAGTGGTGGAGGCCAGCAGGCGCAACACGCTGGCAGGTGGATGACGGAAAGGCAGAAGGAGCAGAGACCGGAGGCGGTGAACTGAACTTCAGGTAAGAAGTTATGACCTGCAGTCTATCTGGGTCAGATATGAACCAAGTTTATTTTATTTTCGTTGTGCTGACTTTTTACAGTCAGTTACAATAACTCGTGCTGCGTACTAGCTAGCATGACGGAGTTTCTATACTGCTGGGCGGGTGCTATGATATTATTGATGTTGAACTTGTTTTATCTTATTTTATTTATAAGGTTAGTTATTAGAGTTTCCAACCGTCCTGTAAAAACGGAATCGTCTGGTATTCAGAGAAAATATTGCGCGTTTGGTATTGAGCTGAAAAGGAACACGGTTTGTCCCGGACTTCAGCTACAATGAAAAAGACACAAAGCTGGAGTTATTCTGTGTCTTTGCTGCACAGCTGCCTCTTCTCCTCTCTCTCTCCTGTTTCTACTTCAATCATGAAACTAAATCAGTGATCAGCTGATTGGCTTTTCTCTCGTGTTTGTTTATCGTCCACCAGAAAGAGGAAACCAGTGGATGTCGCGCTAAACAACAGCAGCACGTTTAAGCTTGATCAGCTAGAATTTATTTAATATTACTTTCTAGTATCAGCTGATGTTTGCTGGAGCCACAGCTGTAAAGCTGCTGGTCATGATGTCGGTTTGGATATGTGGCGAGAGGGAAACATGAAGATGAAACCAGGAGATGTCCTTACTGAATCATCAGAGCTGAACAGGTGATGGAGAAACAGGTTTACCTTTTAGGTGACATGAATCAGTTGAAGGAAAGTTATGAACTGTTTCTGAGAGACAAATAACACCAGGATCCTTTTTTTAAGTAGCTACCAGCTGGTAACTGTGCAGGGGCGGGTCTAGCAAAGTGTTGCCAGGGGGCCAAGTAGGGCATTAACAGGGAAAGGGGGGCACAAGGAAATACTTTTCTTCCTTATTCTCATTTAAAATGTCTCACTTTTAACAAATAATTATCTGAATCTTACTACAAACGTTTTCATCTGATGTAAAATGTATAGAAATCCATTATTGTACATAGTAATTTTTTTTAGGGTCCCATCATAATTTCTTCAGAAGTAGCTAAGTACTGTATATGATTCCAGTATTTTCCCACATTTTCTAGATACTGTACCAGTACTGTGTGTAAAATGCCATCAAAAAGTCAATTAAGTTTTATTCTTTCTCACCTGTCTTTCTGTCTCCTTTCACTTTTTAAAGGTTGCCATGTTGGAAAAAATATTTTGCCCTGCCATGCTGTTTATTGATGTGGAAAATGAATGGTTTATGAAAATATATCTAAATCTGTCATCAGTAATGATCATGTCTCACCTCTAGTCTTCTCTGTCTTAATTTCAGGTTTTCACCATGTGTTCTAGATGGTTTAGGAGGTTAACTCGACCAAGCAGTCTACTTTCGGGTACTGTTTTGAATACCAGAATAGGGAGGATGGTGTAGGTTTAGGTTTATTAGACTGATACATATATACCAACAAGACAGTGTACATCACTGTGACAACAGCGTTTGTTTTCATTCAAAGGCTTCATGGTTTTTCCTGTAATACCTGGTGGGCCCGTCTCTAGTCAAAATGCCCAGGCCGATTTTTTGTCCCAGTACAGCCCTTGTCCCAAGACCAATCAGGCATGCTGTGATGTGTTTGTTCTGTTGTATTTGTATGTGTATGTATGAATGTGCGATGATATAAAGTGATTTGACTAATTTGTTCATGGCTTGGTGAATGAAAGACAATTTTCCATTGATGTGGATAATAAAGTTATTCTATTCTATTTTCAGAGGCATATTTTACTGCAGGAAGGCATCTATTATAGGTGTGCATTAACTATTGGTTATAGCATTAGATCTAACTAATTTCGCACTAAAACATGTGGTCATATGACATCAGAGGGACTGCAACACTTACCTCTGTGTATTCAATCACTTGTGAAAAATTCCTTCCGTTGGCTGGCAGACCTGTTGTCCCCAGTCTTCGATAAACAAAGAAGGGTGGAACAAAGTTATACTTTCCATGTTATATGACCCCAAACCACTTCAGCATAGTTCACAATAATACTTAGCATACTTTTATCCTACCTGAAGTACTTCATGGCAAAGTCAGCCATCGGTGAGTTCACCTCTAAGTTGAGGACTGAGCCCTGCATTGAGCTCTGTTGTGATCTCTGGAGAGATCCATGCACCAAACCGTGGGGTGAAGCCTCTCTTCCAGGCTGCTTTGAATTACTGCTGCCCATGTGTTTGTTGATGAGAGTCTTCCTCATGCTTTTCCTCTTCTCATCTCTGTGGTTTAGATTGAGACAGTGGTAGTCTGGGGCTGCAGATGGCTTGGTGAGGTCTTCTGGAAAAAGACCAGAACGTCCTCCCTTGTTGCCAAAACGCCAGCCTGGTGAAACAGACAAATCTAATTAGACTGGAAACAATGAAAATAATATTTGTCTTAGTAACTAACATAAACATATGACTACAATTCAAGTCATGACTTTACCTGGCTCTAGCCCTTCCATTGGCAGCAGTTTGATTATATCACCCTTATTGAAGCTGAGTAGACTCTTGTCATCTGTTACAAAACTCTTCAGGGCAACTACATGGTTTGAGTCCTAAAGGGAGGAGTGAGAGATGAACTAAAATTAAAGAGGCTCTAAAGACAAGGAGACTGTGAATATAAGCTGAAAACCTTTAAAATTATAGACCATGGAATGAACTATGATTATAAAAAGAGTACCTTGATGAGTTCCTGGATGAATGACTGAATCATAGCAATGATCTGTGGAGCCCTGCGTGACTGCAACACCAGTTTTTCACTCTTCAGCTTCAGTGCCACTGTGTCTTCACCCTGAAGTTCAGCTGACAGCACCTCTGCAAAACTTTATTCATGAAGACCCACGTTAACATTTAATGCAATAACCAACAGCAACAATGAATTAAAATATCAAAGATGTAGCAAAAACGTCCATAAGGAATAGCACACGAGACCTGTGATAGTTATTACCATAGCAACTTAATCTAGCTGATGAAAACAGTGGAACAATATAGCTGCTGATATCTTGGGAGCGTGAAGTTTGGACTGTACTTGAAAGCCACATTATGAAAACGACTGACAGGCAAAGTTAACAATGTTTGTTTTCGTGGCCATGAGGTGTGTTTTTCGCTGAGCTGCAGGGGGAGAGGTGGTGTTGGCCAATTTAGGGGGCAGTTCCAGGTCAGGCTGGCATATTTTGCTAATGAGGATGATAAATAAATAAATAATATTTTAGGACAGTGATTCTCAAACTTTTCACAACAAGTACCACCTCATAAAATATATCGCTTTTAAAGTTATGGAACTTATGATCGACATAAAAGTACAGTAGTATAGGCCTATTTAAACCCATATCCAGTTTACATGAGACAATTTTATTTCTTATATGAATGTTATTCATTTTAATTGTCATAAACAGGATGTGACAAATGATAATAATAACAACTGTAGGTGGGATGTCTGGTCTTTAAGTGATGACGTATAACCCTGCTTCCGGGTCCAAACTACTGTGTTTATTAAGGCTGTTGTGTTTTTAACATGTTTTAATGCTTTGTATCTTGTTCTATTTAATCTGAACAAGCCCCTAAAAAAAGGCAGTGATCACTGTCGGCCTCTCTCAGATTTTATTACCACTATTCATTTTAAAGCCCAGTTTTTAAACCCTTACGATCTAACTACAGCCCAGCCCATGCAGCAGTATATTAATGACTAACCTCATATTGTGGATGGATTATCTCAGTTGTTCTCCTGACTGAAGTTTGGTCTGTTTACAGCACCCTGCCATGTGATTGCATTTGTCCCTAACCATCGGGAATCCTTACGTTAACTTTTATCGAGTGGAAAAAAAAGCGTATGTGGCCGAGCTGTGCATTTTAATTTTTCAGAAATCCCTCAGTCAGAACATGGTATAATTATTTAATCTTAAATATTTTTCAGAGACTTCCTGTGTACCACTAGAGGGAGCCTGCAGTTTGAGAATGACTGTTTTAGGATAATAAATAATGAACTTTACGTAGAGATAATTACGTTTTATATCATTTATTTAGCATGTATATTATGGATCCAGATGAGATTTTTTATTTTAATATTAAAAATGGATAGTATGTAGAATGTACATACACAGTGAGAAAGTATTTCAAATAAATACCCTTACTCTGTGAATTTGTGCATGCAAATGCTTACCTGTAACCTCTGAGTAGCCGGAGATGTTTGGGGTTTATCCCCAATGCCCTCACCATCTTAAGGAGACGAATCCCGCGATGAGAGACACCCAACACCTGGGCATCCCCACTGTCTGGCTGCGTACAAACAGGAGATGCTTGCAAATAAATATCTGTAAGAAGTGTAAAGTGCAATAGATTCTACTGTATTGCACTTTAAACTACACAGCTCATGACTTTAGTGTCTCAATCAAGACCCAATATCTCAATCATATACCCCTGAACATACTGTATATGTTATTATAATAAAAACATCAAAATGGGCAGAAACAATCCAGAGTAATGTTGAATCTGAATTTATCAATTGACAATCTTATTTTTCATATGGTGCAATCTTCCAGCTGATACCATGGAGATACTCAACCAATCAGAGTAATATAACCTCATGGTGAACCCTGCATACTCTACACACATTTTTCCCCATCCAATCTGTTAGGTTGAAATTGTTAAATGTTGTAATTGTGTTACTTAAATTTGTAAATCTTAGTTCAATTACTATGGGTGTTTGTGTAAACTGTGTCACAGAATAAAAGGCTGCAGGGGAAGCTCTTTCACCAAACGGACAACTTTTCTGTGCAGTTTGATACATAATCTGTCTGTGCTGCATCTGTTTGAATCATATCTATCAAACAAACTCCAATTTGTTCATGTAACAGGGAAGTCCTCTTCACACATAATGTTAATGTTAAATGTTAATTATGGAAATCCAAGGGTTTAGTGCTAGGACTAATTACGTTTTTAATGTAGCTAATTACATGGAGTATAATTGGAAGGCACAGCATAAGTTTTCATTGCTTTGCAGACGATACCCAGCTTTATCTATCCAGAATGCAGGAATTTCTTGAACACATGACGACCTGGATGACCTTAAATTTCTGGCTAGTTAGATGCCCTATTCATATGATCAATGAGGCTGACTGCTAGAATAAGATCTTATCTTAATCACATACAAAACTGTGTGTGATTGACAAAGGCTGTGTGGGAAAATCCTGGTAGATTTGCAGCTACTGAAATATTAAAACATATATAAATATATGTTGAAATATCTGCAGGACCTCTTGGTCCTCTTGGACCTCTACATGCCTGAATGCATTGAGTTGCTGCTATTTGATTGGTTGCTTAGATAGAATAACCTGAATCTGTACCTGTTTTTGAATAGTTATACTAAATAAAGGTGTGGAAGAGTGTATATTGTAGAATACAGCTGGCTAAACACACAAAGAGCAGTGAAGCTCAGAGAAGCAGCAACCGAACTCGACTGATCACAGAACGGACAGTACAGTTTGGATGTTTTTTACTTTGATTTTTTGGTCTGCTCACCTTCACAGGGAACAGACGAGTAAAGTAGTTTTCCCAGTTGTCTCGAGCTGCAATGACAATCCTCTTCTTCATGTTGTTGTCCTGGATGGTGTTTATAGTTGTTCCTATGTTGAAATTTGCTATTGTGGGTGGCAAAAATGGTGTAACTGAGTCATATTCTTTCAAGCCACTGGCGGATAATGATTGGAAAAGCAGCATTGTCGCATTAAGGTTTATGATAAACTGTCAAAATCTTACCCAGCAGATCTTTCATCTTCCTTCTCTCCTCTTTGCTGATCTTCTCGCAGCTGTCAGAGTAAGTGTCCTTGATTATCTAAAAAAAAAAAAAAAGAAGTAAAAATAGAGTATTACAGAATTCCAAACTCTGTGTGTCTACCATGTCTATCAGATATATAGATGAACAAAAGAAATATACAGACCTGTTCACACAACAGATTAAGAATATAGGGCTGGTTAAACATCTCTCTGGGGTAAAAAACCTGCACATAAAACTTGCAGTTACTAACATGGACTTACAACAACATCCATCCATCCATCCATTCGCTTCCGCTTATCTTTTTCAGGGTCGCGGGGGTGCTGGATCCTATCCCAGCTGTCATAGGGCAAGAGGCGGGGTACACCCTGGACAGGTCACCAGTCTGTCGCAGGGCTAACACACTTATAACAGCAGTACTTCAAATTCCAAGTGTAGTGAAATGCCGTTTTTAATTGCATTGTGTCATGGTTCGGGTGAGTACGGGGTTTTTCCACTCCGCTGGGCTCCACCAGCTTCCACACCTGGTTCCAATCAAGTCACCAGCATATAAGACCAGCATTCACAACAGACCAGATCTTCTGCTAACTCACGACCTACCTGGCAGTCACACTTCCCAAACTAAACTACTCACATCTCCGCCTGGATGCTGGTTCTGTCATCTGGTTGCTTCCTTTCCATCATTGGACTACACCTGCCTGCCTCCCTGCCAAGTCCCTCACTCCAAGTATATTCTGGACACTCCTCACCCAGAACCCCTTGGACACCCCCTCCTCGCATGACACTTGAACCTGCAACGCGTAAGCCCTAACCACCATAGTCTAATCCTTCAGCTGTGATTCACTAGACTGCCACTGACTACTTGTCTCCTCTCATTATAGTGACTGCGTACCTCCATCCAAGCCGCTGCCCCTTTTTCCATTCCCAGGATCCATCCATGAAATCTAGCACCTAGTCATAGCACTCAGTTTCATGTTCATAGTTTGACCTCATGGTTCTCAGTTCATAGCATTCATAGTTTCCTGCTTTGTAAGTTAACTAGGCACTGTAAATAAAGCCCGTTTTGCCTCCCTCTGTGTCTGCATTTGAGTCCACACCCACAGCCTGGCCCTCTCGGCCGTAACACATTGTCCGCTTAAATATTAACACATTTTTTACTTTTAGGCTGGACTGCTATAACAATTATTTTCTGGCTTTCTTAAAAAACGCAAATGCGTTCAATTGCTCCAGAATTGTGCAGTGAGCGTAATGACAGCAGTTGTCAGACTGCTGGCTTACTTGTGGTTCCTGAGAACAACAAGAATGGTAAGTAGAATGGGAGGCCGAGCCTTCAGCTTTTAGGCCCATCTTCTGTGGAACCAGCTACTATTCAGGAGCCAGACAGACTCTTCTGCTTTCAACATTAGGCTTAAAACTTTCCTTTTTGATAAAGCAGGTCTGGATCAGGGGACCCTAAATCCTCCCATAGTTACACTGCAATAGGCCTAGTCTGCTGGCGGCTACCCTACTGCACTGAGTGTTTTTTGTGCTTACACACCACTCTATATTTTCAGTAGTTATTATAAATGTCTGACTCTCTTGCACATTGATTATTTTGTCCTGTCTTCCGTCCATCACCCCCACCTTAATTTCGGTTCTGCTGAAGATTTCTTCCTGTTTAAAGGAAGCTTTTCCCTTCCACTGTCGTGAAGTGTTTGGTTAAAGGGGGCATATTATTGTATTACTGCGTTTTACCTTAAACACCTTGAGGCAACTGCCTGAAGGCGCTTGGGATTTGGCAGAAACAAAATTGAATTTTATGAAAGACCTTGGTCTTTCAAGAAAGGAGTTTCTCCTCTTATAACAATCTTGTTTCCACAAAACCCACTGCATCCCTATTTGATGGGTCCTTCACGATGGTAAGAAGGACCCAAAACAGTATCCATATAAGTGAACCTCCTAATTGTTTTTGTGTGCATGCAAATCTTACTTCTTTTCGCAGGAACAGTTTTCCTGGCATGTTGTAGTATGAGAAGTAAACCCCAGCAGAGAAGCGGTGGAGTTTGGACTGAATGCCTTCGTCCTCTGGCATATCATCATCTATAGTTAATACACAGTAAACTAAAGTTACTGACAAAGATACATACCCTCAGCTATATGAGGGCATATAGAGCTGTTGTCGGCCGATGCTATTTATCAGCCAAATATGTCACAGAATAATGCTGATGTATGGGGAAACATGAAGTCAGGGGACACCCACTTATTGATGGAGCAGCCATTGATGGTGGCTCAGGGATGTCCTGAAAGCCTGGGGAAGGTGGTGGGGAGTCAGGGGGAGAAGGAGGAGGGTGCTGGGGCTGCTGGGAGCTGAACAGGTCCTCCAGGGAGCGCTGTTTCTGTCTCATGCTGTTGGAGATGACTCTGCGACCCCTTGTTGATGGTGGAGATTTCTGTGGTGAACGGGTCTTTGGAGAAGGGGGTGGAGGAGGCAGCCACTGTTTCTACATACAGGAAGGATGTCAAACTGTTAAAGAATTACCTAATTAAGAGTGTAATTGCATAAACAAACAAAAAAGATTTCTAGTTATTTGTTTGTATTCTGACCTTCTGTTGTGCCACTGGTGCTTTGTTTTTAAGCTTAGCCAGAGCTTCCTCTTTGGGGTTACTCTTCTTTACAAATGATTTTGCAGGGTGTCTGCAAAGAGGAGAAAAAAGATATGTAGAAAACAAGACAATTCTATTAAGGTTTCATTTACATGCACGCTCTCAACAAGTTTTATTATGAACTGATAGAATATGAGTAAAACGAGCTAGCTTAAGATGTAAAATCTGATAAAAGGAAACAAAAAAAACATTTAAACATTTAAACATTAGTTTTACATTTTTTTTTTTAAATTCCAGGGAAAAGATACCTAAATCTCTGACTCATAATTAATACTGGCGTACAAACAAAGAGAGCAGGAGGCCTAACATCACCACCAATGCTATAGAGTGGGAAGAAGAAAACCACTGTGTGTAAGGTGGGAGACGGACAACCAGTGGGCAATCTGCAGAGAACAAAAGAGCTAAATAATATCTTTAACAGGGTTAGGTTAGTTTATACCATTGTGGTGCTTCCTCCATCACACATCCTGGATTCCATAAACTTCGACTACTTTCAGCGCTTTTCCCTTTTCCTCAACTTCCCCATAAAATGAACCCCTTCCCTATTGTAATTTTTGGCTAGGTTAAGTGACAGCAGGAGAAACTACACGAGAGCAAGGCTGCAGTCCCCGATGACATCATCCCCAAAGTTCTAAGGACCTGGGATGGTGACCCTTTTACAACCTGAGTCTGTACACAAAAAGGGAATAAACTGGCTCTATGTCCTTAGGACGCAGAGATGCAAGTGAACAGCAAAATGTCAGGGATTTTCTCTCAGTCTGTTTTAGAGAGTGCAATGTACCTCCTATGGTCTGTTAGAGGAGTAACATCAGAGCTGGCGACATCAACAGACTGAATTGGTCAGGATAGCCATGTGACTGGCTGCAAACTGGACACATTCACCAAAATTTGGTTAAAGCTCCAATTATGTTTAAAGTGATACTCAAACCTCTGACGATCTAAAATGCCTTTCCATTTCCCCCCCAACATTTATGCTGACTCATCTTTGGTAGTTTTTCATCACATGTAAGATATAAAGAATGCTCAAGCAGTATCCAGATGATTAAAGGAAACTTCAATTTCAGGCTTTAATGGAAATGTGTACACAGAGGATGAAGTGCTCAGACCTGACGGGCTGAAAGGGTTCGGGTTCTGGTTGTGGTCGGCTGTTGAACTGTTTGATGATTTCCCGAATGTTGGAAGTGGGTTCAGGTTGAGGCTTAGTGAGGGGAGTTGGGGTTGGTTTTTCTTTTGGGGGGTCAACTTCCCTTGCAGGTGGGCTTTGTGGATGTTTCACTATGGGAGACAAAACGCAGGAAATGTAAGATATAAACACTAGCAAGCCTTCCTAATATGCTGCTGATCCATAGTGGCACCAAAATAGCCTGCTGAGGTTAGAATTCTGCAGTAAAGATGCCCTGTGCCATCAGTTACCAAGTCATTAGGATCTTTTCACATGTAAGTTTTTGGCTCGGACTATTATCTGAACCAAACCCACTTTCTTTGATGGTTCAGTATTTTGGCCAATTTTCATTAAGTATGAAAGGTCATCACTGAAGCTATTGACAGGAACAATGAATTACAGTAACACATCAGTGAAGGAGGAGTTAGAGTTTGTAATTAAAATATGCTGCAACAATAATGTAAAAAGTTCAAATGCAAGTGTACAGGAGAGCAAAGAATCCTGATTAAAAAAGAAACAGCAGTATTGTAACACTGTTGCATATAAGGAGAGGTAGCCCAAATAGTAAATAATGTAAGAATAATGGTATGTTATGTCAAGTTCTTAGCTGCATGATAAAAATGCTTAAGCAAAATTAAAAACAAACAATGTAACATGCAAACAACATAAGTCTTCACTAAAATCTTCAACCTTTCCTTGTCATCAAACACCGTCCCGCCCTGCCTCAAAACCTCCACCATCATCCCCATCGCCAAGAAGACAGCTGTGGCCAGCCCAAATGACTACAGGCCTGTTGCACTTACGCCTGTAGTGATGAAGTGCTTTGAGAGACTGGTCTGTCAGCACATCAGGGCCGGTCTGCCTCCCACTCTGGACCCCCACCAATTTGCCTACAGGACAAATCGATCCACCGAGGACGCTATCACCATAGCGCTCCACACTGCGCTGAGTCACCTGGAGCACCGAGGAAGCTATGTGAGAATGCTCTTTCTGGACTTCAGCTCAGCATTCAATCATATCATCCCGGAGATCCTGGTCCAGAAACTGTCTCACCTGGGACTCTCCACCCCCATCTGCCTCTGGATCAAGGACTTCCTGACAAATAGACCACAGTCTGTCAGACTCGGCCCCCACCGGTCCAGCACCATCACACTCAGCACCGGGTCTCCACAAGGATGTGTTTTGAGTCCCCTCCTGTTTACGCTCTCCGACTGCTCCCCTACCCATCTCTCAAACACCATCATAAAGTTCGCGGATGACACCACAGTGGTTGGACTCATCTCAAGGGGGGATGAGTCGGACTACAGAGATGAGGTCAACAGACTGACTGAGTGGTGTTCAGTTAACAACCTCCAACTGAACACCACGAAAGCTAAAGAACTTATCTTGGACTTCAGGAAGGGCAGAGCAGACCCGGTCCCACTCTACATCCACGGGAGCTGTGTGGAGAGGGTACACTCCATGAGGTTTCTGGGCGTGCAGATATCTGATGACCTCTCCTGGACTGCAAATACTACGGCGGTGGTAAAAAAAGGCCCAGCAGCATCTCCACTTTCTGAGAGTGCTCAGGAGGAACAACCTGGAGGAGAGGCTGCTGGTGACATTTTACAGAGCCACCATAGAGAGCATCCTAACGTACGGCATAACAACATGGTATGCAGGGTGCTCAGCTGCGGACAGGAAAGTACTGCAGAGGGTCATCAACACAGCCCAGAAGATCACTGGCTGCTCTCTGCCCAGCCTGGAGGTCACTGCAAACTCTCGGTACCTCAGCAGAGCTGGCAATATCATCAAGGACCACTCTCACCCCAGCAACCAACTGTTTGAACTATTACCGTCAGGCCGACGGTACAGGTCACATAAAACCAGGACAAACAGATTCAGGGATAGCTTCTTTCCCAGAGCTATCACCGTAGTAAATAAGCACAAAAACAATTGAACCTATTCCATACCGTCACTGTCATTATATTATGCTGCTATTCATACTGTCATCATATTAATGCTGCTATCCTGTATATATTGTACATACTATTGTTTGAGTACTTACGATTGTTTTTTTTTTGTACTTTTTATATTTTACATTTATATTTATTATTGAATCTTGCACCAAGGGAGTGGCACTCCAATTTCGTTGTACTCTGTACAATGACAATAAAGGCTATTCTATTCTATTCTATTCTATAAACCTTGGCTCAGACTTTCACGTGTAAAAAGACTTGAATCCATAATGTTTTTGGTACAAAATATTATTATTTGCTATCATTTTACCATTTATTTGGTAGTTAGTTTGGAGATTACCCTAAATGATCTGAATTAAAATGAGCTTTTTAGAGGAAGGATCAGTTCAGAGAACCCTTGAACTTGTAAAATCCTCTTACCTTCTGGCTTAGCTGCTACAGGTGGGGGCAAAGGAGAAGTTAATGGAGGTGAGTGCTGTTGCTGTCTGGTTGTGCTTGGGGCTTGACGTGTCTTTAGGGTT
This sequence comes from Maylandia zebra, assembly GCF_041146795.1. Classification (NCBI taxonomy): domain Eukaryota; kingdom Metazoa; phylum Chordata; class Actinopteri; order Cichliformes; family Cichlidae; genus Maylandia; species Maylandia zebra. Next base: position 3,234,837 of record NC_135174.1, on the reverse strand, counting down.
TTAGGGTCTTTAGGGTTGGGCTGAGTGGCTGTAGGACAGCACAAGAAAATGGGATTAAGAAAAACCATGACTTAAAAAAAACACTACAGGAGCAATCACTGAAAATGCAAATTGAATTCTATAAATAGAAAAACAATATTTAAACCTCCTGTAAAACATAAAAACATCACAACATGGACCGACTAGTCAAAATCAACTCCATAAAGATTGCAGCCTAAAATCATTTAATTTGTATATTTTGACTTGAGGACCTTCTTAACAAAAATAAACAATAGGCTAAACCCCTGGCTTTACAAAGTCATGAATCAAGCATTCAAGAAAATATGGAATCAAGAAAAATTCTTGGGCATGAATCTGACCAATACATTAGAGATAAAAGCGTGGTGAAAGGGAAAAGGTTATTGCAGAAATTTATAAATGTTATACATGACTTGAATAATCTGTCAAACATATATCTTGTGAATGATACATTTGAGCAAGAAAGAACATTTTGCTGTTGAACTCACCAATCTTCTGGAAGAAGTCCCTCTTATCTTTGACAGAGTATAGCTCATCTGCATCTAAGTTTACTTCTGTTTCTGGCTGTAAAAGTAACATTTAAACGATAAGGAGAAGGAAGTGCATAATGACATGACACTATTGTTTCACATTCACAGAGTTTGAGGTAAAAAATCCAAATTGAAAGACTAAAGCAAACACTGTCTGTATCCTACGTTGTAAGTGTATTGACCAGCTGTTTTCAGAAACAAGTCAGTCATCATTTCAATTGAATAATATGTATGTATTTGCAAGTCATTTATAAAAGATTGTACACTAAAAATTTTGGGGGGATTTTTGATTAACAATCTGCGAGCTCCAGTTCAGTCACATCTATGCGTATGTTGTAGAGAATCCCTCACATTACACTGCTCCCAGGATCAATAGTTTCAAAGTACGGACAGCTACCTGTAATTTCAGTCTGGACGGGCAAACAATGCTGCCATGTAGGAGGTAAAGAACAAGAAACAGTTCATAGTTAAAGCAAAGGAAAGCAGTACATAACTAGCTCAAATAAACTACCACATGGAAAAAGTATGTTTTGTTCATTTTGACATTTACAGTGTAGGACTAGAAAAGTATTCATTTGTCACTTTAATGTTGTGTCATAACAGTAAAGTTTTCACAATGTCAGTGAATCATTCCTACAGTTTAAAATGCAGGCGGGGTTAATGTGGAGAAGCAGGGATTGGTGTGATTAGGTCATTCCCTAAGGTGGGGTTAGGAGAGGCGTGTTGGCGCAATACTTTACGCTCTTCTGGCAGCTGTAAATAAATGTAGATTTGTGCATTCGACAGCACAGCAACTATCTGGCGGTTTGTTAAACTGTGATTGATGGCAAAGGAGTGCAAAGGACTGCAGTACTGTTTTTCCCTCTAGGTGGATGCATCCCCCTAGCTCTGACGCCATGTGAAAACTATGAGTCTGTGGGTGTGGGCAGGACTGGATACAAATATTGCGGGAGCGGGTGGATGTGACAGAGAGGGAAAGTGGGAGTGGGCAGTAATGCTCAGAAATTCAAGGGGGCAAGGATTTTTTTTAAAAAATGTCACAGCAAGTAACCAACTGAATACAAGTACCACACTGACAGTGTTTTCAAAAGTAGTTGCTCACACAATATGCTATAAACTATACTATATATATATATATATATATATATATATATATATATATATATATATATATATATATATATATATATTTAATATAAATACCTCTGCCTCAGGCTGACTGTAGTTTTGGGTGATTTTAGGCGCAGATGCTTTGGACTGGACAGGTGGGGGTGAGCGAGACTGAGGAGGAGGTGAACTTGAACGGTCCTTAGAACGCCGTTCTGATCTACGCCTCCGTTCCCTCTCATCCTCCTGCCTTCTTTCCTGTTCCCTCTGCCTTTGTTCCTCCCTCTTCAGTCTCTCCTGCTCCTTCTTCTGCTGCTCCTGTGCCTGCTGCTGGGACAGAGTCATTGCCTGCATGGTCATCTGCTGGGCCTGAGAGGACAGGGGAGAAATTTAAACTTTGGCCTTACGAGGGATGAAGGGGTGATAAAGGATGTGAACAAAATGATCATCATAGTGCTGACCATGAGAAGGGCTTGCTGGTTGATTAGAGCCTGTTGCGTTGCTGCTGCCATCTGCATGGGGTCAGCAGCAGGAGCAGGCATGGGAGCCTGAGGCATCATCATGGCTGTGTATGATCAATTATGACAAATTGTTACACATATTTAAATACATATATAAAACTCCGCAAACACAGTGCTTATAAACTATTTCATGCATATATAATTTTGTTTTTTTGCACTTCCAGTTATTTGCTCCACCAGAGCAGTCTTGTGATGACAAATGTTGGACTTTGACCACAAATGTTGATGGTCAAAGTGCGACCTGACGTAGCGTTGGCATTTAATTATTTTGTGATGATTATGGAAAGATTATGCAGAGTGAGTCATGACAATCCCATGCAGGAAGAATGCACACAGTTGTTGGTACCAGTTGTTTGGGGGGGGCATTTCACTGGAGTGCATGGGGATATCACTTTGTATTCGTTCTGATGCAGGTTAATGCAACACAATATCCCAAAGCAGTGCTGCATTTCAGCAAAGAGTGCACTGTTTCAAGTCATATCCTGAGTCGGGATCCCAGGGTAGAGATACCGACTGACCAGGGCACTTTGTTCATGTCTTGCACACAAGAAGAACTACTGGGCATTAAACCTTTTGGACCAGCGTTTACCACCCTCAGACTAATGAGTTGGTGGACTGCCTGAATGAGACTTTAAGGGGTGAGTAGGCTAAGACTCCCTAGACTAAGTCAGGACATGGGGTTACGTTGCGGAGTGTCATGTGCTAGAGGGGGGGTGGGGTGGGGATGCAGTGGGTCCAGGAGGCAGTGTCAGAGGAGGCTGGTTGGCTGTCCCTTAGGAGGTGGTAGTTGACCTACCAATAATCTGTGTCATCATATGAGCCCAGGTCTGAAAAAAATGAATAAGAAATGTTGGAGAATTACCTGGCATGGTTGGCATGGCTGGCATGGCTGGCATCATGGGATTTGCACCATAACTGGGCATTGCGGGGTTGACTGGTGCTCCTATACATACAGAAAGCAACATATGGAGAATTGAAACATTTTCTGTAATTTATTTGAATCCATGACTTAAAAAAATCCAAAACATAAAAATTAAACTGCATATGAGTATTCTAAAAGATAACCAGTATAAGCGATATACATATATATTATACATACACAGATATGAGATATAAAACTCCACATGGAATAAACCAAGAAACAGCATTAACCAAATCAGCTTTAAAATGGCTTTAAAAACAACAACAAACAGAACAACAATGTTTATTTTAACTGCTTAATATATACAGCAGGTACGTTTAGGCCCAACCTGACCCCTGATCAAAATCGTCACCTATTAGATATCTCCAAATTGAAATCAGACAGCACTAGACCTATAAAAGATATTTTCTAGTTTGTGAAACTATGCTTGTTTAGTGTATGTCTACAAAGTAAGCTAATGATATCCCCCTTTTTAAGAGGTTAAAAAGATCAAGAATTATCAAGAATTACTAAAATTATAAACAGAATGTGAAAAAACTACAAATTCAACACTACATATATCATGTTGTATGTCAAGAAGGGATAATGGTTCACCGCTTTTCAATGTTGAAGGATAGGCAGTAAACTAATGAGGCTTGCAGTACTGTGTTCGGTTATATTAGTTAACTATACTGAAGTGTGCCTTCTACAGGGCCCCCTAACTGCATATCAAATGGAGATCTTAGAACAAACCTGGCTGGCCTAAAGACATTCATAATCAATGGCATGACAAAAAGTGAATATTTTCTCAATGATGAAAGAAGAAGTGAAGGCTTGATTCTTTATATCAGAAATGTAATAAATTACTTACCCAAAGGATAGCTTGGCATTGTCATAGGCATACCTGTAAAAATGGTGTTTTAGTGTGCAGTTGAAATGGCACATAACAAGCTAAAATCCTGTCTTTCAAAAATGTGTATAAGATATATGACGAGCAGCAATACAATTTCAGTTCGTGTGTCCTAGTAATCCCAGGTGCCAGGGGCGTCTGTTGCCCCCTAGTCTCCCAAACCAAATTGTTCCTGGGTGAGGGGTCAGACAAAGAGTAATTCAATCAACCCTTATGAAAAGAACTAAAACAAGGGACCAGGCATCTTGGATGAGAGATGAAATGTCTTCATGAAACTTAAAAAAGGCCAGTTACTTTCTTTCCAAGCTCCTTCAACTGGTTACATATAGTAGATCTCATCTCAACTCACTTACTTGGGCTCCATAACCAATCTCCTGGAGAGGGTTTGGACTCTATTCCAGTCTGGAGTTGCCCTTGAGGAATTGGCCTTTTGTTCTTTTCTTCTCTTTTTTTGCCTTTCCCATCTGGCAGTGTAGCAATCAGAATTATTGTCTGAAGGCCAAGAAAAATGCCCAACAGATTCAACATGACTTTCTGTTAGTCTTGAATCAATTTTGGCACCATTCGGGATCTCATTAAGGGAAAGCATTGCTCTACTCACAGGGTGTGTGGTGGGGTGGGGGGCTGCTGAACTCAACTGAGGATATGGTCAAGTGGTAAAAGGAAAACGTTGAGGACCTCTTTAACCACACTGACATGCCTTCTGTAGAGGAAGCAGAGTCGCCCATCACACTGCTACCCACCTGGCAAGATGAGTAATTCATGCCCCCCAGGGGGGCGGAGCAGAAAGGAAAGCTCTTCCATTTGTTGAACCCTGGTCAATGCAGTTTTTTTTGTCCTGGATGCAGAACACTCAACCAGCTCTTTGTCCTGTTTTTTTTTTTTTTTTGCATACTCAGGAGTATGGGGTGTTCTAGCCTGTTGTTGAGAGCCAAAGGAGAAATGTGAGCTTGGTCCACATTTCTGGCAATAGGTTTGACTCATTTCCAGTGGTTGTTGGACTCTGCCACAGCTGCCACTAGTCAATGATTCTTTTTATAATTTTATGGACATAATTTCTAGGTGTAGGTGGATGTGGATCTGCTGGCTTCATCAGGCTTCATTGCAAGTAGAGTTGGCCTCCAGCTTGCACTGGAGTTGTTTGCAACCTAGTGTGAAGCACCTCCAAATCTGAGGCCATGGTCCTCAGTCAGAAAAGGCTGGAGCGCCCACGCAGGGTCATCAATGAATTGCTGCTCCAAGTGGAGTAGTTTAGGTATCTTGTGGTCTTGTTCACGAGTGAGGAGAGAGGGGAGGAAGTGAGTGATAGAAGGATTGGGACCAAAGATGGATGGATGCAAACGATGTACCGCTTCATCATGGTGAAGAGAGCTGAGCATAAAAGCAAAGCTCTCAATTTACTGGTCAAGCTACGTCCCCTGTCTCACTTATGGTCACGAGCTTTGCGTAGTGACTGAAAGAATGAGGGTGCGGATACAAGCAGTAGAAATAAGCTTTATCCTAAGGGTAGCTGGTCTCTCTTTTAGAGATAGGGTGAGGAGTTCAGTCATTTGAGAGGGGCTAAGAGTTGAGCTGCTGCTCCTCTACATTCAAAGGAGCCAGCGAGATGGTTCAGATATCTGACTAGATGCCTTCTGGTCACCTCCTGTGTGAGGTGCTCTGGATATGTCCCACCTGGAGGAGCCACTGGGCCAGACCCAGGATACACTAGCAAGATTACATCTCTTAGCTGGCTTGAGAATGCCTGGGGTTACCCTGGATAAGCTGGAGGTGACTTGGCAGAGGGAGGTTTGGCTTTGTCTGCGTAGGCTGCTGCCCCTACCCCTAAGCAGATCGATTTTACCTTTTAGTGTGAACATTATGAACAATCTACACGTTTAAGAATGTTTTGTAGTTCAACTACGAAGTAAATACATGTGGCGTGTGAATTTCCTACCTGCTCCATACATGCCAGAGTGCATCGGTCCAATCCCCCCTCCCCCTCTCATCCTGCGATTCAGAATAGCTACTCTTTCCATGTCCTACACACACAAACACACAAAAATGAGCTGTGTATCACATTATAAGTGACACAGCAGCCACAACTACACGTGGAGTTGCTGGAAATAAGCCTTAACAAATTCAGTAACAACATAATAATGTTCTACAATATATAAGCATATCTCTGAACTAAACACTAAAAATGCATACTACACAGTTTAGCCTGCACATACTGTCTAGTATAAATTACATCGTTATATACAAGCATTAAATTTCTAATTTATCAAATGAGCAGTCTTTACCTTAAAGCATCTCTCTTTTTCTCTTTATATCTTTCCTTTCTTACATTATTTTTCGTATCAGAGAAAGTAAAGTTATCATGCATGAACATTTTTTTCTCTGGGAAATACTAGCCTAGTAGTCACTGTGCCCTCAGCTAGAAGACAAAATTATAAGCCAAACTGCAAAGAAACACAACACAACTCACTGGAGGTCCATTGTCCAGTACGGGTTCAAATATGTCATCAACATAGGCCTCCATCTGTCGACTGCGCCCTGAAGATGGAAAGAATTTCTCATTAGTTAGAGTAAAAAAAAGGACCTTTGTGTTGTCTTTGCTGGTTGCCTGTACGACTACTCCTTTATTTTTTCAACCAAAAACTAAATATCAACATAATATTTTTTATACTACTTTTTGACACAATCATAATCATAATAGTATTTTTATTTTGTTTTTATTTTGTTATTCAAGTTCATTCATGAGGATGAAAGGAATTGGGCTTGCTGGATAGACCCTTTGTTGTTTGCAGTGTGGGAGGCTCCCCAGGCCTTCATTGTGTTTTCCCCCTTTCCCCCCAAGCCCAGTTAAAAATGAGATTTAGTATGTCCTGGACCTGAAAGCAAAGCTGCAATCATTGTCAAGGTTGTCAAGGGAGAATTTATTCCAGGCCCAGGAATGTCAACAGCACCTGTATAACAGAGGGGTTAGACTCAGGCAATTTTCAATGGGAGACAAAGTGCTTGTATTATGCCCTTCTTCAAGCGTAAAGACACTCGCCAAGTGGCAAGGACTCTTTGTGGCCACACGGTGAGTTGGCGATGTTGACTATGAGGTGGTATGGCTGGTGAATGAGGTGTCATGGTCTGATGCCTATCTCATGGCCTGGGTTGGGGCTGCTGGACTCCTTAACTGGAAAGATCCGGCTTAATTTTTCACAACACTGGATTTAACCGAGGGCTACTGGCAGATTCCCTTGTCTGCAGTATCCAAGGAAAAAACAGCCTTCTCCATGATGTTATCATCCATAATAACAACCGGCATGTGTACTGGGTAGCTGTGGTCCTGGAGTCCCTGATGTAGGCGGGGCTCATAGCCAACCCAAAGAAGTCTGCGTTTGGATCAAGGGAGGCACAGTGTTAGCGTACCATTTGGGAGGCGGGCAGGTGTGCCTACAGGTGGAGAAAACAGTAGCCATTGCATCTTGGGGCTGGCTCAAGGTTCAAGGTTCAAGGTTCTTTATTTGTCACATGCATAGTTATACAAGTATAACACACAGTGAAATGTAGCCTGACACGCTGGTTACTACCGCTGGTTCGTGCCTGGATTTGGGGAATGGACCAGACCCTTGACTGACCTCACGTGAAAGGGTGCCCCAGATCTGGGCCAGGGGATAAAGCAGTGCAAGGCGGCATTTGTACAGATAAAAACGGCCCTTCACTGGGAGCCACTGTTTCACACACCTAACTTTTCTGAATGTATTTTGGTTTGTAGTGTATAGATTAGTGCTGTCAGCGTTAATCTTGTTAATGCCATAACCGCATGTGGCAAATCTCTGTTAGTGAGTTAATGCGGATCACCCCGTGCGTGGGGCTGCACGGCGTCAACGTGTTAGCATGTTTAGCTAATTAACGCGTTAGCACCGTGCAGCCCCAGCACTAGTATAGATCTTTTTGCAGTGTGATGTCTATTCAATATTAAATAATTAGTGTGGACATACTTGTTATCCCCCAGCCATAATAGATATAGATAGAGACAGAGGGAGGACAACCTATCTGCTGGTTTAAAGTGATGGTTGCAAAATAAAGCTTACTATCTCACTTGTATTTTTTGTGGCAGTTTTTTGTTGTCGTCAGTTCTTTTATATATCATTATCATGTTTAGTGAAACATTTTCTGAAATGCTATGTGGACACATTTAGAGCTAGATGGACTGCATGGTCTAGAAAATAAAAAATCTTTCTGGTGAGACAAGTAATGAACTGTGCCTGTGTGCACTTGCAGACAGCCGTTCCTTGCATGATCTGATATTATCATGTTGCTGCCATTACTGGAAGCAGCCAATCACATGTGAAGTCATAGTGGGAAACACAACAAAACATAAATTAAAATTATAGGTCTTTTTTTGTAGAATGTTTCTCTAACTGATATCTTTGTCCTGTCTTACCCCCTTCAACCAGAAATGGTTGTAGCAGATAGCCGCCCCTCCCTGAGCCTGGTTCTGACAGAGGTTTCTTCTGGTTAAAAGGGAGTTTTTCCTTCACACTGTTGCCAAAGTGCTTGCTCATAGGGAGTCATCTGTTGTTGGAATTGCCTCCGTTTTCTCTGTTTTATTGTAGGGTATTAACCTTACAATATAAAGCACCTTGATTCAGCTGTTGTGATTTGGTACTATATAAATAAATAACATTAAACTGAAAGTGGTTAATTCCTAAGAGACAAACTATAGCTAAATATTTACATTAGTAGATGGCTCTGTTTGGTCTTCCTGACGGTGTTAATTAGATAACTAGTGTACTAAAATTTCACCATATAATACTTACCTTCCTGTGGATAATCTCTTCTCCACTGGTTTCCTTCAAAAGGAGGTAGACCAGGAGCTTGTATGGGTGGTGCTGGTGGTATAAAGTCATCTTGATCGGTTGTTAACATCCTATAGAAAAACAGTTGTCATAAGTGCCACTGGATTCTTTAAAAGATGCCCCCGACCCTCCAAGAAAATGAAACAAACTAACCCCCAAACAATTGTTCACTATTTTACCTATCTCCCTGGTTGCTGAACAGGTAATCAGAGTAAGTAGAGGTGGGAGTCCCTTCTGGTGGGAGCACTTCAGCTTCAGCTCCAGCCAGCAGATCCATGACAAAATCTGAGCCAGCTAAATCAGACCAGCCGTCATCGATTGAAAAAAGAGACACTGACCAGCCCTGTACCACTTCCGAAACACCTCTATGGCACAAAACAACACATTACACAAAATTTTAAGGAAGATACATGTAAATGCAAACATTAGTTAGCAAAGTGGGGGAAATCACATATGTTTACAACTTATACCTGAAATGAAGAATCCACGACGCTAGCTGCTCTCCTGTGGTCCAAGACTCCACTTCAGTTACAAACTTCTCATCTGAAATAAAACGCCAAATGGTGTTGTGAGTTTATTAAAGCTGATATTTTTGCACTGCCTTTAGGCCCACTGATCCAGTTTCATGGTACAAAAATGGAAATGTTCAGTTAGTCTCACCATTGTAGGTGTGAACGTCTACCAACATGGTTCCCTTTCTCTGGTTGGATGTCCATTCCAGCTCGGTGGGTGGGTACATCCGGCAGGTTGGAGATGGAAGCTTCATAGATGTCAGCAGTTTATGTTGGCACAGTGAACGGTACTCCCCTGGACCATAGTCAGATACATACCTGCAGGGGTTAAAGTGGGTCGTAACAATCTAGAACACCATTCAGTGACTGAGTAACAAAATCTGACAGTTTAATAAAAAGTACTGGGAAGCAAGTTTATTTGTCATGTGCTGCAGTCTCATAGTCGTTTAAGCTGATGCGACAGAGGAAGTTATGATTATGGTCTGAAGTTTAAATACCTTCATCATCATGGACGTGAATGACATCATAATTTTAGGCTTTTAATGATTTCTTTGAACTGTTCTTTGATTTAAAAAAAATAAAAATCAGGTGCAAAAATGTGTTCCAGTTTTATTTGGTATTTTCTTAAATCAACACAGAGTCAAAATTATACAATCAGGCTCAAATAATTTATCCGAGCATGTTCGTCAGTTGTAAATAAGATGTGCCACCACTTTGCAAAAGTCTGAAGAAGATCCAAACTGTCACCCTCAGATGAACAAAAAATGGTTAGGATGTTCAGGAACAACCAAAGCTCAAACCTGTCATGAACAAGAAAGTACTTGATGATCAGAATCACTGTCCAAAGTGAAGCGAGTTTTACTCAGCACGCTCAACTGAAATTGCAAATGCGTCCTGGATAAATTTTTCACAAATTCATTCACACACACATGAAATTGAGTGACATCCCATTCTTAATTCATTGAGTTTAATATGATCTCGGCACATCTTTTGCAGCTTTAAACTGCTCTGGGAAGGCTTTCCACAAGGTTTATAAATGTGTTAATGAGAATTTTCTGACCATTCTTCCAAAAGTGCATTTGTGAGGTCAGACATTGATGTTGGATGAGAAGGCCTGGCTTGCACTCTCTGCTCTAATTCATCCTTTTGGTGTTCTATAGGGTTGAGATCAGGACTCTGTGCAGGCCAGTGCAGTTCTTCCACACCAAACTCACCCTTGTCTATATGGACCTTGCATGGTACACTGGTGCGCAGACATGTTGGAACAGGAAGGGTCTATCCCCAAAGTGTTCCCATGCACAATGCGTTTAGACAAATACTGTTTTTCTGGCATCTCATTCATCAGATTGTCAGACACAGTGTCATTCATCATTTCAGAGAACATGTATCCACTGCTGTAGAGTCCAGTGGCAGTGTGCTTTGAAGCACTGCATCTAATGCTGGGAATTGTGCTCTGTGATGTAAGGCTTAGATTCCAGCATAGAAATCCATTCCATGAAGTTATGGAATGAGTTGCTTATGGCATGCTTAAATATATATATAAGGGGCTGGAGCCATCTGGAGCAAGAGGCAAGGTACACCATGGACATATTGCTAGTTAATTTATTCAAGTTTTGTTCTAACAAAGCTATATTGATGTTTTCTTACATATGCAACAGCATGACTTATAATATTATGTGTTGTTGTACACTACCTAGCGGACACAGTAAGTGGGAAGTAACTTGTTTTTGCTACAGCCACATTAGAAGACACCCCAGTGACGACAGGAAATGCCTCAACTCTACCAACCCCATACTGCAGTATACCTTAAGATCTGCCAAGGGCCCTATTATTGCTTATTATTCTTAATATTGCCATTTTATTTAATTTTTTACAAAAACGAATCCCTTATTAGAGGGCTACAATATGCTCAAGAACTACAAAAATTTGGCAGAGGCATCAGGTCTGGTGAAAATGAACATATTTTATAACACTAACAAAGTCACCAACGATTGACTTAAATTTAGTTAATTTTATTTATATAGCTTCTCTCTAGGTGCTTTTTATTGTAAGGTAAAGACTGTACAATATTAGAATGAAGCCTCAAAGTCAAATGAAATCTTTACCCAGAAAGAAGAAACTGAAACTTACTGTGCAATGGGTGTGAACTGTCAAGGAAAATTGAACCAGCCAACCACTAACTGTGTGGTATACAGAGATGCTTGGTTCAGCTGTGGTTTGACAATCAGGCTGTTAACAATTTGATTGTTTCTGTTCTTTACAGATAAGTATCATAAAGGAAAGAACGATCAAATTAAATCATCACAGTTTTATCAAGGCAGCACGGTGGCACGGTGGTTAGCACTGTTGCCTCACAGCAAGAAGGTCCTGAGTTCAATTCCACCATCAGACCGGGGTCTTTCTGTGTGGAGTTTGCATGTTCTCCCCGTGTTTGCGTGGGTTCTCTCCGGGTACTCCGGCTTCCTCCCACCGTCCAAAGACATGCAGCTTGTGGGGATAGGTTAATTGGATAATCCAAATTGCCACTAGGTGTGAATGTGAGTGTGAATGGTTGTCTGTCCCTATGTGTTAGCCCTGCGACAGACTGGCGACCTGTTCAGGGTGTACCCCGCCTTTCGCCCTATGACAGCTGGGATAGGCTCCAGCGCCCCCCGCGACCCTGAAAAGGATAAGCGGAAGCGAATGGATGGATGGATGGATGTTGTTGTAAGTCCATGTTAGTAACTGCAAGTTTTATGTGCAGGTTTTTTCCAAGAGATTTATAACTTTGAACATATTCTGCAATGTGAATTTTAATAAAAATAAAGTCTCCTGAAATCACTCTTTAGTCTTAGATATATTCATTTGAAGGCAAGGCTCATAAAAACATTTGACAAAATCAGCAGAAGTGGGACATCGTTATCCTGGAGCAGACTGACAATAACAGAGTCAATTCAATTTTATTTCTACAGCTACAAATCCCGACTGCTTTCTTGAGTTTTCCAACTAGGGTGGAAAAAGCTAAGCAAGCATCAGGCTTTCAAATGAATTAACCCTTTCATGCACGAATTATGACAAGCTAATTCAGGAATATTTTTCTTAAGTAGTTTTATTTATCTTTAGGCATGAAAAAAGATTTTTGAACTTCATTTCTTTTTTAAAATATGTACTTTTCAAACAATTTTTTACATGTCCACTTAGGTGGACAACATACGTTTTGACTGGGTGGCAGGTATAAAGTGTCACATCAGTGTCCAATGCAGTGGTTCATGTGCTCTTTCGGCTCCGAACCGGCTCTTCAGATTGTTTTGTTGCTTTAATTAATTTATTATTAGCAATAATATAAATTTATGCACAAAAGGAATTACTAATGTAGAAAGAAAGTGGTTTTATTTATATATATTTATATATAAATATATGCGGTGGCCCCTAGAGACAAAACACGTACAAACTCCAAAACACATTTCTAGCATGAACTGAACTTCCAAAACAGAGCTACCTAGATCACTTAAATTACACAATTGAAAGCATGAAAGCATATGTGTATTGTTTGTGTATTTATACACAAGCATTCATATATAGTCAAATTTTTTTTAAAAAGTTCATTTACCTCTTACTACCACACACCAAATCCGGTCGTTGGTACTTGCTGGCTTGTGTAGCCACTAGGTAACAAAAGCTCCACACTGCCCCCTAGCATCCTGGAGCACTTCTGTTGTCTTTTGTACGTGTTTTGAGTTTTTATGTGCTTCTGAGTTTTTACGTGTTTTGGAGTTTGTACGTGTATTTACGTGCTTTGGAGTTTTTACGTGTTTTTACGTGTTTTGGAGTTTGTACGTGCTTCAGGGTTCGTATGTGATTTGAAGTTCGTATGTGCTTTGTCTCTAGGGGCCACCATAAATATACTTTTATTTATTCACTCCACATGACATGTAATAAATAAATCATATAATACAAAAATCAACTATTCACATTTCAACTTTTAACTATTTAAATTTTCAGCTTTTTCCTTTTACAAATTTAAAGTGAACACAAAACACTGCAAACCACAACACAATTAAATATAAATTACAATATGAAAACAAAAAGAAGATGCACATTCTCTGTCATATGGACCTGCATGAATACACTTTCTGAATCCTTTATCATCTGCAACTGAAAATAGTTGTGGATGATTACTATACCTTTCTAATGGGACGTTGTTGTCCCTGGCTCTCTTTCTCTCTCTCTCCCCCTCCTGCTCTGTTCCTGTGCTACTGAGTGTAACTACCGCCCCTCCCCCCTCTGCCCAGCGTAAAGCACAAGGCTCGCGTGCGGAGTGAAGCGGAAAAAAGTGCGAGAGAGAGAGAGAAAGAGAAAAAAAACCCACGGCTCGCGATAAGGAGCCGGCTCGCGTCGTTCACGTCAAAGACCCGGCTCTAAGAGCCATTTCGTTCACGACCGACTCATCACTAATACCATCAACACTGACACAAATACAAGAAAACAGCCTTTGAATAGCTGTCCACTGTAGTGACCAGTATGTGTGAAAGGGTTGAAAATCTGTCTTGGTCTTTGGTTGATTAGTTAGAATGACTCGGGGGTGTTGATTCATTTAAACTAACATAATCATCCTGCTGTAACCAGGTTTCTGTAAGGCAGAGTAAATCAACTTATTGATCAATTATTAACTCATGTACTAACAGAGACTTGGAAGAGAGAGGCCTAATGTTTAATAATCCACATTGTACTGTTTTACTCTTTGGCGCTGTTGAGGATGCTGTATTGTTCTTTCTTTGTAATTTTTTTTATGTTTAAGTCTCTTTTTTCGCTGGTTTTTAGTTTGTTTTTTGTCTGTTTGGAAGCTGACACAGTCTCTAAGGGGATGGGGTTTTAGGTGGATAACAGGAGAAGCTGAAGAGAGGCATGTAAGACTGCAACTCTGCTTCCTGGTTCCAACTCTGGATAGTCATGTTTTGGGGGTTTAATAAATCTGGCCAGATTTCTAGAAATGAGAGCTGCTCCATCCAAAGTGGGATGCATGTTGTATCTCCTAACAAGACCAGGTTTCCTCCGCAAAGCTTCCCACTTAACTATAAAGTTAAGTAAACCCCACCTAAACACCTTTCTCTATGTGATTATAGCAGCTACCCCAAGATTCAAACCTCAGCACCATCCACTGACAACAGACAAATTACCCTGCATGTTCACTCATTATAGTAACTCCAAAGTTAACTGATGAGTACAAAAGTACAAAGGCCGAAGTATCACATGATGTAGTGTCAGTGAAAGCTTTTGTGAAAGCTGTTTTTTTTCTTTTAAATAAAGGTAAAGAAATAACGTCAAAGGGATTAATGATCATTATATAACTTTGTCACTATATAGAGCATAAACGGTAACTCAGTTTGGTGTTTAGGAAAGCTGCTGATCTCAGACCTGCACAGCTTCAGCTGCATGAAGAGAACATTATAATTTCATACGACATCATTAAATAAAATCTGACGAACGGTTAAATATCCTCAAATTTATGTTGAACTAAAACATTTTAATGTGGAATCTTTCACATTATTTTTTTTGCCTATATTGTGTTATTTACCATAAAGTTATTTAGAGTCATTCATGCCAGAGTAGCCAGTAATGGCTAAGGGTAATGTGTATATTTTAAATACACAACTTTCCACAGGACTGAATGTGACATCATTATGCATAAAGTCAAGAGCCTATGTGTATTATCTAAAGATGATGTGAGTACTAACTCCAAATCACAACAACAGTCGCCTTGAGGTGACTTCAAACCAACAGATCTGTCCCTTCATTTGATAGGGTGATAGGGACATCAGCATGTCAACTCCCCCAAATTTTTCAAAACACAATATTCGAGTTACGGTTACTTTTCATTTTTGCATCGCCTACTTGAGTAGATGTTTGTCCAGTGATGGTGATGGTGTGAAAGCACTTAGGCAGCAGGCCATCAGCAACCAGCCCCTCAGGCTTTGCTGCTCCTCCTTCAGGCTCCAAGTATGGTAAACCAGCTGGACCAGGATCTCATCCCTCAAGGCTGGCAGGCTTTGGCCTTTCTCCACTATGTAGTTGCCTAAAATTTGCTCCTGCCAGCTGCTAATATCTACATCTCCTGTGAAATGCAAAATCTGTAAAGACACGATATGAAACAAAAAATTAAGTTAACGACAAAAGATCATATTTAATGTATTTAATGCCACATAGACTCTAATGAATTCAAAATACCAGTTTGTAAATCTCCAAAGCAGTTCTGGCATCTTCAGGTTCTTGAGCTGTAAGGGGTTTCTGAAGGGGATATCCCTGAGGCTGGCACCATGTATCCTGAGGGAGACACGAGTACGAACAATAAATGTAGCTAATGTTTTTTCAGTACATGCATGCACGAGTGGACTTCTTTGCATGGTAAATTTTTATAGAAGTGTGTCAAAAAAAATTTTTCTAATATTTGGCGATTACATCATAAAACTGGAGTTGTCCTGATTTATTTTATTATTTAAATACTTTTAACATGAGTATTCCTTTTTTTTTTTAAAAAAAAAGGTCCCATTGTCTAAATATCCACAAGGTGTTCTATGTTTTAATTAAAAGAATTAACTGCTTTTGTAAACAATGACTGCCACAGAAAGGATGTCTTTAACTAAATATCTAGATACCTTGGTCCTGATAGATTGCTTGTTGCCTCCAGAGCCCAAGTCAGATGAGAGGATTTAAGACTGAGGTGAGGTGATTAAATTATTGTAAGTCAATGTAATGCTTTCGGATGTGATGTTAGGGAGCTCATATTTTACTCACCTTTAATACAGACTTGGCATAGCGTGAGAATGGGTAGCTGTCAACATCAAGAGGCAGGTTGAGCTTATGTTCTGCTTTCACCTGTGGAGGTGAGACCTCTGTGACTCCTGATCCCTGCTTCTGCCCTGTGAGAAAGAGGCACAAGTGCATTCACAAGCTTCATTGGATGAATGGATCCACCAAAATTGTTAGTACTGTTTATGTTCATATTGTGACTTCTTCATATAGATTCGGTAGTTTGATTTTTTTATGACTATAACCTGCTGTGCTGTGGAGTCTGGCGGACAGCTCAGCAGGGATCTCTAACATCCTCACATCCTACAAGGAAAGCAAAATGTCAGAGAAACAGTTATTATAGAATGGAATTTACAAAGTACGTGGGTCGTCTTTTTATTTTCTCACCATCTCTTGAGAGACAGACTTTGCCCTTGTCACGGCTTTCACTTGGCTTCTGTCATGTAATTCCTGAAATCAGCACACAGAGACAATGTCAGTTAGTTGTTAATGTGACCATGAACAAAAATAATTTCAGAACATACACCCAGAGTCATACTAAACAATAGCTTTCTTCACCTTAAGCTTGTTTCTGAGTTATCCAAGCAAAACTTAATAGCACTTCATTGCACCCACAGGCACACGTTCTGTCAGACCTATTCTTGGATACATGTCTGGTTATATACTCACTCCACACCCTGAGGGCTGTTGCTCCTCCTTGTACCAAAGGCCACACAGAGTCCAGTAAGTTCAACTTTTATCAGGAAGTTTACAGCTTAGTAGTCACTGTAACAGTATTGGTCCGAGAGGGTTCGTTTATGACATAAGCCAACCCATATCTCTGACTTTTCCAGTGTTTATAGATATGTTTGTACATTTTTATTTCACATCCCAACTGTTTATCCTGCTCTCCATCTAGCTTGAGACAACGGAATGCCTACTAATAAAATTAGGTGTGGTAATAGCCCATGGGTGTGGATATATATCAACTTGCAAACATGCTTTTTGTGTATATATGTGTATATATATACATGTATATATATATGATGTATAACAGTTTACTGTGCCATTCGACCGTTAACGAACCTTAAACTGTTGTTGAAGAAGATGATACATATTAAACAAATACTTGCAATCAGGCTAATAAAACAATTTATTACATTGTTTATTACATTTATTAAATCTTATAATCGGGGCTGGATCACTGATGGTTGTTTAACTGCTGTATCAGTGTGCATCTTGTCATACCCAGTACGACCAATACTCATATAGTGCCTTTCTAATCTCATTCAGATTTAACACTCAGATAATTTCAGACTAGACATACAGTATATTTTTCATACCCTACTGATAAATATAAATTCACATCTTTCTGATGCATTACTTTAATGAAAATGTTGATCTTTTGTCTTTACCTGACAGAAAACAGCATTAGCATTATTTAGCATCGGAACAGTGACTTAACAAGTGAGCACAATCCAGCTATTTGACGAGGTAACTGAGAGCCTTTGATGAATGAAAAATATATGATAAAAAGATTTATATCACAGAATGTTAAACTACAGTTTAATGGTACCAGGGGCCTTAGGGATCTTAAGCATAAAAAAAAAGTACATGTATGATTGGATGTGATTGGGTGAATGACGCATGTCATATAAAGCACTTTGAGCGTTCAGGTAGAGTTGAAAAGTGCTAAATAAGAACCAACCCATTTACCATCAGGGATGTCAAACTCAAATACCGCCCACTTTGATCTTAACTTAACTCATTATTTAATCACGGAGATATTTTAATATAAGTTAAAGAAGTGTACGTTTAACAATATGGCTCAGCATGTTAAAAGTGAGAAGAGTAAAAGAATAAAGACAAAGAATAACTTACAGTGAAAAAACGTTTTCAGATTAGTGTATCTATATGTACATATATATATATATCATGACAATAACCAAGCTTGAATTACTGGGAGCTCATCGCCTAATCCTGACAGCTCCACTGTTCATAGTCCAAAGCTCATAAAACACAAAGCAGCACGAGAGCAATATGACAGAAACAAAGACCAAAAAGAGGAAAAATATCAGCTTACTGCTATTCCAGGCAAGAAACAAAAGATGATCCACAGAAAGCAACAGCTGAGAGAGGCGTCTCAGCTGTTACGATAACAAGTAAACTGCCTGTATCAGATTTCCAAATTTTCCTGGTGTAAACTATGCCTTGAGGAAACAAAAATGCCAGTTACATTTGGCATCTGATCTAACTTACATGGTTAAAGAGAAAAACAGCCTACCTGTTAGAGATACGAAGCATGAAGTCTAAGAGAAACGCTTCAAAGGCGGAAGGAGAGATGCAGTGCTGCTTCGAATTTCACTGAGAGGGTTTGAAGTCCAAGAACGGAGAGGGGCTGTAAGTGTAGGTGTGGTTGTGTACACGTGACAAGGCTATCACAAGATAAGAAAGCTAGTTAAAGGGAAGGAAAGAGACTGCTTTTTATGAGGAAAATATTGATAAGCTGAAATATATAAGCCAATGAGAAAATCCAATACAACCTTGTAAAGGCAGGTATTGTAAGCCATAGAGTTAACTATAAACCTTCCTTTTTTCAGAAATCCCCTATAATAATGTATCTAAAATTAAATACATGTATGGCATAATATAGGAAAACAAACATACACATTGACCATACATGGGATATAATATAGTCCATAAATGATTGAAAAATGACTTTGCCAGTAAACTGTTCCAGTATGCAGAATCGTGGTTGCGTCATGCCTCATTCCTGCCACAGTGGTGCTGAAACCCAGGAGGCAGCATGAGGCTAGAGCAGGGAGATATGACCAAAAATATTTATCACGATATACATTTGAAAATTTGCGATAACGATATAACTGACGATATAATTGACACTAGACAAAACACTTTACAACTCCACAACTTTATTAGTGCAAAAAAAACAAAAAACCCATCAATGTATTTTCACAAAATACATTGAATCCACAAAACTTAAAAAACTTAAAAAGAGGTTATACACACACAATACGGTAACATTATGTTGAAGCACAGTACGTATCACTCCGCGAGGCTCCGCCTACGATAGCCGTAATGCTCCGACAATCCATCAAGCGGTGCAGCTTCGTAGCTTAGCAAAGTCGTACTAAAACATTTGACAGATTTTCGAGCGCCGTGCACATAAAATCGTTTCGAGGTCAGTAAACACAACCAGAATTCATACATAAGGCGCACGGGATTATAAGGGGCTCTGTCGATTTTCAGAAAAATCAAAGGATTGATTTTAAGTGTGCCGTATTTTCTAAAAAAACATGGTAATAACGACGGCCCGCTAGCACGCTCTACCAAAAATAGTGCTTTGTTGTGTATCTGACGGACGAAAGCTAAACCAGTTCCACACCACTGAAGTTGCAGCATTTTTACAAACCAGTTCTGGTTCATCTGTTTCATTCAACAATCCGCTTTCACCCTTCTCATTCTCCGTCGCCGCCATGCTTTTTCCGCCATGTGTGTATGAAAACAAAGGCACTGCGCATGTGCGTTTAACCCATATTCTATCGCGATATTTCATTTTCTTATCATTGCCCAACATTATACCGGTATTACCGTGAACGGTATATGGCCCAGCCCTACATGAGGCGACCACAATTCTGCATACTGGAACATTTTACTTCATTAACCGGTTGCTGCTCACACACTTCTACAGCTGCAGCTCCCTAGCTGCCATCCACACGTAGCCACAACAACAACAACACAACACCCTACACCGCTTTTAAGCTGGCAAGGCGTGATTGCGATGCCGTCTAGATGCATCCGCCTTCTCTGCTACGGCACCGCTGACCACACCCGGCCACATTGTTCTTATAGGTTAGTCCAGCCTGTGGTGGATAGGCATAGCTTTGGGTCATGTGGTGTTGGTAGTGATTATTATATCACCTGTGAGCTTATGGAGGGAGTTTTTTGAGTGGGTGGGTGATGGGGGAAGTTGACTTTTGCTGACCACTCAAATCTTGAATGTTGTGATCACTGATGTTCGGGTGGATTTTTAAAGATTTTGATAACAAATAAAAGAGACTTAAACTGAAACTTGGATTTATGTTTGAACAGCGGGTGTGTCAAAATTAGTCCCCTATTCAGCTGTTCAGTGACTCAAAGGTTTGACAGTCGCCAGTATTTGTCAGCAAAAACGCCAGCGACAGAGCCTCCCGCACAGTGGCGGTCCTAGCCTGTTTGGTGCACTGGGCTGATTCTGATTGTTTCAGGATGCAGATGTGCCATTATCCAATGACACATCTGCTTACCTGTATCTTTTGCTCGTTTCTCCTCCTCTTCTTTTCTCTTTTTTCTAAACTGAGCACCTGATGGCTTTGAACTTTTCTAATCCATCTTCCATACAGGCAGATTTTAATTTTGCACTCCAGCATGAACACCCATCCCCCAACCCGAGGATCACCACAACATAACCTAATAGACCTACACCTCAGTTCACAGATTCACTTTGTCTAGGGTTTATTTCTGGGATTCCACACAACCCAGGATTCAAATCGTGAATACATAATGGGCTTGGACTGACAACATTATGAATGAAATGTGCTCTATTTGGAATCAGGTTTGGTTAAACTGGCAGCAAGGAATTTGCATTTGCACTGTTAAATTTTTATATAACTTTAATGCACATAAAAAACAGCTGCTTGTTGAAGTGAAAATACATTGATGTTTTTTTGTTTTTGTTTTGCACAAATAAAGTTGTGGAGTTGTAAAGTATTTTGTCTGGTGTCAATTATATCGTCAGTTATATCGTTATCGCAAATTTTCAAATGTATATCGTGATAAATATTTTTGGTCATATCGCCCTGCTCTAATCACAAGCTGCATCTGTTGTTGGAAAACCTGAAAATTATAAAAGATTAATTGTTCTCACCGAGAAAGTTCTTGCAAACAAAATTGAAACTATCCAAACAGATCGGAAAAAGCATGTAAACAAAATGAAAAGGGTCATTATGTCTTTTAAAGAGCTAATGAAATAAATTTATAAATTATTCACAAGTTGAATCGTTTAATTTAACTATGAGTTAAGAGACCTGTTTAAGGATGGTAGGCATTGCATAAATCTCTTCTTTCATTAATCTCATTTGATTAGAAAGATAATTAAAATACATGGTTCTTAAGCATTGCTAAATACAATAAAGGGTTTATGGAGGGTGTTAAAATATGTCTGTCTGAAACTGACAAACGTTCAGGCAGGCCGTCACCTGACAGGGTACAGTCACAGGAAACACCCCTAGGAGAAGTGAGGGTTCAAGAGCACTTTGGAAAAGAACCTCAACTGTCTCTTAATCTCCAGCATGATGTCTATGATGATGTGTTGCCATCTGATAGTGTGTCAAACCAAGGCAGTAGGTTGAGCTCAAAAATATCATCTACTTCATCTGCATGTCTCAGAGCAGAAGCTAAAATGGCTGCCTTGTTACAGCCAGCATATGCTCAAAGAAAAACATTTTCTTGAAGAACAGGAGGAACAATTGAGGAGAAAGATGGAACAAGGTTTCCAAACAGCTTGAAGCAGATAATAGCTGCAATTGTTGCAAAAGTGAATGTGCTGAGAACTGGATCCACTGTGGAGAGCACTGGTTCATGGAAATCCAGTGGAATAGAATCATATAAAAAAAAAAAAAGAGTAACAGGCTTGAAATCAGTGCAGACACAGAGACTTTTGTTCCAGAGATGCTTATCTGAATAAAGTTCACTCATGGCCACTGATTAGATGAGAAGACAGAAAGGCTTTTCAGATGTATTGTTTGCTTATACATAGATGCTGCAATGCAATGGAAGAGGTTACGCTTGCCAATATGCTTGCTGTGATTATAAAACTGCCATGTAAATTAAAAGACAAATGGTGAACAGTAGCATGTGACATCCAGGAGAGGCAACATCACAGAGCTGCATTCACTGACATGGCTTCCTTCCTTGAGCGTCATGTTAAAATTGCTACAGATCCTGTCTTTGGAAATCTATGTGATGCTCCATCAACACATCTAACAGCCAAGGGCAGTGATGGAGGGAGACGTTCTCCACATCCAAGGGCTAAAGGAAGTAGCTTTGGCACAACTTTTTCTGAGAGAAAGAATCAAAAAGGGGCTCAAGATTGTCACAGTGCTGTGATGGCTTGTCTGTTCTGCAAAGGTGGACACACACTCTCCCTGATAAGAAACCTCATAAGGAGAAGATTTCGTTTCTTAAAAAGAATAGCATCTATTTGGAGTTGTATTGGACACACCACCCAAGAATGCAGAAAATGAATTTTGTGTAAAATCTGTGATTTCAGACATGTAAGTATGCTCCATATCCACCAAAAGGAGAAGAAAGAGGTCAAACTTCACAATGAGGCAGATCCTGTTACAATCCAGACTAATGGTCTTACTGGTTCCGGTGAACAAGACTGCAAGCTTGTAGAAACATATACCTTTCTGGACCTTTTGATCGGCATGAATATGCCCAGAGCCATAGAACCTTTAAAGGTCATCCAGAGTGTAGGTGATGGACCTTCCGCCATTAAGACCATGCTCGTTTGGACAGTGAATGGGCCACTTAGTCAAGAATGCTGTGAATTGGCCAGGATGGCTGTCAACAGTTACAGCCAACAGAGTTTTTGCTGTTACACTGGACAAGCTATGGAAACAGCAGTTCAAGATGGACTTCCCTCAGAGCAGTCTTGATGAGCAGATTGGGCTATCCAAGGAAGACTCAAAGTTCTTGGACTAATCAAATGGCATGGCTAGCGTGCTGACAAGGTTCAGAAAAGAGCCTGTTGTTTTGATGTCTGACATCAAAGTTGTTTCACCATGTATGTGCCAGAGGAAGATGCTGACCTATTGAGATTTACACTGATGGCTGTCATATACTGGGTTGCCTGTGTTGAGGGGGTGGGCATTGCGGCTTTATGCCACCCTGACATGCTTTGCGGCAGGGCTGTCTATGTGCTGTTCTACTCCTAGCTACCGCACCCGTTGTTGTGCTGTAATAACCCATGCTGGATATACGTTCAATAAAGCAGCATCATAAGAAAGCTACCGAGTGGTCATTCTACAATGGTGTCAGAACTCACCCGGACCATCGCCAGAATAACGTCATAAGGGAGGAAACAACGAATGGCTAAGTTTAATCCCCCGACAAGCTTCCCCTTCGATAAGCCAACGGAATGGCCCGACTGGAAACAGTGTTTCGAGCGCTACAGGATCGCAACGAAACTCCACAAAGACGAAGGACAAGTACAGGTGAGCTGTCTAATCTACGCGATGGGCAATGAAGCAGAGAACATTTACAAGTCACTCACCTTCGCCGCTGATGAAAGTCGTGATGTGTAATGAGGAAGTTCGACGAGTATTTTTTCTCGCAGAGGAACATTATACATGAGAGAGCATGTTTTCACCAGCGTGTCCAGCGGCCAGGCGAAACGGCGGAGAGTTTTATCCGAGCCCTGTATGACCTCTCAGGGCACTGTGAGTTTGGTGCATGTAAAGAGGAAGATATCCGCGACCGTATTGTGGTCGGGATACTAGACAAGGACCTCTCCCGCAGGCTACAGCTGATGAAGGACCTCATGTTGGCGCAAACAACCCAGACAGTCAGAGGAGGTCGCAGCGCAGGTCAGCTTGCAGGGAGATGCGGGAGGCTCAGTACAGGAGGTACGGGATAAACGGAAAATCATGGACTGGAAATCACAACAACAACAGCGAGGCAGGCTACCCACGGAAAAATAATTGGTCGGGGCGTGACAAGAAATGCGGTAAGTGTGGAAAGACACAGCATGCCAGGGACAAAAGGTGCCCAGCAGCAAAATCTGTTTGCCATGGCTGCCGAAAAATGGGACACTGGGCCAGGGTGTGTCGTAACACCAGATCAGTGAATGAGGTTACTGAGACAGAGAAAAGCAAGCAGGCCTCATACTTTCTAGGCTCAGTGTGTAATGCAAAAGGAAATAGTGAAGCATGGACTGTGCAGTTACGGCTAGACTCTGCCCCAATAGAATTTAAGATCGACACAGGAGCAGATGTCACTATCATAAATGAAGACACGTTCCACACACTTGCTCATAAGAGAACACTAGAGCCTTCTAATCTCCCTCTAGATAGCCCCGGAGGAGAGATGTTATGTCTCGGCTACTTCAAGGCCACAATAAGCTATAAAGGCAAAGACTACCTATCCAAGGTGTATGTGGTTCATGGACGCAGAGTTAACAACCTTCTCAGCCGCTCCTTGTCAGTGCAGATGAACCTGGTGGGAAGAATTGATGAAGCAGTGCTCATTGCTACCAGGAACCAACCACTTTATGGTGAACACGGAACACTAAAAAATGAGCCAGTCAAAATTCAGTAAAGGGACAATGCTGTGCCATTGGTGGTCCATACAGCATGCCGTGTGCCTTTCCCCATGCTGCAGAAAGTGAAGGAGGAACTACAAAGAATGGAGAATCATGGTGTCATTGAGAGGGTGACCCAACCTACCGAATGGTGTGCCCCAATGGTGCCTGTCTTGAAGAAGAACACTGTCAAAGCTGAATAAGTCTGTCAAAAGAGAGCGCTATATCTTGCCAGTGGATTTTGGCAGATCCCGTTGCACCACGAGAGCTGCAAACTAACGACATTCATCGCGCCGCAGGTATTGTTTTAAGAGGCTGCCCTTTGGAATAACAAGTGCACCAGAGATCTTTCAGCAAAAGATGTTGTTGACCTTAGAAGGGCTCGAGGGTGTGGAGGGGCTTGAGGGTGTGGAGGTCTTTATGGTTGACATCCCGGTCTATGGGGCCACCATAGAACAACACGACAACCGACTTGAGAAGGTGCTGCGAGTGTGTGGGCCTGCGAGAAGTTTGATAAGTATTTATGTGGCTTAGATCGCTTCAGGCTTGAGACTGACCATAGACCTTTGGTGCCCCTGGTCAACAGCCAGGACCTTGACAATGTTCCATTGAGGTGTCAACGCCTCCTGATGCGGCTCATGAGGTACAAGCCAGAGGCCATCTATGTTCCTGGCAAAACGCTTGTCATCGCCGATACGTTGTCACGGGCTGAGGATGACACTAGCACTCACAGTGAAGTGGACTGCTACATAGCCACCGTGTTACAGGGCATTCCAGCATCCCCAAGCCGAATGGAAAGCATTAAAGCAGCTACTGCAACTGATGTTGAACTACAGACTGTCATCATGTACATACGCAGGGGTTGGCCTGCATATGGAGCTAGTGTGCCACTGAACATCAAAGCGTACATGAAAGTGAAGAACGAGCTATCAGAGGCTGACAGCCTGGTCATACGAGGCTGCAGGATTGTCATTCCAAAGTCACAGAGAACAGCCATTCTACAAAAACTACATGAAGGGCACCAAGGCCTCACCAAGTGCAGGGATAGGGCTAATTCATCTGTGTGGTGGCCGGGGCTCTCCACTGAGCTAAAGAATGCAGTGCTGCAGTGCCACACCTGTCTGGCGCAGAGGCCAACACAGACAAGGGAGCCGCTCATCTCCACACCTTTGCCGGATCGTCCATGGCAAAGGATAGCCCTGAATCTCTGTGAACACGACCGGAATAATTACCTTGTTGTGTCAGACTACTACTCACGTTTTCTGGAAATACTGCATCTACCATCCACAACCAGTGGCCAGGTTGTTCAGAAACTGAAGTCGACCTTTGCTAGGTTTGGGATCCCTGACGAGGTGGTGAGTGACAATGGCCCTCAGTTCTCCAGCTCTGAGTTCCAGGCCTTCGCGAGGGAGATAGATTTCGCCCACATAACATCTAATCCCCACCACCCACAAGGAAATGGTCACGCGGAGAGGGCAGTACAGACCGCAAAGAAAATCCTCCAGCATGATGACCCACTAATAGCACTAATGTGCTGTAGGTCTACTCCCTGTGCCACTACAGGCTTCAGCCCAGCGGAACTTGGGAGGAAGATCAGGACAACCCTGCCCACCTTGGAGAAGAATCTTCAACCTAAATGGCCCACCAAAAGAGAGGTTAAACGAAGGGACGCTAGTCAGAAGGCCGAGCAGGTGTTCTACTACGACCACCGCCATGGTACTAAGCCCCTACCGCCACTCCATCCACAACTTCAAAACACATACAAACCCCGAAGCACGTACAAACTCCAAAACACGTAAAAACTCCAAAACACGTAAAAACTCCGAAGCACGTACAAACTCCAAAACACGTAAAAACTCCAAAACACGTAAAAACTCCGAAGCACGTACAAACCCCAAAGCACGTAAAAACTCCAAAACACGTACAAACTCCAAAACACGTACAAACTCCGAAGCACGTACAAACTCCAAAACACGTACAAAACACAAGAGAAGTGCTCCAGGATGCTAGGCGCAGTGTTGAGCTTTTGTTACCTAGTGGCTACACAAGCCAGGAAGTACCAACAACCCAATTTGGTGTGTGGTAGTAAGAGGTAAATGAACTTTTTTTTTTTAATTATTTGAATATATATGAGTGGTTGTGTATAAATACACAAACAATACACATATGCTTTAGTAATTCCTTTTGTGCATAATTTTATATTGTTGTTAATAATAAATTAAAGCAACAAAACAACCTGAAGAGCCGGTTGGGAGCTGAAGTGAGCCGAGCCGAAAGAGCTGGTTCTCTAAAAAGAGCCGGAGATCCCATCACTACCATCTGTCCTTACTAAGCTGGACAAGGAGAAGGCTTGGGCAACACCTGCCATTGTCTCCAAGGAGAACGTCACTCTGAGGTCCTATCTCATTGCCACACCCCAAGGTGCAGTGCTGCAACGGAACCACCGCCATCTCCTCCTCGAACCATCTCCACGGGCTATGCCACAACCCCTTCCACCACCCACTGTGGACACTGAGGGGCTGCCATCCCAGTGCGCTGGTGTCTCCACTTCAGAGACCCCACCCTTGGCCCCTAGTCCGGCCCCAATGCTTGCACCCACTCACCAGTGTTGCCAACTCCTCAGTAAGGAAAATCGCTATTGGTTGTCCTAAAAGTCGCTAGAAGTCGCTAAATGACGTCATCGCCTAATTTGCATGATTGATCATGCTAATCTAATTGTAACCTATGTTGTTGGAGAGAGAAATAACATCGTGGAAGAGACATAAAGTGAGTAAAAAATGCATTTAGAGTTTATTTAGAACTACAAATTAAATTTCTTTTAGCAATTATTGTTTTTTTTAATGTCACAATTCCAACCCTGCTCCTTTACCCGGGCTTGGACCAGCAAGTGACCCGAAATAGGCACTCTGGTGGAGTTACTTTGTGTGTGTGTGTTTATAAGTAGTTTTAAACCTTGTGATCCACAAAACAGCATAAGAGTAAAAGAAGAACTGACTGCGTTACAGCACCCGCTGCTTGTTGAGAGTAAAAGCGATACGCGCTTTCACGTCTTTTTTTAGCGACTTTCTTTAGAAAAAAAGTCGCTAAGGGGTCTGAAAACTCGCTAAATATAGCGACAAAGTCGCTAAATTGGCAACACTGCCACTCACGCAGACGTCCCGGATCAGGTACGCACAAGGTGCGGCTGGGTACGCAGGCCAGTCAAGAGGCTGGATCTGTAGACACTGGGGTAATGGGAGGGAAGGAAGGACTGGGGAGTGGGAATGCTGTATTGTTGCTGTTTTGTACTTATGTTTTGAGCTGCAACCAATGCTGCTGTTACCTGGTTGAGTTAATTACCCTAAAGGTTTAACATGTTTAATAAGTCCTATTTTGTGGACACTGCCCTTCAGGCTGACAGCAATGTTCCCTCTAATTTTTAATGTGTCTGAGCGAACACACAAACTCCCTGAGCGATCCCTTGGGCCACTGTGACCGACATCAGACGTGTGCATTGTGGTCACGCCAGCATCTAATCCATCCAAGTTACATGGTTTATTAAAATAATCAAATTACAGCATTTACATTTATGTTAGACTACTTTTAATTAACTTCTTTGGCCCACTTACAATGAAAATGTAAAAAATCATCAGCGGTTGATTTGTTCCATCAGAAAGGTCCTTCATTTCACCCTGGAGACTCAGCATTTGTATGAAGAAGGACTCCAAACTGCAGTCGCGAAGATATGCCTTCTTCAGGAGTCCAACTTCAGTAACCCTACAAACTTCACTGCTGTTCAGTTTTCTGTCTTCATTTAGGTCAGAAGTAATAGCAGAGCTGTATGTTTTACTATATATTTTCTTTAATTCCTCAATCAGTACAAGGTATATTGCGTTTAGGTCGAAACTAGCGAGTCAACTCCCTGCTAACTTCTAACTCACTAAATTTCATAAATTCTGTTTTCATGGTAACCTGAATTTTAAACTTAATTGGTACACCTGGTAGAGCAGCAACACTGATCATTTTATTAAATATTAAAGAGTTTTGACAGTTTGTAACAGTTTGCCACAGTGTTCGTTTGACTTTGGGACCTGAAGTGGAGTTTGGAACTGGAAATGACTAATGACATCAGATTTAAAGACCAGATTAGGGTGAGGACCCATTAGGTGATTAATGTATATGGTTTGTTTAAAGCCTGACCAATACTGTAGAGGAGTACTGATTCTTGTGAATTTTAGACAGACTGATGCCACACCAAGCCTAATTCTTTTGAGGCTGGTTTTGCATGAGAATTACGACAGATTATTCCATAAGAAAGTCAGAAATCATGAGACTGCCAACAAACTCAGGCATGGCCTTCGGAGTGAGGACCTCTCTCTTTCTCTCTTTCACACTTTCTTTCTCTCATGTATACCTTTCTCCAGTGATGTCTCTTTATGGTGTTCCTGGTTATTAGCATCAAAGCCCAGAACTGAGTGAAGGACTGCTTCAAACGTTTGTAGTACTTCCTAAAAGCAGGAGAAGAGCAGCAGCACACAAGGGATTACATTTGTACATAACTGAAAGCAATGTCCTAAACCCCTTTAAGGACTATGCCCTTTCACTACCTCTATGAAATGCATCTTTACTGGTTTTCTGTACAGTGGGTTAGTGCAGTTTCAGAACTACTCTTCACTCAGTCTTCCTGTGAGAATGTCAATGTATTCAGAGACACAAAGCTCCTACAGTTAAATGAAGTTGAAAGGTTCTGTTCGGTTTCTTTAACCAGACCTGTATTTAAACATCCACACTGATATAGCTTCAAAATCAACCCACTAACAACTTAAAATATAAACAGTGGATCGCATGTTGACCTAGACTAGTTTTAATTTTTACACTGCTTCATAAAAATTTTTAGTGGACAGGTTTCCAAATCTTTTCCTCTTCTGCCTTAACAACAGGTTCTTTATTTCTAGCTCACACACGGTGTCAATGCGCTAACACGCAGTAGTGATGGGATTTCCGGCTCTTTTTAGAGAACCGGCTCTTTCGGCTCGGCTCACTAAAAAGAGTCGGCTCCCAACCGGCTCTTCAGGTTGTTTTGTTGCTTTAATTTATTATTAACAACAACATAAAATTATGCACCAAAGGAATTACTAATGTAAAAAAAACCTGTGGTTTTATTTATATATGTTTATATATAAATATATACGGTGGCCCCTAGAGACAAAGCATGTACAAACTCCAAAACACATTTCTAGCGTTAACTGAACTTCCAAAACAGAGCTACCTAGATCACTTAAATTACACAATTGAAAGCATATGTGTATTGTTATCCCTGGCTCTCTTTCGTTTGGCTCTCAGCGAAGGCGGTCGCACTTTTCTCCTCTCCTCTCCCTTAGCTTCCCTGCTTAGCTTCTTATGTCCTTGTCTTGTCTCGTGCTTTTTTCTTCCCTGGAACACTCCCTCACAGTCTGTTCTCTAAAACCTAAAAGAGGAATTATGGATTTGATCAACTGGTCCCTAAATGCAACTGACACCCCTTTCTCAACGAGAAGTTTGGGCTTGGGTGAGCCTGAGTGCTGAAGATATCTACCTATTTGGAACCATGGTAACAGGGTTCTTGCTGATCGGAGCTGGCTTGGCCCTGACTTATCGAAGAATTAAGAAAGCGGAACCAGCTGTTCAAACCCCCACAAGGCTGCCTGCTGGGATTGAAACGATGGGAAGAGGCGTGAGTTTCTCAAAATGGGCTCATTGAGTGTAGCACAGATAAGATCTTGGAGAGGCTACGGCTGCTGTGAATATTCAGAATAAGACCTCTGACTGCAGACTGGATACAGACTGGGCTCGCTCGGAATAACATCTCTGGGCGATAATTGGATGACATCTCGGGGAGGCACACTGCCGTGAGTTCTCAGACATCGGCTCCTTGAGCACAAGAAATGACAACATCACAGAACGCAAGTATGGGGAAGTTCGCGGCTCTCCAACTGAGAGACCAGTGTTGGACTGTAGAACTGCTTTGAAATTCATATGAGCTGTTCGCACTAAAGTAAAAAGCACCATCACTTCATGCGGATAGCCCCTTTGGCGCCAGCGGCAAGGCTGGAGCTGAACAAAAACTCCCTGATAACGACTGTGTTTAGTCTGTTCCTTCCCATTCCATGCAAGGCCACCTGGGTTGGCTGGTAGACTGTTTACTTAGCCTGGCAGGGCGAAGGACACTGTCTCAGCTGAACTCTGGACACGCACACACATACACTTACACTGATAAGCACACACTCATCCCCCCTCCATTTCCAAACGCCTTCAATGCTTGTTTCCTGCGGGGGAACACGGCGGGTCCATGTGCCGCGCTGGAATGGTAGTGCTGTGCAGGGCGGCTGCTGTGTTCGCTTCGGATTACTCCTCACCCCCCACCCAATCCTGTGGCTTGTCATGTCTTTCACAATGTTGTGCTGTGGACATTTATGTGGTTTTGTGCAGAGGAATTTTTTTGTTTCCTGTTCTCATGCTGTCCTACCATGGAAGCACAGCATGAGTAGAGGTCTCTTTTTTTCCTCTTGTACTTTCCTATTGTAGTGTATATTTCAGTGTTTTTCTGTAACGCTACCGATCTCCGACTTGTATCCCCATGTGATGTCTGTGTTGTGTGTGTAAGGTCGGGGGGGGGGGGTGTCCCATTTCACTGCAGGGCAACCTGCATGTTGCAAATAAAGCTGTTTGTGTATTTATACACAACCACTCATATATATTCAAATAATTTAAAAAAAATGTTCATTTACCTCTTACTACCACACACCAAATCCGGTTGCTGGTACTTCCTGGCTTGTGTAGCCACTAGGTAACAAAAGCCCTAGCATCCTGGAGCACTTCTCTTGTGTTTTGTACGTGTTTTGGAGTTTGTACGTGTTTTGGAGTTTGTACGTGCTTTGTCTCTAGGGCCACTGTAAATATACTTCTATTTATTCACTCCACATAAAATGTAATAAATATATCATATAATATAAAAACCAACTTTTTACATTTCAACTTTTAACTATTTAAATTTTCAGCTTTTTCCTTTTAAACTAATTTTAAGTGAAACAACACAAAACACTGCAAACCACAACACAATTAAATATAAATTAAAATATGAAAACAAAAAGAAGATGCACATTCCCTGTCGCTAACAGGGATTTGGCACGTTAATGCGGTTATGGTATTAACATCATTTTAACGAGATTAATGCTGACAGCACTAGTACATATATGTGTATATATATATGTGTGTGCATATATATACATACATATATATATATATACATACATATATATGTATACATACATATACAGTGGGGCAAAAAAGTATTTAGTCAGCCACCGACTGTGCAAGTTCCCCCACCTAAAATGATGACAGAGGTCAGTAATTTGCACCAGAGGTACACTTCAACTGTGAGAGACAGAATGTGAAAAAAAAATCCATGAATCTACATGGTAGGATTTGTAAAGAATTTATTCGTAAATCAGGGTGGAAAATAAGTATTTGGTCAATAACAAAAATACAACTCAATACTTTGTAACATAACCTTTGTTGGCAATAACAGAGGTCAAACGTTTACTATAGGTCTTTACCAGGTTTGCACACACAGTAGCTGGTATTTTGGCCCATTCCTCCATGCAGATCTTCTCGAGAGCAGTGATGTTTTGGGGCTGTCGCCGAGCAACACGGACTTTCAACTCCCGCCACAGATTTTCTATGGGGTTGAGGTCTGGAGACTGGCTAGGCCACTCCAGGACTTTCAAATGCTTCTTACGGAGCCACTCCTTTGTTGCCCGGGCGGTGTGTTTTGGATCATTGTCATGTTGGAAGACCCAGCCTCGTTTCATCTTCAAAGTTCTCACTGATGGAAGGAGGTTTTGGCTCAAAATCTCACAATACATGGCCCCATTCATTCTGTCCTTAACACGGATCAGTCGTCCTGTCCCCTTGGCAGAAAAACAGCCCCATAGCATGATGTTTCCACCCCCATGCTTCACAGTAGGTATGGTGTTCTTGGGATGCAACTCAGTATTCTTCTTCCTCCAAACACGACGAGTTGAGTTTTCAGAATCAGAATACTTTATTGATCCCTGGGGGAAATTATTTTTTGTTACAGTGCTCCATTTTAAACCAACATTAAGACAAGACAGACAATACACTAAGAATAGTACAATATATACATATATATACATACATACATACATAAGTCACTCATAAATAAATAGTTGGAAAAGAAACATGTGTAGTTGTAGCAGCAAACAGTGTGTTAAGTGGATGCGTTGTACAGGGAGATGGCCACAGGCAGGAATGATTTCCTGTGTCGTTCAGTGGTGCTTTTCGGTAATCTCAGTCTCTCACTGAACGTGCTCCTGTGACTGACCAGCATGTCATGGAGTGGGTGGGAGGTGTTATCCAACATTGTCTTTATCTTGGACAGCATCCGCCTCTCCGACACCACCTTGAGGGAGTCCAGCTCCATCCCCACAACATTGCTGGCCTTACAGATTAGTTTATTAAGTCTGTTGGCATCTGCGACCCTCAGCCTGCTCCCCCAGCATGCAACAGCATAGAGGATCGCACTGGCCACAACAGACTCATAGAAAATCCTCAGCATTTTCTGGCAGATGTTGAAGGACCTCAGTCGCCTCAAAAAATAGAGACGACTCTGGCCCTTCCTGTAAAGTGCTGTGGTGTTTTTAGCCCAGTCCAGTTTATTGTCAATGTGTACTCCAAGGTATTTATAGTCCTCCACAATGTCAACACTGACCCCCTGAATTGAAACAGGGGTCAAGTGTTTCCTGGTCTTCCTGAAGTCCACGATCAGTTCCTTGGTCTTTGCCACGTTGAGCTGCAGATGATTCTGCTCACACCACGTGACAAAGGAGTCGACCACAGCCCGGTACTCTGTCTCATCATCCCTGCTGATGCATCCAACCACCGCAGAGTCATCAGAAAACTTCTGAAGATGGCATGTCTCTGTGCAGTGGCTGAAGTCTGTGGTGTAGAGGGTGAAGAGGAAGGGGGAGAGGACAGTCCCCTGTGGTGCCCCTGTGTTGCTAATCACCTTGTCAGACACACACTGTGGGAGACGTACATATTGTGGTCTTCCTGTCAGGTAATCAACAATCCAGGACACCAGAGAAGCATCCACCTGCATCGCTGCTAACTTATCACCCAGGAGGGTCGGCCTGATGGTGTTGAAAGCACTGGAAAAGTCAAAAAACATGACCCTCACAGTGCTCGCCGGCTGGTCCAGATGGGTGTAGACACGATTGAGCAGGTAGATGATGGCGTCCTCAGTTCCGAGACGAGGCTGATAAGCGAACTGAAGGGGATCCAGGTGTGGTCTTACTATGGGTCGCAGCTGGTCCAGGATGAGCCTTTCCAGGGTCTTCATGATGTGGGAGGTCAATGCCACGGGCCTGTAATCCTGGGGGCCACTGGGACGTGGCGTCTTTGGTACAGGGATGAGGCATGATGTCTTCCACATCACCGGGACCCTCTGCAGACTCAGACTCAGCATAAACAGTTTATGAAAGACTCCACACAGCTGGGGGGCACAGGTCTTGAGGACAAGGGGACTCACTCCGTCTGGTCCAGCAGACTTGCCTGAGTGAAGTCTCCTCATTTGCATCTCAACCTGGTATTGAGTGAAGGTGATGGGTGGGGGAGGGGTGTCAGGAATCTCACAGGAGGCAACAGCGCCATGTGAAGAGAGAGGCTGGCACAGTGGTGTGGTTCTGGATTCCAGGCTGACTACAGGTGAGGTTGTGGGGGTAGGAGCAGACACTGTGGTGTCGAATCTATTGAAAAACAGATTCAACTCATTGGCTCTATTCTCACCTCCCTCAGTTCCCCTGCTGTTGGTTGGCCTGAATCCAGTGATGGTCTTCATGCCCCTCCACACCTCTCTCATGCTGTTCTGCTGGAGTTTCCACTCCAGCTTCCTCCTGTAATTGTCCTTAGCCTCTCTGATCTTGTCCTTTAGTAACACCTGGATCTTCCTCATCTCCTCTTTGTTGCCCCCTCTGAAAGCCCTCTTCTTGTTGTTGAGGAGGGCTTTGATGTCCTTAGTCACCCACGGCTTGTTATTTGGGTAACAATGAACAGTCTGAGCTGGAACAATGGAGTCGGTGCAGAAAGTTATGTAGTCTGTGATACACTCAGTAAGCCCATTGATGTCCTCGGCGTGAGGCTCACAGAGTGTTTCCCAGTCGGTCACCTCGAAACAGCCCTGTAGTTCTGCTATTGCCTCCTCTGACCACCTCCTAACAGTCCTGGTGGTCACAGGTTCCCTCCTCACAATTGGCACATAGCGGGGGGTGAGGTGAATCAGGTTATGATCTGACCTACCAAGTGGGGGGAGGGAGGAGGAGCTGTATGCATCCTTGACGTTAGCAGTAAGTCTAAAGTTTTCTCTCCCCTGGTGGGACAGTCCACATATTGTTTGAATGTTGGTAGTGTATTGTCCAGTGATACATGGTTGAAGTCACCCGAGATCACAATAAAGGCACTCGGGTGCTGAGTCTGTAGCCGAGCTATGGCAGAGTGGATAGTGTCACATGCAGCTGTGGGGTTAGCAGAGGGGGGTACATAAACAGCCACCAAGATGACGTGAGAGAATTCCCTGGGTAAATAATACGGCCTGAGTCCAACAGCACACAGTTCAGTGTCCGGGCAACAAATCCTTTCTTTGATTGTTATGTTGGCAGGGTTACACCACCGGTTGTTAACTAAAACAGCAAGCCCACCTCCTTTCCGCTAGCGATGCTGTCCCTGTCCGCCCGAACAGTGTGGAAGCCTTCCACGGAAGCATTCTCATTGGGAATGTCCTGGTGCATCCATGATTCGGTGAAACACATCAGGCTACACTCTCGGTATTCCCTCTGACTCCGTACCAGTGCTGAGAGCTCGTCGATTTTAATTGCCAACGATCGCACATTACCCATCACGATAGACGGCAGACACGGTTTAAACCTCCTCCTCGCTTCGAGCCTCCGCTGTCTCACCGTCACCTTTTTTCTTCTCTTCTGTCCTTGATCTCTGCATCCCCGATGTGTTTTCCTCCAAATTTCAGCTGGTACTTCTGCGGGCCTGGCCAGCGAACCGGCCGGCATCAGGGCGATCAGCTGATCTCTGGAGTAAACAGTCCGTGCGTGTAGGAGATGTGCCGCGGTCCCGTTCCTTGATAAAAGTAACAGTTCCACGGCCACCAGAAGAACAAAAACTCTCTCAATCCACATGATTGAGTAAGAGATAGAAAACGGAGGAAAATACAAGTCAGAAAAAAAAAAGAATACGTAGAAAAAAAAAGCTAAACTAAGAGAAAAGCAGGAGCGACTGTAACAGGCTGCACGCTGGTTGGCGCATGCGCACTTGAACCAAAAAGTTCTACTTTGGTTTCATCTGACCACATGACATTCTCCCAATCCTCTGCTGTATCATCCATGTGCTCTCTGGCAAACTTCAGACGGGCCTGGACATGCACTGGCTTCAGCAGCGGAACACGTCTGGCACTGCGGGATTTGATTCCCTGCCGTTGTAGTGTGTTACTGATGGTGACCTTTGTTACTTTGGTCCCAGCTCTCTGCAGGTCATTCACCAGGTCCCCCCGTGTGGTTCTGGGATCTTTGCTCACCGTTCTCATGATCATTTTGACCCCACGGGATGAGATCTTGCGTTGAGCCCCAGATCGAGGGAGATTATCAGTGGTCTTGTATGTCTCCCATTTTCTGATGATTGCTCCCACAGTTGGTTTTTTCACACCAAGCTGCTTGCCTATTGTAGATTCACTCTTCCCAGTCTGGTGCAGGTCTACAATACTTTTCCTGGTGTCCTTCGAAAGCTCTTTGGTCTTGGCCATGGCGGAGTTTGGAGTCTGACTGTTTGAGGCTGTGGACAGGTGTCTTTTATACAGATGATGAGTTCAAACAGGTGCCATTCATACAGGTAACGAGTGGGGGACAGAAAAGCTTCTTACAGAAGACGTTACAGGTCTGTGAGAGCCAGAGATTTTCCTTGTTTGAGGTGACCAAATACTTATTTTCCACCCTGATTTACGAATAAATTCTTTACAAATCCTACCATGTGGATTCATGGATTTTTTTTTCACATTCTGTCTCTCACAGTTGAAGTGTACCTCTGGTGCAAATTACTGACCTCTGTCATCATTTTAAGTGGGGGAACTTGCACAATCGGTGGCTGACTAAATACTTTTTTGCCCCACTGTATATACACATATATGATCGCTAGTATATAAACACACACGCACACACACACACAGAGCGGTGTGAAAAACTGTTTGCCCCCTTCCTGATTTCCTTTTTTTGTTTTTCACACTTGATTTATTTACACACAAATGTAAATATTAGACAAATATATCATTATGATTAATGGGGGAAAAAATTTAAACCTACATGGCCCTGTGTGAAAAAGTGAAAGCCCCCTAAACCTAATAACAGCTTGGACCATTGCTTAGCAGCAACAATTGCAATCAGGCACTTGCAATAACTGGCAATGAGTCTTTTAGAGTGCTGTAGAGAAATTTTTTTTTTTCTTGAGCCATGGACTTGCTGGTATGTTTTGGATCAATGGTAGCCAAACAGCCCCAGACAATCACACTACCACCACCATATTTTACTGTTGGTATGATGTTCCTTTTCTGAAATGCTGTTACTTCTACACCAAACATAATGGGACACACACCCTCCAAAAAGTTTAACTTTTGTCTTGTCAATTCATAGTGTATTTTCCCAAAAGTCTTGAAGATCATCAAGATGCTTTCTGGCAAAACTGAGACAAGCCTTTATGTTCCTTTTGCTTAGCATTGTTTTTGGTTCTTGGAACTCTGCCATGTAGGCCGTTTTTGCCCAGTCCCTTTCTTATGGTGGAGTCAGGAGCACTGACCTTAATTGAGGCAAGTGATGCCGGCAGTTCTAAGGTCTTTTACCACAATTGCCACAAGCGTTATAAGTGGGGTGGGGGTCACATTTTCACACATGGCCATGTAAGTTTGGATTTCCCCCCCTTAATATTAGACACCTTAATTTGGAAACTGATTTTTACTTAATTGTGTTACCTTTGTCTAATATTAACATACAAAAACGTATGACATCAGGAAGGGGCCAAACACCACTTTCTCAAACACCATTGAATGTCATAGATTGCATAGATTTCCCCTCTCCCTCAGTAGACCTGGCCTGGTGTCCTCGAATGTGGCTCTGGATGACAATGGCTTTCTGTTTGAAGAATCTAAAGTTCTTCCTGCAGAGGAAACCCCTTATGTTTCTCTGGATGGTGATGGCAGCCCATGTTTGAGTGCTGCTCCATTTTTCTTCCAGCTGCTGGTACAGTTGCTCCTTAAGGAACACCTAAATGTAGTTGCATATACAGTAAATGAAAATCTGCTTTACCTTTCTAATTAAAAACAAACTAAATGGTGAGATGATTGAACAATTTGTCACCTTGGTGAGTCCCAACTGGTACTGTCCCTCCTCAGCACCCAATATTTCCAGCAGAGCCACTGTCTGATCTCTGTCTGATATTTCATTTAACTCCTGGGCCTTCAGAACCCCATACCTGGATCAGAAAGACATGACACCTTTAAGACCTTTAAGCACCTTGTCCAACATTTGTGCACACACTCATAATGCAGTGGATGCCTACACTGCAAAAACTCAAAATCTTAACAAGTAGATTTGTCTTATTTCTAGTCAAAAAAAAAATCTAATCACACTTAATATAAGACAAAATCAGGTAAAGAGTAACATCTAAGAGGAAAAATCTGTTGATGGAACAGTGAAAATTTTCTAGTTCAAGGTCCACAGTTTAAAAACAAGTTCATATATCTTACTGAGTTGTTACTCTTTAGCTGGTTTTGTCTTATTTTAAGTGTGATGAGATATTTTGACTAGAAATAAGACAAATATACTTGCTAAGACTTTGAGTTTTTGCAGTGTAGGGGGCAACTTGCAGTCAGTATCTTGCCCAAGGGTACTTGCAGATTAAAGAGCCAGAGAGTGAACCACCAATCTTCAGATTGGGAGACAACCCCCTCTACCACCTGAGCCACAGCCCTCCAGAACAGAACGTGATTTAAACATATCAGATTTAATTTGCCACCAATCCTTATCGATCATTTGATGCCAGTACCTAAAAAATGTTTACATTTTATTTCTCATGGAGACAGCAGGAACTTTCAAATTTGCTAAGATTTATGGAGAACCTTTGGTTCGAGGCAACCTGGAGGGAAATTAGTGTTTAAGGAAACTACAGTCATGGAATTTACATTCACTTAACACATGGAATTTAGTAGTTTATAATATTATATTAGATCATAACAAGAGAATAGCTGACACATGTCATCACTAAATATGTGGTATGAAAACAAAAAGATCAGAACTGATTAATAAAAAGGTTTAAAATAGGGACACAGCTTTTTAAAAAGTGATACCAAAATTGGGAGCGGCGGAAGACATTTTTAGATTATTTACGAGTACAACATTAATTAAAATAAAATACAAGTAATGATATGAGGAAGAGAATGGATGGATAGAAGTAACAGTCCTATAATAAAAATCCTACTTAAGTGCATGCCAAAGTTCTTATGATTAACAGACACTAAACAAAAAATTCAATGTCTTTAGTTTTAGTCTTTGACAAATGGATTAAATCTGTCAACAATAAGCTTTCTGCATATGTTTATGGCAGTGTTTCTCAAATTTTTTGTTATTCCCCATTTTGGAAGCCGAATAACATTCAGGACCCACTTCTCCCTTCACATTTTCTTTTTTTTTGTTTATTTTTATTTTTAAAAATACAGTCATTCATCTTAGATTCACTTGTGTTTTTTACTCTGGTTTTTCACACCACTGTTTTATTGAAATTTTTGTTTTTTGTTTATAAATTTAAACTGAAAAGAGTGAATAGTTGCATGTAGTTTGAGCTACATTAACGTTCATGAATGATCATCTGCTTGGAGGAAAGTGAGAAGCAAACTATCTTTTAGCAATGAGCTCAGCACTGTATGTATGTTTGCAGCACCTTGAGACAAAGTAGGAGTACTGAATCCTTATTGGAAAACCTTCTTTCCGGATGTGGATGGTCTCCAGCAACCCCGCATGCCTCAGCTGTGCTGACACATAGTCCACATCAAAGATACCAGGAAGCTGATAAGAAACATGTGAGAAGTAACACATGGTTTTACATTGTCTTGTAATTAAAAAAAATCTCCAATTTCATGAATAGTAAGGGATGTCATAATACTACTTTAAGAGATTTTTATCCATTGTACCAATGTTTTGTTCCGATTTGTGATCCTAAATCTGAATCCTTCTAGAAAAACAAAAAAGGTTCAGAACCCAATTTATCTGGCTCCCACTGGGAACCAAATATTAATAGAATCTGGAAAATGAACTGTGATGACATCTGTGATGTGATGGCATGTCTTGTGAATGAAAAACGGAAAAGGTCTATTTAAATTTTACTGTAAATGTAAACTATGTCCTTCAAAAAAACCTATTTATTATGGTCATACAAGCATTACTGCTACATATTGGTAAACAGCAGAGTAGCTGACAAAAACTGGCATCTTGGTTTCATGGTCCCAGTTCTCAACATTTCAATCTAAGCATTACACACCTAGGAACAACTAGTGTAATTCCATGGCAACCCAATCCACAGGTTTCATCTTCAAATTGTTGACCTTCTTTAAACTTCTGAGCCCTGAGCTGTCAGTAATAATGATACCAACCCAAGTCTCTAACCCTAACATAAACCATTACTAGACAAGCAAATAGTACTTTTTGAGGGAAAAAAGTAAACCGAATTCAATTTTTTTGTTCATTATTCTAAATAGGGTTAGAATTAGGGTTAGGGTCCTCAGTGATTATTTAGACCTCATGACTTAGGGCAGTGTAGAAATTGTTCCACATTACACATATGTCACAAGTTAATGGAAAAGAAATATGTGTATTACTGTAAAATTGGTCTTGTTACCTTGACATAGTTTGGCTTCAGACAATGAATGAAGGAAGTTTTGCATCTAGAATATCAAAGAAAAATACAGTCACAGGTTATTCCTAAAGGCAGAGTTAAAATCAAGAAAGCCTGAACTGCAAAT
Organism: Maylandia zebra; assembly: GCF_041146795.1. NCBI lineage: Eukaryota > Metazoa > Chordata > Actinopteri > Cichliformes > Cichlidae > Maylandia > Maylandia zebra. The sequence continues at coordinate 3,194,271 of NC_135174.1, read as the reverse complement.
GTTTTTAATAATAAATCCTATGTTTTGTGTTGACATCAGTGTTTACCATTTGTTTACTTGTCAAAAAAAGTTGCTATATAATCATAACTAAACTTGTATCAAATGAATCTGTCAAAACTATTTGACAGCACTATGAATGGAACCATTTGCTAAAACTGTATTTTCTACACAAGCAGTGAAAAAGTATCCCTTCTGATGATACTGAGCTGGTTTCCAAACAAATCCACAGATTTGATAATGATGCTCTGTATCAGCCAATTTCCTCTGTTGGTACCTCTCCAAGCGGGTGGTAAGTTCAGTCAAGGACTGGAGGAAATGCGAAGCCGCAGTAGTGGACTGTTGGCGCTGGCCCCTTCTTTTCCAGCCCAACTCTGTCTGCTGAACATAACTGTCTTGAACCTTCTGGAACAGCTCTGACACCATCTGTGGCCATATAAAAGTTATAATGTAAATATCCCTATAAAATATGCAATTTATCTGTAGGTACTTGATTCTACATATGAAAAACAGTTTAAATCTTAGAACATTGTAATTCTCACCCATTCTGGTGAGAACTGTTATAAGAATAGGCTTTATATCTAAACACAAAGTGTTCCCTCAGTTGGAAAGCCACCTGTCTCATAACTTTTAGTTAGAGCCTACACCACCCACAGAACACCAAAGATGTCCTTTATTGGACTAAATTTGGTCAGCTCTATCAGTTATGCCCTTTAAAAAAGAATTTAAGACTTTGTTGATATTTGGTTATAAACTAAAAGGATCCTGGAATAATATCTAGCATCTGATGAAAAAGAAAGGTGGGCAGTGAGTGAGGATAGACAGTGATGAGCATCAGAACATTTGGATGTTGACCACTTTTAAGGGTGCATTGTCTCTTTTAAGGAACAATAAGGTAAATATCAAACTAGCAATAAGATTGTTTACATTTATCTCTCAGTGCAGCCGACTTTAATCTGTTAAAATTAAATATCAGAAAACTGCTAATTTTATGGATGAACGTGTTGCAGCCAATTACTGTATAAAAGATGGAGGACACTGTTCCCATTACTCCCACTGTGCAAAAGCAAAGCCAAAATGTCCCTGCAATCTTGCATTTTTGTATGGACAGTAGTGACTGGGGATACACTCAGTGTCAAACTCTCACCCACACACCCACAGGATGTGACCGTGAACAATTCTTCACAGCTGTGTTACTGCCATAGTCAGTTTTTATGAATAGTAAGTCACTATCCTTATTTTAGACAAAGATATGCCATCAGCAGCCCAGTTATTGTAAATATCAGAATTATTAGCAAATTGATTTTTTTCTTTTGAATTTTTGATATGAAACTGAGGATGATATAAAACAAACTGAAGATTTGAACAATACATCCATCCATTACAAACTCATAGCCTGGTAACACAGAAGTGAATCAAGCTTTGTTCATTTTATTTAATAGCGTCACTTAGAATCTCCATTACTATCAAAAGCTACATCCACCTTGGGGAAAACAAAATAAGAAATCATTACTTGGCTCCATCACATTATTAGAACAATGACTGCATAAAAGATGGACAACATAGTTCTACTTCCTCCCATGGCATAAAAATGATGGCAAAATGTCCCATTTTGGGGGAGTCTGTGGAGTAGTGACTTGGGGTGGAGTTGCTGCGTTGAAGATGTCAGGGAGCTGCAAGTCAAATACTCTTAGAGCACAACTTGACAATGTTGTGCTGCAGGGTTATGGTATGGAACCAGCAGACCACAGAAAATGACATGGCACTTTAAATGGTGTAGTAGAAGGTCAGTAGGATGTTATTACTGACAGAGAAGGAGTTCAATTTTCTAAGGAGGTACATTGACTGGTGGAACTTTCTCAGGTTGACCTCAGAGTTGGGGAGAACCTCAGGTGGCTGTTGCAGATGGTCCCCAAGTACTTGTACTCCTTTATGATCCCTACAATGACCCATGGATAGTGATGAAGACAGCCACTACAGGCAGTAAGTTTGCCCACTAACAAAGAAATGATCAATTTATCATTTATGTATTTATTTTGCCTGTCCTGTCCAGCACTGTAGCAAACAGTATTATTGTCTGAAGGCCAAAAAAATGCCCAACAGATTTATTTTTCCAAGTGGACCAGAGGGAAAGAAAAAAAGAGGTAACGAGTTGAGAAGGCTCCCAGTATCAGCTCGTTACCTGTAAAAAACACTCATGGGAGCTAGTAAGCTTGCTCATTGATTGCAGATCAAACACATATTTCCTTCATGAAAATGAGAATTCATTTATAACTTTTCTGAAAAACATTTTGCTAGATTTATTTGATATTGTTCTGTCTCTCACTGTTCAACAAACCTACCATTAAAATTATAGACTGATCATTTCTTTGTTAGTGGGCAAACTTACAAAATCAGCAGGGGTTCAAATCATTTTTCCCTGACTGTATATATTTTAAATATATAAATTTTCTAAATCTAACTGGGACTCGTGGTGACCGCGGTGTTCCAAGCCGAGACAAAAATGGACGTGTCCTCCTTACTGCAGCTGAACAAGACCAATGATGGGTCGAACACTTCCGCGATACTCTGAACCAACCTGAGCCACCCCAACGGTTCGAGGCCGAAGACCTGGCACCTTCCATGGATCTTCTTCCTGTCGATATCGGACAAATCAGCATCACTGAAGTCAAGACAGCGATCCGACTCCTCAAGAGTGGAAAGGCAGCAGGCCTGGACGAAATCCTCGCCGAAATGCTGAAGCATGGCGGACCCCATCTTGAAGCCGCCCTTACAAGACTCCTAAACGCCTGCTGGTCAACATCACATGTACCCGATGATTGGACAAAAGGCACCATCATCAAACTTCAAAAAAAAGGTGATTTGGGTGACTGTAACAACTGGCGGGGCATCACGTTGCTGTCGGTACCCAGGAAAGTGTTTTGCCTCGCTCTTCTGAATCAGCTACAACACGCAGTGAACGAACGATTGCGAGAAGAGCAGGCTGGGTTTCGGAGTGGCCGGTCATGCGTCGAGCAAATCTTCACCCTCCGCATGATCATTGAACAAACATTGGAATACCAAAGGAAGATTTCTATTAATTTCATTGACTTCGAGAAGGCTTTTGACAGCGTCCACCGGCCGACTCTATGGGCTATCCTACGCCACTATGAAGTCCCTCAGCAGTTTGTAGATGCCTTTCGTTGTCTCTACTAAAACTCCCGTTGCTGCGTCCGGACGGAGGACGGCTGCACAGATTTCTTCAAGATCAATACTGGCGTCCGACAAGGATGCGTGCTATCCCCTTTCCTCTTCCTGTTGGTAATTGACTTCAAATCAAATCAAATCAAATCACTTTTATTGTCACATCACATGTGCAGGCACACTGGCACAGCACATGCGAGTGAAATTCTTGTGTGCGAGCCCCACAAGCAACAGAGATGTGCAAACACAACAACACAAACGAGCAAAATACAAGAATGGCCAACCTGAAACTAATAAATATATGTACAATATATAGTAGTGTATGCATTTCTGGATGTGTATACTAAATATTTTCCTACGTGTGTGTGTGTGTGTGTGTGTGTATACACATTTTTACAAATTAAATAGTAAAAAAAAAAAAAAAAAAAAAATAATAATAATAATAATAAGATATATAAAATATACAGAGTTGAATATGTGCAAAACAAGTGGCATTTATATACAGTATGGAGTGCATAATGTTGAAGTTCCAGTAGTGAAGCTGAGGTGTCTATGAAGTGTTCAGCAGTCTGATGGCCTGATGGAAGAAGCTGTCTCTCAGTCTGCTGGTACGGGACCGGATGCTGCAGAACCTCCTTCCTGATGGAAGTAGTCTGAACAGTTTATGGCTGGGGTGACTGGAGTCCTTGATGATCCTCCCCGCTTTCCTCAGGCACCGCTTCCTGTAGATGTCTTGGAGGGAGGGAAGCTCACCTCCAATTATCCGTTCAGAGCACCGCACTACTCGCTGGAGAGCTTTGCAGTTGTAGGCGGTGCTGTTGCCATACCAGGTGGTGATGGCACAGTGATAGAAGGTCCTGAGGATGCGGGGGCTCATGCCGAATCTTTTCAGTCTCCTGAGAAAGAAGAGGCGCTGCTGCGCCTTCTTCACTGTTTTGTTTGTGTGTACTGACCACGTAAGATCCTCAGCCAGATGTACTCCAAGGAACCGGAAGCTGCTCACTCTCTCCACAGCAGCGCCGTTGATGGTGATGGGGGTGTGTACTTCTCTGCACCTCCGGAAGTCCACTATCAACTCCTTTGTCTTTGCGACGTTGAGGGTGAGATGGTTGTCTTGACACCAGTGGGTCAGGGCGCTGACCTCCTCCCTGTAAGCCGTCTCATCACCGTTGGTGATAAGACCCACCACTGTAGTGTCGTCCGCAAACTTCACAATGATGTTGGAGCTGTTAGTGGCTGTGCAGTCGTAGGTGTAGAGTGAGTACAGGAGAGGGCTCAGTACACACCCCTGTGGAGCACCAGTGTTCAGTGTGATGGGGGATGAGGTGATGCTGCCCAGTCTGACCACCTGGCGTCTGTCAGACAGGAAGCTAAGGATCCAGCTGCAGAGGGAGCTGCTCAGTCCTAGATCCTGCAGTTTCCTGTCCAGCTTCGAGGGAACGATGGTATTGAATGCTGAGCTGTAATCTACAAACAGCATTCTCACATACGTGTCTCTCTTCTCCAGGTGTGACAGGGCAGTATGTAGTGTCAGGGCTATGGCATCATCAGTGGACCTGTTGTGGCGGTATGCGAACTGTAGAGGGTCCAGTGAGTCGGGTAGTGCAGAGCAGATGAAGTCCCTGACCAGCTTCTCGAAGCATTTGCTTACGATGGGGGTCAGGGCTACAGGTCGCCAGTCGTTCAATGAGGAGATGGTGGAGGATTTGGGTACAGGGACGATGGTGGCCATTTTGAAGCAGGCTGGGACTACAGACAGAGAGAGGGAAAGGTTGAAGATGTGCGTGAACACTCCAGCCAGCTGAGCCGCGCATGACTTGAGGACGCGGCCTGGGAATCCCGTCCGGACCAGTAGCTTTGCGCGCGTTCACCTTCCTGAAGCACCTCCGCACATCCTCCTCAGACACAGTGTGCGCACTGACGTCATCCGCGGTGCGCACACTGTCCGGTCTCATGGTGTTCGCTGCGTCGAATCTAGCGTAGAATACGTTTAGATCCTCACACAGAGAGGCCGTGGTCTGCGGTGTGCTGGTTTTCCCTCTAAAGTCTGTGATCGTGTTTAGTCCCTGCCACATACTCCGAGGGTTGTCAAACTGTTGCTCCACCCTGTCCCTGTACTCACGTTTGGCTGCTTTGATCGTCTTCCGGAGTTGGTAATGTGCGTGTTTGTAGTCCGATGTGTTCGCGGAGGCAAAGGCGGTGTTCCGTGCCGCGCGAACATCTCCGTTAATCCAGGGTTTTTGATTTGGGAAGGATTTAACTGTTCTGGATGGGACGACATCTTCCACGCATTTCCTGATAAATCCACAGACTGAGTCTGTGTACTCATCAATGTCTCTGGCGGCCACGTGAAACATTTCCCAGTCCGCGTGATCAAAACAGTCCCACAGCGCGGACTCCGATTGGTCCGTCCAACAGTGCACCGCCCTCCGGGTTGGAGCTTCCTGTTTCAGCTTCTGCCTGTAGGCGGGCAGGAGCAGGATGGAGCAGTGATCTGATTGGCCGAATGGGGCGCGGGGGAGGGCTTTGTACGCATCACGGAAAGAGGTGTAACAGTGGTCGAGTAGCCGGTTTCCACGTGTGTTAAAAAGGATGTGTTGATGGAGTTTTGGTGAGACTTTCTTCAGGTTTCCCTTATTAAAGTCTCCGGCTGTGATAAACGCTGCCTCTGGGTGTGCGGTTTCCTCACTGCTGATCGCGCTGTACAGTTCCCTGAGTGCACGGTCAGTGTCGGCTTGTGGGGGTATGTAAACAGCCGTAATAATCACTGCTGTAAATTCCCTCGGTAGCCAGAATGGCCGGCACTTAATCATCAGGTACTCCAGGTCCGGAGAGCAGAAGGATTTGACCGGGTGCACGTTCGCATAATCACACCAGCTGTTGTTGATCATGAAACACACACCACCGCCTCTGCTTTTCCCAGTAAGATCCTGTGACCTGTCCGCGCGGTGCACAGAGAACCCCGGCAGTTGTATTGCGGAGTCCGGTACTTTGTCCGATAGCCAGGTTTCTGTGAGGCAGATCACGCAGCAGTCCCGCATCTCTCGCTGGAATGAGATCCGTGCCCGAAGCTCGCACAGCTTGTTCTCCAGAGACTGCACATTAGCCAGTAATAAACTGGGTAACGGTGGTCTGTAAGTGCGCCGTCTCAGTCGAACCAGAACGCCAGATCTTCTCCCTCTGCGTCGGCGTTTGCGGCCTCCAGGGCCAGAGAACAAAGGCGTCTCAGGTGAGATGAATGGGGGGTCTGCAAACGGAGCGTCCGTGTTGCAAAACTTGAACTCCGGAAAGTTATAAGAAAGACCGTCTTTTATGTCCAGTAAGGTTTGTCGGTCGTACACAAGGAGACAAGTGCTGCTCGTGAAAAAATAAAGGAAAAGTAAAATTAAACACAGAAGAAAGCCGTTGCTTGGGGGAGCTCGCGACGAGGCTGCCATACTCGGCGCCATCTTATCTTATCTTCATCATGCGACGATCAGTTGACCAAGCTGGCATCGGTGTGCCCTGGCACGAAGCGCGTAATCTCACTGACTTGGACTTCGCAGATGACATCGGCCTGCTGGGCTCGACTCAGGAAGACCTCCAAAAGTTGACCGCGGCCCTGCAGAGGGAGGCGACGAAAGTTGGATTAAGAATCAGCGCCAAAAAAACCAAGGTACTCCGAGTTGGCTATGCATGTGCCCGCATTCCTGTCATGATCAACCAACAACGTGCTGTAGAGGTAGAGAATTTTACATATCTTGGCAGCATCATCTCGAATGACGGGGTCTCTGATCGGGATGTCGACGCCAGAGTAGGGAAGGCAGTTGGTGTCCTGCAACGTCTCCAACCTATTTGGACTACTGAACTCTATCGTCTTCCCTACTGCACTTTACGCTAGTGAAACCTGCCGCTCAACAAGTGCAATTATTCAACACCTGAACGTGCTTCAACAACGTGGCCTGCGGCGAATCCTGAGAATTTCCTACCGGGACCGAATAACAAATGAGGAGGTCCTACGAAGAGCAGGCACCCGCCCATTAGCCGATGTTGTTGCAGAAAGGCGCTTCCGCTTTGCGGGCCATATTTTACGCCTACCCCCTCATCGCCCAGCTAAGATTGCCATGACATGGCGTCCACGCACTGGCAAGCGAAAGCAAGGCCGACCAAAGACCACATGGCGTCGAACATTCATGGACGATCTGAGAACTGTCGACATTGCCTGGGACGAAGCTGAAGCAGTTGCTGCTGACCGACATCGATGGAGAACACTAGCTGCCCGATGCACCGCCCGGCGTAGGAGGAACTAAGTCTAAGTCTAAGTCTAATTTTCTAAAGGACTGAAATAGCATCATTATGTAAAAGTCAAGAGCGTCCGTGCCTGTCCAGGGATAATCTGAAGTACTTCTAATATTACACAAAACGAGGTTTATTATCTTTATAAAGTTGTGGGCTTTTCTGGAGCGGGTATATGTTGGAGGTCTGAAGAAGATTGAACTTCAGTCCTCCAAATTTTTCTGACATGATGTCTGTCTCATTTGGTCAACAGAACATCTGGCACAGGACAAATGTGATGAAAGGAGGAGGTTTCTGCAAACATCTTGCTTCTCCCTTACTTGTCTTTCCTCAGGATGGATGTTGCTGTAATGTGATATAATAATATCTGCATCCTGTTGTTAAATGAAAAAGACAAATTACACTTCTATCATTTATAAATCGAACTCTTCATGTCACCAGGCTGGAGAATAGTCTGAATGTATAATGGATGTAAAACTGTTTAAATCTATTTTATATCCTGTTTTATAACTTTTTTTTTAAGTTCTGAGACAGAGTCCAGCCCCTCTTCTGGAGACTGGCCCCAGAGCCCAAGCCATGCGTTGAGGTGAGGCCAGTACCAAGAGAGGATGCTTTAAGTGCATATGGTTATGCATAGCAGATGTTGACAGATGTTTGATATATATATGTTTGATATATATATGTTTGATATATATATATATTCACCTTGGTTTCATCTGCAGTACTGACTGTAAAATGCTTCCACATAGCAACACTCTTTTCTATTTGATTGCCCAAATCCATGTGGGGAGTTTCAGCTAAGTTAATGAGTGACGGGAAGCTATGCTAATTAGTCTATAGCCTACATCTTGCTGTCTGCAAAACGAACTTAAACTAAGTTAAACGTACCATATAACTCCCACAAGTGCATAAAATTCGACACAACTACACAAACATCATTTTAGGTTTTTAAACCGAATGTAAACATTACTCTGTCAACAGCCTATTTGTAAATTACTGAGCAACAGAGCTACGTAACAGAACGAACATGCGAGCACCCGACTGCAGTCGTCAGTGATGCAGGGCAATGGAAAAATCTCCCGATCTTTGCGAAAGTTATAAACTGCCTCCGGAACCCAGTTAAGGTACAAAAAAATCTATTCAACAAAAATAGTGATGCAGTTCAGCCTTTATTCGCTCAGCCGAGCCTCTCTGTTGCTGTGTGGAACAGCCCGTGTCAGTCACCTCTTTCACACGTCACTCACTCATCTGGGCATGCACTGCGGTCTCATAAGGAAACTCAGCTTTTTGATATAAAGTTTTTCTTGTTCCCGAATAGAAATATTTTTTAAAGTATTTGTTCGAAAGAACTATTTGTAAAAAACACGTTATTTGTGCTTTTCCAAATACCGTATTCGGGTTCGGCTCCACCCCTTCCTGGCTCACAATGCACCCGACCCCTACAGTGCCTCCTGGACAAACCAGATGCTCGCCCTTGAGCACCCTCCCCGGGCTTGGCTCCAGGGCAGGGCCCCGGTAACCCGATGTTCTTCTCAGAGGGGTCTTCTGAATCACTCTTTGTCTGGTCCCTCACCCAGGACCAATTTGGCATGGGAGATCCTACCAAAAGCCCTCAGCCCTTGTGTGTCCCTGGGATCCCTGGGACACACAAACCCATCCAGCACGATAAGGTAGCGATTCGCGGAGGGGAACTTAAGAGTCATACACTTTAAAGTCTTATTTTTTTAAATAATTCTTGTCTTTACATTTCCACATGTCCTGTCAAAACCAGACTAGCTCCTGTTTCAAAGTCGTCCCCCTGGATAAATGACAGCATTCTCTGTCTAAAGCGTTGTTGTCATAAAGTTGAGCGATCATTTAAAGGACCTTTTAGTTTCTTTTTATACTTTTACACTTCAGTTCGAGATGCGAGGCCTGCCTATTTCTCAGACCTAGTTTGAAAGAGCAGAGGTAACCCCAAGGTGTTATTTGACACCATTAGTGATATTGTTGCTAATGCTCCACCTGCTGTCCCAATTTCTTTCAAATGAAGATTGTGAAATTTTCTTTCTTTGTTGAAAAAAATCAGTAATGTGAGGAGCAATAGTTCTCCTTCTGTGTCTCTGTTCTCTGCTCCAACTCAAGCTAGACCTGTTATTTTAGAAAGACTTTTACCTGTGTCCTTAGTTAGACTGAGTTAGTCAAATTAGTTGATTTGATGAAAGCATCCTCCTGCTCTCTTGATATTTTACCTGGATCTTTGTTTAAAAATGTCTTTCAGTCTATCCGTCCCTGTGTGCTTACAGTTGTTACCTCATTGGTTTCTGGTCAGGTCCCTGCTCTCATTCACCCACTGTTAAAAAAACCCCAAGGTTGACGCTTCTCTGCTTAGCAGTTTTGGACCAATTTCAGAACTACCATTCATCGCTAAGATGTTAGAAAAGGTTGTGGCTAAGCAGCTTATAGCTGTTCTGGATGAAGCATTCTGGATAAATTCCCATCTGGCTTTCGTAGAGCTTATTCTACTGAAACTGCACTTCTTAGAGTCTCAAGCGACATCTTGATTAGACGTGTTGCAGGAGAATGCTCTGTTTTGCTGATGTTGGACCTGACCTCTGCCTTTGATACTGTTGACCATCACATTCTGCTAGATGGGCTGAGACACTGGGTGGTATTATCAGGGTCTGCTTTGGACTGGTTTGCATCTTATTTGTGTGAACCTCGGAGGAACCTCGTTGTGACTTTTGACTCAGCTCTGATTTTGGACGTGCGTGCTAAATCTCTGGTTTGCTCCTGGTTTTATCACTTGAGAAATACTGCTGACTCCCATTGTGTCACGCTCAGAACTGGAAATTGTCATACATGCATTTGTTTCATCTTGTTTGGAGTATTGTAATTCTTTGTTCACTTGTTTATGTAACCTCCTTGGAACGTCTGCAGGTTGTTCAGAATGCTGCTGCAAACCTTCTGGCCAAGTCTTCCTAGTACTCTCATGTCCCACCCCTGCTGATCCAGCTGCACTGGCTCCCCATTAAATTCAGAGTCCACGTTAATTAATGACTTTGAAATTTAGAGCTCTGCATGGACAAGCACTAACATACATCAGAGATCTTTTACAGCCATACATCCCCAGCAGGTCACTGAGATCATGTGATCAGGGCTTGCTGGTTTTCAAACATACAAGGCTGAAAACGAAAGTTGACAGAGCTTTTGTAACAGACTCTGGAACTCTCTCCCTTTGAGCCTGAAATCTGTGGACTCGGTGGTCTCTTTTCTTTTTTTGGTTAATTTTCTTTCTTTTTTTTTTAAAAAAAACTACAAGTTTCTCTGGTGATAGATTCTTAAAATCTTCCAACAAGATTAACTGGCGAAGAGATTCTTGAAGTGAAGAGAGTCTCTCTTCACTTCTCTTGAAGTAGCCCACTTGTCTATAAGATCTCCCTTCTCAGATGTAAACTTAACATATGTTTGACCATTTGGTGTTCACTCGCTCTGCGGTAGAGTATCACTTCCTGTTCCTGCTCAAACACAGTGGTGTTTCTGAGTAACTTATTTGCTTAGCAATTTAATTAACAACTTTCAAATACATTCTTCTTTCATAGTATAATCTTCACGTGCTTCATCCGAAGCACACTTTCTGTGTACTCACTACCTAATTTATAGCCAAAGCATTCACTCACTGTCTCTGTACTGTTTCGCTAGCTTAGCTTAGCTCGTAGCCGACTCGTTAGCACCATGGCCTCTTCACCTGTCCCTCCTGCACTTTCTTGCTCATTGTGTCAGATGTTTAGTTACTCCTCGGCCTCCTTTAGCAGTAATGATATCTGTAACAAATGTAGCATATTTGCAGCTCTGGAGGCCAGGATTACTGAATTGGAGACTCGGCTTCGCACCCTTCATTCACCCATAGCTAGCCAGGCCCCTGTGGCTGGTGCAGCCGAAGATAGCGTAGGCCTCGCTAGCTGTTCCCCGGCAGACCCCAAGCAGCTGGGGAAAGAGGGCGGCTGGGTCACGGTGAGGAGGAAGCATAGTCCTAAACAGAAGCCCCAGGTACACCACCAACCCGTTCATGTGTCTAATCGTTTTTCCCCACTCGGCGACACACCCGCCGGGGGTCAAACTCTGGTAATTGGCGATTCTGTTCTCAGACATGTGAAGCTAGAGACACTGGCAACCATAGTCAATTGTCTTCCAGGGGCCAGAGCAGGCGACATTGAAGGAAATTTAAGACTGCTGGCTAAGGGTAAACGTAAATTCAGTAAGATCATAATTCACGTCGGCAGTAATGACACCCGGTTACGCCAATCGGAGGTCACTAAAATCAATATTGAATCGGTGTGCAACTTTGCCAAAACAATGTCGGACTCTGTAGTTTTCTCTGGTCCCCTCCCCAATCAGACCAGGAGTGACATGTTTAGCCGCATGTTCTCCTTAAATTGCTGGCTGTCTGAGTGGTGTCCCAGAAACGATGTGGGCTTCATAGATAATTGGCAAACCTTCTGGAGGAAACCTGGTCTTGTTAGGAGAGACAGCATCCATCCCACTTTGGATGGAGCAGCTCTCATTTCTAGAAATATGGACAAATTTATTAAACCCCCCAAAATATGACTATCCAGAGTTGGGACCAGGAAGCAGAGTTGCAGTCTTACACGCCTCTCTGCAGCTTCTCTCCTCCTGCTACCCCCCCAAAAACCCATCTCCATAGAGACTGTGTCAGCTTCCAAAAAGACAAATAACAAACTAAAAACCAGCAACAAACAACTTAAACATAAACAATTACAAAGAAAGAACAATACAGTATCCACATCTGAACCAAAGAGTAAAACAGTGAAATGTGGATTATTAAATATTAGGTCTCTCTCCTCCAAGTCTCTGTTAGTACATGACTTAATAATTGATCAACAAATTGATTTACTCTGCCTTACAGAAACCTGGTTGCAACCAGGTTTCTGTAAGGCAGAGTAAATCAAGTAAATCAGTAAATCAGGATGATTATGTTAGTTTAAATGAATCAACTCCCCCGAGTCATTCATTGTCATCTATCGTCCACCTGGGCCTTACACAGAGTTTCTGTCTGATTTCTCAGACTTTATATCTAATTTAGTTCTGAGCAGAGATGGGCAGTAACGCGTTACTTGTAACGCGTTACTGTAATCTGATTACTTTTTTCAAGTAACGAGTAAAGTAAGGGATTACTATTGCAAAAACGGTAATTAGATTACCGTTACTTTCCCGTAGGAACGCTGCGTTACTGCGTTACTAAAACCGTGATTTTTTGCGAGAATGTCTCATGACAGTGACGTAAGCGAGTGCGCCGTTAGTGTCAACAGCTGTGTGCAGATCAACAATGGATCACATATCGATTGTGGGAGAGAGTATGAGCGTGCAGCGTTTAAAGCGTGGAAGTACTGACCTTACTTTGAGTTTGATTCCATAAAAAGTGACAAAAACATTAGTGTCCGCTGTGCGTGGGAAGAAAACTTCTTTTTACAGCGAAAAAAACCCTAAACTTCCAAGCAAGCACCGAATGCGCCACGACGTAATGGGAAACTCACAGAGAAAGTCGCGGATTCTTCAACTGACCACCGCACACCTGCACCAGGGTAAACCTCCGCCTACCGCAGTCCTGCTTTACAGGTGAAAGTAGAGCAACAGGACCGCTGAGTCTTTGACTTTATTTATTTTCTGCTGTGTTTTACTTGCATCTATTTGAAAGAGTGAGTGTAAACACAAAAAATATTTTATGTGCTCGAATGTGCAGAAAATAGCTTTAAATGTTAAACTAATTTATTCAAGTCAGAGAATGTTGCATATAATTAAATTTTTGCTTGATGCATAAAGTTAAAAGATTAAAACTAATAAAACAAGTTTTAAAAAGAGACTTTTCCATTGGATTACATTTTGTATGATGGATTATGCAGAAAAAGTAGAATTGGGCTGAAAGATCTATCGCTTTATCACCTCTTCAGGTTGTAAATCGTGTTTTTAAAAAGTAACTAAGTAATTAAGTAACTAAGTAATTAATTACTTTTGAAAATAAGTAATCGTAAAGTAACGGGATTACTTTTTTGGGGAAGTAATCAGTAATTAGTTACTGATTACTTTTTTCAAGTAACTTGACCAACACGGGTTCTGAGCTCAGATAAAATAATTATTGTGGCTGATTTTAACATCCATGTAGACGCTAAAAATGACAGCCTCAACATGGCATTTAGTCTGTTATTAGACTCAATTGGTTTCTCTCAAAATGTAAAAGAACCCACCCACCACTTTAATCACACTCTAGATCTTGTTTTAACATATGGCATAGAAACTGAACATTTAACAGTGTTTCCTGAAAACCCTCTCCTGTCTGATCATTTCCTGATAACATTTACATTTACAATAATTGATTACACAGCGGTGGAGAGTAGACTTTATCAAAGTAGATGTCTTTCTGAAAGCGCTGTAACTAAGTTTAAGAATATAATCCACCCACTGTTATCATCTTCAATGCCCTGTACCAACACAGAGCAGAGCAGCTATCTGAACGCTACCCCAACAGAGGTCGATTATCTTGTTAATAATTTCACCTCCTCACTACGTACGACTCTGGATACTGTAGCTCCTGTGAAAACTAAGGTCTCTAATCAGAAGTACCTGACTCCGTGGTATAATTCTCAAACACGTACCCTAAAGCAGATGACTCGTAATCTGGAGAGGAAATGGCGTGTCACAAATTTAGAGGATCATCATTTAGCCTGGAGAAATAGTTTGCTGCTTTATAAGAACAGCACAGAAACAGCTTTAGTGAAGGTTACAAATGATCTTCTTATGGCCTCTGACAGTGGACTCATCTCTGTGCTTGTCCTGCTAGACCTCAGTGCAGCGTTCGATACTGTCGACCATAATATCCTATTAGAGCGATTAGAACATGCTGTAGGTATTACAGGTACTGTGCTGCAGTGGTTTGTATCATATCTATCTAATAGACTCCAGTTTATTAGATAGAGAGAGAAGACAAGATCGAGCGCTGTTCCTGCCGCTTGAACCCCAGTCACTCTCAGTCAGCTCCCCCCTTCTTTATTGTGGTTACAACAAAGAACAGTGCCTAATGCATAGGTTCATTAACATTTGACGTCTTACACAGGCATACATGTGAACAAAGACGGACCTTCTGTGTGTAGGTGTAGGTATGTGTGGGGCAAGATGTGACCCTGTGAACGACTCCCCTAAATCTGCTGGCCTGATAGTCCAGCAGTTCAGCTAAACAAAAGGCACTTATACTTAAAAAGACATAGATGTGTTTACCATACCATTAAACAGTATGAGAAGGTACGACCTCTCTCATGACCTTAGGATGTGTGTGCATATGCCAGAACACTCAGGAATGCACACAGAGTCTTTGCAGACTACTAAGGATCAGTCCTTCTATGAACATGCAATTGATTATATACCTCTAAGAATATATGATTATATATTTCTAAGCATAAATGAAAATCCACAATATAAACCTTACAGCATCACCAGTAGATCAACTGAAATCTGGTTACACAGGATCAAAATTAGGTAAAGTAGGAGGCTCTAGAGGTTCCACCAAGACGTTTGGGGGAGTTGCCATGGTCCACTTTCTCCAGATTGCTGCTGACCGAGTGAAATAGAACCCTGGTTTTGCCTTTTCTGACTTCTGGTCTGATCATCTGAGTCTGATCAGTTTCCTGCTGTGAATCCCAAGTGCGATTAAAATTAAGCTCAGGACCTGATGGCTAGATGGAGGTTCTGAAGTAGTCAAGGAACTCTGGACCATCACAGTAACAGCATCATGTTTGACTTTAATGCTGGTGTGTTTCTGAAATGTTTCTCTCACTATAGAAGATTCAGTTTAGTGCAGTGAGTCAGCAGAGCTCTTGGTGATTATCAAGATAATTTTAGGCAAATGCTGAGAAATGTCTTGTGTTGTTTTCGGGTGGCGCCCGTGTCGCTTGGTGTTCGCTCTCTCTGCGGTAGAGTATCACTTCCGGTTCCTGTTCCAACACACAGTGGTGTTTTTGAGTAGCTTATCTGCATTGCAATTTAATTAAAATCTTTTAGATAACTTCTTTTTTCATAGTATAATCTTCATGTGCTTTATCCGAAGCACACTCTCTGTGTACTCACTCCCTAATTTATAGCCAAAGCATTCACTCACTGTGTCTTTGCTGTTTCGCTAGCTTAGCTTAGCTCGTAGCCGACTCGCTAGCAGCATGGCCTCTTCACCTGTCCCTCCTGCACTTTCCTGCTCATTGTGTCAGATGTTTAGTTACTCCTCGCCCTCCTTTAGCAGTAATGATACTTGTAACAAATGTAGCATATTTGCAGCTCTGGAGGCCAGGATTACTGAATTGGAGACTCAGCTTCGCACCCTTCATTCACCCATAGCTAGCCAGGCCCCTGTAGCTGGTGCAGCCGAAGATAGCGTAGGCCCCGCTAGCTGTTCCCCGGCAGACCCCAAGCAGCTGGGGAAAGAGGGCTGCTTTCCCTGGGTCAACACACCTGAATCAAATGATTAGTTCATTACCAGCCTTCTGGAGAACTACAAGGCATGTTGAGGAGGTAATTTTGCCATTTGAATCAGCTGTGTTGGATCAAGGATGCATCTAAAACCGGCAGGACACCGGCCCTCGAGGCCTGGAGTTGCCCACCCCTGATGTAGGGTCTACCTTACAATATACAGGGAGTGCAGAATTATTAGGCAAGTTGTATTTTTGAGGAATAATTTTATTATTGAACAACAACAATGTTCTCAATGAACCCAAAAAACTCATTAATATCAAAGCTGAATGTTTTTGGAAGTAGTTTTTAGTTTGTTTTTAGTTTTAGCTATTTTAGGGGGATATCTGTGTGTGCAGGTGACTATTACTGTGCATAATTATTAGGCAACTTAACAAAAAACAAATATATACCCATTTCAATTATTTATTTTTACCAGTGACACCAATATAACATCTCCACATTCACAAATATACATTTCTGACATTCAAAAACAAAACAAAAACAAATAAGCGACCAATATAGCCACCTTTCTTTGCAAGGACACTCAAAAGCCTGCCATCCATGGATTCTGTCAGTGTTTTGATCTGTTCACCATCAACATTGCGTGCAGCAGCAACCACAGCCTCCCAGACACTGTTCAGAGAGGTGTACTGTTTTCCCTCCTTGTAAATCTCACATTTGATGATGGACCACAGGTTCTCAATGGGGTTCAGATCAGGTGAACAAGGAGGCCATGTCATTAGTTTTTCTTCTTTGATACCCTTTCTTGCCAGCCACGCTGTGGAGTACTTGGACACGTGTGATGGAGCATTGTCCTGCATGAAAATCATGTTTTTCTTGAAGGATGCAGACTTCTTCCTGTACCACTGCTTGAAGAAGGTGTCTTCCAGAAACTGGCAGTAGGACTGGGAGTTGAGCTTGACTCCATCCTCAACCCGAAAAGGCCCCACAAGCTCATCTTTGATGATACCAGCCCAAACCAGTACTCCACCTCCACCTTGCTGGCGTCTGAGTGGGACTGGAGCTCTCTGCCCTTTACCAATCCAGCCACGGGCCCATCCATCTGGCCCATCAAGACTCACTCTCATTTCATCAGTCCA
Source organism: Maylandia zebra (assembly GCF_041146795.1). Taxonomy (NCBI): domain Eukaryota; kingdom Metazoa; phylum Chordata; class Actinopteri; order Cichliformes; family Cichlidae; genus Maylandia; species Maylandia zebra. Next base: position 3,177,226 of record NC_135174.1, on the reverse strand, counting down.
TAAAACCTTAGAAAAACCAGTCTTGAGATATTTCTTGGCCCAGTCTTGACGTTTCAGCTTGTGTATCTTGTTCAGTGGTGGTCGTCTTTCAGCCTTTCTTACCTTGGCCATGTCTCTGAGTATTGCACACCTTGTGCTTTTGGGCACTCCAGTGATGTTGCAGCTCTGAAATATGGCCAAACTGGTGGCAAGTGGCATCTTGGCAGCTGCACGCTTGACTTTTCTCAGTTCATGGGCAGTTATTTTGCGCCTTGGTTTTTCCACACGCTTCTTGCGACCCTGTTGACTATTTTGAATGAAACGCTTGATTGTTCGATGATCACTGTTGTGTTTACATACACTGCTAAGATGGTGAAGGGTTGCTTACAAGGGGGACTGAATATGAACATATACTCAGTTACCAGTAGGGGGCTCTGTGACTAAGGATGATGGAAGGAGAGAAGAAGTGAAGTGTATGGTGAGATGTAAAATGGCGAACTACTGCTGAATATATACGTTCCATTACAAACCAAGCCGTCTCCGTTCTTCTGTCAAAACACCACAAATTGGCGACGAGGATGAGTGCATCAGTTCCGAGTCCACCATCTTTTCTTCCACATGTGGGTGAGCCGCCGATTCCATTTACTACATGGCGGAAAATATTCGACAATTACATGCTAGTAATCAATGCCACGGGAGACGCATGGCCGGATGCTAGGAAACGCGCTGTTTTGCTACACTGCTTGGGCCCGGAGGGACAGCGGTTATTCTACACGTTACCGGAGCAAGGTGATACATATGCTGACGCCATGAGCGCACTGGAGAAGCACTTTGTGCCGAAAGTGAATGTCGTGGCGTGCCGTCATACATTCAGACAGCGTATTCAACGAGCGGATGAGACTGTTTCTCAGTATGTGGTGGCTCTGAGAGCATTAGCTTCATCTTGTAACTTTGGACAAATGGAAAGTGAAATGATAAGAGATCAGTTGATCTCCAATGCTCATCTCAGCGCTGTGAAAGACAAACTGTTACTGGAGGATGAACTCACACTGGATAAGGCTCTAACTATTGCGAGCCAGGTAGAAGCAGCAGTCAAAAACGCTACTCTACTCTCCACACCCGGCTCGTGTCCGACCGCGCCTGTTCAGACAGTCGACGCGGAAAATTCCCACTCTCACCAGAGGAGAGGACCTCGCCCCGCTAAAGGCTGCACTCCAGACCAACGCAAACGGGGAGGTTCAAAGCAGCAGCAGCGGAAGTGCTTCAGGTGTGGTTCTCACAAGCACTTAGCTAATGATAAAAACTGCCCGGCTGCTTCTTCAAAATGCAATAACTGCGGGAAAAAGGGACATTTTGCCAAGGTATGTAAGTCGTCAGTCAGTGAAGTGAGAGAAGTAGTGGTTCCAGAATTGGCAGTACTGTGCGTGCAAGATGCTAAAATGATGGCAGCTATTCAAGATAAGCTTACCTGCACTGTCGACATTGAAACTGTACAAGGTGGCTCTAAGACAGTAGAGCTGATAGTAGACACTGGAGCTTCTGTGTCTATTCTGCCAGAAACTATCTACAGACAGTATTTTGCAGACTGTTCACTGGTGCGACCTAAAGTCAAACTAGTTACTTATGCTAAAGATGAGTTGGCTGTGATGGGTTGTCTGCCTGCATCAGTTGCACTGCATGCACAGAATGAAAAAGTTCCTGCTTCCTTCTACATTGTCAAAGCTGGTTCCCCGCTATTAGGCCTCGACCTCATTAGAGCACTGAACGTCTGCATCGTCGGAGGCAAAGTGGACCGTATTCAGGATGAAACTGCAGATGAGCCGGATTCGTCTAACCAGAAGTCTGCTGTGTACAATGTTGATCCTATTCCACCAGCTCAACTTGGATGTGTTAAAGGGTTCATCCATAAAGTACAGGTAAACAACAATGTGCGGCCTGTACGTCAAAAGATGAGACGCCTGCCATTAAGTGTACGTACAGAGGTGTCAGCAGAACTCTCTCGCTTACTCAAAGCTGGCATAATTGAAAGGATCGATGCAGCTGAGTGGGTGAGTCCTTTGGTCGTGGCCAGAAAGCGAAAAAAGGAGTTGAGACTGTGTGTTGACCTTCGTGAACCCAATAAGAGCATTATTGCTGACTGCCATCCTCTTCCTCATATGGAGGATCTGTTTTCTGACTTGGCAGGTGCCACTCACTACAGCCAGATTGACCTCAGCTCAGCATACCACCAATTACCTTTGCATCCGGAGAGCCGCAAGCTGACTGCTTTCATCACTCATGAGGGACTGTTCCAGTTCACACGTGTCCCATTTGGCCTAGCATCAGCACCTTCGGCGTTCCAGAAAATGATGCAAACGGTCCTGAAAGATCTGCCTGGTGTTCGCAACTACTTGGATGACATCATCGTCTACGGAACATCAAAGGAGGTGCATGATACACGCCTGCAAGCTGTTCTCCAACGTCTCAGAGATGTCGGCCTGCAGATTAATGCTGGGAAAAGTTCCTTCTGCCAGTCACACATCACATTCCTGGGCCATGTAATCTCAAAGGAAGGCCTACGTCCAAGCCAACATCACCTTACTGCTATTGCCGAGGCTCCTGCTCCAAAGGATATGGCTGCATTGCGCTCGTTCCTGGGTTTGTCATCCTGGTTCAGTAAATTTATTCCAGATTATGCTACACTGGTGGAACCACTGCGACAGTTGCTGAAAACAGACATCAAAGTTGAACTCCAGTGGAACGAGGCAGCGCGTGAGAGCTTCAGTGACCTGAAAAAACTCCTTCTGGAAAGTCCCGCACTTGCCGTCTATGACCCTGACTTACCTGCTTTTATCACCACAGACGCATCAGACTATGGGCTAGGCGCTGTGTTGACACAGTTACACCCAGATCAAGTGGAGCGGGTTGTGGCGTTCGCCTCCCGAACACTGTCTCCTGCTGAAAGAAAGTACTCCACCACAGAAAAGGAGGCGTTAGCCTGTGTCTGGGCGGTGGAAAGATGGCGTACATATGTATGGGGCCGCAGATTCACACTTCGTACTGACCACCAAGCTCTTACTACCCTTCTCAGCACCAAAGGTATGAACAGAGCGGGCATGAGAATCGCACGATGGTCTGCAAGGCTGATGTGTTTTCAGTATGATGTGCAGTACCGTCCTGGTGTTCAGAATGTCATCGCAGACTGCCTCTCACGGGTTCCCCTGATGTACTCCAGCACTGACATTGATGCTGAAAAAGACCTTCTCTTGGAGATAGCTGAAGTTTCTCCTCTCTTGACAGCGACACCGTTGACGGATTTTAAAGCTGAATGTGAGGACTGCCCTGACCTTTCTCTGCTGCAACAGGTTATCCGCTCAGGTTGGCCTAAGGTGAAAAGGTCTCTCCCACCTGAGATACAGCCGTATTTCCTGGTGCGACATGAACTTGCTGTGGAATCACCGTTGGTTTTCCGGGGGACACGTCTGGTGGTCCCAAGGTCCCTGCGGGAAAAGGTGATATGCCTCGCACACGAAGGTCACCAGGGCATAGTTCGCACAAAGCAGCAGCTCAGAGAGCTTTACTGGTGGCCATGCATGGATACTCAAGTCCATGCGATTCTGTCATCGTGCTCAGTCTGTCAATTGTGTGACAAAACGGCCAAAACTGCTCCTGCTCCCTTACAGCCGGTTCAGTTTCCAGATGGTCCCTTTCAGCATGTGGCCGTTGACATTGTTGGACCTTTTGACCGCGGGTCGCAGGACTGCAGGTTTGCCATCACACTGGTCGATTACTTCAGCAAATGGCCAGAAGTAGCCTTTACTTCATCAGCTACTACAGACACTGTGATTAGGTTCTTGTCTTCAGTTTTTGCACGGGAGGGAAACCCTTGTGAGCTTATCACAGATAATGGACCACAATTCACTTCATCTGCCTTTGCTGATTTCCTGAAGGAAAGGGGCATCAAGCACATCAGAACAAGTGTGTATCACCCTCAAGCGAACGGGTGTGTTGAAAGATTCAACAGAGTGCTGAAGGACTGTGTTCAGGCTGCACAGGTGTCCCAGAAGCTGTGGAAGCCCGCCGTGACAGAGATGCTACAGAATTACCGTGCTACAGCTCATGCAACGACTGGAGCAGCTCCGTTCCAGCTTCTCAGAGGGAGACCCATGAGAACAAAGCTAAATGTCCTGCCGTTTCCCAAAGACACAGGACAGTATGACCAATGCAGGGCCAGAGTCTCTCACCAGCAACGTAAGAGTAAACGCTACACTGATGCAAAGAGGGGGGCAAAACCTCCCCAGCTTGTGGTCGGTGACAGGGTGCGGATACGTAAACCTTTCCGAGTGGGGAAGGGAGAGAGACAGTTCACTGATCCACTGTCAGTGCAGCAACAGACTGGACTGAGCACCTTCATCTTGAGTGATGGAAAGAGATGGAATGCAGCCCGTCTCTCACTCTGCAGCGCAGAGAATGCTGAGCCGTTGCAGGCTGGTGACGAGGTTGAAAATAACACAAGAGAAACTCCTAAAAGACCTTCTGTTCCTAACAGACCGAGACAGTTACCAGCTTGGACCAAGGATTATGTTATGAAATGAGTTTAAAAAAAAAAAATGAAAAGAAAAAAAAGTGAAAAAAACACGCTTGAGCTGTTGGGTGCTAATGTTAAGTTCCATACTGCTAGTTCTGAGGTCCAAGTATAATAGAGGATTGATTTACTGTGATTTATTTGTGAGTTTTGTGACTTAAGGTTGTTAAGTTACTACAGTAACCTTAACGGTACAAGTATTCATTATAAAGGACTATTTAGGCACCATAACAAGATTGTATGTTAAGATCACGGGTATAGTTCAAACATCCAGTAATGTTATAAGTGAAATAGGTATTGAAAATGCTGTCTGGTTGCAAAGTTTACTACTGATAATGTTCTGTGCAAATAGTAATGTTGCCATGCTAAGTAAGTAATACTGAGGTAGTAGAATTCTGTGAGAATGAGGAGAGATGTTGTGTTTACATACACTGCTAAGATGGTGAAGGGTTGCTTACAAGGGGGACTGAATATGAACATATACTCAGTTACCAGTAGGGGGCTCTGTGACTAAGGATGATGGAAGGAGAGAAGAAGTGAAGTGTATGGTGAGATGTAAAATGGCGAACTACTGCTGAATATATACGTTCCATTACAAACCAAGCCGTCTCCGTTCTTCTGTCGAAACACCACAATCACGCTTCAGAAGCTTTGCAATTTTGAGACTGCTGCATCCCTCTGCAAGATATCTCACTATTTTTGACTTTTCTGAGCCTGTCAAGTCCTTCTTTTGACCCATTTTGCCAAAGGAAAGGACGTTGCCTAATAATTATGCACACCTAATATAGGGTGTTGATGTCATTAGACCACACCCCTTCTCATTACAGAGATGCACATCACCTAATATGCTTAATTGGTAGTAGGCTTTCGAGCCTATACAGCTTGGAGTAAGACAACATGCATGAAGAGGATGATGTGGACAAAATACTCATTTGCCTAATAATTCTGCACTCCCTGTAAAGCGCCTTGAGGCGACTGTTGTTGTGATTTGGCGCTATATAAATAAAATTGAATTGAATTGAATTGAAGAATTCGCTTCCTCCTTTAAATGTGAGACACCTAGCTCAACAGAAGAAGCATCATCATCACAAACATCAGGATCAGTCAGGATATTTAACTCAACTAATTTTTCTAAGATAGTACTCATAATTTTTTTCTTCACTGGAATATGAAAGTGGGCTTCAATGCTCAACAAGTCATCCTTACGACACAACTCCACTTTCTCATAACTTGGAGCATGAATGAAATCTTGTAAATCAAAACCAATACTTAAATACAAGGCACTATACAACATTGTATCAAACAAACGAGTTGTCCACAGCTCTGGAAAAGAGATCCTGGATGAGCCCCCACTTGTGTTACGCCTCCTCATTGACAGGAGGGGGTAACACAACAACTCCAATAAGTCAGTATAAGTGTTGTAGCAGATTAGAGTTATTTGTGAGAAATACGTAATTTCCCAAAAAACAGTATAATAACTATAATTCAGAATAATGGCATTTTACTAAAGTTCACATGCGTGTGAAGGCAGACAGACACACACACAATGGAAAAATCAGGAAACATGGAACAGTACACAAACGACAGTGTCTCCAGGGTACCTTAAAAAGGAATGAGCATGACTATAAGCAGCCTATGTCGATCATTATGCAAAAATTAACTATGAGCCAGAATTTTCTTCTTTTTGTTAAAACTTTTTTTTTCATTTATATTCAACTTACTCTTAGCTGCTGTGTGATTTCTCTACAAGTAGAGAGTAGCCATACTTGGGTAGTATATACACCCTGTTTGACGCCAATGTCACGTGGTTTACCTTACTGCGACTCCTGGCAAATAGCTCCACCACTTCTGTCCTAAACTGGTCGTGGTTCTTATTCAGGAAATGATGAACCTGGAAAAAGATGGTTACATTATTTTTTTAAATTAAACATTAATACGCACACTGTATATAACAGGGTGGTCAATACCTGATAAGTGACAGGTCCAGCATAGTGGTAAATAGTGAAGACTGGCAAAGGGTTCCTGGGCTTGGCATAGTAGGGGCTGTTTCCATGATGGTAGTGGCACTTCTGGAGGAATGTGTGGTCAGTGGCCTGTCAGGGACATACCCCCACAACCATCCCAGAAGAACAATTATGCTTTACTTTAAAGTTAAAACAACAACAACACAGAGATGTAGAGAAAAAGGAAAAAGCACTAGAGATTGTGTACAAAAGATAGGAGCACCTTGAAACATGAAGCTAATGTGAATGCCTTTTTACCTGGATTCTTTTTAACAGTCACCAGGGCAACTGCTCTGGTTGCAAAAAACTATCCCACAATTCACTGGTTATTCCAGGCAATTCTGTGGAATCTCTGCAGAGGCCCCTTTACAGCAGTGTTGATTGTATTAGCGTGCACCTCTTGCTTGCACACACTGTGCAAGCTAGCACCGGACAAAACAGTTATGAAGATAGCACTGTATGTGCTATATGTCATGTATCTTGTAGCCTTGTAGCCTGTTGCACTTGTAACTTGTTGTTGTTGTCACATTTAATTTGAATGGATTAGAATATTAATTTATGTTCCATATTACAGTTTGCAATATTATTATATAATTTTTGCATAATTGAGTTTATTATATAATTAAATGCTTCATTATTATTTTTCTCAGAATTTTATGTGTTATATTTAAGTTGCTTACTATGCCACGCTGTGAGAAGTAATTTTATTTCATACCTGGCTTTATTTACAGTGGGATGTTTTTAAGAGTAACAAGCTCCTTCTTCCTCTTTCACCATGAATTGCAATGTGTCCACCAGACTTACATACCTCACTAGATGTGAGTGGGATGTGACTGGTTCTGTTTTGGTTAAGTCCTAAGTAGTCGTGATTTTGAACTGTTGTAGTCCTGTTTAATACCGGATCAGTTCTGGATTGGATTTAGGCCTGGAGACTAGTGGCTAGGCCACTGCAGAACCTTGATATCCTTCTTACAGGATAACCACTCCTTGGTTATCCTGGCTGTGTGCTTTGGGTCATTGTCAGTTGGAAGACCCAGCACGACCCATCTTCAATGCTCTGACCGACAGAAGGAGGTTGTGGCTCAAAATCTCACAATACATGGCCCCATTCATCCTCTCCTTAATACAGTGCAGTCACCCTGTCCCCTTCACTGAAAAGCACCCCCAAAGGATGATGTCATCCTTCTTTTTCCTCCAAACACAGCGAGTGAAGTTGAGACCAAAAAGTTCTATTTTGGTCTCATCTGACCACATGACTTTCTCCCAGAAGGGCCCTGGACATGTGATGACTTGAGAGGGGAACCTTCCATGCAAAGCATGACTTCAGCTGTGTCAAAACCACCCGGGGGATTAATAAAGTTTTATTTCATCTAATCTAATCTAATAACTTTAATGTCAGCCAAACCGATTTACTCACAAACAAATAAAATACTGAAAAAAGCCCAACAATAACATTTTTAGGTTATCTACGTGACTATATATTATGTTTAACTTGAGTAGCGAAAGACTGCAAAGAGCTGAAAATGATGTGCCGGGAGTTTCGTCGAGCCATTCTCGGCGGCTCCAGTGACCCTCAAGCTCCTGGCTAGCTATCGAGCTGGTGGGTAGCAGACGTCTCCGAAAATGTCGGAACACTTTTGCAAATGTGTGATATCTTGGTGAACCGAGCAGATATTTGAAGTTTACGTAGCTACATTCTCACCTGAAAATATGTTAAAACTTTATTTTGTGACCCAGAAAGAGTAATAAGAGTAATATTAAAAACTTAGTAGCAGCCGCCATTGTTGAAGACTGGAATTGGCTGGGCCGCGCTATGAATTCTGGGATATGGTGGACCACGAAGGACACACCCAACCCATCCTTCAAATTCGGGGAAAAGGAGGAGACATTTGTCGGCTGCATTCGGAGGAGCCTACGAATTTGGACAGCCTTCGTCACGTTGCTGTGACGTAATCGGCCTACAAATGCGGCCTCAGGACGATGCAGCCCATGAATTTGGACACTCCCATGACAGCGTAGTGTTCTACCGACACTGACCTTTGACACCGTGGTCCCAGTTCTCTTCATGTCATTGACCAGCTCCTCCAGTGCAGTTCTGGGCAGATTCCTCACCTTTCTAATCATCAGTGATACCCCAAAAGGTGAGATCTTCCATGGAGCCCCAGTCCGAGGGAGACTGACAGTCGTCTTTAGCCTCTTCCATTTTCTAACAATTGCACCAACAGTTGATATATTTTCACCAAGCTGCTTGGCAATTGCCACGTAGCCCTTTGCAGCCTTGTGGAGGTCCACAATTTTGTCTCTGATGTCTTTTGACAGCTCTTTGGTCTTGCCCATCGTAGTAGTTGGAGTCTGACTGACTGTTGGGTGGACAGGTGTCTTTAAAGAGCTCAGACAGTGGGGGGCGCTCGTGTGCAGCTATGGAGTAGACGTGTTTTCTGTGCTCTCCGTGCCTTCTCACTCATAAAGTTGCACTTTAAGTTTATTTCTAGCTGGGTAGTTTTAAAATCTGTTTCGCGGACTGTCGGAGCCGATCTTTTGTCATCATGCCGAAGAAAGATGAGAGCCAGAGGGATACGTCCAAGGCGAGCCAGTCGGCGGCAGGTAATGATGCCATATTAGCGGCTATCGCTAACCATGGAGCTGAGCTTTCCAAAATAACCTCGCTCGTGGACGGGTTGAAGAAGTCTGTTGAGGGCCGTCTCGATGCAATTGATGCAACGCTAACTTCTCTCCAGAAGAAATATCGTGGTCGTGTCCAAATTCATGGGCTACATTCTCCCGAGGACCCGGCCTTCGCGGTCTACGTGGGCCGGGTCCTCAGAAGATCGGGTAGGCCGGAAGTAAACGGCCGTGAAATTGGACGGTCTAGCCTTCTGATTAGCGTCACCGCTGTCTCGGTGGAGTTTAATAAACTCAGCCGTCTGCTCCTTGCTGTCTAAAATATAACAGGACACTGGAGTAAACTCTCGGCCATCTCACACTTCTGTTTAATCAGTTTTCTGTTTGACGTTTAGTCAGCTGTGTAAAAACCAAGGAGGAACCCACCCGGGGGATTAATAAAGTTTTATTTTATCTAATCTAATAACTTTAATCTCAGCCAAACCGATTTACTCACGAACAAACAAAACACTGAAAAAAAGCCCAACAATAACATTTTTAGGTTGTCTAAGTGACTTATATATTACGTTTGTCACGGCCGGGCGGGTTACACACAGTAATTCGGCGTGCCCGTGTGGCGTGTTGGCTAGACCCAAGCGCGGCGAAGGCTAGCGGTGGGTTTGGAGCAGGCACGCAGTTATTCTAGTAACGATCAGTGCACGAAGCGTGGCTTCGGAAGAGGTCGTTACCGACAGAGAGCGAGCGGAGCCGGGAAGAGAAAAAGGATTGAAGGGATAATCACTCACGGTTGCTGAATCAGGCGGAGACTGACGTCGGCAGAGTTTCGGAGCTCCTGACACGAAGAGAATGATGTCTGGCGTCTCTCTTTTAACCCCGGCCCCGTGATCAGCTGATCACAGCTGATCACCGGCTGACAACGTTTAACCCGAGCAGCGAAAGTCCGCGGTGATCTGAAAATGATGTGCCGGGAGTTGTGCCATTCTCGGCCGCATCAGTAACCCTCGAGCTCCCGGCTAGCTATCGAGCTGGTGGGTAGCAGACGTCTCCGAAAACGTCGAAGCACTTTAGCAAAGATGCGATATCTTGATAAACCGAGCAGATATTTGATGTTTACACAGCTACTTTCTCGCCTGAAAATATGTTAAAAGTTTATTTTGTGACCCAGAAAGATTAATAAGAGTAATTTTAAAACTTAGTAGCGGCCGCCATTAGCCGGAAACTGGAGCTTGGCTGGGCCGCGCTATGAATTCTGGGATATGGTGGGCCACGAAGGACACACCCGACCCATCCTTCAAATTCGGAAAAAGGAGCACGCATTTGTCGGCTGCATTCGGAGGGGTCTACGAATTTGGACAGCCTTCGGCGCGTCGCTGTGACGTAATCGGTCTACAAATGCGGCCTCAGGAGAATGCAGCCCATGAATTTGGACACGACACATGAGTCTGAGCGCCGGTTTGAAGACCTTGATGAAGCTATGTCCGCTAACGATAGCCGATTAGCAGCGCTGGAAGCATCGTGCAAAGAGCTACAGGTGGTTAACACTCTCCTCAAAGCTAAGATCAACGATCTGGAGGGGCGCTCTTGCCGACTCAACGTGAGGATTGCTGGAGTTAAGGAAGGGGATGAGAAAGGCAGCCCTACCGACTTCGTTGCTAACCTACTTCCAGAGCTTTTGGGTCGTGAGAACTTCAGCAGGCCGATAAAAATAGACCGAGCCCACCGTAGCCTGAGACCGAAGCCACAGCCCAATGAACGGCCACGTGTCATCATCGCTAAAGTCCACAACAACCGTGATGTGTTTGACATACTACGACTCAGCAGGCAAAGGTCTCCTTTGCTGTACCGCGGAGACAGAGTTTCCATTTTTCCTGATTACACTGCGGAGGTCTCGGCAGGCCTTTGGTGGTGTGAGGAAGCGGCTGATCGACGCCGGTGCTAAGTGCTCTCTTCGCTTTCCCGCAAAGCTCCATGTCGAATATAACAACACATCGAAGACTTTTATGTCGCTGGAGGAAGCTGCACGGTTTGCTGACTCCATTGGCTCTGCAAATGAATAATAATTCACAAGTGACTTACTAATTTCACGACATGTTTACATATTTGCGCATTTTCTGCAGTAATGTTCTCTACCCAGCTATGTTGAATGTTTTGATCCAACATCTTTGTCCTCAGCTGATCAGTGCGCAATATCAAGGTTTTTTTGGTTTGCATACTGTGATTTACATACTGTAGAGTACATGTCTTTCCCGCACTGAAACGGTGTACAGTGCCTATTTTGCCTATTGGGTTTTGCTTCTACAGTATTTGTGTTACGTTGTGATATTGGGAATATGCACATGTTTCTGTATGCTCTGTCTCATTTCTGCATATTTGCAGTTTTGTTGCAACGGTTAAAGTTTTATGTCCATCTAGATATTTGAGTTGGATCTTTCGTACTTGGTGCACAATTTTGTTTTTCAGGTTTGTTAAATAGATTATATGTGGGGCGCACAGGGCTCCATGGTATTTTTTTTTGAGTATTAGCGTTCAGTCAGGCTGGCCCTGGTTCCCGGCTGCCTCCCTGTTGGATATTGGGGGTGTTCCGCTATCTTTTTTTCTGCGGTTTGTGGGGTGGGTGGGGGTGGGAGGGGGGGGTCTACATGTTTCTAAATATGTGTCGTTTTTGTTTTTTGATGTAAGTGCCAGCTCTTTATTTGTCAAACCTCAAAGCCTTCATTTTGTCCTTTCACATCGTCGTACACCATCCACTCACTTAAGCTGGGGATGAGCCACATCACTTTTACGACCTGGAATTGTCGGGGTATGGGCAAAGCTCTTAAACGTGGTAAAGTATTTTCGCATTTAAAATCTCTGTCTTCTGATATAATTTTTTTACAGGAGACCCATATCCAACCTTCAGAGCAGAGGCGATTAAGATCGGTATGGGTGTCACAGGTGTACCAGTCCGCCTTTTCTTCCAGGGCGAGAGGGGTTGCCATTCTTGTTCGCAGAACTATTCCTTTTATATTCAAAACTCAGATATGTGATCCAGGTGGGAGGTTCATACTTGTTACAGGTACAGTCAACTCCACCCCTGTAGTCCTCTTGAACATCTATGCCCCTAATTTTGACAACCCTGACTTCTTTAGTAAAATATTCAATCTTGTCTCACAATACAATGACCATAATATCATTATCGGTGGTGATTTTAATTGTTATTTCGATCCATTGTTGGATAGGTCCTCTGCGTCCCTGGCCCCAACCTTGAGAGCTGTTTCTGTACTCAATACTCTTACTAAATCTTTGGACTTGGTTGACATTTGGAGGCACCAGCATCCGTTAGAAAAGCAATACTCTTTCTTCTCCCCTGTCCATGGCAGTTTCAGTAGAATTGACTATTTTCTTATTGATTCCAGGCTTATTTCGAAAGTGGTTAGTTCCACTTATCACAGTATTTTAGTTTCGGACCACGCACCTCTCTCAACGGTAATTGACTTCAACCTATATACCCCCCAATACAATTGGAAATTTAACCCCTCTTTATATCTAAATAACTCTTTTACGGTTTACCTATCTACTAAAATCGCAGAATTTTTACAATTTAATGATAATGGTGCAGTTTCAGACTCGGTTTTGTGGGAGTCCTTTAAAGTCGTTATTAGAGGTCATATTATTGCTTATCAAGCTTCTCAGAAGAGGGACAAACTCAGGCTGCGTACTAATATTGAGGCAGAGCTGGCTGTGTTGGAGGAGAAGTATCGCGATACCGGGGCTGCTGACACACTTAATACCATTCTCAAATTGAAATATGACTACAACCACATGTTGGGGGAGCAGGTCATGAATTGTATTTGTCGATTAAAACAGAAGCATTTTGAGCTTGGTGAAAAGGCTGACAAGGTGCTTTCCAGACAGCTGAAGGGCATTCAAGCTGAAAGGGCAATACACAGAATTCTCTCTGCAACTGGCCAGTTGCTGTCTGATCACAAGCAGATAAATGACAGATTTCGCAGTTTTTATTGTCAGTTATACACATCTAGTACCATGGCCACAGTTGCTGAAATCACCAATTTTCTTAATGCTTTAGACATCCCGACTCTTCCTGAGGCTGCACGGGGCTTACTCGATGCAGACTTTACGCTGGAGGAAATTAGAAATGCAATCTGCTCCTTTCCTAATGGAAAAGCTTGTGGTCCGGACGGTTTCGGGATAGAGCTTTATAAGACACATATTGACGTTATCGCTCCCCTGCTACTTCGGATGGTAAATTGCGCAGTGTTAAACGGCTCATTCCCTCATTCTTTCTACGATGCCCATATATGTCTCCTCCTGAAAAAAGACAGAGACGAAACTAATGTTTCTTCCTATCGTCCCCTAAGTCTTCTCAACTCGGACCAAAAGATAATTGCTAAAGTCCTAACCAACCGGTTAAATAAGCATATAGGCTCTATAATTCATCCGGACCAATCTGGTTTTATCCCCAATAGATTCTCTTTTTCTAATACTAGATGTCTCTTAAATGCGATGTACTCAACGACACTGCCCAATTCTGCGGTGATTTCACTCGATGCCCAGCAGGCTTTTGACCAGGTGGAATGGATTTATTTGTTTGCTACTCTTGAAAAATTTGGTTTTGGGTCGAATTTTTTGAATATGATTAAGTTGCTTTACGCTTGCCCTCGTTCCTCGGTCCTTACCAACCATGAGAGGTCGCTCCCGTTCCTCTTACACCGTGGGACAAGGCAGGGTTGTTGCCTCTCTCCAATGCTTTTTGCTTTAGCTCTTGAGCCGTTGGCCATTGCCATCAGAGCCAATTCCCATATCTCTGGTATAAATTGTGGCACGTCAGAGTACACCATCGGTCTGTATGCAGATGATATCGTATTGGCTCTTTCAGATTTAAAGATCTCCCTTCCTCCACTTCTTAAGCTGATTGACAGCTTTGGCCACCTATCAGGGTTCACCATAAATTGGAAGAAGTCTGTTCTTATGCCGCTGTCGTCTGGTCTGGGCCCTGATTTCCTGTCTAGTTTGCCCTTTAAGGTCTCCCAGGATTATTTTTCATACCTGGGTATTAACATCCCTAGGAACTCAAAACTCCTCTTCAGGCTTAATTATTCGGTTCTAACTGATGAGCTCAAGTGTATGATAGATAGGTGGAAACTTCTCCCACTTTCAATGATTGGCCGTATCAATATAATCAAAATGGTTGTGCTCCCTAAATTCATGTACCTATTCCAGAACGTTCCTATTTTTCTCAGGTCTTCCTTTTTCAAAGTGTTGGATGCCATTATCATGCCTTTTGTTTGGGCCTACAAGCCCCCCCGCATCTCGAAGTCTCACTTGCAAAAGCCCTCGGACGAGGGTGGTCTGGGCCTTCCAGTTTTCAGACATTATTACTGGGCCTGTAATGCCAGAGCCTGGGTCTTCTGGAATCTGTCTATAGTTGGTGATACTGTGGGATGCAGGTCCAGCCCTAAATGGCTCGAATTGGAGCTTAGCACTGCTATCGACCACACTGGAGCATCCTTGCCAGCTATCTTATTTTCAAAATCGGTTATTAAAAGTGCATGTGATGACTTTATTCTTTGCAACTCCATAAAAATATTGAATCAAATTAAGAGAATCTTGAACCTCCCGGTAGTGTCAACTTTTGCCCCGATCTGCCACAGTCCTAGCTTTACGCCTAGTACAATGGATGCTGCTTTCAAACAATGGCCTGTCAAAGGGTTAATTGCTATAAAGGATCTTTATATTGACAATCATTTTGCCTCTTTTGCTCAGCTTCAGACAAAGTACAATCTCCCTACAAGTCATTTTTTTCGGTACTTACAAATTAGGAATTATGTCAAGCAAGCATTCTCAAATTTAGATACCATCCCCATACAGCATGTCTTTTACAATATGATGAACGAACCTCCCACCTCAAAACACTTAATTTCTCGGCTTGTCAACCTTTTTTCTTCGGCAGCCCCCTCTTGCCATATTAAAGAGGCTTGGACAAGGGACACTGGTTTGGTTATCTCTGACGATCTATGGGCTGAAGTGTTAAGTCGGATAAAACTATGCTCTGTTAACGCCCGGCTTCAGTTAATTCAATTTAAGGTTGTCCATAGACTGCACTATTCCAAAACCAAATTGAACAAGATTTTTCCTAACGTTTCCCCCAAATGTGATAAATGTAAACTTGTGGACGGTACTCTTGGCCATCTTTTTTGGTCCTGTTCTACGCTTACAGCCTTTTGGACTAGTATTTTTAGTTTCTTTAGCACTGTTTATGATAGGCAACTGTATCCTGACTGTCTTATGGTGATCCTGGGCTGCTCCGACGACTCCTTGGCACTTCCCTTTGCTGTTCAACAGGCCCTCATGTTTGGTATGGTGATTGCCAAACGTCTGATTCTGGGGGAGTGGAAATCTGCCTCCCCTCCCTGCTTCAAGAGGTGGCTCGAGGAGATGGTCTCCTGTCTATACCTGGAAGAAATTCGGTTCTCTACGTCTGATTCCATGGAGAAGTTCAGGAAGATATGGGGGCCCTTTATAGACCACATTAAGAAGGACAGTCCACGCCCTGGGTCCTGACCACGTTGTTTTAACTGCTTGCATTCTGAGCTGTTGCCCATAACTGTTTTTGCATGATTGTTATCAGCTCCTCCTAGCGATCTTTGGATTTGATCTTGTGGATTGGACTCACTAGATTGTGAGTTGTTTGACATGTATACCAGTTGCTTTGTTTGCTTCTCTGCTGTTTTTAATAAGTGCTGGCCATGTACCCTGTTGTGTGGTTTGTTGCTCTGTTTTGTTTTTTTGTTTGTTTGTTTTTTGGTTGTTATTGTCTTTATTGTCTGTGTTCTTCTGTCCCGCTGTTTGTGAATGTGTAAAAAAATTTTGAAACTTGCATAAATAAATACATTAAAAAAAAAAGAAAAAAAAAAAGATGCAAAACCTGTATGCATGTCGTGGTCCTAATATTGGTTGGCTTTGTTGATCCCGTTTGTGTTTTGAGTGTAACAGCCCTCTCCCTTGGCCAGTTCCCGCTGTGTTTTTCCCCATGTGTCCCTGTGAGTTGTCTTGCAAGTTCCTGGTAGGCGGGGTTAATCAGTGCAACTGAAAGCACCTGACCAGTCTCCTTGAAGCATTTAAGAGCTGACTGTTTCAGCTCTTCTCCATTCAGGGAGACAATTCATTGTGTTATTTGTTCGGTTAGCTTTGGCCTGATTGTTTTAGATTTTATTCTATACAACATCAGGCATTCTTAGCATTCAATAACCCATCCAGATACTGATACACCAAGAACACTGATTAGCAAACCTCATGGAGTACTACAGTTTTCTACTTTATTTGGTTAATAATTTTGTACGTTTTGGTCCAAGTGGTGTCTTTTTAATTATTTGTCATGACCCTCAGGCTGGACTCTGACACTAAGTTCTTCATTTCCTCATGCCAACTGTATTGCCCTGTCTCAGTTTTCAGGGTTTTTTTTGGTTACTTCCTGTTATTAATGTTAAAGTCCTTATTCCCCATGGAAGTGCATCAGTGCCTATGGAATTGGCAACTTGCACATCTGAAAGGGCGCTATGAAAGCTGCAAAGTATATGCAGGTCCAGACGATGTCTTTTTCAGGGAAGGCTTTGCATATAAGAACAGTAGAAGAGTCTGGCTGCTAAAATTACTTGCCTGCAATCATAAAATGAAAATAGTGCATTTTCTCAGTTTAAATAGTTAATGTGTTGTCTATGTTCTGTTGTAAATAAAATATGGATTTGTGAGATAAAAAAAAAAAAAAAAAAAAAAAAAAAGAGCTCAGACAGTGGCTACTAATTTAGATTAATAAGTGGAGTAGGAGTGGACTTTTGAAAGACATATTAACAGGTCTTTGAGAGCCAGAATTCTTGCTGATTGCCAGGTTGTAAAGTACTTATGTGCAGCAGTGCAATATAAATAAATTCTTTAAAAATCAAACAAATAATTCTTGAATTTTTTTTAAATGCTGTCTCTCACAATGGGAATGCACCTACAATGTGAATTTCACACCCCTCCATGATTTCTAAGTGGGAGAAATTGCAAAATCGCAGGGTGTTCAAATACTTATGTTCCTCACTGTAAACCTCTAATTCAGACACAGACCATTTGTAAAAACAGTACAAGTGTGGACCGTGGAAGCCACCACAGCCCTACAGGACTGTTTTGACCACACGGTTTTGGGTATATGTGCAGAAGGATCAGACTTGGAGGGCCACACATCTGCCATACTCTCATACAACTTTTGTACTGAGAGTGTAACAACAACAAAGACTGTTAAAGTGTTCCCAAAACAGAAGCCATGTCTCAACAGCAAGGTGTGATCTCTATTAAGAGCATGTGACAATGCCTTCAAATCAGGAGATCAACAAGCCTACAAAGAGGCACGCCAATCTCTGCTAAAGGGCTGAAAAAAGCCAAGCACAAATGCAAACAGCATATCGAGGAACATTTCTGTCATGGAACGGACATATTATAGTTGTTTAGAAGTGTTACTACCACCTAGTGGTAACTAAGCAGGATGTCTTTTTTTGTAGAGGAAGTGGACTACAGGAAGTAGTGTGCTCTTCTGCTGCTGCAGTGAAAAAAATTGTAATCTGATGGCAATCTCTGCAATCCTGGTGTTAAAGTCCACAATATCGGCTTCATCCGTAAGTTCCTATACATATAATGTGTATTAGTAACTATTTTGGGTTAAATCATATGGAGGCAGGTATTTTTTCAGCAGATGCTTCATTTGTGGTCATGTATCTTTCACTAGAGCAATGTTATTCTCCAGTGTAATGGAACATGTCTTCATTGTGTATTTTGTATTCCTTTTTTTTGTACAGTTTTATAAAAAAAAAGAGAGAGAGAGAGAGTTTATTTTCATTATTAAATCCTGCCAAACACAACAAGCGGCCTGTTTCTTGGAGGATGAAGTGCTGGGAATAAAGAATGTTAAGCTAGCTGTATAGCTGAAATTACTTTGCCTGCAACAAAATTTAGTGAGGACAGCATAATTTCAACAAAACAACTCCAGAAACTAGTGGCAGGGGATCAAGACACTTACTGGCTACACAGATAATCGCACACAAACAAACTCTCCGGATATCACCTTACCCGACACCCTAAACCAGTTCTTTGCTCGCTTTGAGCAAACTAAACAGTGATACCAGTAGCAGGAGGGACAATATCCCCATCCAGCTGGAGCAGCATCAGGTCAGAACCACACTGTGCAGAGTCAATGCGAGGAAAGCAGCTTGTCCAGACAGTGTAGCAGGAAGAGTGCTTAAAGCATGTGCAGACCAACTAGCAGAGGTTTTCACCACCATCTTCAACCTCTCACTGCTACAGTCTGTAGTACCATCCTGCTTTAAGTCAGCCACCATCGTTCCAGTGCCCAAGAAGAACACGGTGAGCTGCTTGAATGACTATCATCCAATTGCTTTAACACCAATAATCGCCAAAATTGTTTGAGAAACTTATCATGTCACACATTAAGGCTGTCATTCCTGCAGACCTCAATTCATACCAGTTTGCATACAGGGCAAACAGGTCAACAGAGGTTGACATAACAGTTCTTCACACAACCCTCACACATCTGGACAGTAGTAACAGTTATATGAGGATGCTGTTTGTGGACTTCAGATCCTCCTTCAACACAGTTCAACCCTGCAAACTGGACACTGGACTTCCTGAGTGACAGACCCGGGACGTCAGGATGGGAGAGCACACCTCCTCCACCCTCAATCTGAACGTAGGCATCCCACAGGGGTGTGTCTTCAGTCCCCTCTTATACTCATTTTTTACCCATGACTGTTCTCCAATTCACACCAGTAGCACCATTATAACATTTGCTGATGACACTACTATCATAGGATAGTCGAGAACAACAGTGATTCAGTCTGCAGAGAGGCGGTTCAGCACCTGGGCAACAACAATAACCTGTATCTGAACACAGCCAAGACCAAGGAGATGATAATTGACTTGAGGAGAACCAAGCGATTGGAGCACTCTACCCTCTACATTGATGAGGAAGAGGTAGAAAGGGTAGAAAGCTTCAAGTTCCTCGTGGTCTCGGCCAACCTTACCTGGTCCACCTCAAAAACAGCTAATTAACTTCCACCACTCCACCATCAATAGCCTTCTGACCTACTGCTGTACACTCTGGTTTAACTGCTCTACCATGGAGGACAAGAAAAAACTGCAGCGGTAGCTGAGGGCGGCAGAGTGGGCAATAGGCACTGCACTAACCTTCCTCAGAGACTTTTATACTGGCAGACTTCAGCGGAAAGCCGGTATCATCATCAAGGACCCCTTACACCCTGGACACTCACTTTTTTCCCTCCTTCCCTCTGGTAAATTGCTACAGGTCGATCAGGTCAACAAACAGACGCAATAAACGTTTTTACCCACAGGCTGTCAAACATGCCTAACCTCCACCCTGATTGAAGGTTAACTGAGCTGTTAACCTTTTTGGATATTTTCACTGTATTTATAAATAACATTCCCACCTATTTATAAACCGTACTTATTATAGTATAATGCAACCTCTAGTCTTTACCTCTTACTCAGTGTGCACTACCACTGATTACATTGCACCTTATATTAAACTGATCACTTGCTCCTTGGACCTGATTCTTTATATTACACCTTACAGCTTATATAACTTGTATACAACTTGTCTATATCTGTGTGTGTGTGTGTGTGTGTGTGTGTGTGTGTGTGTGTGTGTGTGTGTACGTACCTGCGGGAGGCAGGTCTGGTCATCCAGTATCCGGAGGATGCCATGTGGCTTGGAGGAGATTAGCTCCAGACAGGAGTGGAAGTGCTTAAGTGGTACATGATGCCAATGGATGTGTTCTGCACTGTACTCCTCCTGCAGGACACAGACACAGTGATACAAACTGACGTCAATTAAATGGCATGAAAACATTTATAAAAGATGCTCACCATGCTCACACATAAAAAGTTACAAATCCTGATTTTATTTTTAAAAAACATCAGGAACTAATTTCTGCTACATGGATGGCTGCCAATCCCTTGCTCCACTCTCACTGGTGAATAAGACCCCGAGATAAACCCATGCACTTGAGGCAACAACCTCTTCCAAGAGTTGAAGTTCGCATTCAACCCTTTTCTAGCTAAGAACCATGTTCTTGAACTTGAAGGTGCTCATTCCCCCTCCTCTACACTTTGGCTGCAAACCTTGTCAGAGAAAGCTGGGGGTCACCACCTGAAGAAGCCAACAGTACCACATTATCTTCTGAAATTCTTTGGGCCAACAACATGAAGAGCCTCCACCACTTGGCTATGCCTAAATATTTTGTCAATAAAAATTATGAATGTAATCAGTGACAAAGGGCAGTCCTGGCAGAGCCCAACACTCACCAAAAAAAATCCTATTTAATGCCAGCATTACAGACTATTCTCTTTCTGCAGATGTACAGGGTCCAAATAGCCTGTAATAATGGGCCAGACATCCCATACTCTTCCAGCAAACCCTATTGGACACTCCTCACCCCGGCAAATTGGTCCCAGGTGAGAGGCTAGACAAAGAGCAAATCGTACAACCCATCTATGATGTTGTAGGTAAAGCTCTTAAATTTTAAAGGCAAATCTTTTTTTTCTCCCAAAAGGTCAACTGAATTTAAATGTTACATTAAGTTGAAGCATTCAGCAAGTCTTGTGAAATATCTACCAGGGATTGGGGATTTTCTTTTTCCTTTTTTCTTTTGTAGTAATTCAATAATTTAATCAAGTTATAGCATATTATTATGATATTTCTAAATAATTTATTCAGAATACGTAGAACCCGCTTGTAATGGGTGACTCTGATGGTTGATAATTCATGGGCAGTATACAATACACTCACCTGTTCCTGAGTGATTACTGCCTTGTTGACAAAATGCTGCAGATGCTCATTGGCAAAGTTGATACACAGCTGCTCAAAGCTGTTCACTCCCAGGTTCTGCATAAGATCACAGGACCATTGTGAATTTATCTGCACAAGAATATGCTTAATTACTTGCACGTTTCCAGACCAAAGTCCAAACTGGACACTTACCTCAAATCCATAAATGTCAACTATGCCCACGGTGCTGTCCATTTCTGTGGGACTCAGCCATTCATTAATCTGCTCCACCAACCAGTCAAAAAGAACAGAATACAAGGCTTTAGCAATGGCATCTCTAGAGAGGAGAAAAGAAAGGAAAACAGAGATAAAAGTCACTTTACTGCTCTCAGATAGACTGACAAAAAAATTCAAGGCTATAGAATTGAAAGAAGTGGGTTTCAACCATGGATGGTATATTAAAAGAAAAACTACTTTTGAGTGAAATTATAGGAAAGATATTGTAATTTTTGAAGCTAGACCCACATCTTGATAGAGTTTAAATATATCTCTGTTCTCAGTTGCAAACATTTTGTCCAGATCTGTGCCCACATTGAAAGACCAAATTATCCTATAAACAGAAACTTAAATTAGTGATGTATAAACACCCTTGCATAAATACTAAATAGACTCAATGCGTCACTTTGCTTTACCTTGGTGATTGAAACTAAGATGGAATGCTTACGAAAATAAATAAATAAAATTAAAAAATATAAAAAGTGATTTCCCCCCCTGTTATAACATCAATTAACTCTTTGGAAAGCTGAGTTCAATTTCTCCAGCTACACCCAGGACAGACTCCTGGAGTAGTCCAAAAGATCCTTAAAAGCCTAGACATCATGCCACGATCCAAGGAAATTCAGGAACAAACGAGAAACAAAGTAATTGAGATCTCTCCATTTAGAAAACGTTATAAAGCCATTTCTAAAGCTGTGGGCACCAGTGAATCAGTGAGAGACACTATCCATAAATGGCAAAAACATTGAACAGTGGGTGAGTCTTCCCAGGAGTGGCTGGCCAACCAAAATTATCCCAAAACCGCAGTGACCACTCATCCAAGAGGTCACAAAAGACCCCAGAACAAACTCCAAAGAGCTGCAGGCCTCAGTTGCCTCACTTAAAGTCAGTGTTCATGACTCCACCATAAGAAAGAGACTGGGTAAAAAAATGGCCTAAGACATTTGGGAAAATACTCTGTGGACTGATGAGACAAAAGTTTAATTTTTGTGCCATTACATTGGCAGGGACCAACAGTAAAATATGGTGGTGGTAGTGTGATGGTCTGGGGCTGTTTTGCTGCTCAGAAACTGGAAGACTTGCTGTGGTAAATGGAACGATGAGTTCTGCTGTCTACCAAAGCATTCCGAAGGAGCATGTCCGGACATCTGTTCATGACCTCAAGTTGAAGTGTACTTGGGTTCTGCAGCTGGACAAGAATCTAAAACACATCAGCAAGTCCACCTTTGAATGGCTTTTGAAAAAAAAAAGAAGACTAGTCAAAGTCCTGACCTGAATCCAATTAAGATTCTGTGGCATGACCTTAAATAGGTGGTAATGTTTGAAAACCCTCCAATGTTGCTGAATTACAACAATTCTGCAATGACGAGTCTGCCAAAATTCCTCCACAGTGCTGTTCAAGACTCATTAGTTATCATAAAAACTTGATTGCAGTTGTTGCTGCTAAAGGATGCCCAACCAGTTATTATGTTTAGGAAGCAATCACTTTTTTACCATGTAGGTCATGGGATGTTCACCTATCATGACCATTGTCCCTAGTCGTTACCAGACGTACTAGTCATTTAATCCAATTGTTTTACATTTTAATTGATACCCAATGCTAGTAAATTTTCATGTCCTAATGTTATGCAGTCATCGGCCAGCAGATGCAGCATCGTTGTTGAGAAATGCATTAATTTGGTGATCTCAGCTTGATCTTTTTGTTAACACTAATATTCTTAGTTCTCTAAGTATTATTGCTAGTTAAAGAAGAAAAAAATCAGATTGCTGATACAAGTGACAGAAAGGTGTAACATGGTGGACTAGTGTTCCCTGTATTAATTCATCTCCATGTTATTGTGTGACGTTGCACTGGTTTGGGAGTGGTTGTGTGTGTCACAATTGCGGTGAGCCAATGGCTGTAATGGAGTTGGACTAATAGGCAGGTGTAACTGATTGCACTGATATGCTAGTCTACTTCAATTCAATTCAATTCAATTTTATTTATATAGCGCCAAATCACAACAAAAGTCGCCTCAAGGCGCTTCATAGATACAGAGAAAAACCCAACAATCATATGACCCCCTATGAGCAGCACTTTGGCGACAGTGGGAAGGAAAAACTCCCTTTTAACAGGAAGAAACCTCCGGCAGAACCAGGCTCAGGGAGGGGCGGCCATCTGCTGCGACCGGTTGGGGTGAGAGAAGGAAGACAGGATAAAGACATGCTGTGGAAGAGAGACAGAGGTTAATAACAGATATGATTCAATGCAGAGAGGTCTGTTAATACATAGTGAGTGAGAAAGGAAAAACTCAATGCATCATGGGAATCCCCGGCAGCCTACATCTATTGCAGCATAACTAAGGGAGGATTCAGGGTCACCTGGTCCAGCCCTAACTACATGCTTTAGCAAAAAGGAAAGTTTGAAGCCTAATCTTGAAAGTAGAGATAGTGTCTGTCTCCCGAATCCAAACTGGAAGCTTGGCCCACTTATGGCCCACACGACAAAACACTGTCGTGTTACTTTGTCTCTCTGTGCAGGTATGTGATGTGATGAAATCTAGGATGACCTGATATGTTTGGGATGGATGGTTTGTTGCACTGAGAATTGTATAGTGAAACTGGTCAAAGGAGCTTGCAAAGAAAAGCGTCTGGACTTCTTTAAGTTGCTTGAAGACGTTTCACCTCTCATCCGAGAAGCTTCTTCAGTTCTAAGGTCAAATGGTGGATCATCAGGGGGTCCTCTTGTCCCTCTGTGGGGGGATACTCCCACTAGGTTTATATCTGGGACTCTCCACCATTTGACCTTAGAACTGAAGAAGCTTCTCGGATGAGAGGTGAAACGTCTTCAAGCAACTTAAAGAAGTCCAGACGCTTTTCTTTCCAAGCTCCTTTGACTACGATGACCTGGATGACTGAGAACCTTCACAGACATATAGTGAAACTGGTGTTACTTTGTCTCTCTGTGCAGGCCAGGGCCTATTATATGCTGCAGCCTAAAGGTAGTTAAGTTATGGAGGCTGGAGTGATTACTGGCTGTCCTCTTACAGGTTGGTGGGTCTTAGAGGACAACTGCTACCCCTGCTAAAGTGATCGACGTCTGGACTGTGTGTGGTTTTTTGTACTTTGTACTCAAATGGGACACTGGACTGTTTTATCTTTTATTTTTGGATTACTAAATTAATAAATTATGCTGCTCCTCTATATCTAAAGGAGACAGTTGTCTCCTGGGTAAGGTGTTCCAACCAGGCATGCCCTTCTGGGAGAACACTAGTTAGACACAGTAGATGCTGGAGAGATTATATCTATCAGATGGCCTGAAAACGCTTTGATGTTCCCCAGGTGGGCTGGAGGAGAAAGGGAAGTCTTGGAGGAAGAAAATGGATGGATGATTTTATTCTTTATTACTGAAGAATGTGATCAATCATGAAGAAATAGCTTAGTTTTCGTACCTTGATTCTATGGCACTTTCCACAGACAGGGGGCAGTAGATCCTGTCATATGTGGTCTCCTGTGGACAAAAAATTAATCAATAAAAACAAGCTAGTGATTTGTGGTTTAATTTCTCAGGGTGTTTTCCAAGAACAGAGGTTACCCAGGTAGCGGTATTTCTGCTATTAATTGTGTCACTGCCTAGCTACCACATTTTGAATATGGCCTTCATTAATTGAGATGCTATTGCTTCTGTAAAACCTGGATATTATTATCCCTGGCAACAGACAGCAGACAATAAACTGAGTCACTTGATTCCCTTTTTTCCTGGAAACTCTTTGTGGGGGAGCTGTCATTTCATGTTGTAAAGGACTTTTGTATGTATATTGGAATAATTAGGCATCATATCCATTTCTGCTTCGTCTGGACCTACCTCAATCCGCTGGAGCTCAGAGTGAGCCTCAGCTGCTGTGCCAGACCCCCGTCGAGCTGCCTGTAAGCTCCGACTCATGGCCGTGATTGCTGATTCAGCTTGACCGGATGGCTCACCGGCCTCATTCGGGGCATGGTCTGCAGTGACACTGCAGGGGAGGCAGATGCACCTACATGGCATCCACAATCACACCTCGCCGTCTTAAAGTCTATGAACTCTAACTGTTGTGGTTGTTTTTGTCAAAAGGGTGAACTGCGAGCTGAAAAGCTTCAGCTGGTGTGTAAGCAGTCGTGAATAAAATGAATGTATGGATGGGTCTGCCGTGTGTTCTTTTCAGTGGTGCTGAAACCCATTATTGGGGCACGGCAGACCCAGGATTGGGCCAGCTAGGGAAGGAGCTGGCCTAAATGGACTGGTTCTTATATAGCACTTTTCTACTCTATCTACTCACTCACTCACTCTCACTCACTCTATCTACTCACTCAAAGCGCTTTACACAACTCATTCATTCACCCAATCACACCCATTCACACAAGCACTTTTCTATGTTTTTAGCGCTGTCTAACTAACATTCATACACACATTCACACTCCAATGGATGCATTGGAGAGCAACCTGGGGTTAGTATCTTGCCCAAGGATATTTGGCATGCCGACTGGAGCAGACTAGGATCCAACCACCAACCTTCCGGTTAGTAGGTCTACCACCTGAGCTTTAGCCACCCCACTGAGGGTGGTGAGCTAGCGGCTATGCAGAGGGAGCAGGCAGCGGGAAGAACTCCAGCACCGGATTGAGCACTGGATGCAGGTGATCGAGAGTCTGGCAACTCGGATCTGGTCCTCGCCGACACCACTGCCACGGCAACTGGTGTCACTCGACTGTGGGGGAGTGGCTGAGGCCCGGACTGCTCTGGTGCCAGTGCCGGTCTGCAGGGTGAGCCCAGCTAGGGCACAGCCTACCTCCGCACCTGTACCCACTCAATGGGTGAGACCGGCTGGTGCCTGGCAGGTGGATGCACCCACTCCCACTACCTGGAGGAAGGCAGCCGAGCTGGAGGTCGG
Source organism: Maylandia zebra (assembly GCF_041146795.1). Lineage (NCBI taxonomy): Eukaryota > Metazoa > Chordata > Actinopteri > Cichliformes > Cichlidae > Maylandia > Maylandia zebra. Next base: position 3,151,041 of record NC_135174.1, on the reverse strand, counting down.
GGCATGCGAGGGAGCTGCTCAGCCGGCGCCGGAGGTTGGGGACGAGGTGTGTGAGGTGTGCGAGGATCCTAAGCTGCCTGTAAGCTTTGATGTCTAAATTGCAACAGCTGTGAATAAAGATACTGAAAAGCATGCAAATGTGGACGGATCCACCGTGGTTCTGTTGTACTAATATTTAAATGTTATAATGTTATTATATTTAGTTATTATATTCTGACTGTGTAAATGAAACAGGTAAACCTCTTCGAGGGTTGGGAGAAAAGAAAGTACTGGCCAGAAGAAAGTGGTGCATCAGAACCGGTTCATGCTAGGGATTCTTCTTCCCTTGCTTAAAACTGCCTCCCAGTGGGAGATCAGTGCATCTTTGTTGTCCAGCCCAATGGGACTTGACGAAAAAGTCCTTAATGTAGCTATAGCTGTGAAGTACAGGACTGGCATATGTGGGCCCATCTTGCCTTCCAGCCAGGTGGACATGGACAATGCTAGTCAGTCCAGGAATTTTGATGCTGCTTGTGTTCCATCTACTGATGTCATGTTTCCTGAGACACTGGCTGACCAGTCCTGTCCAGTCCTGACCCATCAGGAGAGAACAAAAGTCACACTGTGTAAGAGAGCTAGATATTACTAATAATTAATGATTGAATACAAGGTGCTATATGATCACAGAGTGAAAAGATGTTAATGAAGAAATGCTCAATGCATCATGGGAAGCTTGCAGAATCCTAGGCCACTTGCAGCATAACTAAGGAAGGGTTCAGGTTCACTTGATCCAGCCCTTACTATAAGCTTTGTCTAAAAGGAAAGCTTTAAGCTTAATCTAAAGTAGAGAGGCTATCATGAAACCTTCAGGATAGGACACCTTCAGAAGTTGCAACCCTGAAACTTCTGAAGGTGTGCTGTGGAATGCTCTTTCCATGAGCATTAGATGGCCTGTTTGGGTAGGTGGTATACGTTAAAGTAACATCCACTTGGATGACAGGACCTAAGGTTCTCATTGCCCAAAGCATTACACTGCTTCCGGCTGCTTACCTTCTTCCCATAGTAGATCCTGGTAGCAGGTGCTCCAAGGTTAAGTAACGCACATGCACACAGGCAGTTGCACTTGGGTATGCCAGTATCTTGACATTATTGCAATGTGGCTGGCTGCAATAAGGTTGTCCACTTTATCTTAAGTGAGTCATTACCTTTCTTCAGTTTTCTAATAGCCAGTCAAGTGCTAAATAATTTGATCTTGCTTCCTTTAAAGATACGCTATTGGTATCTAGTACTAGCAAAGGTACTGACAATAGATTGTGCTTCATCTTTCCAAAAATAATACTTTCTTGTTCTACTGTCCCTATATATTAAGTGTCAGAAAGAACCAATAAACACCAATAAGAACCAATGATGATGTTACAAGTTAAATTCAGAAGATGGGAGACAGAATAAATCTTATGTTGGTGTTTGGCTACTAACGGTAACTCTGTGAGTGATCACAGTCTGAAGAGCCTCAGAGGAAATCTGCAACAGTGAGCCCACCCTCCTGGCCTCGGCCTCACTGAAGAGTTGAGCCACCTCAAATGAATCACTCTGAAATGACAGGATTGGATGTATGACATTAATCTCTAATCTGTCTCTCATTCTCTCTCCTCCATGAATGCATACTTCATATGAGCTGAAGCAAATGTTGCCAAGCTGTAGGATAGAGGAGAGGATGGCCCAGACAGTGGAGACCTGCTCAGCATGGAGTCCTATGATGTCAAAGCATTGAATCAAAAGCTGAAAGTCCTGTTTGTCCTGCTTCTCCTTCAGCTCACAGGTACCACCCTTTAGGAGGACAGAGGAAAAAAGGCTAGCACATAATGATTGAAAAGATATGGAAAACTCATGAAAAACAAAGTATTCTGTGTGAAATACTTGGTTTAGGTAGTAATACGTCTCAGCTTCCTGCAGGTAGAGCTCTTGTTTGTCCCAGCCATTCATACCTGCCAGCAGTTCATAGAACACATGGTAATTCCTCTCCTCATTTGCCTACATGGAAAATGAGAAAACAACTAAGAATTAAAGTCATGACTTCTATGTGCTTACAAAAAAACCCCAACAACAACAACAACAAAAAAAAAACCCAGAGTAAAACGCATTTTCACATGTTCACTTCATGTAAACAGGAAACACTGATGAAAGATAAATTATAATTTTAAATACTGAGTTAGTTAAATACTGAGAGCCAAGGCAAGATCAAAGGATGACAGACAAACAGGTGGGTGGCGCGATTGCCCTGCTGTCATCCTCCTTGGGCTCTGGGGAGGCATGTCCTGTGGGTCAGGGCTATATCTTCCCACACCCACTATTAGACATTTACATGGAGAAACCTTATGAACACAAGCGCACTCACACACACGAGTGTGCACACAGGTATACAAGCAGATACACACAGACGTCACTGTATCTTGGTCAGGTACTGGCTCTAAACATATATATACATATATATACATTTAATATTTATTATTTACTGTTTTGTATATGGTGGTTGTTACTGTGTTGTTTGTTGCTTATCTTTTTCAGCACATGGTGCAGCAGATTTTTAGTCCGTTTTCTCACTCTCTCAAACCGTCTTCTCCTCTATTTTTCTCTCCCTCTCCTTCTGTTAACTTTCTTCCCAATTTCTCTTTCACTTTTCTTTCTCTTTCCCATCCCCAGTCCTCTCTGTTCTGATAGTAATAACTTAAAATAATCCTAACAAAAGTCTAGTAAACTATGAAAACTATGTGGACCAGTATAGCAAAAGTGGTAACGGTCACTTGGGAAAGTAAGTCTGTTGGGCATTTTTCTTGGCCTTCAGACAGTAATTCTGATTTCTACACTGCCGGATAGGACAGGCAAAAGAAAGAAAGAAAGAAAAAACAGAAAAAAAGGAACACGCCTCCTAGGGTGGGGACTGACCAAGTAAGTTCCTGCGGGACTTCAAGACACAGACAGATAAACCAGTGATGGCCAACCAACTAGACAGTAATAGACAAGCAGAGGAAGACAGCCATAGTAATAGATGTAGCTGTACCAAGTGACAGGAAAATCAGGAAAAAGGAACACAGCTGGAGAAATACCAAGAAAAGAAAAGATATGAAGGGTGATCCCTGTGGTAATGTAAAGTTTCTAAAGACTCAAAATAAATACTGTCTAGTACATCTCATGCCCCGATATAGACTCAGGTATCTGTGCCTAAATAGACCCATTTCTTTTAAACTTCTGTAGCTTTACTCTAGATTTTCATAGTGTAGAATAAACAGCAGTGGGTGAGAACAAAGGTTGCTTTAATTCACATTTAAGCATGTTGAACAAGTGGTTTGATTAAGGATTCTTTAAGGAGATAATTTGTTTTTGTCCCATTACCCTTTAACATGAAAGTTAATTTATATAATGCTTCAAAATATCTGCAAATATAGTGCTCAGATTCAATTTGGCCAGAAAGAGAGGGGGACATACATCTTTAGGATTCCTTCTCTGGGAATCTTGGGAAATTTACTTCTGGCACTGGAGAAAATGTATTCCTTGTGTCATTAGAATTCTTTCTCTGGGCAGTCATAACAATTACTCAGATATTTAAGTCGGGATCAGAGTGGTTGACACACTGACCCATGGCTACTGTGACAGTTTCAATCTGATCAAAATTGTATCTCTTTGAAAAGTAACAACATACCTTAATTAATACTCTCACCTGAAAAACAACCCTGGACTTCTCAAGGAGATATTTGGAGAGTGAGGTCCCTACAACAATTCCTCTGCCAACCAAGAGGAGAGACAAATAAAACAGCTACAACCAGTCATCCCCAGGGCTAGTAACACCAGAAAAATGCAAATACACAAAGAGTTAAGTTGGGCAAACTCACTGAAGAATGTGGATGTGGAGGTACTTGCCAAAGCGGCTGGAGTTGCTGTTGAGGATTGTTTTGGCATTCCCAAAACTCTCTAGGATTGGAAAGACCTCCATGGGCTATTTAGGGAAGAGAAAGAAAATGGTAAGAAACAGACAAAAATAGCTGAAAGATGAACATACTTTGACCTACCTGTCGGAGGTTGTAATTTCTGCCCTTATACATCGAGCTGAGGTAGTGGACTATAAGTTTGGTAGCTTCAGTCTTCCCTGAACCACTTTGGCCACTACACAGAAAGGTTAGGACAAATTTACAGACAATTACATAATATGACAAAATCCTACTTTTGATGCTGAAGGAAAATCTGTAGACTATCAGCTGTTGGAACTATAAATGTCAGTATAAAACCTGAAAACATTCAATATCAGTCGAGATGCAGAATTGTAGCTGGAATGGAAGTGGATGACCTACTAACCATGACTCACACCACTACAGAGGCAGGTGTAGCTCAGGTGGCAGAGCAGGTCACCTACTAATCGGTGGTTTGATTCCTGGATTCTAGTCTGCATGCCAAATATCCTTGGGCAAGAGACTAATCCCAAGTTGCTATCCAGTACATCCAAAAAAATCTTAAAATAAAGGTCCTACAGGGTGGGCCATTTATATGGATACACCGTAATAACATGGGAATGGTTGGTGATATTAAAGTCCTGTTTGTGGCACATTAATATATGTGAGGGGGCAAACTCCTCAAGATGGGTGGTGACCATGGTGGCCATTTAGAAGTCGGCCATCTTGGATACAACTTTTGTTTTTTCAATAGGAAGAGGGTCATGTGACACATCAGACTTATTGGTAATGTCACAAGAAAAACAATGGTGTGCTTGGTTTCAACGTAACTTTATTCTTTCATGAGTTATTTACAAGTTTCTCTTTGTTCACAGCCATTGACATGTCGAAGAGGTTAACACGTGAGGAGCGGATAGAAATTGTGTTGATATCTGGTGAACGCAGTAACCCTACGAGACCACCCATCTCCCATGCTACAGTTAGCAAACTGCTTGCTAAGTTTCGTGAAACTGGTTCAGTGTTGGATTTGCCAAAATGTGGACGCAAGAAAACTGTCACTAATGAAGAAACATCAGTGGCTGTCCTAGCTTCATTCAGCAAGAGCCCACAGAGTAGCACTCGCCGCATGTGACTGGAGAGTGGCATTAGTCGAACATCCCTTCGGCAGATATTAGCTACTCACAAATGGCAACCTTACAAACTCCAGCTACTGCAGCATCTCAACGAGGATGACCCAGATCGGTGCACAGAATTTGCAGAATGGCAAAACAAAAATTGGAACAGGACTATGTGTTAACAAACCTCTCTGCATTGAATCATATCTGTTATTAATCTCTGTCTCTCTTCCACAGCATGTCTTTTATCCTGTCTTCCTTCTCTCACCCCAACCGGTCGCAGCAGATGGCCGCCCCTCCCTGAGCCTGGTTCTGCCGGAGGTTTCTTCCTGTTAAAAGGGAGCTTTTCCTTCCCACTGTCGCCAAAGTGCTTGCTCATAGGGGGTCATATGATTGTTGGGTTTTTCTCTGTATCTATGAAGCGCCTTGAGGCGACTTTTGTTGTGATTTGGTGCTATATAAATAAAATTGAATTGAATTGAATTGAATTGAATTGACCCTCAGTTCACGCAGAAGATTTTGTTCAGTGATAAGGCAAACTTTTATGTGAATGGTGAAGTTAACAAACAAAACCACCGCTATTGGTCTGACACTAACCCACATTGGATGGATCCCTCCAAGACTGTTGGAACAACAAAAGTGATGGTTTGGTGTGGTATATGGGGTACAACAACAGTGGGTCAATTCTTCATCAATGGGAACCTCAAGGCCACTGGATATTTGAAATTGCTACATGATGATGTGTTTCCCTCTTTATGCACTGAAGCTGGCACGTTCCCTGAGTTTTTCCAGCAAGATGGTGCACCACCACATTATGGGTGCCAGGTCCGAGCATTCCTAGATGAACAGTTTCCTGGAAAGTGGATTGGTCGTCGTGGGCCAGTTGAATGGCCCACAAGGTCTCCCGATCTGACCCCCTTAGACTTTTATCTTTGGGGTCATCTGAAGGCAATTGTCTATGGTGTGAAGATACGAGATGTGCAGCACCTGAAACTACGGATACTGGATGCCTGTGCTGGCATTTCTCCTGCGGTGTTGCTATCAGTGTGTGAAGAGTTGGAGAAGAGGGTTGCATTGACAATCCAACACAATGGGCAGCACATTGAACACATTTTCTAAGTGGTCAGAAACTTGTAAATAACTCATGAAAGAATAAAGTTACACTGAAACCAAGCACACCATTGTTTTTCTTGTGACATTACCAATAAGTTTGATGTGTTACATGACCCTCTACCTATTGAAAAAACAAAAGTTGTATCCAAGATGGACTTCTGTGCTAATCACAGTTTGGCCATAACGAACACCCTGTTCGAACATAAGAGTGTCCATAAGTGCACGTGGCACCAGGACGCTCTAGGCCGTAGGTCGATGATCGATTTTGTAATCGTATCACCAGACCTGCGACCATATGTTCTGGACACTCGGGTAAAGAGAGGGGCTGAGCTGTCAACTGATCACCACCTGGTGGTGAGTTGGATCAGGTGGCGGGAGAGGACGCTGGACAGACCTGGTGCACCTAAACGGGTAGTGAGGGTGTGCTGGGAACGTCTAGTAGTAGTTTTAATGACCCCAAACACACCACCAGGCTGTGTAAGGGTGGTCTGACTAAGAAGGAGAATGATGGAGTACTGTGCCAGGTGGCCTGGCCTCCACAGTAACCTGAGATGGACCGCAGAGTGAAGACAAAAGAGCCAACAAGTGCTCAGCATCTCTGGGAACTCCTTCAAGACTGTCTACCTGAGGGCACGAGTCAGAACAGGCCGTGGATGGAGTGTGAGGTGTGCCTGATAATGGTTTTTTTCCCTTGATGAGGAGAGTTGTTTGGCCAGTCCCTCAATATATGGCAGCATGACCCTAATAGTCCGCTCAGCGAACCTCACCACTCTTCTCAGCCCCTTTTTGTCTGAAGCACTGCTGTTCTTGTGCCAGAGAGAGACTGCTTGACAGCCTCTGTTGAAGCTGGTGAAAACGTCTAGACTCAGATGCGGCCTCTTCAGCCTCCTCAAAAAGCTGTTGGTTGGCTTTCTTGACCAGGGAGGAAGTGTGCTGGGATTCCCAGGAATTTCCAGTGCTGCAGGCTCTCTACTGCAGCGCTGTTGATGTAGAGTGCTGTGAACGTGGGTCACTTCTTCCTTAAGTTGATCACCTTGGCGTTATCCACATTCAGGAGCAAGTTGTTGGTACACCACTCCATGAAAAGCTCCACTGCTTCCTTATAGTAGGTCTCATTGTCGTCCTTGATGAGACCCACCACTGTTGTGTCGTATGCATACTTAATGATATGTCGTATGCATATCATTAAGTATGTTACAAATCATATTATTAAGTAATGATATGATTTGTACCAAATTTTGCACAACAGTCCTGCATCACATTGAAACAGCTTTAGTGAAATTTACAAATGATCTTCTTATGCTCTATAACAGCAGACTCATCTCTTTGGTTGTTGCTTGTTTTGCTAGACCTCAGTCCAGTGTTCAGTACTGTTGATCATAATATTTTATTACAGCGATTAGAACATGCTGTAGATATTAACCCTTTAAGACCGACCATAGAACCAAGTCCGCCAGAGCTTATATTATATTTTTACATGGTGTGATGCCATTTTTGGGAGCATTTCAAGTTGCTATACATCAATACAACAATTATAGCCCAGATTTTAATAATATGTATTCATTAAGTGCATAGTAATTACATAAATTGCAAAAACGTGCAATAAACTACAAAAAAATTGAAAATCGTTTTTGCTTTTTTAGCATATGTTTCTAGTTAGAGAAATTTAAGAGACTTATCCCTCAAAACTGTAAATACAAAAAAGTTGCACAATATAGTTTCCTACCACAGGAAATTTATTTTGAGTATCTTCATAGTTTTATTTTTGAAATACACCAATTTTTATATGCTGCAGGAAAAACGAAAATAAATATTATACTGCAAATTTGCAAAAAAGCAGCATATGCATCAAAAGAAACTATTTCCAGCAGTGCAATATGAGTCCTAAGCATCCCAGAAACAACACAGAAAGTCATAAAGTCAAACCTAACTTTTAAAAACACCAGTATAGGCCCTGAGGCCCTGATGGTAAAAAAAACAAACTACATTTCCGCAAAAATGACGTCACTTCCGGTTTCGGGCAGGTCATGGCGGACATGCAAAAGTTCGCGCTGAGGTCTATTCCAACGTAGGAAGTGTTATGAACAGCTGATCAGATATGCAAAGCATGTTTCTGGAATATTATGTTTTTGTTGCTGAAAGTGCTTTTTATGCAGTTTTTGCAAAGCTATATGTGGAAGTAAACCGTGACCTAGGACAAGCTGATGGCATAAGGTACAACTCCTCCGGTTTCATATGCAAAAAAAAATTATTGCGCTAGCTTACGTGGTTGCAGAGCTACCGGGATTTAAAAATAGTTACGCAAAACAGAGCGTGCCCGCTCCGATCGGCTTTAAAGGGTTAAAGGTACTGCCCTGCAGTGGTTTGAGTCATATCTATCAAATATACTCTAATTTGTTCATGTAAATGGAGAGTCCTCTTCACACATTAAGGTTAATTATGGAGTTCCAGAGGGTTAGAACACATAGCATACATTTTCCTCCTTTGGTCAGCTTATTATCCCAGCGTGGTATCTGATAGCGGATTCTTCATGGTTCCCATTTGCCCGTGGGGTTCCAGCTCCCAGTACCTGGGATTCCCAAGTATGTGTAGCTGTCCTCAATGTCTGCAATGTTACCCTCTGGTAGTGGAATCCGCTCCATTCTTACTACCTCCCCTCTCTTTGTTACCATCTGACTACACTTCTGAAGTCAGAATGACTTTCCAAAATCATTTCTGTAGACCATAGTGGTGTGGTTCAGTGAGTTTATGTCTAGTTCACTCCTGGCATACAGGTTTATGTTATCCATGTCAAGGAGGTGGCTAACGATTGCTCCATTCCATAGTTGCTATCTGTAGCCAGTCTTATTTACGATGTTGGTCCCTTCTGGCGATCCTTGGGGATGAAGCCTGTCAGACCTTCAGTGCTACTAGTTGTTTCACCGTTGGTGTAGATGTTGAATATCAAGCAGCCCATAGGTCCCACATCTTCTTCATGTAACCCCTGGGATTACTTATACAGATATATTATATATTATAGTATATATATTTTTTGAAAATTCCCCTCTCTCCCCTGCAGGCGGTCTTTATCCTTCAAGCTTGGGTCCTCCACCAGAGGACTGGGAGCTTGAGGTCCCTGCACAGTATCTTTGCTATATATACATATACATACATACATATACACACAGTGTGTTATGTGTGTGAATGACCCAAGTGAAACTGGTATTTTTGTCAATACCTTATCATGATGCACTGTTCCTGTGTGGAGGTCTGAGAAAAGCTGAAGGCTGCGTCAGCTATGGCATAAACATGCCTGAAGCAGAGAAAAATAAAACATCCAAAACATTTTTTAGGAGGACAGAAGTTTACTGCAGTATGAGGAGTATTTGCTTGGTGTGGGCTATGGAGCTTGGAAAGAAAGCAACTAGAATTCTTTAAGTTTTGCAAAAACATTTCTCGTCTCTCTCTCCAAGAGGCTTCTTCCATTCTAAACTCAAATAGTAGAGAGTTCCAGATATTTAACCCTAGTGGGGGTTGTCACTTAAAAAGGTTGTTGACCCATCATAATTACTCATTACGAGAGCCAAGGTGTGAAAAGAGCCATTGGTCATTACTACCAAAGCTTTTGTTAGAAACCACTGTGAGTGGTTTGATGCAAGATCTGAGTGGGGTTTCAAGTTCCTGGGAAGGGAACTCAACACTGCATTGTAGGTGGCTAACAGTTGGTGCTGCAAGCTACCCTGTCTATTTAGTGATGGTTGTTCACAGTGGACATCTCAAACTATTTGTATTCTCAGTCCAAATGTGAACACTGGCATCTTCAAAAGAGTAACCTTTATCCTTTAGGTAAAGATGTACAGCTGAGTCTTGTACGGTAGAGGTGTCTCTTCCATGTTATGCAATCCATTTACTGAATGGCTATTTGGTTTTTTCAATGTTGCTTTTTTCCAAGCTCCTTAGATGCCCTGGATGACTGAGAACCTACACAAATATATTGCTTACGGTGGATTTCTCTGCTGCTCTTTCCCCTGGTATTTCTGTCTCAGCTCCTCTGTGTAAATGTTAAGCGGCTTGAAGGGGTTCACGGACAATAACATGTTTCCAATGTAAGTCTGCAAAAAAAAAAGAAGGACAAAAACTAAATTACAGACATTTACAATTATTTTTAAGAGAAAAAACAATTTCATATAATTAGGCTTGCAGGTATTACTAAATGTTTAGAAAAATTAAGAATTAAAGCACTGAAAGATTCCAAGATAAGCTAATGGCTGCTTACTAACAAACTCCAGGTGGGCTGTCATGTGCCTTTTAATAAGGAGAAGCTTCCATCTGGCCACTACCATACAGGCCTGATTGGTGGAGTCCTAAAGAAATGTTTGTCTTTCTGGAAGTTTCTGGAAGCAAAGCTGGAGCTCTGTCAGAGTGACGATTGGGTTCTTGTTCACCTTCCTGACTAAGGCTCTTCTTCTATGCATGGATGATAGATCATGAATGTGCTCCCTGGGACCTTCAATGCTTCAAGAAATTTCTCCTGACCGTTCCCCAAATCTATGCCTCGATACAATGCTGTCTTGGAAAGCTCAGAATGTACTTGGAGTTGATGGCTCGGTTTGTGACATACACTGTCACCTATGGGACCTTATAAAGATAGGTGTTTGCCTTTCCAGATCACGTCCAGTCAACTGAAGTTGCAACAGATGGACTCCAATCAAGTTATAGAAACATCTGTCAGATTATCAGCAGAAACAGGAAGCCCCTGAGCTCAATTTTGAGTTCCTCATTTTGAATACTTATATATAGGGATGGGTACCGGTATCCAGTGCCATTATGGCACCGGTTCTGACATAAACGATAGTAACCAGACCGAAAAGCAGCGCACATTTCGGTGCTTTATTTCGGTGCTTTTTTTTCCTGAGATGTCATGCACTTTACATTCTAGCCAATCATTTTACGTTTCTGAGGATAGTAGGCGGGTCCAGGTACGTACGTTCTTTTAGAGCAGAGCTACAGATTAAAAATGCCCAAGGCGAAGCAGTCAAAAGTCTGGCTGTACTTCACAGCAAAATATGCAAACTCAGCAGCCTGCAACAAGTGCTTTAAGCTGATACTGTGATACTGTCAAAGGAGGTAACACCTCAAATCCCATGAAACACCTGGCGACGCATAGCGTTTTTTTTTAAAGCTGAGAAATGCGCCGTATTTGATAGCTTGCTGCGAGACCTCACACCGTGCACATCTACTGCGGGTGTGGTGCCTGTTATCAGACCCGGAGTTAGCAACATCCCCCAAAAACCCGAAGAGGAGAGTCCTGGCCCCTAGCCCTGCCAGTGTAGCAGAAATGATGACGGATGATGATGCAGCAGCAGCCGTTCTTCTCTGCGTGAGTAGCTTAATGTTGTTCCAGTGTAATTTACGCTGAGTAGGCTAACCACGTTATTACATTAATGCACGTAAGGTGAACTAGCAAACATCATCATAGCTACATGCGGCTGTCTTCTTGTTTGATGGCAGATACTCCCTTCACCCTGGCCAAAAAGGCTAAAATGACCAAAGAAAAAGTGGAAAACAGTTAAACATGAGAGGTTTTTGGACAAAGTTTGTGTTTTTTCCATTGATTAAGCACTGCTTCCAGCCAAGAGTGATGCCGTAAAAAAGGCTAACATTGTTATCTTTTTACAAAAAAACAGCTGAACATGAGAGGTTTTTGGACCAATTTTGTGTTCTCCATTCTTTAAGCACCTGTTTGAGCATCGTTTAAGCACCAGCACCATTTCAAAAGTACCGGTTTGGCACCGATATCGGATAAAACCTAAACGATACCCATCCCTACTTATATATAATAATTCCCCGCTCTCCTCTGTGGGCGGTCAATCCTTCAAGCTCGGGTCCTCTACCAGAGGCCTGGGAGCTTGAGGGTCCTGCGCAGTATCTTAGCTGTTCCTAGGACTGCGCTCTTCTGGACAGAGATCTCTGATGTTGTTCCCCGGATCTGCTGGAGCCACTCGCTTAGCTTGGGAGTCACTGCACCTAGTGATCCAATTACCACTGGGACCACTGTTACCTTCACCCTCCACATCTTTTCAAGCTCTTCTCTGAGCCCTTGGTATTTCTCCAGCTTCTCGTGTTCCTTCTTCTTGATGTTGCTGTCATTCGGAACCGCTACATCGATCACTATGGCCGTCTTCTTCTATTTGTCTACCACCACTATGTCCGGTTGGTTAGCCACCACCATTTTGTCCGTCTGTATCTATGCACTATGTGATCCAATTACCACTGGGACCACTGTTACTGTCACCCTCCACATCTTCTCGAGCTTTTCTGACAGCCCTTGGTAATTTTCAAGCTTCTAATGAAGCTCAGGTGTGTCTCATCTACTAGCAGCTGGTTCATTTGTGCTGCCAGATGCTCATGGAAAGTGGTCAGCAGTGACTCATGTCAAAACCTGACAACTCTTCATAGTGGAGACCCTTTCTTGGTTGTCCACCACTGTGTTTACTGGAGCCTGTTCAGGGAGGTTGCTGTGGTCTGCTCTTTAATCGACTATTAGACTTGTAGTCAAGACCGCCCAAACCAAGACCAAGACAATACCAAGACCAAGACAGACAGACCGAGTCAAGACCAAGACAAAGTCAAGATGAGACCAAGACCGAGACCGAGGCAAAAAAGTCTTTAAACTGCAGCCAGATGCTGCTTCGTTTACGAGTGTCAGGCATATTTATGTGTTTTTGCGTTGCACTCGCACAGCCCTCCTCACCGCTGTCTCACTCACTTACTGAGAGGACAGACGCACGCTCCACTTGACTGTCACGTCCCTCACCCTCTCTGTTTTTCACATAATGATATTATCCTATATCCTCGCATGTGATTGGCCACAATATGGAGGGATTGGAGCATAGCTGAGCCACTGTGTGAGAGCTGAGCAGCGAAAGGAAATTAAGTGAGGAGACGGCTCTCGCTCAATGGGAGTCGACTCTTCTGATTCACTACAAAGCACTCTCTAAGCACGGCTCTTACCCATATGGAAAAGAAATAGTAAAAACTTATATGACTTAACTCATGAAAGTGGCCACTTTCATGAGTAAATCATATAAGGCTTACATGATTTACTCATGAAAGTGGCCACTTTCACATTACTTTCATATATTGTTTTAGTAAGTATAGTAAGTTGTTTTTTGTTTTGTGTATTTTATGTTCAATATAGGTATTTGTTGTGCCTGAAAATGAATAAATAAATGAAATGAAATGAAATGAAAACATACAAGTTTCATTATATAATTCTTCAAGGGATCTTATATCTGTTTTTACTCTTGTATGCTTTTCATACAAGTTTCACACAAGACAGATACAAACCTTATAAGTTTTATATATATCTTTTCCATATGGGTAGAGCTGATGCTTTTGCACATGACACATTATCGAACGTTACGCTGTGTGTCATGGATACTGTTGACTCCAAATCTCCTGACCACTATGACCACTAAAAAGTTGGATCTGTTCATCTGGATGTAGCATTTTCAGTGGGAGAAACGTTGCATCACTCATCCAAGTGACTTCTTCAGTCTCAGGTTTCCCCACCCTTATAAACAGTACATTTGCAAGATGACTGAAACTAGCACCGCTGTTGAACAATGGGCTGTGAGGTTAGTTCCTTGATCATTAATATGCAAACTGTCATGACCACTAATCAATGACCAACGAAACATTTCTCCCACTGAAAACGCTAAGTCCAGATGAATACAATCAACTTTTGGGGATTTCCTTACCTGGATGATTCAGTATGCATCAGGACAGTATAGTTAATTAATTGCAAATGCAAACTGTGTGAGCTTGGGTGTAGCCAGAAGCCACTCCATTGACCAAAAGAACAAGCTTACACATACAAGCAGCAGAAATTGGCCTTTCGCTTAGAGATAGGCTGAGGAGTTCGGCCATCCACCCTTCGGAGAAAGCTAATGTCCACCTCTTGTATGACCACTGTTCTGTTCACTATTCTGTTCATGATTTCAATGGACAGAATTTCTAGACTCAGCCAAGTGGAGGAAGGCTTCCACTTGGGTGGTGTCAGAATTTCATCTCTACTTTTTGCAGATGATGTAGTTCTGTTGGCTTCATCCGGTGATGGCCTCCAGGTCATACTGGAGCAGTTTGCAACCGAATGTGAAGTAGCAGGAATGAAAATCAGCATCTCCAAATCTCAGGCCATAGTCCTCAACCGGAAAATAATGGAGTACCCACTTTGGGTCCGTGATAAGTTCCTGACCCAAGTGGAGGAGTTAAGTATATATAAGTATATATAAGTCTTTGGGTATCAAAGATACAGACCACAAAATGATGACGATATGTTACTTTTACTCAGGAACTCACAAACCTCGCTTATAAAGACAATCACACTTATAGATAAGCTCTCAAATAAACAGTCCTGCATCTGAATTGGAATTTTCAAAACACCACCACCACTCCACTTCAGTCAGGTAACATTAGATATCTAGGTATAATTTTTTCCACCAAGCACTCAGACCTGGTATGGTTGAATCAGATTCCCTTATTAAAAACCGTAGAGGATGAGCTCATACATTGGAGAACTCATGCGAAGAGTTGCCACCAGTAAAATGATGATTCTAGCAAAAATAAACTACTTATTTTCTACATTCACACAAGCTTTAACTGCTTTCTAGCTAACATTCACACACATTAATACTCCAATGGATGCATCAGAGAGCAACTTGGGGTTAGTATGTAACAAGGATATTTGGTGTAGAAAAGTGGTAGTTGGAACTACATTACCCAGGAGCCTCTGGGCAGTCTGACTTTGTTCCTGGGCTAACAATATAGGAGAGAGCTGCTGGGAAGGAAATCAAATAGCCCATCCTGTATTTGTTGTGGATGGTGTGCGTCACATAAACGTGAGTTAATCTTCCAGGTTTAAGATGTTTTACCATGTTACTTGTGTGTACTGGCATTAGTTACCTTTAGCATATGTGCTAGTTAGCACCATCCTGTGTACATCACCCATAAAACCAGGTGATTCGCAAGCCTTTAAAGCTTTTTCCCTGTTAGTTGCCAGTCCAGTGAGGATGCTTACCACGATGGACGGGGTGGCAGAGAGTGAACTCCACTGTGGATCCCATGTAGAACAATTACTTACCAAACTTCCTCTGAGTTATCGGGATAACTTTGCAGACTACTGCCTTAGCCGAGGGACCCTACGGTCTAGATCAAATCGCACTTATACCCTCTTCCACCTAGCAGAGTGGTTGGAGCGCCCAAGACCCAAGCCATGCAGGTCTCCCGACGGGCCATGGAGCTGTATGCCTCAGAGAAGCCATGGTTGGAGGGGAAAGTCAGTAGGCACTTGGAAACCAAACAGAAACCCAAGTTTGCCTCTGTTTATTATGGACCTCAACCCACAGCCACAAAACCACCTGCTGTGGCCCATCCAGGTTCAAAGGCTGTTGCAATGCAGAAGAAAAGAGAACATTTCAAGCCTTACTGCCCTTTCTGTGAAAGGACAGAGCATTACTTGAGGGGATGTAATGAACTCTCCAGGCTAGATGTGGCTGTTGTTGTGGACTGGATCAAAGATAAGAATAAATGTTGGAGGTGTGGCCAGAACCATTCTGCTGACAACTGCACACTCAAGAAACCCTGTAGCACTTGTGGTGAGCAACACCTCCTTCTATTAAATGGCCTCGCCAAGGCTAAAGAACAGAATCCCAGTATCCTGACCATGTGTATGGTGGCTGTGGCTCAGGTGGTACAGTAGATCAGCTACTGACTGGAAGGTTGGTGGTTCGATCCTTGGCTTCCCCAGTCTGCATGCCAAATATCCTTGGGCAAGAAACTAACCCCACGTTGCCCTCCGATGCGTTCATCGGAGTGTGAATGTGTGTGAATGTTGGTTAGTTTGCACTTGAGTTTAGAAGTGCTTGTATGAGTGGGTGTGAATGGGTGAATGAGGCATGTTGGGACTCTCCCTGTGCTTTGGGAGAGTAGAAAAGCGCTATGTAAGAATCAGTCCATTTACCATGTGCACTGCATCCAGTGTCATCTATCTTGACCATCCCAGTCACTCTGGTAGAGTGATGTTGAAGGTGGTAAGAGTCCAACTCCATCATGGACACCTTTGCTGTGCTGGATGACGGTTCAGAGAGAACCATAATATTGCCTGCTGCTGTGAAGTTCCACGGCCTTGCCCAGACAGACGAAGCTCTGGCCCTGCGAACCATCAGACAGGATGTCCTGCAGCTGCATGGGTGAAGCATATCATTGGAGGTATCCACTAAGCCAAAGGTGAGGCATCAAATACCGAATGCATTCACAGCAGAATAACTGGCTCTGGAGCAATCCTGCCCAGTGGAAACACTCAAAAAGAAGTAGAGTCAACTACAAAGACTTCCCCTCAAAGGTTTCAGTCGGGTGAAAGCTATGATCCTGATTGGATCAGATCACCTGCATCTTATCACTCCTGTATGCGCGGTGATCCGTGGCCCTTCTGGAGGGCCAGTACCTGTCTGTACTGAGCTGGGATGGGCACTGCAGGGACCTGCCAAAAGTCTTCCACATCCAGCGGCTGGACAGGCATGCTTGCAATCGTTGTTCATCCCACAGACACCAGAGCTCTACAAAGATGTTGAGAGGCTGTGGCAGACTGACATCCTGCCGTTTAGAAATGAAAAGGAAGTCATCAGGTCAATGGAGGACCAGCAGGCAATAGATATCTTTGAATCAAGGATAGTCCGGGTACAGGTAGAGGGGGTCGAACGATATGCTACTCCCTTGCTTCGCCGCAAAGAGTTTCCTCAGGTGAAGGCACCTCTAGAGGCTGTCATGGCTCTTCTGAGAGCCAGTGAGCGTCGACTACGCAAGGATCACAGCAGAGTGCAGACATACAACCAGGAGATCAAGAAACTGGAGAAGGCTGGTTATGAGGTAAAGTTGACTCCGGAGGAGGTAAATGGTTCCACTGAATTCTGGTACATTCCACACCATCTTGTGCATCACAACAACAAAGCCCGCCTAGGCTTCAACTGCTTCTTCCTGTACCAGCAAACTGCCCTTAATGACCTCTTTCTGCCAGGGCCCACGCGTAGCCCTTCACTCCTTGTCGTGTTAATCTGATTTCGCCAGCATCCTGATGCATAAGCTGTGATATAAAGGTCATGTTTCATCAGGTATGCCTGCTTCCTGAAGATCAGCCTCTGCTTCGCTTTCTTTGCAATGTGTACAAGGTGCTTGTCAGCCAATATGACCCTCTAGGGTTTATCATTCCCTATACCACTAGAGGGAAGATTCTTGAACAGTCTATGTGGCAAAAGGAGATGGGCTGGGATGAACCTGTCACCGGTGTCCTTCGTGCCGCATTACCTTACCAAGGTATTATGTGCCACTTGCTACAGTGTCT
The DNA here is from genome assembly GCF_041146795.1 of Maylandia zebra. Classification (NCBI taxonomy): domain Eukaryota; kingdom Metazoa; phylum Chordata; class Actinopteri; order Cichliformes; family Cichlidae; genus Maylandia; species Maylandia zebra. The sequence goes on along the minus strand of NC_135174.1, from coordinate 3,133,513 downwards.
CCAAGTTGCACCTTTGAGCTGCACGTGTTCTGTGATACCTCAGAGAAAGTGTATGGATCTGTAGCTTATCTAAGGACCACAGATTGCCACAGACATGTCAGCACTTCATTCCTGATGGCCAGATCCTGAGTCGCTCCTCGGAAGAGATTGTCCATGCCTCGTCTCAAACTCAGTGCTGCTCTCACTGGAGTGCAGCTTCAAACCGAACTTACCCTACCACTGCAAAATACCATCTTGTGGACTGACTCTACTACTGTGCTGAGTTGGTTGCAGTCTGATTCCTGCTGGTACAAGGTCTTTGTTGGGACTCAAATTGCTGAAATCCAGGAGCTCACCAGTTCTCACCAGTGGAGGTATGTCACTTCACCCGGCTGATGACATCACAAGGGGGAAGAAACTCTGTAGTCTTTCATCAGGCAGTCGTTAAGCTCAGGGCCCCCAGTTCTTGCAACAAAGTTCGGCGCACTGGCCCTCCCAACCTACTGGTAGGGCTGAGACTACAGATGAGCTACACAAGGGGATGCTATGTGGGCTTGTCACAGTGGCAAAGTCTACTACTCCAGACCCTGGCAACTTCACATCTTGGGAGGAGCTTGTGAAAGCCACTTACCATGGTCGTCACGGGGCGGCTTCTCCTCCAATGACCGCCACTGATCATGTGGAAGCAGAGAAAGCCATCTTAAAGTCAGCTCAATATGACAGTTTTCCTGAGGATGTGATGGCCCTGATGAAGGGAAGAACTCTGGCCCCAAATAGTCAACTTTGTGCACTCTGCCCTGAGTATGATCTGGTGTTACGGCCCTAGCAGGGCCTCCTCCTGAAGGTGCCTGTGTGGGCGTGTCCCACCACCTCTTCTGCCTGAGGTGCCACCTTTCCCTGTAACACAGCTGACTCACATCAGTAATTAAAAGTATTTAAGCCCAGGGAAAGGTGAGCTCTGGGCCAGAGTGCCATTTTGTGTGGTGTTTGCAGCTAGTGAGCTGTGTGTGTTTTGTGGTGTTTGCAGCTAGTGAGCTGTGTGTGTTTTGTGGTGTTTGCAGCTAGTGAGCTGTCTGTGTTTTGTGGTCATTGCAGCCATCACATCACAGCTGTGTTTGTGGTTTCCAGCTAGTGAGCTGCGCTTTCCTTTTGACTTTGCTTTATTGACCAACGCCTGAGTTTTGTTTGTTTTTCTTAAATGGTGATAGCGGCTTGTCCGTCTCTCTTAGTTGAGCTACTTTAATAAAACTCTTTAATTTAACTCTTTTGCCTCCTTGACTCCTTTTTCTGACCTGGACACCTTTTGTTACTTCCCCCTCACCACCTAGACCCCTCAGGGGAACGTAACATCTGGTTACTGGCCTGATAAGGGTTGGAGGGCACCTGAGATGTGCTGAAGGTCTGGACACCATACACCCTATTGGGCTACCTCCAGAACACCCGGTAACTAAGCTCCTTGTCCAATACTTCGACACAATTCTGTTTCACCCCGGTCCAGAGCATGTCTTTGCAGAGATACAGCGCACTTATTGGATCATCAGAGGTTGACAAGTAATCCGGAGACATCAAAGACAATGTGTAGAGTGCCAGAAATGGCGGGGGAGGCCTGTTCCCACCAAAATGGCTGATTTGCCCACAGTGAGACTCCGGATCCACAAACCTGCTTTTTGGTCAACTGGAGTCGATTGCTTTGGTACCTACACCATCAAGATATCCGGAGGCAGGAGAAGCACTGGGGCATCATCTTCAAGTGCCTAACCACCCAATGTGTACACCTGGTTTTGCTGCCAAGTCTGGACTCAGACGCTTTCCACATGGCCGTGCGAAGATTTGTCTCCCATCGGGGTACACCATTCGAGATATGGTCGGATCATGACACTAATTTCCGAGGTGGGGCTCGAGAGTTAGAGGAAGTTTTCTCTATAATGACGCCCATTCTTCAGGGACAGCTGGCAAAGCAGAGGATAACCTTTCATTATAATCCACCGCATGCACCCCATTTTGGAAGAGCCTGGGAAAGGGAGATAAGGTCAGTTAAGGCTGCATTCCAGGTCATCCTGAAGGATCAGAGTGTGACAGAAGAAGTCCTCCGCACGGCTCTCATTGAAGTATAAGGGATCCTTAATGTGAAACCTCTTGGTTAAGCATCTTCGGATAGTACTGATCCTGACCCCATTACCCCAAATCTCCTGCTCATAGGGCAGCTGGATGCTTCACTGCCGCAGGTGGTTTACGGACCAGGCCTATATAATGTAGATAAATTACTCACTCGTGAGAAGTCACCCCTGAGAACTCAAAACTAAAAGTCATAATGTGGATGGTATTTGTAAAGTTGTTAGTGATGTACATTAGAAATTGTAAATGGTAAAAAATTACTATTAAATTTATGAACATTACTTTTGATCGCTATTGTGAAACAGAAACTAATATTTACAGTAATTGTTGTTTTGGAATGAAGGGTTTTAACCATAACCACACCAACATTTGGTAATCATTAGGAAAAACACAATTTACAATTTGTTGTTATCGTTATCATATTTAAAACTATAATACATAATACAAAATAGATGATATATATTTTTATTCCACAAAGTAATGACATAATTTTTTTATTGAAAGCTTGTTCTGATGTGCAGTTTAAAATGCTGATTATATATAATAAATTACGACCTTTTTTCATATGAACTGAGTAAGAAAGACTCAAAATCGTTTAAACTTACATAAATCCAGTCACGATGAAACCTCTTCTTCAAATTCAGAAGCACAGAACTCTCACACACCTCTCTATAACCGTTAGACAGAAAGGTTGAAACTATGCACAATTTAAAATATAAAGAGTGCGTGCGTGAGTGTGTGTGTCTGTGTCTGTACTCACTCCAGTTGGGACAGATCGTCCACCTCATCCACCTCTATAGCACTCTGGCTGCCGGGGATCATCACCTGTAAAAGCAGACAGCTCAACCCCCCACCTCATCTCCACAGGCATCTTGCAGTCTGGCTAACATTGAATGAAGCTTGTCAGAAAGGGCAAGGATCTGCTCTAGAGGCCTTGATGGTTTAAAGCAGTAGTTCCCAAACTTTTTTTGCTGGGCCCCCCTTTGTTTTACAAACCCCCACCCCTGCGCGTGCACAAACACATCCTCCAACCACACACCCATATTTTGCTCCATTGCGGTTTATTTCACACCTCAAACATGTAGTAAACAATTAAGCAAATAGTAAACTGCAATAAATTACAGGTAGTAATAAAATAAACTACTTACTCTTTTACGCTACGTCCACACCTACGCGGGTATTTTTGAAAACGCAGTTGTTTCGTCTACACGTAAACAGCGTTTTGAATCACCGAAAACTGAGATTTTTTTAAAACTCCTTTTTTGCGTTTACGTGTGGACGAGGAATACAGAGTTCATCATGCAACGTCAAAGGTATGTGCCTTTTTTCACGTCACGCTGTGCGCCACGTTATTGTTTACATGAGATTAATTGCAGAATAGCAGATAGAGACAAAATACTGTTAATCTGACTGTGTGCAGGTTTTACACGCTTACATTTTCACACGCAGTTACTGTCCCTCCATTTACAAAGGCAGAGGTGTCACGGTGTGATTATTTTACGTGTAGTTGTTTTTTTCCTGTGTAATATTCAACATTGCTATCAATACATTTTTCAAAAAATGCCTCTCTGGGCAAAATAGGTTTAAAAACATAAACAACTGTGGGAGACTGTTTGTCCGTGATTTGAACTGGGGAAAAATCGTGGCAAGATCAACCTGATATTATTTATATCCCGCTGTATAAAGAGCTAACATCTCCAAAATGTCAGGAGTAGTTAGTCATTACAACAAGTGTTTGTGAACTAAAAATCAAGAATATAGGATACTGTTTGTCTGTGATTTGAACAGCCCAGCGCTGCTCCCTATGCAGGGAAAACCAATTCTGCAGGGGAGACCTACCTTGGCATTTGTGCAGGTGAAGCCAAAGGGCAGATATGCTTCACCATATTTTCTAGTCTTTGGCTTAAAATGAAGTTGGTTTGGAAACATATTCAGCGATGCTTCATCTCCTGCTTTGCATTTGTGTGGGCGCCCCGTGCTAGCAGTGTCCAAGCGTTGTTTTTTTGTTTTCCCCCCTTTTCATCCCACGCCCCCCCTGCAATGGCTCTGCGCCCCCCCTAGGGGCGGGCCCCACACTTTGGGAAGGTCTGGTTTAAAGTGTGATTTGTTTTGGTCAAGTATTTTCAAAAGCTTTCCACAGCAGGCAAAAAATTCAGTTTGCTCGAATGGAAGAGTGTTATGAGGCTGCAACCTCATGACAGTGTGATGCTGTGTGTTATAAGGTCTATTGTATATACAAAGAGCAGGCAATAAATCCACCAGCAGCAAGTCTTTTATTTCTCAGCTTATTTAAACCATCATGGTGGTGCTATTGTGTCTTGTCTGTAATGGGTAAATCTATGTTTTCTAGTAGAGGGGTGATGAGTTATTCTGTTTATTTAGAAGACGAAAACTCCCACTTTATTAAAAAATAAATTATTTGTATTCACAGGAAGCTTTTTAAATGAGAAAATTGCCCAATATAAATTGTGCCTAAATGATCAGTACTCATTCAAGTGTTAGGATATGCATTTGTATAATAGGTTTCTATGCATCTTGATGCATGCTCAATCACCCAGGTAAGTAAATCCCCAAAAGTTGATTCTGTCCATCTGGCCGTAGCGTTTTCAGTGGGAGAAATGTTTCATCACTCATCCAAGTGACTTCTTCAGTCTCAGCTGACTGCAGGTTTCCCCTAATCTTACTACAATCATACTACAGGCAGAAACTTGGGTGTGCCATGGGTTCCCTAGTTTCACCCATTGTGGCCAATTTATACATGGAAGAAGATGAAAAGAGGGCTTTGCTATCCTACCAAAGTCATTAGTTCAGGTGTGTGGATGGCACCTGGGTGAAAATCAATTCACCACATCACATTAACTCGGTGGACCAACACATCAAATTCACCAGGGAGGATATGAAAAGTGGCTCCATCATTTTCAGTTGTTTCCAAAGAGTTGTTCATTCATACTGAAAACGCTTACATTCCTATGCGTGAAACATAAGACGATTCGACCGTCGGTCGTTTATTTACTTTCCGGCTCTTTGAAACGTCGCAACAAAATGAAACACAATTGTCGTCTCGTTCCACCACTGAACAACAGCTCTGAGTAAACACTCCATCTTCTTTGAAGAAAAGCTATCTGGAGCATAAATTGATACAAACTGATGGCAAACAAAACAACTGCTAAACAATGCCGTCCGCCATCTTAGTTGAATTGGTCATATGACTGCATCATACGACTAAAATGCATCATCATTTTCGAAAACCTCAGTTTTCACAGTCCACACTGCGACATGAAAACGGCGTTTTCAAATTTATTCCCATTGGAGAGCGTTTTGATAAGCTCAATTTTCCTTGAGTAAAAATGCTGTGTCGGTGTGGACGGAAAGACTGTTCATTTGGACAGCGGTTTTAGTGGTAGAAGTATTTCATCACTCATACAAGTGATTTCTTCAGTCTCAGCTTACTGCAGATTTCCCCAGGCTTATAAATAGCATAGCTGCCTAATGATTAGAGCTAGTGCCCTAACTACATCCATTCTCTAGTTCTCTGTGAAGGATATTCTTGATCATTGTTTAATAGTCCTGTCAATTTGTATATCAATGATCATGAAACTGATGTTTCGGTTCTCGTAGAGAACTGATTCCCAGCAGTCCAGTTCCTTGGAATTGTTAGTTAGCATGCCTATCGATCCTGCTTATCAGTTCTACTTGCACTCGCATTACAAACAGATGATTTTAGTTGGGTTGGAGGAGGAAAACAGTGGTGCAGTCTGCAGTGTGGATGTGGAAATGACTTTTATTTTTATTGCCCTAAAGACAAGGGTTCAATGGTAAAGTAAAAACCATATTCAGGACAGAAACAACTGCATTATGTTGCTAACACAACTTCACTTCCTTGCAAGCATCAGCACAGAGAGCATGTTAATGCTAAGCTAGCCAAGAACCCAGAGTTCAGTTAAAGTTGAGTGAATGCTGACCTCAGCTCTGCAGCCAGACCCTGAACTTAAACAGATGACCAGTCAAGATGCAGCCTCTGTTTATACCTGATCATGTTTCTAAAGTAGAATCACTGATCATTTTAAAGTCTATTTGCTCTGGTTTTCATTTTTGCTTTGTGTTGTCTGGTTTTTTTGTTCATATATAAATACTAAGAGAAAGTTTAGCATAGAGATTTGTGGTGATGCGTGGGACTGTAGCCTTAGGTTTATATTGTTAAATGGTAATTATAAGACATGCATGCATTTCAGGTCATTTTACACAGTAACATGAAAGTTATTTAATGAGTAGTATAACAAATGAATTTCTCCAGCAAGAAATTGAGTAACTTACTATGAGGTGCCGTAAGGGACATTATTACTGAAACGCTCTCACACACACTACTGAAATTTTAGCTCTCACACACACTACTGAAACGCTCTCACACACACTACTGAAACGCTCTCACACACACTACTGAAATTTTAGCTCTCACACACACTACTGAAACGCTCTCACACACACTACTGAAACGCTCTCACACACACTACTGAAATTTTAGCAAAAAAGGTTGGGGACTGCTGTACTAGCAGGTTGCTGAGTAGAAATCCTTGTAGTGTTTTGAAATATACCACTTTTTCCATCAGTTTCCTTGTCAGGAAACAACTTCCTGTTCAGCAGAAATGCCTCTGGTTTCAGTTGTGTGTGTGAGAGCGTTTCAGTAGTGTGTGTGAGAGCGTTTCAGTTGTGTGTGTGAGAGCGTTTCAGTAGTGTGCGTGAGAGCTAAAATTTCAGTAGTGTGTGTGAGAGCGTTTCAGTAGTGTGTGTGAGAGCGTTTCAGTAGTGTGTGTGAGAGCGTTTCAGTAGTGTGTGTGAGAGCGTTTCAGTTGTGTGTGTGAGAGCTAAAATTTCAGTTGTGTGTGTGTGTGAGAGCGTTTCAGTAGTGTGTGTGAGAGCTAAAATTTCAGTAGTGTGTGTGAGAGCTAAAATTTCAGTAGTGTGTGTGAGAGCGTTTCAGTAGTGTGTGTGAGAGCGTTTCAGTAGTGTGTGTGAGAGCGTTTCAGTAGTGTGTGTGAGAGCGTTTCAGTTGTGTGTGTGAGAGCTAAAATTTCAGTTGTGTGTGTGAGAGCGTTTCAGTAGTGTGTGTGAGAGCGTTTCAGTAGTGTGTGTGTGAGAGCGTTTCAGTAGTGTGTGTGAGAGCTAAAATTTCAGTAGTGTGTGTGAGAGCGTTTCAGTTGTGTGTGTGAGAGCGTTTCAGTAGTGTGTGTGAGAGCGTTTCAGTAGTGTGTGTGAGAGCGTTTCAGTTGTGTGTGTGAGAGCTAAAATTTCAGTTGTGTGTGTGAGAGCGTTTCAGTAGTGTGTGTGAGAGCGTTTCAGTAGTGTGTGTGTGAGAGCGTTTCAGTAGTGTGTGTGAGAGCTAAAATTTCAGTAGTGTGTGTGAGAGCGTTTCAGTAGTGTGTGTGAGAGCTAAAATTTCAGTTGTGTGTGTGTGAGAGCGTTTCAGTAGTGTGTGTGAGAGCGTTTTAGTAGTGTGTGTGAGAGCGTTTCAGTAGTGTGTGTGAGAGCTAAAATTTCAGTAGTGTGTGTGAGAGCGTTTCAGTAGTGTGTGTGAGAGCTAAAATTTCAGTTGTGTGTGTGTGAGAGCGTTTCAGTAGTGTGTGTGAGAGCGTTTCAGTAGTGTGTGTGAGAGCGTTTCAGTAGTGTGTGTGAGAGCGTTTCAGTAGTGTGTGTGAGAGCTAAAATTTCAGTAGTGTGTGTGAGAGCGTTTCAGTTGTGTGTGTGAGAGCTAAAATTTCAGTTGTGTGTGTGTGAGAGCGTTTCAGTAGTGTGTGTGAGAGCTAAAATTTCAGTAGTGTGTGTGAGAGCGTTTCAGTAGTGTGTGTGAGAGCGTTTCAGTTGTGTGTGTGAGAGCTAAAATTTCAGTAGTGTGTGTGAGAGCGTTTCAGTAGTGTGTGTGAGAGCTAAAATTTCAGTTGTGTGTGTGTGAGAGCGTTTCAGTAGTGTGTGTGAGAGCTAAAATTTCAGTTGTGTGTGTGTGAGAGCGTTTCAGTAGTGTGTGTGAGAGCGTTTCAGTAGTGTGTGTGAGAGCTAAAATTTCAGTTGTGTGTGTGTGAGAGTGTTTCAGTAGTGTGTGTGAGAGCGTTTCAGTAGTGTGTGTGAGAGCTAAAATTTCAGTTGTGTGTGTGTGAGAGCGTTTCAGTAGTGTGTGTGAGAGCGTTTCAGTAGTGTGTGTGAGAGCTAAAATTTCAGTTGTGTGTGTGTGAGAGCGTTTCAGTTGTGTGTGTGAGAGCTAAAATTTCAGTTGTGTGTGTGTGAGAGCGTTTCAGTAGTGTGTGTGAGAGCTAAAATTTCAGTAGTGTGTGTGAGAGCGTTTCAGTAGTGTGTGTGAGAGCGTTTCAGTAGTGTGTGTGAGAGCTAAAATTTCAGTTGTGTGTGTGTGAGAGCGTTTCAGTAGTGTGTGTGAGAGCGTTTCAGTAGTGTGTGTGAGAGCTAAAATTTCAGTTGTGTGTGTGTGAGAGCGTTTCAGTAGTGTGTGTGAGAGCGTTTCAGTAGTGTGTGTGAGAGCTAAAATTTCAGTTGTGTGTGTGTGAGAGTGTTTCAGTAGTGTGTGTGAGAGCGTTTCAGTAGTGTGTGTGAGAGCTAAAATTTCAGTTGTGTGTGTGTGAGAGCGTTTCAGTAGTGTGTGTGAGAGCGTTTCAGTAGTGTGTGTGAGAGCTAAAATTTCAGTTGTGTGTGTGTGAGAGCGTTTCAGTAGTGTGTGTGAGAGCGTTTCAGTAGTGTGTGTGAGAGCTAAAATTTCAGTTGTGTGTGTGTGAGAGCGTTTCAGTAGTGTGTGTGAGAGCGTTTCAGTAGTGTGTGTGAGAGCTAAAATTTCAGTTGTGTGTGTGTGAGAGCGTTTCAGTAGTGTGTGTGAGAGCGTTTCAGTAGTGTGTGTGAGAGCTAAAATTTCAGTAGTGTGTGTGAGAGCGTTTCAGTAATAATGTCCCTTAAGGCACCTCATAACTTACTGCATTACTTTAAAGAAAACTGCTCTGTGTAGTATATTAAGGAATATCGATAATCGAATTGGAAATGCTAAATTCTTATTAATCCCAATGCCTTCTCCCCCTTTCAAACTAATAGTAGCATTTAAATATTGCTGTCATGAAGTGATTTATAGTTTTATACTAAAACAGAGTATCAATACCTGTATGTTCACTAGTCGACTCTCTAGCATCTCCTGGTTGGGATCTTCTGATTCCCAGCATTCCCTGCCATTGTGGGATGGGATGGGCCGGGCTTGGCCTTCATCCTCATAGACTGTCCATTTGGTTAGCTTCTCCACTGTCTGATGGGGCAACATGTTCTCAGCGCACAACCAGTCCTGAGCCCACACAGAAAAAGATTGACAACTAAGCTTGAAAGATGTATTGTCTTGAGCATAGCTTGAGAGAAGTACACATATTGAATGCTATTGTTGCTGCGTGCAATGATAGCACTCCCTTAATTGTTAGTTTACCAAGATTTTACACATGTTAACCATCTTAGCATCAACGTGATTACAGGCTACAGTTACAGTTAGCTACACATCTATTTATGTATGAAAATTTTTCCCTTATTTGTTTTATCCAAATGTAAATCTTGGCCTTACAAAAAGCCTTTAATACCTAAATAAATGTATTTCACATTTTCTAGCCACATATTAAACAATGCTTGTTTAAAAGTCCACTAACAAAAATGTAACCCCTACCTGAGGCTTTCCACTCATCCGTGGGTTCCCAGTCCAATGTACCTTTGGTTTGGAGATAGAACATATTCTCCCCTCACCCATCAGATGAGCTACTTCCTTGTCTGCTTCTTCTTCACACAAAGACCGGACACCTGATCTCTCTGCACTGGACTCTCCATTTGGAAATGGTCGAGTGGCAGAAGTGGGCATTGAAGCTAAACTACCTCTTTGTTCTTCTTGTCCTGAGGCCTGTGTTGGACCACCCAGTGACAAGGACATCTTGGTTATGTTGATTTGAGAGGTGTTCACCTTCCCTCTTGCAGCTTCGAACATATTGACTCTATCTTGATTGCCTTTGCTGTTTCTGTCTTCAGCGGTGGACTCATTGAGTCCAGAACTGCTTTTAGGCTCATGTTGAACTGATGTTAATCCTCCAGACAAGGGTTTCTTGATGCACTTTACGACATTTAGATCTGGTTTGACAGGGAGCACAGACTTGACACCTGGCTTTGGAGGTCTGAGCTCTGGGGTTGTGGCTTCTGCTGGTAGAATTGCTGGAGTAGAAGTTTGAAGATCTGCCTTAGGTGCTTCTGTTATATTTTCCTTGCTTAGTTTATTCATTGTCGGGAGTACAACAGCATATCTGGCTTCTACAACTTTCTCCCCACCTAGGACTGTTTCTTCTGTTCCTTCCTTGTCCGTACCCTGGAAGGTTGCTCTCTCTTCAACAATTTTGTTCTCAGTGGAGCTCTTGCTTTTCCTGTTAGCCAGGTTGGCTTTACTGGCAACTCCTACAGCCATCTTTTGTTTGAAAATATTCCCCTTAGATTTTCTTAGGCCATGTTTTTGGTTTATGGCTTGAATTGAGAGCCAGCGAGAAATCCCAATTGCTTTAGTCCAAGCAGAAAGATTTTTTCTCCAGTTTAACCCCTGTGGCATTTTCTTTTGAATCCAGCCAGACAGCCTGCACAAACTCTTCATACCCTTTTCCCGTGCGATCAAATGGTCATTAAAATTATTGAACCCCCCATCAGTTGTGCGTGTAACTGTTTCTTCTTTATCAGGCTTTGCCAAAATCGTGGTTGCTTTGCGTTGGAGAGATAATGTCTTGACTTTCCCCAAGAGCAACATCCGTGACTTCCTGTTAATGACACTCTGGCCCTGCTGCTCTTCTGGATCCAGAATGGTTTTGAGTTCTTCAATTCTGGCTTTGGGAAGCATGATTAGATCAACTTCTACGGAAGAATCTCTCCCTCTGATATTTTTTACTTTATTTGTTAACTGGGTCTCACTTTTTGCTGGGTCAGTCCTGATAAGAGAAATACCCTTTGGAGGCTGAACCCCTTCTGTTGTGGAACGAGATTTGTACTCTTTTTGTGGCTTCTTTTTCTTCTCCTTTTCTTCCTTGGCTTCCTTTTCCAACCTTAGCTTCTCTGCTTTGGCCCGTTGTTTTTCTGTCTTTGCAGCCTGCTGATCCTTTGTCTTTTTAAACATCTTGTATTTCAATCCTTGAGCAGGCTTAGCGGGAGTGTTTCTGTGTTGTCTGACGACTTTATCAGCAGTTGGTTTTTTAGACCTTTCCCCCCAGGTTATCTTCTTGTCTGCAAATCTGTCATGGTTGATAGTTTCACATAGATAACCTCCCTGCTCGTCTTCTTCTTGTTTTTGTTCCTCTTCTTTTCTCCCCTCTTTTTCTTCTTGGTCCTTAGACTCACTTCTGGTGGATTCACCTTCGTCCTTGTCTAATTGTTTTTTTGCTGACTGTTCTGTATCTCTTTGAGTATTCAACACCTCAGATCGCTCACTACTTTCCTCACTAGCCTGCATCTTAACTGGCTCATCATCGCTACTCTGTTCCTCCGCCTCCTCATTATTACTAATTTCGTGTACCGATGCCTCCATTGAGCTCCCTGCATACCCTCTCTTTCTCAGGCTTAGTGTGGAACCCATTATTAATCCTATTTTGAATGGCTGGGAATACTTTTGGTGAATGTTTGGTCATCTTTTTTTTCCCACCTGTAAAGTCATTATCGTTCTTGTGTTGTGCATGCAATTTTCCATGTCCTGTTTTTTTATTTTCTTCCTCTGTATGATGCTCCATTTCATTGGAGCCTCTTCTGCTTTGAACTGCTTTCATTCTTACATTTCTTTTAGTTTCATTGGACTTTCCATCCTTTAGTGTTAATAAAATCCATTTTCTTTCTTGAGGAGACTGACTTGTTTTAGAACTATTCTGTCTCACATTTATTCATAGAATTTTGTTTGTTTTTGTCTTTGTCTTCTGTTTCATGGAATCCGTTCTAGCTTGGGATTCAAGTTGTAGTATGCAATCAGTTCTTCAGAGTTGAACTAACCTACAAAGTATTTTAAAAAAAATGGTTTTTTTGTCATTAAAGTTTTCATTTGGAAAATTGAGACTGCAAAAAGAAAGGTAAGAGGTAAAGCCTTACACATTAAATCAAAATCTAAAAAATTAAATAAATATAGATGACTAGATTATCGAGTAACATAGCTGTCAAATTGAGTGAAACCAGGTCCTTGACTTCATCTTTCACTATTGAGACCATATTTCAGGATTTAAGTCCCTGATCCTTTCGACTTACTTGACATTCCTGAGCTAACTTTGTGGGCTAGAATTAATCTTCAGGATAAGGATAACACACAAGGAAGGAAAGTCCATTCAAAGAGGCTATAAATCTTTTCCAAGTTTGATGACAGTAACAGTAAACAGCAGATTTTGTCTGCGCCTTCAGCCTAGATGTGGCTCTATACCCAGTGTCCCTGGGGGTAAAAGCACAGAGCTCATTTCAGTGTAATATAGCTTACCAGGCTTCTCAGATGAAACCAAGGCATAGCTGGGGGGGCCGCAAAGTCCTCTCGCTTTTCCTCAAGAACTAGTGTTACTGATCGAAATATGTGCTGTGCTCAGGAGGAGAGCTGACACACAAATATCCCACCCACTAAAATTAAACCAAGGGCAGAGAGCCACATATGTAATATACACCCAACAACATTGTATGCCTGTGACACAACAATGACAAAGTTGAACTGCTTGCAGTAAAGTGCAGCCACACAAACACAGAAGGCCTTCTGAATTATTTAGTTCTACCTGGCTGATCAGAGCACTGTGCTGCCATTCATATGGACATCTGCTAAATGGTTGGGAGGAAAGGTGAGAAGTGCTGTTTCAAGTGCTCAATGCAGTTTTAGAGATATAAAAGTGAACTACAGCACAGTAACTACTTGGGCTAGTAATAAGTTCGTAAGGAGCCAAAGTGTTGAGCAGCAATAATGACTCAGACACAAGAATAACTGTTGAGTAGCAACTCTTATATTGTTACAATGCATAAAAAAGATTGTCTAATCTGTACAGAAAGAGTACAAAATAATCAAATTGACTCTAATTATCAGAAATAACATGAATAGTGTGCACACTTAAATGAAATAAAAGTGTCCGTTAGGGCCTTTAAAGAATTGTTTCGGTAACACCTGACTTCACTTCCTGATCTTTGTAAGTGCAGTGTGAACATATGTGTGAGTGTGTACGTGTGCATCTTCTTCATGGTGATTTTCCTCAAAGTGGTTGACTCAACATCTGTTATGACCAGAAGCTCGTCCTGGTCCTCGGACTTTCCTGTTCTCTCTAAACACCTAACCTATAACCCAGGTCTATTATCATATTAAGAACTATTTAAAGTTTAAATTAAATATCAAAATATTGCATCAAGATGTAAGATATCTTAGCTGTACAACATGCATGAAATATGAGAACTAAACATTCAAGTACTCACATATTTCTCTTTTCAGTAATACTGATGGTGAGTAACCATTAACATTCAAAATTTCATACATCACAGCCACATCAAAACCATGTGCAAATAAAACAACAAAGTACACATGCTGAGTTCGGTTTAGAGGTATCAAAGTATCGAGCTTAATTTCTCTAACACTATAGGTCTGCACCAAAAATTACCCCCAGTTACGTTAGACTCACAGTAGAAATGAAATAAATTCTTTCAATAATTTGCATATTACAAAATAGAACATTATTTTACTCTCTTCATCTGATTTTTTTAAATTAGCATCATTAAACTGGCAACAGGAAAATAAAAAGACTCACTCTTTTATATTTAAATCAGCATAAAATAAAAGACACTGTTCGGAAACACTGCACAATTATTGTGGAGAGAAATAGGACCCAAGTGCAGACACAGATAACCAGCTTAACTGAGACTTAACTTTTGCCTTCATTTTGCGTGTGTTTATTTTATCTGAAAAATTAAAAAACTTAAAATGTCTTAACAAAACATTTGCTTTTCATAATATACATGTCATTAAATAATTTTATTTTTAAAATAATCTTAAAATGTTATCCTACAAAATGTGCAGCAATTTAATTTATTTGTTCTTTTTAGGTGATAGTATGTAGGACCCAGGACGACCGTATACCTGCATCTCTACCAACTTGCGTCTCAGTTTCTGTGCACTCCAGCCTCTTCTGTTCCATGTGAGAGGATTTTCTCTTAGGCAGGAGAAATTATCTCCAAGAAAACAAACAGACTCAGCCATCGCATAGCGGAACAAATTACTTGCATGCATATCCTTAAATGCATGCAAGTAAAGTAAATGTTTTTACTTTACAAGTTCATAAGCATTTCCCCTTTCCAGTTCACAATCAGTTCTACGCCCAGGTTTAAAAATGTGTATAAGAAAATTGGCCTAATATAATATTATTTATAAAAACACTTTCCAGCGGTTAATTGCATAACTACCTTGAGGCAGGACCTCACAACAGAAGCACACTCCATAATGTGTTGTACATTATTATATGTATATTATATGTATTTTTCATCTATTGTATTTACCAACATCAAGGAGTCAAAGCAAAGAAAGACCAAATCATGGCCCATGTTTAAACAAGGAATGTTTATTGATCAAATTTTTTTGTTAAGCAATTAAACATAATTTTTCACCCCCAAAAATTACATTTTCAAAGCAACACAAAGATGGCCCAACATCAGACCGGATTGTGAACTCCACTCTGTGGAGTGGGCAGTCATAATGAAGCAGTACACTTTAATTTGTAGCTTCAAGCTGTTCTTTATATTTTTGGCCACCAGATGTCCCCAGAGATGACTGTGTTGAAAAGCTTCAAGTAATGAAGCTTCAACACAAGCTTTAATGCTTCAACACAAGCTTTAATGCTTCAACACAAGCTTTAATGCTTCAACACAAGCTTTAATGCTTCAGAAAGCTTTGTTTGACCATCACCATGCAAAAGTAATACAAAGGAGCCAAAAACCTGAGTGGAGACATGGAACATAAATGGTCTATATTTGTATAGCGCTTTTACTAGTATAGCGCTTTTACTATTCCCCCCTAGGGACCCCAAAGCGGTTTACACACCCAGTCATCCACCCATTCACACACTGGTGGAGGCAAGCTACAGTTGCAGCTGCCCTGGGGCAGACTGACAGAAGCGAGGCTGCCAGATCGCGCCATCGGCCCTTCTGGCCAACACCAATAGGTGAAGTGTCTTGCCCAAGGACACAACGACCGAGACTGTCCGAGCCGGGGCTCGAACCGGCAACCTTCCGATTACAAGGCGAACTCCCAACTCTTGAGCCACGGTCGACCATTTTTACAACACCCTCAGGTCTCAGGAAGAAAGTCGTCAGGTCTCAGACAAAAAAATGTCAGGTCTCAGGTGTCAGGCAAACATTCATCAGGTCTCAGGGGGAAAAAAAACAGGTCTCAGACTAAAAGCTGGATCCATAAGTTAAAGTTTTGCGTTATTTTCTTGAAATTTCGAGTTATTACTTCAAAATTTAGGAAAAACTTGAAATTTTGAGTTACGGATCCTTTTATTCATCTTTTACTTGGAGAAATGACATGGATGATAAGCAGACAAACCAGCAACACACAGAGAAGGACAAAAGGCTTAAATACATAGAGGGATAACGAGGGAAGAAACAGTAGGGAAACACAGCTGGGAGTAGTCAAACGGCCCAGGACCGTAACAATTATCCACTTTAGTTCACTCTCATAACTTTAATATTACCACTACTCTCTTTAGCACACAGTGAACCGACAGGAAAAATAGCTTCAGAGCAGCTACAGGAAAATGTTTCTCACAGTTGCTTTGTGTTTCAAAGCCGAACACACCAGTATCAGAACAGCAGCAGCTCTCCAGCTGGATAGTAAGTGGTAAGCCTGTGCTAGCATTAGCATGGACAAGGACGGTAAGAATCTTCAAGTTTTTGACATTAGTTCTCTCCTTCATTCACTCACTCAGCTCCAGGCTTCCAGTAGGTAAGTAGGCTGGCTTTCTGTTTTTTTCTTGTCCCACAGTTTAACTCTGGGTTTTCCCCTTTTTGTTCTCTGTGTTTCTAGGTCTTCTTTTCAGTAGTTGCCTTCACTACCATGGCTGAGATCAGAAAGAAACCCAGGAGAATCACGTGCCTTCACCTCACCTCCCAGTTGACAGGCTGAATGTAGGCTTTGATTGGCTGTTGAGAGCTAGGCAACACCATGTGGGGTGAACTGAGCAGTGCATTCGATTGCGATAGGAACTGTAACACTTGAGGTAAACAAGTAAAATAAAGAAAATAAATACTGTCTCTTCTTTTATCTTTTGTGTCATCTAATTGTGTTTTTTCCATCTGGGTTACATTAACAATATGAGCTGATGGACAGGATGAGAAAGAGCACGGTGAGAAACAGGTTCCTCTACGTGCTATACGTGTAGAGGAACCTACCCAGGATGGAATTAATCCGACATTCCATTATGAAATTACAGAATTTCAGCTGTTGCATGTCCCAGTAAGTTATAGAGAAAACAGATATTTTATCTCAAAGATTTTACAAAGTCATAATTCATGATTATTCACTGTTGTTATACATTATTAACCTGTTTGTTATATGTAATAATCAGTTAGAAATTGTGTTTTCATGTCATTTTAAGGTAAAATGATTACTTAAATGCAAAATGTTGGCCTTTTATTAATAGTGTAAGGTTTGTATTGTAATGTATATAATCGCACAATTTATATTTAATATTAAATTGAACAGCTGATGGGACACAATGACTCTTACTTAAAACAGAGGGGGGCTGGCAATGCTGCAGTCTGCATTTCAGTTGATCAGCCAAACAATACTGACAAGCTACTGGGAATCTGTAGCAGCACCCAAGAAATGAATAATGTATATATGCAGGAGCCAAACACCAGGAGTCTCCATCACCTCAGACTAGTTGTTCTCCTTCTTGCTGGACCAGGCCCTGGACCTGGACCAGCAACCTGGTGGTGTCAGTCAGCATCCTCCTTGGCTATAGACTAAGGATGAGGTGACTTGCAGTCCTTGTCCAATCTTCTTAGACTTCCATGAGGAAGCAGGGTTTCTTCCAGGGTTGCTCCAGACCCCAGCCAGAGACTGAACCCAAGCCTACAACTGCTGTGATTACTTACTTACTTTTCTAAACCCGACATATCAGAGGAAAGGGAGGGATCAGAGGGAAACTCGGGCTGACCAGTACTTCCTCCCTCTACCTGTCTTACACACACTTCAAGTGGTGTTCAGGACATGCAGGCAGGACATGGAGACAGGTAGTCTTTGACATCCTTAAAGATGGGACCAGAACAGGCACTGGAGAAAAGAGATGGTGCAGTTCTTACCAGGGTGGCAGGTATACCTGGTGGTCTGGGCACCGTGTATTACTTGGAAGGTACAAAAAGATGGTTAGGTGGACCGATACCTTGGTCTTGGTTGTCACACTGGAGAATCCTGATCAGTGATCACTGAGTAAGCGAAGCACCTGAAAACAAATCTACTGCACAATCGTAGGGACAATGAGGTGGGAGAGAGAGCCTTTTCTGAATACTAAGTAATTATAAACAGCAATACCTGAAGACAGATCCGAGGTGTCAGATGGCTGAAGGAGACAAACACGATTTTAAACAGTGCTGGTGACAGAAATTGTTCCAACCTAAGATGCTATTATGGGTCCAGTAAATGTGGACCCATAACCAGCTTGCTTGACCTACAACAAGTGGGGGGTTCCAGGGGCTTCAGAAATGTACAATTGAATGTGAGAGACTACTCTGTGAGCGATGTCAGAGAGGTGAGTTCAAACCACTGCCAAACCACCCCCCAGCCTGTGCTTCAACGATTCTGATAGTTAGTATGACTCGGGGACGTTGATTCATTTAAGCTAACATAATGATCCTGCTGTAACCAGGTTTGTGATTTTTTTTAATGTTTAAGTCGTATTTTGCTGGTTTCACATTTAAGTTAAGTAAGTCTGTTTGGGAGCTGACAGTTTCTAAGTGGATGGGGTTTTGAGGGGATAACAGGAGGTGTGAAGCTGCAGAGAGGCGTGTAAGACTGAAACTCTGCTTCCTGGTCCCAACTCTGGATAGTCACGTTTTGGGGGCTTTAATAAATTTGGCCAGATTTCTAGAAATGAGAGCTGCTCCATCCAAAGTGGGATGCATGCCGTGTCTCCTAACAAAACCAGGTTTCCTCCAGAAAGTTTCTCAAGTATCTATAAAGCCCACATCGTTTTGGGGACACCGCTTAGACAGCCAGCAATTTAAGGAGGACATGCGGCTAAACAAACTACAGAGTACGACATTGTTTTGGCAAAGTTAAGCACCAATTCAGTAATAATTTCAGTGACCTTCGATTGACATAACCAGGTGTCATTACTGCCGATGTGAATGATAATTTTACTGAATTTATGTTTACCCTTAGCCAGCAGTTTAAAATTTAAAGGTAAAAAACTTGGGCGTGTGGCTTGGTAGAGCTCTCCTTCAAGTCTCATGTAAAAGAGACAACAAAGACTGTCTTTTATCACCTAAGGAATAAATCAGACAAGTTTTATCACTTGGCAGTGCAGAGATTGTTGTCCATGAATTTGTGCCTTTGTGCTTGATTACTGTAATGCTCTCCCTACTGGGTTACGGAAGAAAAGTTTTAGAGGTTTACAGATGGTACAAAATGCAGATGCTCACATTTTAACCAAAACTGGGAATTTTGAGCACATTATCCAGTACTGAAATCTCTTCACTGGTTGCCTTGCCAGATTTAAGCAGATTCTAAGGTCCTGTTGCTCACCTACAAGGTATTAAATGGTTTGGCGCCTTCATATTTCTCTGACCTTTTGTACCTCTATGTTCCATCCTGTGCTCTCCGATCTCAGGATACTGGCCTTCTAAAGGTTCCTAAAACCAGAAGAAAAACTACTAGGGAGCCTGCTTTTTTTTTTTTTTTGTGGAACAACCTCGCTCAAGATATTAGGCAGGCATGCTTTGTGGTTTTCAAATCCAAGTGTTAAACTTGTTCCCCCTGTCCTACATGTATTAATTCTATGCCTCAAGTTTTTCCTGGTTCTTATTGCTTTTCCCTTTTGCTTTATCAGTTTTTAAACTGTATTGTTTTTATTATTTGTATATATATATTTTTATCTTCAAATACTTGTTCAGCACTTTGTTTGAAAGTGCTTTATAGATAAAGTTTTTATTATTATCAACACTTGGATCACGCAGGACAGCTGATTCCTCCTTTATTGTATAGATTTTACCAGAGATAGTTATGCTCTGCAAGTACATAACACTGTAGCTAGGCTTTTTAGAGGAAACGATACCAAAAAGGAGTACTGAGCTTTGGCAGTTCATGAGGGTCAAATAATGGGTTCTGAGTTGACATGTGGTCTCTGAACCAAGCACACATAGACTTGAAGACTTGGGGACACTCACAATCAAGTATTGCATTGCAGCATAGTCATTTTGTGCTATGTTAAAAAAAATAAAAAAATGGAGATACTGTGCAGAAAAAAAAAGAGCCAGACAGTCATTCTTTGAAAAAACAATTTTATCCTAGAAAACTGTAGTGTAAAGTTATTTTAAAAAAATTAGCGTTCTTTCACTACAAAAATAGATTCTAGACTGATGCTAAAACACCCAGCATTGTGAGAGATAGTACCAAAATATTTCCTTGTGTGATCTAAATAGCAGCCAACCCCAGTTACAACAGATCCACAGGTAAAGAGTCATTTATATATTAAAAATATTTCAGCACAATAGTTTATAATTACATTCCTAAATTACAGTATTTATTACCTGCAAAAGCAAAATATTAAAATCAGAACATGCACAAAAATTGCAGTAGTGCATCAGTACCTATGCGTGGTGTAAAGAATGTGTAATGCTAATTAAATGATAAGTCAAAATAACACACGCACACACATCAATCATCTCAGGCATTACTGAACATGTTCCACTGATTTTCTGAATAGCATGGAAGCTCATTAACATAAAAAAAAAAAAAAAAACACTAAAAGTTAAAATCATGCCAACTTTGTCGATATAAATTTAAAAAGTTAAGACATGAAAAAATATAAAGACTATGCATGAAGTGAAAACGCATGATTTGTGTTACATCAATGTTGTATAAACAAACAAAACCAACAAAGAACCCCAAACGAATTAAAATAGTGTCACCTAATTCAGACTGAAACGCGCGTTTCCTCTGCGTTTCAGTGTCTCAAGAATTTGTCAAGTTTTTGTTACAGCAACTTGTTAATTTAACACTTTATAATTTTGGACACAACATGTTTTTGCAGGTAGAAATGGGCTTTCCTACAACAAATCACAAATCTAAACTACACAAAATATTTATCAATGTTATTTAAAATCATCCCCCAAATTTCTTCTTCATGTCTCTATGAGGAGATGAAGGCCAGTAAGATATACAGCAGAGTACAGTGACTAGATGGTGATGCTGGTAGTGATAAAGGCCATTAGAACATCAAGTGAATTTAAACAAACAGTTTTATACCAAACAAAACAGCTCAGTAGCTTC
The DNA here is from genome assembly GCF_041146795.1 of Maylandia zebra. Classification (NCBI taxonomy): domain Eukaryota; kingdom Metazoa; phylum Chordata; class Actinopteri; order Cichliformes; family Cichlidae; genus Maylandia; species Maylandia zebra. The sequence goes on along the minus strand of NC_135174.1, from coordinate 3,112,890 downwards.
CATGTCAGATGTAGAAGGCTGATTTGAAGGGATCCGGTCACACGCCAGTAATGTGCCTCATCCAGCTTTGGGTTTAAATGGGTGTGGCCATGCTATGGCAGCAGTGTATGGTCCTTAGGCACATGTGGTGTCACTTCCTTCACATTCTTTGCACCATTACTGAGCCAAAGCCCTAGATGTTCAGAAAGCACTTCTGACAAGAGCCTATTGGTGTCTCTATGAAGGGGCCAGTGTGAGCGCAGCATCAGTAAATGGCGGGATGGGTAAGTCTTTGAGGAGAGGGGTCAGGTGTCAGTAGTGTCAGCTAAAATGGAGGCAAGATCTGTTGCTTAGGTCCATTTTAGACATATCAACATGTCGGTTCTCTGTAAAGATATAGCACAAAAACACCATGAACCAACAGATGTGGATTCAAAAATTGATTGCATGTTTTGCATTTGTAGGAAAGAAAGTGCTACAAAGTCTCACCTCAGCTGTTGAGATAGGCTCCTCACGCTACAGCACTTTTCACATTATTCTCCAGGAATGACCTTTGACAAACAGAAAACAGAATCCATTAACACGATCGGTTACAATTGTCCAACTTCATGTTCACCTTTAAAAACCCAAGAGCTATAATCTCAGCATTTTAAAAGTTTATGATACAATTAGAAAAAGACTGAGCAAGTACAGCTTGTTTGCAAGGCTTACTAGGCAAAAGCCTCTTCTCGCTATAAGGAACATAGAACCGTGCCTTAGATTTGCAAGGTTATATTTAAATAAACCACAAGACTTTCAAAAATGATTTGGATGATTGAGATTGAAGTAAAGATGTATGGTCAAAATGCACAGTGTGATGTTTGTCGTTAATATTGGAGAAATGTTAGAAGAATTTCTGGGTTGAATGAGTTCAATTTTCTCGTAACATATCAAGTGAAAATCTGCAAGAAAAAAATGTTGGTAGCTTTTTAAGCCAAAGAATTACGTCAGTTTACTTTTAAAGGTTAATTGGGAAAAATATTAATGGATTCAGAGTTCTGGGATTAACACCAGCATCACAGTAACAACACAGACTGAAGTTGCTCAGTACATTTCCCCCCCCGGAGGTGCACGCTGCAAACACTTCTTACAAGCAGATCTAGCTGCACACTGCAGTCATTTTTCCAGCCTGAGAATGGCACAACATCTTTTTTTTCCTTGTGTAATTTTTGTACAACTACAAAGAATGTGTTTGTGATACTTGCATTTGATCTCCTTCTAGTGACTTCTGGATCTCCTGAAGTACTTCTGAAAAGAAAAAAACAAAACACAAAAAAACAACTGTAACCAACTATTGCTTTTAACAACACCACACTTTGTCATGACTTTGAGCGTTAGCTCAGTCACAACAAGCCAGCTCACTGGGGAAAAAATGAAGTTGTATCAGTCATGTGCTTGTATATGGTTCTCAGACATGTAATTTGGATGTTTCAAATGACAATGTGAGTAAGAGGCTGCAGGACCAGCTCAAAAAGGTAGCGTATAATTCAATTACAACTGAAGCCAGATTTCCTTTGAACAACTACAATGTCTGAGGGACATGCTATTTGACCTTCCAGGTCTATATTTCAGGATATTCTCCTGCCTTTGTACTCACTCTCATCATTCAGCAAAGCATGCTCCATAACATGTTTAGCTGCATTTTCTGCAATAGATGGCATGTCAACACAGTCAGCCATAGACAAGGTACGTGTAAAAACAGACAGCACATTTAGCATAGCACAGAATTATAAAACACCACAGAACACAGAACACACACTCATGTGGCACATGCACATTTACTTACAATGATATTATTTGTTTTTAATTGTTTTACCTGCATCCTCACCATCATGTTTGGCTCTGAAAGGACAGAGAAGACAGAAAGTAATGACAGCTCATTCTTAGGGATGTCAAAACATATCAATTATTGTAATATGTAAAACATGTAATATTAATATCCTGTTAAAATATTCGTTAAAAGGGGACAATGAACTGGAAGTAAAATGAGTACATTTTGCTGATATAGCCATACTGGCTGATTTCGATCTACAGTCACTGGAAGGTTGATGTCACTTGTAAACATTAAGAGAAAATAAAAGACAAAAACAGCATAACTGACTATATTGGAGCTAGTGATTTATACATTGGGAGGAGGAGGCAAAATATGTTAGAATAATAATAATAATGGATTGGATTTATATAGCACTTTTCAAGGCACCCAAAGCACTTTACAATCCCACTATTCATTCACTCTCACATTCACACACTGGTGGAGGCAACCACTCAACTATGCGCTTTAGTTGAGCGGTTTTACTTTTCCAGGTGCTGAGGCACGCCTGAGTCAGGACTGTCGGCATCTCTCAGCCTCACGCATTATTTTGGACATTCTATGTCCCAAGAGTGAGTTTCACCAACCAGGGATCAGAACGTCAGACAGCCACTTTGACGGCCATCAAATCCACCAGACCAGACCGCTGTGTCTTTTCCTCTTTTTTATAAATGCAATTTGCACTTCTGTGTTACACAATATCAGTCTTGCGTCTACCTTTTTTAGCTAACTTCATTTTTACTTTTCTTTCTATCTACACACTCTGCACACATCAGTGAGATTTCTATCTAATGTTTATTATTTCTTCACCAGGGTCAGTCTTTACAATCTTTCACTCTCTTTTATATACTATTTGGCATTGTTACAATGATTTTACTCCCATTTAACATGGAAGTTGTAACTACCAGCATCATCTAACAACCTGGCTTAAATTGCCCTACAGCAAACTTTTGTATTCAGCAAACACCAACATGATGAAAACAAGGAAACCTATGAGTACCTATGAGTAGATGAAGCTCCATCTGGCTGTGACTGGTGTTGGTTGGAGCAGCCAGAATGAAGTGGAGCCTCCACCAGACAACGAGGCTCCACAACACAGCGGGTCGACAAAGAGAATCTTTCAAACTCAGACGGGGAGATCAGGTAGAAGCCTGAGGGAGAACAACAGCACACAGGAGCTTAGTGAAAGTGGCAAGCGGGGTGGGGGTGGGGGGACCTATGAATGTAGATAAGTGCACTGGCAAAATGACTGTCCATTGAACAACAACAGCAACAAAAAAACATGACAAAAATCACATTTTAGGAAGAAAATCTCACTTCTAAAAACTCGTGGCAGCAGTTACTGAACAGCATGGATGTAAGCGGCATGAGGGTTCTTTCCATTTAAAACCAACAAACATACAAACGAAACAATCCAGTTTTCATAATAATCTGACAGTAAATGGATCTTTTAATCTGATTAATTTATCCCACAATACAAGTCTGTCGGCATGTACTAACACAAATCACAAAATATACAAATTGTAACCCCAGTTTAGCACCATGAAGCCAGTACTTTTTCTGCGAGCGAAATCAAAGTCGTTCTAAAATCAGGTCTTGTTGTACAGGCATCTTGAAACACCTCACATTCCTTATTTGGGCAGTTATTTTGAAGCGTGTGTCTAAATTTTTTTTAAAAGCTGCTTTAGAAATTGCTGTTGCAAAACACTAACACATATTTTAACTCTGAATTCTCTGACTGTCACATGTTTCTTTAGCTCTTTGTGGAAAGTCAGCAACTTGTTACTGATCCCCATCTCTTCAAATGGCTATTAAGGCTAAAGACTTTAGGCTAGAACAAAGACATACATGACTTCTGAAAACTGCTTCTAGAAGGTCGAGCTAGAGACACATCTGTATTGTTGATGTTGTATTCTAAAGAGAATGTATTTAGAGCCCCAGTAAAACAGAGGAAGAAACGTGTGCGCAGGTGTCTCTATACCTTGGCCGTGCTTGGTGAAAACACAAGAAGCGATTCCACTGACGTCCTCTCGGCGGATGCAGGGGTAATGTACCTGCATCTTGACGTGTGGCAGTGACACCACGTGAACATCGCCCTGATTAGTCAGGACCAACAAGCCGCTTTCACCATAGTCCTCTGTCCGACTGCTGCCAAACCAGGCCATGCCTACCCGTCGCACTCGAGAGCCATCAACAGCAGTCAGCTTTAATTTCATCTTAGCACTAACTTTTGGCAGCGTGAAAACCTGAACACACAAAACAAATGCATTGGAATAGAGTTTACAAAATTTTAAGAGGATTGAATATTTCTATCCTACACCTCAATAAATAACAGCAATTGTACCGATATTAAAAATTGTGAGCCTAGACCACATAAATGGCATTCTCTTTAGAGCATAGAACAAGCTAAGACACAACAATGCTCAACAAGTGACATGAACCAATAGTAACTGATTTAATTGTTATTTTTGAGGGCTGTAATCTACAGGTCTTTAAAAATACTACCTGAAAACATAATACTTTTAGAAAAATTTACAAGAAACAAGACATTTTAAGACCACCTTTTCTTTGATATTAACTTTTTAAGACATCTTAATGACCCACTGCAACCCTAGTGCTCCAAGTCTAACCTTAAACTGTTCCTCAGACACGACCAGGAGGTGGTGTGAGCCCTGCATATCAGGTGCGCGAGCCAGGTCGTGAGCCACCTCCAGGGGCTCAGGGAGAGGAGCCCCATGTCCATCTAACACCACAATACCAACAACAGGAGCGCGGTGCATCAGCTGAATCTCCTTGGCTGAAAATAAAGGACGCAAATCAGAGACAACTTTACAAGAGGAGGGCAGAGCTGAGAGATCAGGCCACCACAATGTTAAACCTACATAGTTGAGCTGTGACAGGCTCATCTGCTCTATGCTCGACAGAAGGAAGGCGAAGCATGTAGGCAAACACACAGCCACCATTGGTCCCTGCCCATAGGGAGGGTGTGTTATGTGAACCTACAAGAAAATGAGGAGAAACGTAAGGAAATGGAAACAACCCAAAGTTCTGCCCACTATTCATTTCTGTAGCAAGTGCTGTTTACGTACTATAGTACACGTTTAACACGCCAACTCACTGTCAGAGAGGAAGGTGTCAGCAAAGTAGAGCGTCCGTACTAGGCCAGTGAAAGAGTCGTCTGAAGAGCGAGCTTCAATTTTCCTCTGGACGGGAGCCAGCTCCATCTCTGCCAATTCAGCCTCCAGACGAGCATTTGCCTCTTGGAGCTGCTTAGGCAGATATCAATATATATAACACATGCGACAACGGAGAAACACGGAACAGATAGCAGAGTCCTTTTTATGATTCTACCTTAGTAGCAGTGTTAACATGTTGTTTTCTTAGAGAGACTCTGCTACGTCTGATTCGTCTAAAGGATTGTCGCAGGGATTTCTTTATGCTCTTCACTCTGGACAGAGGACCCTCCATGGCCAGCTGATCGCTGGGGTTTAGTGTGCACCTAAAAGTTTGAAAACACAATGTGAGCACATATGATATGCAGACAGCTGCACAAATACTTTGCTTACTCCTAAAATGTAACAAACAAAGACACAACAAGGCTACAGTTTTTCTCATAACATGTACGGTGACTTGAGCATGAGTGACTGATATATTAGGTTGGAATATCCACCTAGGTAAATATTATATCCCTATATCACTTGTACTGTGTTAAAACTGAAGATTTCCTTTGAACATGATGGATGACAGCTGGGACCTGGGCCTGATGCATGAGTGATAACTGATGGATCACTGGGTGGTATCTGGGCTGATGCAGTTTCAGGAGTGGGTGGTAGATAGTACTAAGGCCAGCTGCATGAGTCTGCAGGTCAGAGTGACCTGCTGAGAGCCACAGAGGGCAGGTGTGTGTCGCTGTCATGGACTGTCTTGAGTTTGTTTGCGTAACTGTTATTATGATAGCCATTATGGTTTAGATTTGTTTTGGATCAGGTTTTGTCAGGTAGTGGTTGGCACTGTTGCCTCGCAGCAGGAAGGTTTGAATCCACCATCTGGGTGTGTGGCGTTTCCAGAAGACAATAAATGATTTTTTTTTCTCTGTATGTGTTATTGTAGGGTCTACCTTACAATATACAGCCTTGAGGCGACTGTTGTGATTTGACGCTATATAAATAAAATTGAACTGAACTGAATTGAATTTTCTACCCAGTAGTAAACGAATGGTTGTATCAGTTTTAAATTTTGCAAGTTTGAAAGCTTGGTTACATCCAACTTGCTTCTTTGTACTACGAAAGAAAATGATGGCTAAAACACATCCACTAACATGAAACAGATTTCCTGGAAGCTGTAAACACAGTACAGACACATGTTTCACATCTTTCTTAATGCTTCTCCTTACTTGATCAGGACACTGTTCTTCTGTTGGTAGTCATATAACCCAAACCCATGACTGGTGCCAAAGGCTATCAGCTTCCACTCTGAGTGCAGTGTGAGAGCAGTGACCACAGCTGGGGGCTGGCACTGGACAACAGCAAAGGGCTGGAAGCCTGCAGGAAACATCACTGGGTCTTCCTGGATATCCAGCTGAGTGTGGCCCTGTGAAGGAAGACGACTATCAAATGCTGGAATATGTAGTTGACGGTGTAACAATAGAAAGGTTTTATGATAGCCTTCAGAGCACACATAGTAAGCTAGTTATTATTGTAAATGCAGCATTTAAAGCCTTTTTAGATCACCTATTTTTGTATGCTGTATATGTTTCTGGATTCTGCAAAGTCTCAACTTTTGAGTTTTGGCTGCTGCTTATTTCTGGAAGTACAACTGACCTTATTTAGACAAGAGGGTGGATTTCTTAGTTATTAATGCTACTTAGCTTGGTTGCAAAGTTGCATTAATTAAATTTTTCATTCAATCATTTTTGTGCCAGACTGCAAAAACACTTTTTGGGGGAGGCATCTGTAGAGAATGAAAACTCTGTTGGAGACCTAAAACATACGGGTCACGTTACAGTGGCCAGATCCGTCCTTCATAATGTCTACAGCTGCTGCATGTCACTGTAAAAACATAAACAAACATAGCGAGTAATCAGTTCTGTTCTTTACCTTCCATCGAAATCCTTCTTGACCTTGCAGCAAATCCACAACTTTAGCCTCCACGGTTTGCTCTGCTGCCTCGTCATTCAACTCCAACATTAGGATCTGCAAAGTCAAAATAACAGTGGGAATAATCACAATAATGTGATATCAACGTAGGCCTACACACACACACACACCCCACTCAGTCTGCGGACAGTCTTTATCCTTCAAACTTAGACAATAAGGATTGTCTGTAATATTGCATTCACATCTTCTTGTAGAACTTCAAGAGGTACTTTATGCACTCTTAGTTAATCAGCCAAAGAGGGTCCAGTTTTCCAGTTCAGCCATGATCCTATCACACACACAATTGTATGATAAGTTGTACTTGGACCTGGTGACATCACCCCCCTTGAAATGACGTTTTGGCCAACCCTTGGCATAGCATTTGTGTTGTACCTCGTTGATCTCTAGTTGTGAGTAGTTTCTTCCAGCTATTTGAACACTGAGCTACTAGTTGTTTTGCTGTTAGTCTAGATGTTGGGTGTGATTCCATAGGTCCCACATCCACTTCCTGTAACCCCTTCCACTGGGATTCCTTGGTAGTAGCATTCCAACAACCCCATATTCTCATACCTTGTGCACTTATGCCTTCTTGTCTTCTGGTTCCTCAACACTGCCGGTATAGCTTTAGTTACACTTCTCTTGCATATATTCCAAGGTAGGCTTGTGTAGCATGGGGGAGTCTTACTGGATACAAATGACACAGCATGACAACCAACCTGGAGTTTGCCAAAAAGCACCTAAAGGACTCAAAATTCTCTGGTCTTATAAGAGAAAGATTGAACTTTTTAGCCTGTAAGCCAAAGCACTATGCCTGGAGGAAACTAGCCATTACAATCCCTGCACTGAAGCATGGTGGTGGCAGCATGATGCTTTGGTTGAGGGAAAAGAGTGTTTATGAATATAAATAAATTCAACACTGAGCGTGAAAAAACTGACTTCTTAAGCTCTACTACGCCTACATATGCAAGAGGGCGTAAGAATCAACAGAAAAATCTAAATTTCTCTCAAACTTCTACAGAAGGTCAAAGGTCAAGAGCAGGCTTTATCATATATACTGACTTACTAGCAAAGTATAATTCTTAAAACTTAACTCTAACTTGACAAGTAAGAGTTTACCTTACTGATGTAAGTTAAGTGCTTAACTTACTCTACATCAGAGATATGACTTAGCCCAACATGACATAGGTCTGTTGTAAAATTCTCAATAGTCACCTGTCCCGCAGTGCCAGCTACAGTCAGATAACCACTATATTTGCAGAGATGGATCTTCTGGATGCCAAGCCTTGGGTCATCACTGTAGGGGTCAAAACAGCCAACCTAAACAGAAACATGACAAGGGTGAAATTTAGAGTAACACCTCTACTTCCAGCTTTGCCTAATATGCTGCTATGCAAGACCTTGATTAACATTCCTCTTTTACATAAATCTTAAAATAAATAACTGCTGTTAATTTAAAGTAAAATAATGTAAAAAGATTGTTCATCCATCCATCCATTCGCTTCCGCTTATCCTTTTCAGGGTCGCGGGGGGCGCTGGAGCCTATCCCAGCTGTCATAGGGCGAGAGGCAGGGTACACCCTGGACAGGTCGCCAGTCTGTCGCAGGGCCAACACATAGGGACAGACAACCATTCACACTCACATTCACTCGCACATGCACACCTAGTGGCAATTTGGATTATCCAATTAACCTATCCCCACAAGCTGGGCTTGGTTAGTACTTGTAAAAGATTATGTTAATTTTAATGCTAATTAAGATTAATTATAAATTCATTAGCATGGTTGCCTCAGAGCAAGCACGTCCTGGGTTCTAAATAACCATCTGGCCAGAAGCTTACTGTGTGGAGTGCGCTCCTCCCACAGCCCAAAGACATGCACTTAGTGGGGTTATGTATACATAGTTTACTCAGGAATTATTAAAGTATTCTGATTTTAGTGATTCAAAATTGCCCATTGATAATTTTTTTTGCATTTAAGAACACTTTTTCTTTAAAAAAAAAAAAAAAAAAAATTACACACACACACACACACACACACACACACACACACACACACACACACACACACGAATTCTAATATTCTAGTTCTAGTTTTGTTGAGAAATGTTATATGCGGTCAAACTTGGAAACCTTGCCATTTATAAAATGCTAACCAACGAGCAGCTCATTTGGAAAGACCTGTGTTTTTTCTATTTGAATATTTATCATTGCTCATTATTCGATTACTCAACTAATTGATGGAATTTGTGATAGAATACCTGAATAATACTTAAAATAAGTCCCAGTGTCGTGACATTTCTTTATATTCACCTTAAAATATAAATGAAAATGTTCTTTTCTATAGATTAGATTAGAAAAACATACCTTTCTAAATGGAGGCCATTCTCCTTCAGTCCCTTGGTTCATGTTGTCATTGGGGTCAGCATCTGTGTGGAATACTCCAGCTGTGCTCAGCTTGTACATGGGATAGAGACAGACTCCTGATGCATCCCAGAAACGAACTGTGCCATCCTCATGCCTATATACACAGCAGCGTTAGAATAATTTTTACAACTTCAAAAAGACCTTTCAATAAATGTGAATGAAGGCAACCGTACTAACCCCGTGAGGAGCAGATCTCTCTGTGGAGGATCTGGGGCCAGGTTCTGACCTCCTGTTACTGGCCACGGCTGACACGAAGAAAGAAAATTAGTAAGAAAACAGTATGAAAACTTGATGTCCTCAATCATCTTCTTATATTCAAGATGCACCATTCAAGTTATGATGAACAGCCTTTTAGGGGATTCTTTAGAGTCTCATACAGTGGTAACATATCCCATCAGTAATAATATTGGCACTTAATGGGGTGACTGTATAGCCTGTGTTTTTACAGATTCACAGAAAAAGTGAAAACCTGTCATGCAGTCAGAGAAATATAAATATGACGGGACATTATTTTCAATTTACAAAGATTTTTACCTTTTTTGAGTAGTGTGCATTCTGATGCTTTCCAGCAGCGAAGATCCTCTCCCACAGTTTGAGGGGAATGGTGGAGACATGATGTGAGCATGTTATGGCTGAACTATGAAGGGGGACCAAGTAAGGAGTCTGTATGATGGGCCAGCCCTCAGTCTGCAAGTCAATAACTACCAGCTCCTCCTCCACCAGGACAACCAGGGCACTGGGCTCTCCTGCAGGAAGATACACAGCAGCTAATAAACTGAGATCTGGGATACGCTTGTGTCTCTTGTCAAAACTGCTCTCATTTTTCTGGGCTGCTGTGATGAATAAATTACAATTACACAAGAGAGTTATGTTCAAATTTACACAAACCCGTGTCAATTCAAACTGTGGTAACCTTGCCTTATCTGGCAAGTTGTCTTTGGCTACGTTCACACTGCAGGTCTTGATGCTCAATTCCAATTTTTTGATCAAATCCGATGTTTTTGTCTGCTCGTTCACACTACAAATAAAATGTGACAGCAAACGCGCTCTAGTGTGAACCCTCAAGCGCCCGCATGCGCAAAAGAAGACGTCACACACAACGCGCGCTGTTTAGACCCAGAGCAACAGTATTGTTTGACCGATGGCCTTAATATAAAGACTTGTTTCGGACTTTACGTTTCCCAACTTTGCTTTAAGTTATAAAGTTATTTTGTTATTTACAAATGGCCTAATAATGATCCTTATTGCTGTTTTAGAGAGGAGCGGTGGTTCAAAAGATAGTTGGAAATTTCTGTCAGAATCTGCAGATTATACAGTACAAATAAAATGTTCACGTTCCTCCAACGTTGTCTTCCCAACAGTTTCACTAACATCTACACTGGATGGCCAGGAAGCATTCATATGACATGGATATGGGTCGCATAGGGTCAAAAAAGTCAGATTTGATGCGCTTTCGCCCGCAGTGTGAATGTAGCCTTTGTCTGTGTGTGCTGTGGTCAGGTGATCAGAGATTGGGAACACCTGGGTACAGTATTGGTTGGTATAAGAGTACGCTCTACTTGTTCCCTCAGAAAGAGCGATTCCTCTGCTCCTGAGGATCATGTGCTGTAAAACTGTTTTGTTGTTTTTATCCAAATATTTAACTCACCAAGCTAGCTCATATGCAAAATTCCAACCCTACTGACTGACACATCTCATGTTCAGCTCAGTTAATTTCAAATAAAGCCGTTTATTCTTTTACCTGACTAACTACATCACCTACCGTTACTTGTTATCACTTTTTAGCCAATTGTGACATAACAAATAGCACTACATGGTTCAAAGCAATTAACTGATGTCATTCACTTTCTGATAGGCCCAAAAACTCTTGACTGTTATTGAGTGTTATTTTTTTCTAATGGGGGATTTGACATCATTTGTCTTTTCTACATTTGGTTTACGAGTATTCCCCCCAAATAACATCAATATCATGATTAATATGTTTTGGCATTTAAACTGTATTCATTAATGTTTGTTCACTTATTATAACTGCGTCCTTCTACACAGCAACAAAGTAACAAAGTCTAAGTAAGTTAAACACTGAAGCAGTGTTCCCCTGTGTATTTAGTATGTTTGTGCACTCTTTATAGGACCTAACAACATCAGAGACTGGGGAACATAGATCTTCAATGCTGTCAAATACTTTAAGAGTCCCATATTTAAATGTGCTGTAATTTTGTTGCCAGTTTGTTGGTGTGTGTGGCCTGCCTGTGTGCTCCGGTCCATCTCTAATGACGAAGAAGTCGATGATCCTGGAGGTAAAGTCCAAGGCCACGTGTTTTTTACCATGGATCACTGTAATACAGTGTCTGTCCCCATAACTGGCCCTGGGCATACCACCACTGAACAGCAGGAATGGAGGCCTACACAAACACGCAAACATACGTACACACAAGGTTCAAGTTCAGTTCCATTTGTTCAGTGATTAATGTGTAACAGCGGCTCACATAACATATCTGAGAAGTTAAATATTAGAAAGGTGACGACATCACTTTCACTGAAGGAAGCTGACAAAAAGATTTATTTCACCGGTGGATGACGTCATCTTACCCTTCTTCTGTAGGGAGCTGAACTATTTTAGAAATGGCCTTGCAGGGAAAATGTCCTGCAATTATAAAACACAAGTAACCATGAGGCCTAAACCTTTTTACTTTATGATTAATAAAACAGTGGAGAGCTTCCTCTTTACCATAAGGAATGTCTGATTTCTCTTCCTCGTTCGTGTCCTGCCCCCCCACCATCCATCGACAATAGCTTCCATCGCTGTGTGAACTCAGAATGTACTTTCCGTCCTCAGTCCAACACACACTCTCCAGTTGCTATGGATAGATTACACAGTATTCAGTCAGTTTATATACTGGCAGCTGGTGTTCTGTTCAGGCGTACGTTACATGACAGGTACCTGTGTGGCAGGAATGTGCTGGATGGCAAGTTTTTTCTCCAAATCCCAGATGACCATGAGGCCACGTCCATAGCCAATGATGACCTGATCTGGATCGACCGGGTTCTCTTGTAAGGCCTCAACGTGTTCTAGATTTCTGCGACCGATGTAGTCATCAGGTACGCTGTACACAACAAGCAGAGGAAATAGTTCAAGAGAATATCAGTCTTATTATTGATGCACAGGGGATGACAGGCAATATATTCTATTATACTGTGCAGTGTTGGGAAGGTTACTTTTAAAATGTTACTCCCCAACACTGATACTGTGTGACAGCAGTTTAGCAGGAACACTTTTTTAAACACTTGAAGTGAGCAGACTGATATTTATAATGTACAGAGTGCTCATTTCCACTGTAATACATGCTCTGAAAGTGACTAAAGAATAGGGCTGTTCGATATAACGATATATATCGGATGACGATATAAAAACGTCTGTCGTTTCATTTTACGCTATCGTTTGTTTCGTGGTGTCGCAAAATAAACAGTTTACGGCAATATTTGTTCATCGTTTTGATGGTCACTGTAGTGGCTATATTCATTTCTCTTTCTCTTATATTTAATATAACCACACTATGGACGGACAAGCGCCTGTTTTTATGGGTTGTCGTTAGCAACAACGACGGTAAAACGGGGCGACAGAGGTTTTATATCGGGATATGAGATTTTGGTCATATCGCACAGCCCTACTAAAGAATAATGTAAATTTCCAGACAAACTGTAGTGTTGAGCTTAGGGATGGTGTCGAAAACCGGTTCTTGTTGAGAACCAGCTCCCACTGTTTCAATTCCTTGGAATTGTTTGCCATTTTTGCAAACGATACCCTTATCGATTCCAGTCGCCCCGAATGACGTCACCACGTTGTGGAGCCTCATTTACCGGGCAGGAAACATGGCGGCTCAAATGCTCAAAAGTTTGGTTATACTTTACGAGAACGGATGACAACAGGGCAACTTGCAAAACTTGAAAAGTAGATATTTCATTTAAGGGAGGAAACACTACGAATATGCAAAAGCATTTGCTGACAAAACACGTGATGACCTTAACTGAATGTCGTGTTTTTAATTCCGCTCCGGACTCGTGAATCTCAACCCAGCAGCAGCGGTAACGTTTGCACGTCCTCTCCCGTTAATGCGGCAGGTAAATAATCAGCTAACAGTGCATATTATGTTAGCGCGATCTGCCTTATTACAAAACCTGCCATTACTGTGCATTTAGTGACCATGATGAGAGAGACAGACAGAGTCTGGCTCAGATGCTGGCAGTTCTCGCTGCAGTCTACCGGTAAAATCTCCTTTCAGGCCAGGATAGACGAATGTCACCGAGCAGTGACTAAGTTTGTGGTCAAAGGCTTGCACCCATTTGCCACAGCAGATGCCCCCGATTTCACTTTGGTAAGTGAATGTGTTTAATTGTAGGCAGGACATTACTGGATATTCTTGTGTAATTGCTACAGAATAATTTATGTTATACTTTGTTATTGCTACAGAAGAATATTTATTTTATTATTTTACATTTTTCCCCCGGGGACCCTGTGACACTCCATTGAAGAGCCGTAGGCTGGATCTCTTAAGATCTCACTGTTGGGTTTGTAAGGCCATGTTACTCCTAAATTTCTATCTTGTTCAAAGAGAAGATATAAAACAAAGTTCTAAGCTAATCGACCTTAGGGTTCTCCTTTTTTAAAAAGAATCGAATCGTTAAACAGAATCGAAAATGGAATCGGAATCGTGAAAATCTTATCAATACCCATCCCTAGTTGAGCTACAATCTGCTCTATCCAGCATTCAGCCACAAGTGCAAACAGCAGCTAAATACAATATTTTATGTGACGAGAAGGATATTTCTTGTTCCTAGCAGAAAACAAAATTTTAAAACAACAAAACTAACGCAACAATAGGTGCTTTCAAACAGAAAAAACTCCCTCTAGTAACTTTAGCAGTTTCACTTTTTTTTTTTTTTTTTTTTTTTTATGTCTATGCTGCAGAAACTAACAACTGTCATAGTCCTTAGCAGCATATAGTATGCAACTGTCTGTAACATGTGTTTTAATTTGCCTACCTGCTGGCAATTTGGTCAAGGCTGATGTTCCTCTCTTCCAGCTCTCTGAATCCTGGAACTTCAACTACAAATACATGTCCACCTTCTGTCCCCAACAGCAGCAGCTCACCTGAGGAGTGGGCCAGTACTGCTGTCACTCTGGTCACGCTTGGAGGGGCACTGAGAGGAGGAGGAGGAAGGAGAAAAGTGGCATCACTTGGCAACTTTTTGATCAAAGGCATGGGTAGATGTCCTGTGACCTGTACAACTAAGCAAATTCTACATATTCATATCTCTTCTTTATCTGGCTTTACTTAACTTAACAAGTCAAATAATAATAATAATAACAATAATAATAATAATAATGGATTGCATTTATATAGCGCTTTTCTAGGCACCCAAAGCGCTTTACAATTCCACTATTCATTCACACTGGTGGAGGCAGCTACAGTTGTAGCCACAGCTGCCCTGGGGCAGACTGACAGAAGCGAGGCTGCCATATCGCACCATTGGCCCCTCTGGCCAATAGGCCATTTCTCAAAAAGGTTACTGTGGAGAAAGGAAAATGATAGGTGGAAATATGTGGTTTACCCAGGTGGTCCAGTCAGCGTGAAGCGTCCTATTTCAAGAAGTTCCGAAAGTCCATTGTGTCCTCTTAGAGTCCACATGTGCAAACTGTTGTCATCCAGCAAAGTAACCAGCTCAACCTGAATAAGAGTCACAAATAATCAGAGATATAATAAAATGTATTCCCTGATACACACTATTGAGAACAGCACTATAGTACAAGCAAGCTCAATAAAACAAAATTCTGCTAGCATTCTATGTTGTGTGATTTATATCAAACATTACCTGGTGGGGCATGAAGTGCACCTGTGTGACAGCAGCATTCTCATCATGTAGCCCCATGAACTCCACACCTGGAGCTCCATATCTGAACAATGGTTAAGCACAGACTCCATTTATCATAGTTGCAATCATACTAGCACACTGGGAAGAGCTAAGCTAATGCACATTTAGTAAGATGGTCTATTTTACACAGAGAAATCCAAAACTTTAAGTCCTAATTTCAGGGAGGCATCTCAGTGTTTGAGGGGACGCCAAGATACTATGTACAGAGAATTAGAGCCAGAAATCTTCTTGCTTTAGAAGTCACAACTTAGACCACCTCTCTCCTTTGGGTGGCGCTGTCACTTGGTGTTCCCTCTCTCTGCAGTAGAGGATCACTTCCTGGTCCAACACACAGTGGTGTTTTTGTGCAGCAATTTAATTAAAAACTAATAGATAACTTATTTATTTCATAGTGTAATCTTCACATGCTTCATCCAAAGCACACACTCTGTGTATTCACTTGCTAATTTATAGTCACAGTATTCACTCACTGTGTCTTTAAGGACTCGCTAGCAGCATGGCCTCTTCACCTGTCCCTCCTACACTTTCCTGCTTGTTGTGTCACATGTTTAGTTACTCCTCAGCCTCCTTTAGCAGTAATCCTACTTGTACTATATGTAGCCTATTTGCAGCTCTGGAGGCCAAGATCACTGAATTAGAGACTCCACATACAGCATCCACATCTGCACCACGAGTAAAACAGTGAAATGTGGATTATTAAACATTAGGTCTCTCTCCTCCAAGTCTCTGTTAGTACATGACTTAATAATTGATCAAATTGACTTACTCTTCCTTACAGAAACCTGGTTACAGCAGGATGATTATGTTAGCTTAAATGAAGGAGTCATTCTATCTGAAACCTTGAAGCAGGCCGAGGAGGAGGTGTGGCAGCAATTTTCAACACCAGCTTATTAATCAACCAAAGACCAAGACAGAGTTTTAATTCATTTGAAAGCCTGATGCTCAGCCTTGTCCACCCCAGCTGAAAAGCTCAAATAACAGTCTTATTAGGGCAGGGATAACTCTAGGTAGAGTGGTGGTCCCCATAATCAGAAGGTCGGGGGTTCGAATCCTCTGTACCCTGAGGTACCCCTGAGCAAGGTACCGTCCCCACACACTACTCCCTGGGCACCCAGTGGCTGCCCACTGCTTCACTGAGTGAGTAGGTTAGATGCAGAGAGGATTTTCCCCACGGGGATCAATAAAGTATACATTATTATTATTATTGTTATTATTAGTTATCATCTATCATCCACCTGGGCCTTACACTGAGTTTCTGTCTGATTTCTCAAGACTTTTTATCTGATTTAGTGCTCAGCTCAGATAAAATAATTATTGTGGGTGATTTTAACATCCATGTAGATGCTAAAAATGACAGCCTCAACATGACATTTAATCTGTTATTAGACTCAAGTTGACCTCTCTCAAAACGAACCCACCCACCACTTTAATTACACTCTAGATCTTGTTTTAACATATGGCATAGAAACTGAACATTTAACAGAGTGATGGATACAGTTTGATAGCCCCGGAGCGAGTGCCAATGGCCAGCAGCTTCAAGGAGGGACTGTAGCCCAGAGCACTGGGCTGGTGGGGGAATCCATGCTCCACTGTCTGAGGAGGAGAGTGAAAAGATGAGGGTGAGAAAGAACTTTGACAAAAGAGTCAAGGACAGAGACAAGAGTGTACAGAACAATACCAGCTTTAAGAAATGCCCTCATACATCTCAATAAATGTCAGAATTCACAGCTAATGATTTTAATCAGAGTTTAACAGTCAGCAGCAGTGTCTAATATTTATATTTATTTCACTGGCTCCCCAGTCCAATATATCACGCTTTTACTGGATGTTTTACTGGTCTGGAAAATTAAGTCTAGAACCCACGGACATGACCAACTACTATGTTTGTACATTTGGCGTACTCTGCCAGGCTGCGGCCGCTATCAGTCTGTATATGCAAGAGCAAAAAATAAGAACTTGACTCAAAACAAAATGTAAAAATACTGGTGGCAGGGAGTGGTAAAAATATATCCTACGTGACTTGAGTCACATATGCTACATTTAGTACTTTGAGTTATCACATTTACAAAACATGACATTGAGTCACTGAGATTCAAACTGGTCTAACTTTAGTAGATACACCTATGGTTGCAATTCTGCTTGCATTATCGCATTCACAACAATCCACACCGCCTGCCAACTTGCCGGGCAGGGTAATGACAACCCCTAACCAGCTTTCTACGGCTGAGGGGTTAAAAAAAAAGAAAAAAAAGAAAGCATTTACTCATAACTACTAGGGTCATCCACACAGCACAGTAATGTTGGAAGGAAATGATAAAGTTAAAATAAGATTACAACAATGGAAGGAGCACACAAATCAAAGTGCCTTAAGTGTCGTTGTTTACTGGAAGCAATCTTTAGCCACAGAACAAGCTATAATGGGAATCTGTCACAATGACACCCAACAAACAGCCACTATCACAGCAGCTAGATGTCTTTATGCCAAGCTGACGAGTCGTATTAGAATTCTTAGTTTTGAAAACACGCCAGGAGGACCAGGAGGAATGAGTGTTTGAGAGCAACATCTCAGATTGGACATGTAAAGGTATACATAAATGTTCCAGTGTTAATTTTGACGCAAATTTTGATTTTGTTTTAGTCATAATTTAGTTTTATTTGATAAAATATCATAAGATTGTTGTAGACCAATTCATTTGACAAAAATAGAAAGTATAAAAGTTTGTTGTGTTTTTAACCGGTGAAAGTTGCTCTATGCGCCGCGGTTTGCAAAGTGTCTGACTTTCCTTGACATGAAATGTGTCCATATGATTACTCTTCTGACATTTTGTTGTTTTTTCATGAGACGGGGAGCTCGCCCAACCTTGTCTGTCAGCGGCAGATCAAATTGTGCACGTCTAACTTTGCATAAGATAACTTCTAACTGGATCATCATCCCTTCTTTGTACACAACACAATTCATTCTGATTGGACCTCGTCTCTCTTCATCTTGTTTTTATTCGTCAATAAAATTGTCAATAATATTGTCAAAACATTTTTTCTTTCGCATTAGGTTTTACATATAGTTATTGTCTTTTTGCAGACGCACTTTCTTTTATGCAGAAAGTGCGTCATCATTATGATTACAATTATCTGTAAAATGAGTGCAGTGTTTATGCGCCACATACAGCCCACTTTGATCTTAAGTGGCCCAGACCAGTGAAACTCTCCTCTCCCACAGTGTAAAGAAGTTACATATTTAACAGTTTTTTTATGACCATTTTTTAAAACTGTAGTCATAAAAAAACCAAAACAAAACACATTTCGATAGTAGAAATATAACTGTAAAAGCTGTAAAACCTATGACTACAGACATTTCTGCATCTCTGCCATTCAAAGACATTTGCCATTTGTATACAGTTTTTTAATGTAATATTCAATACTGAACTGTAAATTTAGTCTTTTTCAAGGGAGGAGTTTTTTGATTTTTTTCACTGTTTTAATAAAAGCCCTATTTTTATGCATTTACTACCACTAAAGAGAACACACACGATTTAAAGCCTGGACAAGTTTGAAACCTTTTGTCCTCCACAATGACCTGCTAGCATTTAAATCCGACTCTCCTGTCTCTCCATGTAACTGGCTACACCACTACACGTGCCGTCTTTGGAACGTCCGCCCTCTTCCTTCTTTCACATAATGGTATGATCCCAGTCTGTCTTTGCATGTGATTGGCCACATGGAGTACCCATCAAAAATAAAGTTCCACCACTGCCTGCATGGATTCTCAACAGGGCTGAAGATTCGGCTTCCACATTAATAACTGACATATAAAATGATCCTGCGGGTTGTATGTAATTGTATCGTAGACAGTAAGTTTGACACCCCTGGTTTAGATGCACTGAAATAATCAGGTGGCACTGCTTTCTCCACTAAGCTTCTTCATTGTCACTTGGTTATTGTTAGTGGATTAGAAAAACCAGAGGGCTATAATATTGTTAATGTTAGGATCAACCTAATTACATCGCTATGGTTACTT
Organism: Maylandia zebra; assembly: GCF_041146795.1. NCBI lineage: Eukaryota > Metazoa > Chordata > Actinopteri > Cichliformes > Cichlidae > Maylandia > Maylandia zebra. The sequence continues at coordinate 3,093,560 of NC_135174.1, read as the reverse complement.
AAGCTGGATACCTACGCTGGTTAGAGTTCAAAGTTTGACATTTGTATGGATTCTAAAAGGCACCGCACTTATATTAATTATTTGACATTCTGTCTGAAATGTATATATTCTTAGCTGAGATAAGTCAGGTTCTTAAGTATTTGAAAAATGATAATTTTTGGAATTACATTCTGAACACCAGAGTACTAAAAATGGAAACCATGTATAAAAGTGGTTGTATTCCATAACAGTTAAGTCAATATTTTTGTTAAAGCCCTTGAATTAAAGCTGAGTGCTTGCACTTCAATCACACCTCTGTTGTTTGATTTAAATGGACCATGGTGGTGTACAGACAAAAATCACGAGAAAAAGAAACTAATATATAAATTTAAAGTGAACAGCTTACTTGATCTTGTTCTGGTTACTTTTATTTTCTGTTTCTGCTTAGTAACCTGGTCACTTGAATGTATATCATGACTGCAGATAGTTCAGAGTCTCCTGAATGATTTTTGTCTTCTTCTTCTCATCACTCACATTGAACCACATCACTACAGATGGCAAACTGTGTGGTATGGTCTAATTTACTTGCCTTATTAAACGCGAAGAGTTCCTGTTTTAGCCGATCCCTCTGGGACTCTTGACCGTGCCGCCTGAACCTTTTCATCCTGTCAATACCGGTGTGCAGCCAGAAGGCCCGCTGACACTTGCTGGCTGGAGGAGACACAGGAGATAGAGGTAGATGATCCAGCTTGAAAGTAAAAGTTTCAGAGAGGAGAAAAAAGGGCATGTTATTAGACAAATCCTCTAGTTCACACCTTTGTTATTCCTTAGTGAAAAGCAAATATTGATATTCTATTTATTTAAAACAATCAAAACATGTCTTCTTCCATAAGCGTGTTCTCCAGCCACAATTCAGAGATGAATAACACCATCAGATACACAGCCACATTAATCAGTCCAGCTGCCTTCCAAAAAAGTACAGAGTGGCTCATGTTTTTTCTTGCATCAATACACAACCAGCAGTTTCAAGGAAAAAGGGGTTACTAGGAGTACCAAAACTTTTGCTTCACTAATGTCTATAGAAACCTATTAAACAAAATACATGAGACCTGGGTGTCATAAGGCCCCTGGCTACATGTTTGGTTGTCTGTGAAGTCACTGGGAAATTAGGATTCAAATGTAAATGTATTCATCATTTGTCCCATTTCAGCGACCAAACATTCTTCTCCATCTGAGATTTTGTGTGAAATCATAATACAACCGCTATTTAATGTAGATGCTGTGTGTTACAAGTGGTTCTTCACACAAACGTTGCACAAAACCTTCTGCTAATGCCAGCTATATCTTTTGGTGCTCATAACTTTTATACTTTTTGAGATATAATAATAATAATAATAATAATAATAATAATGGATTGCATTTATATAGCGCTTTTCGGGGCCCTCAAAGCGCTTTACAATTCCACTATTCATTCACTCTCACATTCACACACTGGTGGAGGCAGCTACAGTTGTAGCCACAGCTGCCCTGGGATAGACTGACAGAAGCTGCCATATTGCGCCATCGGCCCCTCTGATATTAAGCTTTTTATGCTATTTTTGGCCCATTTTGCTGAATGGGACCACATTATCAGTGTGATCACCAGTTTTGCTTGCCGGGCTGAACAGTGTAAGATGAGCAGCCGTTCTCAGACTGGGAGGCCCGGGTTCAAATCCCGCTTATGGCAACATTTCTTTAAGTTCACAGTTAAACTTTTTTCAACATAAATTTTACCCCTTCACCCCTTTTCAGCAGAATTTTCAGGTTTTTTTCCACCCCTTTTCAGCACCTTTTTAGCTGTTTTGAGCAGAAACCTCTTTTCAGCAGAATTTTCGCTTTTTGGTCTGTTTTCAGCGGAATTTTCAGTGTCTGCACCTCTTTCAACACAATTTTCTGTTTCCTCATCTCTTTTCAGCAGAAAGTTCAAAAAGTTCACCTCTTTTCAACAGAATTTTCAGCTTTCTCACTTCTTATCAGCACAAATCTCACGCTCTTCTGCTCATTTTAGCAGAATTGTCAGTTTCTCCTTCTCGATTCAATTTCCGGAAAACCAGTTTAGCTCACTGACACGAGTAGCCGCCTTGAGACCAGAAGTCCCGGGTTCGTACCCTGCTCAGGGCAAATTTTCTGTTCAGCAGACAGTTCAAAATTTTCACCTCTTTTCAGCACAAACTTCAGCTTCTTTACATCTTTTCAGCAGAATTCTTTGCTTCTTGGTCTGTTTTCAGCAGAATTTTCAGTTTCTTTACTTCTTTTCTGCAAAATTTTCTGTTTCTTCAGCTCTTTTCAGCAGAAAGTTCAAAAGTGAGATGAGCAGCCACCTTGAGACCAGGTGGCGCAGGTTCAAATCTGACCTGTGGCTCTTGCCGCACATCTTCCCTCCTCGCACTCTCCCTGCTTTCTTGACGCTCTTCAGTGTAATCTTTCAAATAAAGCACTTTTCAGCAGAGTTCAGCTTCTACACAGTGTTTTCAGCAGATAGTTCTCCTTTTTCTGCTTTTTCAGATTCCACTACACGGCATTCACACTGCATTTTCGCAGGAAATGCAACTTTTTCTAGTTGTCATTAAATATTCTGCCTTTAGGACTTATCATTAGTAGTTTCAAAATTATTTCCTACCATCAGTAAGCAGACAATACCCAATTAAACACCTCCTTTAAACCTTGTGAACTAGACAAATTATCTACTCTAATGGACTGTCTTAAGGAAATAATGGCTCAAGAGTTGGGAGTTTGCCTTGTAATCGGAAGGTTGCCGGTTTGAGCCCCGGCTTGGACAGTCTCGGTCGTTGTGTCCTTGGGCAAGACACTTCACCCGTTGCCTACTGGTGGTGGTGGTGGCGCCTCTGTCAGTGCGCCCCAGGGTGGCTGTGGCTACAATGTAGCTTGCCATCACCAGTGTGTGAATGGGTGGATGACTGGATGTGTAAAGCGCTTTGGGGTCCTTAGGGACTAGTAAAGCGCTATACAAATACAGGCCATTTAATTTTTGATCAATCTCTGTCTTTTGATGCTCATATCAAGTCTGTGACCTGCACCTGCTTTGTTCATTTAAGAAATATTGCCAAACGTAGGACTATTGTCTCCAAAGATGAACAGGAAATACTTGTTCATGCCTTCATCGTCTCCTGATTAGATTACTGTAATGCACTCTTTTCCTATCTGTCAAAGATTTCTTTACATCACCTTTAAGTGATCCAAAATACCACAGCAAGGCTGTTAACCCACACTCATAAATTCACTTACATCACTCCCTTGTTGAAGTCCTTCCACTGGTTTCCAGTGGGTACAGATATCAGTTTAAAATCCTCACTCTTACTTTTATATCTTTACGAGGAGAGGCCCCCACTTATATTATCAAGCTTCTTCACCCTTGCTCTCAAAACTGGATTCTTAGATACACTGATTGTGGTCTTCTGACTTTTCCATGGGATTGCGCTTTCCAAACCAGTACTGTGGAACAGCTTCCCTCACCCTCTACGCAACATCGACTCTGTGGCTTCTTTTTTTTTTTTTTTTTTAAAATGCCACAAAGTACTATTGTCACAAAGTACTATTGTCCATAGTACTGCATTGACATCATCTAGTAGATCCTCAGAGGGTACATAATCTTGATAACCAGCTATGATCCAATCTTTCAGGTTAGTTCCTCTCGCACTTTTTTTTTTTTTTTTTTTTAAAATGCCACAAAGTACTATTGTCCATAGTACTGCATTGACATCATCTAGTAGATCCTCAGAGGGTACATAATCTTGATAACCAGCTATGATCCAATCTTTCAGGTTAGTTCCTCTCGCACTCAATGATCCTTCTTCCATCGCACTTGGGGTTTGATGCCCTGGATTGGGTGAGGGTGATAATATCGAATTAGTGCTTCCAGTCAGAGATTGAGCATGCACCGGTTTATTGTATTTCCAGACTTGCTTTCGGCACAATTTACAGTGCACGCTACTCTGTTTTTTGTCAGACTTGAAATAGCCGAAATACCTTCACACTACGGAACTTCTATGGCTCTTCCGTTCGACAATCTCTCCGGCATTGGAACCATCATCTGTTTTCTCTTCGGTAACCTTCGGTCACGCTCTCGGTTGATTTTTCTCTAGTCGGCACACTCATTTCCTTCATTATCCGGGCGGCACGGCGGCTGGCTGCTTCCCAAACAAATACACATGTGCGGCTTGGCACTTGTGCTGTATGTAACAAGTCACGTGACGTGACGCTGCGGCTGTGATTGGTTCGGCTCTGCGCTACTTAATTTGGATTGGCTGTTCATTTTTTTTTTTTTTTTTTTTTTTTTATAAGAGGACAAGAGCGGTGAGGCCTATCGCAATAGTTTAATTTTTCTATCGAGAAAAAGTTATTTCGCAATACATATCGTTATCATTCTATCGCCCAGCTCTATGTGAGAGCAGTTTCTTCTTGCAAATGTTGGGGTGGCTGTAGCTCAGGTGGCAGAGAAGGTCAGCCACTAATCACCTACTGGTGGTGGTCAGAGGGCCCGGTGGCGCCAGTGTCTGGCAGCCTCGCCTCTGTCAGTGCGCCCCAGGGCAGCTGTGGCTACAATGTAGCTTGCCATCGCCAGTGTGTGAATGTGTGTGTGAACGGGTGAATGACTGAATGTAGTGTGAAGCGCTTTCGGGTTCTTAGGGACTAGAAAAGCGCTATACAAATGCAGGCCATTTACCATTTACACTGAGCTACTAGTTGTTTTGCTGTCTGGATGCTGGGTATCAAAGATTCTCCTTCCACTGGGGTTGACTCGCGTAGTAGCATTCCAACAGCGCCTTATTATCATCTCTTGCCAGCTTGTGCCCTCTTGTTCCAGTAGCCCACTTCTCATCAGTATGTCCTGGATATATATGTCAACCACAGAGCACCACGCTCTGTTTTGCAGCTATGGAACAGAAAAGCTACTTGGAGTTCCAGATTCAGACAATGGCAAAGCAAAGCTCATACCAGTGGTCAAATGTGTGATCTGCAGTCCATGACCGTCCATTTTCATAACAAAAGTCTGTGCCACGACTCACATGTCTGAGCCAGGTCATTTGCCTCAGTCCAAAGCCAGACATAGTTCTGTTATTGCCCTCAGTGTTCCCATGACTCACATTTCCAACTCAAGCTTCCTCATACTTCCTCAGACTGTCCCAAACAGACTGGGTGGACTCACCAGTCACTTGTTCTGAGGACTACATAGACCTACTCAATGTTGCATCATCCCTTTAAGTGTTTCAGACCAGACCAGATTTCTGTCAGACCAGTATATTCAATGTTTAGAAAGGTCAAGCACGCCAAGACAAGCACTAACACAGCAGTCTTGTGTGGAAAAAAACAAAAATAGGTTAAAGTAAACTTTTGTATATTCCATGATTACACATAAATTATTATATTTAATGTCAATCATCATAGCTTACAGCTCAGGAAAAATCGTAATTCCAGTCTCTCGAATTATTAGAATATTTCCAGAGATCAAATAAAAAGTATTTTCAACTGGTGCAGAGTTGTTGAATTGACATGTAACTGTTGTTCATAGCTCCTCCCACCGGAATGTAGGGTGTATGCTTTTTTGTCTCATCCCTAGAGGTGGGTTTTGATTATCAATTTATTGATTATCCAAGCTAGAATCGATTTTAATGTGATATCGATTCATTAAAATCCTGAATCAATTTTTTAATATAAATTTATTTTGCCCGAAAAGCCAGAATCTCAGGTTAAACCTCACAAAATTTCAACAACCACCAAACAGCTAAAACAGTAAATGAGAGCAGGTACACGGATTCTGCACAAAGACGTAAACACAAAGCGTTTCGGTGGGTCCGAGCTTTGTGTTTACGTATTTTTTGCGCTAGATTCTGAGCTGCAGGTTTTATCTCTCTCCAACCAAAGTTCACTGAACCAGCAGTAAAAGAAGCAGCAAACTACGCTTCACATTTGATAAACATCGTCATGAATTCCCTCTTACTTTTGCTGTTTTGCTTCCACCACGATAAAAATCACACTTCATGCACAGCTCTCTCTCTCTGCACTTCAAGAACAGTTTCCCGTCTAAAAATCTTTTTTCTGCATTATTCACTTGCTTGTTACGCACAAGTCTACCATTGTTTACAGGCTGTCGGCCGCTGTTTTTTTCCTTTTACTTACTTCCGAAAAGAAAACCTCATTTCTGCTGTTCAATACTGATCAAATTTTAACCTTTTAAAATTATGCAAAATTGCAAAACGCTCAGCTGTGTCTGTAATAAAACTGCTGTAACTTTGCTCTGCTTCACTTCAGCAGCATCAGGTCATGTTCATATGTTGATGAATGGTTTTCTTTCATTTTTGATCTACTGCAGAATATTTTTATAAAATCCCAGGCCAGGAAAACCATCTTCATGTTTTTCTGTTTCATCCCCAGCTACTTTGACACAAAGGCCTCTGCTGTGATGCTCACACCTTTGATAAAGTCTCGCAAGTGTCAGCTTTCTTTTGATAGATATAAAAACATGGAAATGTACTGATGCATGACCTGGATTATAATATTTCTGACTGTCTGAGGCAAAATTTATGTTGCAAAATATGTTTTTGTAACTGCAATACACTACAGGAAGCTATGGGGGTAGTGTCACTTGTATCATCTGCCAATACTGCACCCAATACTAAGCATAAGAACATAACGCGAACGGCAAAACAGGAGCACAGAAGAGAATGGAAACAGAGTTTTGTATTTTTTTTTTTTTTTTTTAAGTGAAAGCATTTCACAGAAAACAAAGTTAAACACAGACTGTGAAAAGCAGAGTTTTCCTTCCAACACAGTAAAATTGCAGTGCACAAGCATTTAAAACACCAGCACCCTGGAGAGTGCGATTTCAATTCTGAATTGGTCCATTTTAGGGAGTTAAGTTAGTCGTTCAAACACTACGCACTGTTTATGTTAATATTTGTACAGTAATATTGATGTTTGTACAGTAATGTTGATATTAGCTTACCTGTCGAAAACTTCTCAAATGAAGCGAACACCAGTTCAGTTTTGATAACTAATGAGTAGGAGCAGCTACACGGTCTCCTAGTTTGTTTGATTTTTTTCTTACATTAATATTAGTGTTTATTCTGAATAACAAACCTAACGTTAGGTAGTTAATGTCTATGTTTAATATAATTAATTGTGATTAGTAACGGTCTTTTCTGTTTTGTTCTGTTTAACTAGTGTAGATGAGTTTGTCCTGAAAAAGAGGCTCATGCACCTGTCAAAGACTAAAGTCATGACAGCATGAAAATCAGCTGCAGCTGGGGACGTTATCTCAAAGATAAGAGCAAGCCTCACTCCAGAGCATGTCCACTGTAATCGGAATTCATGAACTGAATCATCTGTAAGCTTTAGAAATGTGGGTTTTTGGACTGAAAGTAAATACCTTTTCGATTTAATTTGAAGCTGTATTTGAACTTTTTTTTTTCTTTTAAACAGAATCCATTTTGACACAAATAGTTTCCTATTTGTACATTATGTTTTGTTCAAAATACCACTAGCACTTCAATTTCTATTACCTAAAATTTTAATTTAATTTAATTTCTGAGGGTCCTATTGAGCAATGTTAAAAATACATTTGATTACTTTGTTATTACGTGTGTTAATGCAAAATGTAAGTAATGTAAAGTAAGTAAGTCCTTGACCTTTGCTGTGCCCACTAATAGTCCTTGGAGCTCACCATCACTGCTTGTCCTAAAACCTGATCAATTTTGATTTTGTAATCACTTCTGCAAGGTTAGTGCCGTTACAAGCCAGATTCATTCCCACTTCCATGAGTGAATGACTTTACTGAGTATATCATTTTAAGTTAATAACAAAGACAGATCTCCTTTAAGGATACTGGTAGGTCCCATGAACCAAACTCCTGTCTGTAAGACACCTGACAATGTTTTACAATAAACCTTAATGCCATCTGGATTAAGAAACACACCAGCCATTCTCCAGTGGCTGAACACCCTTTTGTGCAGGGCCAGTAATTGTGAAGTTTACTTGCATGTTATAGTGTCCTACTGATCCACCTGGACCGACCACATCAAAACCTTTCCAGATCCTGCAACAATGCAACAACATATCTCCCAGCTCGTCAAACGCATTGACCATCTTTTTGTCAAAAATAAATGAATAAATAAATCTAAGGCACTATAACATGATCTAAAACAGTGGTTCCCAAACTTTTTTTGGTAGGCCCCCCTTTGTTTTACAAGAAAAATGTTTGCGCCCCCCCCTTCTCGCGCACATGCACGAACACATCCTCCAACCACACACGCTCATATTTTGCTCCATTGCGGTTTCTTTCACACCTCAAACATTTAGTAAACAATTAAGCAAATACAAGTAATCTGCAGGTAGTAAGAAAACAAACTACTAACTAGGGCTGGGCCATATTATACCGTTCACGGTAATACCGGTATAATGTTAGGCAACGATAGGAAAATGAAATATCGCGATAGAATATGAGTAAAACGCGCATGCGCAGTGCCTTTGTTTTCATACGCACATGGCCGATTGTTGAGTGAAACAGATGAACCAGAATTGGTTTGTAAAAACGGTGCAACTTCAGTGATGTGGAACTGGTTTGGTGTTTGTCCATCAGATACACGACAAAGCACATTTTTTTGCAGAACATGCAAGCGGCCGTCGGACTAAGATGCCCTTAAATCTGGGAGTAATCTGGGTCCTAAACTCCGTATCTTCAGGTCAAACGAACACTGCAGCATCACTGAGAGTTAAAAACTGTCTAAATTCATCTTTAATAAAACGATCAGCATTGCTGCTTTACCAGGTGTAACTATGAAGTTTAACTTCCAGGCATCCATGAAAACAAAATGTATTACATTTAACGTAGTTAGAAGCTAGCAGGAAGCTAGCGGAAGTTAGCTCGCTAGTTTCGCTAGTTACCTAAGCATGATATTGCATGTTCTGACTGAGAGATTTCTGAAAAAATTCAAACGTACAGCTCTGCTATCACTTCCAACATAAATGAAGACAGGAAACTAAACAGCAGTGACGTTTGTAGGGTTACTGAAGTTGGGCTAGCTGGTATATAATGATGTGCTACGTGATCGTTAGCGACACAGCTATGTTAGCATAACATAAACAGTGAAGCTGGAGGACGAACACTAACACTTTTCCACTTATAAAAGTTAACGTTAAGGTTCCTCATGGTTAGAGACAAATGCAATCGCATGGCAGGATGCTGTAAAAGGAACAATCTTCAGTCAGGAGAACAACTGAGATAATCCATCCACAATACGAGGTTAGTCATTAATATACTGCAACAACATGGGAATAGAGCAGCTGCCAGAGAATTCAACATTAATGAATCAATGGTACAGAAGTGGAGGAAGCAAGAAGAATGAGTTTAATAAAGTTTGACTTATCTGACTGCTTTGTTTCGCTTAATGTGCCTTATAATCCCGTGCACCTTATGGTCCGAAAAATACGTACTGCACACTGCAGTTTAATGTTGCAAAGCACCTCTTTTTAACTTCAGTGGATATTATACATGGTTATGCTCAGGATATGTCAGCCCATTTCTACTGGAAATGCCTTTTGGTTAAACTTTCAGCAAGGAATTTGCATTTGCACTGTTACATTTTTATAAAGCTTTAATGTACATAAAAACCAGCTTCTTGTTTAAGTGAAAATAAATGATAGGTTGTCTTTTTGCGCTAGTAATGTTGTGGAGTTGTATTTTGTCTCGCATCAATTATATCGTCAGTTATATCGTTATCGCAAATTTTCAAATATATATCGTGATAAATATTTTTGGCCATATCGCCCTGCTCTACTACTAACTCTTTTAGGCTACGTCCACACCTACGCGGGTATTTTTGAAAACGCAGCTGTTTCGTCCACACGTAAACGGCGTTTTGAATCATCGAAAACTGAGATTTTCTAAAACTCATTTTTTTCCCGTTACGTGTGGACGAGGAATACAGAGTTCGTCACGCAACGTCAAAGGTATGTGCCTTTTTTCACGTCACGCTGTGCGCCACGTTTACACGAGATGAATTGCAGAATGGCAGATAGAGACAAAATACTGTTAATCTTACTATCTTCAGGTTTTACACGCTTACATACACACACAGTTACTGTCCCTCCATTTAGAAAGACAGAGGCGTCATAGTGTGATTCTTTTACTGTAGTTGTTTTTTTTCCATGTGTAATAATCAACATTGCTATCAATGCTTTTTTCAAAAAATGCCTCTCTATGCAAAATGGGTTTAAAAACATAAACAACTGTGGAATACTGTTTGTCTGTGATTTAAACAGCCCAGCGCTGCTCCCGACACAGGGAAAACCAATCCTGCAGGGAGACCTACCTCGGCACTTGTGCAGGTGAAACCAAAGGGCAGATATGCTTCACCATATTTTCAAGTGGCTTAGAATGAAGTTGGTTTGGAAACATAGCCAGCGATGCTTCATCTCCTGCTTTGCGTTTCTGTGGCCGCCCTGTGCTAGCAGTGTCCAAGCGCCGCGTCCCGCCCCCCCTGCAATGGCTCTGCGGCCTCACACTTTGGGAAGGTCTGACCTAAAAAGAAGCATTAGCCGGACTCTGAAGTGTACCTTGGCACCAGCTCTGTTTCAACCATTGTATTCTCTGATCACAATCTTCTCATATTTTTGACTTTGATTAAAAACAGCAAGATTTCAACATCAAAATTCACTATAAGAATTGCTTAAAAACATCATAGCTCTGTCCAGGTCATGAATCAAACATTTCTTTTATGGGAGAAATGTTTGATTTGTTTGTGTGTGTGTGTGTGTGTGTGTGTGTGTGTGTGTGTGTGTGTGTGTGTGTGTGTGTGTGTGTGTGTGTGTGTGTGTATTGGCTGAAACAGGTGACTGCAGAATGGATTGTGATGTCACAAATGCTGGTTCGTGCCACCCCTGGAGAAGCAAATGACCGCGAACACTCCATCTTGTATCACTATGGTCACCATGAGCCTATCTCCCATGAAGATAATGATTTAGACTTTATTTACCTCTGACTGCAAATTTAACAGGCTTGTCTTCTTATGTTATTCAATATACCATCCTGGATGCCTTTGCTCTCAAGCAGCAAGACACTGTTTGCTTTTCATAACACAGCTCAGCGATATCATCAAATTCCCAGTATATCCATCAAGCCATCTAAGTTAGGGAGTGCAGCCATGCAAAAACACGCCTATATCCCACAACAGGAAACTCACACTGCTTAACCAAGCAGAGCTGCTCCATAGCTCGTGGCTCTTAAACACAAAGCTAACATACTGCTTAGTTCAAGATGAGTAGCTGCAAATCCATGTCATCCAAAATATTCCACTCGAGATCTTTTGCAATGGCAGCTATGCCAGCACTCGCTCAAGACAGGAACAAGTCTTCTTGAATGATATCTGATCAAGTCACAAACTACAGGTACAAACAGTAATACTCATCCTGTCAACACAGGGGAAGCAGGAGCTGTATGAGAGCTGCTGCTAGGAACTGCTTTCACATGTGAACACACCTATCTCACACAAAGAAACACGTCATAAGACACCAAATCAACTGAACACACAGGACCTCACCTCGCAGTGATCTTCAGCTGGCAATCACTGAACTATTCTCAGTTACGATGACCGGGATGAGTGATTACTAAAAGGTCCACTGCTAGTTAGGGGGCTGTGGGGTGTTATGTCTTTGCTCTGAAGGGGAAAGGGAGGTATAAAGGGTGCATGAAATAGAAACCACAGATGTTTTACTGAAACCTGGAGAAAAAAAAGAACTTTTTCTGGTGAATATGCATGAAGCAAAACATAATTTTTTTGTATTTAAACAGCAGAAAGAGACGGAGGCAAGAGGAGTACAGCACTACAGCAAACATAGCAGAGGTACCTCTCTTTACCCTCTTTAGTTTAGCAAACATTAGATTGCTAGACAGACAGATTGTTAGCTCTGGCTGCCAGGATATCACGTCTCCCACCACCTCACTCATTCCTTCCTATAATGAAAAACCAAAGATTAAGAGGAGGGTGGTCGAGTGCACAAAGTTTACATTAACTAAACTCTGATTCTAAGTGATAGTAGTTTCAGACCTGAGCCATTAAATGACAGGGACTTCATACAAAGGTGTTTAAGGTCCAAGTGGTTATATATATATAAAACCAATTCCAAGGGGATTAATAATGTGGTATAGTTCTCAAAGATAAATGAGGGCAACTGCTAAAGACAAATGATACTACAGATCAGAATTATCTGATAATTTGCCTAGTATTTTATTTGATTTAGGGACATTGTGGTACGATACATCACCACTTTTACTCCTGTCTGCAGAAAACAAAGCCTGTAGAGATACACTTGCATGCTACTGTGAAAAAAATATAGCATGCCAATCAAGAATGATTAAAAAGAAACATCTTAAATAGTCAGTTGATCACAAAAAAGGTTCAGTTTACAAAGAAAAAGAAAACTCTACAGGTGGGTGAATAATTAGATTTTATAGATTTTAACTTTAAAAAAAAAAAAAAAAGACAAAATCCTAATTAAAGGAAAACGAGCAACTTGAAATAAAACAGTTTTCTTTTGTTGCCATGATGCTCATGTTTTGTCTTGTTATAAATCATCAAGGACACATCTTACCCTTTGGGTGTTGCATTTTTACTTCAGAGTTTAGTCCATTTTGAATGGTAAAATGGTAAATGGCCTGTATTTGTATAGCGCTTTACTTAGTCCCTAAGGACCCCAAAGCGCTTTACACTACATTCAGTCATCCACCCATTCACACACACATTCACACATTTTGCATCAAAATGATGGAAAAAAAATAGCCTACAGTTCACACGATCTGCATAGTTATGAAAAGCTTCAACAGGTGAACCTGTAACTACCCCCATTTCTGGCAGCACACACCAAAGGTGTCAGATAGTTAATATTTTGCTCCCACTTAGGTCTCTAGCTGCCACCTAGGCCTTTTGTTTTACTGTCAATAACACCCATACATCCTTCTAGGTGACCCTCATCTCTCATCTACCTGAAAAAGCAGGTGTCTGTTGAGTTAATAAAAAAAAAAAAAATTAAAATAAAAAATTCTATAGTAACTGAATAACTGTGAATAACTGTGAATAATAACGGTGCCATCTATGCCTCCTCCAGCCTATACTCACCTGCACACTGTACCACTGTGGAGAGACACACAGCTCCTCCCCCTGACTAACGCTTCAGAGGCCAGTAAATTTCCCATTTCAACAACGGTGAAGTACTAAATAACTGGTCAGCGCTCACATTAACATTAGCCTTTTAACTATTAGGAGTTACCCAATAGCCACATAAGTCCCTTTTCCATTAGTACCTACTCGGATCAACTTGCCACAGACTGCCATGATCCGACTCAGATCGACTGGTTTTCCACTACAATCTGGTTCTACCTAACATGCGTGGTTGTCGTCATAGCAATGCATCCGTGCATCCTGCGACGTCATTTAAATGCAACATGAAAGCTACAGAAAAGGTGGACGGTGAAACAAGAATATACCTGGTGATATGGCTTTTCAACAGACTCAAAAGCCAGACATTCTGCTGCCATGATCAGGAAATTCAGGACCAAATCAGAAACAAAGTAATTTTCAGTCTGGAAAAGGTTATGAATCCATTTTGAAACTGTGGGACTCAGCAAACCACATTGAAAGCCATTATGCACAAATAGCAAAAACATGGAACAATGGTAAACCTTCCCAGAAGTGGCTGGCCACCAAGAGCACGCAGACAACTCATCCAAGGGGTCACAAAAGACCCCAGAACAACATCCAAAGAACTGCAGGCCTCGATTAAGGTCAGTGCTCATGACTTTGCCATAAAAAGGGTTATTAGGGTTAGGGCCATGTAGGTTTGGATCTCTTTCCCCTCTTAATAAACACCTTCATTTAGAAACTGTATTTTGTGTTTACTTGTGTGATCTTTGTCAAATATTTATTTGATATTTGTTTGATCTGAAACATTTAAGTGTGACAAATACAATGCCCGGAAGTGGGCAAACAATTTTCCACACAACCACTATACCTATGGTATCAACTTCAAAATCCTAGGCGATTTCCTTCTCAAGTTGTTGCATTACCAAGTGTGGATTATTAATCAAAGAGCAGCCGAATCAGACAGGACTCAGATCTGAGGATGTTAAGAGCTGCAGGCAGATGTGGACAAGAAAATAAACTATTCCACCTTTACAATAATTTATTAAAATATGTTTCTTATTTAGTTTTAGTCCGTTTTAAAATGCAGGCAGTGAATGGTTCAATCTTTCACAGCAAGATCTCTCATTTCTTTTTTTTCCTTTTTTTAAGCATAACTAGCACTTTGGGCAAAGTTCATTTCTAACTTTTCCATAATGTTCTTCCTCTACAGTAAGGAAATTAGGGATGCTGCGATTTATTAAGTAATTTGAACAATTAGAGTATAAATAATCCTTAACACAAATTCTTTGCTTCGATGCTTCAGTTAATGCATGGCTCTGTAGCATGCCATTGTCATGCAAGTGCTTCACCCACATTTGCGACTAAAAACATCCTCCCACAGAAGTGTATTTGGGAGCAGCGTGTGAATAAAAAGTATGATAACATTAAGCCCAAGCAGCCCCCAGTTTTAAAGAAAAACACGGATGACACAACAGCAGCAGTGAAGATGATGCCATCATAGTTTCACGTGGAGCTAGAGTCTGCCTACACACACTTGACAAAGAACAAAGAGGCGGAGCCAGTGTCAAGGTGAGCTCAGATTGAGTGAAAAAACAAAACAAAACGTGTTTCTAGTGGAGGATTCTAAGGCAGGTTCTGAAGCCACTGCACTCCTGCCCAATTAGTCCAGACTCATAATCTAGAAATTAACTTAGGCCAAAACAGAGACCTATAAGCAAAAAGTTGTTCAGTCTGCAGAAAACACATGAATCCACATACCATGGCTGGATGGACTGGATGAGAGTGCTTCAAAAATACGCCTTGGGAATTTTTCGGTTAAGATTTGAGTATGAAAGTGATGCCAGTGATAAATTAGTACATCCACCGGTGCACAATACAAATAGTTAAACAGCTACAATGAAGCAAAATTCACTTTCAAAAAGTCATCATTTACATTTACATCATTGCAAACATTTGTGACTTTATTAGTAATTTACACATCTGAATTCAAATCGCTTAACTCTGATTAGATTTAATCGACAATCATCTTAAGTTAATTCATTTGACTAAAGTATAAAGTGTAAAAGTTTGTCGTGCTTTTACTGGTGAGTTGCTCCATAAGGTTCACAAAGGCTCCCATTTCCCCTGACATCACATGTGAAATGTGGCCATATCTCTTCTCGTCTCTTCCTCGCAGTCTTAATTCAGTCCATATAAACAAACAGTACACACAGTACTGCGCTCTGGGGTCCTTAGGGACTAGAAAAGTGCTATACAAATACAGGCCATTTACCATTTACAAGCAGAAGAACTGGTTATAAAATAACCAATGAATTAAGCAAAAACAAAAAACAGCAACAACAAAACAAAAGTGTGTATGAAACATACAACTGAAATAAATACACACAAGACCAGGAGAGAGTACAGAACTAAACTAAGCAGTGTCACAAGAAAATAATCTATTTAAATCGTATGGGTTACATATGTGGGTTATATGTTACGTTACTTTTTTCTCCCTGTTCCAACACACAGTGGTGTTTTATGTAGCTTATCTGCGTAGCCAATTTAATTAAAAACTTACAGATAACT
The DNA here is from genome assembly GCF_041146795.1 of Maylandia zebra. Classification (NCBI taxonomy): domain Eukaryota; kingdom Metazoa; phylum Chordata; class Actinopteri; order Cichliformes; family Cichlidae; genus Maylandia; species Maylandia zebra. Next base: position 3,077,820 of record NC_135174.1, on the reverse strand, counting down.
TCTTATTTCATAGTGTAATCTTCACATGCTTCATCTGAAGCACACTGTGTGTATTCACTCACTAATTATATTCACAGTATTCACTTATTGTGTCTTAAGGGATTCGCTAGCAGCATGGCCTCTTCACCTGTCCCTCCTGCACTTTCCTGCTCTTTGTGTCAGATGTTTAGTTACTCTTTGGCCTCCTTTAGCAGTAATGATACTTGTAATAACTGCAGCCTATTTGTAGCTCTGGAGGCCTGAATTAGAGACTCTGCTTCAATTCACTGACTGCTCTGCCCTGTAGCCAGAGCAGGTGAAGGTAGCGTAGGCCCCAATAGCGCTCCCCTGGCTGATTGTCCTGAGGAGCTGCGAAAACAGGATGGCTGGGTGATGGTCTTAAACAAAAGCCCCCAGTATACCACCAAAACCCCATCCCCGTTGAGACTGTGTCAGCTCCCAAACCGACAACCCCCCCGAAAAAAAACAAAAACTAAAAACCAGCAAAAATGACTTAAACATAAAAAACATCAAAGAGAGAACAATACAGCATCCATATCTGCACCAAGAGCAAAACAGTGAAATGTGGATTATTAAACATTAGGTCTCTCTCTTCCTAGTCTCTGTTAGTAAATGAATTAATAATTGATCAAGAAATCAATTTACTCTGCCTTACAGAAACCTGGTTACAGCAGGATGATTATGCTTAAATGAGTCAACACCCCCGAGTCACTCTAACTATCAGAAACCTTGAAGCACAGGAAGAGGGGGTGCGGTGGCAGCAATCTTCCATGCTAGCTTATTAATCAACCAAAGACCCAGACAGAGCTTTAATCCAGTCGAAAGCCTGATTCTCAGCCTTGTCCACCTCAGCTGCAAAACTTAACAACCAGTCCTATTTCTGATTTTGTGCTCAGCTCAGATAAAATAATGATTGGGGGTGATTATAACATCCATGTAGTAGCTAAAAATGACATCCTCAACACAGCATTTAATCTGTTATTAGACTCAATTGGCAAATTTTAAAATGTAAAACAACCACTTTAATTACACTCTAGTTCTTGTTTTAACATATGGCATAGAAACGGAGCATTTAACAGTATTCCATGAGCACCCTGCTGTCTGATCATTTCCTAATGACACTTAAATTTACAATAATGAATTACACAGCAGTAGAGAATAGTATCATCCCAGTAGGTGTCTTTCTGAAAGTGCTGTAACTAAGTTTGTGTATCCTTTAACATTCATCCACTGCTATCTTCTTTTATGCCTTGTGCCAACACAGCAGTGCTGTTTAAATAAATTGATTTGGATAAGCAGCCATATGTTCTGGACACTCAGATTAAGAGAGGAGAGAAGCAATCAACTGATCATCACCTGAGTTGGGTCAGGTAGTGAGGGACGAAGCTGGACAGACATGCCACATCCAAATATATAGCGAGGATGAGCTGGGAATGCCTAGCAGAGGCCCTGGTCCACGAGCTTTTCAACTCTCACCTCTGACAGAGGTTCGACAGCCTTCCGAGGGAGACTGGGGACAATGTTCAGCACCTCTATTGCTGAGGTTGCAGCAAGGTGGTTGGTGCCTGTTGTGGTGGAACCAGCTGGTGGACACCAAAGCTGAAGGAGTCCTATCAGGCTGAAAGTAGAATGTTCTCAAGTAGGGCTGGGCCATATCATACCGTTCACAGTAATACTGGTATAATGTTGGGCAATGATAAGAAAATGAAATATCGTGATAGAACATGGGTAAAACGTGCATGCACAGTGCCTTTGTTTTCATACGCACATGGCGGCAAAAGCATGGCGGCAACAGAGAATGAGAAGGGTGAAAGCGGATCGTTGAATGAAACAGATGAACCAGAACTGGTTTGTAAAAGTGCAACTTCAGTGGTGTGGAACTGGTTTAGCTTTCGTCCGTCAGATACACAACAAAGCACAATTTTTGGTAGCGCATGCTAGCGGGCTGTCGTTATTACCGTGTTTTTTTGGAAAATACGGCACACTTAAAATCAATCCTTTGATTTTTCTGAAAATCGTCAGTGCCCCTTATAATCCCGTGTGCCTTATGTATGAACTCTGGTTGTGTTTACTTTGCTAAGCTACGAACCCGCACCGCTTGATGGATTGTCGGAGCATTACGGCTATCGTAGCAAGGAGCCTCGCGGAGTGATACGTACTGTGCTTCAACATAATATTACCGTATTGTGTGTGTATAACCTCTTTAAGTTTTGTGGATATTATACATGGTTATGCTGAGGATATGTCGGCCAGTTTCCACTGGAAATGCCTTTTGGTTAAACTGTCAGCAAGGAATTTGCATTTGCACTGTTACATTTTTATATAACTTGTATTTATATAACTAATGCACATAAAAAACAGCTGCTTGTTTAAGTGAAAATACATTGATGGGTTGGTTTTTTTTGCACAAATAAAGTTGTGGAGTTGTAAAGTGTTTTGTCTATTGTCAATTATATCGTCAGTTATATCGTTATCGCAAATTTTCAAATTTATATCGTGATAAATATTTTTGGTCATATCTCCCTGCTCTATTATCAAGCTTGGTTAGGCTGTGGGAGTGCAAGGTACAAGGAGTTCGGCGAAACCATGGAAAAAGACTTTTGGACTGCCTCAAAGTGATTCTGGCAGATACAACTTATACAGATATGCAAGGTTGCTCTCAAGAATTGCATTTGTCTCATGTGGTAGTGATGTATAGGTTTATGAGTGCATGTGTATTACTATGTGTATGTTGTACGTATTCAATATGCTGATGGCTTGTGAAGAGAAAATGTTTCAGCGTCTGTATTTGCTAAAGAAGGTGTCTATACATTTCCTCAGTTTTTGTCCTCGTGCATTAGTTTTTATTTCGTTATCTCATCAGAGAAAAAAAGTTGTTGATGAAAACTATCATGAAAATAATTATTCAACACAACACTGCATGCTACAAAGGTGAGTGTTTGATTTTGTACTCTGTTCAAAGCTCTATTTCTATCTAGAAGAATAAGGCAGATATCATATTAAAAAAAAAATAAAATAAAAATAAATGACATGATGTTGCAATTTAGCTACAGTGAATTGTCTCCAGCTGTTGTGTACGCTTTAATGACTCAACAATTGTGTTTTGTTTCAAGTACATTTCAATGCAAAACAGTTTTACTTCAGTAAAAGATTACTTTTATAGAATGTGTTAGGGCTGGGCGATATATCGAGTTTTTTAAAAAACATGGATATATTTTCATACGAGATATAAGATGTGACAATATCGTTTATATCGATATAGTCTATGTTACGTTATAATTATACTTGTGGAGCCGCAAGTTTGCCTCTCTTTCGTCCACTTTTGTCTCTATGCAGCGTTACTCAGCCTCGCCTCTCCTTCACTGAACACAACTCCCCCTCCCTCATAGCTTCACCTGCAGGCAGCGACAAGATGAACACGGAAAATCTCTGTTAATGAGTTACCGCGGACCACCCCGTGCGTGGGGGTGAACAGCGTCAACGTGTTAGCGAGCTAACCGCGCTAACGACAGGGGCTGCATGGCCTAAAATCCTTTCATTTTCTCAAAAATCGACAGCGCGCCTTATGTATGAATTCTGGTTGTGCTTACTGACCGCCAACTGATTTTATGTGGTACACGCCGCTCAGCAATCTTTCAAAAAATGTTTTAGTAAAACTTTAGACTTAGAGACTTAGAGCTTTTTATTGTCATTGTGCAGTTTCTTGCACAGCGAAATTGGGTAAGCTTTGGTAAGCTACGGAGCTGCACCGCTTGATGGAATGTCGGAGCATTACGGCTACCGTAGTCTGGAGCCTCGCGGAGTGATATGTACTGTGCTTCAACGTAATATTACCGTATTGTGTGTGTATAAGGACCATAAATGGCACCTCTTAAGAGACATGGTTACAAAGAGGATTTCAAACTCAAGGCTGTCAGTCACGCAGTAGAACTTGGGAACAGAGCAGCTGTGAAATCTGTCTTTGTTATTATGCTCATCGTCTTTTAGTTTACATTTTGACTGCTCAATTGTGAGCTTTTTGTTATGCACAAAAACAACATTGTTTTCTTTTATTTATGGAGCATTATTATTTAATAAATGCTGATAATTTATTTTTGAGTAATTTCTTCATGTACATCTATGCTGTATATTAATAAAAGTGCCTGTGTGACATCTGGGACACAGCTTTGACTAAACTCTCTTTTTGTGCTTACCTTATGGCTTGTGTGTTAATAGACCTCTCTGCATGGAATCATACTTGTTATTAATCTCTGGCTCTCATCCACAGCATGTCTTTTGTCCTGTCTTCCTTCTCTCACCCCAACTGGTCGACGTAGATGGCCGCCCCTCCCTGACCCCGGTTCTGCTGGAGGTTTCTTCCTGTTAATAGGAGTTTTTCCTTCCCACTGTTGCCAAAGTGCTTGCTCATAGGGGGTCATATGATTGTTGGATTTTTCTCTGTATGCATTATTGTAGGGTCTACCTTACAATTATAAAGTCCCTTGAGGTGACTGTTGTTTTGATTTGGTGCTGTATAAATGAAACTAATTTGATCAACTACTTTTAAGTAAATGTAGAATTTAGGATAGGATAGTTCCTCACCTGTAAAAAACTGATCATTTTCATTTGATCAGAGACTGTGATCACCCACCTCAGGTGAACCATGTGAGCTCTCAAGTTGTGTGACCTGTTCAATCATGATGATTCGCGGCATAAAACGCGTACAATTTTCATTTCTGTTTTCCTTTAGATTTCTTCAGCTTCGTAATAATGTAATAAACGTGTCAGTATTTTCACTGCTACACATCAAACAGCCGTTGTTAGCTAATTCGGAAACGTCATTTTCAAAATTGTAAACAAATGTTTTAATACAACGCTTATGTTTCTGCCAAAGTGTAACTCTGTTTAACGCAGTAACCTGAACCTTTCCATCGTAGATGCTGCAACGTCACTGCTTTGAACCTGACCAATCACATTAGGACTCCTGTTCCTTTGAGCTTTGTCCTCCACACTCAGTTGGTTTGAGCATGCAGAATTGAGCTTCAAGAACAGTTACCTGCAAGAGCCTGAATCTGCTGCATCACTTGCAAATCAGGCAACCTCGTGTACATGTGCGTATTATTCACCATCAGCTGATCTTAAGCTTGAAATCTAAACACAGTGATTCTGTTCTGAAGTTAGGGGTGGGCGGTATAAACGGCATAAACGATATAAATTGGGCCAATGGTTGAGATTTTGACTATACCGCTCTAGTGCATGTTGATGGTGTCATCAAGCGGTAGCTGTTTTGGTCGAAAGAATTGCAGCGGCTGAAAAAATATCATTTGCAAATTATGCCGGGCGACAGTAATAGCAAAGACACAAAGCACTTTTGGAATATGGGGAAAGCCAAAAACTGCGCTTCCTCCACTTCCGTGCCATTGATTCATTAATGCTGAATTCTCTCGCAGCTGCTCTATTCGTTAACTTTTATTGAGTGGAAAACTGTTAGCGTTCGTCCTTCAGCTTCACTGTCCTAATGTTATGCTAACGTAGCTGTTTTGCTAGCAATCACGCAGCACATCATTATATACCAGGGCTGCCCAATCCCAGTCCTCGAGAGCTACTATCCTGCAGCTTTTAGATGCATCCCTACTCCAACACAGCTGAATCAAATGGTTTGATTACCTCTTCAGCATGCCATCGTGTTTGGCAAAGGCCTGATAACAAGCCATTCATTTGATTCGGGTGTGTGGGAACAAGGATGCATCGAAAAGCTGCAGGACGGTAGCTCTCGAGGACCGGGATTGGGCACCCCTGTTATATACCAACTAGTTCTACTTCAGTAACCCTACAAACGTCACTGCTGTTTAGTTTTCTCTCTTCATTTATGTTGGAAGTGATAGCAGAGCTGTACGTTTGAATTTTTTCAGATATCTCTCTGCCAGAACATGCTATATCATGTTTAGGTGGAAACTAGCGAGTTACTTCCTGCTAACTTCTAACTCCGTTGAATTTAATGAATCCTGTTTTCATGGATGCCTGGATGTTAAACTTAATTGTTGCACCTGGTAAAGCAGCAACGCTGATCATGTTATTAAAAATGAAAGAATTTAGACAGCTTTTAACTGTCAGTGATGCCGCAGTGTTTGTTTGACTTTGGGACCTGCAGCAGACGGAGTTTTGGACCCAGATTACTCCACAAGGCTCCTGACTACGGCAGCCGTAATGCTCTGACAATCCATCAAGCGGTTCATAGCTTACCAAAGCCGTACTAAAACATTTTTGGATTTCTGCGTGCCGTGTACCACATAAAATCGGTTCGAGGTGAGTAAGCACAACCAGAATTCATACATAAGGCACACTGTCGATTTTCGAGAAAATTAAAGGATTTTAAGTGTGCCTTATAGTGTGTAAAATACGTTATACAGAAGAAAAGAATATATCGAGATATATATCGTTACCGCACGTGCTTCAAATTATACCGTGATATGGATTTTAGGCCATATCGCCCAGACCCATCTGAAGTGTTAAAACATTTGGTACCTGAGAAACCAGGAGCTCATCAGCTGTAGTATATACACCTCAACTTTTTAAAAACATATAGTGTTACAAATATTTAATGATTCAATTCAATTTTATTTATATAGCGCCAAATCACAACAAAAGTCGCCTCAAGGCGCTTCATAGATACAGAGAAAAACCCAACAATCATATGACCCCCTATGAGCAGCACTTTGGCGACAGTGGGAAGGAAAAACTCACTTTTAACAGGAAGACAATGACAGCTCAATAGTTCTTGGCAGAAAAAGAAACAAAGCACTACAGATGGGAACCTCATCCAACACACACTTCGACCCGGAAACAGTGTCGTTACATTACCACAATTGTTTGTGGTTTCAAAAAAGTAAATTGTTAGAATTTAAATTGGTTGTAGGTCTTTTCTTTTATCCAAGAGAGAAAGGTATTGGATGAGCACACATACGCACTGCTTTATGAAAACTAATATCAAAATCTTCACATCTAGAGTTGCTTTGTTTCAATCTAGAACACTATAAACAATCATTTCCATGAAGTACCAGTGATGTCATAAGCTCTGACTTCATGTTTACCCAACAATGATCGTGATGAGGATCTACTGACAAACTTCCTTGAGGCTAAGTGTGCAGAGCCTTTCATTCTCAGGGTTAGGCTATCCTCTGGAACAATGTTTACAGTGTCAAGTTTTCAGTTATGTTCTAATAGTGTCTATCGAGCTGGCAAACACGAAACATGAGGTTTTACATTTGGATATCCTATGCTTTTCCATTAGCAAACCAAAGAACAGCTTCGTTCAGTGCATTGCCCTAATCAATTTAGCAAGCTGACTGTCTGAGCCAAGCAACGTCTTCGTCTTTGGGTTAGGGTTAGGGTTACCTGTAAAAGGTTAGTAAAAATTAACCTCCCCATTCAAAAGTTTAAAAATTCGAAGCCTTTGATGGCAAAGCTTTGTCCATTGTTTCCTTATATTTGCATTGTGTGAACAACTAAAACCAAAATTCCTGGTAATGTTCAGGACTGTTCCTTTAGAAGAGGTGAACACCCTCCAGCTTGCCTCACTTTTGGGAGGGGCCATTTATTTTGCCTCTATAATAGTTTCAGGTGGACTTTGCAATGCAGGTGGAATAACACCAAGCCTGAGAACAAAGGCTTTTGTTTGACTAGTCCTGGGCTCATGCAGGTGGAAGTACACAGCCTGTGCTTCATTTGGCAGTAACCTGTCCAGACTGTACAGTGTGAATGCTGAACAATGGCTGTTCTAATAAAACAGATTCCGATTCTTTTTTCTTTTCTTTTTTTGCACCATTTAATAGAACAACTTTTTTGCATATGGGTGGTTCCATTTTGGTGATAACAAGCCAAGTTACTCAATGAAATTCAATGTTGTTCAGTGATTAAGGTCCCAAGCATGCACCTGTTGCTAACTGGAAAGCTGACATTGCACAGAGAAAGCCAGCGGTTTGGACCCATTTCACACCATCTATGCCAACAGCTTTTCATTGCAAACATTTGTGACTTCATGATAAACTGTGAGCACGTGAGTTGAACTTCTTTCCTGTTATGTTTCTGTAACACTTTTATTTTGAATACAAGTGACAAAATATATCGTTACCATTTTTAATATCTTCACATTGTGACACTTCACATGTGATGCATATATGTATGATTAAGTGCACCTACAAGAGAAAGACAAAAAGAGACCATATGACAGCAGAGTGCAGTAAACACTGAGCCGAAATGAGGCAAGAGCAAAGGAAATAATGGAAATTGATTTTTCATGTCTGTCGGTCAAGATGGCATTTATCATTTCACTAAAATACCTTTTGGCAACACCTCACCTCACTCACACACACTCTCACACATTTAGGCAGACCAGAGCAATATAGTAATATGGCTGATGTTCCTTATTAAGTAGTCAGAAATTTTAAATAAATCTTTAGTGTGTAAACTGATGGGGAAAACCCTGCTTCATTCATTTTGTTTTACAAAGTCTGATGTTGTCTTACACATCATTACTAGTTTGTTCCTCATAGTGAGGAATACTTCATATGAATTTGAGCTGATTAGACGAAGCAATCACAGTACAAACGCATTGTAGTTCAGGACTTCAGCTCAGCTCTGACTCGGTGGATACAATGTCAGCAGTTTTATAAATACGAATTATCGTGAAACCAGCCAAACAGGTGAAACCGCCTTCCTCGTACTCCCCCTCCCCAAACACAGTACTTACTCACTCTTGAAACCAGACCGTTGACTCAAAGGGCTTACTAACATACTGACTGCTGAGACACACCTTAGTCAGGTTAGATGTCGCCGTCATTATGCAACATTAGCTGCAACTAGTACTCACCTGGCTGCACATGCAGGTTAGCAAGAAATTCCCCAGTTTCTCTAATACTGCTGACATCTTGCGGGAAACTGCTAATCCATTTCTACCCAATTTTCTTCCGTGTGGACTTGTCTTAATAACTGAATGGCTTCAGGCTGCTGCAATTAGGTTTACTGTAGCTTTAAGAGTGAAAACAAGCTAACCGATGGCGAAAACTACCAATTACATACAAAAGCTGACTGGTGTGGTTATAGTCATTCTTTAAAATTTAATAAAGAAGGCAAGTTACTGATGTGAGACGGTCATTTCAATCAGTCCACCTTGTATTACATTCTTAAAACTCGACGACTTGCCGAAAGTTAAAGCGTCTGTCATCGCAAGACTCCATTCTTGCGATTGTAATCGGTATGAAAATTTTGAGAAAAATATACACAAAACTGATTTTTGAGGCAACGCTCATATGCCTGTTTTGCTTGGTTTACTTCAGATGGTTAGAAAGCTAACCATAGAAAAACTGGCAAATGACATTCTGGCTCTACACACAACTTGAGCTAGCTTCAACTGAAGTGTGTACATACCGAAGAGTAAACAGCATGGAATAAACTCTTAGCCGGACGGTTCACAACAACTACGGGCACAAGGTCTGAGAGCGTGCGGTCCGACTTCCTAACCCACCTGATTCCAAACGGCCGTTGCTCAGCAGAGGTGCACCGTTTACAGCCGTTGAAAGAAATTCCAAATCCGACCAGTTCCCGGTGTATTAGTTACAAAGAGGTATCTCTCCCCTTCCAGAGTCGAGGAAGACGTAGACACGCCGTGAATAAGTATTCCCGGAATCCAGGCGACAGGCTTCTTGTTGAGCAACTATCACATCTAAAGATCTATAAGGAACTAAAACTGGGTTGGCTGGTTTTTGTTTTCCACCGCTGCGGTGGTTAGCCTCAGTATTTCCTGCTAGGCTAAACCTCACTGCTGTGCTAACTCCGCCCTCATGACACATTCAAGCACACCTCGTAAACGTGTGCAGACGTCCGGTCAGTGGTTTGCTTTGAAATTTGGTTGAAAACGACGAACCAAGAGCGGCATATATAGCCGCATGTAGGCTGGTAATTGATAAAGTTCCTGGGGAAAATCTGGTGATGTTAGAAGAGACAGCATCTATCCCACTTTGGAAGGACTAACATTCATTTCTAGAAACTGGCTAAACCCTTCAAAACGTGACTATCGACGAAGCAGAGTTTGTTATTTTTTTTATCCATCTACCACCTGACCTTTACTTTGAGTTTCTATCGGATCTGTGCATATGTACATGGTGAAAATTATATCATCAACACTATTATTAGACTCAACTGGCTTCTCTCAAAATGTAAATGAGCCACTTTAATCACACTCTTGTAGTGACATGTGGCATAGGATTACAAATTTAACTGTAATCCTTTAAAACTCCTGTTTGTCTGATTGTTTCCTAACTAGAAAACACCACTGAGTGGAAACAAACTGTGGATAGCAATACTATCAGACAAATACCACTGTTAAAAATTACACAAAGACTTTTACACAGCACTGAATGTTTTACCATAAACACTGTTCAGATATATCAGCCATATCAGCCTGTCAGTTTTTGCATTTACCATACCAATGAAGAAGACTCAGAACAGAATTAAGAGGTTCTAGATCTTAATTCTCAATGAGGAGAGAGACCTCTTTGTAACCAATACACTGGAAACTGGTCAGATTTGGATGGTGCTTTTAGGGAAGGTGTTCTTTGGGTCATACTCAGCATTTGGTGGCGATCGTGGCTCAAGAGTTGGGAGTTCGCCTTGTAATAGGAAAGTTGCCAGTTCGAGCCCCGGCTCGGACAGTCTCTGTCGTTGTGTCCTTGGGCAAGACACTTCACCCGTTGCCTACTGGTGGTGGTCAGAGGGCCTGGTGGCAGCCTCGCCTCTGTCAGTGCGCCCCAGGGTGGCTGTGGCTACAATGTAGCTTGCCATCACCTGTGTGTGAATGGGTGGATGACTGGATGTGTAAAGCGCTTTGGGGTCCTTAGGGACTAGTAAAGCGCTATACAAATACAGGCCATTTGTCGTCCTAAAAACATGGCAGGTCAGGTTGAGGCCAAACAGCTTGATTTTGGTTTCATCTGACCACTTGGGAGTGCTTTCTCTCAAGCCCTCTCTGAACTATGTCAGTGTTCACTGGCAAACTTAGATGGGCCCTTACATATCCCTTATCCTGAGCAAGACACTGCAAAATTTCAATTCATTATGGTGTAGTGTGTTACTAATAGTGTTCTGGGTGACTGATCCCACTTGCCCTCAGCACTTCCTGTGTAGTTTGGGGCTGATCCACCACCTTTCTCATGCTCATCTGCACCACATGAAACAATATATTGTTTTGGGCTTTAGACAGAGGGTGATTCATGGTCATTTTATATTTCTTTCATTTCTGAATAATTGCCTTGAAAGTTGTCACCTTCTGTCCAAACTTCTTGCTGATGGTCCATTCCAGTCCAATTCAGATCAAACTGAGGTTATTGTACTCGGCCCTGAAAAGCTTAGAAATATGGTATCTAACCAGATTCTTACTCTGGATGGCATTACCTTGGCCTCCAGTAACACTGTGAGGAACCTTGGAGTCATTTGTGACCAGGATATGTCCTTCAATGCACATACTAGACAAATATGTGGGACTGCTTTCTTCCATTAGCGCAATACCTCTAAAATTAGAAATATCCTGTCTCAGAGTGACGCTGAAAAACTGCTGCAGCAAGAGTGCTGACAGGGACTGGAAAGAGAGAGCAGATTTCTCCTATATTGGCTTCCCTTCATTGGCTTCCTGTTAAATCCAGAATTGAATTCAAAATCTTATCGTAATGACCTTGTAGTACCATATCACCCCATTAGAGCACTTCACTCTTGGGCTGCAGGCTTACTTGTTGTTCCTAGAGTATTTAAAAGTAGAATGGGAGGCAGAGCCTTCAGTTTTCAGGCCCCTCTTCTGTGGAACCAGCTTCCAGTTTGGATTCAGGAAACAGACACTATCTCTACTTTTAAGATCAGGCTTAAAACTTTCCTTTTTGCTAAAGCATATAGTTAGGGCTGGACCAGGTGACCCTGAATCTTCCCCTAGTTATGCTGCAATAGACGTAGGCTGCTGAGGGATGATGCATTGATTATTTCTTCTTCAGTCAGTATGTGTTAATAGACCTCTCTGCATTAAATAACACTTGTTATTAATCTCTGTCTCTCTTCCACAGCATGTCCCTTGTCCTTTCTTCCTTCTTTCACCCCAACTGGTTGAGGCTGCCCCTCCCTGAGCCTGGTTGAGCCTTAAGTTTCTTCCTGTTAAAAGGGAGTTTTTCCTTCCCACTGTCGCCAAAGTGCTTGCTCATAGGGGGTCATATGATTGTTGGGTTTTGTCTCTGTATGTATTATTATAGGGTCTACCTTACAATATAAAGTCCCTTGAGGCGACTGTTGTTGTGATTTGGTGCTATATAAATAAGAATGAAATTGAATTTAAAATTAATCTGTGTGCCACATGGGCACACAACCAATCTGTGGGAGCTAGAATTCTGACTGTAATCGATTAAATACTTATTTCACTCAAAGCCAAGCAAATCAATTCATTTGATATTTGATGCAATATTTGTGTTTTTGTTTTGGTTATTGGTGTTCTCCATTATAATGAAAAAAACCATAAAATCTAGAGATTGTTGTTTGTTTGTTTTTTCCATGAGTGATTAAACTCAAAAATTCAGCAGGGAATCAAATATGATTTTATTATAACTAATGTGATAACAAAACATTTTTTTTTTTATTTACACATCGAGGCACAGAACATGAAGCTAAATAAAGTATCCTCAATGAAAAGATATTTCCTTGATGTCCCCAGGTGTTGTTTTCATGAATCCTTAATGTTAGTGTATAGGACAAAAAATGTATTTTCATGTAAAAAAAAAAAGAAAAAAAGTAAATAAAAATATTTAATCAGTAATACTAATGACTTCTAGTGGGGCTAATTCCTTTTCTTCTTTTTGTGTGCAGACTACTCTCACCTTCTTGTTGTTAATTGTTCTAACTAGTGGTTTGCACCTTGATGTAATTTCTATTCATAAAGGCATCTCTTGATGTAAGATTTGATGATATCTTGACTTGGTTAGATGTCATGAAGCTTTTTTTCTTAAAATAAATAGTAATTAATAAAATAATTGAACAATAATTTTCCTGTTTGTCTAAATTAACTTCAGCAGTCAGTGGTCATATATTGACCCCATAAAATCAAAGTTTACTGAAACGACCTTCACATTTAAGTGAAATTTATCTGTGTGCTAATATTAGCTGACACATTTCAATATAGAATTAAAATGAAAAAACAAGTTAAAACAAAAAAAAGTTCTGAAAACATTCACATTTTAGAAACATGGTTTATTAATAGAGATGTGGGATCAATATAAAATCATAAATCGTAAATAAACCCAGCTGGATTTCCATATCAAAAATATTAAGCAGTTGCTACAAGTCATCTTAAGCAAAGTTTTTTTTATAAACATGTTTCAACAATAAAGGCACTTGCCCAACTCTTTTCAATCAACATTAGTGTGTATTGCAGTACACCACTTAATGAAATTAAAGAAAGAAAATCAAATTAAAGGAATGCAGAGGTGTTGACAAAGGTCAGGTCAAAGTGAGAACTTGCGTGCCCTGTGCAGGAGTTGTGACATAGAAAGTCGCAGTCCCACTGTATTTCTCCTGTAGAGGAAAAAGGAGAAACACACACAGAGACACAGTATGCACAGTGGGTAAAACTACATAAAACAACAATTATACATATTTTTTGCAACCTTATCTGAGAACATTAATAAGAAGTGTGTGAGAAGCACTTTTAAAAATCACTTTCGCTGACAGTAGTAAGTAAAAACTAAAGTTCACCCCATGAAAGTTCGCGGGGTGGTCAAGTGGAAACAGCCAGATTTTGTGTTTCAGCTACACACCTGTCATCATTACTCTGGATTAAACTATTGTACCTCCTACCATTTTACTACTTACATAAAACATTTTAATTAGTTAATATTTTAAGTAAGTAAAATGTATCTATATAGCACTTTTCATAGATAAAAATCACAAATTGCTAACAATAAAACCAATAAAACAATGAATTGAAAAAGATAAATCAACAAATTAATTTAAAGCTCTTCTCTATAGAAATATCTTCAGCTGCTTTTTAAAAGAGTCAATAGAAGCTGCACAGTGTACAGACAGTGGAAGAGAATTCCACGGCCTCGGTGCCACTGCCCGAAAAGCCCCATGTGTTTTGAACCAGTACGTGGGACCAACAGCAACCTCCGACCCCAAGACCTACGTACTTGGGAAGAAGCATGAGGTTTCAACAGGTCAGAGATATATTGGGGGGCTTCATCATGTAGAGCCCTAAAATCTAAAACAAAAATTTTAAAATGAAACCTAAAATTTAACAGCAACCAATGAAGAGAAGTCAAAACTGCAATAATGTGCGATATCTTGCTAGTGCCAGTTAAAAGTCCTGCCTGAGCATTCTGAACAGTTGAAGGCGATCCAAAACTGATTTATTGAAACAAGTCAAAAGTCCGTTATAGTAATCCAAACGAGAAGAGATAAAAGCATGAATAATCATGTCAAGTTCCGCCTTTGACACCAGTAGTCTGAGTTTGGAAATGTTTCTTAGATCATAAAACAGTTCTGAACCAGTTGTTTGTAGTGATTCTCAAGTGACATTTAACTGTCAAATATAATGCCAAAATTTCTGAGACATGATTGAACAAAAACTGATATGCTGCTTAATTTCTGAAATCATATTGTCAGGAGCAATAATCAAAGTTCCTGTTTTATCTGTATTTACAGTGGCTTGCAAAAGTATTCGGCCCCTTGAACTTTTCCACATTTTCTCACATTACAGCCACAAACATGAATCAATTTTATTGGAATTCCAGGTGAAAGACCAACACAAAGTGGTGCACACGTGAGAAGTGGAACAAAAATCATTCATGATTCCAAACATTTTTTTAACAAATAAATAACTGCAAAGTGGGGTGTGCGTAATTATTCAGCCCCTGAGTCAATACTTTGTAGAACCACCTTTTGCTGCAGTTCCAGCTGCCAGTCTTTTAGGGTCTGTCTCTACCAGCTTTGCACATCTAGACACTGAAATCTTTGCCCATTCTTCTTTGCAAAACAGCTCCAGCTCAGTCAGATTAGATGGACAGCGTTTGTGAACAGCAGTTTTCAGATCTTGCCACAGATTCTGGATTGGATTTAGATCTGGACTTTGACTGGGCCATTCTAACACATGGATATGTTTTGTTTTAAACCATTCCATTGTTGCCCTGGCTTTATGTTCAGGGTCGTTGTCCTGCTGGAAGGTGAACCTCCGCCCCAGTCTCAAGTCTTTTGCAGACTTTTGCAATCTTTCTTCCAAGACTGCCCTGTATTCGGCTCCATCCATCTTCCCATCAACTCTGACCAGCTTCCCTGTCCCTGCTGAAGAGAAGCCCCCCCAGATGCTGCCACCACCATATCTGACAGTGGGGATGGTGTGTTCAGAGTGATGTGCAGTGTTAGTTTTCCGCCACACATAGCGTTTTGCATTTTGGTCTCATCTGACCAGAGCAGCTTCTTCCACATGTTTGCTGTGTCCCCCACATGGCTTGTGGCAAACTGCAAACGGGACTTCTTATGGTTTTCTGTTAACAATGGCTTTCTTCTTGCCACTCTTCCATAAAGGCCAACTTTGTGCAGTGCACGACTAATAGTTGTCCTATGGACAGATTCCCCCACCTGAGCTGTAGATCTCTGCAGCTCGTCCAGAGTCACCATGGGCCTCTTGGCTGCATTTCTGATCAGCGCCCTCCTTGTTGGGCCTGTGAGTTTAGGTGGACGGCCTTGTCTTGGTAGGTTTACAGTTGTGCCATACTCCTTCCATTTCTGAATGATGGCTTAAACAGTGCTCCGTGGGATGTTCAAGGCTTGGGAAACCTTTTTGTAGCCTAAGCCTGCTTTAAATTTCTCAATAACTTTATCCCTGACCTGTCTGGTGTGTTCTTTGGACTTCATGGTGTTGTTGCTCCCAGTATTCTCTTAGTACGTACCCGGGTATTTTTGAAAACGCAGATTTGTCTATGCGTTTGCACCTTTCGTCCACACCTAAACGGCGTTTTCGGTGACTGAAAACGGAGATTTTTAAAAACTCGGGCCAGGGTGGATATTTTTGAAAACTCAGTTTTTGCATTTACATGTGGACGAGAAGAACGGAGAAAACGCAGAAAACGCAGCGTCAAAGGTGTGCGCCTTTTTTGATGTCACACTGTGCGCCACGTTATTGTTTCGGTGAAATGAATTTCTACAATACTGTTACTGTTAATTGTTCTCTCTGCAGTGTTTAAATGCTTACACATACACACAGTTACTGTCCCTCCACACATACGACTCGGTTCTGCTTCTATGCCCCATCCTTGTTTACTATTTCCCACCGAGGCTTCTAGACTTCTGATTGGCCAACATTTCTACACGGTAAGGAATATATCGCCACCTGTTGCTTTGGCATGTTCCTAGCAGCATTTTCCTTCATTTCTGCGTTTACATGTGGACGGGATTATTTTTTAAAACGGAAAATTTCCGTTTTCAAAAATACCCGTGTACGTGTGGACGTAGCCTTAGACAACCTCTGAGGTCGTCACACAGCAGCTGTATTTGTACTGACATTAGATTACACACAGGTGCACTCTATTTAGTCATTAGCACTCATCAGGCAATGTCTATGGGCGACTGACTGCACTCAGACCAAAGGGGGCTGAATAATTACACACACCCCACTTTGCAGTTATTTATTTGTAAAAAATGTTTGGAATCATGTATGATTTTCGTTCCACCTCTCACATGTGCACCACTTTGTGTTGGTCTTTCACGTGGAATTCCAATAAAACTGATTCATGTTTGTGGCTGTAATGTGACAAAATGTGGGAAAGTTCAAGGAGGCCGAATACTTTTGCAAGCCACTGTAACAGAAGGTAGTTGTTTAGCCATTGTTTGATTTCTGACAGACAATTATTTAAACAAGACAATTTATAAAACTCAGAAGCTTTGAAAGAACAGTATAACTGAATGTCACCAGCGTAGAGATGAACAGAAATAACATTTGACAATTTGGCCTTGAGGGAGTATATTAAGCAAATAGAGAATCAGACCCAAAACAGATTGCTGAGGTCCCCATAAGGCAGAGCTGATATTTCAGACAAAACTTGATTCATACAGACACTAAAAGATCTCTCAGATAGATACGACATGAACCATTTTAAAACAACACCAGTAATCCCAAGTCCTTAAGCCTATTTATCATGATACTGTGATCAACAGTATCAAAAGCAGAGGTGAGATCCAATATAAACAGAACTGTGTACTCTCCAGAGTCTGCTGCCATCAAAACATCACTATACACTTTAAGTAAAGTGGTTTCAGTGGAGTGCGATTTGTTGAAATCAGACTGGAAAATGTCCAGAACATTATTTTTCTACAAAAAGTAGTTAAGTTATTCGGCTATTGTTTTGTCTAAGACGGGTCGGCAACCTGCGGCTCTAGTCCTCATACTGCGGCTCCACGTGGTTTGGGAAAATAAATTAGAAGTATTTAGCTGAAGTGTATTTCATTTATGTTAGTTCTTTTTTAACTTTTAGTTTTAAATTGGAAGATTATTGTGATATTGAAATATAAAAATTAAATTAAATTCTACTATTATTTTTTCATCGCTCAAAATAAGTGTCACACTCGTGGAAGCCGGTATACCCGCCAAAAACAAACACCGCTCACGCCTCACAGATGACAGCTGTTAAGCTGCCTGCGTAAAGCTGAAAGTGACTTTGTACAGCCCCGATTTGCAGACGCTGTGCACAAAGGTTCGGGAGCAGAAGTCCCATTGTAAACATATCACGGCAGACCCGACAATGTTTCCATGAACATGCTTTTCAGCATCTCTTTATTGACCACTTTTCACACACGGTTGCTGTACGCATACAGCCGGCTGTAGCTTTTCAGCTCGCAGCCCGACACACACCACCAACAACACAACAGCATAGATGGCACAGACGTTAAGGCAGCGAGGCGTGATTGCGGGTGCCGCTCAGGTGTGTCCGCCTCCCCTGCAGCAGCACTGCAGGCCACGCCCCGCCACACACATTAACCAGGTAAAATACATATTTAGGCAGAATTTTGCAAATATCTATTTTTCATTTTTTAGCAGCATAGTGCTTATTTCCCCAATTATTTTTTAAAAGTCAGGTCAAGGCTCCAAAAGCCCAAAGGCGATATAAGGGTAGCGGCTCACAACAGATTTTGTTTGCTACATGGATCATTCTAGTTCAGCTGGGTGTCTTTCCTTTTGTTATATTAGGCATAGAGGTAAAGCATAAAGGTAAAAAAAAACCCAGTATATACAGTGTTATCTTCATTTTAGATGTCACAAAGTATTTGCGGCTCCCAGTGTTTTCTTTCGCGTGGAAACCGGGTCCAAATGGCTCTTTGGGTCTTAAAGGTTGCTGACCCCTGGCCTACTTGTTGTTCCTAGAGTATTTAAAAGTAGAATGGGAGGCAGAGCCTTCAGTTTTCAGGCCCCTCTTCTGTGGAACCAGCTTCCAGTTTGGATTCAGGAGACAGACACTATCTCTACTTTCAAGATTAGGCTTCAAACTTTCCTTTTTGCTAAAGCATATAGTTAGGGCTGGACCAGGTGACCCTGAATCCTCTCTTAGTTATGCTGCAATAGATGTAGGCTGCCGGGGGATTCCCATGATGCATTGAGTTTTTCCTTTCCAGTCACCTTTCTCACTCACTATGTGTTAACAGACCTCTCTGCATTGAATCATATCTGTTATTAACCTCTGTCTCTCTTCCACAGCATGTCTTTATCCTGTCTTCCTTCTCTCACCCCAACCGGTCGCAGCAGATGGCCGCCCCTCCCTGAGCCTGGTTCTGCCAGAGGTTTCTTCCTGTTAAAAGGGAGTTTTTCCTTCCCACTGTCGCCAAAGTGCTTGCTCATAGGGGGTCATATGATTGTTGGGTTTTTCTCTGTATCTATGAAGCGCCTTGAGGCGACTTTTGTTGTGATTTGGCGCTATATAAATAAAATTGAATTGAATTGAAGACCCTTATGAAAAGGACAGCGAGGGAACAGTTTACCCTGCCCGGGATAGGGTTACCGGGGCCCCGCCCTGGAGCCAGGCCCGGGGAGGGTGCCCGAGGGCGAGCGTCTGGTGGCCGGGCCTTAGTCCATGGGGCCCGGCCGGGCACAGCCCGAAGAGGAGACATGGGCCCATCCTCCCGCAGGCCCACCACCCGCAGGAGGCGCCATAGGGGTCGGGTGCATTGTGTGCCGGGTGGCGGCCAGGAGTGGAGGCCCTGGCGGACTGACCCCTGGCTGCCAAGACTGGCAATAGGGACATGGAATGTCACCTCTCTGGTGGGGAAGGAGCCTGAGTTAGTGCGTGAGGTTGAGAGGTACCGGCTAGATATAGTCGGGCTCACCTCTACGCATGGCTTGGGCTCTGGAACCAGTCTCCTGGAGAGGGGCTGGACTCTGACTCAGTCTGGAGTTGCCCCTGGTGAGAGGCGGCGGGCTGGGGTGGGTATTCTAATATCCCCTCGGCTTGCTGCCGGTACGTTGGGGTTTTTCCCGGTGGACGAGAGGGTTTGTTCCCTGCGCCTTAGGGTCGGGGAACGGGTCCTGACTGTCATCTGCGCTTATGCGCCGAGTGGCAGTTCAGAGTACCCAGCCTTCTTAGAGTCCCTGGGGGGGGGGGGGGGGGGGGGGGGGGGGGGTGCTGGAGGGTGCTCCACCTGGAGACTCTGTTGTCCTACTGGGAGACTTCAATGCTCACGTGGGTAACGACAGCGAGACCTGGAGGGGCGTGATTGGGAGGAACGGCCTCCCTGATCTGAACCCGAGCGGTGCTTTGTTATTGGACTTCTGTGCTAATCACAGTTTGGCCATAACGAACACCCTGTTCGAACATAAGAGTGTCCATAAGTGCACGTGGCACCAGGACGCTCTAGGCCGTAGGTCGATGATCGATTTTGTAATCGTATCCGCAGACCTGCGACCATATGTTCTGGACACTCGGGTAAAGAGAGGGGCTGAGCTGTCAACTGATCACCACCTGGTGGTGAGTTGGATCAGGTGGCGGGGGAGGACGCTGGACAGACCTGGTGCACCTAAACGCGTAGTGAGGGTGTGCTGGGAATGTCTAGCAGAGGCCCCAGTCCGCGAGATCTTCAACGCACACCTCCAGCAGAGCTTCAACAGCATTCCGAGGGAGACTGGGGACATTGAGTCCGAATGGACCATGTTCAGCGTCTCCATTGCCGAAGCTGCTGCATTGAGCTGCGGCCGCAAGGTGGTTGGTGCCTGCCGTGGTGGTAATCCCCGAACCAAATGGTGGACACCAGAGGTGAAGGGAGCCACCAGGCTGAAGAAGGAGTCCTATCGGGCTTGGTTAGCCTGTGGGACTCCGGAGGCAGCCGACAGGTATCGACAGGCCAAGCGGAATGCGGCTCGGGCAGTGGCTGAAGCAAAAACTCGGGTGTGGGAGGAGTTCGGAGAGGCCATGGAAAAAGACTTTCGGACTGCCTCGAAGAGATTCTGGCAAACCGTCAGACGTCTCAGGAGGGGAAAGCGGTGCTCTACCTGCACTGTGTATAGTGCTGGCGGAGCGCTGCTGACGTCGACTGAGAAAATTGTCAGGCGGTGGAAGGAATACTTCGAGGACCTCCTTAATCCCACTGACACGTCTTCTGAGGAGGAAGCAGAGTCTGGGGATGAGGGGAATGACCCGCCAATTTCCGGGGGCGAGGTCACTGAGGCAGTTAAACAACTCCTTGGTGGCAGAGCCCCTGGTGTTGATGAGGTCCGCCCCGAGTTCCTGAAGGCTCTGGACGTTGTAGGGCTGTCCTGGTTGACACGCCTCTGCAATGTTGCGTGGAGATCAGGGGCAGTACCTGTGGACTGGCAGACCGGGGTGGTGGTCCCCATCTTTAAGAAGGGGGACCGGAGGGTGTGTTCCAACTACAGGGGGATCACACTCCTCAGCCTCCCTGGGAAAGTCTATGCCAGGGTGCTGGAAAGGAGAGTTCGTCCGTTAGTCGAACCTCGGATACAGGAGGAACAATGCGGTTTTCGTCCTGGTCGCGGAACACTGGACCAGCTCTTTATCCTCTCCAGGATACTTGAGGGTGCATGGGAGTTTGCCCAACCAGTCTACATGTGTTTTGTGGACTTGGAGAAGGCATTCGACCGTGTCCCTCGGGGTGTCCTGTGGGAGGTGTTGCGGGAATATGGGGTGTCTGGCCCATTGCTACGGGCCATTCGATCCCAATACAACCGTTGCAAGAGCTTGGTTCGCATTGCCGGCAATAAGTCGGACTCGTTCCCGGTGGGTGATGGGCTCCGCCAGGGCTGCCCTTTGTCTCCGGTTCTGTTCATAATTTTTATGGACAGAATTTCTAGGCGCAGCCAAGTGGCGGAGGGCTTTCGCTTTGGTGGCCTCAGAATCTCATCTCTGAGTTTTGCAGATGATGTGGTTCTGTTGGCTTCATCGGGTGAGGGCCTCCAGCTCGCACTGGAACGGTTCGCAGCCGAGTGTGAAGCAGCGGGAATGAGGATCAGCACCTCCAAATCTGAGGCCATGGTTCTCAGCCGGAAAAGGGTGGAGTGCCCACTCCGGGTCGGGGATGAGTTCCTGCCCCAAGTGGAGGAGTTCAAGTATCTCGGGGTCTTGTTCGCGAGTGATGGGAGAAGGGAGCCGGAGATCGACAGACGGATTGGGGCTGCAGCTGCAGTAATGCGGACGCTGCACCGGTCCGTCGTGGTGAAGAGGGAGCTGAGTGTAAAAGCGAAGCTCTCAATTTACCGGTCGATCTACGTCCCTACCCTCACCTATGGCCACGAGCTGTGGGTAGTGACCGAAAGAACGAGATCGCGGATGCAAGCGGCAGAAATGAGCTTCCTCCGAAGGGTGGCTGGCCTCTCCCTTAGAGATAGGGTGAGAAGTTCGGCCATCCGGGAGGGGCTCAGAGTAGAGCAGCTGCTGCTCCACATCGAAAGGAGCCAGCTGAGGTGGTTCAGGCATCTGACAAGGATGCCCCCTGGGCGCCTCCTGGGTGAGGTGTTCCAGGCATGTCCCACCGGGAGGAGGCCCCGGGGCAGACCCAGGACACGCTGGAGAGATTATATCTCTCGGCTGGCCTGGGAACGCCTTGGTATTCCCCCGGATAAGCTGGAGGAGGTGGCTGGGGAGAGGGAGGTCTGGGCCTCTTTGCTTAGGCTGCTGCCCCCGCGACCCGGCCCCGGATAAAGCGGATGAAGATGGATGGATGGATGGATGAATTGAATTAAGATCTTTGATACAAATGTTAATTTTGATATTGGCCTGTAAATGTTTGGAAGAGATAAAATCTAAAACATATATAATATATGCAGCTAGATAGCATAGTGGTAGGACTACATGCCTTTGTAGGCCTACACGCCTTTGGAACAGGAGTCGCAAGTTTGATTCCCACCTGGGGGGTCTTTATCCAGTAAGGGTTCCTAGGCTAGACCCCCACATATTAAACCAAACCATCCAGATTGACAGCAAAACAACTAGAAGCTCAGTGTTCCAACTGTTTGGAAAAAGGAACTGCTCTCACGGTGTTGTACCTCGTCAATCACGAGGTACAACACAAATGTTATGGCAAGGGGGAGCCAGAACGACAGGTAAGGGGAAAAATTATATCGCCCACCCAAGATTGGGTACCAATGGAAGAAGGATCATTGACTGCGAGAGGTACTGACCACAGCCGGTTACCAAGATACTACGAGAGAGGATCTACCAGCTGATGTGAATGTAGCACTACAGACAATACCTACCGTGACCATTACCAGCTGATCTACACTAAAGCAGCAGTGATTAGTGAGATGCTTGGCTACAAGATGAACAACAGCAAAGAGCAGTACCCTCCATGGAGAAGGCCAAGATCAAGGTAGCACGAAGGGAGGTTAGCCAACTATCGGAGCTGCAGAAAGGTGCAAGAAGTACAATAGAAGGTAGACTCACAGCTTTGGCCAGCCACTTGAAGAGGTACACCAGAGAGTTCGAAGGCAGGAGAATAAACTATACAGAACCGTCCAAGGTGTACTCTCAGTGGCAGGGGAACAATATAAGAACAGCACCACAAAGGTTGGAGACAGAGCAATACTGGAAGAATAGATGGGAGAACCCAACCCATAACAGCAATGCTCAGTGGCTAGTGGATCTAAGAGCACACCACAGCAACTCCCTGAACAGGGTCCAGTAACCATCACAGTGGCAGACACCCAAAAAAGTGTCTCCAGTATAAAGAGCTGGACAGCACCAGGCCTCGACATGGTTCACGCCTATTGGCTAAAGAAGCTCACTGCACAGTCCATGAATGTCTGTCAACACAAATGAACCAGCTGCTAGTCGATGAGAGATGGCTAACCGAATGCTGGACAGTCCTGATCCCCAAAGAAATAACATTTCTAATGAAACATCCATAGGACAGACACATCAATCTCAAAACCTTTTTTGGCAAAAAATTAAAGAGTACTCTTATGAAATGTTCAATTATTATTTAAACATGTGTTCCATGGCTGCATTTAGGCTGTGGAGATAAACCATGAATACTTGTAAAGCAGTGTTGGGGAGTAACTGATAATCTGTACCGGCGTTCCGTATTTAAAATACATAATATAAGTAACTGTATTCCATTACAGTTACTGTTTAAAGTTTGTTTTTGTTATTTCTGGAGTTGTTGTGTTACCCCCTCCTGCCCTCGAGGAGGCATAACACAAGTGGGGGCTCGTCCGGGATCTATTTTCCGGAGCTGTAGACAACTCTGGCGTTTGGTACAATGTTACTGCCTTGTATTTAATTATGGATTTTGACTTACAAGATTTCATTTGTGCGCCGAGTTCTTAGAAGTTTGACTTACAGTGGGGCAAAAAAGTATTTAGTCAGCCACCGATTGTGCAAGTTCCCCCACTTAAAATGATGACAGAGGTCAGTAATTTGCACCAGAGGTACACTTCAACTGTGAGAGACAGAATGTGAAAAAAAAAATCCATGAATTCACATGGTAGGATTTGTAAAGAATTTATTCGTAAATTAGGGTGGAAAATAAGTATTTGGTCACCTCAAACAAGGAAAATCTCTGGCTCTCACAGACCTGTAACGTCTTCTGTAAGAAGCTTTTCTGTCCCCCACTCGTTACCTGTATGAATGGCACCTGTTTGAACTCATCATCTGTATAAAAGACACCTGTCCACAGCCTCAAACAGTCAGACTCCAAACTCCGCCATGGCCAAGACCAAAGAGCTTTCAAAGGACACCAGGAAAAGTATTGTAGACCTGCACCAGACTGGGAAGAGTGAATCTACAATAGGCAAGCAGCTTGGTGTGAAAAAATCAACTGTGGGAGCAATCATCAGAAAATGGAAGACATACAAGACCACTGATAATCTCCCTCGATCTGGGGCTCCACGCAAGATCTCATCCCGTGGGGTCAAAATGATCATGAGAACGGTGAGCAAAGATCCCAGAACCACACGGGGGGACCTGGTGAATGACCTGCAGAGAGCTGGGACCAAAGTAACAAAGGTCACCATCAGTAACACACTACAACGGCAGGGAATCAAATCCTGCAGTGCCAGACGTGTTCCGCTGCTGAAGCCAGTGCATGTCCAGGCCCGTCTGAAGTTTGCCAGAGAGCACATGGATGATACAGCAGAGGATTGGGAGAATGTCATGTGGTCAGATGAAACCAAAGTAGAACTTTTTGGTATAAACTCAACTCGTCGTGTTTGGAGGAAGAAGAATACTGAGTTGCATCCCAAGAACACCATACCTACTGTGAAGCATGGGGGTGGAAACATCATGCTATGGGGCTGTTTTTCTGCCAAGGGGACGGGACGACTGATCCACGTTAAGGACAGAATGAATGGGGCCATGTATCGTGAGATTTTGAGCCAAAACCTCCTTCCATCAGTGAGAACTTTGAAGATGAAACGAGGCTGGGTCTTCCAACATGACAATGATCCAAAACACACCGCCCGGGCAACAAAGGAGTGGCTCCGTAAGAAGTATTTGAAAGTCCTGGAGTGGCCTAGCCAGTCTCCAGACCTCAACCCCATAGAAAATCTGTGGCGGGAGTTGAAAGTCCGTGTTGCTCGGCGACAGCCCCAAAACATCACTGCTCTCGAGAAGATCTGCATGGAGGAATGGGCCAAAATACCAGCTACTGTGTGTGCAAACCTGGTAAAGACCTATAGTAAACGTTTGACCTCTGTTATTGCCAACAAAGGTTATGTTACAAAGTATTGAGTTGTATTTTTGTTATTGACATTCTGTCTCTCACAGTTGAAGTGTACCTCTGGTGCAAATTACTGACCTCGGTCATCATTTTAGATGGGGGAACTTGCACAATCGGTGGCTGACTAAATACTTTTTTGCCCCACTGTATGTCATAAAGGGAGCAAGCACGTAAGGCTGAGTTCGACCTCAAACTTCAGATACGTCAGCTTGAAATTGAAGCTGAGAAGGAGGTAAAGTTAAAACAGCTAGAGGTGGAAGCTATGAGGCTCAACTTTAATGCTTTGAAAGGATTGCAACAGCACTGGAATGGCCAAAAGAAATGTGGGCTGTGCTACTGCAATGCAAGCTAGTGGGCAAAGCACTGGAGCTTGTGTCATCTCTCTCTATCAAAAATAGCATGAAATACAATGTACTGAAGAGTCCATCTTTCGTGCTTATGAACTTGTACCTGAGGCCTACCAACAAAAGTTCAGGAATCACAAGAAGTCTAATGGTCAAACATATGTAGAGTTTGCACGTGAGAAGGCAGTTCTTTTTGACAAGTGGTGCACAGCAAGTGAAGTGAAGAAAGACTTTGAAGCTCTTCGTCAGTTAATCCTATTGGAAGATTTTAAGAATCTGCTGATGAGTTCATTTTAACCCATAAAAATGTGTTTGCATCATCCCCTCGTTCAGATAAGGTTTTGATCACACGCTCACCAAAGCCTGATCTTGGTCAGCCTGAAGCCAGAGCTAAGCAACCATTACTTTCCCGTGAGGTACCTGAATGCTTCTATTGCCATAAAAAAGGTCATGTCATTGCTCATTGCCTTGCACTAAAAAAAAATAAGACTACACCGCCGCAACCCAAGGGCGTGGGTTTGATTCAAAATGTGTCGCCTCCCAGAACCCAAACATCTCAACGTGAAATAGATCCTTGTTTCAAACCTTTTATCACACAGGGTTGTGTTTCTTTAACAGGTGATACTGTTGACAACCAGCCTGTAACAATACTGAGAGACACGGGTGGTTCGCAGTCTATCGTTCGAGAGGGTATTTTGCCTTTGTCTGTTGAGTCATCCTGTCAGTCAAGTGTTGTGGTGTTGTAGGTGTTGTAGGACCTTTACAAAAATCAAAGTCAGGGAACCAATACATCCTATCAATGATGTGTGCTTCTACTAGGTTTCCCGAATCAGTGCCCCTTTTGAAGGATCACCGCTCCTGTCATCAGTAAAGCTCTGGTAGGGTTCTTCTCAGTGTTTGGTCTTCCAAAGGTAGTCCAGACTGATCAGGGAACCAACTTTAAGTCTAGAACCTTTGCTCAGGCATTAAAAGCATTAGGAGTAGAGCACATTACATCAAGCTCCTACCATCCTGAAAGTCAGGGAGCACTTCACCAGATATTAAAGTCCATGCTCTGCAAATACTGTCTGGAGACAGGAAAGAACTGGGATGAGGGTATACCATTCTTATTGTTCGCTTCTCGTGAAGCAGTGCAAGAGTCCCTAGGCTTTAGTCCTGCAGAGCTTGAATTTGGACATGAAGTTAGAGGACCATTGCACATCCTTAAAGAACAGCTAGTTGTTCCAACTAAAACACTAAAGAGCATCCCTGAGTACGTGTCTAAAATTAGAAAGCGCCTTAAATCAGCTCGCGCTATTGCCAGGGACACCTTAACTGCTAGGCAGCTAAGGATGAAAAAACACTATGATCGGAGAGCAGTTGCTTGTCAGTTTAAACCTGGTGATCAGGTTCTAGTTCTGCTCCCCATTCTGGGCTCTTCTCTGAAAACAAGGTTTTCTGGATCGTACGTTGTGGAAAGGAAACTCAGTGAGACCAATTATGTTGTTCAAACTCCTGATCGTCATCGCAAGACTAGAGTATGCCACATTAACATGATGAAACATTATCTTTCTAGAGAGAATAGAGAGAATGAAGATGATCCCCTCACTCCGCACAAGGTTAAGTCTAGCTCCCCTATAGCATGCGTAGCTTCAGATATAGCCAATGAAAGCAGTGAGGAAGATGCGGTCCTGCGCAAAGATGTGTCACAGGGGACGAGACTAAGTAATAGTGAGATTCTGTCTGACTTGTCCCACTATTTGTCTCACCTGTCACTTAATCAGGTTGAAGACATTCAGAACCTGATTGTGTCCTTCCGGTGTATGTTTGGGGATGTTCCTACCCAGACGAGTTTGATATCCCATGACATTTTTCTTACCAGTCCTGCACCCATTAAACAGCGTGCATACAGAGTCAATCCCATCAAAAGAGAAGTTGTGAAGTAGAGTATCTTGTTAGAAATGGACTTGCAATACCCAGTTGTAGCCCCTGCAGTTCCCCATGTTTGTTGGACATTAAAGCTCATGGGAGTCCACGGTTCTGTACGGACTTCCGCCAAGTGAATGCTGTGACAGTTCCTGACATGTATTCCTTGTCTCTCGTCGATAATTGCATTGATGACATTGGACCTGCCACATTTATGACTAAACTGGATATGTTGAAAGGTTATTGGCAGATTCCTTTAACCAAAAAGGTTTTAGCCAACCATTCAAGTTGGAGGTTGATGCTAGCGTGGTTGGGGTAGGTAGGTAGGTAGGACTTGATCACCCTGTGTGCTACTTCTCAAAGAAGTTCACTCATCCTCAGAGAAGGTCTTCTACAATCGAACAAGAAACTCTTGCCGTTCTGTTGGCTCTGCAACATTTTGAGGTTTATCTTGGATTAAGTGTGGAACCCATAAAAGTCTTTACAGACCTTTTTTGTTTTTCTAGGGTAAGAACTCAGCTAAGTTTTGGTTTTGTCTTTTTGGGAACAACCTAACTGTCCCTTTCTCCCCCACATTTGTTGTATGAATTTGGGTTATTGTTTATGTGAGAAAGCTGCCATTAAACTTGCTTTTGTTATTACACTTGTACCGAGTTTCTGGAGTTGTTGTGTTACCCCCTCCTGCCCTCGAGGAGGCGTAACAAGGTGATTATTATAATACAATTACTTTGTTGAAATTAATGGATTACAAGGTGGTCTTTTCCTGTTTCATATGTTATGCTGTCCCCTCTCTGATTTTGGTAGTTCCACACATTGCCGGAAACCCAAACAAAACACGAAATTAGAGTCCTATTAATGCTGGTGGCATCAGTTACACAATGGATCCGAAGCCAGCACAACAGAGCCAGCAGTGCATGAACAGGAATGCATTTCTTACTTGGAAATTCTGACACCACTTCATATTTAAAGAGGAAACGGATGGGTGAAATCTGACAATTCAATGCAAACTGTTTGGCAGCAACCAAGTTGCACTCAAAAGACTCCACCCCCCAACCTAAAAAAAACATCTGGAAGGAAGTTCTTTTTAAAAAACGAACGTTAGCCTACTGCAACTACCTTGTGTTAAGTGTGGTAGCTATCTGGGTTATGTGCCACTTCAGTATCTTTGATGTACTATCGCTGTGTGACTGTTACAATTGATGAATAGCATTAACAACCTGCTAGCTGCAAATAATCGTGCAGTTCTGAAAGCAGTTGATGAACTAACCTGAGATAATGCCAGCTAACAATGTTAACTCGGTGGCGAGTAGCCTTCAGTAATAATATTAAATCACACAGCAATAGTACATTCATGTAGTTGTAAAAAGCATAACAATATATTAAAAGCATTCAGAATACGTTACTCTCATTGAGTAACTTAACGGAATACGTTACAAACTAGATTTGGGGGCATGTATTCTGTAATCTGTAGTGGAATACATTTTAAAAGTAACCTTCCCAACACTGTTGTAAAGTGAGTCACAATATATGTCACACATTTAGCCGAGTGACTAACAGTGAATATTATCATTCCTTGGTGTGTGCTCTAGTACTACTCACACTGCACTACTTTTAAAAACAGTTGCCATTTTTAAACAGAGCCCAAACTAAAATTTGAAGTTGTATCCTCAATATCAGAATTTCCACAAAAAAGTACATTTTATTTACCATTTTATTAATAAAGCACATTTTGCATTATTTTTAGTAAACTCTATGATAGCAAAAGAACCACAGATAATGACCTCCTAGTCATAATGTGTCAGTAAATCTAACTCCATGTCATAGAGAATTCATTGCTTCAAATTTAACTCCAGGACTAGTAAAGGCTATCTCATCTTATCCTATAGTTTATTATCTTGGTATGTTCTGGTTTTCCTAGTCACTTTCATCCAGTGCTCACGACTTCACAAGACGAAGTGAAGTGCAGTTAAGAATATCTGCAGGGTCAGGAGAGACTAGATCAACCTTGAACCCCTCAGCAAGTGATATCTTCAACAGCTCCTCCAAAAAGCCTTGCATGTCTGTGATTTCACAGTGACTGTAGTGCATGTTCATCATGTCATCCGACCACGTGACCTCAGGGCTAGACAAAGTTAGGCCCCTGTATTGCTGCTTGTCATACTGTTCCTGTGGGAGTTCATCAGGCTTTGGCACCCATTCCAGTTTCAGTCTGTTCTGCCTCGGACGACATAGGTGAGGGCTGTTGAGACCCTGGGGTGTCCTGTAGGAGAAGCGCTCACAAAGCAAACCTAGAAATGCCCTCCAGGTACAAAAGAGGTCGACTGTGAACGCTCGTACAGAGCATGTGCGGAGTTCATAGTTTTCAGGCCCATGGCGCAAGTTAAAATGGAGAACACGGACCTGAAATAAGAGGGAAGAACATACTGACTACATATCCCCCAGAGTATACACAAACAAAGAACCGGTTGTTCCATGGCTACACATGCAAACAGGTGCACAAACACAACCTCTGTGTATGTCTTGTATATACACAAAACACTAGCTGTGATGGTTTATTGGGAAAAGTTATTTGATTAAAAAAACCTTTGCACACCTGAATGAGGAACAGAGAGTCTAACTAGAAGCAGAACAGAACCAAACACAGCCTATCCCTCAACATGACTGTACTCTCTGCTCATATTTCATTCATATTAAATAATTAGTTAATTTTTTGTTAAGCCATAATTTACCAAATTGCTATGCAATTTGAATGTGGTATGATATTATGCACCTGTTCTTGACTAACTTATGAAATAGATTAAAACATAACAGTTGTCCAAAAGCATAAATAACACCTGTCATCATACTTACACTATTTATTAATTCATATTATTTATAGGGTATTTCCTTTTTTCTCGCTCATACATATGTAGGTGATGACCTGCTGCACAGTTCTGAGGAGATTGTTTTTAATTTTAAACGTTTACAGATTTCACTTTGACTACAACTGTCACATTGAAACTTCTGTCAATATCATCACTGATTAATGGCATAAACATTTGGAAAGTACTAATCATACCCACTATCCTATAACTGGATGATTGAAACTTCGGTGTTGGCTAGTTTTGTTTATTAGGTTAACTTCTTCACTAAAACACTATTTGATACCAGAGCTTTACAAGAAATGGGTCACCTCCATCATATCTGTATGAGCTAAATTAACAATCAAAATGCAATTAAGATGTTAGGCAACATCATTTTCTCATAAATTGTAAAAAAAAAAAAAAGTACAGTCGTAGCGTAAAAAAAAAATGTACAGTTGCAATAACTATTGCTACCACAATAGTTATTGCAACTAATTTAATGCACTTCACCAATACTATGACTGTCCATCATTATATGCAGTAAATATGTGAGGGTATTCGGGGGTTTGGGAAATGCACCTTCTTTCTTTCTTTACTGTGCAAAAGTCTTCGGTCAATCCTCATTTCTTTATATTTTGCTTCCAATGACTCATTTCTTAAAGAAGTCTTCAGAAACAGATCTTTCTGAAGGTCTTTCAAAGTTTTTTTTTTTTTTTTTTTTATAGGAATATATTTTGTGTTTAAGCCACTTAGAAAAATGGAGCAGCCTGTTGAAAACAAAACAAAACAAACGCACACAACATGAAACTATCTGACCAGTTTCTTTTGTTGAATATCAGATAAATGGTGATAATAACAGAGTTCGAAAGGCATAAAATTGTTTTTTTTGTTTTTGTTTTTTTACCCACAAGGCAATTCCACACAGCTCTTCACTAGAAACTTGGCATAGCTTGGCAAGGTGTGGTTCTTAAAGGACAAGAGAGGAAGGCGCAGATTACACAAGAACTGTATTCAAAAAAATCAATGGCAACAAGTCAAGCCAAATCTGACATTCTTGGTTCAAACTGTTACAACGTTTGAGGGAAGGCAAGAGTGAACAGTGAATAAAACAGGAGGTTCTAACACAGTTTGAGGCTGCATTTCAGCCAGTGGTGCTGTAATATATTTTCCGAGCAAAATATAAAGAAATTGTTGCCCAAGACTTGCACAGTACTGTATATAGAGTGCAATCAACCAGAAACTGCCTTTTGTGTCATTTAGCATTTATGGAAAAAATTACAAATTTGGAGGCTACAGGAAATAAATGGTCATTTTAACAAATAATTTGGGACAGTGCCTGCTTTACCATTTCCTAAAAAGCAGAAATACTTCTGACTGAGTCAGGATTCACTAAAGAGGTGCAGTAACAAGGTTTTTTTTGGCTAGCCTTACTGCATATGCACTTGTAGGACTTTTTCTTTCGGTGTGCAAACTTCAAGAAGGCATTTTACTGATGTTTGAGCCATTATTAAATGTGCAGACACTGTCCACACATGTTTGCTGAGGTCAAATTGAGAAAATAATATAATGTCTCATTTTTTATATTTATTATCTTTGTACTACTTTTGAAAAACAAAGGTTATGGACTTTAAATAATTTGCAAACCATTTTGTCCTGTTTCTATTTTTCTGCACTTAAAAACAAACTGTTTGGCTTGTAGTTAGTGGTCAAGAGTAAACATGATCGACTAACCTAATAAAACAAACCTATTATGAGCAGATGAACAGTCTAGCTAACCTCATCACACGTACCTTGGAGTCGACTTTTACTATCATGATGGCTCCTAGCGGCCCACCTCTAAGGCCCAGAGGCACCGATACCTCATAGTGACGAATCTCCTCCAGCAGACCGGGTATCTGGAAGAAATCTGCCTCTCTCCTGAGCAGTGCGAGTTCAGTGAAGCCATCTGGCAGATCCAAAGAGCCAGAGCGCAGGTAATTCAGAATGTAGCGAAACACTTTACCGTCACGGTCTATGAAAATGTTGCCGCAGCTGTCCCTAAGCATAGGAACTTGTCCGGTGAACATGGTGCCTAGCATCGAGTCACGGCAGCGAGTTAAAGTGTCTAAGGTTGTTGTATAGACTTCTCCACCGACGTTCAAGCACACAGGGTCCTTAAGAGAGTTCTTCATGCTGTCATCTGAAGAGTTGAGATCCAGCATCCTGTAGGTGAAGCTGTGCTTTTTATACCTGTGAAGTCAGTGTTGCTTTTGTGAGGACAAGAATTATGCCCTGTTCAGGAATGTCGAGGACTGTGGAAGATTCAAGTATTTCTTTTGTTTCCCCACAAAGCCTTTATTCCTTTGACAGTCAGCAAGCCACAGTAGTGTCCTGGATACAGCCAAGTTCGGAGAGATACAAGAAAATCTGCCAAATCTGATTCAGAAACTGAAGATAAAACTGCCGTTTCAAAATATGGAAAAAGGCTGCTGTTCTTTTTCTTCTCACTGCTGCTTCAAAGTCAAAGTGACATCTTTATAGATGCCGGCATTTCCAATGATAATCTGCGGCCGAAAACTTTTATTGATGCATCTCTTATAAGATCCTGAATTGTGTCAACCAGCAGCAGGCCTACCGGGTAACCAGAGTAGCATGCCAATGACTGGACTCTTGGCTCCGTCTCAATGAAACTTGCTTTTATTCTCAGCTCTCACCCACTGTCTCTGACTCTCACACACTGGAGATGTCTGAGCAAGACACAGGGGACTGGGGATTTGTCTGTAATGTCCTCTTAAAGTGATAGCTCACTGAAAGGTGTTTTTATCCACTGTTAACAAATGAACAATGCCCCACACATTTTTCTTCTCATACACTGTCAGGAATGCTAAGATTTACCAGAAAAGAGAATAAAAACAGAAAAATAGAGTTACCTACCGAAAAACAAACAAAGCAAAAAACTGATTTTGTTCCTATGAAAAATACAATTGCTGAAAGGAAATGCTAATAAATTATTCCCTTCTTTGGAGCGCACGATCAGGTGTCAAACAAAACAAAAAAATGGCCCCTTGAGGATGATCCCAAAAGCAAGTCAGTCTCCGTAGACTCTCACGTCAAAATGCCCAGAAAAGATTAGCATGTTTAAAGCCTGGCACAAACAAACTATTTTGGTTTCCATGGACAGTTTTCCCCCTTTATAACAATTGTACAGGGTCCTGTACTGTGAGCAACATCTTTCTGTAATCTAAGTTTACTTAGCCTGATATCTGCAGTGAAGACACGTGGTCACACAAACATAGCTCTCACTTTGTTAACCCAGGGTTTCACTTGGATGTTTTCACACGAAAGAGGCGGTGTTGGTAGTATCTGCTCAGTCACAACTATAGATAAGTGTAATGGCAGCAGAGCGGATAATTTTACAACGATAAAACTACACTATGAAATATGAAGAGGTTAAATACATAATACAGATGCTACAGACAGCATATGAGAGGAAAAGCACTGCATGAATGCATGATTACTTTATGTGTTCTGGCACATAAGACTGGAAAACAGCTACTACGTGTATTAATAAAATTTAGCGTATGTGAAGAAGAGATGGCAAAAATGCTGACTGTGTCAGACCCTGCACCCTATACATTAGCAGTGTTTGTGGGGCCAACAACTACACACACACACACACACACACCTATACTGTAGTGGTCATTAACGTAGCCAGTAATGGACTGTTCATACACCACTGTACACTATATGTCGATGAGCCATAAACCCTCATAGAATGGCATAATTTAATATGTTGTGCAAAAGTCTTGAGCCACCACTCATTTGTTTAAATTTAGATATCTATTTAAATATTTATTATCTCTTTATATATCTGTGAAGGCAAACATGTTGCAAAATGCAAGAGCCTGCATAATAAAAAGTGAGAATGTGTAAAAAAAATTTTAATGTAACTTGTGGGGACCAGGATTTTGGTCCCCACAAGTTAGGCTAGCTCCCCAGTGCCAGCTCAGATAACAGTTGTTGTTTCAACACACATTGCTACCACTGCTGTATCCTCTACAAACTGTCTTGTGTAGATGACTTAGTGAAACAATTAATTCAACCGTCTTGTGACACAACATACATCCTCTATATTGCACAAGGCTGTAACCATCAATAACTTTGCATCTGTCCATTACCAGCTATTTCATTTTGTACAAATCCACTCTTCTAAGTTTGTGTGGTTTTTCTGTCTGACCAGATGCAGCTTTCTGCACCATCTTGTACTTATCACCACACTGTGTTTATGTGCTAAAAGAGAAATTTCTTTCCTTGTTACTAAAATAGATTCTGAAGTATGATTTCACTAACTCAGATGGTGCAGCAACTGTGGCAGTTTGTCTTGAAACAACAGCTGTAACGTCCACATTTTGACTTTTTTCTCAAAACAGATGTTCGACTTTAATCTTGAAATTTCAACTTTATTCTCAAAATTATGAATTTAGTTTTTCTTAATGTGGCCCTAACTAGATTTCTCTGTGGATTTGTATATTTAAAAAAATGCTACAGTTAATTCTAAGTTTTCAAACAAAATTTAATGATGGCTTAAAACTTTTGCCCCTATAATAAAACTTCAGACCAGGTATGACCATCAGGTTGCTCCAAGTCACGTTTAGCTTAGCACACTTTTAAAACAGCTAACCTAGCTCCATCACAAGGTTAGCTTTTACTGAACTGTTATATTTGGAATTGTACTTTCTACAGATTTTATTTAATTGCATTTCATCTTAATTTCTAACATGTAAGTTTGTTTTTATTTTTAATTTGCAACAAATATTTCTTCAAAGTGATCATTAAAGCACTCCTGATCCTGACTGATTAAATCCACACAGAACTCAAATATACACACATATTGTGTAGTATATCACGGGGCATAAAAAAAGCCTTGGATTTTTAAATCTATATATGCCATTAGATAAGTTTGTACTGAAAAGCTTATCACTGACCAATAACAGTGTCTCCTAAGTGTTTGTTTTAAGGTTACGAGCTTTACTGAATATGTAGTTATTTGATTCTACTGGTCGTGGTCATCCTGATAACCACGACTACATGCTACATCTTTATACATGTGTGTGTGTTAACCTGTATGTGGTGTATGGTCCTGTCAATGGCCTCAGCGAGTAGCAAAGTCACAGTGCATCCACCGAATCCTCCTCCTGTCATCCGGCTGCCGAAGACGCCCTCCACTTCCATGGCTGCAGACACCAGCTCATCTAGCTCCCTGCAGCTCACCTCGTACAGATCTCTGCCACAGGGACATCGAGTTACAACATGCCTGACAGTGACCTATACAGTAACTCATTTGCTATCTGTACCTCAGACTGTTGTGGCTCTCAACCATATGTTTGCCAAACTCCTTGTATTCTCCTCTTTCTAGAGACTTAGCAGCTTGGACAGTTCTTTGGATCTCCTCAATTACATGGCGAGCTCTTCTGTAGGTAACATCATCCATCCTTCCCCTGGCCTCTGAACCGATAAACAATAAAGAGGGTTAGCTTTAACTGATGAGTTTAAAAAACCAAAAAAATATATACAGTCATCTAAAAGTACTGAAATGCTAATAAGTGCTTTCAAATGGCAAACAAGTGGTTGAAACTTAAAGTTATGTGTGTAAAAAAAGTAAAGACAAGTCAAAGGTCAGCAAAATAGAAATGCTTAAAAAGTTCAAAGCAGTAATAAAATAAGTGAAACATTTATGAATTACTGTAGTGGTGAAAAATTTGAGTCAGGCAGAAGGCGATACCTTAGGCATGTTGAATAAACCATGTAATTTTTTTTACTTCATATTATTAAAACTCTCAGTTACCGGCTCTCATAGTACATTATTGGCAAATAATTTATTTGGCTTTTGCAATAATTTGAATTCCTACACACTGTATATAATTAATAAAAATAACCTGGACTCAGATAAATACTTTAAGACCTTGTTTGTGGGGACTGTAAGTTGTGGTTTTTAAGGCTTTCAAAGACCTGCCAATGAACTGTAAAACAGTAAGAGAAAATGGATTACAACAGGACGGAAAAAAAACATCCACACCCTCTAGGTCCTTCATCGTAGCATCCCTCAGACTGTCCTTCCCCAGAATGGAGGCAGCCGTCTCACATTGCCTGCGTCTTATGGGATACTCACTGCAACTCAGAGAGTGCCTTACATTGGAGTTGGTGATGAGAATGACCAGGCCTGGATCTGTCAGAGGAACAGGGGTGGCCTCCAGCGATCTGTCAAACACATTTTTTTTTCTTTTTAATTTTAATGAAAATATAGTAACAATGTCTATCTTGTGTAACCAAAGACCATCACTCACTAGATGCTTGTACTACCTGCAGTCAATGAGCAATGCATGGCCCTCCTTGCCAAGAACAGATACAAACTGATCCATAATGCCACAGGGTACATCAGCATGAGTGTGTTCAGCCTGCTGACAGGCTAATGCTTTGGACACCTGGTTTCCATCATCTATGAGAAAAAGAAAAGTAAAGAGTAGATCAAACGGCTCCAACACCATCGGCCTGTTAGTGAAATCAATAAGCATCGGCTGTCAGTACGAGTATGGTTAGACGTTAAGAGCGCTCAAACACTCTAACCATATCTTGGAATACATTTTGTTTTAGCATGAAAGCTGTTATTGCCAGGCCACCATCACTCTAACAAAGAGTGAACAGCAATGGCCCCATCAAAATGTGCCACGTGAGACTGAAAACAAACACACGTGTTGAAACAAGCAGGTAGCAGAGAGGTGATGAGAGGTCAGGACTGTATATCACTTATTCCTTAAGTGAATCTGAAGGCATTTACTACTTGAGAAGTCTTCTTTTGGCATAATGACTTAAATACTACTGGGTAGCTTTATCAAGAATAATACAGCATCATATATCGGCAGATTATTCTAAAATCTGAACGAAATCAAAACAATAAGTAAAATAAATGGTAGAGTATAATAACTGCAAGGACTAAATGTAGTGGAATAGAATAAGAAAGCAGTATAACGCAGAAATACTTGAATTAAGTATTCAGTCACTGCCATGTCCTCTAATATGACTCTAACCTGGCTTGAGTTGCTGCAGGAAGGTGTAAAAGGCCACCTCTAGAGAGGCAGAGCTGGACAGTCCTCCACCCAGGGGGACACTGGTGGCTATCACTGCCCTGAAACCTGGGACTGGAGAAGCTAAAACACAAGACACATAAAAAGTAGACTTTTTGGATTTGTTTTTTAAATTTTGATTGTGAGATTCTGCTTGATATCTGTTCTACTTCACTGTGACAGTATAATGTGTTTACAGTCTTGTTTACCCCTGTAATGGTGTATAACACCCTTTACATAGTTGGCCCAGCGGGGTAACCCTGGAGACAGTGCAGATCCATCACGAGACAGGCAGAAGTCCAATCGGTGAGGCTCGTCAGCGTCGAAGGCTGCGGTTACCACGGTAACATCCTGGCCGGATATTTCACTACCCACCACCACAGTCACTAAAGGAAGGGCCTGACAGCAAATGCACAAGGAAGTGCTTAGTTTTGTCTTTAGTCTTTGTGTCAAGAAGAAATTTCTTTCCAGAAGTTATTTAAAAAAGAAGAGAAAAATCACTGCTGCACTATTCTTACTATTACTAGCATAAAATCCGTTTGTTAAAATCACATCTTTGTCTATTTTCGACATGAAAGTGATAATGCAAGACTCAGTTCAACAGATGAAGCTTTCTATTGAGTGGCAGTGTGGAACTGATACCATTGGAAGCACGAGTCCCTGGTTGTAGTCGGTGTGCTCTCCTATTAGGTTCACTCTTCCAGGCGCGCACACCGCCACTCGAGCAGGCTCCTCACCGAACATCTGTCCGTACAGTCGCCGGGCCTCCGAAACAAGCTCGGACACACTCGGAAAGCAACTAGCCATGTAGCAGATTTCTTTAAAGGGTTCAACAAAAATGATGAGCTGGCAGTGTCAACAGACAGGCGAAGTGCTCGAGCAATCATGTGACGCGTCCTTCTGCTTTTTCTTCTTCTTCTTTATCATTTATTGGCGGTTGTCAAACAGCAAAATGGTAAATTACCGCCACTAACTGGTGTAGAGTGTGCCCTGAAATATTAAAAAAAAAACCTACAAAAAATCCTTCCAAACAAATTAGTCTGTCTTAAAAAAAACTAAATATGACCTGATAACTTTCACTCTTCGAGTTCTTGCAAAGTAAATCTAACAAATCCAGTTTCACTTTCATATAACCGAGCTTTTAAATCAGTTTTCTTCTTTCCTCGTCACATTTCTGGCAGTGCACTAAAACATGCTCCATGGTGTTATCTTCTCTACTGCAGTCACATTTTCTTGTATGGTGTTTTCCTTTTAAAAATAACGTGCTATTCAAACCAGTGTGCCCAAATCTGCCTCTCTCCTGTTCCTTCCTGTGCTTCTCATTTCTCCTGTTTTCTTTTGGATTGTGTAAAACCATCACCTTTTCCTCTCTTCCTCCCATTGCTTTTGCCACCTTTCTTCCATTTTCTACTCTTAATCTCTGTCCGACTGACATAGATGACCAGATCCACTGAAAT
The DNA here is from genome assembly GCF_041146795.1 of Maylandia zebra. NCBI lineage: Eukaryota > Metazoa > Chordata > Actinopteri > Cichliformes > Cichlidae > Maylandia > Maylandia zebra. Next base: position 3,038,956 of record NC_135174.1, on the reverse strand, counting down.
TCTCTTTGTAGCTTCCTTTGCTGTCCTATCTGCTATTTTCTTTCCTTTAACTCCACGATGCACTGGTACCCTTGAGAATGTGACCATAAGCCCCATCATATTGACTTTGTGTTTGCTGAATCTCTATCAGAATGCCAGATCTGCTGTCCGAGTGACTGTCTTGCAAACTAGCCAATGATTAACTTGAATCTGAGCATATCACCGATCTTAATGGTCTTCTGTCTTCAATCCACTGGACAGCCAACAGTATTGAAACCCGTGTATACTGATGATCCATCACTGATCCTTTTCCTTACTTTGAAACAAAACTCAAGAACAATAAATGCTGTCCCACTTTGGTTGGTCTTCCTTGATGCATCTGTGTACATTTTGACATACTTGTAATACAGACCAATGTATTCCTGTGCTGTATGTGAATTTAAAATAAAACCCCTATCCTTGTTCTTTTTGTCCAATAGTGTGAAATTTACTACAGCATCCATGGTGGTATTGTAGGTAATGGTGCTGTTTCACTAATGCTGATCTTGTCCAGATTAACTCATTCACTGCCAGCCATTGGCAGTGAATGAGTTAAACCCATTGACTCATTCACTGCCATTGACGGCTATAGACGTCAATGGCAGTGAATGAGTTAAGTTCAGGTGCTTTCTGACTCAGTGTCGACCCAAAGCTCTTCATTCCTCTTTTTCCCAGCAGGATTGAAAAACAGTTTTTGTTGGATGATGCTGACCATGTCCTTAGAGACTTGTCCAGTAGTTCAGTGTTAGCCGCTCTCTTCTGATTTCTAGTGGCATTTCTCCCGTCTACCTGTACTGCTGCTGTTGGGGTTGTTTTAAATGCACCTGTGCAGACTCACAAAGACTTGCTCCGGCAGCAGAATTATATGCTATACACCCATAATCCAATACTGATATAATTAACCCACTATTAACACTACATTATTTTGCAGATGTTTGATGTTAAAGCAATTGGTCTGTAGGTTCCTGGCTTGTATCATCCTTCTCTGGTTTATGTGCCACATGAGCTTTGTGGTAACTTCCCTACCTCCAAACTCTATCCCTAATATTAATTGAGTTATGAATTTTACCAAAGGTTTTTGCCATCATATCTTCATTTTTCACTGCTGTAACTTCCCCATCATTTAATACTGGGTGCCCATATTCTCTTATAATTGTATTCATCCTTCTGATCATTGACCATACCTTATCAATTTCTGTCTCTCTCCCCACAGAATTACAAAAGCCCCTCCAACTGTCCCCCGTTGCATTTTAATGGTTTTTCTTACATTAGCTTGTGACTTTTTATATTCAGCAGGATTCTGATAATTCTGATTTCTTTTTAACATTTTAAAAGCTTTATTTCAGCACTTCATCATATTCCTTTGTCCACCAGTATACAATCTTTTTGCTTCTACCTCCGTTCACTTGACTTGAAAGGAATCCATGTTTATAAAGTCAACAAGAGCAATGTGCTGAGCTCATTGTGGACTCAAATTCTTTGTTGTGAGGTTCTGGTTGGTTTGAAAATATCATGTGATTCAGCAAATGACCTGCTTGATTTCTTTATTTTTTGATTATTTATGATAACAGCATTCAAAGAAGACAGATCTTTGCTCCATCGAAAGAGTTGCCTCAGGGGGACTTAGTGGCTCTCATGTAAAAAGTCCTCAGCAAAATTTTGGTTTCTGTCCAATTAAATAGATTCAAGTTTACTAACTAAAACAAGTTGTTGGGCAAAATACTTTTTATATGCCAGGGTTACACTATCAATTTCCACCTGAAGGCCACAGTCCAGGGTAAGTACAAGAATTTAAACAACAATCCTTTTGTAGTGAGTAACTGTATTACAAAGTGACTACTTTGGATAAAACATATGAATATTTATTTATAAATAATTAAAAAATAAATATGAACACTGAAATCCTGCTATCATTGCGATACTAACAGGTCAAACACAATTTCTTGATAATAAATGGCTTCACCCAACCACTTCACAAGACACTAATTCTTGTAAACTAAATATAAAGAATGAAAGATTGAAAAAAAAAAAGTCTTTAAATGTTATACAAAACAACAGAATAATGACAGTGAGACAACAATGCTGAAATCAATACTTATTTATAGCTGACAGTGATATTTTTCAGTTTGTTCAACACTATTCAGAAGAATTGTTTGTTATAAATATCACAAGTTTGATTGGTGTACAGAATGTATGCACAAACACAATATTTTAAATATAATAATAACAAAAACAGTGGAAAAGGTTCAAATTTGAGTTTGTCTGCAATTTCTACAGTTCAGAAAACAGCTTTTGATATTTTAACCTACAATGTACAAATGAAAGTGAGGAAAATCCAGAGAAATAACTTATAAAACCTGGGGTGGCTGTAGCTCAGGTGGCAGAGCAGGTCAACCACTAATCCAAAGGTCGGTGGTTCGATCCCAGGCTGTCTCTTGGCTGCATGCCAAATATCCTTGGGCAAGATACTAACCCCGTGTTTGCCTACTGGTGGTGGTCAGAGGGCCTGATGGCGCCAGTGTCCGGCAGCCTCGCCTCTGTCAGCGCGCCCCAGGGCAGCTGTGGCTACAATGTAGCTGCCATCACCAGTGTGTGAATGACTGAATGTAGTGTAAAGTGCTTTGGGGTCCTTAGGGACTGAGTAAAGCGCTATACAAATGCAGGCCATTTACCATTTTGTGATCTTAGCAGAATATCAGCATGTTTTTTTGGTTAGTTCTGTTTCAGTTTTGTCATTTAATTGTCTCATAAAATGATGGGCCTGACAGTAAATGTACAATTCTTGTCTCAGACATTTCTAAATATCCATTTGTGCTAAACTTATGTTCACATGCCCACGTGGTATCTTAAGTAAACATCGAACAAATATGTGACAAAACTACCATACTCTGACAAATAGATTTTGCATGTCTATTATGTAATCGATTTAATCATTTTAAGCCTTTATGTTTACAGTAAGCTACAGCTTCAGAATAATACTGTCTGTCCACTACCCAGTGCTAAAAACGCTTTCGATTTGAATTAAAAAGTTCTCATATAGTTTGTCTTTATATAGATGTTATAGGTTCTGTAACCTTTAAAAAAAAAAAAAAAAGTCAGATCAATATATTATCTTTTAACACCAATACTGATATTTGGAGATTTTAAATCTCTGACATTCCAGTGAATTTCCTGTAGTCTTTTCTTTCAGATGTATAAAACATGACCCGATTACCCTAACATTTATTTGTAGTTATTTATTTACTTGTTTTACACTTCACCCTGCTCAGATCAGCTGTTCCATGTGTTACCAACAGGACAGCCGCAGAGTGTCCTCTTGTGGACACAGTCTGCAACTTCAATGCTCATAACATGGTTGAAGGAGAAAAACAATATTAAAAATCTTCCCCAGCCAGCGCAGGAGAAACTGCAGTTAAGTTTCCACACAGGACCTGGTTTGTAATAAATAAAAACTTAAAACTTAAAAACTGTATTTTGTATGTATTCAGGTTATCTTTTTTTCTGATACTAAAATGTGTTTGTTGATCTGAAATATAACTGTAAGAAATATACAACAAAAAAGAATCCATGAAAGGAGCAAATACTTTTTCACAGCACTGTATATCACGTTTATCTACAGCAGAGGAAAATGTTTGGTCAATGTGGCAACAGGATATGTGAGGGATACATTTAGTCTAGCAGCATTATCCACCTCCTCCTAGCAGGCCCCAAAGTCTTCCCAAGCTGGAAAAATACATAACTTTTCCTGGCCAGACTTGGGCATTCCCTGAAAACAGAAGATCAGCGGCTCTACTCTTTCTAAGGAGAAACCTCCTTTGGCTCTGAAATCTCATTACCCTCATGGTCCTAGATGAGGATGGAAAAGTAAGGTCAGAGGTGAATCAAAACATGTACACTTTTATACTCTACCACAATGCTCTGGTATGACTCGGGTATCACTAATAATATTACCATAATAATGGTATAATGGATAACAATGTAATCCACCTGACTCATACTTATTTTGCACTGGTTAAAAAATGATAAAACAACACTGCAAAACCAATATTTTATCATAGATACATTAATATAGGACAATGTTGCGTGGAGATCAGGGGCAGTACCTGTGGACTGGCAGACCGGGGTGGTGGTCCCCATCTTTAAGAAGGGGGACCGGAGGGTGTGTTCCAACTACAGGGGGATCACACTCCTCAGCCTCCCTGGGAAAGTCTATGCCAGGGTGCTGGAAAGGAGAGTTCGTCCGCTAGTCGAACCTCGGATACAGGAGGAACAATGCGGTTTTTGTCCTGGTCGCGGAACACTGGACCAGCTCTTTATCCTCTCCAGGATACTTGAGGGTGCATGGGAGTTTGCCCAACCAGTCTACATGTGTTTTGTGGACTTGGAGAAGGCATTCGACCGTGTCCCTCGGGGTGTCCTGTGGGAGGTGTTGCGGGAGTATGGGGTGTCTGGCCCATTGCTACGGGCCATTCGATCTCTATACAACCGTTGCAAGAGCTTGGTTCGCATTGCCGGCAATAAGTCGGACTCGTTCCCGGTGGGTGATGGGCTCCGCCAGGGCTGCCCTTTGTCTCCGGTTCTGTTCATAATTTTCTAGGTGCAGCCAAGTGGCGGAGGGCTTTCGCTTTGGTGGCCTCAGAATCTCATCTCTGCTTTTCGCGGATGATGTGATTCTGTTGGCTTCATCGGGTGAGAGCCTCCAGCTCGCACTGGAACGGTTCGCAGCCGAGTGTGAAGCAGCGGGAATGAGGATCAGCACCTCCAAATCTGAGGCCATGGTTCTCAGCCGGAAAAGGGTGGAGTGCCCACTCCGGGTCGGGGATGAGTTCCTGCCCCAAGTGGAGGAGTTCAAGTATCTCGGGGTCTTGTTCTCGAGTGATGGGAGAAGGGAGCCGGAGATCGACAGACGGATTGGTGCTGCGGCTGCAGTAATGCGGACGCTGCACCGGTCCGTCGTGGTGAAGAGGGAGCTGAGTGTAAAAGCGAAGCTCTCAATTTACCGGTCGATCTACGTCCCTACCCTCACCTATGGCCACGAGCTGTGGGTAGTGACCGAAAGAACGAGATCGCGGATACAAGCGGCAGAACTGAGCTTCCTCCGAAGGGTGGCTGGCCTCTCCCTTAGAGATAGGGTGAGAAGTTCGGCCGTCCGGGAGGGGCTCAGAGTAGAGCCGCTGCTGCTCCACATCGAAAGGAGCCAGCTGAGGTGGTTCGGGCATCTGACAAGGATGCCCCCTGGGCGCCTCCTGGGTGAGGTGTTCCAGGCATGTCCCACCGGGAGACAGTTGGTGTCATACAACCAGTGTTGGGAAGGTTACTTTTATAATGTATTCCACTACAGATTACAGATTACATTACCCAAAGTGTATTTTGTAATGTATTCCGTTATGTTACTCAATGAGAGTAACGTATTCTGAATACTTTGGATTACTTAATATATTATCATGCTTTTTACAACTACATGATTGTACTATTGCTGTGATTTATTACTATCACTGAAGGTTACTCGCCATACCAATACCAACTAGATATTTAAATCTTAATATAAATGAGTAACAGTAGGTGGACATTAGGTAAGGCTGCACTTTTTGCAGCGATCTCGTATAGAAAACTATTCAGTGTGTGTATAAAACAGGCTCCGAACCGTAGTAAAGGGACCTCTGGCTAATACGTCGGTTCGCGTCGGGCTCATAGCCGAAAACTAGCTTTACTTTGTTGTCTGGGTCAACTTTGATATGCGGGCTGCAAGTAGAGGTGACATGGGCCGCGAGATTGAGACACGGTCATTAGAGGCTCTTAATGCATGTTTTGTTTGGGTGTCCACCAGCGTGGAATTACCATAAATAAAGAGGGCATAGCCTAACATATGAAACAGGAAAAGACCGCCATGCAATCCCTTTGTTTCAACAAAGTAACTGTATTCTGAATACCACCCTTTTAAACGGTAAGTGTAACGGAAGACAGTTACTTTAAACACGTAACGCACATGTATTCCATTACTCCCCAACACAGCGTACAATACCAACTGTCCAAACTTTACTCTTGGCACAGTACAGTCAGACAAGTACCATTCTCCTGGCAACCACAAAACCCAGACTCATCCATTGGATTTCCAGACAAAGAAGTGTGATTTGTCACTCCAGAGAAAACTTCTCCACTGCCCTAGAGTCCAGTGGTCTCATGCTTTACACCAACTGCTTGTATTATATAATGCTTGGACGCAGCTGCTCGGCCATGGAAACACAGTCCATTATGCTCTCTATGCACTGTTCTCAAGCTAATCTGAAGGCTACATGAAGTTTAGAGGTTCTGGAGCAATTGACTCAGAAACCTGGTGACCTCTGTGCAGTATGCACCTCAGCATCCACTGACCCCACTCTGTGGTTTTATGTGGCCTACCACTTTGTGGCTGAGTTGCTCTCATTCCCAGTCGCTTTTACTTTGTTATAATACCACTAAAAGTTGATTGTGGAATATTTAGTAGCAAGGAAATTTCATGACTGGACTTGTTACACAGGGGGCATCCTAACAGGACATCCTGGAATTAACTGAACTCCTGAGAGTAACTCATTCTTTCACTGCATGCCTACGCACTTGATTTTATACACCTGTGGCCATGGATGTGATTGGAACACCTGAATTCAATGATTTGGATGCGTGAGTGAATAGTTTTGGCAATATGTATGTATTAAGCTGATTGAACCTTTGTACTTCCAATTGCCTGCCACTAATGTTACTTCTTTTATGCTTGATCCTCTTCTGTAGCACTAGCTAGATTTCCCTTTGTTTAATTCATCACATGCTATAAGAACCTGTGATGGATACACTAACAGTTATCTGTGAAATGTCAAGAAATAACTCTTCTCAAGTGTTTTAAATTTAAAGTAACAAACATTTGAAAATGTAAGGAGTAGAAAATATGTATATTGATATACAGATATATTTTGGTTAAGATGTAGGGAGTAAAAGTAAAAGTTGTCACAAAAATAAATACTCAAGTAACGTACAGATAAACAGATCTAAAACAGAGCTAAAAATTCTACTTAACTACAACAGCATGTATATAATGCAAAGTACTTGTACTCTATTAGTTCCCAGCTCTGACTCCAACCCTACTTCTAAGAGTTTATAGTACTTGGGAAGCTTTCTACAAATGAGACATTATTACAATTATTCAGGTAAAACAGACACTTAAATCGACTGCTCTGAAATCTTAGGTGTATCATAAGTCACTGGTATGGATAGTATTACCTAATTGGCTTTTAGCTTTGCATAACAATGTTGTCTTCTTAACAAATCTCAAATACAGTTTTGAAACATTTCTATTGCGTAAAAAAAATGAATCAGTTGATGATACCGTGAGAGAAAGCTGTAACCACTGAGTTTTCTCTGATTAACTACCATGGAATGATCATGTGGCTGAAGGGCAGAAGTGGGATTAGGGATTCTTGGTTGGAAAGTGGGTTGGCGATTTTGCTGAAGATTTGGAATTCTGACAGGGAGTGACCTTAATATGTATAAAGAGTGACGCAGGTGAAAGGCTTGATCCATCCATCTTGAGCAGTCGGACATGACGATAACCTGCAGAGTTAAGGGGGTTTAAGATAAGTAGAATATTGGCTATTCATATTGTGTTGATGTTGACGACACACACACACACCCACACACTCATATTAACCCATTCGCTGCCACACATACCTGTGCGGACACTGGGGAAAGGGAGAGTGAATTGTCCCAGGAAGTCATTTCTGGAAGTATAGTCATGATCCTCCACCAAAAAGCGGACCAGAGCCAAGTCAGGGACATGGACGGTAAAGTTAAAGGTGCAGTCCCACCGTGGATTAAAGCCTGTAATGAAGAACATAAATTCACACACTAAGTTTTGTAAATGGACTGGTTCTTATATAGCGCTTTTCCACTCTTCTGAGCACTCAAAGCGCTTTACACAACTTGTGCATTCACCCATTCACACAACTGACATTCACACTCCGATCAATGCATCGGAGAGCAATTTCAGGTTAGTATCTTGCCCAAGGATATTTGGCATGCAGACTAGGGGAAGCCGGGAATCGAACCACCAACCTTCCAATCAGTAGATGATCTGCTCTACCACCTGAGCTACAGCCACCCAAAGTGATAGTGTTTCTAAGCTTTTATGCCTGGTGTAAAACTGAGCTGTCCACTTTTAATACAACCTAACATGATTCCGGAATAGAAATCACTGCATGGCTCAAGAACTGTTAGTGAACACCATTCATCACTGCATTTCCAAAGTTCAAACTTTACCATGCAAAGGAAATAAAGTAAATGAAAAAAAATCATAAGATGTCAGAACATAATTGAATTTTTCATCAGATGAAAAGTGTGATACTTAGGACACTCAAGTTTAACATTAGCTGTTATACACTCTCACACTGGTGACAATAATGGGAATAAATAAACATGTTTATTCATGTTTTCATGTGTTAGAGCCCTGATTGCAGTTCAGAAGCTGAGCTTTAAGGTGAGGAAGAGGACCACAGTTTATCCGTAGTTGCATTAACTCGCTATTAGTTTCTTTCACATTCTTACTTCTTCCATGGCTTCTTCTTCTGAGATGATAAAACATACAGTAGTTATAATTCTTAATATCTTGACACTCAAGGTGCAAAACTGAATTAAAAATTGGCTCCATGGCACACAAGCACCTATGAATTATCTTCTTCTCCACATTTAGCATATTACATACGTGGCCAGTCTCTAGCCACATACTTAGGCAGAATCGCAATTTCCATCTGACCCACTGTTTTAAACACTGCGCAACATGGTGATTTTTTACAAAAGCAGTATATGTAAATTTTATTGAGCAGAGGTGGCAAAAATACACATTGTTTACTTTAGTAGAAGTACAGATACTGGTGTTAAAAAATACTCTGGTAAAATTACTGATTCGATTTCTTTACTCAAATAAAGTGAAAAAGGATGAAATGTACTTGTAGTGGATCAGCATGGGGGAAAGAAACACAACTCATAATAATTTCCATTGTGCGCTCCAGTAGATTTTCTTTGTATACAGGGTGTGCTCAGCTGATCTGCTGCTGCTGCTGCTGAGGTTCACTGCTCTTTGCGGATTTACACAACTTAATTCAACAAGATGTAACCCAATATTTCATAAGCTATCTTGGCTTATTTCTAACCCCTGCACTAATATATACTGTTTATAATGTCTTTATACAAGACAGTATACAGGCGGTATGAAGGTGGAATTTAATGAATGAATCTAAGCATCATCAGTTATTGTAAATTAACACTGACCATGAACATCACAGCCACTGTGCAACAGTCCATAACAGTGCTTTACTGTAAATTCCTCACAATACTGCTAAGCTAACCTGTTTATCCTGCACTAAACTGCAGAATATGTTCATGCAGCTTTTGAATAATATAATTGTAGTGTACCTCAATTTGTTTTGCAGGAAGTTTCACAATATGAAAATCATAACTTCACATCATACACAGATCCAAGATATTATTTAAAAATTAGGGCATGCCTAAGTTTTAATTTGCAGTTTATCAAATGCCAGTTGGAAAGTACACACGGTGTAACTTCAGCGAGCAGAAACACACAAAACATATAAGCTGTGCACAAACAGTGTGTTTGCTATTATTTGTTGAGCTGATAGAGAAGTTTCATTTGAAATTACCTGAGTTATTCCCTTTTTATGTACCCCTCCTGTGTAGTGCTAGCTTGACACTAAAGTACAGAGACCACAACGGACAGACATCTGCACCAAAAACACCACTTCAGCCCACTTTCACCCCTAGTTAGTAGGGGTTTAAACTGGTTTGATGTTTGGATTTTTTGACATTTTTATATATAAAGAGTAATAATTGTAATACCTCAAATTTGTTTTCATATTCTTATGGTCCTCATTTTTATTTTAGTTTAGATTATTTCTAGTTGCACAGGGGGAAAAGACATTATGGCCCAGTCTGTTTCCTGTAAATATTGCAGAATAGATAATAAAGTTGACTTCTTTTCTTCTAAACTTCTTTTATAAAGGTGGTCACATTTGCTGCTGATTGGCCACTACTTACTCTCTTAATTTTTCTGAAAGCAATAAAGGTGTTATTACTTTTTCATAGGTTGCCTCTGCATGTTAGCTTCATTTTTCTTAAATAAATAGTGATGTTGTACTATGTCCCAAAGAGAACCCACATGGGTACGGAATTATAACCTGTCACAATCAAACCCAGGAACCTCTTTCTGTGAGATGACAGGGCTAACAACTACACTGCCCTTAAAGCTGAAGCCATTCAACTATAAAATGATCTTTTATTGTAAAGACATATATACCATTGTTTTCAACATAATGCGTTTTCTTCTTATTGTTGTCAATAGGAGCGCCGTGGATCTCCACCCACACTTGTGGGTCCACAATGGAGCTGGGCTTATCCCATTCTGGTTTAGGCAGCTGCTGAGCTGAAATGACCTGGAATAACAACAAAGCAAGAGAGATCTTTATTTAATTAAAGTATCATTATAGATTGGAGAAGAAGAACCCACTCAAGAAATAGACAAATTTCTTTAATGGGAATCAATATTGAGGCAACTAGAGCTTTCTAAAACCGTTACAATAAGAAACATTTGGTCACCAAGCTTAAAATACTCCTAGACAGATTTAGTTTCCATCTTACCCGAACAGTGAGCATGACAGGTCTGTGGCCAGGACCTCCTCCCACATTCTCAGGATTGAAAGTACTGTCAGGCTGACACAAGAAGGCAGGTTTCAGAATGTACCCACACTCACCATTTTGCAGAAACCTGCCTTGGTTCAAATCCATCTGCTCACCAGGTGTCTGGAAGTTCAGAGCAACTGGAGAAAACAAAACATCAGTGTGAAGAGCTTGCAGGCCTCCCGAGACAATGTCCATTAGTCTACCCACTGGAGGCGCGAGTGTGGGAGAACAGTTAGTGACAGTTCTTTACTTTACTTTCTGTTTGCTTCTCTTAAAAATAGAACATATTAAAAAATGCTCTCACCAATTTGACAGCCTGCATTCCACATCTCCTGAGGGTTATAGTTGGAGGAATGGAGGCGCTGGCCTGAGGGGTAGATCCTGCTCAAGTGGTGACTGTTGTGACGAACAAAATACACCCCTGAATTTAGAGAACAAGAAAAGTTCAACACATTTTGCATTGTCGTTATGCTCTTGAATAAGGTACAGTCAACACAGGAATTTCTCTACCCAAATTCTAAGTTTATATAAACTTCTACATCTAGATTGCAGCACACAGTTCTGTGCACAAGTCTCTATCTTTAGATCTTGCTTGCTAGGTGCCCAGGCCTAGCCACGCACACACACACTCACACACACACGCACGCACACACACACGCACGCACACACGCACACACACACACACACACACACACACACACACACACACACACACACACACACACACACACACGCACGCACGCACGCACGCACGCACACACACACACACACACACACACACACACACACACACACACAGATATCCCAAGTTGATTCTGTTCTGTTGGAGAAACATTTTGACACTCATCCAAGTGACTTCTTCAGTCTCAGCTGACTGCAGGACTGCTGGCCTTTTAAACAAATAGGTTGTGAGGTCAGTTTGTCGATCATTAATATCCAAATTGTCATTACCACTGATAAACAACCACTGATCAAAGCACCATTCACAGAGAGTTGGGGAATGGCTGCAATCACAGCATTGTAAGATGGTGAAAGATGTACCCTTAGCCCCCTTACTCAATTTAGAGATGGTATTTCCCTTTTAATGTTAATGGCTTCCCTGACCACCCATTTAAACCAGTCCTGTACATCCTGTATCAGGATCTGTACATCTGTACATGCTCATCATTGAAAGAGTGGCGACCGGTCTATAAAGCAATATATATCCTTGGCCCTAATTTTTGTGTGAGGTGCATGAGGTGTTAATAGTGAGAATGACTATGTGAAAAGTAGAGTGCTATCAAAGTTGAGGGGACAGATGGGACATGAGTACAAGACTGCTGGTCAGCAGTGCAAAATCTACACCTTCCCCCCAATGTCTAAGGTGCATGTAACACTGAGAGGCAGACAGTAGTGATTGTCACCCCCTCTGCAGCCCCACCACCCAAGGAAAAGAGACTCTGGACCATTTCAACAGTGCCCCAGAACACGGTTGCACCCAAGGCCAGCACCCACCGACTCTACCACAAAGGATAGTGTAGCTAATGCAGACGGGAGGAGGCAGACCTTTTCTCCAAACTAATTTAATCTAGATTAAATTTCTATATTGCGTAATATACAAATCATTTTTTAATTTCCAATTCATAAGGATAATTTTATTATCGATGTATGGGGCAGTAAGGACTAGATGTGTTGTATATGGTTGAATATCTAATTCACTTATGTCACCTAAGATGCACAGTTTGGGTGAGGATGGGATGCACCAACTAAACCTAAATGGATAGGTCTTCAGAATATCCTCTGCCAGAACCTCTGGAAAGGCATACAAGACCATACTAGTATTTCCTGGCTTGCTGCCTGTACATTGGGGTTTCCCCTAGTGGACGAGAGAGTTTGTTCCCTGCGCCTTTGGGTCAGGGAACAGGTCCTGACTGTCATCTGTGCTTATGTGCCAAACGACGGTTCAGAGTACCCGGCCTTCTTGGAGTTCCTGGGCAGGGTACTTGACGGTGCTCCACCTGGGGACCCTGCTGTCCTACTGGGAGACTTCAACACTCATGGGGCTTCAACAACAGTGAGACTTGGAGGAACGGCCTGCCAGATCTGAACTCGAGTGGTGTTTTGTTGTTGGACTTCTGTGCAAATCACAGTTTGTCCATAACGACCACCATGTTCAAATATAAAGGTTTCCATTAGTGCACGTGGCACCAGGGCACCCTAGGTCACAGGTCAATCGGTTATGTAATCATATCTCCAGACCAACGGCCATATGTTCTGGGCACAAGGGCAAAGAGAGGGTCTGAGCTGTCAACTGATCACCACCTGGCGGTGAGTTGGATTAGGTGGCGGGGGAGGACACCAGAGATGAAGGGAGACATCAGGCTGAAGAAGGATTCCTATCAGGGTTGGTTAGCATGTGGGACTATGGAAGCAGCTGGTAGGTACCAACAGGCCAAGCAGAATGCGCCTTGGGCAGTGGCTGAAGCAAAAATTAGGGTGTGCAATGAGTTCAGAGAAGGCATGGAAGAATACTTTTGGACTGTCTCGAAGAGATTCTGGCAAACCGTCAGGTGACTCAGGAGGGTCAAACGATGCTCTACCTGCACTGTGTATAGTGTTGATGGAGTCCTGCTGACTTCGGCTGAGAACATTTTTGGGTGGTGGAACGAATACTTCGAAGCCTTCCTGAATGCCACTGGCACATCTTCTGTGGAGGAAGCAGAGAGGGACGACTCACCTATCTCTGGGGGTGAGGTCAATGAGGCAGTCAAACAACTTCTTTGTGGCTGTGCCCCGTGGAAGGAGCCGAGTTCCTGAAGGCTCTGAATGTAGTAGGGCTGTCTTGGTCGGCATGCTGCTACGATGTTGCATGAAGATCTAACCTAATCCTGGGAGGTGTTTTGGGAGTATGGGGTGTCTGGCCCATTGCTACGGGCCATTCCATCCTTATACAACCATGGCAAGAGCTTGGTCCGCATAGCCAGCAATAAGTCGGACTCCTTTTCAGTGGATGATGGACTCTGCCAGGGCTGCCCTTTTGTCACAGATTCTCTTCATAATTTCAATAGACAGAATTTCTAGGCGTCGCCAAGTGGCGGAAGGCTTTCACTCAGAAGCTCATCTCTGCTTTTCACAGATGATGTGGTTCTGTTGGCTTCATCAGGTGATGGCCCACAGTTTGCACTGGAATGGTTCACAGACGAATGTGAAGCGGAATGACAATCAGCAACTCCAAATCTGAGGCCATTGTCTTGAGCCGGAAAAGGGTGGAGTGCCCACTCCGGATCAGGAACGAGTTCTTGCCCCAAGTGGAGGAGCTTAAGTATCTCTGGGTCTTGTTCACGAGTGATGGGAGACGGGAGCGGGAGATCGACAGATGGATTGGTGCTGCAGCTGCAGTGATGCGGATGCGGTCTGTCATTGTGAAAAGGGAGCTGAGGAAAAGCAAAGCCTACCCTCACCTATGGTAATGGGCTGTGAGTAGTGACCAAAAGGACGAGATCGTGGATAGAAGCAGTGGAAATAAACTTCCTCCGAATTGTGGCTGGTCACTCCCTTAGAGATAGGGTGAGAAGTACGACCACCCGAGAGGGGCTCAGAGTAGAGCCGCTGCTCCTCCACATTGAAAGGAGCCAGTTCAGGTGGTTTGGGCATCTGACAAGAATACCTCCTAGATGAGGTGTTCTGGGCATGTCCCACCAGGAGGAGGCCTTGAGGCAGACCCAGGACACGCTGGAGAGATTATATCTCTCGGATGGCCTGAGAACGCCTTGGTGTTTCCCTAGACAAGCTGGAGGAGGTGGCTGGGGAGGGGGAGGTCTGGGCTTCTCTTCTTAGGCTGCTGCCTCTGTGACCCGGTCCCGGATAAGTTGAAGAAGATGGATGGATGGAGGGCTAGATGTAAGGCCCATTTGGAACATCCTTTGACCTGTATAGTGTGCTAAGAGTTTTGTATTGTATAAGTTGTGAATTGGGGCTTTCAGTAATTTTGAACGTATTTAAGCGTATCAGTCTCCACAAGTTTTTAATCTTGACTGATCAAAATCAAATAGAGAAAGAAGGGAGGGAAATTAAATCATCAGTGTTTAATAACAACTTACAAATATTACAAAGTGGGTACAAAAATGTAAAAGTTACCCCTATAGGTATTTCTAAGATGTAAAAGTATTTCGTATTCTCTTTTCTATTGAGTATTTTCTGTTCTATTTTCCAACAGATATCTGTATTGTTTCAAATGGTTGTTAGTTTACATATGATAAGTAAAGATTTAGGGTTTTTTTTTTTTTTTTGTTTTTTTAATTCCCACCACGCCGGTGGAGATGTGTTTATGTTAAGGCTTTTAAAGCAGGTATGATTTTAATATTGGAGCTTATAAAAGGCAGATAAGAGATTTTTACTTTTGTGCTTTTGTGCTTGTTCTTGGTCCAGCCATGGGCTGTCTAACAAGCTTGATTTAATCCATTTTGAAACATATAGCAATTAGTGCTGTCAATAGACTTAATTAACTAATTAATCTCACAATTTTCTGTAATCAATTGTGATTAATCGCAATTACTTGATCAACATCTGGTTGCAACTACACTTTTTCAACTTTATATTTAAGCTTGTAACAGACATTTATGCAATATAATGAAATAAATGGGGAATAAACAAAGAATATATTCTTAAATTCATAGAGAATTTCAATAGTTTTCTTCAATCGTTTAGCACAGGTCCTCTCAGGTGAAATGCAATTTAAAAAAAAAACTATATACTAATAGGTAAGTATACAGATATATTAGTGCTGTCAAACAATTAAAATGTTTAATCAGATTCATCACAGGGTTGCTGTGGATTAATTTTGATTAATCACGATTAAATATCATTCTGTCCCTTTTCCCTTTCTATTCCTGGCTTCCTTCTTCTGTCTTTCATCTTATAAAACAAACCAACAATATTACTTGCAAAACATAAAGAAATGTGGGGTGTCTCAGTACCTTTGCTACTGTACTTGTACTGTACAAACTATTCCATTTTAAATTCAAATTCAAATTCAAATTCAAATTTTATTTGTCACGTACACAGTCATACACAGTACGATATGTAGTGAAATGCTTGGACAACTGCTCGTGACCTAAAGAGAACAAAAAAGGAAAAGGCTATGAATAAGATAGGAAATAAATATGAAAAATTAAAAAGGGTAAATTTAACTAGGAAGGAATAAAATATAAATTAAGGTTAAAAATGAAATAACTGTACAACACAAATTAGAATGAAGGGTAAATTTAACTGGGAAGAATAAGATAAAATATATAAATTAAAGTTGAAAATAAAATAACTGTACAACAAAATACACAATACACAATATAGAACTATATAAGAATGTATGAAGAAATCTAAATATAAATAAATATATACACAATAACAGCAGCTGTACAAGTATTAACCGGAAATGAAGAATATAGTGACCAGTGTTGTGCAAAACCAAAGTCCAGAAAGTCATTTTACTCTAAAAGGCAAGTTTAGACGTGTCCTACCTGAGTCCTTAATATGTCTGAGTGCATCACTTTCGGAGAAAGATGACATGTTGGTTGCTGGACTTTTGGCAGCTTGTTCGAAGCTTTTAAAGGGAACACTGCAAGTGTACACAACCAGGTCTGATAGCTCCGGAGTTATCTTGGAGACGCCTGCCTGACATCACATGCACATACACAGAAACCAACTGAATTAGTCACCATCCAGAAGTGGTCAGAGGTACTGTTTCTAGGATAGTGTCGTACCAACCTTTTTATCCTCCTTCCTTCTGGGTTTCCCTTCTATGCGGCTGGTCTCCTCATCTGAGGAACTGAGGTCTGAAGAGCTGGACGAGCATTCCTCCAACCTCTCCTTCTTCCCCTTCACTAGGACTTTACCTTTAAGAGCCTACACACACACACACACACACACACGCACACACGCACACACACACACGCACGCACGCACGCACACACGCACGCACGCACGCACGCACGCACACGCACACACGCACGCACGCACACACACACACACACACACACACACACACACACACACACACACAATGTTTGTTCTGGTGGCCCACATTAATAATAGAACATGTTTTAAAGAATATGTGTCTACTGTGCTCAGAATACAATCACCAGCTCTTCTCCGTTTGTACTCTTCCAACCCTTGCCGATGCCGGGATGTCCCTGATCCCACATCGCTTTGGAGTTCATCACTGGACTAGCCCCCTTAACAGGTAACCCAATTCTAACTATTGTAGACCATTTTTCTAAAGCAGCTAATTTCATCGCCCTGGCTAGGCTACGCTTTGTTCTGGAAACCACTCAACTCATCACTGACCATGTTTTCTGCCTGAATGTCATATCAGGCCACAGTCCCCACTTCCCGAGTTTGGAAAAAATTCTGTACTTCCCTCTGAGCCCAGTTCAGTCTCTGTTCTGGTTTTCACGCACAGAGTAATGGCCAGGCCGATAGGGCCAATCAGGAGATGGAGACCACCCTCCGCTGTGCTGCCACATCCAACCCTGCACACATTAACCTTTTCTGCCATTGGTCTTTCTCCTTTTGAGGCATTAGTGATCTGCCTATTGATCACGATAAGCGTTACATAATTTTCACCTAGTTAGACGCAGATTTTTCCTATCGTATAGAGAAGTTTTTCCTATTGTAAAGCTCTAAACATATTTGTTACACTTATACACTTGTGATACATGAAGGTAACTGCAGTTATAGCATAATCTTCCCAATAGAGCTCTCTGAGCAGTGCTCAAATTTTAGATAAAATTTAGTAATGTTCACAGACTGAAAACTGATTACAGGCCTAAATAATTGTCTCATGAAAGGGGGTACTTTCACATTTTTCTGTAATGCTTTTGAATATATTAAATTCTTACTGCATAACTATGTTACATGAGAAAAATGTCAAAGGGCTCTGAAAAAATCTCATGAGAGATAAAAGACACATGAAACATTTACTGCAAGTTTTCCCATACCAGGCTGAAACAAAGCTACAAATGTTCTAAGGTTTTACCAGAAGTATCAGAGGTCAGAACAAATGTATTTAATTGTATTAGTTTCAGTTATAATAAAAGATGGTAAGCAGTCTTACCAGCTGTGAAAAATACTGACAGCTGCCAGTGTTACACCTCAGCCTCCTAGTAATTATTGTATAAATGTAAGACTCCTAGGTGACTTCCTTCTTGAGTTACAGTATTCACAAGAATTTTAGAAAAATAGACCTCTGACCGTGAAGGTCCCCGAGATTCAAATTCATTTGAGGTTTTTAGTAAATGAACCTATGGCATTAATTTAAAAATCCTACGTCGCCATCTTTATCATGTTTTAAAGTTGGGTGTCCACGCCTGGCAGAGTGATGACGGTACCCTATCAGCCTTTTACAGCTGAGGATTAAAAACTGTAAAAGTGGTTGGAGACTGAAAAACTTTTATAGGCCATTGAAATCCAGCCAGCAATGTCCACCTGCCAATGAAAAGTATCAAGCACAATACATATATCTCTTTGTATGGATCATTTTTATCTTTATTAATCTGATGAAAACTGTAATTGTGAGAACAATCTACATGTGGTTTAATTAACCCAGGAATATTTACAGGTCCCACATAAAGTTATGTTTGCTATCAGTGGATTTAGTAGTGCTAATGGGAACTGAACTTTCACTGATTACTTGACTACTTACCTCTGGGGAAGGCAAATTGTGGGAATCCAGGCCTTCAAGAGGCTTTGTTAGAAATTTGTCTCCCAGAATGGAGTGCAGATGTCTAGCCATAACTTTCTGCTGCTCCAGAGAGCAGTGGTTCTCCAAAGACAGGATTAGAGGGTAGGGAGAGGACTGGGACAGACACAATGTTGGAAAGTCAGTGAGAAAAGTATTTTCTGTAGACCAGAGAAAAATAAGGAAATTATCACTTGGCCTGTCAGCAAAATTGTCACTGTGGCTAATGTCGATTTATAACACACCTTCCTCTTGTGTTAGGGTTGGCACCAACCTGTTTTTAGGTTTTAAATGCATAGAAGTGCTATTTAAATTTGTTTATTGCATCAAGCCTTTTTGACTTTGTCAGGAACCTCAATTTAAACAAAATAAAATAAAAAAAAAATTTCACAAAATTACAAAATGCTTTGGCAAAAGTTATGACTTTTGTGTTGTTAGGGTCGGTTCTGACCCAGTTAAAATGTAAGATTATGAAATAATCAGTGCCAAAACTAAAATCATAAACACACTGAGCTCACTAACACTGTCGGAGAGAAGTTAGGGGCTTCTCTGTCTGTTTGTCTCCTCAGAACAAACAGCCCCTTTTATCCCTACTGCTTGATTGAAAAGGTAATCCAGATGGAAATGTATAAAAATGTAAGACATGTAAAGATGTTGGTGACATGCAGAGTATACATCTCCGGTTTGCAGCATGCAAAAATGAGAAGATTTACAATAAGCCAAGTTCTGCATCATATCTTTGAATAGAATTAGCCAGAAGACACAAAACAGCATAGCAATATGGACAAGCCAGTTTCTGAGGAGCTGGATGATAGAGAATGTCAACCACGGGATACAACAAAGATACATCTGATAAGTCTGATGAGGAGGTCACAGGTGCTGAAGCTGCTTCTGTTCTGCTGAAACATACAAATCCAAAAGTGGTCACATCTCTTGGAGTGCAGTATCTCCTGGCTTGCATGGCAGGGCCACTGCTGAAAATGTCACCAAAATGACCCCTGGGATTACCAGGTGTGCCGTGACAAGAATACGTGACATCAAGACATGTTTTCATTTGTTATTGATTTCACCACTTTTCCTAAAAGTCATTATTGCTATTACAATGCTTTAAAGAAAAAACAGTCCATGGCAACATTTGGAATGTCACCTCTGGGAATATCTGGATGCTTATATTGGTGCATTATAAACACTGATAGTTTCTGGATGCATCGCCAGGCAGAATCTTTTTCTTTTGAATGGTATTAAAAGTCCTCAGATTTGACAACAGTGGTACTAGAGCAAAAACTGACAAGCTTGCCCCATCAGAGATGTATGGGAGAGATTGGTGCATCTCCTTCCACTGATGTTCAACCCAGGGCAGAGGTGACAGCAGATGAACATTTTGTCCCTTTCATGGAAAAATGCTCTATCTGGCAACATAACACCAGCCAGACTGGCAAAAAAGACACAGAAATCCATGCATAGCTGATGCAAAAACTGCAATGCACAGAATCTACAGACTTACACAGACTAATGTGCAATTAGTATCCCTGTGAAAAATCAAGGAAAACTTCTAATCCTTAATATGATTACACGTGACAATATCATGTGCGACAATTTCTTTACCATCTATGACCTTGGATAAGGACTTCAGGAAGAAACTTACCATGGTGGACACAATAAAACGAAGGCAAGCAAAACAAAAAAACTTGAACTGACCCCTGAAGGACAGGGCTCCACTTTCTTTAAAATGTGCTTTATAGAGACAACCATTGTTGTTTAATACTGTCCCCAAAAAACTCTCCAACTAAATATGTATGCATTAAACTGACCTGTAACACCACAGATCTTACAATAGTTAATAACATTAAAATAAAGAATAAATAAAACAAATTATTTTAGAGATATATTCTAGTAGTTGCAATTAATAGTAAGGTAACATAAAAAATCTCTTGAGGTTCAGTTTACCATTTTTTTCGATTGAAAAGGTATCCTGTAAAAAAGCCCTGTGGGCCACATTAAAACCAATCTTTTCATAGATAAGGAAGCTGAAGAAGGTAACCAACAGGTAACAAACAAATTGGATGATAAATTATTGTTTTGAGGGTATCGTTTTGGCTGATTTGAGGCACGGTCAAAACTGACACGTTAACATAAGAGACAGTAACAGAAAGCTAACACAAGAGGAAGGACAAGCAGTAAAAATCAAAGAACATATACAGCAGCAGCATCTATATCTATATATCTCAAGACATAAGTCAAATCATCAGAATGGACAAACATATATTTACCATCACTAATGATGCATTCAGATGAGCAAAACTAGCTTCTAGAAGTCATTCATGATGGTTCCAAATATATAACTATATATATACATATCTGAACATTGAGAATGTCAGCACAGTGTTAGCATTTGAAGCTTCTGCTGATTGTGTGAGGAATTGTTTTTGGCTCATTGTGGTCTCTTTAATGTCAGGTAATCAAGGTAAGAATTCTATAATCTGTGGACTAAAGCAGCATCTATACAGGAAGCAATCTGATTATTGAGCATTACTTTGCAGCTGATGGTTGGTTGTTAGAACACATTCAAGGCTCCAATTAGCTAGTTAACCCTCTAATATATTTACACTACTGTAATAAGTCAGTCAATGACATCTGCAGTAGTTGCTTAGATTGTTTGAAATACCATACTACACAATTTCTACAGTAAGATTTCATTTTCTGCAGAGAACTCTTGGTTACAGTGAAGTACTCACTTTGAAAGCATACTCATTGATAGTCTCAATTACTTCAACAAAGGGCACTTTGGAAGTAAGTGTGTGTCCATGATAGATAACTGGTTCTCCTTTGTCTCCATCCCAACAGTCCAGCTCCACACACCGACAACCATGTTTTAGAGCTCTAAGAGACAAATTCAAGCTTTGTGAGTAAAGGTGTACCTTGGGTTAAGAAAAAATTACATCTTAAACACCTTTTATTACATATTTCTGAAGTAAAGTAAATTTAAAGTAACTTAAAAAAATTATGGCATTTAATTACTTTTTGGACAAATGTAACATCAACATATGACTGTTCTAAGCATATCAAATCCTATAACAAAGTACATAAAGGCAAAATGGCTATATAGTATTTTGTAGAAGAGATTGCTTTTGAAAATTTATATCTGTGATCTTTTTGGCTAATGTTACTTGCATACTTGCATGCCTGCTTACAATGAATATTTGCCAGCTATCTGACATTTTCCATTTTCCACCTACTTCATCAGTAAACAATACAAATGGTGCACCTGTCACGACCTGCGGGATCGGCAAGGCGCTGATCATAATCTCCCCACTCCTGGCTCTCCTTTTCTATCTCTCTCTCCCCCTCTCTCCCTCTCTCTCCTGTTTGGCCGGGGCGGAACTCATGGCGGCTTCACGCCCTCGGCCCACGCCTTCCTGGATTGGGAACACCTGGGCCTCATCAGACCAGCTGGTATTTTAGAGGGAGGAGGTCAGCTGTTCAACGCTGGATTGTTGTGAGGACTCTAGTCAGTACACGTCGAGCCCAAGTTTCCCATGCCTCCGCCTCAGAAAGTTAACGTGTGTCTCTGTGTTCTAGATTCCCCGGACCCGTCCCCGTGTTTCCCCGTGTGGAGTGTGGAAGGAGTGACTGGTCACTAGCGGAGAGAGAAAGGTTGGCGTGAGCGCGTGTGTGATTCCCCTGTTTTCCCTGGAACCCTGCCTCTCACATCTTGTTTAAAGCACTATCCTGGCACTGTCTGTAAATACACTTGGTGGAGATCTTGTAAATAAACCGTCTCTGTTAAAACACAACTCCGGAGTCCTGCGAGTGGATCCTCAGAGCAACCCGTGACAGCACCATCAGATTCATGCGGAATAGCTGAGTTATAGCTGGCTGGCTAACTGTATCTTGTTTGGTTAAGTTATACTTAGTAAAAGTATGCGTGAGTGGAATTATCTGGCTTGCCAAATTAACTCACCAGCTGTAATGCGCCATGACTTTAACTTATGTATAATGTTGAACAATGCCATGGTATAAACATTTCTACACTAAAGTATAATTGCCAACATGGGGTTGGTTAGCCAGCTAGTTAAAACTTGTACATGTGGGTTCATTTGTCAATGGTAACTTTTGTTAACAGTACCAAATTCCCAGGTATATACACCAACATTATGACCACCTGCCTAATATTGTGTTTATACCCTTTTGCTCACAGAAAAGCTCTGACCTGTTGAGGACTCCATTGCACCCCTGAAGACACGTTACAGTATTTTAGCAACAGATCGTTTAAGTCCTGCAAGTTGTCAGTTGTGGCCTCAATGGATTGGGCTTGTTTGTCTAGAACATTCCAAAGTTGGATTGAGATCTGGGGAATTTCTGAGGTCAGTATCTTGTCCAAGGACACTTTGGCATGCAACCAGAGACCAACCTTCAAATTAGCAGACCACCTGCTCTACCTCCTAAGCTACAGCCACCCAGGATGAAGTGATAGTCGTGACAGTCTTTTTCACTTCACTTGTCAGTGGTCATAACAGCTGAGAACAATTCTGAGAACAGAGCAGATATGCGAAGAAGCACTACGTAGTTTATCCACCTATTCCTGACACTAATCTTGATCTGAGTTATGATGTCAGTGGGCTTAGCTAGGCAGCCCAGACAACGCCATCCAGCTGTTTATAGGGGACTGACAAGTACTGCTGCATTTTGTGTGTTATGATTGGTTTTTACAAAAATTCTAATTCACCTTGTTCAGAATTTTGTGAGACAATTTAAAGTATAATAATTTAGTACAAACCTCTCCTACAATAATAATAGTATACTGCCTTTGTCAATAATAGTGAAATAGGTAGGTTACCAAATTAATAAATGTATTTGCACACGGCCTAGTTCACAATCACTGCCCTGTTGCTGTTACCGTATGTAAGGCTCTGTGCTGCTGTTCCCAGTCAGCTGGTCCTTAGTGAGGTAGGTGTTGTGGGACGAGGAGATGAAGTAGTGCGACAGTGGGTGTGCCATGTCTTGGTAAACTCTAGCGTGTTCTGGGTTAAACACACAGTTTTCCTTTGACAACATGTACATGGTGAAACCATTGGGAGTCATGAAGCTATTCTTCTGGGCTGCAATGGGCAAAGAGAAACAAAGTTTAAAAAATAGGGTATTAAATAAACATCATTTTTATTCTTATAATTAAAAATAATAATAAAAATGCCTTAATTTTTTGTAGCACAGAAACAGAGGGGGAAGACATTCAGAAGGGATGCGACTGGCCAGGAATCAAACTGGTTGACTGGTTGCTGATGTATCCATGTAGACTGCATCCTCTTCACTCATTTACAGCTTTTCAACTCTTTTTATATCAGTCTGAATTAATCTTCATGTGCCTATGATTAGTCAATTGATACCAGGAAAATACAGTAGACACACAGAGGAGCAGTCTGGAGCAGCCTATGTATACTCAGTATACACAGACTATTCTATAAAGACTTGAATCTCCTTCAGGTCTGATGTAAACTGAAACACTTCAGCTTATCTGATCACTTACCTCATCAATCCTTGTGTTTTCATTTGCTCTAGCCAGAATGTGTTACTGCTTATCCCTCAGACAGACTGGGAATAAATATAGAATTACCCCATCCCATTGTGATATTCTGTTCTGTCCTATTAGACATCTATGTGAAATGTTGTCAGGTCAGACTTGGTGTATGAATCTTTGAGTTGTGGCCAAACTGTGTTTTCCAGTCAAAATGTCCTTTGTACCACAAACTTCATCCTTTAGCACAGCTGAATATTTGTCAGGTAAGCTTTGCTATTTTTAAAGTATTTTAATTCTCCAATCTTATAATTTATTGTTACTAGTACCGTACCCCACTCATTAAGTTCATAGGTGAGTATGAGGCTTTGGGCATGAACGAGTGAGGCATCCTCCCCCTGGTCCTTTAGGAAATCCCTCAGGTCCACAGCTGAAAGCACACAGCCATTTGCAGAGTAGCGAATGAATATGATGTCCAGTTCTGGCCTTCGTAACAACTCCCTGCAGAAAACTTCAATCTCTCCATGATCGAGACGACCGTCACCTGACTGGTCACATTTCTATCAGAAAGACGGAAATAATAGCAGTTTGTTAATGTGCAAATAGAACATGATTTGCTGTGGGGGTGTTATCTCTACCCACTTTTGGTCTATATATCCCTGTATCTGCTATATTATTTTTTATCCCTGGTGGGGATAGCTACATAAAAATCCAGTGTTGTGAAAAAGTGAGCAGTGCCTAACCGGTCCAGGAGCTCATCGACCTGGGGCATCGGATAAGGATATTCCACACAGAACCATACAGACCCATCTTTCTTCACCACAAGAACTAAGGGGCTACACCACACACTGTTTGACTCTTCTATCACTCCTATTTTCAGCAATTCTCTCAACAATTTGCCTCTTGCTCAGGTAACCTGTAGGGCTGTAAACACACCGCCACGCCAGGTCGCTCTATGCATGCCTATGCAAAATGGTGCTCTATGAGCGAAGTATGACGTGCAGAGGTGAGAACACATCTGCAAAACGCTGTTGGATACACCAACATCCACTCTCTGGCCCTGTGTGAGATGTTTATTACAATGGAGAGAGGCAGGAATGTTTGAATTTGGCATCTCTGGCCCCAATTCATCTCTCTCCTCTCCTGGTTTAGATTTCATGCCCAATAATTTGTACAGCTGTTTAAGTGTGTGAGACATGAATGACCTGCCCTGGTCAGTCAGGAATCTCTTTTGGGCTGCCAACTCAAGAGATGCCCTGAACAGCGCCTGCGCAACACTCTTTGCAGAGATGGTGCCCAGCATCACTGCTTCCGAGGGTTGCTTTGCATAATCCACCATAACTAATACAAAGCGATAGCCACGTACCCTTCGGTGAAATGGCCTGATGAGGTCCATGCCAATGCGCTCAAACGGCACTTCCATTATTGGTAGTGGGCAAAAAGGTGCTTTTACGATAGCTGGCTGGTTAACCAGCTAACATTCCTTGCATGACGCATACCATCAGCGCACATCTGCTCGGGCCTGGCCAATAAGATTGGGCTATTATTCGCTCCAGAGGTTTATCATATCCCATATGCCCTGCAATGGGGTTATAATGAGCCGCCTGGAAAATAATTTCTCGACGGCTTTTCAGCACCAACAACTGGGTGTACTCCTCCTCTGTGTGAGTGTCACAACTCACTTGATAAAGCCTATTGTTCAATAATACAAAGTGTGGGTAGGCCTGCGCAGCTTCAGGGCACACCAGGTGACCATCAATTTCTATCACTTGGTCGAAGGCTGAGTGTGGGGTGTCATCATAAGACTGCTCCAGTGGGAAATCTCCCCTCGGGTGAATCACTGGTGCCGGCGGATCCTCCCTAGAAGTACATGTCACCGCTGAATGCCGCGCAGACACTACGTGCTACTGCACTGTAAAATATTGTGTGATATTTGTGAATGCTCCCATGCACACACTTAACCGCACTTTGCTTCCAACAATGCTCTGGGGTGAACCAAGCTTTGATGCACGAGGGTCTGCGTACAGGCCATGTCCACCAAAGTCTGGTGTATATCTCCTTGACACCTTACTAATATGCGGTAAGTCTGGTTGGGCCCAGAACACCCGCCTGACCTCCATCAGTGGACACTCCCGTTGCAGGTGTCCCGGCTGCCTGCGCCACCCCCTGTGGCTCGGGTGCCTGTTGTTGCTCCGGGTTGGCAGGTTCGCTAGGACAGATTTGAGGACTGCAGGGGCGGAGGTCGCTCCGCTGGGGCTGGGCCAGGGGGCCTCCTCCTCGACGCAGTTACCGGCGGTTGCCTGCTGACCAGTTGGTGATCTTCAGCCAGGGCTGGTAACAGCGGACCATGTCGCCTCTCTGGGCAGCCCCTCCACAAACTGCTCCAGGACAGTCATTGAGAGCATCCACGCCTCGCCCTCTGATGGCTCGGGCTGCAGCCATCTCATCGCGGCATTGTGCAGCCTACTAGCCCAGGCGAACAGCTGATCCCCCGCCTGCCACAAAACCGCCTGCAATGGTCCTCTGGGGAGAGCCCAGGCGAACGTCCTCAAAACGCCCCCCTGACACAGGGGGGTAGGATCACGGCCGCCGTCTGGGCCACTCCGGATAGCAGCAGCAGTAGCCGCGGAACCCACTCCACAGCAGGCCACTGGCATGCCTCAGCACTAACCTGGAACGCCTCCATGAGGACCTGGGGATCATCCCCGTCCCCTTTCCGGTGCATGGCCACCATGAGAGGAGGGGATCGCAGCGGTGCGGCTGCCCTGTCCAGTCTCTCCCGCACACTTGTTTGTTGCTCTGCCTGAGCCCAAAGCTCATTCAGCTGGTCTTTGTGCACTGCTGCCTGCTCTTGGTGCATCACTATATCTGCCAAGTAGGTGCAGCAGCTGCACTGGTGCCGCAGACTGCGGGACCACCACTGTGAAATGAATGGACCCCACGTAGCCTCAGGTGACAGTTTTATGGTGTTATTAACAATACGTTATCCTTTTTCCTGATGTCAGGAGGTCAGCTTTTCAGCTGCTTCTCCACTCCACACTCAGCTCCTCTCTTGAGCCCCTGCGTCACTGAAATAGGGACAGTCTGATTATGGAGTGGCAGCAGCTGCCCTGGCAGCCACCCTGGCACTGCACCTTGAGCCCACTTAACCACCCCCACACTGCAGCGGAGCCAGAGGCAACACCCCCGCCATATGCACACTCCAAGTGTGGGATGAATAACTAACCCAAATTGAGGAGTCTACAGTGGCTTGCAAAAGTATTCGGCCCCCTTGAACTTTTCCACATTTTGTCACATTACAGCCACAAACATGAATCAATTTTATTGGAATTCCAGGTGAAAGACCAACACAAAGTGGTGCACACGTGAGAAGTGGAACGAAAATCATACATGATTCCAAAATTTTTTTACAAATAAATAACTGAAAAGTGGGGTGTGTGTAATTATTCAGCCCCTGAGTCAATACTTTGTCGAACCAGCTTTTGCTGCAGTTACAGCTGCCAGTCTTTTAGGGTCTGTCTCTACCAGCTTTGCACATCTAGACACTGAAATCTTTGCCCATTCTTCTTTGCAAAACAGCTCCAGCTCAGTCAGATTAGATGGACAGCGTTTGTGAACAGCAGTTTTCAGATCTTGCCACAGATTCTCGATTGGATTTAGATCTGGACTTTGACTGGGCCGTTCTAACACATGGATATGTTTTGTTTTAAACCATCCCATTGTTTCCTGGCTTTATGTTCAGGGTCGTTGTCCTGCTGGAAGGTGAACCTCCGCCCCAGTCTCAAGTCTTTTGCCGACTCCAAGAGGTTTTCTTCCAAGGTTGCCCTGTATTTGGCTCCATCCATCTTCCCATCAACTCTGACCAGCTTCCCTGTCCCTGCTGAAGAGAAGCCCCCCCAGAGCATGATGCTGCCACCACCATATCTGACAGTTGGGATGGTGTGTTCAGAGTGATGTGCAGTGTTAGTTTTCCGCCACACATAGCGTTTTGCATTTTGGTCTCATCTGACCAGAGCAGCTTCTTCCACATGTTTGCTGTGTCCCCCACATGGCTTGTGGCAAACTGCAAACAGGACTTCTTATGGTTTTCTGTTAACAATGGCTTTCTTCTTGCCACTCTTCCATAAAGGCCAACTTTGTGCAGTGCACGACTAATAGTTGTCCTGTGGACAGATTCCCCCACCTGAGCTGTAGATCTCTGCAGCTCGTCCAGAGTCACCATGGGCCTCTTGGCTGCATTTCTGATCAGCGCTCTCCTTGTTCGGCCTGTGAGTTTAGGTGGACGGCCTTGTCTTGGTAGGTTTACAGTTGTGCCATACTCCTTCCATTTCTGAATGATGGCTTGAACAGTGCTCCATGGGATGTTCAAGGCTTGGGAAATCTTTTTGTAGCCTAAGCCTGCTTTAAAATTCTCAATAACTTTATCCCTGACCTGTCTGGTGTGTTGTTTGGACTTCATGGTGTTGTTGCTCCCAATATTCTCTTAGACAACCTCTGAGGCCGTCACAGAGCAGCTGTATTTGTACTGACATTAGATTACACACAGGTGCACTCTATTTAGTCATTAGCACTCATCAGGCAATGTCTATGGGCGACATTCAGGATTTTGTTCACAAGTGAGAGGAGTGCGGAATATGAGATCAACAAACAGACTACATGGCAGTCCACTGTAATAAAGAGAGAGCTGAGCGTAAATGTGAAGGTGTCAATTTACTGGTTAGTCTACGTTCCTACCCTTTCCTATGGTCACAAGCTCTGAGTACTAACCAAATAAAGTCATCACCATTTGTATACAATATAACTGAAAAACCCACACTGCGCGCCAAGAGGGGAAATCAATACTCCAGACAGAATGGCTATAAACCCGTAAAGTTAGCTTTAATTTAAATGATTGACTTTAATTACTTAAATTAAGCAGTGTGTTCTGCTACCTGGAAGAGGCTGCGAGCATACTGGTCATTCAAGTCAATATTGATCATCTGCAGCAGAATCTGAACCTCATCGTAGCTCATCTTGTCGTCGCGGTTTCGGTCAGCCCGACTCATATAAGCATGAATCCAGGTGACACTGTCAAGGAAGCACTGGTGAGCCATATGGTGTATTTTAACATGAAGTCTCAGTGGTTACCTCTTACAGTGCTAACTCTCTAGTTTGGATCTCTTGGTTCCCAGTGGTCAACAAATTATAATTAAATAATAATAATAATAATAATTAAATGTACACAAAGTAGTGCTTCTATAAATCCAAATGAACAGGGATGTATGTCCACCCCCACAAAAATCAAGGATATTGGTCAAGTTTCTCCTTCTGGGTCATGTTGTCCATCCTCTCCTGCAGGGTACGGATGCCACGGGCCCAGCACTGAGCTTCTTCTTGGCTTTGGCAGAGGAGATCCAGGCTTTTACGAGACCCTTTGAAGACCACTGTTAAACACTGGTTTTCAGGTACTGAGCCAACCATCTGCCGCAATGTTTCTGACTGGCAACCTTCGTGCACACACTCCACTTCCATGATGGAGACTGGAGGATGAAGAAAGAAATAAAGTGAGCAAAGAATTATTCAAATATATTCACACCTTGTGATTGTTATGGTCCTGACAGAGAGTTTTAAGATTTTTTTCTTTTATCTTTGTTTATTATTTGTTATGATACACTGTGTAGTGAGCAGAGAATTGGACCCAATATGCAGGACTCAGAAACAGAACTGAACTCAAAAGGCAGCTTTATTCCTGGACATGCAGCAAACCAAAATGCAAAGAACTTAAGTAAGCAGATACTGGTGAACATTAGCTAGAGAACTACACTGAGAAATAGACAGGGCACACAGCTATGGGAAGATCACAACAAGTGACAGAAGGAAACAGGGGGCTTAAATACCCATGAGATATGGGTAAAGGTGAAACACCTGGAGAACACAGCTGAGCAGAATCCACTAACAAAGCGAGGAAGGCAAAGCAGAACATAACACACACGAGACTATAACTAAACTCAGAAGCACAAGAGAACAATATATACAGAGACAACTCTTTTGTAATTTCAAAGAAATGAGCACATCCAGAACCAAGCTCGAAGACCCAGGACCATGACACTATTAGGTTTTCCACCCAGTTCTTGGTTTGTTTGTTCTTTAGAATTTGGTTCTTTGCTTATTCTGGTTTCCTTAGTTTCCTCTTATGTACTGTTACCACACCTTTGTCTCTGTGGTTAGTAACTTCCTGTTTTAATTTGGAAGTCTTTTGCCTTCTGTGTTGTGCTTATAGTTTTACTTCCCCTATCACTGTTTAGTTTCACTGCTTTCTTCTCACCGATCTGTTTTCCTAATTTAGCCCTCAATGTGCTCCGATGTGTGTATAACCTGTCTTTCACTTTAAGCTGACTGTATCACACTGTTGCCTACTTATGTATTTCCCTGTTATTTTGGATTTTGTTTCATGTATTTCTGTTTACTGTTTGTCTCTGCATTTATAGACCTTTTCCGTCTTTTTCAACCAAATGGCTCTCATTATGTTTTGAACCTTGTCCTGTCACATTTTGGATGTGGGTTCTAACATTCTGCACTTCACTAAGATGACAGAACAAGGCAACCAGAACATGGATGCAGAAGATATAGCAATCCTTTCCAAGGACCTGAAGGAGGAATTTAGGAAGCTTTTTGGAATTTCTACCTAGATTTTTGGATCTACACATATTAAAAGTCTGTGGGCTGAAGGCCAGCATGCTGATGATGCTGATGCCATTGCCAGCCCCCATCACAGCCCAGTCTCAAAATGGGCTCTGCCTCTAGGGGACTCTCATCCCTACCATTGATAATGGGCTCCAACCAAGCTTTGGAGGGGTCTCCTCTGCCGATGTCAGCCTCCTCCGAACCCCCCCTGAATGATCATGACCTTTATCACCAGCTGCCATTCACCCCCTCCAAAGGGTCTCCAACCTGGGTATTGCTGGCTGTCATCACTGGCCACCGACTGCCAAAACAGGCCTACTGGCCACCTCCTCGGCCATTGCTGGGCCCCGGGCTCACTCCGAGAACTGTCTCTCTTCATTTGGGTAAACCCATAAAACTGCTTCTCTGCTTTGTCCTGCAGCCAGGCCAACCCACAGGACTGTCTTTGTACCTTGCATCACCTTTGAACCGGCTCTCTGAACATATTTTCCTTTCCCTTTGGTCTCCTCTGCCTCTTGATTCTGCACGTAGGCCTTTCTTTTCCAGCTTTTGGACTCTATGTTTGTTTTAGTAAGACACTTGTTTGTGTCTAACAAGCTTTTTTTATTTCCACATGTCAAGTCCAATTACAACCATCTACAAGTTTTTTGAAATACATCTGAGAAGATTATGGAATGAAGAGTACAAAGATTTAGCTTCAATGTGGGGATGAAATGAATCTTATTTAGAAGTGTAACATACTAGAGGAAAACCATCTCTGTAATGATCTTGGATGTCAGGAGTAAACCACAGAACTGGCACACCAAATCCAGTACCAATTAAAGGCCCTGTACTGTACTTGGGAGTGGCTGAGTCATATGTTAACTACACAGCATCAAACCCACAGGCTCCAAGGCGGACTCCCGCCATATGTTTTGCAATCCCACTATTTGAACTAGAGAAAGGATCTTATGCTCAAAATAGATGAGCTCTATAATCAGGGCAACATGTGTGACCCTCAGATAGTGAAGGAGGGAGTACAAAGTACAGAGCAGCAAACTGTATTTAAAATGATCAAAAATAGATACAGTACATGGACATTTTACCTTACACACCCAGCCACCACTGAGCAGCCATTTGTTCTCCAGAAGGAAAGGCTACAGCGTATTACATAGGTTATATGTAATGTCATAGTTCTCTTTCCATATGAGCTAATCTAGTTACTTTAATCACTTTAGCTAAACATAATGATGTTGGTCAGCATGTCTGCATAGTAACCCTTTATGATAACAATGATCAATAAACAGAAAAATGTATAGGTAATTAAACTTTACTTCACTGTTAACAAATAATTAGACCATGATTTTTCTTTAGATTATTTATTTATGTATTAGATGAATTTAAAAATGGGAGAAAAACATCTTTCTACCACAGGCCATGGTCTATTGATGATGATTACATCTTGACCAAAACTTGAGACACATTTTCGGCTCACGCATTAGTGATCTTTAAAAAGAAGCAGGTGTGATTATTTATCAAAGTATCAATGGCTCGATTCCTGTTTCTTTAGACAACTTATCATATTGTTCCTGGACAAGATAGTGAACACAAATTGCCCCTGAAACGTCCACTGGAGTGTGTGTAATAGATAAAAAGCCATGCAATACAGTTCTGAATGAGCGCGTTTGTGAATTTATAACAGTGCTGTTAGTGTTTCGCTAAGAGCATCAAAGCACTACATTAAGTGCCATTACAAAGTATTTGGGGCGATCGTGGCTCAAGAGTTAGGAGTTCGCCTTGTAATCGGAAGGTTGCCTGTTCGAGCCCCGGCTCGGACAGTCTCGGTCGTTGTGTCCTTGGGCAAGACACTTCACCCGTTGCCTACTGGTGGTGGTCAGAGGGCCCGGTGGCGCCAGTGTCCGGCAGCCTCGCCTCTGTCAGTGCGCCCCAGGGTGGCTGTGGCTACAATGTAGCTGCCATCACCAATGTGTGAATGTGTGCGTGAATGGGTGGATGACTGAATGTAGTGTAAAGCGCTTTGGGGTCCTTAGGGACTAGTAAAAGCGCTATACAAATACAGGCCATTTACCATTTATTTGCCCCCTTACTGATTTCCTAGTTTTTGCATATTTCTAACACTTACACATTTCAGATCATCAAATACATTTAGACAAAGATAAGATATTTATGAATCGCAGATTTGTGTTTGAAAAGTTTGTATGCACAATTTGCACACTGATTTTTTGTGTATGCACTGCTGAGGCGCACTGACAAACACACTGAGAACTCCACTTCTGGCTTATAAAAACTCAAAATGAAGGTTTTGGAGTGGCCAAGTCAATGTCTGGACTCAAATTAAGACTGAGATGCTATGGCCTGACCTTAAACAGGTCCTCCATGTTCAAACATTTCCAACATAACAGAATTAAAAACATTTTGCACGTAAGAGTAAGTCAAAATTTCTCCACAACTGTGTGAAATAGTCATTCCCAGTTATTCCAAATACTTGATTGTGGTTTCTGTTGTCAAGGAGCGCACAAAAAGTTATTAGGTTTTTAGACAGGTACAGACAGGTTTGGATGGCTTTTTTTCCATTAATAAATTAAATGATTTAAAAACTTTATTTTGTATTTACTCGGCTTATCTTTGTCTTACAATAGAATTTGTTTGATGATCTTTGTGTTTTATAATCATCAGCACTGTATAATATATGTTATATGAAAATAATCATTTATTTATTCTGTGATCATGTAACAGTGTGGACTGAAACTTGTTATAGTTTAATGTTTCATTTACAACTGACAATTCAAATTCATTTAGTGTCAATAGTGTGATGCTGCATACAACTTACAGGATTGTTGTTCCTTGGCTCGGCTGGATGTTTTGTATGATTGACACCAAACGGTGACACCATCTTCCAGCAACTTCAGAATCCGACGCTTCTGCCAGCGAGGCGAGCGAACCTTCCCATGTAATGATTTCATATGTTACAATACATGTAATATATAGCATTCTCAAACTACTTCTAACCGCTACAAATGGTTTATAATTATTGATACCTTCACCATACTAGAGCCCTGCAGCATCTGCCTCACATCTTCATCATTTTGCACTCCTAGAAAGCATAGAGACAAAATGATGGTCGATTAAAATTATGTTATAAACACTATATTTATATACTGTATTTGGGTGTGTATAAAATAGCAGTGAGCATACACCTAATTATAATACGATTCAAATTCAGTAGCACTGGGATAGGCCGAAGAAAGAACAGGGAGGGCATAAAGAGAGGAAAAAGAGATCAGAGTTAAAATTAGAGGCTAGTGTGTATACATCTGCCACACCACAGCTGCTCGTGTGGGTACACTGTAATTGAAATATATCTTGGGTGGGTGGACAGAGAAAAATGGAAGGAAAAACTATAAAGACAACACTTGGAGCCATTATAAACTTGGGCCCCCCAAAAAAGTAACACCTCCAGAAATGTGCCTCATAGCTGAATGGATGTGTACTTCTGCTAGAGGAGATTCTTTATTATACAGTTATTCATTATAAAAAAAAATATGTCATTTTGCACCAGGCCACGAGCAATCCTTGTAGGGTTAGTTCTTATAACTTGGACATAGTTCTCTCCGTTTGTATGTCAATACTTGAAAGTACAAACTGTCAAAATTCTTGGTATCCCGTTTGTGGGTTCTTTTGTAGAATCTCATGAACTCTACGGCACGGAAGGAACCTTTCAGTGACGTAAGTGTATGGTGATTAGTCTAGAGCCCATAAGGTGGACTGCAGTCTGAATCCGAATCCAAACACTATTCTGTATGGACCCATTAGATTTGATTCTTGGTACAAGTTTTCTTGTATGCATGTACAGCATGGTTATTTTAATCTGTACTGCTATTTTCATTTTTTGGCAGTCAGTGTGTGCACACAGCAAACATAGACCAGTCACATGGATTGTAAGTCATTCCATGTGATGTTACTCAGCCAATCAGGTCATTTTTTCAAAGCAACGTTCCAAACTAGACCTTTTCTTTTTTTAAATTAAGGACTTTATATGTAAGACAACTCTTTCAAGAGTTCTTTATTTCATTTTGAATGTAAAAGAACATTATTTTATTTTATTCTATTTTAGTTTATTATATAGCACTTCAGTTCATAGTGAAAACATATAATAAACCCTGCTGAAATACAATTGAATTGAATGTTCTTTATTTTACTGGAGACCCAGTTGTTGACCACATACAGCCACTAATACAACTATTTTTAATATATTGAAATTAATTATAATGTTTTTGTTATTCTGGAGCTTCTTTCGAGGGGATTTTCTCAAACTCGACCGCCTAAACTTTTGTCTAGACGTAAGCATACGGCACATCTGGAAGTTATTCACAGCGACTTCACTCGCTCCACATGGTGATGTGTTAGCCTTATTCTAACATGGATTGAATAAAAATTTCACCTCAAAATTATATACCCAATACCCTATAATGACAGTGAAATGTTTTCTTTAAATTCTTGGAAATTTAAAACTAAAAACTAAAAATATAATACAGGCATAAATATGCACAGCCTTTGCTTATTGCAATTCTTGATGATGATAAAAGTTTGGCACACCTGGACTTCTTTAAGTTTCTCTTTAAGTGAAGAGATTTCACATCTCATCAGAGAAACTTCTTCAATTTTAAAACCAAATTGTGCAGAGTCCCAGGTATTTAAAATGTACTGGGAGTTATTCCAGGTTTCTTGACCTACTATCATCCATGTGCTTCATCACATGAGCCATAGTTTGAAAAAAGGCATGACTAAGGCCTTTCTACCCTGACTGCTCAGAATGGCTGGGCGGCAGTTACAGGAAGTGTCCTGGTGATGCTTCTTCCATTTATGGATGATGGAGGCCCCTGTGATTACTGGGACCTTCAATGTAATATAATCCAGTCTTGGAGGTCTACAGACAAGTCCTTGTCTTCACAGCTTAATTTGTCCTCTGAAATCTGCCGTCAACTACGGGACCTTATATTAGAGAGCTGCCTTTCCAAACCATGTCCAGTGAACTCCATCCCCCTAAATGGTTGTGACATATGGACACTCCTTTCTCAACTTGGTTCTGCTGCAGGTTTCTTCCTATTAAAAGGGAATTTTTCCCTTCCCATTGTTGCCAAAATGCTTGCTCATATAATTGTTGGGGGTTTCTCTGTTTTCTCTGTATTATTGTAGGATCTTAACCTTACATTATAACGCGCCTTGAGGTAACCTGTTGTTGTAATTTGGCTCTATAGAAATAAAACTGAATTGAATTGAATTGAATTGGACACACCACGGGTGGACTCTAGTCAAGTTGTAGAAACATCAGACACATGATGACACAGGATGCATCACAAATACTTATGTACATGCTATGTTTTGGGTTTTTAGTGTAGAATTCTGAGGTGAAAAATGAATTTAATCCATTAAAAAAAGGCTGTAAATACCGAGCTATAGCACATGGGTGGCTAAAGTTGTTTTACCCTGGGATCCAAATTTTTTGTTTGAAAAAAAAAAAAAGAAGAAAAATCATAGAAGTGAGAATGGGCTCAGTTTATGTTGCTCAATTCAGTGGCACATATTTAAATGTGAAAACTGTACATCTATAACAACAGAGTCACCTCCTTATTTTTTAACTGGATTTGAATAAGTCAGGAAAATATTTTAAGTTAAATATCGGCTCACTGGAATACGGTAATTTCAGTAATTTTACTATCTGGATAAACTAGAGCAGCGTGGAATAGTATACCTCAAGTACCTCGATTTGTACTAGGGAGCAAAGCAAAATTTTCAAGCACTGCAATCTGAATGTGAAGCAGGGTTAACGGGTTAAAGCAGGGTTACCGTCTAGCAAAGCCATTTTCTCAGTCGGAGGGAGATACCGGTACTCTTTCAGTAAAAATACAATAATAATGGATTGGATTTATATAGCGCTTTTCTAGGCACCCAAAGCGCTTTACAATACCACTATTCATTCACTCTCACATTCACACACTGGTGGAGGCAGCTACAGTTGTAGCCACAGCTGCCCTGGGGCAGACTGACAGAAGCGAGGCTGCCATATCGCGCCATCGGCCCCTCTGGCCATCACCAGTAGGCAAGTAGGGTAAAGTGTCTTGCCCAAGGACACAACGACCAGGACAGAGAGCCCAGGGATCGAACCGGCGACCTTCCGGTTA
Source organism: Maylandia zebra (assembly GCF_041146795.1). NCBI lineage: Eukaryota > Metazoa > Chordata > Actinopteri > Cichliformes > Cichlidae > Maylandia > Maylandia zebra. The sequence goes on along the minus strand of NC_135174.1, from coordinate 3,002,148 downwards.
CAGATGCGATTCCCAACCCCCTGAGCCACAGTCGCCTAATAAAGCATAATAAACGCACAGGCTGCTGTAACAAAAACTCTCACCCAGATTCCGCAGAGGATCAATGGCCTTTAATTCGGACGTCCCGGCTCCGTTCTTGACCTGGGGGATTGCTTTCTTTCTGTTGCCCAACATACTGTAAAGAGGCTGCGCTTTATTTAGCTCTCCGTGCCTCCCTCCGTCCCTGCAACCGTATCCTGCGTTGTGTGCGTGACCGAGGTAGGAAGTTGACAGTCTACTGGCTCGGCTGTCAAGACAGTGTATACAAATCACAGAGCAGAGTGCTCCTCATGTTTTATCCTGCCGGAGGAAAACAAGAGACAAGACAAACCTTTGCAATGTCATTGTGGTTGGATTGTAAAGCATCTCTTCCTGGATGATTTTCAAAATAAAGACTTTGCGACGCGCAAACAGGGTAGACCTACCTGTTTCATGTTATTTGTTTATATTTATAAAAGACGACTTCTGGACCCACGTAGTCTCTTGAAGTAAAATTAAAAATAGTGTAGACAGAGGCATAATTAAGACCTTGTATAACCATTCTCTGCTTGTCATTCTCTGCTTGTGTCTACAAGATTTAGTAATTTTTATTTGAACATCAATTAATTTTTATTGTTATATTTTATGTATTTAATATATTATAGCATTACTTCACAGCAACAGTTGTGTCTTTTCCCAGTTTGTGAGCTAATGTCACTGTAATATTAGAAAGAGAACAACAGCCATCACCAAATTCGCCATGGATAGCACTCGGTGATGGTGCGATACAAGAACTACCTTTAAACAGGAAGATAGACAGACAGAGTCAGTCCAGTTCTTTCTTATTGTATTGCTTAACAGAAAATATCTGCACCCATTTATCCATCAATTTCCAAATTCAGCGTTGGGAGTGGAGGAGGCGGGAGAACATGCAAATGTTTTGTCATGTTGTATTCTACTAAGAAAGCTACTGAGTCACATTATTGCAGATTCATCATGATTAACTAAATAATCGAAGCATTATTTTAAATTGATCAGAACTGCAAGGTGAACGTTTCCTAATCACGATGCCACATTAGTTATTTATTCGTATTTCCCATGTATTATCTCACCTTACCAGAAATAATATTTTTTGAAGCTTTTAACCTAAATCTGTGATTTGGACCTTATTATGCCTTTGTTTTGAAAGCACACGTCGATATTTCCGGGGATGTCTTCGTGAAGTCGACAGCAAAAATTATTTAAACGGATTATAGACCGTGGACAGACGTGAAATTTGAGATTTCCTCGTCCGCCCCATCTACTAAGATCCAGTTTTAAAAGGGACCACGGTACAAGTGATGCATTCACTGATGTTAATGATCAGCCCTAAAGCTGATCCTTAACACAGTCCTCTGTTAGGGCAGCGGAGGGCTATTGTATAATAATTAATCCACAAATCGGGCTGCATGTCCCGGGTTGACTGCAATACATGAAAGTGATGGATGCAAATTGATGCCTCCTAGACTAATTTCGTAATTGCAGGATAATGTTTTAAACAATGCTAACGACAATAAAAAATATTTTGGTTTATTGATTACTTTGTTTCATAAACGGTTATAGAGCAGGATTAGTTCACTTTGTGTGTCCATGTTGATTAATCCCATCCGCAGTGGAAGAAGTGATGGTAGAGGACTCAGATTTTACCAACTGAAGCCTGTAAACATCAGTCCCATTTAAGTAAAGTAACTTTTATCATTGCCGCACAGCAAGAAGGTCCTGAGTTCAATTCCACCATCAGGCCGGGGTCTTTCTGTGTGGAGTTTGCATGTTCTCTCCGGGTACTCCGGCTTCCTCCCACCGTCCAAAGACATGCAGCTTGTGGGGATAGGTTAATTGATTAATCCAAATTGTCACTAGGTGTGAATGTGAGTGTGAATGGTTGTCTGTCCCTGTGTGTTGGCCCTGCGACAGACTGGCGACCTGTCCAGGGTGTACCCTGCCTTTCGCCCTATGACAGCTGGGATAGGCTCCAGCGCCCCCCGCGACCCTGAAAAGGATAAGCGGAAGCGAATGGATGGATGGATGGAACTTTTATCATTCAAATATAATCAAGTAAAGAAAATGTTTGTCATAACATGTTCCTTGAAATTGACATTATTATTGTTATTATTATTATTATTATTATTATTATTATTATTATTATTATTATTATTATTATTATCGTGCCATACATTAATATGTATGGGCAGCATTTACTGTCAGAATTCATATATATATATATATATATATATATATATATATATATATATATATATATATATATATATATATATATATATATATATATATATACACTACTTTTAGTAGTATATATATATATATATATATATATATATATATATATATATATATATATATATATATATATATATATATATATATATATACTACTTTTAGTAGTTAATAGTTTTACTATTACTAATATAGTAATAATAATAACTATTATTACTATATTATTATCGGAGATGATGGTGGTAAAAAAGGGGTGGAAGCAGAGATTTTCATTGAGAGTGAGCAGGATGGACAAGAAAAGAAACAGGTATGTCACTGGGATAGCTCAGGTTGGATTTCCGCGGTTTGGATACAAATTTAGAGAGGCATGGTTTAGTGAAGTGGAGGGATAGTGGATCTATTGGACAAAGGATGTCCAGTATGCCCATAATCAGTATGGAGCTACCAGGCAGTAGGAAGAGAGGACGCCCTCATTGTCACGTGATTTGACACGGAAGTCATTTGTGTAAAGCGCAGACTGGTGAGTAGCTGCAGTTGACGGTAGGTCAGCCCTGTGGCAGGTGGCTAGTGAGCAGTTTTGTGAACAAACGTTACCGTCAGCGTAGACCAAGATATAGCAAGCTTCGTCTTGTTGCCAGCTCTGTCAGTCTTTTGGCCGAGGTTGCCGAGCTGTCTTTCTCCGGTGTGATCATGGACAGCGGCAGGACGTAGTCAGTAAGGTAAGACAGCTAACTCATACTAAGCTCGCTTGCAGCCAAAGTTCACTGTAGCAGCACTGTATATCGCTGTCTACATATCAAACGAATTTGATATTTATCAGAAAATTCCAGCAAATGCATTACCAAGTGAAACAGCATTAAAAGTAGTTACTAAGTTACGAGTGACACATGTAAACTTTAAACTTAAATAAAGTACACGTACAGTAAATGCTCTAATCTACATTTCACCACTGGTCCTGTCAGTGCTCTCATCAGTGATTTTGCGCATTGTATGAGTAACAATACTTTATTCCAATAAGCATCGGAGCAGAGAGGGGGCATTGTGATTATAATCAGTGACTAGTGTTCACTCGTGCTAAGGGGTCAAGGCAAATATCAACATTACATTAATAGCCAGCATTAATTAATTATGACCTAATTACCTATTAGTAACTGAATTAATTTACCCCCCAAAATAAAAAATGCCCAGAGAGTCACAGATTAATTTGACTTACGGTATATTTTGTTAATATTGGATTTGACTCACTCTCATGACTTATTTTTCCTTATACTTTTACTTCCACATCTGTGTACATATTCTCCCTCAGCTACAGCTCCACTCATGCTTCCTGTGTCATACCAGTCCCAGCCATGATAGAGCCTGTGGTTGATCACCAGAAACGCTTTCAGGCTGCAGTGGATGTCATCCAAAAACTCCCCAAAAACGGTACATGGAATCTTTCAGTCATTGCTGGTTCCACGTAATTGAGGACTGTTGAGCAATCACATATATTGTGTTACTATTGTTACAATAGCATATATGTAGGTATTTTATTTGTAGGAATGAACTGTACCAGAAACACATGATCCAAGATCCTTGACTAGAGATCCAAAAGGAGAATTCCGAGTGTCCTGCCTCCACAGAGCACGTGCTCAGTAGAGATTTAGCCGAGTTTCATATTTGTCGTGTGCATCTTTTTTGTCATACTCTCAGTATTTCTCATTTTCCCAAAAATTCTCATAAATAGTTTCACCTGCGCTCATTTAAAAGAAAAAAGTTTCACAGCACCAGTTTAAAAAGTTTACAATTTTGCAAAAGTTTCAAATGGATTCACTATTGGATGAATTTTTGATAGTAAATCATTTTTTGAGATAGTATTTATTATATGAACTACACTTAGTGCCGCTCTTAACATGGTATAATAGAATTAATTACACGGGGGAGGACAGTGTTCATTCTGTAAAATTCAGTTGAACACATTTTGCATACAAGTTGACTAAATATTTCCTTAAATGTCTTTTCAAATTCCCTCCCCCTCATGTCCACCTGCTTTGGTGACTCCTCGTGACTAAGTGACGTGAATGTGGTGATAGTCCAGCCTAGAAGTAATAAATGCATGAACTAATTCTTTATTATCATTTTGACAGGATATTTCTAACTTTAGAGATGTTGCACAAATGGAAGAAAGCAGTCCTACATATTTGTTTAATATGTGCGTTGAAGGACATGTCCTGTTAAAAAAAAGACTCCAAGGTTCCTCACAGTGTTCCTGGTAATGCCATCCAGAGTAAGAATCTGCTTAGATACCATATTTCTAAGAGTTTTAGGGCCGAGTACAATAACCTCAATTTTATCCGAATTTAGAAGCAGAAAATTAGAGGTCATCCAAGTCCTTGTGTTTAAGACATTCCTGTAGTTTAACTAATTGCTTTGTGTTATCTGGCTTCATGGACAGATAAAACTGCTATCTGCATAGCATTGAACATGTTTGCAATGCCTTCTAATAAAACTACCTATGGGAAACATGCATAAGTAAACAGAATTAGTTCTAGCACTGAACCCTGTGGAACTCCATAATTAATCTTAGTGCTTGAAGAGGACTCTCCAATTACATGAACTAATTTGAGTTCGTTAATGCAGCGCAATACCTTTAGTACCAACAGCATTCTCTGATTGCTGTAATAAAATATTGTCATCAGCATTACTTAACGCTGCACTGTGCTCTAGCAGAACAAACACACAGAGTCCACTTTCAGAACTTATAAGATCATTTGTTACCGTCACTAAGCTGTTTCTGTGCTGTGATGAGCTTTGAAACCTGTATGAAACTTAATAAATTAATAAATCATTCCTCTGTAAATAAGTTAGGTGTTTTACAACTACATTCAAGAATTTTTGAGATAAAGGAAGGCTGGCAGCTGGATCAAGTAATCGCTTTTTAACTACTGCCAGTTGGAAGGCAAGTGGCCGATTAATAGAGTTAGGTTGATCATATTTAAAATTGAAGCATCAATTATTAGGCAATTCCTACAATCTGAGGAGCTTGGAAAGAAAAGTGTCTGGACTTGTTTAAGTTTCCTTGAAGACGTTTCACCTCTCATCCTAGAAGCTTTGCCAACCAGACCAAATAAATGGAACTGAAGAAGTCTCCAGAAGAAATATTTGATTACACTCAAGAAAAGGATGTCAGTACTCGGAACAAGGAAACTCAGGATATTGCATTATATGATCTGATATCCAGCAGGTAGTACAGACAGGTAGTACATGTCTGTACTACCTGCTGGATAACCAGTGATTTTAACAAAGAGTATTTATCATTTCTCCATTTTCTTTCTATTTTGTATGTATTGCTGCACATAAAAAAGGGCTGTATTTTTTTAAATGGACCTTGATTATAAATTGATGTAGTATAGTTTGGTGTCCAGTCCTGATGAGTGGAGAAATAAACCTGACAAATAGTTGTGCTGTTTTGTAGGCTCCTACCGGCCTTCCTATAAGGTCATGCTGCGCTTCTACAGTCTGTACAAGCAAGCAGTGTGTGGTCCCTGTACAGTGCCTCGGCCTGGCTTCTGGGACCCAGTGGGCCGCTACAAATGGTGGGTGTGTGTATACACATGTGCATGCCAAAAAATTCAGTAATTCAATATTTTGTGTCAGTTAATTAATTAATTTAATTTTGAAATTTTCTGTTTTAATATTAATCATTATTGCCGACCACAAAAAATATCAAATATTATAATATTTCATTTAATTTTTAAGGAATTACTATTTAAACAGTATAAATGGGTCAGTGATATAAAACCCGAATTTTCCATCCACCAGCTTTTCTTTTTAATTACTCTTTTTAATTTTTAATTTCTTTTTAATTAAAATCTACATTATCTACATTATCTACATTATTATTATCTACATTAAGCACCTTTCAAATATTTGGACCCACTTTAACAACGAATCAATGACTTCTTGGTAGACGCATCATGAAAATGATGCAAATAAATAAATAAATCAGGTCATTTCACTTTGATGGTTATGCATTGATTATACATTAATGATTTGTTTATTTGTAAATATTTTAATCTGCTTTACCAGATATCACTGCCAGGCAAGCTCAGACCAAATCAACAAAAGTCAGTGTTGTTAAACTATCTGAAACAAGTCGATCTGAATCACTTTAACAAAAGTCATTCTGTGGCTGTAAAATTTTGCTCAAGGTCAAGGTCACATTTGTCATTTTATGGGCAATAGAATTTGAGTTGTGCTAGATCATGAGCCAATATGAGCTACTGTGTGATTGATATTCTGATTTAACAGTTTTAATCAAGTGAGTTTTTTCTGTAAATTGCCCACAATTATAGTGAGTGGGCAAATGTTGCATTATAGAACAAAGGCATGATGTCTGTATTTTTTTATTTTTTTTAAAAGGAAAATACTGTGATTCAAAACATTACACATTACTGAAAGACAGGAGGAAAATGAGTTTTTGCTCCCCCTGTGTATCCACCAGGGGGAGCAGGGATAATTGAAGCTTGTTCATTTACAGCTTCCATTTTAAATTTGCTTAAAGCTTCTATAATTATAGCAGAATTATGATGTTGAATGTTCCATTAAACAGAATCGGGTTATACAGATTCTGCCTTGCAGCAAATAAAGGAGATCTTGTGCACACCGAGTCTTTAAATAACATGAACATTTTTTTGTGAGCAAACAAAAACTGTTGAAAAATGTTTATTTTACCAAAGTTGCCACATGTAGGGTTTTCCTCACTACATTTGGCAAGTTCTGTTGAAACAACCAGTTAAAATCAATCTTTGACTCACTGTCCTGCCTTTTAAATATAAATAAGTGTAGTGACCTTTATACATAGACATTCCATACAGTACTGCAAAAACTAAATACATTCATTTTTTGGCAGTCAGTAAAAAACATCCAAAACAAATCCGCTCATGTGGGTGGCCGCATGGCCAGCGGCACAGACAAATCAGTTCAGGCAGGCGACTGTTTGGCCAGCGGTGGCACCGGTGCTGATCTGGAGGGCAGCACAAGAGATGCTGCACTGTAGACCGGCGGAGATGATGGGATGCCTCTAGCAGCTTGGCAGGTTACTGGCGGCGTGGCTTGGCATAGCCCTCTGTTGGAGACAGAGCAGGACCAGCAGGCGTGGGAACCTCTGGCTGAGGCGAAGCAGAGCACTCGGCTGGCTCTGGATGCTGTGGCTGGAGCTCAAGTTGAGGACTGGGCCGCCTTTCCCTTGGCACCGTAACAGGTGGAAGAATTGGCCGGACCTTAGCTGTCCCTACCTGAGGAACAGGTACGGGTGCAGGGACAGGTTGGGTCTCAGGAACAGGTGAGGGCAGGGCCCAAGCCACCCTGGGAGCAGGAACGGGCTGAGAGACAGGTGTGGATATAGAAACAGAATGACAGGAATAATCGGATTTAAAGGTGCAGGTGTCCTTAATGACAGACTGACATGGTGGAGCATTTTTTTGGAAGCAGGTTGATGATGAACATTTATCTGATAGTCCAGTCCAGGTTTACAACAAACAGTCAGTGGCTCTTTAGCTGAGCAAACAGAAGTCTTAATCTGTCTTAATTTGTGGCGAGCAGGAGGGAAAAAGTCAGTTTCACTCACAACTGGAAGTTGCTGCTCTGAATGAGAAGAACTGTGGTGGCGAGAGCCTTGCCTCCTCTTGGCGGTGACAGTAGGAACGCTGAATGACGGAGCCTCTGCACCACGGCGAGGTGGTAGCGCTAGTGAGTGAGGTGGCAGGTGGAGGAGCGAGGAGCGGAGAGGCGAGAGAGTGAGAAGATCGGCGGGTGACACCCACTCACCATGGCAAAGGCTGGCGTACAGGCGAGGCAGCAGGTGGAGGACCACGAGCCGAGCCAATCCGATCCAAGTATCCACTAATGGAAGAAAGGCTTTCTTCCCAGTCTTTGGATTGGAAGCCAGAGTCCCCAAAGAGAACCCACACTAACATGGGGAAAACATGCAAACCCCACACAGAAAGGCCCCAGGCAGGTGGTGGAGTTGAACTCTGGACCTTCTTGCTGTGGCTTTAAAATATTTCATTTTGCATGTAATAAAAATGGAGTATATGAAATTTTACAATTTTAAATGAAATAATAAAAGAAATTCAATTTTTCTGATATGTTTTTTATGCACTTGGAAGTCGCTGTAGTCAGGTTAGTTTTTGGTGGCAGACACACACTTTGAAAAAAGCAAAAAACAAAAAAACAAGCCAAGTAATCAAGTCACTTAAAAATAACAAAGGAAATAGTCTCGCATTAAAAATCGTGCTAAAATTTGAATTTTAGAAGTTTTTTTGTCCAACTGATTAATAACGTCTTTCTTTGTTTTATGTTGTTAAGTAAATTGCCGATATTAAAATTACTGATATTGTCTACTAATTACAAAGTTACTAATAATTGTAATTCCAAAGTTAGAAAACATTTTGATAAGATTTTAACCACATTGTCATCTGATATGCTGTCGTCAAGTGTATTTCTTCCAGTGACTCAAAAGTTGTTTATCTGTGTTAGGGATGCATGGAACCAACTGGGAAAAATGAGTAGTGAGAGCGCCATGGCTGCCTATGTGGACGAGATGAAGAAAGTTGCACAGGAGGTACATTTATTTTATACATGTAAAGAAGCAAATTCACACAAGTTAATTAGAGGCTTCCCAAACAGCCTGCTTTTGTTTAGCTGTTTTTTTTTAGCTGCTACAAGGGAAGGATTTGGTGCTTTATGTCAAACAGACAAGAAAATTGCATAATAAACACTTTTCCAAAGACAATATGAAAACATTGAAATTTACCAAGCAATCCAAGTAAAGTAATTGCATATACAACAGTTATTTATCAAAACAATTCAAATGAATGCAGTTATTTAAAAATAAAGTGCAAAACAGACAAAAACTAACTGAGACATACAGTATGTGTGCACCGATCTCAGTGCATCATGCTTGAAGACAATTGTATGGTGTCTCTCAGTCAGAATGCGGGGTTCTAAATAATGTGACAGGGTATGTTTTTTACCCTTTAATAACAGTAATATGACATTTCACCGTAAATAATAATACAGATATGTTGTTTTTGAACTCTTACCTTACTGTTGGATGAAGAATGAGATGAACTTCCACAGTAGCAACTGTTACACAGTGCAGCACTCTTTTCCTCCAGCCAACACGAGACTACATACATAACAGGGCAGCAGACACAGAGCAGGTGGGTGGGACACACAGCAGCAGCCAGCTTTCCCATTGGTTCAAACATACTGGAGCCTGTTTATTCTGATTGATTGGGCAGGCTGTCCATCTTTCCTCACCTCTATCGTTTCTTAAAGAGGTACCCTCATTTTATGTGGGTTAAACAATGTATGTTGAAACTGGATGCAAGAATAAACAATTAGCTGAGACGTTACCACTACTTTGGCTCTAGTTATCTGGTAATAAGGAGTAACAGTCCCATACCAGAGTTAATAGAATGGACTGGGATTTTTATAGCACTTGTCTTTTCTCACTGATCACTCAAAAATCTGCTTCTGTTTAAATGTCTCAGGGACTTGCAGTGAAGTAATGAATCTCCTGATCTCTAAGTCTTCTTATGTCCCTGTAGGTCATTGACACCATGCCCATTGATGAGAATACAGCCTCACTCTTCAAATACTTTGAGCCTCTCTACCTGTTCATTGATGACATGCCCCGACCTCCAGAGTCACTGCTGAAACTCAGAGAAGGTCAGTGATTACGTTCTGTGTAATGAGGCACTTACAGGTTTGGGTTAAAAGGTTCAGCTACTGAGAATCTAATAAGTTATTAAGTACTAATGGCTTCAGATAGGAAGCCATTAGTACTTCGTTTCAAATTACACACTATCATTTGTTTCATGGTGTTGCAAAATACACTGTTTACGGCAATATTATTTCATCGGGGCACAGAGGATACCAGCATGGCCAGAACCAGTTAGCTCCAAACAGAAGGACCAGTCAAAACAAATCGAGCACCTTATTTCTAAACGAGTGGCTACCTCTGTAGCATGGACATGGTTTGGTTATGAAAAGTCTGACACGGACCAGAAAACTGTAATCTGCAAATTATGGTGCAAACCGGTCCCCACCACAGACTCAAACACGACAAACCTCTTTAACCACCGACGCAAGAATCACGTGAAAGAGTGTGGAGAGAGTTTATGGATGAGAAGCAAAAAAGAGCCGACAGGTGCTCAAATTAAACCTTAGACTCAAACATTAGAGCAGGCCTTTCCCCGCAGCACGCCGTGTACTAAATACTAGTTTAATTACATACTTACCGTTACAACTTATGTCTAAAATTGTATAGTTTAATGCATTGGTCAAAACACTCAACTCCAGATACATGATGCCCAGCTGAAAACACTTCAAGTCGAGTTGTCCAGGATTCACAGAATTGACAGAAAATGCAATATTTGGTGACATATATCGTTATTGGGATGAGAAATGTTTTATATCAGGAAATGAGATTTTGGTCATATCGCACAGCCCTACTTTGAAAACCTGTGGCCCTAATGCATAACCAAATAAATAGCTTTAATAAAAACACCTCTAGTGACTTCTGCATGATTCTCAGGGTGTATGTTACCGTATGTCAGCATGTCAGGAGTACCATATGTAATGGTATGTAAGGATCTGATACCTCTGGCCTAATTTTGACTTTTGGGGGGAAGCTTTGTCGAATTTATGACGTAATCTACGTGAGTGACGTTGTTCCTAGCATGTATGCTAGTGCTGGTGCATTATGTGTTAATTATTGTGTGGTCATGTTTCGGTGTTTTATTTGTGGTCCCAGCTGAAAAAAAAGAAAATACTTGAAATATTTTTATTAAAATTTTTTCCCCTCGTTCATTGTTGTCGTCATTTTTTGCGGGGATGCAAACATATTTGTCCCTCTAGTACTTTTCCATTCCAATAGTTTCTCCCTCTAGGAATTTGCTGACATTTGTGGATCCTTATATTGATGCTATGATTATTATTTGTTATTATGAGGCGATGATTGGTATTCTTTTCCTAAGGAATTAAAAACCGGCGAAAAAGTAGCTGGAAATGCACAGGAGGACTCAATGGTGCTGAACAGGCTAAATACAATAGTTGCGGGTTGTACGGACCTGACATGACATGACAGACTAGTGCTTCTGCCTTGTAGCTAAAGTTGTAAAATGTAGCTGTGCAAATTGTGGACTTTAATAAGTCAAACTTTAGACTTGACACGGTCTCGGTCTTAATAAAGTGAACAGTGAGGGAGCGAAGTCTGGTCTCTGTGGATCCTTTAATGCCTCCACTGTAAGTACAGTGGGGTTATGTGGTTATTATGGATATATCATCATATGACCGGTTCAGGTGTTAAAAGCTTTCACCCAAATTTAACAGTGTCAAAGGTAAACTGTCTGGCAGACAGGCAGCTCTCGGACACTTGGGCTGGACTCTAAATCAATTATAAACCAGTTATAGAGCGAAACCTTTGTTCACATACAATCAATCCTTGATCTGATCACAGATCGTCGTTGTATTTTCCTTACAAGTGCTCGTCCTGCTCACTTCTCCCACAGTGGGGTACTGGACCTGGCCTTTCTCACTAATCCTTCGACATTAACCTGGACCTCTAGTACAGGAATCGGCTAATTGTATTAATTTGATTACATTTCTTTAATCAGTTGTCTTTTTCTACTTCAGAGCTTGTGGGAAAATCTGGTGTATTATGTCATATTTAAGCAGAAAAGTCTCAACTGCTTACAAAAGCTTTTAATCTGTACGTGATGGTGTAGACAGTTAAATCTCTGAATTTATTAAATACTAAATAAATGTAAATAATTATCTGTGTATTATAAACTGAAGTGAAGAATCAAGTTCTGTTTTGCCATTTTCACTTAAAAGATTCCACAAATGATTTTTTATTTTTTCTATTAGGGCTGAAAATGTGTTTCCTGTCATGATGTTGGTTCCAGCAAAATGCCTGTTAAACCCAGCAAACCAACACAAACACGAATACATTTGATTTTACTTGCAGCTGAATCTGCAGTGTTGGAGGTTATGCCGCTCACCAGTGATTCAGAAAGTGAAATTTTCTCTGATTCAGTGGATTCGTTGGAGCTCCATAACGTCAAGGTGTGAGGCACATCTGCCAGTTAATAACACAATGTCTTAATTTTAAGAAAACATTAACTAACTGAATTAACTGTGTCTGCTCACAGACCCGGTCAGACAGCTTTTATAATGACCACGTGCCCCTAGAGTCCTCTCCAGCTCAAAGCCAGAAGCAAGGCCGAAAGGTTGGGGCAGGTCAAGGTGGAGAAGGAGCAGAGGATGGGATGGCTCCAGACAGGAGGAGTCGGCACACTGGGCAAGAAACTTCTCAGCGTGATTGGAGAGAACGTAAGCTGCTATGTAATTTCTAAAAGCGTTAATTTTATTATTGGATAAACCGGGTGGCTGTAGCTCAGGAGATCGAGCAGGTCATCTACTAATCGGAAGGTTGGTGTTAGATCCCTGGGTGGCCCCCTGATCCAGGGGGCAAGACACCAATGCATCCATTGGAGTATAAATTTGTGAATCACACACATAGATAAAAAGGGTTCGTGTGGGCGTGAATGGGTGTTAATGCAAGTTGTATAAAGCGCCTTGGATGCAGTTCACTCTTGTTAGTTAGTACGAGCTCATTAGAACAATGACGTTGTCAAAGTCATGTAGTTTTGTGCGATACAAGCTGCTGCTCTTTAAAGATTGACATAATAACTTATCAACAAGGCCTATACTAGAAGAGCTAGAATTATCAGCTATTTACTAAAGAGATATCACAGAAATGTTCTGTTGTTAAAAACACAGCTAAATGTTATCATGTGTTGCGCAGCCCAGGCTTTGTGGCGTGTTGTCTGGTCATGCACCTTTGTTGTGGCGAATCCTGTCGTTCAGGAGAATCACGATAGGTATAAATGAAATACCCATCGTTGCAATGAAATAACATCTTATCCTAAAGATTGTTATAATAAATCAATGAATAAAGAGACAGTTGAAGTGTTATGGTCCACAGGTGCTCCACAGGGAAGTCTGGGGTGGTCCCCAGGTGGTGGAAGTGGGCATGGACGTGGAGGAGGGCACGGTTCAGAAGGTGGTGCAGAGATGCTGCATCAGGCTCACCTACAACAGCAGATCATCCTGGCTCTTCAGAGGCTCAGAGAGGACATGAGGAGTGTGATGGACAGATTGGAAGTGTTGGAGAGGCTTGCTGCCACACACGTAAGCTTTCCTACGTCCCAACACTTCAAGTGTACTTTCTTTACCGTAAAATGTAAAGGATAAAAGCTCTTAATTACAGGCTTACAGGAAATTACATACCTGAAGTTTGGGAGTCATTTCAGTTTACTGCTGTGTTGTGTGTGGCAGGCTCACAATTCAGACTTGAGATCACACCTGCAGTGTTCACCACAACAGGTACCAGGCTCTGATTGTACTCATCAAAGAATATCGTCCTATCATGCATGCTCATGTAAACAAACATGTGGTCACAGGCTTTTTTTCTCACGTGCTGTGGGATTTTGCCCCCCACCCCTTAGGAACAGATGTCGTGGCCGTTTGACATGTCTGGGCAGACTGTCGTCTTTTTGCTGCTGTGGCCTTTTGTTGCTCACGGTCTGGTCTACCTGCTGAGGAAGAAAAGTCGCATGTCTTCATGAAGCAGCTGATATTCAACGTAAGACCAGTGAACAAGTCCACAATATCTGTGAAGGAGTTTAATGGGGAGAAGTTATCCTCTACATCATTATGTGATTTGATGCTCACCATGGATTCATCCTTCAAAAATATCACGTCATTTACGAGCATCCTATAAATGTGTTATATATGATTCTTGGCACATTTTTCAATAACTGTAATAAAATATTGTTCAATATTTGTTGGATCTCCCTTAAGCCTTCCCACTCTGGGTGCCCCAGGATGTAGTGCCTTAGTCGTAGGCAGAGGTGACACAGAGACCCATACAGGTATGAAACAGGTAGAGGAGTCTAGGTGGTATGCTTCAGTCGGTTTGTATTGCTACAAACAGAGACAGTGGAAGAATCGCCCTTCTATGTGCAGTTCTGTAGGTTCACAGTGTAATTCACTTTAAATGTGAATTACACTGTGAACCTACAGTCTTACTGGAAGTGTCTAAAGAACCTTAGATCACTCAAAAAGTTTGTTATTTTTATTTTGTTTTTATTTTAAGAAATCCTGTCTGGCAGCGTTTGCAGTCAAAATTATGAACATGTTTCTTTCCCAAGATGATTTCCATAAATTCTCTTTTGGCTTCTCTTGTTCATATGATTCTTTTTATGTGTTTGTTTTTTCATTTCTATTAGTGTTATTTCAGTTATTATATATGTAGTATGACAAGGTCTAAGGCGGGAAAAAAGTTAAGGTGGTATGGGCATCTCACAAGGGCGCATCCAATGCAAAGTGTTTCGAGGCCAAGAGACGGTGAAGAGATCTCGGGATGCCTCGGTGTCCCCCTAGATAAGTTGGAGGTGGCTTGGGAGAGTGAGGTCTTGGTGGCTGTGCTTAGGCTGCTGCCCACCAAGACCTGGCTCCACAGAAGTGAAAGAAAATGGATTTTGGATGTAATTCAGGTAAGAAAATCTCCAAATGGCTGCAATCACAGCTTTGCAAGAGTGATGAAAACATTTCTCCCACTGATGCTACATCCAGATGAACAATAAACATGTTGGATTTTGTATGGAGTTAGATGCACAGGGCTTTTTGGGGCGAGTTCTTCTTTCATTCATTTTACCATGAATCTATGGATCCTGCCTTTAAGCTGAGAAGCATTTATTTTCGATTGACTGTATATTTGGTGCCTCAGTCTGTTTCCTTTCTAGACAAACATGAGTAAAGTATGAGCATTCTCTTTTTTATTTTGGACTAATACAATCATCATCATCCTTCATTACATTTGGTCTTCAATGGCCAATGTGTTGTAAACTGGAAGAGTGCCCAATCCTACATCTCCCACATTGCAACTGGGCAGTATCTTTTTGGAATTTCTCGAACTGCTACTGTAAGCTTTCACTTCCCCTCTTTACTTTTCTGAGACAGAAAAAATGCAGTGCTTCTTAGTTCCCAGCATGATGAGAAAACTGTCCCGAATTATGAAATAAATAGAGCTGCCCTTTTTATTAAAGGTCAATTATTTTTAGTTATTGAAGCACAAATATTACTAATCCAGTTTCAATACAAATAATTTAATATGTATAATATTTATATACACAGGTTAACAAGACTTTGCGTGGACCAATTTTGCAACACTTGTACAGAGTTACATGCACCAGGGCACAGACAGAGAAGACAGACGGATTCTAGATATACAAACATGGAGTCTGGTTTGACCACAGCTAATGTCAGTTTAGGTCACACGCATTTTTTTAACCATTCCAATTTTTCATTCTTGAAACTTGTTTTTACAAAACTCAAGTTCTGGGAAGGAATCAAAAAAATACCGAAGCTGTGAAAAAGAACAAAAAGCTAACATCACTCAGATGAGACTGTGTGGTTTTGGATTTAAGGACGTGGTTTGCTTGCTGCTTTTAGCTGCTTTCTTGTCTCTGTAACACTGACATTAAGTATGAGTTCACAATATGACAAACAACAAATATTTATCATGTTTGCACACTGCTGACACTGTATGATTACACAAACAGAGAAAAAAAAACAAAAAAATTGGCATGACTTCACATAGCTGCCCTGAAAACGTATGACGAAACAGGTTTTATTATAGCTCTGGCCCTCCTCATGCAACACACACACACATACTGGGAAACACAATAGTCTTACTGTACACTTAAGGTTTGCATATTTGTATTTGTTTTGACCATGCAAGTATTTTTTAGTCTAAAAAGTCCAATCATACAGCGAGAGACTAAGAGTGGCGATTAGTCAAAACCAGAAGGCAAAAGGAACACCAGTTATTTCAGAGTCAGGCTGCAGAGAAAAACAAAGATGAATTCTTTACTGTGACTTGCTATAACTAGAGCAGCAACAGCTCTTCAGCTAAATTTCAAATGTCTGCTGTGGTACCACATAGCACTTTTACATTTATACTGTTGTAGGTTTTCATTCCAAAAGGTTACAGCCTCTTTATTTATTGCATGCAATAAATAATGAATCTAGAGTTCTGTAGTGTGCAAACCATTATTTCTTCATCTCATTTCTTCAGCTCTGCACCTGCTCCATTGACAGAGGAAGATGTGCGTGGACTTTTTTTTGGTTCACAAGATTATGAATGCAGCTTTCTCACTAATGTAGCTAGCCTCCATCTTTTATATGGTTTATATGAAGTGTCTATGACATCAGTTGTTGTCAGGAGTGCTATTTTCTTCCTCATTTTTGAAGAAGTGTATATTTGATTTGATTTTATGCAGTTTTATTTCTGACCATGTTTGTAGGAGAGAAAAATCCGCAGCAGATGGGAGGGAGTGCAGTATGTGAAAATAAGATAAAGATCCTAGTACCGTGCATTATTGTTGTCACTTTGGAATGACATTGCAATTGCACACAATGACATTTTTTCCAATGACACATTACATCTCCAATAGAATATTCTGGAGACAGTTTTCCTGCTTGTGGACAAGTGCAACACAGTGTTAGTGAGTAAAGGCCAAGTGCTTGGTATTCATTAGTGTGGATGAAACAGACTGGTTAAACTACCACTGTGTGGCGACGCCATGCTCTCAGCTTGTCCTGCAGGTCTAGGCCTGATCTCCTTAGGATGACAGTGGAATGTCCTGAGGAACTCTGATCTATCCATCCTGATGAAGAGGAGATGAGAGAGGGAAGCTTCTGTGCACAGTGAGGTAGGGACCTGGGACCTGGCTCTCCCTCAGTCATTCTGACTACCTTCACCCTATCATCTCTACATCCTCTTACACTATCCTCATTCCTGCCCAGCTCAAGGTCAAGATTCATGGACACAGCCCTTGTCCTCCCACCTCTAGTTTTCCTATAGCAGATTGGTGCTGACTGGTGCTGAGCAGTTCCACTCTGGCTGCTGATGTTGCGTGACCTGGTGGGTAATACCCAGAAAGGAATGGTCTGATATCCTCTGGCCAGACTGTGATTAAAATGGGAAGGAGGGTTCCTGAGAGGTGGTGATTTTGAGCATGCGGTGTGGATCTGACGGGTTGAGTCAGATCCTCTATTTGGATAAAGCTGTGATGGTGGTAAGTTGGTTCTTTGGCTGTTCCTCCTTTTTGACATCTTTGCATCACTGCCTGCTCCTTTTGCTTTAGCTTCTTCTCCTCCTACAAGTGAGATCTTTCCCTCTATCCTTTTTTCAGTGTTAAGGATGGTTTGTTCTCCCTCGACTTCATCTAGCTCTCCTCTTTCTTCTTTTTCCCCTACCCCTCCTTCACCATTGTTGCTGGCTTTGGCTGGTTCGTGCGCAGAAATCTCATCAGTGTTTCTGCTCACCGTGTGGATACTTGGACTTTTTTTATGTTTGTGGGTGACGGCAGCGATGATGGACTTGGTGTTCGGATCTTTTTTGGATGCAGAGGAAAGCTGAAAGGTTACCACTTGTAAGTATTTGTAATTATGTTTTTTCTATTGCAAAATGTGATATCCTATTCCAAGAATTAGCACCTACCTTTAACTTAAGAGAATCGCTGGTGGTGGAACCTGATAGAAAGGAAAAAGTAAGTTAGTTAATGTCATCATTGGATGGTAGTAATGTTAGGATGGTCACAAAATATAAAAACATGTAAATAAAGAGAAATCACAGCACAAGCTGCTTTCAAAAAGGCAAAGTGGAGATGTTGGAAAAAACAATAGTTGTGGAAAGAGCACAAATGGTTAAATGAATCCAAAGAAAGAGCAAACACACAGAAAGGAAGACCTGGTCCTACCGAAGAGGTTGATCCACTGTCTCAGCTAGAAAAAAGCACAGAAAGGCCCAGAAGAAGAGAACAGAGGAAAAAGTAGGAAACATTGTCAGTATCTACAAGCACAACAGAACAGAGGTCTGCTGAGAAAGAAAAATGCTGTCAGTTGATGAGGCTACAGAATTATGAATAAGGAGGGAAAGTTAAGACTTTCCAACTAAAGCAGTGAGGCTCTTTTCTTCAAGTTGTATGTAAGCAGTGTTTCCACTGCTCATCTGAATTAACCATAAATTGGCAAGAGTCTGTGTTCAGTGAGGAAATAGTGAACTCAGTGATTTCTACTAAAGCCCGTCTAATGTTTCAACATTTCTGTGTTGCTAGTGTTGAATGCAGTGGCATTAGATTGTCAGTGTCTGAACCCCTGCATACTCTTGCTGGGTATTTTTGTGCACCAGGAGAAACCAGGACCCATTGCACCAAAAAGGGTCTGACAGTACGTTTAAGGAATTTATCCGAACACCTAATGGCAGTCAGGGTGCCTTTATCTAGTCTTTGCCTAGAGGTCTGTGCGTTCTTTCATGAATATGCCTCCCCTGACTATGATCCATGACCAAACTGGTAATGCTGAGCGATGTTACGCACAGCATAACGTTGGCCACGTCGTCTCCAGGCTATTTTATGCCTGTCAAAAGTGACCAGGTGAAGATGCTGCCCTCTGTGAAATGTACAGGGCACCATTGGTCGACCTATCAATTCTGGTATTCTATAGCAAATGCCAGTTGGGTTCCATGGTCCCAGGCAGTGAGCAAAATGCTGAAGCATTAAGACTTCTTTTCACTGGATCTAAGGGACCCGGCCCAACTGCTGAAAAACCACACACCATAATCCCTCCTCCACCAAACTTTACATTTGGCACAATGCAGTCAGACAAGTACCATTCTCCTGGCAACTGCCAAACCTAGACTCTTCCAGTGGGCTGCCAGACATAGAAGCATGATTTTTTTACTCCAGAAATTGTCACTCCGTCTCTACTGCTCTAGAGTACATCCATTACTTTGCATTGTGCTCGGTCATGCAAGGTTTGGAAGCAGCTGCTAGGCCATGACAACACATTCCATTAAGCTCTCTACCCACTGTTCTTGAGCTACTCTTAAAGCTCACGAGAATCTAGCTGCTTCACAATGTGCGTACAATTGAATCTGTCTGTTGGTGAAGCATTAAAGGACTCTTGCAGCAGCCCCCACTCCTCACCTGATGCCTCTCTTGGCATGCCCGGCTTGCCAATGTTGGTCAGCAGATGGTCAATGTTGGGCAAAGGCTGTATGTCCCAATTATCATCTGGGGCCTACAGTCACACACAAACGCACGCGGGCACACACACACACACACACACACACACACACACACACACACACACACACACATCCAGCAGACATAAAAGAAGTGACGACATCTGAATGCATACAGTCATTCATGGTGTTTTCTGTTCATTTGGGTGATAAGAGCCCATACCTTCTCTTCTTTATCAAGCTCTTCATTACTGAAGAACCAGTCATACTGTTGGAGAAAGGAAACAGCTGGTATCAAGGAAATTCTGCTGCACTATTTTGAATCATATTTATCAAATAGATTCTAGTTGCTTATGTAAACAAGGAGTCCTTTATAGTCCTATATAGATTTTATAGTTGCATATTATTCTGATAGAGCACTTTGCTCTCAGACAGCAGGCTTACTTGCGGTTCCTAGAATATTTAAAAGCAGAATAGGAGTCTCCCATCTCTCCTGTGGAACCTGTTCCCAGTTTGGATTCAGGAGACAGACACTTTCTGCTTTTAGGATTAAACTTAACATTTCCTTTCTTTGTTTCTTTCCTTTTTACCAAAAGCAGGTTAGGGCTGGATCGGTTTACCCTGAACCATCCCTCAGTTATGCTGCTATACGCTCAGATTGCTGGATGATTTCCCATGATGCACTGAGATCTTCTCTGTGTTTGCTTATGTGCCACTATCAAACTATTTGTAACAAGTGTCACAAGTGTTATGTCCTGTTTGCTTTTTGCAGTCTGCTTGTGTTCACCATCCATCCAGCTGCAGTAGATGGTTCCCCCTCCCTAAGCCTGGTTCTGATGGAGTTCTCTATCTGTTAAAGGGAATTCTTCCTTTCCACAGTCTAGGGAGCTTGGAAAGAAAAGTGTCTGCACTTCTTTAAGTTGCTTGAAGACATTTCACCTCTCAGTTTGAGGGTCAAATGGTGGAGAGTCCCAGATTTAAGCCTTGTGGGAGTGTCCCCCCAAGACGGACAATGGACCCCGTAATGATCCTCCAACTAATCACACGAGCCAAGGTGTGAAAACGGGTTCAGGTCAAAATCAGCCAAAGTTTCAGGTGAGCTCATTGTGAAACTTAGCCCCACCCTATCATGTGATTTCCCAGACGCCTTAACGCCCACTCACATCCTGGGCCATTTGACCTCGGGAAATGAGTCCAGACGGTTTTCTTTCCAAGCTCCTTAGACTACGATGACCTGGATGACTGAGAACCTTCACAGACATATTCCTTTCCACAGTTCCCAAGCGTTTGCTTATAAAGGATTGCTTGATTATTTTTTTTCTCTAATATTGCAGGGTGTTTATCTTACAATATAAAGCATCTTCAAACAGAACTTGCACTATATAAGTAGAACTGAACCACTAAAGCAACTTTCACATACCTTTCTTGACACAAAGAAAATTTGCATCTTTGGCTACAATTGAACCAACAACCTTTTAGTTGCTAATTGAATGTACAGTATTGTCCACTACACCACTGGAGGCAGAACTGAATGCAGCACTACTGCATGGTGTTAATGCATAAAACACAACTGGCGATTCACAGAGGTGCAACTGGAGCAAGCAGCTGGTGGTTCTTACATGCAGGATAAGGGTCTCTACTATTTTGTAGCGATCAGGCATGTGGGTGACCATGTCTGTCATGTTGTCCTCTGATGTCCTCACCAGAGTGGGTCCAAACACCAGGGCTAGATTTCTTGGCTCCATCTGGAAATAATATTAAAACTTCATTTTAGACCACAAAAAAACCACGATTCAATTGATGGGACTGAAGGTAAAGGTTACCTTATTCTTTTCAGAGTGATCTGCTACCTTCTTGAGGTGACCCAACAGAAACTTAAGGGTGTGATAATAATGATCTGGCAGGTCATGGATCTAGAAAGAAGCAATGGGTACATATAGAGAGAGTTTTACTATCAAAAAGACAGAAGTATGTTCACTTCTCTGTTCTCTGCCCTCTTTTACCAGTTTGTTCATTGTCTTTAATCTCTCTTCTCCATCTTCAATCCGGTTGGCATCAATGAAGTGATTGTATTTATCTGTAGGCAGAGATAATGGATGACTAACTAACTACAAGTGATATTCTAAAATTCTGAAAATCATATGCCAACAAATTCAGTGGCTTTGTAACTTGCCACTGAAGAAAAAATGCAATCTTTTTTTATTTTTTATCCAAGCAACAGAACATTATTCAATACATACTCGTTAAAGATTCTTTGACATTTCACTGTAAACAAATGTCTGGACTCACCATCAGTAAACAGAGGCTCAGGCAGTTTTCGGAAGAATGTTTTAAGTAGGCTGCTGATAACATTCAGGTCTTGCCATCTCTGTGAGGACATGAAGAGGAGGCTTTAGGATTATAGTATCCCACATAGCAGACAGGTCTGGCCCAGATCTGGTATCAAGCCTGCACTGCTGGCTGACTTCTGGCATGATAAGACGTATGTCATCCAGATATGGGCCAGGCCTGGCATAGATGGCACTGTCTATGCGATGGCATGCCATATCTGGCTCGATTGTGGTTTGGGTTATGTGGCCCAGGCTCATAGCAAACAGGTCTGGCCCGGATCCGGCATCAAGCTGGCCCTTCTGACTGACTGGTGTCATGGCAGAGTGTATGTCAACCAGATGTGGGCCAGGTCTGGCAATGATGGCACTATTTATGTTCCTATTTTCCAATTTTAGTTAGAAGACCCAAATGCCATTTGCAGTACTATACTGCTATGGTAGCCAACGTTTCAAATGCAGGTTTGACAGGTTTGTGAGTGTACACTTTATCCAAAACCTAGTGATGGTTTACTCAAGTTTACCACTGGCCGGCTGTAGCTCAGGAGGTAGAGCAGATCACCTGCTGATTGGAAGGTTAGTGGTTCAATCCCTGGTTCCTCCAGTCTGCATGCTGAGTGTGAATATGTATGAATGTAGTTAGGAGAAGATGTGTTAATGTGGCATGTTGTATAGAGACTAGAAAAGCACTATTTAAGAATTCACTGCCTGAACAGAGTTTAGTCATGTTGCTTTTGTACTATTATGTTCTGGCACATGTTGTTATTACATGGCTTGATTAAGGTACACATTAGGCTGACATCTGGGGCCAGAGCTGAAACTGTTCTGGGCCAGCACAGGACCACCAGTGTGTCTGCAACTGGCCTTGTGCTGGCCCATGTGTGGGCCACCTCTGGCAAAACATATCTGGGCCAGCAAAGCGCCGTCATTCTTTGCGGTATGTGGGCCATGTGTGCACACACTGTGTGGGCCAGATCTGGGCCATACCAATTTCGCTATGTGGGAATTACCTAATCTATCAAAATTACACATAAAATCTGTTTCAAATATGGCATAGAAAAACTTCTTTTCTATTCTATTGGCGGCAATCTGTTCTTTAGGTCATCCCAAAAAGGTATTCTTTTCATCGGGACGTAGCGTTTTCAGGGGACGAAATGTTTTGTCACTCATCCAGCTGACTTCTTCAGTCTCAGCTGACCACAGCTTTGCCTAACCTTTAAGCAGTACCTTTGCACAGTGACTGAAACTAGCACCGCTGGCGAACAATGGGCTGTGAGGCCAGTTCCTTGATCATTAATATGCAAATTGTCATGGTCATTGATCAACAACCACTGATCAAAGACCATTGATCAATGGCTATTGATCAGTGGCCATAAGCATAATTCACAAAAAGTTGGGGAATGGCTGCAATCACAGCATTGTAAGATGGCAAAGGTTTACCCTTTAGATCACCTCCTCAATTCAGAGATGGTCTTTCCTCTCTGGTGAACTTGATGTGTTGGTCCACAGAGTTTGTTCACGGTGCTGATCACATTAACTCGGTGGACCAACACATCAAATTCACCAGGAAGGATATGAAAAATGACAAGTAGCATGATCATTGATCAGAATTTAACAATTTTTCATTTAGGACTTGGTAGGTTTGGATAACTTTTTCCCCTAATAAGTTAAAATAAATGTCCTTGGGTTATCTTTGTCTAATATTAAAATTAATTTGATGATTTGAAATAATTAAGAGTTAGAAAAAAAGGTGCTGCAGTTACTCAAAGGGAAGACAAAAGAAATAACTTCAGCTCCTGTCATTATAGATTATAATCAGCTCCTTAGATTATAGTCTTTAGTGGTATGTACTTTCAGTCTGACCTGCCACAGTCAGACTTTATCTTTATTGTGTTAAAAATTTCCTCTATAGTTTTCTAATAATTTAATCTGTTTCAGATGTAAAATTTTGAACATTTAAAAAACTCATCATGATGTAACATTAGTTGCTGTAGTCTGCTAAGCAAAGCAGGGCTCGTTTCCATACCTCTTCAGCAGTGTTCAAGTCCATGCCCTTGTTGAGATGCTCCTGCAAGTTAGACACCATGGCATTGTTGCCTGGTACACGGTATATACCAGTGTACTCCAGACCAGTTGCCTCTACAACACCACAACACATCTCCACTATTAGAGGAACAAACTGATAAGAGAAAGCAAGGGAGACAAAAGAGGGAAAAATAGACAATAAAAAAACTATTTCAACAAACAGATTTTCACCTACAACCTCAGCATCACATGACAATCACACTCCGTCTGAACATATACATCATTTGAAATAAGTTATTTCTGGAACAGTTGCTTTAGTGGCTTGTCTTTGTCTGTTCCATTGATCTTTTTGGGAAAAGTGGGGACCTTGGACAATAAGATGGACAAGATTGGCGAGCAAATTAAGAGAATGACAAAATACCGTGTTCTGTGCTCTAACAGTGCCTTCACAGGGTCCAGTTTCAGCTCAACAACTGAGCTGCCTTTTTGATTATTTTATTTAACTGGAATTATTAAACAAAAGGCAACGTTTTCAAGCATAGCAGAAATCCAAAAATGGAGCAGAAAATAAAGTCAATAAATCCAAATAGAAGACACACCAAAAAGGTGAAAAGGTGAAACTCTAAACCAGAAGTAAACTAAGAAACAAACTGAAAATGAATAAAGAGAACTTAAATGACCAAACAAACATACATACTTGGTAAAAGCACCTGACACTATTACTCACAGACACCTCATCAGAAATACTCTCAGCAGAAGACAATACAATAACACATGGGTCATCAAATGGTAATGTCTCTTGCTTGCTTCCCTATGTGAAGGCTGTCTCTGGAAAGGACCCCTTCAAAGTCAGTGTGGATTTAATATGTGCTTGTATACCAGTAGACTTACCTTTGTCCCAGCCATCACCCTGCTCTGCGGCCCTTCAGTCAGTTCACTCTAGCTTAGATTTCTACTTGTTAACAAACTCTGCTAACTTTGTTTCCTTGTATCATCTTTAGGAGGCTTTTTCCCCTCAGAGAGCCCAGGTGGTGGAGCACACCACTCCACCATCTTGCTACCAAATAAGAATGAGTGCTTTAACAAGTAACAGTATGGCGCAGATTATTTGCTCTCAAAATGAATTGCCTTTCACAGTTTACATCTCTCAGAAGCATCAGAGAGTCACTATCACACCGCCATCTTTGTCCGTTCCTCTCAGTCCACAGAGAGAGCCTCGTCTCAGCTGGAATCCTTCTCCAGTCAACTGGAAAAAGGCTGAGATTTTTTACTAACACAATGATCTCTAGAATTCAAACAGCTGAGCTGAAAACATTACTTCAACAGCACAGCGGCACTTGAAAGCAGGGCACTTTTAAGGAGTGTTCTTTCTCCTTATACAATCTTTTGATTTCTGCTAAGCTCCTCGATGATGACTCCTTTGAAGTGTTAACAGACTCACGGGCTGAGTAGGGTTTTTACCTCTACTCAGCCCGTGAGTAAGAATGAAGTGTCTACAAAGACACTTCATAGCCAAACAACTAAATACTCCATTGGAACCTCTGTCCAAACTTTTCCAAGTCTCCGTCTTAAATGGTCACCATCTTGCCTGTATCACCATTGCTCTGGACACTAGAAATCTTAGAGTACATCCAAGTCTACATCTCTGATGCACCTAACACACTGATGGTATTTGGACCCTCTTGGTTTTTTTCAGAGAACTTGACCTCTGACCTTCAGTCCAAAGTCACTGAGATTAAAACTTGTCCGAGATTTTTAGTAGATATACCTGTGGTATCAGTTTGAAATCCTAGGTGAATGCTTTCTCGAGTTATCGCATTCGTAAGATTTTCAGAAAACTTGAATACATCAATTTCAGTAAAATACCTATCATACTTTCCAATGAGCTACACGGCTTTGTTTTACTTAAAATCTCATTAGAAACCTATTTTATTGTACATTATTTTAAAACAAACTTTTTTTCCCTGCTAACTTGTTTTAACCACTTACAGAAACAATAAAGTTCACCAAAGAAAAAACTGATTTACAATAGACCCAAGGCAAAAAATACATTTATAGGTCTGCTCCACTTTAACTTGACAGTTTGATTTTGGGATTATTTAATGATTCTGTTTGTAGCCAAGCAGTTTTTTTTACTATGAATTTTGACTTACCTTATGGTTGACAGCAGGCTGACAGTCCTCGAGACGTACACCAAAAGCCTTTGGAACACCTGTCTTCTTGGCCTTCTTCATGATGTTGATGCTCCACAGTGCCTTGTTATCATCTGACTCACACAGATGCAGATAAATGGATACATAATTAAGTTAAGCATTTTTGCTGCTTTGATTTGTCATATATACTGAAGAACACAAACCAGAGTCATGTTTAGACCCTCCAGATCTGGAAGCTCTGTTCACTGAAGTGTTGTCAGTTTTTGCCAGAAAGAAGGGCGGCATCATACGATGGGCTCTGGGAGAGGAGTCTAGCTTACTACCTGTCAGACTACACAAAAGAGAACAACAAAGTTAGGCAATTTTTAACCTCATCGTGTTGGTTTAGGTGTGGATGTTAGTTTAAGTGGATGTAACAAGGTTAACAGAAGTTGTTAGTTTTGATGTGTCTTCAAAAGATATTAATAAATAAAAAGGTGCAGTGGTTTTGATACACTATATTGCCAAAAGTATATATCCATATTTACAAGTATATGCACTTGAATGACATTGATTGCCAGGATAGCTGTAGCTCGGGCAGTAGAGCAGGCCATCTACTAACTGGAAGGTTGGTGGTTTGATCCCTGGCTGCCCCTAGTCTGTATGCCAAGTATCTTTAAGCAACATGTTAACCCCAATTTAATTCATAGAGTTTCTATTAGGTCAGCCCTCTTTGCAGCTATAACAGCTTCACCTCTTCTCAGAACGTTTTCCACAAAGTTTAGGAGTGTGATTTATTAGAGTTATTTGTGGCCCTTCTTGCAGAAGTGGATTTGTAAGGACACGGAGACTTGGCTTCTCTTTCTAATTCCTCCCAAAGGTGTTCTGTCGAGGTCAGTACTCTCTACAGGCCAGTCAACTTCTTCCACATCCCACTTGCTCATTTATGTCTTTATGGACCTTGCTTTTTGGACTGGTCCAGTTCCCACAAAATTGGGAGAATGAAGTTGTCATGACGTGGACACTCCAGTGGCACTTAAAGTAATGGGAAACAACTTTATCAAGTGACCAACGCATTTTGGCTTGTGGTCTTCATCAGGATCATAAAATGTCAACGTTTAAATAAAAAACAGGAAACAGAAAAAAATGTTAAAAAATCCAAGTGGACCAATTACACCTTCACATGAAGTTGTCCAAATGGTATCTGGGTGGCATGGTGGCCTGGTGGTTAGGACTGTTGCCTCACAGAAACCTCAGTTTGACTCCACCCTCTGGCAAGGGCCTTTCTATGTGGAGTTTGCGTGTTCTCCCCATGTCTCCATGGGTTCTCTCCAGGTACTCCAGCTTCCTCCCACAGTCCAAAGGCATACAATTAGTGGGGTTGCATTTATTGGTGATTCTAAATTGCCCAAAGGTGTGAATGTGAGTGCGAATGGTTGTCTGTCTCTCTGTGTTAACCCTGCATCAGACTGGCAGTCTGTACAGGGTGTACCTTGCCTCTTACCCTGTGGTAGCTTGGATAGGCTCCAGTCCTCTGCAAAGTGTAAGAGAATGGATGGATAGTCATGTGGCACTGAGAGTTCCTTTCACTGAAAAACAACCCCACACCATATTCCCCCCTCCACCAGTCAGATAAGTACCATTCCCCTGGCAACCACCAGACTCCTTCATCAGATTGCCAAACAGACAAGTATGATTCTTCACTCCAGAGAACACGTCTCCATTGCTCTAATGTCCAGTGCCGGCGTGCTTTACACTACTGCATTTGATGCTTTGGATTGCACAGTGATCGAATTCTTGGATGCAGCTGCTCAGCCATGGAAACCCATTCTATGAAGCTCTCTACACACTACTCGTGATCAAATCAGCAAGGCCAAATGAAGTTTAGAGAAAGTTGGCACCCTCTATGCACTATGTGCCATCTGCTGACCCTGCTCAGCGATTTTACATGGCCTACCACTCTGTGGCAGAGTTGACGTCTTTGTTATGAAACCAATAACAGTTAACTGTTGCACAAATGGCATCCTATCATGGTACCATGCAGGAATTCACTGTGCCCCTGAGAGTGATCCTGTCATGGTCTGGCAGTCCTCGCCGGTTAACCTGCCTGTGTGTTATGTTTTTTCTATCTTCATTGTCAAGGCTCCCCTCCCGGTTCCCTCCTTTATGTGTACAGTGGGGCAAAAAAGTATTTAGTCAGCCACCGATTGTGCAAGTTCCCCCACCTAAAATGCCCCAAAACATCACTGCTCTCGAGAAGATCTGCATGGAGGAATGGGCCAAAATACCAGCTACTGTGTGTGCAAACCTGGTAAAGACCTATAGTAAACGTTTGACCTCTGTTATTGCCAACAAAGGTTATGTTACAAAGTATTGAGTTGTATTTTTGTTATTGACCAAATACTTATTTTCCACCCTGATTTACCAATAAATTCTTTACAAATCCTACCATGTGGATTCATGGATTTTTTTTCACATTCTGTCTTTCACAGTTGAAGTGTACCTCTGGTGCAAATTACTGACCTCTGTCATCATTTTAAGTGGGGGAACTTGCACAATCGGTGGCAACTAAATACTTTTTTGCCCCACTGTATTTGTTTTTGAGTGTGTGCGTGTGTTTCCAGAGTGGCGGTTTACGCGCATCATCAGGCCGGAAGGTTATATATATGAAGAACTGGAGTTTTCACCATTCACGCAATGGTCCACGAGCACTGTGTGGGAGTCAGAAGCACCACAACGGAAGACATGTGTTTTGGAAATTGTCACATTACTATCACTATTCAACTATCTTCACTATAAATAAACTCACTCTCTATTTTGGAAAGTCCTGCATTTGGGTCCCGTTCTTGGCCTGAACCTGACGGACCCATTCTTTCATTCTTTGTAGAAGCAGCCTACATGCCTGTGTACTTGATTTTATACACCTGTGGCCATGGAAGTGATTGGAACACCTGAATTCAATGATTTGGATGGATGAGTGAATACTTTTGGCAATATTTTGGGAAATGTTCTGTATATTCCAAATTCTTTTCATGATGACTACAGTTTTATTTGTAATTTGGGGAAATTGCAGTTTAAAGTATGATTTGTGGCAATCTTCAAGCCCAGAATTACAGTGACTTCTAATTACTGTAAGGCGCAGACTTTTTACTTAATATAATTATTCATCCTGACCTGTGTTTCTTGTAGTCATTCAGCTTCTTGTTGATGAGAGCCTGTCTTGAGAAACCAATCTCCTATAAAGAATGAAAGCCACAAATTAGTTTGGTGTATGTGTTTGTGCAGCCAGTGCAAACTAGCAAATATTATTCATACCTCGTTATCTGTTTTGCTATTCTCCCTAATAACCTTGATCCATGCCAGCATGTCATCGCTATCCTCGGCCTGAAGCAGGTACTCGCAGAAATCCTGCGTGGTCAACCTCAAGGTGTGTTTCCGCTTGGTTTCACTGTAGGCAATGTCAATCAAGCAACAGCGGATGCTGATTGGACAATGTTCAACCTGACCGGGTCCTGCTCCTGCCCCGTGAATCACTGCATCTCGCTTGTCTTTGTAAAGGAAGAGTGAATGGGAGCGGAGAACGGAGAAGGCGCGTCTCCACGGTCGCATACTCCCACCAACTTTCTGTCATGAAGAAAGATGAAGAGAAGGCATAACCTTAAAAAAATGTACTAATGTATTAATATATTTATTATCACAGGCAAATACCAAATCAGGATGCACCGTTCAACAGCAAATCTCACAATACAATTATGCTTACTTGAGGGTATATGGAAATTTGCCCAACCAACTTGAAGGAGGCATTTGAAGAGGTGTGTGTGTGTCTGTGTGTGTGTGTTGGTCCATTTGGTGTAAATTTAGTTTGCGTTGTTTTCAAAACTCATTCCTGGTGGGTGTTGTTGGTCTTTTCCAGGGCCGATAACATTTATGTGTTTTGTGGAAAGACTTTCTAGGTGTAGCCAGGAGGCAGGTGTTTTCTTTGGTGATCTCAGAAACCCCTCTCTCCTTTTCAGCAAACACTAAGTGGAAAGTCGGAATAAGTGTCCTTACATAAGAGCTGGCCATCTCTTTTTAGTTTGCTAACACCTGGACACGGACAAGCATTAGAAAAGACATCCTGCATAAATGCAGACACAGTGGGGTTTTTTCTTCTTCTTTTATTTTTACCTTTCCCTTCTCTGTCAGAATCTGTTTGTAGTGCAGCCAGCCCTCCTTGTGAACATCACTGAAGGTGATGATACCCAGCTCAGAGGTTGAGTGGCGCTTGGATCGGGCGTCCTCTTGGGCTTGCAGACTTTCCAAAGACTGAAACACATTGTGGAAGTATTATGTTTCGATCTAACAAGACTGGTCCATCTTCAAAAAGCAGGACGTGGAGACTTGCACTCAGTCTGGCCTTTTCTACATTAAGTGCTGTGTGGAGAATCTGACAGTGACAGAAAAACTATCTGGGTTTTTCCTAACCAAAAACCTTGGATGATGAGTGAAGTGCAGGCTCTGATAAGAACTCTTAACTTTGCCTTCAAGCTTAGGGACAGTTCTCTGTGCAGCACTGCCAGAGCCGAACTGAGTAGAGACATCAAACAAGCCAAGGAGGCCTACAGGAGGATACAGGACTTCCTCACTTATAATAACCTCTAGCATCCAAGCCCTCACCAACTACAAAGGCCAGAGCCCCCAACCCGTAACAGCGGCCACAAACTCACAAAGGAGCTCAACACCTTCTTCACTCGGTTTCTTTGCCCCCCCCCCCACCTCGCAGCTCATGCCACTGTTCCCACCTGTCTGAGAGCCCCCATCATCACTCACATCCAAAGACTGGTATAGACAGCCTTATTGACTACAGGCCTATAGCCCTCATGTCTGTATTCATGAAGTGTGTTGAGTGGATAGTGTCACAGCACATCAAAAACTCTCTACTCCCCTCCCTCAACCCCCAACAGTTTGCTTACAGAGCAAATCAGTCCACAGAGGATGCCATCACCATCACCCTTCACAGAGCACTGAGCCATCTGGAGAACATGAAGAGCTATGTGTGCATGCTCTTCATGGGCTATAGCTCAGCATTCAACACCATAATCCTAGACATCCTCACCACCAAACGGAACCATCTTCAGATCCCCCCCTGCCACCTGCTCCTGGATCAAAGACTTCCTCACCAACCAGCCTCAATAACTCCATTTCTGGGAACCCACATCTCTGCTGATCTCACCTGGACTCACAACACCAACACCCCGGTAAAGAAGGCCCAGCAGTGGCTGCACTTCCTCTGTGTCTTGAGGAAGAATAATCTGGACCAGAAGCTGCTGTTGGCCTTCTACTGCTCGTCAGTGGAGAGTGTGCTTTCCTACTGCCTGGGTGTTTGGCATGCAGGGGTTGCCTACCCTCGGCCATTGCCAGATCCTCCTGTCTCAGGAAAACCAGAGCCATTGCACCCCGCTCACCACCTGATTGACCCGCTTCCCTCTGGTTGGCACCACAGGTCAATCAGGTCCAACACCTTCAGTCTAACAAACAGCTTCTTCCCCTGGGCCATTTGGACTGTTGACAAACCCCCACATCCCACTCTGCCCACTCACCTCACTAATCTGAGCCATGGTCTGAGTAACTCCCACCACAGACTCTACTCAGACCAAGTATTTAATTTTCTTTGCACTATTTCCAAGCACTTTGCAACTTTGTGTGCCTTTTTCTTATTTTTGTACATATCCCTCTTGATTGTATATATTTCTCCTGTTTGCTATTTATTCCTGTTGCTATTTATATTTTACTCCGGCACAGTTGGTGTGGAGCACCCACAATTTTGTTGTACATGTACAATAAAAAATAAAGAGCTATTCTATTCTATTCTTATGGAACTTACAAAGACAGTGGTTACTGGGTTCCTGTAAACATCAATGAACTAAATATAGAAAACACATATGACAATATCCAGGTCAAGAATTTAGAAATGAGAGTGACTCACCCCATCCGTGAAAAAGCTCTTGACCCTTTTTGGTAGTTTACTGTGGAGCAGACAGCAAACGAGTTACAGATATAAACGGTATATTGCAATAAAATTCAAGTTTTTAAAGTTTTATTGATTACTCTGTATTATTTGGTTAAACTAGAAGATTAACTTTTTTCACAGTACGTCAGGCATGAATGTTTGCATGTTTGCACTTCATTACTCATTCCTTTGAGCCTTTCTGATTTCACTATTGTGTCAGAATCACTGGATTCATGATGTTCCGTAAAAATTTTGAATCAGCTTAGACCAATGAGCAAAATTACCTGCACAGAAAAAGTTGTTCAGATCCTTACATGCATATGAAACTGACTGACATTCCATTCTTAAGCCATAACGTTTAATATAATGTCAGCACCATTTGTAGCTATGACAGCTTGAACTTTTTAGGGAAAGCTTTCCACAAATTTTAGGAGTGCATTAATGGGAATCTGTGACCATTCCTCCAGAAGTGCATTTGTGATGTCAAACAGTGATCAAAGGAGCTTGCAAAGAAAAGCATCTGGACTTCTTTAAGTTACTTGAAGACCGAGAAGCTTCTTCAGTTCTAAGTTCAAATGGTGGAGAGTCCCAGATATACAGTGGGGCAAAAAAGTATTTAGTCAGCCACCGATTGTGCAAGTTCCCCCACCTAAAATGATGACAGAGGTCAGTAATTTGCACCAGAGGTATACTTCAACTGTGAGAGACAGAATGTGAAAAAAAAATCCATGAATCCACATGGTAGGATTTGTAAAGAATTTATTGGTAAATCAGGGTGGAAAATAAGTATTTGGTCAATAACAAAAATACAACTCAATACTTTGTAACATAACCTTTGTTGGCAATAACAGAGGTCAAACGTTTACTATAGGTCTTTACCAGGTTTGCACACACAGTAGCTGGTATTTTGGCCCATTCCTCCATGCAGATCTTCTCGAGAGCAGTGATGTTTTGGGGCTGTCGCCGAGCAACACGGACTTTCAACTCCCGCCACAGATTTTCTATGGGGTTGAGGTCTGGAGACTGGCTAGGCCACTCCAGGACTTTCAAATGCTTCTTACGGAGCCACTCCTTTGTTGCCCAGGCGGTGTGTTTTGGATCATTGTCATGTTGGAAGACCCAGCCTCGTTTCATCTTCAAAGTTCTCACTGATGGAAGGAGGTTTTGGCTCAAAATCTCACGATACATGGCCCCATTCATTCTGTCCTTAACACGGATCAGTCGTCCCGTCCCCTTGGCAGAAAAACAGCCCCATAGCATGATGTTTCCACCCCCATGCTTCACAGTAGGTATGGTGTTCTTGGGATGCAACTCAGTATTCTTCTTCCTCCAAACACGACGAGTTGAGTTTATACCAAAAAGTTCTACTTTGGTTTCATCTGACCACATGACATTCTCCCAATCCTCTGCTGTATCATCCATGTGCTCTCTGGCAAACTTCAGACGGGCCTGGACATGCACTGGCTTCAGCAGCGGAACACGTCTGGCACTGCGGGATTTGATTCCCTGCCGTTGTAGTGTGTTACTGATGGTGACCTTTGTTACTTTGGTCCCAGCTCTCTGCAGGTCATTCACCAGGTCCCCCCGTGTGGTTCTGGGATCTTTGCTCACCGTTCTCATGATCATTTTGACCCCACGGGATGAGATCTTGCGTGGAGCCCCAGATCGTGGGAGATTATCAGTGGTCTTGTATGTCTTCCATTTTCTGATGATTGCTCCCACAGTTGATTTTTTCACACCAAGCTGCTTGCCTATTGTAGATTCACTCTTCCCAGTCTGGTGCAGGTCTACAATACTTTTCCTGGTGTCCTTCGAAAGCTCTTTGGTCTTGGCCATGGCGGAGTTTGGAGTCTGACCGTTTGAGGCTGTGGACAGGTGTCTTTTATACAGATGATGAGTTCAAACAGGTGCCATTCATACAGGTAACGAGTGGGGGACAGAAAAGCTTCTTACAGAAGACGTTACAGGTCTGTGAGAGCCAGAGATTTTCCTTGTTTGAGGTGACCAAATACTTATTTTCCACCCTGATTTACCAATAAATTCTTTACAAATCCTACCATGTGGATTCATGGATTTTTTTTTCACATTCTGTCTCTCACAGTTGAAGTGTACCTCTGGTGCAAATTACTGACCTCTGTCATCATTTTAGGTGGGGGAACTTGCACAATCGGTGGCTGACTAAATACTTTTTTGCCCCACTGTAAACCTAGTGGGAGTTTCCCCCCACAGAGGGACAAAAGGACCCCCTGTTGATCCTCTAATCGCCTGAGCCAAGGTGTGAAACTGGGTGTGGGTCCCAATCAGCCAGAGTTTCGGGTGTGTTCATTGTGAAACCTGGCCCCACCTTATCATGCGAATTCCTGAGGTCAGATGGCCCAGGATGTGAGTGGGCGTTAAGGCGTCTGGGAAGGGATCTCAAAACTGGATTATAGATGGCAGAGAGTTGGTGTCATAAACCACCGCCTCTGTTCAAAGATGGTCGCTCACAGTGGACATAGCGACCACAGGGAGCACTGAGTCCAGACTACATATCTGAACTAATTGTTAAGTACACTGCTGTTCGCTGTCTTAACTCATAAGCTCAAAATCTATTAGTTGTCCCTTGTACAAGACTTAAGCCAGTCTGTGGCACCAGGGCTCATTCCAGCTCTGTTAAAAAGTTAACTTCTGTTGACGTACTTTTGTTATTTATGTTATTATTTATTTCTCTATGACATCAGTTGTGTTCTAATTGTTGTACAATTTGACTTTTACTCTGTAAAAACCACTTTAACCTCCTGACCTGGACATTCATTTATGTCCTATGTAGTGGACACACAAATCACAAAAAAAGTTCAACTGAGTCTCTGAGGTGGAAAATGGCCTCATATCTGGAATGACACAAAGCCATCAAATTTCATTTCCAGGATTCTCGACTTACGAGAAGACAGGGCTTTCTTCCCTGAAGGTGTTGAGACCTTCATCACAGGACCTGGATCTCTCAGTGGTGATGGCGAGTAGGTAAGAGGATCGTCGATTTTTAATACTACCTGTAAATACGCAAAGTAAGTCAGAGAGAAAAAGAGGAGAAGGAGACAGAAGCCGAGGTTACAACAAAAAAGCCAACAATTGACTGAGACACTGGTCGATGGGTTAATGAGTAAACATAAAATATATAGTGTGGAGTAAAAAAATAGTTTTTATACTTTGCTTTCACATAGCATGGGATTTTAGCCTGCCATGCTAACAAGGTCGTATGCTAAAACACTGCTTTAGATGTGCAATCTTATTAGACAGAAAGTATGTTCTTCTATAAAGAAGCATGAAGTTGAATACAAAAAACTGGAACTTACTATTATAGTCACGTATAGTCACTTTTGGAAAGCAGTAGATGACCTGTTCAGTAACTTTTTTTTCTTGCTCTCCTACTGAGCCTGAGATCTGGACTCAGTGATGTCTTGTGAAATGTACCTGAAACTCATCTAGAACTCTTTTTAGGCTCGCTTTTGTGTAATTTTTGTTTTGATTTGTTTCTTTAAACATTTTTGATGTGAAGCACTTTGTGATATTTATCTCGTTCTTAACATTACTTAAGAGTCTAATCTAGAAACATTTTTCACAAGAAGCTAGACTTGTTACACATTGTGACAAACACTTGTGACACAATAATAAAGTGACCATTACTACTGGATTAGATAATTATTTGCAACAATATGGATACAAAGTGTCTTCACCTCTTCCAGCTGACACACTTTATCACACAGCACTGCTGCAGACAGACAGGCACTCTCCTCCCCTGAGTAGCAGCTGAACTCATGAACAGGAGTTGATGTGCGCATCACTGAATAACACTTAATGGGTCAGTAAAGCTCCTGTTGTAACAACAGTGAGTCATAAATAGAATCACTAAATGTCAGCCTGGTCAGCACACACAGCAAACATAGGTTTTTAATAATTATCAATTATTCACTAGCCATGTTAGCTGTCTTTTAAATTTCATCAAAGTAGCAGCTAGTTGCTATGGCTAATAATAAAATGTTATTTGTTCCAGTGAATCTATATGCATGACAATATTGACAAACAACGTGGTATTAGGGAGACTTTCCTGATTCCAACATTTTGTTTGGGCTTTTTTTGTTTGCTGCCAGGAGGATCTTAAAACAGTATTTGTTGGTAAAAAAAAAAGAAAAAGAAAAAAAATGTATATTTGAGTTAAGCAGCAAACAATGTTCAAATTCAGCCTCATTATTAGGTATGTTCAGTTTAAGATGGTTTATGGTCAGGCAATTTTTTTGTGTAGGCTGTAAGGTAGGAAAACTGGAAAATCACCCATGGAAGCTATTTTTTTTTTTAAATTCTTATTGTTGAGTCATGAACACGACCTTAACTGAGGCAAGCGAGGCCTTTTTGAATTAACATGGTGGTCTGTTGCAAACGTCATAGATTGCTTAGAGTCAGACCTACTTTTTAGCTGTTGTTTTTTGTGTCTTCTTGTTTCAGCCAAAGTTACCATCTGTTATGATTCGGCACCTCTGATACAGCGCATCTATGCAGCAGTGCATTCAGGACTGGTCAGCGCTTTGTTTTTTCAAACTTGTGAAGCCAGACGAGCCAACAGCACCGGAGGGCTACGCAATCTTCAGAGCCAGGTATAATGCACAGGAGCGTGGCAAGATCCACGGAAGAATGACTTCACACAATTTAAATTATTTATTTAAATATCACATTTAAAAATGTGATATTGTGATATCATTGCTGTTGTCCCACGATACCTGTGGAATCGAGGATTGTTGTAAAACAAAAACAGTGTTGAGTAAAACTAGACCCCGAAAGAGGAGATACTAGCAGCTGGTGATGTGCAACCTAAATGTAAACACGACTCTTGTGTTTGCTAGTTGCACTCCATACGATAGGAAGAGCAGATGATGGATGAAAGCTACTGATGCTGATGGGCTTTAGGCAGCTGGTTAAAAGCTCGACCATGATTTAACATCACAAAAACCATTTTTCAGTTTCAATTTTGTGACAATTATGTGACAATATTGTGGCTCCTGTAAAGTCTGAAAAGGTAAGAGGTTAAGTTACTTCACTTATTATTGAATTTAACTGTAAAGCAGTTATTTTATATTTTTACTTCGTTTTTCAGGGGGAACAACCAACCAACCAACCAACCAACCAACCAACCAAACAAACAAAAACCTACCTAAATAATTTTTAGGCCTACATTTGATTTATGCCTTGCCACTAGGTGTAATACTGCTGCTGCTGACACCATGGTTAAATAGATTAGGCAGTGTGTAACTCAATAAAAAAGGGTGGAAAAAATGCCCTGTATTTATTTATCGTGGCTCAAGAGTTGGGAGTTCATCTTGTAATCGGAAGGTTGCCGGTTCGAGCCCCGGCTTGGACATTCTCGGTCTTTGTGTCCTTGGGCAAGACACTTCACCCGTTGCCTACTGGTGGTGGTCAGAGGGCCCGGTGGCGCCAGTGTCCGGCAGCCTCGCCTCTGTCAGTGCGCCCCAGGGTGGCTGTGGCTACAATGTAGCTGCCATCACCAGTGTATGAATGTGTGGATGACTGGATATGTAAAGCACTTTGGGGTCCTTAGGGACTAGAAAAGCGCTATATAAATACAGGCCATTTACCATTTTACCATTTACTCACACATATAAATGTGACCTGGTGCTCCATGCTGCAAACGTCAGTGAAACATTGTTGGTTTTTTTGGGGTTTTTTTTACTATATTGACAAAAATACTTTTACTGCAACTTTTCTTGAAATATTGTGATATAATTTTGATAAATGGTAAAAAGACTGGCACTCACAGTGCTTTTGAGACAATGCTGCTGAGCTATTTGCCTAGCTGACAGGATCTTAAAGATTATTTGTGCCTTCAGTGGCATTTTTTGTAAGTTTTGTGAACTAACCCTCAAGTTTTAGTTTTGGATCAAATATTAAAGATCTCTTTGATATATTTTATTTCTCTCCATCTGTCAGCAGACTAGACAAGAAATGTTGAGAATAATGAATAATGACATAAAATAGCACTTTTAACATTGTTGTAAATATCCAATTTAAAAGCATTCATTATAACCTTTAAATTTGTTACAATCTGACACCGTATAACTATGCAAGTTTGAGGAAAGGTTACTAACCTATGAAGGGAATAGAGGATAAGGAATCAAATACATTCTGTGCCAGGTTGCCGCTGGACCTGCGGTTGGGAATAGTCTCTGCAGGAACAGGAGAGGTGCAGAGTGTCAAACCAGGCAGCTCTGTGGACTCCACAGGTGTGTTGTAGTTCGAATGTTGCAGAGTCTGAATGGGTGTATGACGACCTGGAGGCAGCTTCTGCCTTAGGACCACCTCTTGAGTCACGGATACAGGGGAGATGACTTCTCGGTGCTCCCCAAGCTCCATTATCTCCTCCTCTGATGCAGACTGAGGGGTAATGAACTTGGACCCTACATCAGTATCAGCAGGGCTGTCTCTGGTGGCAGGCCTCCAGTCAAGGTGAGGGCTGCTGTAGCCAGGGTCTCTAAAGGAGTGGGCTTGCTGAAAGACATGACCAGCTTTGTGGGAAAAAGTAGGGCTGTAGCTTTTGTAGCCCACTTGCTCTTCCTCTCTTCCTCTCCTTTTCTGGGGCTCTGCTACTTGCTGACCTGACTGTCTCTCACTGGGAGGCCCTGTAGAAGCAGTTGTGATAGATGATTTTCCTGTGCTTTGGTGCTGAGGTTCTGAGGTTCTCAGGTCTTTTTGTATGTTGAATTTTATCATGTTGGAGCTTTGTGAAGTCTGTTCAGAATGTGGACTGACCAGAGCGGAGGCTTGGGCCAGTGTTTCCATAGAACGTCCGTAGTTGTGCTCATATTCGGCATAGGCTGCCAGCAGGGTCTCTGAACAGGACTTCTTTGCTGGTCCTGATGAACTACCACAGCTGCTGAACCAACAGGAATAGTGGGCAGCAGCAGCTGCCTGGTGATGCAGGAAGGTTTCTCTTCTCCGTTGCTCTAAAGAAGCCACAGCAGTAGCTGATGGTTTGGGAGTAACTGTTAAGCCCAACCCCAGCTCAGCTAAATGATCCTGAGATATACTGCGATACTGGGGTGAGATGCATTCTGTGCCATGAATGTGGCTATAGTCTGACAGTTGCTGGTGGTAGAGGGTGCCAACATGAACATGGGCAGGAGCTTTCCGAGGTGGAGGTAGAGTTGCAGAAGCGATGGCTGCATTGTGGTTAACAAAGTGAAAGTCCAGTGCAGTAACGGCAGATGAGGACCGTCCGCGGTGTCCCCCCAATGGGGCAAATCGAACGCTTGGATCCTCAGGACTCCTAAACCAACACTCGGGGGGAGTAGAAGCAGCAGGGCGGCGGTTGTCTAATGGTGGGGTGACAGGGCTGGTTCGACACTGCCAGTTGTCAAGGGAGCTGTAAATGTTGCGGCTAGTCTGTGAGGAAGTAGAGCTGGGCTTGTTTGACGGATAGTAAGGAGGTGGTGGCTCTGGGAGGTTTCGGGCTTTACCTGAGTATGGCTCATTGCCTTTCATGTAGGCGTCCTTGGAGTATGCCTGAGGACAGCAGGGGGGAGGAGACAATGTAAAATCGAAATACAGGATGAACAGCAGGGGCAGCAAGAGGGCAGAGTGGGCAAAGTCAGTCAGGATGCACTATGCAGCACTTTTTCTGGCTTTTTGTCTGTAAATCTTTACCGTACAACCAACATTGGAACCCAGCTTGTAAAACTTCAAAGCATTTTCAACAGGTTCTTTGTTGGGTGATCTATTTTTATCTCATCCCCTTCTCTTTTAACAGAATTAATTAATTACACAGTTACCTGTGCATGCCAGCTGATAATGAAGTCCTTTCTGTCCATGCACAAACATTTGAACAGTTTCTGAATGAACTGAAGCAGAAATTTAAACCCCTGTTGTTACACTGATGGCTAGCTCACTGATGGTTACACAAGTCACAAGGGAAAAGAAGAGAAGAAGAGAATATTAAAGAAAGACTATACTCACACTTACCAACTGCAACACATCCTCATCTTTTGGCATAATAGAGAGCTCCAGAATGTTTTCACTACAAAAAAATAATAAATAATACCATAAAAATGAGTCTAATCCTTGATAAAGAATTTAGATGTAATCAATGAGATGTAAAAAAAAAAATCTCCAACCTGTTTTGGATGAGTGCTATAACCTGAGAGTAGGTTTTCCCCAGAATGCTCTGCCCATTCACCTTCACCAGTCTGTCCCCTGGAAGACACAAAGGCACACACACTAAGAGAGGAAAGGAAAAAAAGTTGCATGCACAGGGTGTGTGGTTGGGTTACTAAAGGACCTAAAGTGTTCCCAGAAAATATCTCCCACACTATTAGACCACCAGCAGGCTGAACCATTAACATGAGGCAGGATAGATCGTTGCTTTCATGTTGTTTAAGCAAAATTCTCAGATCAGGCAACATTGTTGCAATCTTCTGTCGTCCAGTTATGGTGAGCTCATGCCAAAGCATCAACTCCCTGTTTGTAGCTGACAGGAATGGTGCACAGTGTGGTCTTCTGCTGCTGTAGTACATCTGCTTCAAGGTTTTGCACATTTCGAGATGCTCTTTTGCATACCTTGTTTTAACGAGTGTTTATTTGAGTTACTGCAGTCCTAACATCTCAACCCAGTCTAGCCATTCACCACTTTTTCAAACATTGGCATTAAACTCTCTAGTTGTTGTGTGGGAACAGTTTCTGATTGTCAGCCGTTCAAATTTCAGCTAATGGTCTTGGCCGTATCTGCATGCCTATGTGCTGTGTTGTTGTTTTTACGTTAGCAATCAGTTGAACAGTGGCACTTGGCAAATGTCTTAGTAAGGCAAGGCAAGGCAAGGCAAATTTATTTGTATAGCACAATTCAACAACAAGGTGATTCAAAGTGCTTTACAGAGACATTAGAAACAAAAACAAATAAAAAGCATGATTTAAAATTGATTAAAACAAGCAAACAAACAAACTAACTAAACACACACATTTCACACCTGTTCGCGCGATCTGAACCCTTATCGTAAGGGGAGCTACCAGTCCTTCTGTGGACAAGCTACTTTCTATTTTAAATTCCCTGAATTTAAAATACTCTCTAGACCCAGTTGGGGAGCTACCCAGAGCTCTAATCCCACACCTGAGGAGTGCTATATAGTAGTGTGTATATAGCACTCCTCTAGTCTTACTAACCACTCAAAGGGCTTTAGACTACATTTATTTGCATCAAATAGGTAAATCTATTGGTTCTTATATATAGCGCTTTGCTGCCTTCTACCTGAGCACTCAAAGCACTCTATCCAAGATGCCTCACTCACCCATTCATACAAAAACTATATTTCTATGATTAAGTGCTTTCTATCTATATTTCACACAGAGATTGTCATGGTCCCCGTGTCTGCCCAGCCGGCCCCGCATGTCTACATGTGTTTTGTATTCTTTCTCTCCCTCTCCCTCTCTCCTCTCTGCCTGAGCGGAGCTCACTGCGGGCTCCCGCCCTTGGCCCACACACCTGTTCGCGATTAGCTGTCATTACCTGTCCACTATTTGAGGCTGGGATGCAGATCCCAGCCTCAAATAGGGATCTGCGTCCTCTCGTCGCTGGATGATTGTGCGAGACACGTTAGTGATCCTCTCAGCTCCTGTGAATCTTTGCTTAAGTGTTTTGTGACTTGTGAGAAATTTCCCTCTCCTGTGTGATAGTTTTCCTCCCCGGACCTGTGACCTTCCTGCTGTGCAAACGTGTGTGAGTTTGGGCGTGAAGACGAGAACGAGTGTGAGAGAGCTTCCCCTTGGACCTTTGGAACCCTGGATTTCCCCCCTCACTGTATATATTCTGCACTGGTGTTATAAATAAACTGTGTTTGGAAACGTCAACCTGCTCTGCGCTTGAGTCCCTGCTGTCGACCGTGACAGAATCATCCAGCCAAGAAAATGGACTCAGCAGATTCGGCAACCTCGACCCCCACTCTTGCCACACTGGCAGCGATGCTGGAGCGACATGAACAAATGTTTATTCACATTCGGGCAGAGCTCACAAACCTCACGCAGGCTGTGGCCCAGCGAACACCTCTGCCGGCAACTCCACCCGCCGCCGCTCAGAAGGCGCCAGCTCCAGCAGTAAGTGCTACATCACCTGCTCCTACACCCGTTCAATCTGACAGATTTCTTCCTACACCGAGAACTTTCACTGGAGAGATTGATAAGTGCGCTGGTTTCCTCACTCAATGTGCCCTTCAGTTTCGCCAGCAGCCGCAAGCCTTTTCTAATGATGGTGCGAAAATCGCTTATTGTCCAGTTGCTCCAGGATCGTGCTCTGACCTGGGCACAAGCTGTGCTTCACGTTAACCCTGAAATCACTTTTTCTGATTTTCTCGATAAGTTTAAAAGTGTGTTTGACAGGGAATCCAGCCGTCGCTGGCCAACACTTACTCGCGCTCAAACAAGGTAAGCGGAGCATGGCCGATTTTTCTATTGATTTTTCTACTTTGGCTGAGCAGACGAAATGGGGGAAAGAGGCTCTTAAAAGTGCATTACTTGCTAATATTAATGATGGGATAAAAAATGAACTGATGCTTCGTGAACTGCCTTCCTCCCTAGATGCTCTTATGACCCTGTGTATTTGGGTGGATGACCGAGTATGCGCACACCAGAGTGCACACACACGCTCGGGTCATGAGCCATTGGGTTTTCATGGGACCTCCACAACAGCCAGCGGGCTGCGCGACTCCGACACATGTTTCCGAACCTCTTTCATTTTCCCTCTCGTGCAATCACACGGAGAGGATTTGTTTTTTTTTCGTTTACAGCGCCACTCACCCCACTAGTGCTGGATCACCCCTGGCTTGTACTCCACAACCCGCACATTGACTGGGAAAAAGGTGACATAATGGGATGGAGTGTGAATTGTCACATGAACTGCCTCCGGGCAGCCACTCCACCCGTCCCACTTCCGCCCACTAACTCACCGCTCGGCTCCCCAGACCTCTCAGCAGTTCCGTGGGTTTATCATGATTTGCAGGATGTGTTTTGTAAAGATTGTGCGCAGTCCCTTCCCCCCCACCGCCCGTACGATTGCGCTTTCGATCTCCTTCCCGGAGTCCCATTGCTTTCTAGCCGACTGTACAGCCTCTCCCAGCCTGAGAGAGATGCTATGGAACATTACATCACGGAGTCGCTTGCAGCGGGGTTGATTCGCCCCTCCTCTTCCCCTGTTGTGGCTGGTATTTTTTTGTGGACAAGAAGGATAAGTCGCTGTGCCCATGTATTGACTATTGGGGCCATAACCAGATCACTGTAAAGAACAAGTATCCTTTGCCGTTGCTTTCCTCTGCTTTTGAGTTGCTTCAGGGCATGACTGT
This sequence comes from Maylandia zebra, assembly GCF_041146795.1. Classification (NCBI taxonomy): domain Eukaryota; kingdom Metazoa; phylum Chordata; class Actinopteri; order Cichliformes; family Cichlidae; genus Maylandia; species Maylandia zebra. The sequence goes on along the minus strand of NC_135174.1, from coordinate 2,958,871 downwards.
CTTTACCAAACTAGACCTCCGCAACGCTTACCATCTGGTGCGCATCAGGGAGGGGGATGAGTGGAAGACTGCATTCAATACACACTTGGGCCTCTTTGAGTATCTCGTGATGCCTTTTGGTCTGATCAATGCTCCTGTGTTTCAAGCAATGGTTAATGATGTGCTTTGTGATTTTGTTAACTGCTGTGTTTTTGTGTACTTGGATGACATTCTGATCTTTTCTAAGACACTCACGGAGCACCAAGTTCACGTGAGGCAGGTCCTGCAACGCCTCTTGGAAAACTGGCTCTTTGTGAAGTGGGAGTAGTGCGAGTTCCACGTGACCTCGGTGGCTTTTCTGGGCTATATCATCAAGAGGGGGAACTTAAGGATTGACCCGGAGAAGGTGCGAGCGGTGGTGGAGTGGCCCACACCTCCAAATCGCCGGCAACTGCAACGCTTTTTGGGATTCGCAAACTTCCACAGACAATTCATCCGTGATTTCAACAGAATCGCTCTCCCTCTCACTAAACTCACCTCTCCGAAAGTTCCTTTTCAGTGGGATTCTGCCGCTCAGCAAGCCTTGACCCTGCTCAAAGAGAGATTCACCACTGCACCGATTCTCTGGCAACCGGACCTCACATGGCAGTTCGTTGTGGAAGTGGACGCATCGGACTCCGTGGTGGGGGCAGTCCTGTCCCAACAGGAGGACGGTAAGCTTCACCCCGTGCCTTCTATTCTTGCTGTCTTTCTCCCGCAGAATGTAACAATGACATCGGGGACCGGGAGCTCCTGGCCATCAAGCTTGCTCTGGAGGAGTGGAGACATTGGTTGGAGGGAGCAGCGCAGCCGTTCGTCATATGGACGGATCACAAAAATCTGGAATACCTTCACTCGGCCAGATGTCTCAATTCCCGGCAAGCCAGGTGGGCGCTGTGCTTTACTCGTTTTGACTTTACCATCACCTACAGGCCAGGGTCACGAAACGTGAAGCCAGACGCCCTGTCCCGGCAGTTCTCCGTCACGGGGGAGGAATCGGACCCCGGACCCGTTCTCCCGGCCACCTGTGTGATTGGAGCTGTTTCTTGGGAGATCGAGTCAATAATCCAGAAGACGCAAGAAACCGAACCAGATCCGGGAACCGGGCCGCCCGGCCGCCTCTTCGTTCCTTTAGCCGTCCGCCCTCAAATTATCCAGTGGGCTCACACCACCAGTTTTTCGTGCCATCCGGGGGTCCTCCGCACCATATCCTTCCTCCGACGCTACTTTTGGTGGCCCACCATGGCTAAGGATGCCCGGGAGTATGTATCAGCCTGTTCAACGTGTGCCCAGAACAAACTTTCCAGCCGTCCTCCACCGGGTCTTCTTCAGCCTCTTCCCACACTGGCCCATCCATGGTCGCACATCTCTCTGGATTTCATCACGGGTCTGCCGACCTCTGCAGGTAACACCACAATACTTACCATTGTTGACCATTTCTCTAAGGCTGCACACTTCGTTGCCCTCCTGAAGCGCCCCACTACCCTGGAGACGGCTCGGCTCCTCACCTCCCATGCGTTCAGGTTCCATGGGATCCCTGAGGACGTCATCTCGGACAGAGGGCCGCAGTTTACATCCCGAGTATGGAGGGAGTTCTGCTCCACGCTGGGGGCCAAGGTCAGTCTTTCTTCCGGATTCCATCCACAGAGTAACGGACAATTGGAGCGGGCCAACCAGGAGCTTGAAGCTGCCCTCCGCTGTGTCGCCTCACATAACCAATCAACCTGGAGTGAACAGCTTCCGTGGATTGAATACGCACACAACAGCCACATCTCTACCGCCACGGGCAAGTCTCCTTTTGAAGCGTCCCTGGGTTACCAGCTGCCTTTGCTGCCAGCGATCGAAGGTGAGCACACCATTCCCTCTGTGCAGGCTCACCTCCGTAGGTGCTGCCGTGCCTGGCATGCGACTCGGGCCGCTCTACTCCGCACAGCAGAACGGAACAAGGCTCTTGCTGACCGTCGGACAACAGGTATGGCTGTCTACTGGTTTTGTGCCATTACGGACCGAATCCAAGAAACTGTCACCCCAGTTTATTGGTCCTTTTCCCATAGACGCCATTGTCAATCCTGTGTCTGTCTGTCTCAAACTGCCACGCAACATGTGGATTCATAATGTCTGTCATGTGTCCCAGGTCAAGCCGGTGCTCTCCAGCCCATTGTGCCCTCCAGCCCGTTGTGCCCTCCTTACAGGCCCCCGCCACCACCCCCGGCTCGTGGATGGCCAGCTGGTTTACAATATCATCCGCATCATGGACTCCTGACGCCGGGGTAGAGGTTTTCAGTACCTGGTGGATTGGGAGGGCTACCGGCTAGAGGAACGTTCCTGGGTGCCTCGGGCGGCTATCCTGGATAAGGATATGCTTCGGGACTTCCATCGCAGGCATCCAGGTAAGCCTGGTGGGTCGTCGGGAGGCTCCCGTTGAGGGGTGGGGTACTGTCATGGTCCCCGTGTCTGCCCAGCCGGCCCCGCAAGGCTACATGTGTTTTGTATTCTTTCTCTCCCTCTCCCTCTCTCTGCCTGGGCGGAGCTCACTGCGGGCTCCCGCCCTTGGCCCACACACCTGTTCGTGATTAGCTGTCATTACCTGTCCACTATTTGAGGCTGGGACGCAGATCCTCTCGTCGCTGGATGATTGTGTGAGACACGTTAGTGATCCTCTCAGCTCCTGTGAATCTTTGCTTAAGTGTTTTGTGACTTGTGAGTAATTTCCCTCTCCTGTGTGATAGTTTTCCTCCCCGGACTTGTGACCATCCTGCTGTGCAAACGTGTGTGATTTGGGCGTGAAGACGAGAACGAGTGTGAGAGAGCTTCCCCTTGGACCTTTGGAACCCTGGATTTCCCCCCTCACTGTATATATTCTGCACTGGTGTTATAAATAAACTGTGTTTGGAAACGTCAACCTGCTCTGTGCTTGAGTCCCTGCTATCGACCGTGACAAAGATGGATATATCAAAAAGCAACTTAAAAATATGTGGCATGCAGACTGGAGCAGGCAGGGACTGAAACACCAGCCTTCCACTCAGTAGATGACCTGCTTTGCCTCCTGAGCTACAGCCACCCAAATTTGGTAACTTTTGAACCCATTTATTCATTGATAGTGTGTTATTAGTCTCTGAACAAACTTTTTTAAGTCTTACTACTCTATATTGCGAAGACAGGTAAAGACAAGAAATTTCAATCTGTCCATTCATCCATTTTCTTCCACTTATCCAATTCAGTTTGATGAGTGGACTGCAGGCTATTCCAGCTGCCATAGTGTGAGAGGCGGATATACCCTGGACAGGTTGCAAGTATTTGCAGAGCTAACATAGGAAGAATGACAACCATTCACATTCACACCTATTTGTAATTTAGACTCAGGAATTGACCTAATATCACTGACTGCACATCTTTGGACACTGTAGTTCTCTTTCTTTCTGTTCTTGACATTGTTCCAAATACAAAATTAACATATACATGATATGATAACATACACATATAGGTGTGAATCTGTCATAAAATTACATTGTTATATGTTATTATAATAATTCAGTTTTAGATTATACCATAATCTTTTAATAAGATTTATGACTATGCCAGTAAATTTTATCCATGTTGACATGTATGACCCCAGACAGGTCCAAGACTAAACAACTATTCAGATCGTTACTGAGAATAGATCTGAATAGTTTTATAGGCTAATGATTGTGTACTTCATTCTATTGTCAAAGCTAGTGGTGGGCTATTATCGCATATTTTGGCTGGCTGTATTAAGATTAGGGATGGGTATCAAAAACCGGTTCTTGTTGAGAACCGGTTCCCACTGTTTCAATTCCTTGGAATTGTTTGCCATTTTTGCAAACGATTCCCTTATCGATTTATTCATTCATTCATTTAAGGGAGGAAACACTACGAATATGCAAAAGCACCAAAAAGACCAAGGAGATCATTGTAGATTTCCGGAAGAGGGGTCATAACAACCATCTGCCTCTCTTCATTGGCAGTGAGGCGGTGGAGAGGGTGAGCAGTTTTAAATTCTTGGGGGTAACTGTGACCGAGGACCTGTCCTGGGGCAACCATATCACCTCAGTTGTACGGACGGCCCAACAGCGCCTCTACTACCTGAGGAGACTGCGGAGCGCACACATTCCCAGATCTCTGATGTTGAACTTCTACAACTGTGCCATCAGCAGCGTTCTGACGTATGGATTTCTAGTGTGGTTCCCCAGCTGCACCAAGGCCGATCAGCAAGCACTCCAGCGGGTGGTGAAAGAAGCTGGCAGAATTATTGGAACAAGTCTGCCAGAGATCAGTAATATCTTCCCCACTCGCTGTCTGAGGAGGGTGCACAGTATCCTGCGGGACCAACATCACCCTGCGCGCCACCTTTTCCATCTGCTGCCCTCAGGGAGAAGGTACAGGTCTATACAGGCCAGAACATCCAGACTGGCCAACAGCCTGTATCCACAGGCTGTGAGGCTCCTGAACTCTCTGCCCCCCTCTCATGGACAATAACCATATCCAACTTCTTAATAGCAATGAACTGGTCTGCATTGGTGCATCATATCTTTATTCTCTTCCCCCTCCTGCCCCCCCCCCCCTCTTTCTTAAATAGATAACTATCATATCTGATATCATATCTCACAGTACAATAATATTGAATGGGTTGCATTGTTGTATTTTGTCATGTTTCTCAGGTCTTTGTCTGAATTTCTACGAACATTATTGCTAAGGATTGTCTTATTGCATTGGAGTCACACTGGGTTAAATATGTACACTTGGGTTTTAAGGGGTATTTATTATTTTCTTCTTTTTTTTGGGTTGTATGGAAGCCCCAAACGCAATTTCATTGTTCTTGACAATGACAATAAATAAATAAATACTAAATACTAAATACATTTTCTGACAAAACACGTGATGACCTTAAATGAATGCCATGTTTTTAATTCCGCTCCGGACTCGTGAATCTCAACCCAGCAGCAGCGGTAACGTTTGCACGTCCTCTCCCGTTAATGCGGCAGGTAAATAATCAACTAACAGTGCATATTATGTTAGCGCGATCTGCCTTATTACAAACCTGCCATTACTGTGCATTTAGGTGACCATGATGAGACAGACAGAGTCTGGCTCAGATGCTGGCAGTTCTCGCTGCAGTCTACCGGTAGCGTCTCCTTTCAGGCCAGGATAGACGAATGTCACCGAGCAGAGACTCAGTTTGTGGTCAAAGGCTTGCACCCGTTTGCCACAGCAGATGCCCCCGATTTTCAGTAAGTGAATGTGTTTAATTGTAGCCAGGGACATTACTGGATATTCTTGTGTAGTTGCTACAGAATAATTTATGTTATACTTTGTTATTGCTACAGACGAATATTTATTTTATTATTTTACATTTACAATTTTTTTTCCTGGGGACCCTGTGACACCCCATTGAAGAGCCATAGGCTGGATCTCTTAAGGATCTCTTAAGATCTCACTGTTGGGTTTGTAAGGCCATGTTACTCCTAAATTTCTACCTTGTTCAAAGAGAAGATATAAAAAAGTTGCCCCTAACCCTTAGTGTTCTCCTTTAAAAAAAAAAAAAAAAAAAAAAAAAAGAATCGATAAGAGAATCGATAAAGAATCGAATCGTTAAACAGAATCGAAAATGGAATCGGAATCGTGAAAATCTTATCAATACCCATCCCTAATTAAGATGTTGTAATTAGGGCTGGGTATCGTCACTGATTTGATTGACTGATTAAATTCTGATTCACATTGTCCCGATTCGATTCAATTCAGTTCAATTCAATTCACTTCAATTTTGACTCAAACAGTTAGAAATATTATAATTATGATTATTTATCAGTACATATCCATAATTTTATATCTATGTAAGCAACAAAGCTGATGCTCATGAGACTTCATCAGAGGTCTTTGTCTCAAAGTAACTGACGATAAAACACAGAAAAACATGAAGGAGATTTTCCTGCCCTGTCTTTTTATAGCAAATAACCTTAAAAATATTCTGCAGTATATTGTGCATATGAACATTACCTGATGCTGCTGAAGTGAAGCAGAACTAAGGTACAAAGGTTTTATTAGAGACACAGCTAAGAGTTTTATAATTAGGTATAATTTGTAAAAGCTCAAATTTCTTCCGTACAGCAAGTATCCTTTGAATAGCAGAAATTTGAGGGTAATAACCAAGCACATAATGGAGGAAACAGAGATTTTTGATGGTAAACTAGTCTTGAAATAAACTGAGAGAGAGAGCTGTACAGGAAGTGTGATGGACTGATGACGATGTTCTTCTGCTGCTGGTTCAGTGAATTTTGGTCGGAGAGTGACGAAACCTGCAGCTTCAGAATCTGCGAGATGTCCCAGCGGCATGTCTGCGTATGTGCTGTTGGGTTGCGCTTTGTGTTTACATGTTTTTGCCGAATCCATTACCTGCTCTTTAATCATTTGCTGTTTTAGCTGCTTGGTGGTTGTTGAAATAGTTTTGTGAGCTTTAACCTGAGATTCCGGCATTTCTGGCAAAATACATTTATATTAGATTGGACAATCCAAAAACATAATGCCTCTAACCAAAGCTGTTACCGTCTGTTTTTAGGTAGCTGGAAATTTCACATTTTTAACCACAGAATGAAGTGTGTAATTCATGTTGTGAAGATGCATGTATCCTACCTGTACACAGTCCAGCTTGTTGGGCAGGACCATTTTCTTTCACACTCTTCACGAAGATCGTGTCCATTGGCTCCAACCAAGACCTCTGGCAACCTGGTTAAAGTACCATTAAAGCCCACAGTGTTATATCAGATCTAAGTAAATGTAAAAACAAACAAAATAAACCCGTATCCTCATTGTTTGTTGTTTGGGGAGCTGGTCTCCTAATAATTGGAAGGTTGGTGATTTGATCCTTGGCTGCCCCAGTCTGCATGTCAAGTATCCTTGGGCAAGACATTAACCCCTAGTTGCTCTCTAATGGATCACATGTGTGTGAATGTTGCACTTAAGCAGAGAAATACAATGTTGCAACTTCTATGAATGGGTGAATGAGGCATGCTGTATAAAGCGCTTTGAGTGCTCTGGGAGAGTACTAAAGCGCTATATAAGATCCAGTACATTTACCACATTACAAAACATAACACAATAGGGGCCCAAGGACATGTTGAGACACTTAGAAGTAATATTGATGTGATTCATTATATAAATCCGACCCCCTGTAAATGTGTAAACATTTGGAAAAAATGGGGGGTTGATTAAGTTAGCAGAAACAGCAAACACCTACCTTTTTCATTTCCATTTCCATTCTCTTCATCCTGTGAAAGAAACAGGGCAGGTGTTAAGATAAGAAAGACCACAGGGCACTGCTCCAGGTCTGGCTGCTGCTTCTCTGCCTCCATGGCATTCTGCCTGAGTTTCCCATAAACACACTCACACATTAACATGCTGCTTTCTGTCAGTTGGATTGGTGGTCTAATTGGTCCACGTCGGGCTTTTGATACTATGCTGAATTATTTGATTCTTGACCTTGGCACCTAAAGCCCTATGTAAATACACTGAGCCCTGCTGCTACACCACACAAAAATGGCTAAACAATAAAAAATGTTCTAAATAAATTACTACTACTACGACTACTACTACTAATAATAATAATGATAATAATAATAATGATGATGATAATAATAATAATAAACACTGATTTAGTATTTTAGGACAACTCCTCACTCCCCTTTTGCCACTTACCAAATGACATCATTAACATGATATTAATGATGTCTGTTAGTAGCTAAGAGAATGTCACTAGTCCTAATAAGCTAAAAAAAAATCCCAAAACAAATATGATATATGATATAGGTATATGGGGTTGAGTTATTCAGATTCAGACTTTTTAAGTTTAGTTTTGATTCCAGAAAACAATCAGTGCAAGAGAAGTTGCTAAATGTGCTAGAATAACATAGGTAGTCTTACCAGAATGTTCAATAGTTGTTCCACACCTCATAAGTTACCAAAGTTTTATTTAACAAAATTCGATTGACCCTGTGAGCTCAAATTACTGTCAGGAAACCCCAATCCTAAATAACCCTAGGCAATCAGAATACGGAGTGTTGGTTTTAATAACAATTCTAACATACATCAAAATATATTCACATTTTATTAATAACAAGTCAGTTTTGCCATTTTTCAAAATATGGCTTAGACCTCAGAGAGTTAATGTAATGCAGATTTCAAATACAAGAAAAGTTCAAAGTTCAAGTGCATCTAATGAAAGCAGTATTTTACCTTAAGGTTATTGAGGAAGGACTTTGGTGGGTAGACAATAAAATGCCGCAGAGTAAAGCCAAATCCCTGTGAGTTCTTCTGCAGAAAAATTGTCCGTGGGCCATGCCACAATACGCCCTCCACCTCGCTTGATGATAGTGGCCGACACCTGTTCTCATTGGATGACAATATGCCATCTCTCTTCTCTTTAGCCTATAGAGGAGATGGAATAAATGTTTAGATCAGTAAACATTGGCTTCTCTTTTTCTCTCAAAAGGAAATCAAGACGGATGAAATGTTACTGTGTGAACTTTGAAGTGATGTTTATCACAAGTATCATTTTCAGGCCACAGAGTTGAACACATTTAAGGAAGCGTGAGTTGGTGGATGCGGGTGGTTCAGTAACTGAGGACACTGCCTGATCTGACCATTATAAAATCCAACCAATTGCAGGATGCATCATATTTTTAACAAAGAAACTTTACCAGTGACCTCACATATGATTCCACTTTTTACTTCCTGCCAACAATGGAAGAGTTAAAAATAATTACCTATAAATAAGTCTTTAAACAACAGGAACATATCAGGGCTTGTAAACACACATCTGGAAAATAAGATAAACAACTGACAAAGGAGGTAAAGGGTTCAGAAGGTGAACGGTTTTACGTTTTACATTCTACATTTCTCCAGGACTGTAGCCCAACATCAAATCAGTTCAAGCAGGCGATGCACTATGTGTACTACATGATGTTTAAAGTTCATAAGGATATCCTGCATGTAAACATGCCTGGCCACTAAAGGTAAAATACACATCATCATTTGATTGTTAGGTTTGGGGAAATGAGTGAGAGCATAGCACATCATCTGATGCAACGTCTATTTGGCAGAAAGTGTAACTGAATGTAGAGATACGTTTAGGTGATTACCAATGATTTCCATTTACTGCTAAACACATTGGAAAGGTCACATGGAAATTTTTCACAGAAGACAGTGATGGTGATGGCTATTAGATGGCGATTTTATTTAGTTTCATATAAGAACTGGAATGTAATAACTTTTATATGCATACTTTAAAAGCAATGCAACACTAGCACACTCTACAGCACTGAGCAGGTAGTTTCTGCTCAGGGCTTTCCATTGTTCACAGCCTTTCAGAACTCTGCCATGACAGAACAACAACAACAACAACAATAATAACTTTATTTGTATAGCACTTTTAAACACAAAAGCACTTCACAGTTTTAAAAAAAGCCACATACAGAAGTTAAGTAAACATGTTCAAACACGCATACAGTTGCAAACTATGACCAAAAATAAAAGGGAAAAGATTAAGGAAAGGTTAAGAACTGCTGAAAATTGGGTTTCAGCAGTCATTTTAAACAAATAACAGAGTCAGGCAAGCTGGTAACTGATCTCCTCTGATTGTAAAATTAGAGTGAGGGACAGTAAGAAAAGCCCTGGTTAGAGGATCAGAGAGGCTGGCTGCAGTGAAGGTCTCAGACGTTCTGCTGCTTAGCAGGGGCCTATCACTGTAGAGCTTTATCTCACTGGAAGTCAGTGAAGGAATCCGAGAATAGGTGTAAGGTATGCTATGAACCTGTAAACTTTAACACTAAAACTCCTGATTATTACTGGGTTGTAGTGGAGACACAGCTCTTGTTGGTGGCCATGATTATCAACATGAATATTCAATGGCTCAGTTTGATGCAGAAGCTGAAGTTTGTTACCTGCACACGTTTTAGGTCCATAGTGAACCTGCAGAGTAGTACAAATGGTCAAAAGTCTTTGAGTGATCTAAGCAAAGCAATTGCACTGGAACTTGTTCACAGATGGACAAAAAAAAATCACCCATCTAAAAGACTGAATTTAAGTAATTCCAATCACTTCCATTGGCCACAAGTAATGTTCCCTCTAAGCTGCGCGCGTGCGCATTATGCGCACAGAAAATCTGCGTTGCGCACAAAAAAAAAAAAAAAAAAAAAAATCTAACCTGAATTGAAATTAAAATTAATACTTTAACAATCCTGTTTTGCAGTGTGAGTCAGTGACTGGCTGCTCCTGTATAGGATTAGAACGATGCCACCTTATCCCATAGTCCAGCCAATAATGCGATTCACATTCGTATATACGCAGCTAATCCACGTCGTTGACAGGCTATGACAGCGTCCTTATGTGCCGACACTGGTGTTTTAGCGAGCAAAGCGGCTGATGTGGAGTGAAGCCACGTTAATGACAACGTGTACAACCATTGGAGATGTGAGCAGGACAGACGGAACAACTGACGGACAAAGTGTGGACTTTATACCAGTTTTTAAATTGTGTTGAGCGGCCACGTAAAACCAGAGTTATGATAAAAATATCTGCAATGTTTGTTTTTCTTCCTGAATACTATTGTTGATTATATTTACTGGAAGAAGAAACAGCAAAGGAAAGGAAAGCACTCTCCGCCTGTGAGCAAAAACAGCCTCCCTCCCCCAGCCTTTCCTATTGGTCGAAGAATGTACCATGTCGACCAATGCCATGTTGATATGGCAACATGGCATTTAGTTGTTTAGGAAGGGGGAACGTGGCGGTGTTTTGAGATGTGAGCACAAATCTTGTGTAGTTAGTGTGTAGTTAGTGTGTAGTGTGGTCAATAGTTTTGTTGTGTGTGTCAGAACAATGAGGCGACTGCTGAATGTTACAGGTGTTACAGGAGTGATACATCTCCTGTTGTCAGGCCTGCAGGTATCAGGCTGTTCACTCCTTTATCTCATAGTGGCCAGAAATTATTTTTTGGAGTGGCACAAATAATTTGTGTGGCATCAGATTTGATGCAGAACAGCTGATTGTTCTGTAAATAGTTTGAAATGTTTATTTTAAAAACCGCCTTGGCTGCATTTTTAGGTAAACAGCTGCAAAAAACTTTGTTGTTTGCATAACTCAGTTACTTGGTCATTATATACTGTATTTTGCAGACAGAGAGTTACAGGACTCTCTCCCAGACCACAGACTCAGACTCATAATACAAGTCAGAGCTTTATAAAAAAAAAAAGAAGTTGTTGGAGTTCAAGTTATTTTTACTTCCAATAGTGTTAACATACTACAAAGGTCATGAACAAGATTTTTTTTTAATTTTCATTGTAAGTGGGATAAAGCACTTAATTAAAAGTAGTCTAACATAAATGTAAATGCTGTAATTTGACTATTTTAATAAACCACGTGACTTGGATGGATTCGATGCTGGCGTGACCACGTCTGCTGTTGCTCACAGTGGTCCAAGTGTCCGCTCAGGGAGTTTGTGTGTTCGCTCAGACATATGAAAAATTAGAGGGAACATTAGCCACAGGTGTATAAAACAAAGCACCTGTGTAAACTGCTTCTACAAACATTTGTGGAATTCACTGAGCTCTCAGGATCTGCCACCTGTGCAACAAGTCTAATTGTGAAATTCCCTTGATAATAAATATTTCAAGTTGGGAATGACAGCAACTCACCCATTAATTCAATTCAATTTAATTTAATTCAATTCAATTTTATTTATATAGCGCCAAATCACAACAACAGTCGCCTCAAGGCGCTTTATATTGTACAGTAGATCGTACAATAACAGATACAGAGAAAAACCCAACAATCATATGACCCCCTATTAGCAAGCAGTTTTCCGACAGTGGGAAGGAAAAATTAAGAGGTGGGTGGTGGGTTTCCATGGCCGAACAGCTGCATCAAAGCCTTACATCACCAAACGCAATGCAAAGCGTCAGATACAGTGTTGTTGCCACATATTCTCTGGATTGACGAATCACACTTCCCTATCTGGCTATCCAATTAATACATATAATAATTTATTTTCACAAGTTAGGTTTGTCCCTTAGTTTCAGTGAAAGGAACTCTTAGCGCTTCAGCATAGCAAAACATTTTTGACAATTTCAGGCTCTCAACTTTGTGGGAACAGTTTGGTGATGGTCCCTTCCTGTTTCAACATGACTGCACACCAGTGCAAGTCCATAAAGACATGGAGTCCAGTCTGCAAACCAACAAAACACCTCTGGAATGAATTAGAGCAGAGACTGTGACCCAGGACTTCTCATCCAAGATCAATGTTTGTCCTCACAAATACACTTCTTGAAAAATAGTAAAAAAGTACCATAAACATCGCTGCAAAGGGTGGTCCAACATCTCACTAAACTCTACACATTAAGAATGGGATCACTCAAGCTCATATGTGTGAAGGCAGATGAGTGAATACTAGTGCCTATCACTGAAACAGTGATAAAGACTGATCTTACTTGTGTTGTGCAAGCTTGTGTTCCTTAACTGGCCTTTAAACACCCACCAGGTCATTGGTAACCTACAGTTGTGGTCAGAAGTTTCCATACACTCATCATGGCCATGAATGTCATGGCAATTTTGGGCTTTTCTCCCTATGAGAAGATGTTGGAGGTGTTGAACCTAATTCAAGAAAACTGAGAGGGCGGTCCAAGCCCAGGCAAGAATAACATTTTATACATTCTGGACCTGAGTGAAAAGCTACACATGTTGGGGAGGTTAGTATGGAAGAATGTCAGCAGCGCCTGTACAACACAGGGACAAGGCTCAGACAATTTTTTCCGAGATAAAGTACTAGCATTTCTCCTTTCATCCAGCTCAAAATGACTTTTCAAGTGGCAAGGACCTTTGTCGTCACACGGCAAGGAGGGAATGTTGACTATGAAGTCAGCCCTTCACCTACGCCAGGTGGTTGTACGATGCTGTAGCCACTGGCTACTGTATGGTCCCACGCCAGGAAAGGCTCGGCTGCTAAATATAACTGTCCTCGAACAGTTTGTGGAGGGGCTCAAAAGTCACTGACCGATGAGCCTCAAAGTTGTCATGATCCTGGCCAAGTCTGGCTGACCCTGGCAGTGTGGCAGGGACATCCCCAACTTGGTTGGCTGCTACGGAGGATCGATCATGTCTCATCATGTTTCTTGTCTAATCCTTTTTCATATGCTGTCTCTCCGCAGGTCCCAGTGGTTACAGTCACTGGGCCCTGCCCATCAGCAGTGCTGGAGGTGCGAGCAGGCGGGACACATTGGCCGAGAATGCCCTCTCATGGAGCTGTGACAGGTGTTCTGTGATGCTGGCCCTCCGACACGTTCCCCTGGTCCAGTAGAGAAGCACAGTACTCTGGTAAGGTGACAATGGGGTAAATTTTAGGCTATGCTGGACTCAAAATGTATGCAGATCCAGGTTCACCAAACCCTGGTTCATCCGGGGGCATGGTTGGAAGTGGAATGGGTGGAAGTCACTGGATTCAGGCCATTCAATAGCAGAAGGGCAGAGTGTGGTGAAGACAGAGCCAATGCCACTCTCTCTCACTTTCTCTCCACTTTACACCATAGCCTCCTGTGAAAGTCCTTGACGCCCCACCCCCCACCTGTCACTTTCACTCACAACCAGGTTCAGAGAAAACTGAGAAGACTCAACTCAGGCAAGTCTGCTGGACCAGACGTGATGAATCCCTGCATCCTAAAGCCCTGTGCGCTCAGGAATCTTTGATAAACTCTTCACGATGAGCCTGTGATTGCAGAGGGTCCCAGTGCTGTGAACACATCATGCCCTCATTCCTGTACTAAAGACACCCATCCCAGTGGCCACCAGGATTACAGACCTCTGGCGCTGACTTCCCACGTCATGAAGACCCTGGAAAGCCTTATCCTCAATCAGCTCTTATCCTCACATCAGGATCATCAGTTCGCTTACCAGTGCCACCTCGGAGTTGAGAACGCCATCATCTACCTGCTCAGTCACTTCTATGCCATTCTGGATAGGCCAGTGAGCACTGTGAGGGTAATGTTTTTCAACTTCCAGTGCATTTAATGCCATAAGGCGGACCCTCCTGGGTGATAAGCTGACAGCGATGAGATGGATGCCTGTCTAGTGTCCTGGATTATTGATTACCTGACAAGGAACACCACAATATATGCGTCTTCAGCATTGTGTCTCTGACAAGGTGATCAGAAATACCAAGGGACCACAAAGGACGTCTTTTCCCCTTTGTTATTCACCCTCTACACCATGGGCCTCGAACTCCAGGCCTCGAGGGCCAGTGTCCTTCAGGGTTTAGATGTGTCCTTGATCCAACACAGCTGATCTAAATGGCTAAATTACCTCCTCAACATGTCTTGAAGTTCTCCAGAGGCCTGGTAATGAACTAATCATTTGATTCAGGTGTGTTGACCCAGGGTGAGATCTAAAGCCAACAGGACACCGGCCCTCAAGGCCTGGAGTTCGAGGCCCCTGCTCTACATCATGGACTTCAGCCACTCGGCTACAGAGACCTGCCAGCTTCAGAAATTTTCTTATGACTGTGTGGTGGTTGGATGCATCAGTAAGGGTTATCAGATAGGGTACTGGGCTGTGGTGGACTCCTTTGTCAAGTGGTGCAAGCAGAGTCATCTGCAACTCAACGTGACAAAGACCAAGGAATTGATTGTGCACTTTGATTTTGGACCAGGCAACCAGTGACTTTCAATCTAGGGGCTCAATGTGGACATTGTGGAGGGCTATAAATACCTGACAGTACATACTGACAATAAACTGTACTGGTCTAAAAACACCACTCTACAGAAAGGGTCAGAGCTTCTCCTATTTTCTGTGGTTGCTTGGGTATTTTAATAGCTGTTGAATAATGCTGAGTCTGTTGTGGCCGGTGCAATCGGCTCGTTATAACCTGCTGATGGAGGTCCTGTTTGGCATGAACCTCATTGGGCCATTTCACCAGAGTGCACAAGGATATCACTTTGTATTAGTTCTGGTGGATTATGCAATGTGCTATCTCGAACCAGTGCTGCTGAAAAATATTTTTGCAAAGAGTGTCATGCAGGTGCTGTTTCAGGTCATTCAGCATCCCCAAAGAAATACTGACTGACCAGGGCACATTGTTCATGTCTTGTACTATAAAGGAGCTGTATGAGTTACGGTGAAGTCTATTCGGACCAGCATCTGAATAAAATTCTGAAAGAAATCAGAGTTTTATTCCACAAAGATGCCTGAAATGCACAGAGAGAGTCCTAATCCTGCGTCTGCATACGGTGCAGCTGTACCCCCAGACAGACGAAACAGCAGCTATTGCATCCTACCCATGTCCCAAGACCAAAAAGGAGGTGAGGTTCTTGGGGCTAGCTGGTTATTATTTATTAAAAATTCAGGTACAATACAGTAGAAAAAGACTGTCTGGCAATCAGGTGGGCGGTCAACTCTCTTTGCTATTACCTCCTGGGATGCCGATTCACTCTCTGTTCGGCTCTTGCCCTGCTGTAGTGGCTCTACCGCAGTGGGTTCAGGGAGAAGTGCTTAAGGGAGGCTGGCCAATGTGGCTGGTGGCCATTGTCTAATCATGCCTAAGACCTCGAAGGGGACAGGAACTGATAGTGGACAGCTGTGAATGAGCAGATATAGCAATTTGAACAGTCACCTCGAGATTCTTTACATTGTAAGGTAGAACCTACCCAACAATCATATGAACCCTTATGATCAATTGCTTTGTTGACAGTGGAAAGGAAAAACTTCTAACAGGAAGCAACTTCCAGCAGAACCAAGCTCAGGGAGGAATGGCCATCTGCTGAAACCAGTTGGGGGTTAGGGTAGGAATACAGGACAAAGACAGGTGGTCGAAGAGAGCCAGAGATTAATAATAACTAAGGATAAACTTAGAGTGATGTATAAACACATAGTGAGTGAAAAAGGTGAATGAAGAAACACTCGCTGCATCATGGGACGCCCCCAGCAGCGTAGACCAATTGCATTATAACTAAGGGTCACCTGATCCAACCCGAACTATGTGCTTTGCCAAAAAGGAAAGTCTTAAGCCTAATCTCAAAAGGAGAGAGGGTGTCTGTCTGCTGAAACCAAACTGGTAGCTGGTTTCACAGAAGATGGGCTGAATGGGAGGCTGAAGGCTCTGCCTCCCATTCTACTTTTAAATACCACTGACCTGGGGTCTGAGAGTGAAGTACTCTATTAGGGTGACACGGTACTATGAGGCCTTTAAGATAAAAAGGAGCCTGATTATTCGACCCGGGGCATTGTTGCAGGCATAGTGGGTAGAGGTCAGGTGTGTACATGGGGACATCCATTATTAAACCCCCCAAAATATGACTATCCAGAGTTGGGACCAGGAAGCAGAGTTGCAGTCTTACACGCCTTTCTGCAGCTTCTCTCCTCCTGCTACCCCCCCAAAAACCCATCTCCATAGAGACTGTGTCAGCTTCCAAAAAGACAAAAAACAAACTAAAAACCAGCAACAAACAACTTAAACATAAACAATTACAAAGAAAGAACAATACAGTATCCACATCTGAACCAAAGAGTAAAACAGTGAAATGTGGATTATTAAATATTAGGTCTCTCTCCTCCAAGTCTCTGTTAGTACATGACTTAATAATTGATCAACAAATTGATTTACTCTGCCTTACAGAAACCTGGTTGCAGCAGGATGATTATGTTAGTTTAAATGAATCAACACCCCCGAGTCATTCTAACTACCAGAAACCTCGAAGCACAGGCCGAGGGGGCGGTGTGGCAGCAATTTTTCACACCAGTCTATTAATTAATGAAAGACCAAGACAGACTTTTAATTCATTTGAAAGCCTGATGCTTAGCCTCGTCCACCCCAGCTGTAAAACTCAGAAACCAGTCTTACTTGTTATCATCTATCGTCCACCTGGGCCTTACACAGAGTTTCTGTCTGATTTCTCAGACTTTATATCTAATTTAGTTCTGAGCTCAGATAAAATAATTATTGTGGGTGATTTTAACATCATGATGCTAAAAATGACAGCCTCAACATGGCATTTAATCTGTTATTAGACTCAATTGGTTTCTCTCAAAATGTAAAAGAACCCACCCACCACTTTAATCACACTCTAGATCTTGTTTTAACATATGGCATAGAAACTGAACATTTAACAGTGTTTCCTGAAAACCCTCTCCTGTCTGATCATTTCCTGATAACATTTACATTTACAATAATTAATTACACAGCGGTGGAGAGTAGACTTTATCAAAGTAGATGTCTTTCTGAAAACGCTGTAACTAAGTTTAAGAATATAATCCACCCACTGTTATCATCTTCAATGCCCTGTACCAACACAGAGCAGAGCAGCTATCTGAACGCTGCTCCAACAGAGGTCGATTATCTTGTTAATAATTTCACCTCCTCACTACGTACGACTCTGGATACTGTAGCTCCTGTGAAAACTAAGGTCTCTAATCAGAAGTACCTGACTCCGTGGTATAATTCTCAAACACGTACCCTAAAGCAGATGACTCGTAATCTGGAGAGGAAATGGCGTGTCACAAATTTAGAGGATCATCATTTAGCCTGGAGAAATAGTTTGCTGCTTTATAAGAAAGCCCTCCGCAAAGCCAGAACATCTTACTATTCATCACTGATTGAAGAAAATAAGAACAACCCCAGGTTTCTCTTCAGCTCTGTAGCCAGGCTGACAAAAAGTCAGAGCTCTTTTGAGCCAACCATCCCTTTAACGTTAACCAGTAATGACTTCATGAACTTCTTCACAAATAAAATTTTTATCATTAGAGAAAAAATTACCAATAATCATCCCACAGATGTAATATTATCTACAGCTACTCTTAGTACCATTCATGTTAAGTTAGACTCTTTTTCTCCAATTGATCTTTCTGAGTTAACTTCAATAATTACTTCCTCCAAACCATCAACGTGTCTTTTAGACCCCATTCCTACAAAACTGCTCAAAGAAGTCCTGCCATTAATTAATGCTTCGATCTTAAATATGATCAACCTATCTCTAATAACCGGCTATGTACCACAGGCCTTCAAGCTGGCTGTAGTTAAACCTTTACTCAAAAAGCCATCTCTAGACCCAGCAGTCTTAGCTAATTATAGGCCAATCTCCAACCTTCCTTTCATATCAAACATCCTTGAAAGAGTAGTTGTCAAACAGCTAACAGATCATCTGCAGAGGCTTATTTGAAGAGTTTCAGTCAGGTTTCAGAGCTCATCACAGCACAGAAACAGCTTTAGTGAAGGTTACAAATGATCTTCTTATGGCCTCTGACAGTGGACTCATCTCTGTGCTTGTCCTGCTAGACCTCAGTGCAGCGTTCGATACTGTCGACCATAATATCCTATTAGAGTGATTAGAACATGCTGTAGGTATTACAGGTACTGCACTGCAGTGGTTTGTATCATATCTATCTAATAGACTCCAGTTTGTGCATGTAAATGGAGAGTCCTCTTCACACACTGAGGTTAATTATGGAGTTCCACAGGGTTCAGTGCTAGGACCAATTCTGTTTACATTATACATGCTTCCCTTAGGCAGCATCATTAGAAGACATAGCATACATTTTCACTGCTATGCAGATGACACCTAGCTCTATCCGTCCATGAAGCCAGTTAACACACACCAATGAGTTAAACTGCAGGAATGTCTTAAAGACATAAAGACCTGGATGGCCGCTAACTTTCTGCTTCTTAATTCAGATCAAACTGAGGTTATTGTACTCGGCCCTGAAAATCTTAGAAACATGGTATCTAACCAGATTCTTACTCTGGATGGCATTACCTTGGCCTCCAGTAACGCTGTGAGGAACCTTGGAGTCATTTTTGACCAGGACATGTCCTTCAATGCACATATTAAACAAATATGTAAGACTGCTTTCTTCCATTTGTGCAACATCTCTAAAATTAGAAATATCCTGTCTCAGAGTGACGCTAATTTATTACTTCCAGGCTGGACGACTGTAATTCATTATTATCAGGATGTCCAAAAAACTCACTGAAAAGCCTTCAGCTAATCCAAAATGCTGCAGCAAGAGTCCTGACAGGGACTAGAAAGAGAGAGCAGATTTCTCCTGTTTTGGCTTCCCTTCATTGGCTTCCTGTTAAGTCCAGAATTGAATTCAAAATCCTGCTCCTCACATACAAGATCTTGAATAATCAGGCCACATCTTATCGTAATGAACTTGTAGTACCATATCACCCTATTAGAGCACTTCGCTCTCGCTCTGCAGGCCTACTTGTTGTTCCTAGAGTATTTAAAAGTAGAATGGGAGGCAGAGCCTTCAGTTTTCAAGCCCCTCTTCTGTGGAACCAGCTTCCAGTTTGGATTCAGGAGACAGACACTATCTCTACTTTCAAGATTAGGCTTCAAACTTTCCTTTTTGCTAAAGCATATAGTTAGGGCTGGACCAGGTGACCCTGAATCCTCCCTTAGTTATGCTGCAATAGACGTAGGCGGCCGGGGGATTCCCATGATGCATTGAGTTTTTCCTTTCCAGTCACCTTTCTCACTCACTATGTATTAACAGACCTCTCTGCATTGAATCATATCTGTTATTAACCTCTGTCTCTCTTCCACAGCATGTCTTTATCCTGTCTTCCTTCTCTCACCCCAACCGGTCGCAGCAGATGGCCCCGCCCCTCCCTGAGCCTGGTTCTGCCGGAGGTTTCTTCCTGTTAAAAGTGAGTTTTTCCTCCCCACTGTCGCCAAAGTGCTTGCTCATAGGGGGTCATATGATTGTTGGGTTTTTCTCTGTACCTATGAAGCGCCTTGAGGCGACTTTTGTTGTGATTTGGCGCTATATAAATAAAATTGAATTGAATTGAATTGAATATCCCATAGTGCTCCTGCAAATTAAATACAAGGGCAAAACGCATAGAGTAAAGGCTGCAGTTAGCCCGTGCCTGACGCATTCCTTAATTCTGGGGACAGATTGACTGGGGTTTAGTAACCTGTTGGGGCAGTGTGTGTCGGGATGTGTTCATGACCTTTAGCGGGGTGTGGTGTCTGCGCTGTGCTCAGCGGTGGACGCGGGGGCATCTGATGGTGACTTTGGGGAGGAGGAGGTGGCAGGGCCTTGTGAGGCCCCGCCGACTCCAGTGATTCATTCCACTAAAGATTTTCCGCAAGAGCTGTTGACACCCTTTGCTCAGGGTTAGGGGTTAGGGACTGAGTGATAAAAACTGATGGTCACTTGGTGCGCCCTGATGCAGCGTGGACCTACCCGCATTTTGTGTTGATTAAAGACAGGCTGCATCTGTGTGATCTGCTTGGTGCCTGATTTTACAGGCTGGGCATCCGAGCGGATGTGCACCGATAGTGCGCTTCCTGCTCAGAGTGACAGCTGGTTAACCAGCAGGCCTTTCCAAAAGTGCCTTTGCGCCTACTACTATTAATGGAGGTTCTGTTTGAATGCATCGGCATGGACCTCATCGGGTCATTTAACTGGAGTGCACACAGATATAGCTTTGTATTAGTTCTGGTGGATTATGCAACGCAATATTCCACGGCAGTGCTGTTGTGCACCATTTCTGCAAAGTGTGTGGCGCAGGCACTGTTTCACGTCATCTCCTAAGTCAGTATCCCAAAAGCGAAAATGACTGACCAGGGCACGTTGTTCATGTCTTGGACACTAAAGGGCTGTATGAATTACTGGGCATTAAATCTGTTTGGACCGGCGTCTACCACCCTCAAACTGACGGGCTGGTGGGGTGGCTGAAAAAGACTTTAAAATCCATGATCCGTAAGTTCATTCACGAGGATGAACGCAATTTGCTGCTTATCCCATGCCGTGGGTCGACAAACTCCTGGACCGGTTAGACACTGCTCGCTTTTTCACAACACTGGATTTAACCAAGGGCCACTGGCAGATTCCCTTGTCTGCAAAATCCAAGGAAAAAATGGCCTTCTCCACTCCCAATTTGTCACACTGCCGTTTGGCTTGTTTGGAGCCC
The DNA here is from genome assembly GCF_041146795.1 of Maylandia zebra. NCBI lineage: Eukaryota > Metazoa > Chordata > Actinopteri > Cichliformes > Cichlidae > Maylandia > Maylandia zebra. Next base: position 2,937,882 of record NC_135174.1, on the reverse strand, counting down.
CAGTCAGTTTCTAGCGCCTCATGGACTGGGTGCTGCAGCCGAACGCTGCATGTCTGTTTAGATGACGTCATCATCAACAGTGACACCTGGGCGCCGCTTTGCAAATTATAAATATGGCATTCCGTTCTGCCATGATGGATCATTGGAGTCTAATTGCCAAATAAGTAAATTTCTATATCTCAATTATTTATGTCAAATTCTTCCAAATGATCTCTCCTTATTGCAATAGGTCAGGGCTGTTGATCTGCTAATAGGGTAATTTTTAATGCATTTAACAGGTGAGGTATTCCGTAGTAGTTTTTAAGAGATAGACACTAGGGAGTGTCTAGTGTCTACCAGTGTTTCCCAATTTAGATCCCATACCAGTGACAGAGCATCAAATTTAGGTTAATGCCCAATAACTCAACACAATCGGGGTGACCGTGGCTCAGGGGGTTGGGAAGCGTATCTGTAACCGGAAGGTCACCGGTTTGATCCCCGGGCTCTCTGTCTTGGTCGTTGTGTCCTTGGGCAAGACACTTTACCCTACCACCTACTGGTGTTGGCCAGAGGGGCCGATGGCGCGATATGGCAGCCTGGCTTCTGTCAGTCTGCCCCAGGGCAGCTGTGGCTACAACTGTAGCTGCCTCCACCAGTGTGTGAATGTGAGAGTGAAGGAATAGTGGCATTGTAAAGTGCTTTGGGTGCCTTGAAAAGTGCTATATAAATCCATTATTATTATTAATTCCACAATTACTAGACATTTTGGGACAAATATGAGCTGGAACAGGTAAAACATTAAGTGTTCTGTTATAATATTTGCTTGATTCAGGTAGTAAAGCCATAATAGTCAGAACGGCTACTATGTGAGGTACATGGTCGAAACATGCTGACTCTACTAATGATGTAATATTGAAAGGCCAAAACCCTGTTGTTGGTGAGTTGATATCTACGTGATGGTATTGATGGTATTACATGGTATTGGAATGATGTCTACATGATCATTGGTCATCACCCCAAACCTCCCTTGAAACCTAATCCTGTTTTAGATTAAATGTTTTGGGTGCTAAATAACATGAGATGTTTGATGTTTGATTTTAAACTGTTATTTTAGAACTTATTTAAGCGTATTAGTAGCTATGGGACACTTTTTCTTCAAAAACATTGTTCTTAAACAATTTTGTACAGATAGCAAATGAAATCCAGCAGAAAGCGCTCCACATAGTGTGTCAAGTTTAAGATTGTCATGCACAAAACTAGTCCTTTAACCAATAAATCAAATTTGTTAATACTGCTTTAATCACAACTAATTACCCAAGACAAGCAACGGCGACGTATGACCCTCTGGTATGCACTTCTTCTTGTTGATGTGATGGGTGTTTGACAAGGGGAGGCATGAGGTAAAACATCCCTTAAAACAGCCAGCCAGATACAGCGAGGTTCGGCGTCGCTACAGTCAACCCCGACAGAGCACTGGAATCGCCACTTGTGGCCTGCTGGAGCTGGTGCTACACTCGACACCCTCAACATTAGAACTTCCACATTCAAACAAACATGTATTGTCTTTGTAGCAAACACATAAAAACACACCAAAGCTTCAGAATGTGAGACTGCGATTTGCGTTCATCTGTGCAAAGTCTCTACTTGCTGCATTGTGACCAGAATAGTAAGCTAAATTGGTGGTAAAAAAAAACAAAAACAGTTCTACACAGTGTTAACTACTGAAGCAGCACCATCAGAACTGGCAAAGCACAAAGTCTGTAAGTCTACTCATCTGGTCATGTTTCAAAGGTCTTAAAGATCGATGTTCAAGCTATGCAGACGCAGTCCAAACTTCAAGTATAATATGGTGTTCACTTTTCTTCAATTTTCTCTTGAGCAAGTCCACAGTGTTCTTTTTTTTTGGTGATCAAAACAGGAAATATCACTTCTTCTTGCCCTCTATATCCTCTCATTTAGATATAACGTTCTTTGTATAAAAGAACATCAGTTCCAGGTTAATTCTAGTTGTAAAATAAGCTGGTACTTCTCTTCAATTTCAGCTCGTCCTCTTGAAAGCTTTCAAAGTAACTGTCCAAATGCAACACACTCAGTTCAGTGATGTAGTGGTTTGCTGTGTGTAGGTTGGCTTATATTCATCACTCATCTCTGGATTTCAGAAACGAGTCCATCTCAAATAAGTAATGCAAAAATCCCACGGTGCTTATAAGATATTCTCCTCTATTCTGGCACTAGAGCAGTATTGGTGTCTAAGTATAGTCTTCCCCCCTCTCCACTGTGCGTCTCTTTTCATTCTCTCTCTGCCTTGGGACTATTTGCTGACATGCCAGCTCTCTCTCTCTCTCTCTCTCTCTCTCTCTCTCTCTTCTCCTTCTTTTTCTCTTTCAGTCACATTCATCTCATTCTTTAGCTTAACAGTCCAGGCCACTGGTAGAGAAAAGAGAAATGCTATTCTCTCTCTCTCTCTCTTCCTGTCAGCTTCTCTTAAACTCACAACTGGCTAGCTGATATTGCTCTTCAGAACACATAAAATGTGGGTCTATTTTACATTACAATTATTATTAATTTATATGGGACAGAAAAATCATCAAAAAAAAGGTCAAGCAAAAACGACAAACATTCCCTGAGCGCAGAAATATGATTAGTTAGGATTGGTTGCTTTTTTCTAGGGTATTACATATACAGTGCTCCGCACACAGTGTCCTTTGAACATATAATATAACTAGTAGGTATTTTTATTTACTACACTATGGAACAACTGTATGCTAAACATGTAAGGTCGGTGTTGTATTAGCGAGTAAAGTGACATTGTGTTTAATTTTTACTAGAGGTAGCTGTATTAAGCTTGTTTCACTATTGTGGTTTCATTTTAGAAATCGGTTTATCATATATTTGTTTTTTCACTAATCAAATCGCTCATCAATTCTCCTGAAACCTTAAAGGATCCTCTCACAATTTTCATCGATGTTGCCTGCTGCTTTAACGGGGAAAAAAAGACAAACCTGCTTGGATTGTTGTTAAATAATGCTAAACTGGCAAAGATAGTGTGCAAATTCATGACATGTCATTGTTGCCTAGATTGCTTCCCTTCTATTCAGTTTAATTCAATTCAGTTTTATTTATACAGCACCAAATCACAACAACAGTCGCCTCAAGGTGCTTTATACGTTAAGGCAGACCATAACTTCTATGCTCACATGTTAATTATTGTTTTAATAATTGAAAGTCTCCTCCTTTAAATAAAAGTTTTGGATTTAAGGAACTGCCCATGTACACAAAGCCATGAATTGGTCTTGAAGAGTGCGATAAGAGATTTGACACGAACACATAAGTGTAATAAGTTTAAAGAGAAATCTGTAAGTAAGTGTAAAACAACACGTGTATTGTGCATCAGTGTTTTTGATAACACAATGTTGAGTAAATGTGGGATTCTGAGAGAAGGAATAAATGATTACAACTGAACCGCCAACTTGCATCAATGTTAGTGCTTCTAGAAAAACTAAATGTGAATGCCAGCTTGTGTGTGTGTGTGGCTGCACGTGTCCATCCTCCTCTAGGCTTTACCAAACAGCTCTAACAGTGCTGTCAGGCCCACAGTGCTCGTTTTATTAACACCTGAATACAGTTAAGACTGAAAGCAAGAGAAAGGGCGAATGAAGATAAGGAAACAAAAGTGTGATGTAGAGACACTAAAAGAGGGTGACAGCCATGCAAACATCATACAGCAGACTCTGCATCTTCATCTCCCATCCTCTTCTGGCCTTCACTTCCCCTTCCAATGCACTCATAATGATTTCTTTCTTTTTTATTTATAGTTTTTACTGATGCTAGGAACTTACAATCATGAGTCTAGGCAGAACAAAAATAACATAATATTGTGTGTGAGTCATAGTAATGTGTGAGTCATACAAGAATATGCATGTGCTCTGCTTGTTTTTTTTTTATGACCCAGTCGAGGAGTGGCTGTGAGGAGAGGATGCTCCCTTGAGGCTGTGTGACTTTCTCTTCTGTTTCATCAGATGATACGTGAATTCACAGCGCATACCACCAAAGCACATTTAATAATATTCACACACTAACTGCATCAGTGCAACAGAAGACTGTAGCCTGGGCTTTTCAGACATGCACTAAATGCCGTTACTGCTTAAATAGCTGACATCCATAGATACTAAAGGCTGACCCTAACTAAAGCTTGATGTTATCTTTAGTTTCAAACCTCTGTTGTGAGACAAAGAAGACAACCAAACAAACAAAGATGCTTTCTGATCTCCACTCTTAGGTCATTCCTTACAGTATATGAAAAACATTAGCCTTTAATAGCAAAAACCCATCCTACAAGCAGTTTTTGCAACAGATCCAATGAATGTACAAAATTCCACCAGCAGGGAACAGCAGTGCACAGTACAGAGTTAACTAAAACATCAGTAACAACAATTCCAGAGTGGCATGTTTTTAAGGTGTAAGGTGTTCACTTTGAGCATAGGGCAGCTTAGCAGTCTGACTGCATTCGGTTAGAAGCGGTTTCTGAAGCTTCCATCCAAAGGGGAGGAGAGTAAACAGTTCATGTGCAGTGTGGGTTGGGTTGCGTAGGATACAGACGGCTCTTTCTCTACATCTGAAGCTGTAGATGTCCTCAGTGGGAGGTAATTTGCACCAGATAGTCCTCTGCACAAACTTCACCATCCTCTGCAATGCCCTGTTATCTGCTACAATGCTGCATTGGCTGCATTTTTAGGTAATTAGTTGCATATAACTTTGCTGTTTGCAAAATTTGTACATAGGTTTTTGAAATTTACAATTTATATTTGCATTTCAAGTTATGAAAATGATTTGTTCAACATGTTTGTGGTCTTTACAGTACCAAACATAACTTCTTCATACTCTGATTTTATTATTTTTTTTGTAATTTTAGATGAATTGTGTTAATACACTATTCACGGTGTCAATGCGTTAGCACGGTTAGCTCGTTAACGTGTTAGCGCAGTGCAGCCCCACGCATGGGGCAATCTATGCTAACTTGCTAACGGAGATTTGCCACGTTAATGGCGTTAATGTCATTTTAACGAGATTAATGCTGACAGCACTAATACACATATGGTAAATGGCCTGTATTTATATAGCGCTTTATATATCTATATAATGTAAACAATTAAATGACAGAAAAACTTAAAAAAACGCTATCTACCATAAAGATTTCTCTTATATTCTTATGTGTACATGTCTGGGATTCTTATTTAGATTCATTTATCATGTATTTTGTACAGTCTGATGTTGAAAAAATTCACTGAAATTTGGTGTGCACTAACTGGTGTATGAGTTGACTGACAAAAAAGTGTTTATTCTTTTCTATTCTATTCTATTCTTGGGGGGCTGTGGACCATGGACTGCCTTTCCCTGTCCACCTCTTGCTTTCAGGGGAGGGGGGCTTGTTGCAGTCTCTCACCCTCGTTTTCAAGTATGTCATGACAAACGCCCATACACACACTGATGTTCTTGTCTTGCTTTCTCTCCCTCTCTCTCTCCCCCTCTCACTCACACACACACAGCAAACTTGTATGTTCATTTGTGTACCTCCCTTTGTTTTGTCATATAATCTGTTTTGTTACAGATGCAGCAGACCTAGCATGTACTCAACTCCCTTAAAATAAGTTAGTAAAATAATTAATAAATAGTATTCACTAATAAATGATATTGTATTAAAAGATACTGCTACTCAACAGATGTAACTTCTGATGAAAACAGTCGAGTCACTTCCTTTAAGCTGAAAGTTCGACCACCATTGTTATAATTATCTCTTGTGTATGACCCTGATGCTAACTGGGCCGTGACAATAATAGGAAAACACACCCACAACAATAAGCTCTGAAAATATTAAAAGTTAGGGGAGAAAACAACTCACACAATCTGAGCAAAGAATAATGTGCTGAGTGAAGGGACACAACAAATGTCAGAATCATGATTAGCAAATTAGTTTCTAAAAAGGCTCATGAAATGTTTCTGAGTAAATGTTTCTGCACTAACAGAAGACCAAAGCTTACAATGTGCCTTTTGTTGCCAAATATGCATATGTGGGCTGGCACATGGAAATACATGCATTCCAATTCCATTGCTATGTGCCCACACCCCATACCTCCATTTTGCAAGATATGTGAAGTATTATGTGTAGAATGGTGTCAATGATGAGTGAATAAACTGTGGTGTAGACATTCACAGGAAAGTAAAATACACAGATTTTGAGTTTCTTACAAAACCATGCACTTACAGTCATAACTTTTTTATGAGTTAACATTATGTGGTTTGCAGTTTTGTTTTTAATTTTGGGAATTTGACAAGTTGCGTAAGACATGGTCAAGAGCACAAGAACAAAAGTGCACAAAAAGTCATGTCTGCAGTTTGTCTGTCAATGCTGTGACGTAGCTATTGTGGAAACTATCCCACACCTCTCCTAATGAAACGAAACATTTATTAATTGTGTGTTTAACCCAAGACTGTCAAATGTGTGGCCCACTGGGTCAGCGTGGGGGCTTTTTAAAGTCAAATAATTGATGTGAAATCATTTAACTTTTCAGCTTTACAGAAGAATGCACGAATTTTAGCAAGTAAGGCTTAAGTTCCTCAAATATGTGAATGGTCTGTCCACTTTTAGATTCGCTAAATTGTAGTGCATGTACAATGATAAATAATTAAATGAAAAAAAATAATGAAAATAACGAATATCATTCATATCTCTTTTTTTTTTTAAACACCTCAGATTCTTCATCATATGGATAGCATGTACTTGTTTACATGCTCTTGAGATTAAATTGGGCTCAAGCAGGAAAATGAGTTTAACATCCTTGGTTTAGACTTTTTACGGCAAAAAAGCTCTGATTCGTCTAGTGTACGATTATACTAAGTAGCATCCATTTGTGGGTAGATTTACCGTCTTTATGGGATGGTTTCCCCCCGACGGGAAGAACTGATCAATATTATAATAACATTATTCCAGTCACCAGAAAAACAGTTATTGTATCTGACTTACTTCAGCGTCTGAGCGAGGTGGAATTCCAACAACGCAAAAAGTAACTCCATTCATTGGCGTGTCAGCGTCTGGCGTGCGTAAACCGACAAAAAGACATACTTTGCTGTCAACATTTTTGTCTTAAATCGTGCTGGGGTGTAGAGCAGACTGGCTGTGCTCTTCTCTCCAGCAGTCCCCACAACGTAAACAGTTCAGCTAAAAGCATGTGGCACAGCACAACCGGAAGTTTGAACTTCAAAATAAATATGGGTACATGTTTACGCATTTTCTTCAAATTTACTTTTGCGTTTCAGGCATTGCATATAGGAAGACGATTCTTATCAGAAATAATACGCTTTACTTAAATAAAACATTTTATTTAAAATCTAGTAGAACCACTAACATTTTTAATATTGCTCGACATTATTGCTCAACATAAACCTTAGTGGGCAATTACAGATAACAGTTCAAACTGCATCCTACTGGATTTATGTGCGTCAAATGTCAATGGTATCAATTCCGTCATCCTCCAAGAACTGCGTGGAGTTCGTGAATAGCTTAATTTCTTGAAGAAAGGTAGGATTTATTGTAAAGCAATGTGTCTTAATTAAATGCTACTTTCAGAGCCGCTCCATTTATTATTTTATATTTTTATTATTTTGGTAAATTAATTGCTTTTTTGAGGGCCTTAACATGCTCACAAACTCAGACACAGTCTAGTATTTTACTATTTATTTATGTATTTTATTGGTTTTGGACATAATGGCTCAGTAGCACCCTCTACAAAAGTGAAAAAACTGCCCCAACTGGGTGTCATGCACATGTATGACACCCATATTAAATTGAAGATGAAATTGTGGCGCTAACTTGACCATTTCCAGGAATTATTCCTTTTTGAACTCTTCTGAGGGATTTTATCCAATCAACTTCATATTTGGTCAACTACAGATGTGGGCCATATTCAAAATTGTGGTGCCTTTGTGTGTCCACACTGCATTTTAATCATTCACCATGAAAGTTTAATTGGTTCTTATTCACAAATACATTGTCCAATCTGGACCAAACTTCTCCACGTGTGATAAGGCTCCACCCCTGAACATATTTCAAATGCAATATTTGCCAGTGCCAGTTTCAAAGTGGTCAACCACAGCAACCTCAAATTTATCCAGGAAAGCGTTGATGAGTTGTGCTTAGGATGCATGGAAAACTGTGAGTTGTCATCAAATTAATTGCGACATTTTTCCATCAATTCATCAATTCAATTCTACCATTCTATTGTATATAGTATTTTATTTTATTTTATTCTATTGTGTACAGTTGTGTACAGTATCTTATTCTTATCCTATTCCAGTGTTTTTCTAATTTTTGCTGTGTAACTTTGCACGTGGACCCTCTGATTTCAACTAAAATTCGTTTCATTGAATTGTATCAGACACCTTTCTTACACTATGCTGTGTTGTGGACTCTAGTTTTAGAACTGTAAGTACTGAAGAAGTGTCTGTAACTACAGTTAGGGTAGGTACATATGTCAAGATAATGGCGTCTGAAGTGAAAAGTATATATCTGTGTAGCGTCCAAAATCATAGACAGTGTAACAACATACAGCCCCAGTTGTGCTGCTGTGCCAACAGTCCCCTTGGGACAGAGAGAAGAGCATGCACTACTTGTGCACTAACATGCTCTCAATGAGTCATTATATAAGAGCAGGACACGGAGCCCCAAGGGAGGGTGAGAGTGTAGATAGACACTTCTACACCCTCTATTGGTGTTACATTGCTCTCGCACAAAGTCAGACACAGTATATAAAAGAACGCTAAAGAAAAATGCTTCCACAGGGAGCCTATCATACAAAGTGGCTGCCAGCCTATGCTCGAGTTACCAACATGTGAGTCCAGTGATAATGAGTTGGTTTTAATGATTTAATGAAGGCAGTGCTTTGTTCAGTCGCATTTTAAATTTTAGTTTAAATTAAAGCTTTTAAATTGAAGCTCCATATGTGACATTCTGTCACATATCATGGACAGGAACAAGAGTGTGTTAATAACAATTAAACAATTAAAGTGTTAATAACACTGCTCCAGCATACATGAGATGATAACATGGTGTCACACTGAGAAATTGGATATTTTCTTGTTTATTTATTAACAAGCAAAGAGAAAAGTTATCTGTTATGATGATGAATAACACAAAATTGGCACCTTACTAATGTTACCTCTTTTTCCACAAACAGGAGTAAACACAGGAAGTCAGGTAGAGCTGGTCCTCTGCTAATTGAAAAGGTTGGTGGTTCGATCCCTGGCTGCTCCAGTCTGCATGCCAAATATCCTCAGGCAAGATACTAACCCCAAGTTGCTCTTTGATGAATCAATTGAAGTACAAATGTGTGTGAACAAAGATAGAAAAAACTGAGAAAAAGTGCTTGTATGAATGGGTGAATGAGGCAAGTTGCGTAAAGCAATAGAGCTGCTCCATTTACCATCAGGAATGTCGGACTCATTTTATTCTGTCGCCCACATACAGCCAACTTTGATCTTAAGAGGGCTGGACAGAAACTGCCCTTTCTGTCAGTGTAGACATCTAACTAAACATTTAATCGTGGAGATATTTTAATATAAGTAAAAGAAGTGTAATTTTAACAATACATCTCAGTTTCTGTACATAAGATATTTGAGAAAAAAGTTCTTATCATGTGGCATTGGTGCTTCTTATTGCCCTGACTGTATTTATAAAACAAGAGTTTTTAAACTATGGAAAAGAGAAATCTTTAAAGTAGATAGTGGAAAAACAGAAGTTTTTCTGTCATTTAATTGTTTATTTTTTACTTAACTACTTTTGTGTATGAATGGCATGTGGATAATTTATTAATAGGAAAAGCTGCAAAACTTTGGACATACAATTAAAAGTTTAAAATCTATGCACTCTTACACATTTTCTGAAGTCTACCAGTGGGCCACATTGGAGTCTTTGCCAGACTGATTCTGGCCCTCAGGCTTTATGTTTGATGTTAACTGATGTAAGAGGAGCAGAAGCAGAACCAGTAACAGGTAGTCTAGCATGCTAAACTCCCATTGGTCTCTTGTCAAAGACCAGAACATGCGCATTAACCACCCCCTTCAAAAAAGACAACTTTAAGCTGGGATATGGAAGTGAGATGCACTGTGGATTTGTATAGAAAAAAGGCAACCCTGCCTTTTATAGTAGTCAATTGTGGCCACAGGATGGCAGCAATGTCAAGGGTGCATGCAAAGAAATAAAAGGGATCACTTTAGATTTAATTAATATCTACTTTTAGATTTTAAAAGGCAGCCGCTACTTGTCTTGCTTGTCCTGATAAACTGTGAAACTTTGAATAATGTTAGTACTGCTAGTACTGCTGTCGTGGTCCTCCAATCCCCATTTCTGACTCGTCTCTCACTTGTTCTGTCTCTCTCTCATTCTGTTTTTTTCTTCCTCTCTCTGACTGTCTGTGTTGTGTTTGCTTTTGCACTAGCCACACCCCTGTCTTAGAGGCCGGCCTTCCTCCTGCTCTACGCCTGCCAACACCTGGGCACCTGAGCTGATTATCTCACCTGTTTGTGATCTCGTGATCAGTTGCCCGCTACTTAGGCTGGAGGAAGACATCCATTCATTGCTGGATTGTTAACAAAGAGCTGTAAGTGGGATTAGTGCTACTGTATGCAAATGTTTTTCTGTTTTTGCATGTGGAGAGACTGCAACTTGCTTTCTGCTTCCTTCAGTGCAGGATAACTGGACCTGAGGTGTGAGTTACCTGAGAGTAAGAGATCTAGCAAGATAGAGGATTGCGGATCTGTCTGACTAGCACCCTTTTGTACTGCAAAGTTGTGGATCAGACTGCTTGGAGTTTATCACTAACAAGTGGAAGTTCCCAATCTGAGTCCAATCAGAAAATCATGGATATGACAAGTTCATCCTTTCTTAGTTAATTACCCTCCTGTCATTTGATGCTGCTGTTTGAATTCAGTTTGACTCAGTACAGTTTCTCTATCAGCTGACACAGATCCAGATGAATATAACCACATCTGTTAATATCTGTTTCAGCTGTTCAAGGATGGATGCAGAAATGTTTTCTGCATTGACTATTCTTTTCAGATTTTACTTAAGCTCTTGATTGTATTGTTTTTCTTTCCTTTTTTAAACTATTGAATTCTTTGTTTCTACTTAATTGAGCTTATGCTTTTGTGAATTTGTTTATTTAGGTTAATGGTTGTAACACTGTAATCCCATAACTTTTCAAAGAGAACATCTTTTCAGATAAGAAGCTCAACTAATGAAAATGAAGTATCTCATGTATTGAGTCAACTGAAACAATGATTGCAATGATTTCACGGGTAAGCTTACTAAAATGTTTCACAAGCCTAAATACAAATGCTCTGAGTCAATAAAGGAAAAATGATACATTCAAATTGTTCTTGGACACATTTGTATAGATCTTTGTTTCAGTTTGGTACACGGTGCTGACATTTCACAAGCTTTAGCATGTAGCACAAAAAAGGTCAGGAGAAAAGTATTAACAGTCCCAGTCCCATCAAGCACTATAGGTTGCATTTAGAGTACATGCTAAACAAGCATAGTCTAAGAAACTAAAAGATGTTACGTAACAAAAACGTAAATGGCCTGTATTTGTATAGTGGGACCCCCAAAGCGCAGTCACCATATATTCCTTTTGTTTGTGGCTCTCTTGTTGTTGGCATATTGAAATATTACCAAAGACCATGACACAGATATTTATTGAAATTCCTGTATCACATCTTCCATAACAAGAGATTAACAGCTTTGTTGTTCCAAAACAAAGGCCCTAAATTTCCTTTCCAACAGTCTGTGTGTTCATGCACATATGGGGTCAGGCTGCAGTGCTAATCTGCTTTTGCTCTGAAAAGGGTTTCATCCTCACAATGGGGGGCCCTGCACAGAACCAGTATCCCATCATCCCCCAGTCTCTCAGCTTATGCATTTTGTGACCCTCCCAACCTGCAACTTTAGCCTATCATAAACTGAACTGATAGTATAAAAGATGGATGTAGGCACTGCAGTGTCACCCATTAGCATTTTGGCTGTTACCATGTTGTGGTTTTGGAGCTAGAGGTTAACCTCTTGAGTGCCAAAGATCTTTCTGTGGTTCCTGCTCCAGAATGAGATGCCCAAAATGAATAGAGTATTTCTCTGCAATTGCAAACTCTGTATAAACAATCTTGGTATCAAAATAAAGATTGTATGCATGAATCCTGAAGTGCTAATTTATCATCTAAGGCAGGCCCGGCCCTAACCAATCTGGCGCCCTAGGCAAGATTTTAGGTGGCGCCCCCCTACATCGGCAGTGTAGTGTATGTACTCACAAGAAACCGAATAGCTTTGTCTTTGACCTTTTTTTTTTACTTAAAGAAAGCAAATTCACAATCAGAATAATTAACAAGATAAAAAAATATATGAATAAATAAATGAATACAAAAAATAAAAAAATGAATATATGAAATACAATAACACTGCTTGATGCTGCTGCAAAACTGGTGGGTTGTGCTGCTGAGGTGGAGGCAACAGGAAGACCGCTTGATGCTGCTGCATCATGGCTGGGTTGTGCTGCTGAAGTGGAGGCAGCAGCGGTAGATGTGGTAGATGGCCCAGGGGTGGGATTTAGAAACTTCAACAGTGCATCTGAAGAGAGGAGTATGTGACACCACTGAGTATTAAAGTCTAATAATAAAAACATATGATTCCAGGAATAAAATGAAATGATATATTATAAATGAAAAACCAAAGAGATATATGTATGATGTTAACTCTTATGCAAATTAGATTAGATTCAATTTATTGTCATCATTACAGTGAAATGCTGAATAGCAGAATGCAAAGTAACAGTATAATATCATATGAGAATGTTATGTTATGATTATCTTTGACCGAATCACAGCAGTGCTCATATTAAAAAACAGCGTTCCCTATCATGTGATATTGCTTAATTAACATTAATGATGTGCACTTTAACAACTAGGCTTACAACTATAATATATACAGGGGTGGAAAAGTGACTATTACCTGCAGGGTAAACGTTAGCTAACCAGAAGGCAATAACAATGTAAACAAAAAACACCTGCTTAAAAGATGAATACAAATGAGGAATGGTGGGAAAGGTGGGAGTACTGTAATTACCTAACGTTACATTATTATTTTCCATAACAATTTAGCCCCCTCCACAATATTAACTGACGTTAAAACAGTTAACTAGCTATTTATTGATTAGCAATTAGCGAATCATGTAACATTAGCTTAATGCTAAAAATTTAGGTTACTATCACATTCAGACAAATAATTTCATGTAGGCTAACGTTACCTACCTCTGTCTTTTTCTCGTTTCTCCTCCTCTTCTTTTCTCTTTTTTCTTCCCTGGCCACCTGACAGTTTTGGCCGTTTTGACATCTTGTGTTGACTTTTTGATGTGGTGACGTCCAAAAGGAACCATGATACGGGAAGGGAGGGGGCGCACCGTGCGGGGGGGGGGGGGGGGCGTAATGTTGTAACAAATAATATTTCTATTAAATAAGCTTTACTTTGCATTTTAATTAACGTGGGATTATTTTTTGTATTTAGAAATAATAGTACCAACTTCTTTTTTTTTTTCAACATTTGTGGCACTGGCGTGGCGCCCCCTGATGGACGGCGCCCTTAGCATTTGCCTATACGGCCTATGCCACGGGCCGGCCCTGATCTAAGGCAAGGCTATTTAGAAAGTTAATTCTAAAAATGGGTGTGTAGAATGGACTGACACTAATTAAAGTTTGTTTAGAGCAAAGTAACAATACAATTAAGTTCACAAAAACTGAAGCACAAACATGTAGGAGAACTACAGAATACATCAAAAATGCTCCACACATGCACTCCTAAAGACTGGAAAAAATGTGGCCTATGGAAATTATTTTTCAATAAACCCAACATGGATGCTTGATAAAATCAGTTGATACATTACAATGTTGTTCTAACCTTCCAGGAATCTATTTGTTTAAAGTAAACACATCGTGAAATGTGCAAAAAAATGTCCCAAGGCTGATTTTATTCACACAACAATCTCTCTGGCTAAAAAGTTAAGCCAACGCTGAAGTTAAAAAAACAAAAACAAAAAAACAACACAGTTCCCAATAGGGGCCAGCAAGTCAAACTTTACAGTGTTAAAAAAAACTGGTATGAACAATGATCGATGTAAACACTTTACTTTTAGTTTATGGGCTCGTGCTCCATTCTGAATCATACTTAATAAAAATATTTTTCTATTTTGCAAATCTTGGTCATACTATCCCATATGGAAAAGAAATATGAAAAACTTATAAAAGACTTGCATAAGATGTGGCCTACTTCATATAGTGAATCATATAAGGCTTATGTGATTTACTCAGGAAAGTGGCCACTTTCTCATTACTTTCATATATTGTTTTAGTAAGTATCCAAGAAATACAAGTTTCATTTATATAATTTTTCAAGGGATTTTATATCTGTTTTCACTCTTGTGTGCTTTTCATACAAGTTTCACACAAGACAGATACAAACTTTATAAGATTTATATATATCTTTTCCATATGGGATGTTTCAAAATGGAAATGACATGCTAATTTGCTAACAGTTTTTAAAAGTGTGCAGTATCAGACCCGTCCCTCTTTTTACACCCGTTTTTGCAGCCAAGACGGGAGCAATGGAAATGCTTTGAGGCTTCATATTGGTGCTTCAGAAACAAACACATGATATCACAGTGCCAACTTCCATCTCATATATTTATATATCTATGAGTCTATGGGTACAAAAACCAGCTTTGACCTCTGTGGAGAGTTCCCCTCTAATTAAATTACATTTTCCCCTTAAGGTTCAAAGCTAAGGGCTCACAGTTAGCCTCATGTATACTAATTTAATAGTGTTTGTGGTATTGGTGCTTTTTGGAGCACTGCTATCATGATATGTTCTCGTATGGACTGTCCAAGAAGCTTGTGCTTCAGCTTTAGTGACTAAAACTTTATTATTTTATTAATCTTTTACTTGGCACTAATTAGCAAATACAGCTCACAGCTGTGTGAGCTTCACCCTTTTATCCAAATTTGATCACTTCTGGCTCTACAGGACAACACAGAAAATGCAAATGTGTAAGCTTAAACTGAAAAGAAAGAAAGAACAAAGACGGATACTATTAATATCATTCTCAGAATAAAAAACATTTTGACAGCTCAGTAGAGACAAAGTACAAAGCTGAGGAACGTTTGGTTGTCACAGTCTCTTTGTCCTCACTGCTTGACTCACCACTCTCTCTCTCTAAAGTGCTCTACCTCCTCTCTGTCTTTCTCTGTGTGTGTGCGGTTTGGTTGTAGTGCAGAAATGGGACCCTGCCTGGCTTCCCATCTTCTCCCTACAAAATGAAGAAATGCTCCTAATTCTGATGTCCTCGTTTGTTGCCGCTTCTAAAGGCGGTGGCAGACCTTCAGTCTTTGCTGGATGGTTGAATCACTTGAAGTTTGGCTCCTCCTCGTAGGGTGTGGCCATATCATACTGTTCACGGTAATACCGGTATAATGTTAGGCAATGATAAGAAAATGAAATATTGCTTTAGAGTATGGGTAGAACGCACATGCGCAGTGCCTTTGGCAGAAAAAGCATGGCGGCGATGGAGAATAAGCGAAAGTGGATCGTTGAATGAAACAGATGAACCAGAACTGGTTTGTAAAAATGGCACAACTTCAGTGGTGTGGAACTGGTTTGGCTTTTGTCCATCAGATACACACCAAAGCACATTTTTTAGTAAAGCATGCTAGCGGGCCGTCGTTATTACCGCCTTTTTCGGAAAATAAGTCGCTCTTAAAATCCTTTGATTTTCTGAAAAATCGACAGTGCCCCTTATAATTCTTCTATATGAATTCTGGTTGTGCTTACTGACCTCGAACCAATTTTATGTGGTACACAGCACTCAAAAATCTGTCAAAAAATGTTTTAGTACGACTTTGCTAAGCTATGAAGCCGCACCGGATTGTCGGAACATTACGGCTACCATAGTCGGGAGCCTCGCGGAGTGATACGTACTGTGCTTCAACATAATATTACTGTATTGTGTGTGTATAACCTTTTTTTTAAAAAAAGTTTTGTGGATATTATACATGGTTATGCTGAGGATATGTTGTCTGTGGAAACTGGAACCATCACAACTGTTGATCTTTTATATAGCACCTGCTAAACTGCTTAACTACCCCCCACTGACCAGATCAATATTCCAAAATGTTTAATTGACTTGATGCTATACTCTGGTAAAAGTATTTATTTTTTTGAGCAGTGTTGTATTTTCAAATTAATATGAAGAAAAAGGAAAAACTGCTCATGTTGCATGATAAGTGTGGCACAGTCTTTCTTAGTTTTAGTGTTGTCTGTCACTTCAGTAAAACACTGTAAAACCATAAAGCTTCAATGAAACTAAACAAGTGTTTTTGAAAAAAAGTAAAATGAGAAAGATGAATAGGGGAGTAGAAGTAATCTTTTGAAATTAAACAGACATTTATCTGCCTGTGTTCACTTGTGTTCAGTCATGTTGTGGCCTGGCACGGCAACAGAGAGGCGGTGAGTGTGGAGGTTGGTAGGTTTGGTTGGTTAGGTGGTGGTGGGGGGGGGCTCAAACCCATCTGTCTATTTACAGCAGCATGAAGAGATTTCGCTAAATACCTAATCCATCTTATCTCCAGTGAAGCTGAGGATTGTCTGTGCAGTGGGGCAGGCTGACCACTAGAGAGCAAGCTGACTGTAAGCTGAAGGCAAATTAGAAGTTAGGTTGGGCAAATGAGGAACTTTTGTACGTGAACTATTTCTCCCATGTTTACAAATGCCATATGAACAGTCATCATACCGATAGTAGTTTTCGATTTAAAAACACACATCTCTATCCAGGTTCATTGGTGGTCCCTGTGTAATCTCATGCAATCTGAATACATTAGAACTACTACCTTCAGAGAAAACTCTGCTTCATAGGACAATCCCCTCCCATCAGTGTCATCAGTGTCATTGCCCTGCAGCTATAGAAAGGCCATGCACTTGCATTACTTGAATTATATGTATTCTACAAAGTGGACAGCCAATGAAGATCACTGAAGATAAGCTTTCTGTGAACATACCCATTTTCCCTCAGGCCTTCAGCCATGCAGTGAAGCATACTATGCCATAAATCAAAAGTCACTCACTAGTTTTGGATAAATATGGCCATAAGCCAGCATCTAATCTTAGCAAGCTGCTCACATAAACTGCGTAGGTGCAACACATGAACGCACATTACTGCTGAGTAGGACATCGTAATCATAGTGATTTAACCACAATGAATTTCAACAGGATATTCATTCATGTACTTCTGTACTTATATAAGATCATTTGAATGTATTTTCAAGAGGGCATGTGTCAGTCTCACAAAGCACAGACCATCTAACCATTACACAACAGCCTTAATCTACTGGATTTAAATCCCCCACCCCTCAACAGGCTGCCAGCTCATACATACAAAAATGTCTTATCTTGCCTGTGCTGCATCCTGTCACACACTCAGTTTCAAATACATTCCTTGTATTACTGCAGAGGAAAAACATTTTCAACCAGAGACGTCTAAAAACAACAACAAATATACTCAGGTGTCATTAATAATACACAGTTGATCTTACACTGATCACAGTGCAACAATATTATTTTAATATATTATGATATATTATACAGTTATTTACTTAGACTTGGCTCCACTATTGAGACTACATTTATCAAAGGTTTCAAAGCTCCAACTGGGTAAACATATCATCAGTGGTTTGCTTTAGTGTAGCAGCCGAATCACTAATAAAAAAGGATTTGATGATACAGTTTCAAAGCAAATAAATTCATTTTTTAAAATATGAAATTCAGTTTCAGTTTAGTGTCAATCATTTTCAAACCAATGCATTGGATTTCAAATTCAGTTTTTAAAACTATCTGTTCAAGTTGAGCAATTCAATCTGAACAATGCAAATCACATCTGAATAGAACTTATTCAAAACAAACAATGTTCTGCCCAGAGATTAAATGCATTAAATAGATTTTGCCTGTGCACTAATTTTTTAATTACTTTTTCTTGTATGCTATTTTAAGTGTTTTTGTATACATACATGTTTCAGCATCCAGGATTTTAAAAAGTCAATTATGCACTTTGTCCTTGCGTTATACAGGGTTAGTGGGGTGCAAAGCTACCGTCAACAACAATGGCTTCTGCTGATGACAGAAAATAACATCACCTGACATGTTGCTTTGATGAAAAACAAAATAACAAATGTGCACTTAGGAGAGAAAAGATGTGCCAGAGATCATGTCAGTTAATGATTTAATTTAATACAGTAGTAGACCAAGGGTTCCAAATTTTAAGTGACATGAAATCACATGTTTAAGTATGCATGTAATGATAATTTAATATGGTAACATCTAATCTATAAATACTTGTTATGCAGTTCAGATTAGATCTGGATAGTAAAATATTGAAAGCCTCTCAAACTGTCTGACTTACCAGACCTACCAGTTTGTAGTTTGGTATGATTACTCCACTCCAATGATGAGTTTTGTATTCTCATTCAATGCATCTATGTTAGTATTGGCTTTCATTAATATATAAACAGTGTTGGGAAGGTTACTTTTAAAATGTATTCCACTACAGATTACAGAATACATGCCCCAAAATGCATTTTGTAACGTATTCCGTTAAGTTACTCAATTAGAGTAATGTATTCTGAATACTTTGGATTACATGATATATTGTCATGCTTTTTACAACTACATGAATGTACTATTGCTGTGTGATTTATTACTACAGGGAGTGCAGAATTATTAGGCAAGTTGTATTTTTGAGGAATAATGTTATTATTGAACAACAACCATGTTCTCAATGAACCCAAAAAACTCATTAATATCAAAGCTGAATGTTTTTGGAAGTAGTTTTTAGTTTGTTTTTAGTTTTAGCTATTTTAGGGGGATATCTGTGTGTGCAGGTGACTATTACTGTGCACAATTATTAGGCAACTTAACAAAAAACAAATATATACCCATTTCAATTATTTATTTTTACCAGTGAAACCAATATAACATCTCCACATTCACAAATATACATTTCTGACATTCAAAAACAAAAACAAATCAGCGACCAATATAGCCACCTTTCTTTGCAAGGACACTCAAAAGCCTGCCATCCATGGATTCTGTCAGTGTTTTGATCTGTTCACCATCAACATTGCGTGCAGCAGCAACCACAGCCTCCCAGACACTGTTCAGAGAGGTGTACTGTTTTCCCTCCTTGTAAATCTCACATTTGATGATGGACCACAGGTTCTCAATGGGGTTCAGATCAGGTGAACAAGGAGGCCATGTCATTAGTTTTTCTTCTTTTATACCCTTTCTTGCAGCCACGCTGTGGAGTACTTGGACGCGTGTGATGGAGCATTGTCCTGCATGAAAATCATGTTTTTCTTGAAGGATGCAGACTTCTTCCTGTACCACTGCTTGAAGAAGGTGTCTTCCAGAAACTGGCAGTAGGACTGGGAGTTGAGCTTGACTCCATCCTCAACCCGAAAAGGCCCCACAAGCTCATCTTTGATGATACCAGCCCAAACCAGTACTCCACCTCCACCTTGCTGGCGTCTGAGTGGGACTGGAGCTCTCTGCCCTTTACCAATCCAGCCACGGGCCCATCCATCTGGCCCATCAAGACTCACTCTCATGTCATCAGTCCATAAAACCTTAGAAAAACCAGTCTTGAGATATTTCTTGGCCCAGTCTTGACGTTTCAGCTTGTGTGTCTTGTTCAGTGGTGGTCGTCTTTCAGCCTTTCTTACCTTGGCCATGTCTCTGAGTATTGCACACCTTGTGCTTTTGGGCACTCCAGTGATGTTGCAGCTCTGAAATATGGCCAAACTGGTGGCAAGTGGCATCTTGGCAGCTGCACGCTTGACTTTTCTCAGTTCATGGGCAGTGATTTTGCGCCTTGGTTTTTCCACACGCTTCTTGCGACCCTGTTGACTATTTTGAATGAAACGCTTGATTGTTCGATGATCACGCTTCAGAAGCTTTGCAATTTTGAGACTGCTGCATCCCTCTGCAAGATATCTCACTATTTTTGACTTTTCTGAGCCTGTCAAGTCCTTCTTTTCAGAATCAGAATCAGAATCAGAATCGTGTTTATTGGCCAAGTATATGTGCAGACACATACAGGGAATTTGGTTCCGGCAGATGGCGGCTCTCAAGCACAGCAATGTAAATCACACACACACACACACACACGCATGCACGCACGCACGCACGCACGCACGCACGCACGCACACGCACACACACACACACACACACACACACACACACACACACACACACACACACGTCTATATATACACATTACACATACACACACAAAGCTGTGTAAACCAACTATAAATAACGAATCTAAACTTATATACATAAAATACAGAAATGAATGAGGTGGAATGAATACTACAAAATGTACATAAGGTGCAGCTGCAGTCTGGCAGTGGGAGCAGTGTGACAGGTCAACTGTTAAGAAGGGAGATGGCGAGGGGAAAGAAACTGTTCCTGTGTCGGGTGGTCCTGGTCTGCAGACTTCTGTACCGTCTGCCAGAGGGCAGCAGATCAAAAAGTCTGTGTCCAGGGTGTGAGGGGTCTGTGATGATTTTCCCTGCCCGTTTCCTGGTTCTTGAGAGGTACAGATCCTGGATGGAGGGCAGGGGGCGCCGATGATCCTTTCTGCTGCCCGTACAGTCCGCTGCAGTCTGCTCCTGTCCTGTTTAGTGGCTGCTCCATACCAGACTGTGATGGAGGAGCACAGGACAGACTCAATGACCGCAGTGTAGAACTGGATCAGCAGCTCCTGTGGAAGACTGTACTTCCCCAGTTGTCTCAGGAAGTGAGACAACCCATTTTGACCCATTTTGCCAAAGGAAAGGACGTTGCCTAATAATTATGCACACCTGATATAGGGTGTTGATGTCATTAGACCACACCCCTTCTCATTACAGAGATGCACATCACCTAATATGCTTAATTGGTAGTAGGCTTTCGAGCCTATACAGCTTGGAGTAAGACAACATGCATGAAGAGGATGATGTGGACAAAATACTCATTTGCCTAATAATTCTGCACTCCCTGTATTACTGAAGGCTACTCGCCATACCAATACCAATTAGATTTGTAAATCTTAATATAAAATGAGTAACAGTAGGTAGGGTGGACATTAGGTAAGGCTGCACTTTTTGCAGCGATCTCGTACAGAAAACTGTTCCACGCAATACATTGTGTACAGTCGAGTCTTGATAGCTCACTTACAACTGGGCTCGTCAGGCACTCTTTTTGGCTGTAGTGGTTATTATCATATTTACATGCTTCCATCTCTTGTTCCTGTTTCATATATCTTTTTTTGGAAGCAAGTATCACAATTGTTGCAGGTTAATAGGACTTATGCCCCCCTTTTCTCTAAACAAGTAATAAATAAGGCAGCACGGTGGCACGGTGGTTAGCACTGTTGCCGCACAGCAAGAAGGTCCTGAGTTCAATTCCACCATCAGGCCGGGGTCTTTCTGTGTGGAGTTTGCATGTTCTCCCCGTGTTTGCGTGGGTTCTCTCCGGGTACTCCGGCTTCCTCCCACCGTCCAAAGACATGCAGCTTGTGGGGATAGGTTAATTGATTAATCTAAATTGTCACTAGGTGTGAATGTGCGAGTGAGTGTGAATGGTTGTCTGTCCCTGTGTGTTGGCCCTGCGACAGACTGGCGACCTGTCCAGGGTGTACCCCGTCTTTCGCCCTATGACAGCTGGGATAGGCTCCAGCGCCCCCCCGCGACCCTGAAAAGGATAAGTGGAAGCGAATGGATGGATGGATGGAAGTAATAAATAAATAAACTCCATCTCTCGTTTCTGTTCGGCAACTGACAACTCGTACTTTTCTACTCTTCTTCTTCTCCCCCCGTCACGCTCACAAACACATAAAGGGTATGGCAGGCCAATCTCCCTGCAGCATGGACTACACTACCCATGAGGCTACATTCTTTAGGGCTATGCCTGTAACACTCTGCCTATTGCCTTCATAGTAAATCATTTTTTGAATTATAATTTTTTTAAATATTTCTTCACGCCATTTATGCGGGCCGCAAGTAGAGGTGACATGGGCCGTGAGACTGAGACACAGTCATTAGAGCCTCTTAATGCGTGTTTTGTTTGGGTTTTCACCAGCGTGGAATTACCAAAAATAGAGAGGGGACAGCCTAATATATGAAAAAGGAAAAGACTGCTGTGTAGTCCCTTTATTTCAACAAAGTAACTGTATTCTGAATACCACATTTTTAAACGGTAACTGTAACGGAATACAGTTACTCATATTTTGTATTTTAAATACGTAACACCGGTACATGTATTCCACTTTAACTGATCAAGCACACACATCCATACATATGCAATAATACTAAGTGCAATAATCCTTTCTGTCATCGTTGTATTTTTACTCAGTTGTATATAGTATTTGTATTTGTATTCTATTTTTATCTTATTGTATATTTATTTTATTTTATTCTACTGTATATAGTATTTTATTTTATTCTATTCTGTACAGTTGTGTACTGTATTTATTCTTATTGTATTCTAATTTTTGCCTCATAACTTTTGCACTGTCCACTTCCTGCTGTGACAAAACAAATTTCCCACGTGTGGGACTAATAAAGGTTATCTTATCTTATCTTATCTTATCTTATTACTCCCCAACACTGAATATCAAGTCTACCAGTCTGCAGTCTAAAAACTAACCTCAGCTAACGCCAGCTAACAGTGTTAGCTTGGTGGTGAGTAGCCTTCAGTAATAGTAAGAAATCACACAGCACACTTGATGATAACTTGTGCTGTTGGCTTGAAGTTGGCCTCTAGTGTTTTTCACTGCATTCCCACTGAATTCCTGATGGAGGCGCTTAGGGTCCTGTGGTGGGGGCGTGGTTTGCTGGCCTGCTGCAGAGGAGGGGTGACACAGTGAGCTCTCTGGGCGGGGAGGGAACAGGTGTACAGGACTGTTTTAATGAGGGAGATGTGTCTTATGTATATCCGCAGTGAGAAGCAGCAGATGATGCTGGGAGAGAAAGTCGGAGTGGCTGCGTCCGAGGCGGGTGCCAAAAACCACAGATTATTTCTCAATAAAAGACAGTCTAAGCATAAACCAGTCGTGTGTGTGTGGGTCCTGTGTTGCAAGTGGTGCCGAAACCCAGTTGTGCGCTGTCATGTCGGGCCCCCCACCGGATCAGCCTGCCGTTCAGCCCGTCGCCCAGCCCACCACCTAGCCTGCCACCCAGCCTGCTGCCCAGCCTGCCGCCCAGCCACCTGTCCAGCCGTTGCAGATTCTGGGGCAGATGATGCAGGATCTGGCTGCTATGTCCGTGCGCCAGGCAGCGGCCCAGGACCAGCAGCTGGCTTTGCTTTGCCAGCAAGCGGCACAGCAGATGGCGGTGCTGCAACAGTTAGTGGGAGGTCCGGCCGCGCCGCCTCCACCTCCACCACTGTCTGTAACGCTGCACCAGATGGGTGATGGGGAGGATCCCCTGACGTTTGTTGAGACATTCCAGGCCACGGCGCTTGCCTTGCCGGTGGCCTGAAGAGGAGTGGGCTCCCAGGCTGCTACCGTTGCTGTCAGGGGAGGCGAAGACGGTGGCCTTCAGTGTGCCCCTGGCGCCCCGGACTGTCTATGTGGATATCTGCAGGGCGGTGCTGGATCGGCCCGGGCTCACCTCAGAGGACTACAGGCGGCGGTTTCGAGCAAGCCGGATGTCATCTCCTGGGTTGGTATTCCGAAAGAAATACTGACTGACCAGGGCACGTCGTTCATGTCGCGCACATTGCGGGAACTGTACGGATTATTGAGCATTAAATCTATTTGGACCAGCATCTACCACCCGCAGACTGATGGGCTGGTAGAGAGGCTGAATAAGACTTTAAAATCCATGATTCGTAAGTTTATTTGCGAGGATGAACCAAATTGGAATTGCTGGCTAGTCCCTCTGTTGTTTGCGGGAGGTACCCCAGGCCTCCATGGGATTTTCTCCCTTTGAATTACTGTACCGTAGACAGCTGTGGGGGGGTGCTCGGAGGAAGGGTCGAGCCCTGCCAAGAATGAAATTCAACACGTTCTGGACCTGAGAGCAAAGCTGCACAGGCTGGGGAGGTTATCACGGGAGAATTTGCTCCAGGCCCAGCAACATCAGCAGAGCCTGTACAACAGAGGGGCTAGGCTCAGGCAATTTTCACCTTCGTGGTCACACGGCAGGTGGGGGACGTTGACTATGAAGTTGCCCGGTTGGACAGGGGAGGGGCAACACAGATTTACCACCTCAACCTCCTCAAAGCATGGCGGGAGGTGGGAACCGCCGCTCTAGTAAGCCTGGTTAAGGAGCGAGATAAGTTGGGGCCGTAGGTGCCAAATTCTACCATTCCCGCCTCCCTCCATTGTGATGACCATCTCACACAGGCCCAGAGAACGGATGTTGCTGCCTTGCAACAGCGCTTTGCTGATGTGTTCTCCCCCCTTCGGCCGTACAGCTCTCATAGAGCACCATGTTGAAACGCAGCCTGGCGTGACGGTGCGTTCACGGCCCTACAGGCTGCCGGAACATAAAAGACATAAAAGACAAATGAGATGCTGAGGCTGGGTGTAATAGAAGAGTTGCACAGTGCTTGGTGTAGCCCCATAGTTCTTGTAGTGAAGAAAGATGGGTCTATACGGTTCTGTGTGGACGACTACAAGGTGAATGAGGTGTCACGGTTTGATGCGTACCCAATGCCCCGGGTCGGCGAACTCCTGGACCGGTTGGGCACTGCTTGTTTCTTTACGACACTGGATTTGACCAAGGGCTACTGGCAGATTCCCTTGTCTGCAGAGTCTAAGGAAAAAACGGCAGTGGCTCCACCACATGAAGGATGCCAACCCCCGGATCACCCGCTGGTATCTGGCTTTGCAACCGTTTAAGTTCAAGGTGGTCCACAGGCCGGGTACGCAGATGGTCGTGGCTGATTTCCTCTCCCGGGTGTGGTCCCGGCCTGAGTTGGGCAATGGGGAAGCTGTGGCGGGGGCGTGGTTTGCTGGCCTGCTGCAGAGGAGGGGTGACACAGTGAGCTCTCTGGGCGGCACGGAGGCGGGGAGGGAACAGGTGTACAGGACTGTTTTAATGAGGGAGATGTGTCTTATGTGTGTCCGCAGTGAGAAGCAGCAGATGATGCTGGGAGAGAGTCGAAGTGGCTGCGTCCGAGGCGGGTGCCAAAAACCACAGATTATTTCTCAATAAAAGACAGTCTAAGCATAAACCAGTCGTGTGTGTGTGGGTCCTGTGTTGCAGTTCCTATTCATTTTGTACGCGTCTAGGCTTTCCAGGATCCATGTATGAAACATTAAGTCGAAGGCTTTATTGTAGTCAGTCTAGGCACTGCGCACGTTGGTCAGATAGTCTCAACTGGCTGCTCTGTCTACCAGTAGCTAATCTTTTACCTTTCTGATATTCATGGCAATTCTTTTCTGTGCCACGCTCATGTACTGAGCCACATGCCTGTTTATCCTAGCAGCTATGATGCCTGGCAGGAGCCTCCATGTGGTACTGAGACAGATTAATGGTCTCTAGTTGGATGGGAGTAGATCCTTGTGCAACCCTGATAAAATTTACAGCAATCAGTTCTTTGAATGCATCGTAGTTTTTGTCTGATACTTTAATTTCCGGGCTTGCCCTGAAGGCATCATCTGCAGCTCGGTGCGCGTGAAGGTGTGGTGTAGAGGAAAAAGGATGGCAAGGAAAAACTCCATGCTGCCGCGAAGCACGGTTTTCCAGTTAAAAGGAAAAAAAGAGGTTCAATTAACATTTGTGAGAGAGCTGCCGTTAGCAGTGAACCACAGACGGGTACCTACCTCAAAGGAGTCGGAGTGTTTCTTCAAACCTTTTGAACTATTCTGACCCTTTTTTTTTTTTGAGGAACAGTTCCATGTGTGCCGAGTGAGGAGCTGGTATCGTGGGTCTAAGACACTGTTGCTGCTGTGGAGGCCTGCCGTACCAGGAGGGCAGTAGGGAAAAAACAAAAGGAAGCCCACCTGAGAGATACCTTATCATTTTCTTTTGCTACTTTTTCCCCCACCTGAGATTCAGGTCATTTTCAGTTCTCAACCCAAGACCGTGGGTGACTGAATAAACTGACACCATAAGGAACTGGACACTCACATGTTATTTTCTTTTCTTTTTCCTTTTCTTTGGGGTGTTGAAATATTGTGTTTCTTTCTTGTCTTACATCTGTTTTGATTGTTTCAATTATTTTTGTGATGCATTTGAGATGGTTACTGCATTTGAAGGTATCCCTACATTGAGGATGAGCAAAGGGAACTGATCCAAAGAAAAATATATATAAAGCAAACTTTGTTTCACAAACCTGTGGTTGTGCGTGTTATCAATCCAATGACAGCTGGTTCATTGCTACCAGACGGTCATGGAGTGCAGTTACCTTCTTTACCCAGTAAGTGTGGATCATGTCAGGGCCTTGTGCTGTACAGCTCGTCATTCTTGAGACCCTTTCTTGAATGTCCGCCACTGTGTGGTATCTAGATCCTGTTCAGGGAGGTTGCTGTGGTCTGCTCTTAGACCCAGTAGCCACTGAGCACTGTTGTTATGGATTGCATCCTTCTGTTCTATGTTCTTCCAGTATTGCCCCAGTCTCATGTGTTCCCCTGCCACTGAGAGTACCCTTTGGATGGTTCAGTGACTTCCATCTCTCTGGTAAGCAGCTGGCCAAGGCTGTGAGTCTTTGTTTGGCAGTTTCCACTGCCTAAGGTATGGGCAGCTTGCTGTGCTTCTTAGGAATCCCTTTCTTCAGCACACATTTCTGCAGTTCTAATAGTTGGCTAACTTCCCTCTGTGCTGCCGTGATCTTGGCTTTTAATTCAGTTCAATTCATTTTTATTTATATGATCCCATCTATCAGGTCAGCTGCTTTCGCACTCATTGCCTACAACACATCAGTTCTTGGGGTTTGGTACAGGATCTCAGTGGGTGAGGATGATCATAATTCCCCTCTGACCTAATATTCTGGCTCCCCCTTGATATAGTATTTGTGTTGTACCTTGTCAAACTCTAGTTGTGATAGCCGTTGCTTCTTCCGGATGTTGAAACACTGAGGTACTAGTTGTTTCACTGTTTGTGTAGATGTTGGGCGTCAAAGAATCCATAGATCCCACATATTTTTTTATCCTTGTCTTTTATCCTGTCTTCTTTCTCTCACCCCAACCGGCCGCAGCAGATGGCCCCGCCCCTCCCTGAGCCTGGTTCTGCTGGAGGTTTCTTCCTGTTAAAAGGGAGTTTTTCCTTCCCACTGTTGCCAAAGTGCTTGCTCATAGGGGGTCATATGATTGTTGGGTTTTTCTCTGTATGTATTATTGTAGGATCTACTGTACGGTATAAAGCACCTTGAGGCAACTGTTGTTGTGATTTGGTGCCTTATACACACAATGAGTTGAGATCAGGAGTATCTGTAATTGATTGACTGATTGTAAACTGTTTACTCCATGGGCACACAGCCAATCTATGAGAGCCAAAATTATAGAAGAGGATTATATTTTGGTTAATGTTCTGCGTCTCCCAATAAAATGAAACAACCATAAAAAGAATCATAAACGGATATGTTTATTTCTTTGTGGGTGAGCAAACTGATATATTCAGCAGGGGATCACATATTTCCCTGACTGTGTTCTTGCTGGAGGAACCTCAGGGAGAGGCACTCTAGAGGAAACTTATTATCAGGTCAGCAGTAAACATTGAGGCACACACACAGAGCCACCACAAAAATAGGCTTTCAACATATTATATTATATATATATATATATATATATATATATATATATATATATATATATATATATATATATATATATATATATATATATAACACAGTCCATCTTAACTTAGCTGTCGGTGTGCAAATGTAATGGCACAGACTGTAGCACTGAACATGCAGGCTGCAACATGCTAATGATGTCATGTGTAAGCCCAGCAAGACAGAGATTTTCAGGACATGCTGATTGAACTAACTTACTAAAAAATGTGAGTCAAGAGATCAAGAGAAATCTGAACCATTCACAACCACGTACACTGCAGTAACTAAGTATATAAACTAGATATTTTAAAAATCAGATCAGTCAGCTGTTCTATTTGCCAACAAGACAAATAGACAAGACTAAAACATCCCATTTCCAGATATTTTGCTACCTGTCTGTATGTGCTGCAAGTCTCTCTCCTGCATCTAACTGCACTCTGCCTTTTTTGGTTTGTTTTATTTCAACTAAGAGCAAACATTTAAAATATGCAACACAGGGGAAAACAATATTTAAAAATACTTCTATAAAGATCAGGAAATTATTTGCCAGTAGATGACAATGATGGATAAAGAATGGACCAGTTTGTACAAACCACTCCACAAGCCACATTCAACCCCTCACATTCTCAGTATTTTCTCAACCCCAGATAATTAACCACAAGATGAATGTTTATTCTATATTTCAGTTATTTGATGAAATATTAAAGCCTGGAATCCACAGCGTTCCTTTCTTGAAGTATGGCTTCATAGTGGCATAGATAAAAAGCATAAAATACGTAATACATAAAAAGCTGTTAATCACACAACTTACTGTGTCCTATCACACCACCCCATACATACTATGAAGACTATAAAGAGCAGACGAGTTCAAACAGGGCCTGAACTAAGCATGACTGGGAACTGCAATTCTAATTTGTTGCTCCCACTTTCTGCTTTTCTCTTTTTTGTCTCTCCCATGTCCAATCATTTCTCATTTTTCCCTCTCCACTTATTTTAGAGTCATCAATGAACCTAGCCCCAGTCTTTCAACTGTGAAAGGAAACCAGAGTACCTGGTGAGACCCCACACAAGCATGAGGAGAACAGACAAACTCCACACAGAAAGCCCAAAGCTGGCCTTCAGCCAAGCAACGTGACTTCAGTGAGTCACACAGTAAACCTCATGTATGTTGACCAGAGTTTATACATTTTTTCCAATCTTTCACGCTAA
Organism: Maylandia zebra; assembly: GCF_041146795.1. Taxonomy (NCBI): domain Eukaryota; kingdom Metazoa; phylum Chordata; class Actinopteri; order Cichliformes; family Cichlidae; genus Maylandia; species Maylandia zebra. The sequence goes on along the minus strand of NC_135174.1, from coordinate 2,908,792 downwards.
ATACAGGATATGTATTTTTGAACCTTGATTATATTGGGGAAATTGAGTAAAGGTGTACTGTACTGAGCATTTCCCATCTGTATTATTTAGTATACTAAATTTTGGATAGTTGTAAACTATGACTATTTATGCACCATATAGCTATAGCATCTGCAGCATCCACAAGCCGAACACCAACAGGACAAAAATGCACAGCATGCAAATAAGCAAAACAGACACCACAAAGCAGTATATATCACTATGAATTAAAATAAGAATTAAAATTAGCTTAACAATTAAAATAGGCAGGTCTCACCAGCACTCACATTCTGGATTGAACTGGCTAATATTCAGTATTGTATTGTTTAATACCAGAGCTACGCAGAGACAAATAGGTACCTATTTTTTTTTCATCTCACACTTGTTTAGTTCATTTTGACTTCTCAAAGTGAACTGAACTATGCCTTCAATGAACTTTCTACTTGCAGAGGACAGTATATTGTATACCATTAAAAGTGTAATTAAACATTTCCACAGGCAACAATAAATTCACCCTAGACAGGGAATATATTAACCACATACTTTCAACTAAAGGGACATTTGTGGCAAAAATTGTAATAAAAGTCTAATGTAGTTGTAAGTTGGAGCCTACTTGTTTATGATTGAGGATGATAGTGTCGGAAAATTGGTTTAAACCTTTTTCCTATTTGTTCCAGTAAATGTGTTTGAGCAAGAGCAGGATATCCTGACGTTTACACACAACCTCCACAACCACAATGCAGCTCTTACACTTTGGCCAACTACATCATTTCTTCATTATGTTGCTGTGTAGAATGAGCTGCTCCACCCTCACTCATGATTCAAATGGCTGATCTGTCTCGAACCTTAAAGGACACATTGTCTCTGTGTCTTCAGACAGTCAGGTCCTCACAGAGCCTACATGCACTATATTTCTTTGCTTTCTGTCCCTGGCAAAAAATGTCTACACATGCATAGAATACACTGAATAAATGGAATCACTTGAGTTGATTGAGGAAAAACACATAACCCTCACTTTTTTTTCTTAAAAAACAAACAAACAAAACGTCACAACATTTCGCTAAGATTTCACTGTCTGTGGTCGGCTCATCATTGCTAATTGCGTCTTGTACTATCTTGTCTTGCATTTGGACCTTAGGTAAGTCAATGTGTATGAAAAAAACACATAGAAATGTAGACTGAACATACAGGTTCACCAGGTCTAAATGACAAAAAACCAAAAAAACGTTACATCCTACAGTCTTTACCCAGCAGTCTTTTATGTTGCATGTATAAAAAATAGCTTAACATAACCAATAGCAAATAGCCAGTTAGTGCAGCTGGCATGATACTTTGTGTTAGTCCCAGGGTTACAAGATTTTCAATAAACAGGCTAGATTAAATTCATGAATTTAAATTTTAAAGGAATGGTTCATCTGAAGTTTCCAGTGTTTCTTTTAAAATTATCAACACTAATGTTAAGATCTATTTTTGCATCTGGTCAGTCATGCTGTTGTGACATATGTTTGCAGAAAAGCACTTCAGTCTGTGACAAGAGCAACATAGTTTGCACAAGGAGTAGGACTTTCACCCTGGAGACTCAGGCTGCTATCCTGTGTGAAAGTCAACGACAAGTAATTTTTTCTTCTTTAAAGTCACAGTTTGGTAAGTTTAGGAGATAATATCATTTTGGTTATATAAACCCTGTCACAGCATTAGACCTCAATAGGAAGATGATTATCCTGGAGGAACATTATGCTGTTGTAGGAACATCAACAATAAACATTAGGTAATGTGAAAAAAACCCACATGGGATCGTCACGTCAGTCACCTTTGTCAGAGCGTGCCAAATGTAAAATACACCGAATCAAAATATCTCTCCAATAGATGTAAATACAATGTATTTTTTCCAGAATTTTTCACTTTTGGAGTTGAATGCCTGAGTTTCCTTTTTGCCCCGTGGGCAAGAAATATTCTATAATTTTGTGGAGTGGTATCTATACATCAAAGACTCAAAAACTCAGACTTTTACCAGGGAGGGTAAAGTTGCAGTTATTATTCACCAGCACAGTTCTGCTCTGAGCAACTACTAACTACTGTGATAGAGAAATAAAGAATGGACAAAACTTCACTTTGCGTGTGTGAATATACAACAAAGTAGATGTCTTTAAAATGCATGAATAGCTTTGTGTGTGTTTATGAGGGAGTCTCTCCTCACCTGGGCCATAGTGTTCAGCAGGATGTCAGCTAGCTCCTGGTCCTCACCATGGCTTGCAAAACCTCAGGCCAAGTCTCAGTAGATGGTGTTGGGGATTTGTAGGTGTGGGGGGTTTACTTTACACACACATCACCCTTGTCGCTGCTGTGTTGCAAACCCACACGCTCACACGCATCACCTCCTCATCTGTGACAACACTGTCCTCTGAAACGCTCGCTGTTGGTAGCACATTACTTCTGCTCCTCTGCTCTTGTTTTCCCCCTCCTCCTCTTTTCACCCTTTCGAGTTTTTAATCCTCTTCTTTTCTCCTTTTAAATTGACACAAGTAGAGAATATGATAGGAGAGCTTGTATTCCTGTATTTCTGTCCGCTCTGCTCCTGCCTTGGTGGTAATCTGGACTCACATTGCTTACCGCCTTTCCTCCTTCTCTTAGTCGCTCTTCACTCTCTCTCTGAGCTCAGGCATTTTTGCCCTCCCTCACTGTGCTCGGCCTTAGTGAGAGACGGAGGGAAACGGGAGGGCTGGAAGGATCAGAGGGATAGAGTGTGATTGTGTGTACCACATGACCCAATAGTGTAGTAGGATTCACCCAGCAGCTGTCGCACTCATCCCTTCAGTGCCTCACTATTAGCATCTTGTGCTTCCATTGATAAATGCAAGATGCTGACAACCAAAAAGGCTCCGCTCCTACTGTAAGGTGAAGAACAGAGAAGGATTGTTTCATGATTATTTAGTTTTCTATACTTTAATGTTCATCGGTGTAATTTTATGTGAAACAGCTTGTAAATTTAATCTCGATTTAAATTATATAGTATTCACTGAAAAAACTTGAAATACTGTTGTAACTACTAACTGTGTTTATAATTGCAATGGCGTACTTTTAGTTTTTGGTAATAAGAACTGAGTTTTTCTATAATCTTTTATAGATGATGATAGGTCTACAATGTTTAAAGAAATATTGACACATATTTTACCTTAAAAAACTGCTATGAAACAATTATATCAACTGTAATATCAGTTTTTCTTGCCTAAATATCTTGTGTATTCAGTAGATCTTTAAAGTTAAAACTGGTATCCCTTCATACAAAATTATGGACTTACATTATTTTAAAAAGTGCCCATAGTTATAGTTATAATATACTGTTAATTACAGATAATATCAAGTACAATTTTTCTGTTTAGCTGGGATTTTAACATAATATGTTCATTTGATGTATTAAATATTAAAATCTTAGCTTTACTTTTAAAGATTAATTCTTTCATTTAAGAGAAAATGTTTCATGCTGTTGCATTTAAGATAAGATAAGATAAGATAAGATAGAACTTTATTAATCCCTCGGGTGGGTTCCTCTGGGAAATTCGATTTCCAAAAAAGCACAGCACCGACAGAAGTTACAGAGTTATACACACACACATATATATAAATACAGAGACAATATAAATAAAATATACGAAGGGGATAAATAGAATAAATAGGAATAAAAATAAAAATACAAGTGAATTGCACATTTCAAGTATTGAGTCTATTGCACCGTTGACTATTTACAAAAGTATTGCACAAAAGGTATTGCACAGTGAGGTGAAGAGGCACTACAGCTTAGTTGTTCCCTCCTTTGTCCTCCTGTTTCCCCTCCCTCTCCCCTCCAGAGAGGAGTTAAACAGTCTGATGGCGTGTGGGACAAAGGAGTTTTTAAGTCTGTTAGTTCTTGTCTTTGGGAGAAGCAACCTGTCACTGAACAGACTCTTCTGGTTGTTAATGGCCGTGTGCAGAGGATGTCTGGCATTGTTCATAATGTCCATCAGTTTCTTTAATGTCCTTTTCTCTGCCACTGTCACCAGAGTGTCCAGCTTCATGCCGACCACAGAGCTAGCCCTCCTGATCAGTTTCTCCAGCCTGGATGAGTCCTTCTTTGCTGTGCTGCTCCCCCAGCACACCACAGCATAGAAAAGTACTCCAGCAACCACCGACTGGTAAAACATCCTCAGGAGCTTCCTGCAGATGTTAAAAGACCTCAGCCTCCTGAGGAAGTACAGTCGGCTTTGGGCTTTTTTATACAGGTGCTCTGTGTTGCATGACCAGTCCAGTTTATTGTCCACCCACAGCCCGAGGTACTTGTACTTGTTGACCACCTCCACCTCCTCCCCCTCTATCTGAACCGGCAGTGGACCTTCTCTGGACCTCCCGAAGTCCACAACCAGTTCCTTAGTCTTTGAGGTGTTGAGTTGCAGGTGGTTTGTGTGACTCCATGCGACAAAGTTCCTCACTAGACTTCTGTACTCCTCTTCCTGATCATCCCAGATACACCCCATGATGGCTGTGTCGTCTGCAAACTTCTGAATGTGGCATAATTCAGAGTTGTAGCAGAAGTCAGAGGTGTACAGGGTGAAGAGAAGAGGGGACAGCACAGTTCCCTGTGGTGCTCCTGTGCTGCTGACCACTGTGTCAGACGTGATGTCCTTCAGCCTGACGTACTGTGGTCTGTCGGTGAGGTAGTCGGAGATCCAAGCCACCAGGCAGGGGTCCACCTCCATCCTGTTCAGTTTTTCCTGAAGCAGACAGGGCCGGATGGTATTAAAGGCACTGGAAAAGTCAAGAAACAGGATCCTGACCGTGCCTTTTCCCCCATCCAGGTGTGAGTGGGCTCTGTGTAGGAGGTACAGGATGGCATCCTCCACTCCGACACCCGCCTTGTATGCAAACTGTAGTGGGTCCTGGGCATGTTGTACCTGTGGTCGGAGGAGGTTGAGGAAGAGCCGCTCTAGAGTCTTCATAAGATGTGACGTCAGTGCCACCGGTCGGAAGTCATTCAGCTCATTGGGCCGGTTCTTTTTGGGGACCGGGACGATGCCGGATGTCTTCCATAGGGCGGGCACTCTCCCCAGTCGCAGACTGAGGTTGAAGACTCGTTGTCATTTGGACATTATTTCAAATTAAATATCAAAGTTAGGCAAAGTTAGCTAAACAGCACTACGTCCATCCATCCTTCAATTTTCTACCATTTGTGTTGCACGGACAACACTTTGAACCACCTCTTTCACCTCATCCAGAGGGACACTGAATTGTTCCCAAACCAGCTGAACTCAATGTACCAAAGACGGACTGCAATAAAGTTGTAGAAACAGCTGACAGATGATTAACAGAAGAAGGATGCACCATAACTCAAGTTTGAGGGCAATGGCAAAGGCTCTAAATACTTGTAAACATGTTATATTTTTGTTTATTTTTAATACAGTTGCAAAAATTTCAAGCAAATGTTTTTCAATTTGCTGTTGTGGAGTGTGCAGAATTTTGAGGTAAAAGAATTGAATACATTTTGTAACAAAGCTGTAACAAGACAAAATGTAGAATTACTTTGAAAATTTTCCCAGTGCACTGTCGAGCTGTTTATAGCCATGAACACAACATTATCTCATGAAGCACTGATGATGCTTCAAGAGATACTCAGTGTTGCAGACTAAAATAGGTCCATCCAAGGGGTGAACAAACAAAACAAACCACTCAAGCCCGGTTGAATCTGCTTCCAACACATTGTTGGCTGTTTGAATACAATTAAGTTTATTTTAAACTTAAGACAAACAAAACAACAAACAAATTTGAAATCTGTATACAGAGATTATTTTTGTGTATAGGCATCTCTAGACAAGCAGTACTTTAATGATCAGTTTTATAAAAACTATGTGATCGACTAGATCGTATTGTAAACACAGCGACAATGCGGTTTATAAGATTCCTTTTTCCTTTTAACAAATAAGAACTAAAAGAAGACTGACATAGTGGAAATGTTTTTAACATACACACCAGCTCAACATGTACATAACCGAATTCTGTCCTTGAGGAATGAGGAAAAGGACATCCTGTGGCGTTTCCCCTGAGCTGTATAGCTGGAAACTCCCACCCCACAACAACAGGAATGGGTAGGCTGGTCAGCCACAGCAACCCACAAACGTCATAGATCACTGATTAATACTGTTTGAAAAGTTTAGTATCCAAAAATTGGCCTTGAAAAAACATCCATTAGATTTATTACATTTTAGAATCTTTTCAGGGTATTTTTCTTGAACTCAGGTATCAGGATTTAGCACTAAATGTAAAAAGATTGTGTTTAATAGTCTTGCTTTTATTAACTTGTAATTTTACCAGTAAATATTTATGTGGATCAAATAATAAAATGTGTTCAACATTATGTTACATTGAGTACAGAAACTAGGGAAGGTGAATGGCTCCATCTGCTGTACAATACATACACAAGCTGTACATGCAACACAACTTGTATTTATTTGAGTCTCATTGAGCACACAAAGTAATCCTGGCTAGGTGGAATTTTCTTTATATACCTCTCAGAAAAATACCTCAGTCACCTTTAGGGATGGGTATCGAAAACCGGTTCTTGTTGAGAACCGGTTCCCACTGTTTCATTTCCTTGGAATTGTTTCCCCTTTTTGCAAACGATTCCCTTATCAATTCCAGTCCCCCCGAATGACGTCACCACGTTGCGGAGCGTCATTTACCTGGCAGGAAACACGGCGCGTAAGCAGCTCAAACGCTCAAAAGTTTGGTTATACTTTACGAGAACGGATGACAACAGGGCAACTTGCAATACTTGCAAAGTAGATATTTCATTTAAGGGAGGAAACACTACGAATATGCAAAAGCATTTGCTCACAAAACGCGTGATGACCTTAAATGAATGTCGTGTTTTTAATTCCGCTCCGGACTCGTGAATCTCAACCCAGCAGCAGCGGTAACGTTTGCACGTCCTCTCCCGTTAATGCGGCAGGTAAATAATCAACTAACAGTGCATATTATGTTAGCGCGATCTGCCTTATTTCAAAACCTGCCATTACTGTGCATTTAGTGACCATGATGAGAGAGACAGACAGAGTCTGGCTCAGATGCTGGCAGTTCTCGCTGCAGTCTACCGGTAGCGTCTCCTTTCAAGCCAGGATAGACGAATGTCACCGAGCAGTGACTAAGTTTGTGGTAAAAGGCTTGAACCCATTTGCCACAGCAGATGCCCCCGATTTTCGGTAAGTGAATGTGTTTAATTGTAGGCAGGGACATTACTGGATATTCTTGTGTAATTGCCACAGAATAATTTATGTTATACTTTGTTATTGCTACAGACGAATATTTATTTTATTATTTTACATTTACAATTTTTTTTTCTGGGGACCCTGTGACACCCCATTGAAGGGCCATAGGCTGGATCTCTTAAGATCTCACTGTTGGGTTTGTAAGGCCATGTTACTCCTAAATTTCTATCTTGTTCAAAGAGAAGATATAAAACAAAGTTCTAAGCTAATTGAACTTAGTGTTCTCCTTTTTTTAAAAAGAATCGATAAAGAATTGAATCGTTAAACAGAATCGAAAATGGAATCGGAATCATGAAAATCTTATCAATACCCATCCCTAGTCACCTTTATCTATAACCAGCTTGTCGTTGAGCGCTTTGAGTGCCCCTGTAGACTAGATAAGAACCAATCATTTATCATTTATTCATGGGCCAGAAGGTCCATGCATGTTGCACTACTATCCCATCCCCAGAATCCGGTTGCATAGAGTATGTAGAGAAATATTCTGTTCAAAATGGGTAGTGGACAGAGACTGCAGATTGGTGGATGAAGGTCGGTTTATCAGAAGTTTATATTGGGATAGGCCTCTACTGACTTTTAGCAAGGAAATATTAGTTAGTGAGCAGAGGTGTATCCGTATCCCAGTGAACTCAGCGGCCACGTGCACAAATAAGCCAGACAGAGTTTCTTCTTTGCTCACGCTGCAGCAGTTTATTTGCTTGCGAAATTTTGCTGTCACGGATCACTTTGACGGGGGAGCCAAAGGGCATCGCGTTATGTTTGTGCCACTATTCTGAGCACACGTAAAAAAAATTTGGGTGCATGTAAAAAAGTTTTGCAGGTGCAAGTGTTGCATTTTGAGGAGAAATTTATTTTGAGCGAAGAAAAGTGAAATCTGAGTGAACAAAATTCATTGCTGCGTGCAAAAAACTGTATTTCAGTGTTTGTGATTATCCACACACACACACACACACACACACACACACACACACACACACACACACACACACACACACACACACACACACACACACACACACACACACACAACAGCAGCCCCTCTCGCTCAGTTTTTGCATTTGCGCTCGCTCGCAATGTGTTGCTCGCACTCTCAACATTTCTGCCCGTGCGCGTTCAACTCTTTCTGTACACCGTTATATTTGTGCCACAAAACCAGCCAATCACAGACTTGGATGCAAAAAAATCTGATTGGCTGTTTTGGTCTCCAATCAGCTCGAAATGATGAAATGCAATATCCCAGAATCCATTTCGTCCAAAACGCAAACGAGGCAGTGGCGGAGGAACACAGAGTGGCGGAGTTTGAAATATTACTCTTTCTGGGTCACACTTTTAAGATATTTTCATGCGAGAATGGTGCTGTGTAAACTTCAAATATCTGCTCGATTTATCAAGACATCAGATATTTGCAAAAGTGCTCTAACGTTTTCGGACTCTGCATTTAAAATAATCAAGTTTGAAGCAGGCAGGTGATAGGATAAAACATAGTCCACAGTATGTCCACATGCTTGTGTAGGTTCAGCCACCCGCTGTGTGAGATTAAAAGAATCTATTAAACTTAAAAAACCATCGCTTTATCAGGTCAAAACACATTGATGTTAAAATCTCCAACAATAAGGACATGATCATATTTAGGCACGACTTCCGCTTGTCAGGGTTCCTGGGTCATTGACCCAGTGATTTCAGTTTGTTCATGTTCAGTTTATTTTGCCACATCAATGTTGTTCTCACTTCCTGTTTTTCCCGTATCAGCTCGTCTCTCATGTCGTTAGCCAGATTATGTTCAGCTGTGTACTCACCGGTCTCTCATTATCATCCGCATCAGTCTGTGTATTTAAGTCCTCAATTTCCTTCTTGAAGCTTCATTTGCTCTAGTAGGACACCTACTGGACGTAAAAATATTAGTTGGCATGAATTTGAAGAGTGTGGCCTTTTGCACACAGCCTGTAAATGTCAACAACAAAAGGAGTGTGTAAAACATGTATATTGTAGTGATGCAGTATACTGTGTATATTTATACTGGCAGTATGGAAAATGATTATTTGGAAATGCTTAAAATGGAAATGATCATTTACTGTGAGGTGATGTGTGGACAGTGGTTGTGCTTTTGTAACGTTGAGGTATGGACAGCTACACACTGTTCACATTTTATTCTGTAAAAACTAAATTTTCACTGCTTTTATTACCTTTTATATCGCTGTCATATCTTGCGGCAAAGTTCGAACCACTTCATGAACCAGTCACGTGGTACAGCCGGGCAGCGAGGCTTCGGACGTCATCATTTTCAGCTCCTCCCATAAATGAAGCAAGCCTCGATACGCGCATCGCGGAAACGTGCAGCTGCCAAGATGCCACTTGCCACCAGTTTGGCCATATTTCAGAGCTGCAACATCACTGGAGTGCCCAAAAGCACAAGGTGTGCAATACTCAGAGACATGGCCAAGGTAAGAAAGGCTGAAAGACGACCACCACTGAACAAGACACACAAGCTGAAACGTCAAGACTGGGCCATTCCAAACAACATTCCAACCTCCCCCTTAGTGTGTTTACTGGGCAGCTTAGATAATGTCACTTCAGAAAAGAATATCGCCCACATGGTTTTCACTGCCCTATGCATAGCCAAGAAAACAGTCCTCATGAACTGGAAAAATAAAAATAATCTTAATTCTAACCAATATAGAAATTATCTATTAGATTACATTAGTCTTGATATAGCCTCTGCCACCACATCAGATCAATTGCTCTGGACTCCTTTTATCAGCTCCATCACCTAGTGGGGGTGGGGGGTCATAATTTGGTCCCACCTTCACTGTTGTGATTGGTGTGGGGGTAGGGACAGGCTTAGGGCGTCGGGGGGTTCCCCGGAGGCATCTTCCTTGGGGGGCTCAACCCGGGGTAGCGGTCATGTCCGGTTAGGGGCTCTGTTGGCTCTCAGGTGACTGTTTCCTCGCGGCTGCGTGCAGCGGGGCTAGGGGAGGGTCTGTGCTGACGGACGTGGGTTACTGACCTGGTAGCCTGGCTGGCCCTGGGTGGGTCCGGGATGGGCGTGAGGTTCTGGGGGCGCTCCGTCTCTGGGCTGGGGCCCGGGCCGGGCCTCGGGGGCTTGGATCCTGGTTGGTGTTGCCGGGGTTGTGGGCGGGTGGGTGCATGGGGGCCCGGCCCTGGAGCAGGGTGCCGCCGGTGCGTCGAACCACCTGGGGGGCTCTTCAACTGGTGGGGGGGATGGTCACATCTTGCAGGAGCTTTCCTCTCTTCAGGAACTCTCTCTGCAGGAGGGGGAGATACAGGAGAGGTGGAGGAAGATCTCAGCCTGGGCGTTTACTGTCTTATGTAGTCTGGAAGATGAGTGGATGGTGGGGTGGGTGAAGTTTTCTCTGTGGTGGGGTTGGGTGGACTGTCCCGGGCTCTGTGGGGCCGGGAGGCGCTGCTGCACTGGGCCCCGGTCTGGATGGGCCTGGGCCCCCTTTCCCTGGCGGGTCGCGGAGTGTGGGAGTGCCTACTGGGGTCAGCGGGGGAGCTGGCCCCAGGGAGGGGTTACCTGCCCCTCCCTTCCTTCCCTCCCCATCTCCAGCTGCCTCTCTCTTCCCGCTCCACCACAACCACCCACACATGCAGGGCCTTGGAGTAGGGGTATGTCACCAGGGTGCAGAGGAGGCTACCCCCCCCTCTGTCCCCTTCTGGCTGCCTCTGCCTCAATTTTATCCCACAACTTAGACATTCACATTAGTCACACTCTCATTACACATACATATAGGATCTTGGGGGTGGGCACAATCACGGAGTCCAAATTACCATCAGGGTGTACACCCCACCCCTGGCGTCGTTGCCCACCTCTCAATTTTAAATACACTTAGACATTGAGGGCTATCAGGAGGGACTATGCGCTTACCTGCTGCTCCTTGGCAGGTAGCTCCATGCCCTCCTGGGTTTTAATTGCACCTTAGAACACACATGCATCAACACTACAATGAGCGGGTGGAGGGAGGTTTGGAGTCTTCTCCCACCCCCGTTCTCTGCGGCCTGCTGGAGCGGGAGGGCTAGGTGGAGTTGGCCGTCCGACTGCGGTCTGGAGTGTGGGGCCTCCCTGCTGCTACGGAGTCGGGGTGGTCTGCCTCTCCCCACCGCAGGGAAAAGGGTAACACCACCTGGGTCTGGGTGCAGTTCCCCCCTCCAGGGGCAAGGGTACCTAGACCCGGTTTGTAGAGTACGCTTGGGGAGTGTGATCGTGTGTACAGCGTCTCTTTATGTCTGTCTCCACGTTGGTTGAGTGTGGAGTAAGTGCATATGAGAGCATGAGGGTGGGAATGGATGTTTGTATATGTGTGTGCCTGTATTTCTGTGTCTATATGTCAGGTTGGGTATCAGACGCCACCTCTCTGGGGACACCTCAGGCCCTCCAAGGTTTGGAGGCCTATCTCCACCTACCATCACTTCCCCTGCCGGTGGCGGACTCCCTCAGGTGTCGGTGCGTTGGTGGTTCCTTGTGTCTGGGGGTGGGCGTCCAGGTACACACCGGCTCACTCCTTGGCGGCCGCTTATCGGGGCCTGGAGCCTGGGGCTCGCTCGGGCCCCTTCGGGGGTGGGGTGCCCCCGGCCTCTCGGCCTGGGGCTCGGTCACTCAGGCACAGCTGGCGGCCGGCGGAGCTCACGGGCGCATCACTGCAACTCCCCCTGGCTTCTGCTCCGCGGCTGCTGAGTGAGCCCTCATCTGGGACTCTCCTCAGCTCTTACTGGAACAGTGGTGCGGCTGCCCCTCTGTTGGTCTTCCATGGTTTCTTGTGTTCTGGGGGCCTCTGGATGTCTGGAGTTTTGATCTCCTCCATACCTGCTTCACACCCTGGAGGACGGGGCTGTGGCCCCCCCACACTCCCTAGCAGATTGTTACATGGAGAAACCTTTGGAATACAAGCGCGCTGATCCACACAGGTATGCACACGGGTGTTCACTGCTCGTAGACCCAAATTACACCTTTCTTGGCTGCTACTTCGAAGCACATCTGTCCTGCGTGCTGCACAACAACATTGAATATTTAGTATTTACTGCTGTTTACACTTAGCTAGATTAATGCGATGGTGTTGTGTTTAGTATGTTGCTTTGTTTTTTGTTTTTTTTTTGTCTTTTTTTGCTTGTTTTCTATTCTTCTCTCAACAGGTGATCCAGGAGATTTTTATTTTTTTTCTCCCCCCCTTTCTCACTGTCCCTCTCCCCTTCTGTTTTTCCTTTCCTTCCTCTTTCTTTCTCCCTTTCCTATCTCTCACTCATGTCTGTCCCGTCTGTAACATCTGAAAATAAAATAAAATAAATAATAAAAACAAAGATCGACCAAATGGACCAATACGGCAATGCCACGATGATCCATTTGGCAAAGTAAATCCATTGGGTATCCTTGTTGGTCTTCAGACAACAATTCTGATGGCTAAAGAACCAAATGGGACAGGCAAAAAAAAAAAAAAAAAAGACTGGGCCAAGAAATATCTCAAGACTGATTTTTCTAAGGTTTTATGGACTGATGAAATGAGAGTGAGTCTTGATGGGCCAGATGGATGGGCCCGTGGCTGGATTGGTAAAGGGCAGAGAGCTCCAGTCCGACTCAGATGCCAGCAAGGTGGAGGTGGAGTACTGGTTTGGGCTGGTATCATCAAAGATGAGCTTGTGGGGCCTTTTCGGGTTGAGGATGGAGTCAAGCTCAACTCCCAGTCCTACTGCCAGTTTCTGGAAGACACCTTCTTCAAGCAGTGGTACAGGAAGAAGTCTGCATCCTTCAAGAAAAACATGATTTTCATGCAGGACAATGCTCCATCACACGCGTCCAAGTACTCCACAGCGTGGCTGCAAGAAAGGGTATAAAAGAAGAAAAACTAATGACATGGCCTCCTTGTTCACCTGATCTGAACCTCATTGAGAACCTGTGGTCCATCATCAAATGTGAGATTTACTAGGAGGGAAAACAGTACACCTCTCTGAACAGTGTCTGGGAGGCTGTGGTTGCTGCTGCACGCAATGTTGATGGTGAACAGATCAAAACACTGACAGAATCCATGGATGGCAGGCTTTTGAGTGTCCTTGCAAAGAAAGGTGGCTATATTGGTTTGTTTTTGTTTTGTTTTTGAATGTCAGAAATGTATATTTGTGAATGTGGAGATGTTATATTGGTTTCACTGGTAAAAATAAATCATTGAAATGGGTATATATTTATTTTTTGTTAAGTTGCCTAATAATTATGCACAGTAATAGTCACCTGCACACACAGATATCCCCCTAAAATAGCTAAAACTAAAAACAAACTAAAAACTACTTCCAAAAATATTCAGCTTTGATATTAATGAGTTTTTTGGGTTCATTGAGAACATGGTTGTTGTTCAATAATAACATTATTCCTCAAAAATACAACTTGCCTAATAACTCTGCACTCCCTGTATCTACGAGTCCTGCGTTTGAGTCCTCTTTCCCTTCGCTCCACACCCCGACTCCTGACACAGCTAAGAAATCTGAAAAGTCACAATAAAGCACACCTAGAATACAGCAGCTACTGTACAAGCATGGTGTGTAATAAGAGCTTTTAGATTCACACAATATGCTAGCAACAACCTTATCTGTTTATCACACGTGTTCGACCAGTGAGCTACTTATCAAAGACAGCCTGTCACCTTCTCCTCTCCAGTCCACCCCACAGACTGTTCAAAGAACCTGAAATATTATCTGGATGAACTATTACAGTGGAGCCTGAACCCACAGTGAGTTGAACTCTGCAGCCAGATGTGTACAGCTGTTTCACTTAAGCACACTCAATGGCAGCAAAATAAACACATTTTATATTTTATTACATTCACATTTTATTAAATTAAGTTTACTCAATAGACTAAGAAACAAGTTTATCTCTTTCCATATGATTGGTACATGCTTCTCAGTATGATGTTTTGTTTAAATGTTTTGTTTAAATCATAGAAGTTATGTAATACTGTACAACAAAATAATAGAACAGCAGTGCAGCAGCTTCAGAACTTGCCTTAGAATCCTCTGGTTTAACATATTTAAACCACACCCACGACACCGGATGTTTAAGCTGCTGCCATCTGACAGGAAATTCAGGCTACTTCACATACAAGGGTCAGTTCTACAGGCAGAAACATGGGTGTGCCATGGGCTCCCCAGTTTCACCCATCGCGGCCAATTTGTACATGGAAGAAGTGGAAAAGAGGGCTTTGCTATCCTAACGTGGAACACCACCAAGTCATTGGTTCAGATATGTGGATGACACCTGGGTGAAAATCAAATCTCAGGACGTACCACATTTCATGGATCACATTAACTCGTTGGATCGACACATCAAATTCACCAAGGAGGATATAAAAAGTGGCAGGTTAGCCTTCTTAGACTGTGAGATTTCCATCAGTAATGGAGGACATCTAAACGCTGATGTGTACCGTAAACCTACACATACGGATCAGTATCTAAGGTTTGACTCTCATCATCCACTGGAGCTTAAACTGGGCGTCATCAGGACGCTACGACACAGAGCAAACACCATCCCCACTGACACAGCAGCCAGGGAGGCAGAAGAACATCACATCAAGAAGGCCCTGAGTAAATGTGGTTATCCCAGCTGGACTTTTGTCAATGCTGGGAAGGGGCCAAAAGAAAGCTCCAGCCGATCCAGGAGAGAAGAACAACCGCTGACTAAGCGAAAACCTGTAGTGATCCCGTACGTGTCAGGAGTATCGGAACAGTTGAGACGCATTTTTTCAAAACACAGCATCTCTGTTGCTTTTAAACCCCAAAACACGCTGCGCCAAAAATTGGTCCACCCCAAGGATCGGGTCCCCCGACACAAACAGAGTAACACAGTGTACGCTGGTAAGTGCCAGGAGGATTGCCAGGATTTATACATCGGGGAAACCAAACAACCTCTGATGAAGCGGATGGCACAACACAGAAGAGCTGCCTCGTCGGCCAGGACTCTGCAGTCTGTTTACACCTACAGGCCAGTGGACACTCTTTCAAGGATGAGGATGTAACATCTTGGACAGGGAGGAACGCTGGTTTGAGCGCAGAGTCAAGGAGGCCATTTACGTGAAAAGGGAAAGACCATCTCTGAATGGAGGAGGGGGCCTAAGGGTAGATATTTCACCATCTTACAATGCTGTGATTGCAGCCATTCCCCAACTCTCTGTGAATGGGACTCATGGCCATTGATCAGTGGGCCTTGATCAGTGGTCTTTGATCAGTGGTCTTTGATCAGTGGTCTTTGATCAGTGGTCTTTGATCAGTGGTTGCTGATCAATGGTCATGAGAATTTGCATAATTATGATGAAGGAACTGACCTCTCAGCCCTTTGTTCCTTCAGCGGGCTGGTTTCAGTCATTATGCAAATGACTATATATATATACCGTTTATAAGATTGGGGAAACCTGCAGTCAGCTGAGACTGAAGAAGTCACTTGGATGAGTGATGAAATGTTTCTCCCACTGAAAACGCTACGTCGAGATAAACAGAACCAACGTTTGGAGATTTACTTACCTGGATGATTGAGCATGCATCAAGACGTTTGCTTTAAATCCACCACAGCACAGCAAACTTTTCATGCAACATTTAAATCACACAGTTAGTCTACCTCAGGTTGTTTTGCAGCATGTGTCACCATATGAAAAACATAATGGCACATGTACAGACAGGATAGTCTTGGGGTGGCTGTAGCTCAGGAGGTAGAGTAGGTCATGTACTGATCAGAACGTTGGTGGTTTGATCCCTGGCTCCTCCAGTCTGCATGCCAAGTATCCCTTGGCAAGATACTAACACCAAATTGCTCTCCGATGTGTTCATTGGCATATGAATGGTAGTTAGGAAGCACTAAGAAACTTAGAAGACAGTGCTGGTGGGAATGGGTGTGATTGGGTGAATATGGCATGTTGTATAGAGCGCTTTGAGTACTCTGGGAGAGTAGAAAGGGCGCTATATAAGAATGAGTCCATTACCATCCATCCATTTATCTCCCCTAACCTAGCTGGGCCCACGTCCTCATTTTAAGTTTGACAGCGTTTTTTAGTAGATGAAGGTGAATAGCTTAAACATGAATTGAGCTGCGGTTTGGGAAAGGCCTCGGAAGGGACTGGCAGGAGCTCCCGGGTCTGGCAGATCTCCAAGGAAGGCATGCCCTAGGTAGGCAGGCTAGCGAAGATAAGTACCCCATGGCCTCAACAAGGTGGTTGAGGATTCCAAGCTCATGGAGTGGATGAGCTCGGAAACAACAGGACCAATTCTGTTTACATTATACATGCTTCCCTTAGGCAGTATCATCAGAAGGCATAGTGTACATTTTCACTGCTATGCTGATGACACCCAACTCTATCCATGAAGCCAGATAACACACACCAATTAGTTAAACTGCAGGAATGTCTTAAAGACATAAAGACCTGGATGGCCGCTAACTTTCTGCTTCATTCAGATCAAACTGAGGTTATTGTACTCGGCCCTGAAAAGCTTAGAAATATGGTATCTAAGCAGATTCTTACTCTGGATGGCATTACCTTGGCCTCCAGTAACGCTGTGAGGAACCTTGGAGTCATTTTTGACCAGGACATGTCCTTCAATGCACATATTAAACAAATATGTAAGACTGCTTTCTTCCATTTGTGCAACATCTCTAAAGTTAGAAATATCCTGTCTCAGAGTGACGCTGAAAAACTAGTTCATGCATTTATTACTTCCAGGCTGGACGACTGTAATTCATTATTATCAGGAAGTCCTAAAAACTCACTGAAAAGCCTTCAGCTGATCCAAAATGCTGCAGCAAGAGTCCTGACAGGGACTAGAAAGAGAGCAGATTTCTCCTGTTTTGGCTTCCTGTTAAATCCAGAATTTATTTATTTATTTATTTATTTAGGACAGTGCATGTTAATGAACATAAATGTAAAAAAAAATTACATGAATGTAAACATACCAGATTATAGCCAAGGGCTAATTTCCATCTGTTGTCCTTAAGCATAAAAAATAGACATAATAATTCATAAAAATTCATCATTCATTCATAATAAAAACTCCATCACCAAACTTACACATACACACCATTCTGTTCCCAAATAAAACATTAAAATTATACAACTCATACATGATCACACACTTGATTTGTCCATAACCAGTTTTTAACCTTTGCCTTAAACAAATTGAGTGTAGAGCATTATTTTAATTGAATTCAAAATCCTGCTCCTCACATACAAGCTCTTAAATAATCAGGCCCCATCTTATCTTAATGACCTTGTAGTACCATATCACCCTATTAGAGCACTTCGCTCTCGCTCTGCAGGCCTACTTGTTGTTCCTAGAATATTTAAAAGTAGAATGGGAGGCAGAGCCTTCAGTTTTCAGGCCCCTCTTCTGTGGAACCAGCTTCCAGTTTGGATTCAGGAGACAGACACTATCTCTACTTTCAAGATTAGGCTTCAAACTTTCCTTTTTGCTAAAGTTAGGGCTGGACCAGGTGACCCTGAATCCTCCCTTAGTTATGCTGCAATAGACGTAGACTGCTGGGAGATTCCCATGAGGCATTTATTATTTCCTTTTCAGGCACCTTTCTCACTCAACATGTGTTAACAGACCTCTCTGCTGAACCATACTTGTTATTAATCTCTGTCTCTCTTCCCACAGCATGTCTTTATCCTGTCCTCCTTCGCTCTCCCCAACAGCAGATGGTCCCGCCCCTCCCTGAGCCTGGTTCTACCGGAGTGGGCCCTAACAGTGGGCTAAGATTTTCTTTGCCGCTGTCGCCAAAGTGCTTGCTCACAGGGTTTTTTCTCTCTGTATGTATTATTGTAGGGTCTAACTTACAATATGAAGCGCCTTGAGGCAACTGTTGTTGCAATTTGGCGCTATATAAATAAAATTGAATTGAATAGGGAAGAAAACATGGCATCCCTGTGCCAATAAAAGCATGCTGCTGCGTTTTGTGAAAGAGGGATAGAGGGAAGAGAACCTGGAATCCTGGTGCCAGAAGGGCTCATTACTGCTTTGTAGTAATAAACCCTTCTGGCAGACAAACTGGCAACTCTGTGGTAGGAAGCTTGCTGTATATTGCGAATGATGGATAGAGAAGAACCTGGAATCCCAGTGCCAAACTTGCTTCTGCACTTTGCGGAAGGAGGGATAGAAAACATCAAACCGATTTTAGCCTAAACAAATGAAATGAAAATATGAACCTGTTTTGAAAATTGAAGTTGAGTAGAAAGTACAGATGTTTGTTTATAAAAGTAGGGAGTAAAAGTAAAAAGTGATCAGAAAAAACTCCTTACATAAAATAGAGATACCTGAAAATTATACTTCCCACCTCTGCATGTGAAGTTAGTGATTCAGACTTGGATGACATTGAAAATTAATATTCTATACATATTAATTTCAGAAGATCATTAAAAGTGTTGTTTATTAAGTAATTGATAACATGTATTTTAATACTTTAACACTGAAAAATGTACACGTTTTCTCCTTTTTCACACACTGAAATTTACATGTTTGAACAACACTAAAACACATTTTATCAGCTCTTTGCATCAAAATAACACATCTTTGTGTGTTAAAAAAGAGCCGTTTGGATCCAACTCAGCTTAAGAATTATAGGCCTATCTCTAAGCTTCCATTATTATCGAAAATTCTGGAAAAAGTAGTTGCAGATCAACTTACCACTTTTTTAGAAAAACATGATATGTATGACAAATTTCAGTCAGGTTTCCGTAAAAGTCACTCAACAGAAACCGCATTACTTAAAGTCTCTAGTGACATTATGATGTCAGCTGACTCAGGAGCATCCTCAGTCATGGTTTTGTTGGACTTGACATCTGCCTTTGACACCATTAACCATACCATCCTGATTAACAGGCTCCGGGACATAGTCGGTGTGTCCGGTCTGGCTCTGGAGTGGTTTCGGTCGTACCTCTCCAACAGATCTTTTAGTGTTTTTGTCTAAGGATCTGACATGTGGGGTACCACAGGGCTCAGTTCTGGGTCCTGTTCTTTTTCTTTTGTACATGTTACCTCTAGGACTTATAATTATTCAGTTCCCTGAGGTGTCTTATCAGCCGATGGAAGTCCATAAACTGTCCTCTTTAATTAAATGTTTAGCTTCCATTGAACAGTGGCTTGTTGACAACTACTTACAGTTGAACTCTGAGAAGTCAGAAACATTAATTATTGCCCCCGACAACCAGATATCTCTAATCAAACAGCATCTTGGTTCTCTTGGCTCATCTGTTCACCTGAGCCTCAGGTACCTTGGTGTGATGTTTGATTCTGCCATGTCCCTAGAACAACACTCTTGCCAGTTGATTAGGAATTGCCTTTTTCAGCTAAGAAACATCTCCAAACTGCGAACTTTACTGTCTAAATCTGAGTTAGAAATGGTTATTCACGCTTTTATTTCTTCTCGCTTAGATTATTGTAACAGCCTTTTTCTGTGTTTGAGCAAGAGGAATATTGACCGTCTCCAGTTAGTCCAGAATGCTGCTGCTGAAAGGCTTTTAACTAAGACACGAAAAAGAGAGCACATTACACCAGTGTTACGTTCATTACACTGGCTTCCGGTACATTTTAGAATTCATTTTAAAATCTTGGTACTGACTTTTAAAGCTTTGAAGTGTGATGCCCCTGACTACATTTCTGATCTTTTAGAACCCTACGCTCCCTCTCGCAGCCTGAGATCATCTAATCAAAGGCTGTTGGTAGTCCCACGAACTCGTTTTAAGACTAGAGGTGATAGATCTTCTAGAGCGGTGGCCCCCAGGTTGTGGAATGTTCTCCCTCCATCATTACGTTGCCTTGACTGTATTTATTCTTTTAAAAAGCAGTTTAAGACTCATTTATTTAGATTGGCTTTTAATTAGATTTGTGCTGTATGTTTGATTATTAATGTATTTTATGTATTTCTGCTTTATATTACTGTGAAGCACTTTGTGGTTTTTATCCTGTGAAAAGTGCTATATAAATAAATTGATTTGATTTAATCTAATCCCACAAAAGAGATGAAAGTTAAAAGAGCAGACACATGAAAAACTGACACAACATGCATTGTCCCTGAGCAGATGCAGCACATGTTAAAATTTAACACACTATGTAGTGTTTTAACACATCCAAGAGTGTAGATGAATTAAAAGACTTGGAATCATCCAAAGCAAGCAGACAGTGCAGAGAGAAAGACTAAAGAACAAAGCAAACTATGAGGAACACGAAAACAGAAGCTGAGGCAGTGCCTGCGTTGTTCTAAATATTGGTGGGGGGTGTCACGTTTTGTTGTACGTGTACAATAGTTTCTTGTTATATCAATAAAGGCTACCTGACACCCATCCGCCACCACGTTACCATAGCTGTATCGGAAGCTGTTGATTATGAGTTTATGGATGATAACACCATAACGTCTTCCTCCGCCTGCACTTTTGTTTTTTCACCGGCTCTTCCCCGCCTAGGCTCTCCACGTCACATGCGGCGCATCGTTGCAGGCGAATGGAGCCGAACCGCTATCTTCACTGACCTGGATTGTGGAGGGTCTCGATTCTGCCCAGCTCAGCGGAGAAGATAATACTGCAGGTAAACCCGGTATTTTCTTTTCATCAAATAACCACCTCAAATATTACATCTTATCTGTTTTTTGTTTTTGTTTTTTTTGCGCATGGAAGGCTTCGGCTGTGGTAACAAATAAATTGTGTATGAATAATCACAGCATGAGCACACATGCACGTAAACACGTACAGTCCCGTCATTGTAATCGCCACGTTTTTAGGCAGAAGAAAACATTAGGACGCTGTATTGGTGCCTCTTTATAATATGTGCCGCCAGTGCCATTGCTGCTTTAAGATTCATCATTATTTATTTAAATAATCATTACATTTTTTTTTTAAACAACTGTTTTCATGATCGTCTTATATCTCACCGCCAACATTCGTGGTTACAAAAAGATGTAAAGGCAGATGAATCTTGTCTCTGATCTGCTCCGCCTCGCAGATGGAATCTTGACGTGAACGATGCCGCTGCAGGGCAGCGCTGTGCCAGGAGCGTCCGCCGAGCTGAAGGAGGAGCCGGCTTGAGAAATTCCAGTAATCGTAACACCCTTAACTACACCTGGATTACAGCAAACTCACCTCACTGTTTGCACATCGATCTTCTACATGGATATGGAGGGAGCAGGATAGCGGGAAGATGAGACCAGATCTTCGCAATTTAACGCACCAACGTAGCCAATGGTAAGTTTGTTTTTTTGTTTGTATTTTTTTCAGGTTCAGGTTACCACAAAGCACGTGCAACACGTACACTGTATACTGTATAGGTTAATCAGTGTGTAAACATACTCTGATTAAGCAAGATCATGTTTATGTCAGATGCAGAAAAAATCCTTTAAATGCATTAATAATAAACAAGCTATTTTATTTACTGAATATGAGTACACTGAAAAATGAAGCAAGTAAATTTACTAATGTAATATCATCTTGAACATGCGCATTTCCATTTTATATCACTAACAGAACTATCACACACTATACAGTACAATAAGAATGTAACTAAGCATGCACTGAATCTCCTTGTACTTTTTAAAAAGGCTAAACAATATGTTTTTAAGTTTTCAAAAAGGGACTCTGCCTCATACAGTAGTTTGGTACTCTGCCTACCATTCCCTAACGTGAAACAGAAACCGGATGCAAGTGGGTATGGACACTGAGCTGTTACAGGGCCTGTCATATTTTCTGGGTTGACCCATTGAGACTGATTTGGGTGATTTTCAGTGGAAAATATGTCAAGAGTCACACTCTGAATTTCCAACATGTTATCTTTCAGAATGTTATTTGACATTAAGTGACTGAACCTCAATCTGTGAACACATTTTAACATAAAATGTTCAGAAACTGACTGTCTGCAGGCTGCATTTAAAACATCATTTAAAACACATTTAGTTCAATGTCAGAGTTCTAAAGTTATTTCACCCTCGTCTTCACTCAAATAGTCACATCAACCCCCAGCTCCAACTGTGACACACCTTTTTCGACAAATGACTGATCATTGATCAGTGTGTAACATACAGTAAATGTTTGCACTGGCAGTGCTGTTGTCCACAATGTCAATGCGTGGACTATAAATTTAATTCAGAGCTGATTATAAATCTGTGATGTTATTGCTGTCTGCAGTCCTTTTACACTGGTGACTGTAAAAATGTTCACGTCAAGTACGCAAAATATAAAAGTAATTGAAATTGGGGGCTTTATGAATGAGGAAATGAATCCAAGTGTCAGTCAAAGGTTCAGGTGTAGCAGGAGGGAGGGATGGAGGGTGGGAGGTCAGAGAAAAACTCTAGGTTTTGGTATCACAGAGTCTGTTAGGTTCACCCAGTCTGTTACTCTGTAACTGACTGTGTGAACTTAAGTCTATTCACAGATTGTTGCAAAAAGAGGCTGGAAAAATAAGCTATACTAAAAAAGAAATATTGTGGAAAATTCTGCAACTAAATAGATGAATTGGAGCAGGTCAGTAACATGGTTAAGTTAAGAAACACATATTAGACAGGGAAGAGATTCTCAGAGGTAAAGATGACCTGTGTGTGGAGATGAGAGAGATGGATGTGAATATTAACAAAAAACAAGCCTTTATTTAGGGCTACACACAACTATAAACAAAAGGCAAGGGAAGACTGAGGTAAACTAAACTAAACTAACAAAACAAAAGCAGAAACACCTAAACACCAGATATATCAAGGAAAACACAAAGACTGGAAAACCTGAAACTTGGAAACACAAGAGAAGACAGGCAGATGGGCCAACAACACACGGAGGAGAAGAACTAAATACACACAGGGACAGGAAACAGGAGGGACACACAGCTGGGGCTAATCAGAAACAACGAGACAGAGAGGAAACAAAAGCTAATGCCCTCAAAGTTTGATTAATCCCCAACACTAACTTAGTCTAATACACTCAAATGACAAACTGTCATGAATGCTGGATTTAGCTTGTACATGTTACATATGTGAACAGCAGTATGCAAAATCCAAGTAATAAGAAAACATTAGTTATCTTATCCAGATGAATGTTTTGTATCTTTCCTAAAAAAACACTTGACTCTGACACCCTGAAAAATTTTGTTTTTACATGCACAAAGGCAAAAAAAAAAAGCTAAATTGCAATATCTTATGTAATGGCACAGTGTCTAGTTGGTCATCCGAGACAAGTGGAGTGTTATGCAGAGCTCTACTGCTGCTGTGTGTGCATGCCTGTGTGTGCATTTTTTCATATTATGGGATCTGCAAAGGATTTTATCAGTCATGCGCTGTCTAATAGATGGGTTGTTCAGTGGCGCGTAATGAGAGAGCATGCTGTCTGAGAGAGAGAGAGAGCGAGAGAGAGCGAGAGACAGAGGAAGAAAGATGAGAAGAGGAATCATGACAGTGTCTCAAAAATATAAAGGTTTGGAAGGCAAAGAGAGAGCGAGTTGACACTGTCGTGAAGATGGGGCCAAATTAGCTTTTGATTTCTGTTTCTAAAGGACTTTTCAGTTTGAATTATACAAATGCAGGAGTGTATTCCAGTGAAAGAACATAGATGGTTTAAATGTTTGGAGCCATGTTTTTCCTCCTAACAGAGACGTGTGCTAAGCCTGCCCAGGACATGCACATCGCTTACTGTCTGTGAGTCACTTTTTCAAAGCCTCCTCCACATTCCTTGCTCCTCCAGGACTAAGTGATCTTAGCTTGGTTTAAATAACACCAGTATATTTGTTGGTCTGAAGTAATCTAAATGCGAAATGCGTTTTTTAATCAATCAGATTAAACGATGATACAGATATCATTTTGACTGATTGCACTCATCACATTTCTTATTGTCCAGATTCACTGTCCAGATCCCAGAAAACTGCACATCAATTACAAGACAATCAAACAGAACTTCTTTGGACTAAAATATTGTTTAAACTTGCCAACAGCATGCTAACATGCTAATGGCTCAACTAAGACCTCCATGTACACATAGTGAGATTATGACATGATTAGCATTTTTTTGCAGGTCATATTTGCAGTTGGGTTAGAAAATCAGCACTGCTCAGTGTTAGTCATTGTTAATCGTTAACATTGACTAGGTTACTGTTAGAAATATAACACTGTCAAAAGTATTAATTTAACACTCAAAAGAGTGGACACATATAGACACTTTCTAGTGTCAATTTAACACTGGAGATTTTGCAGTGTTTGTGTCAGATTTTATGAGGACTTTAGATTTCTCGTCTACCATGCAGGAACTGTAATGTTGTTTGTCAGTTCTGTGAATGTCTTTCTGTAGATATTGTGAGAAAATCTCAGTGTTAACACACTCATCTCCAAACATCCTCCAGGTCATTGGTTGTTCTAGCGTTAGTTGTGACATTAAAGTTAGATTCACTCGCTGGGCCCACGTCCTCATTTTAGGTTTGACAGCGTTTTAGTAGATAAAGGTGAATGCCAATCTCTTCACATTGGAAGCAAGCATAATCAACACGGTCCACATGTTATTTCAAAATATTATAGATTCAACTCATCAATCCCTATGGGGTTTGCTAAATTATGTTTATCTAGAACTCCTCTCTGTCTCTAAATTTTGGAGAATTTCATGCTTGGTGTCACAGTTTAGGAGTTTGACCATAGGTGACATTTATGATGTTATCACCCCATCGGGGCTTACCTTTCCCACTTTTCGATGATATTCCTCCCTCGACCATTTGACATTACCCTCCTTTGGCGGCGAAAAACTGATGGTGTGGCCACGTGGGTGCTATGGGAAACAAAAGCTCAGGACAAAACAGTTATCAGTCACGTGCTTCATACAAATTTTGCATATATTTTGATTTCATGTTGATTCACTGAGTGTAATGGCACACTTTAATTTGAATTTAACAAAGTTCAACACAATGGCTTTTCTTTATTTTGCTTCTGTTCTTTTTGCAGTACCACATCCTAGCACATGCCCCTGTCGGTTGCATTCTACTTTTAATAATTGACTATTTTAACAGGAAAAGACCTCAGTCACGTGGACCAGTGTTTGTTATTACATAACTCTATTTTGAATGTGACAAATCTACCATTCCCCCTTGCTATTCATAAATATTGTTTTGGTTCTGGCTATTTTCCTCTATAAAATTTAATTGACTTTTTACAGTGGCCCGCTATGGTCAATAGTAACATATTCCAGTCATAAGTGATATCAAAGGTTTTCTCCACTGTAGCATTTGGCATTCCCAACAATAATGTGATTCCGTAATCAAAACACAGCCGATAAAACACAATTTTCCTAATGCAAACATCAGTAACTCAAAATTGGCAGCCAAAGGGTTAAGTCTGCAGCTCCACACTCTCATGTGAAGCTACAGTCTCCCCCTCTGGTCCCTCTTATCCTCCTGCTCCTGCAAAACAAAACAAAGCATCCTCCCTTTTCTTACCGGCTGGGTGAATTGTTTGTCAGCATTTACTAAACCTACGGTAGGTGCAGTCTCTCAGTATCAAGTCAGTCAAAACTTTAGTCCACATCGTCACTCCATCACAGTCCAGTCACACGCATTCATTCACACACATCCATACCAGATATTGCTGATAGTGGAGTCTCACGTGCAACCAACCTATTCCAGTCTCCATCAACAGCAAGATGATGTCATAATTTTTAAAAGGAAAACAATTCTTTATCATTTTGGACTGGATTGACTCGCTGCAATCCTTTTAGACTCAGGACTTACCATCTAATGTGGTCAGTGTCCCATATAAGTGAATTTCTCCAAAGCCCATTATAATCATGGAAAAGCACTTTGCACACCGGTGGGTCACACCTGTCAGATTTCTTATCTCAGTGCACTGTAACAAAAGCAAAAACAAAAGTAAACCATAAAATAATAATAAAATAACAAATACTAGGGCCAGTTCCAGACAAGTCCAAGCATAAAACCGTCTCTCTCTCTCTCATAGAGGAAGAAAACAACCCAAACCTCACTGATAAAATCAACCTACTGTTAAGAAAAATCAACAGATAACTCACAGGAGTTCCTCATGAAACAATATTGTTTGGGAATTAGAACCTCAGGTGCCGTAGCATGCAGAGTTGCATTCACTGCTCCTGGCTTTAATTAGTTATTAATTAGTTTCTGATACTTTCTTGGTCTGAACTCAGACTTAAGTGTCACTCCGTGACTCTCCAATTGCGAGCTCTGTTACAATCGTCCACAAATCTGCCCAGGTCTTTCCACCTGCTGTCACTAGACCTATCAAGGGGAAATGCACCTTCTTTTGTTCCTCCAGGAATTAAATCTCAATCATAGAAAATGCAGTGCCCCGAATTAAACACTACACAGTTAGTTTATCTTTTTCACTCTGTACCACTGCTCCTCATATCTCTCACCAGGCTGTGTGAGGCACAGTGAACAATTCAGTCCAGGCCTTAAGCAGCCATAAACATCCTGAGGCATGCAGTCACGTGCAAGAAACTCCACTCTCTCACTACACACAGACAGACACAGCAGAGAATTATAGACCTTGTTTGTTAAATGTACTCTCTGGATGTATATGTGCTCTCTGGATGGCATAAAATATATTATATTATATTAATATTATATTTATTCCCAACAGTTTACATTTTTGCAAAAACTCAAATCCTCGATTTACAATTCAATTCAATTCAATTCAATTTTATTTATATAGCGCCAAATCACAACATAAGTCGCCTCAAGGCGCTTCATAGATACAGAGAAAAACCCAACAATCATATGACCCCCTATGAGCAAGCACTTTGGCAACAGTGGGAAGGAAAAACTCCCTTTTAACAGGAAGAAACCTCCGGCAGAACCAGGCTCAGGGAGGGGCGGGGCCATCTGCTGTGATTGGTTGGGGTGAGAGAAGGAAGACAGGATAAAGACATGCTGTGGAAGAGAGACAGAGGTTAATAACAGATATGATTCAATGCAGAGAGGTCTGTTAATACATAGTGAGTGAGAAAGGTGACTGGAAAGGAAAAACTCAATGCATCATGGGAATCCCCCGGCAGCCTATGTCTATTGCAGCATAACTAAGGGCGGATTCAGGGTCACCTGGTCCAGCCCTAACTATATGCTTTAGCAAAAAGGAAAGTTTGAAGCCTAATCTTGAAAGTAGAGATAGTGTCTGTCTCCCGAATCCAAACTGGAAGCTGGTTCCACAGAAGAGGGGCCTGAAAACTGAAGGCTCTGCCTCCCATTCTACTTTTAAACAGAGGTGTGGACTCGAGTCACATGACTTGGACTCGAGTCAGACTCGAGTCATTAATTTTATGACTTTAGACTTGACTTGAAAAAATGTTCTAAGACTTGTGACTTGACTTGGACTTTTACACCAATGACTTGGGACTTGAATTGGACTTGAACTGGTTTACTTGAAAAGACTTGATATTTTACCCCAAATATAAAATTTAACATGCATATTATATAGAGATTGAAAATGTGACGTCATTCACGGGTAGAACCGCAAAGGATTCTGGGAACTCGTGGCAAGCAGTACTAGCGCACGCAGGCTTTCAATTAAAATCAGTTAAACAGCGATAAAAAGAAACACAAAAATGTCAAGAAGCCGTTGTATTATTAACTGCAATAGCCGGTCGCATGACAGCCATGGGAAGCCGACGGGTAAAGAGATCGGTTGTTATCGGATTACGTCGTTGAAGAGAAATTGTTCAAGCCATGTTTCCGAAGTAACAAAGACGCGACGGATGGCCTGGATTGCAGCCATTCAAAGACCAAATATAACGTCCCAGAACACTCCAGCTCACAGGTTAGTCTGCTCCAAGCATTTACACGAAGGTCAGTGTTTTTTAGTAGTTAATACGTCATTTTCATAACATAATTAGTGATATAGGTTACAAGCAAGTCTGGCGCTGAACAGAAATTGTCGCGCTATGCTCCTTTATTTATTGTGCATAAATAGTGAATTGTCCTGACACAATATTGTGTTTCGCTTCTGTTATTATGGTACATTGACAAAAACATATACTTTTATTCACAGGATAAAACAGGTTTTTTGTATCACTAATTGCCCAGTGCGATTACAGACTGCGGTAAAGTGAGCCGTCATTTGTGAGCCGCGGTCAAGCCAGCCGCCTCCTATCCGCGCGGTGATTACAGCATACAATATTGTTGTCACTGCTACATTTCTGTAATGCTACCAGAAATTATTTCCACTACTAATTAATTACCGTTGAGCTCAAAGGTCCTATTAATAAACGGTTAAGGAATGTGTATTTATGACGACAATTTGTGAGACTGGTAAACTTATGATACGTACGATGGTCTTTCGTTCTACACGGTGCATTTCAAGGTCCTGCACCCATCCGTTGGTAAACTGTACCTGGGCTTGTTGCAGTGACCTGAAGTTACTAAACTTCATGAGTGTATGCACTCACTCCAAGAACCGTATAATTATAAATATGCATATAAATATGCTAAGATGAGATAGCTGACTTCATCTAACTAGCAAATGTTGTCCAGGCTACGTTGGTGATACAGTTTTTTTTAATGTGTATGATATTTTTGTCATGCGATTTTAAAGCCGGTCCTACAACCGCATCCAAGAATAACATGCAGCTTATCTCAGAACTGTCGGTGAAAATTATTCTTGGAGCTAAGTTTAATTGAGCTGCATTTTAAAGAGGTGCAATTTCACAATTTGTGTATATTTTCTAAGTTCACTATTTTGTCATGTGTTGAGAAAAACACAGATTTTAAAATTACATGGTCTAATATTTACATTTAGCATAACTGCAACATTATTTTTTCGTTTTTTTTTTTTTAAAGACTCGAAAGGACTTGAAATTCAAAGTTTCAGACTTGTGACTTGACTCGGACTTTTACACCAGTGACTTGAGACTCGACTCTGACTTGCCTGACATTACTTGAGACTTGACTTGAGACTTGAGGATAAAGACTTGAGACTTACTTGAGACTTGCAAAACAATGACTTGGTCCCACCTCTGCTTTTAAATACTCTAGGAACAACAAGTAGGCCTGCAGAGCAAGAGCGAAGTGCTCTAATAGGGTGATATGGTACTACAAGGTCATTACGATAAGATGGGGCCTGATTATTTAAGACCTTGTATGTGAGGAGCAGGATTTTGAATTCTGGATTTAACAGGAAGCCAATGAAGGGAAGCCAAAACAGGAGAAATCTGCTCTCTCTTTCTAGTCCCTGTCAGGACTCTTGCTGCAGCATTTTGGATTAGCTGAAGGCTTTTCAGTGAGTTTTTTGGACATCCTGATAATAATGAATTACAGTAGTCCAGCCTGGAAGTAATAAATGCATGAACTAGTTTTTCAGCGTCACTCTGAGACAGGATATTTCTAATTTTAGAGATGTTGCGCAAATGGAAGAACGCAGTCTTACATATTTGTTTAATATGTGCATTGAAGGACATGTCCTGGTCAAAAATGACTCCAAGGTTCCTCACAGTGTTACTGGAGGCCAAGGTAATGCCATCCAGAGTAGGAATCTGGTTAGATACCATATTTCTAGGCTTTTCAGGGCCGAGTACAATAACCTCAGTTTTATCTGAATTAAGAAGCAGAAAGTTAGCGGCCATCCAGGTCTTTATGTCTTTAAGACATTCCTGCAGTTTAACTAATTGGTGTGTGTTATCTGGCTTCATGGACAGATAGAGCTGGGTGTCATCTGCAAAGCAGTGAAAATGTATGCTATGTCTTCTAATGATGCTGCCTAAGGGAAGCATGTATAATGTAAACAGAATTGGTCCTAGCACTGAACCCTGTGGAACTCCATAATTAACCTCAGTGTGTGAAGAGGACTCTCCATTTACATGCACAAACTGGAGTCTATTAGATAGATATGATACAAACCACTGCAGTGCAGTACCTGTAATACCTACAGCATGTTCTAATCGCTCTAATAGGATATTATGGTCGACAGTATTGAACGCTGCACTGAGGTCTAGCAGGACAAGCACAGAGATGAGTCCACTGTCAGAGGCCATAAGAAGATCATTTGTAACCTTCACTAAAGCTGTTTCTGTGCTGTGATGAGCTCTGAAACCTGACTGAAACTCTTCAAATAAACCATTCCTCTGCAGATGATCTGTTAGCTGTTTGACAACTACTCTTTCAAGGATTTTTGATATGAAAGGAAGGTTGGAGATTGGCCTATAATTAGCTAAGACTGCTGGGTCTAGAGATGCTTTTTGAGTAAAGGTTTAATTACAGCCAGCTTGAAGGCCTGTGGTACATAGCCGATCATTAGAGATAGGTTGATCATATTTAAGATTGAAGAATTAATTAATGGCAGGACTTCTTTGAGCAGTTTTGTAGGAATGGGGTCTAAAAGACACGTTGATGGCTTGGAGGAAGTAATTATTGAAGTTAACTCAGAAAGATCAATTGGAGAAAAAGAGTCTAACTTAACATGAATGGTACTAAGAGTAGCTGTAGATAATATTACATCTGTGGGATGATTATTGGTAATTTTTTCTCTAATGATTAAAATTTTATTTGTGAAGAAGTTCATGAAGTCATTACTAGTTAACGTTAAAGGGATTGTTGGCTCAAAAGAGCTCTGACTGTTTGTCAGCCTGGCTACAGTGCTGAAGAGAAACCTGGGGTTGTTCTTATTTTCTTCAATCAGTGATGAATAGTAAGATGTTCTGGCTTTGCGGAGGGCTTTCTTATAAAGCAGCAAACTATTTCTCCAGGCTAAATGATGATCCTCTAAATTTGTGACACGCCATTTCCTCTCCAGCTTACGAGTCATCTGCTTTAGGCTACATGTTTGAGAATTATACCACGGAGTCAGGTACTTCTGATTAGAGACCTTAGTTTTCACAGGAGCTACAGTATCCAGAGTCGTACGTAGTGAGGAGGTGAAATTATTAACAAGATAATCGACTTCTGTTGGGGTAGCGTTCAGATAGCTGCTCTGCTCTATGTTGGTACAGGGCATTGAAGATGATAACAGTGGGTGGATTATATTCTTAAACTTAGTTACAGCGCTTTCAGAAAGACATCTACTTTGATAAAGTCTACTCTCCACCGCTGTGTAATCAATTATTGTAAATGTAAATGTTATCAGGAAATGATCAGACAGGAGAGGGTTTTCAGGAAACACTGTTAAATGTTCAGTTTCTATGCCATATGTTAAAACAAGATCTAGAGTGTGATTAAAGTGGTGGGTGGGTTCTTTTACATTTTGAGAGAAACCAATTGAGTCTAATAACAGATTAAATGCCATGTTGAGGCTGTCATTTTTAGCGTCTACATGGATGTTAAAATCACCCACAATAATTATTTTATCTGAGCTGAGAACTAAATCAGATAAAAAGTCTGAGAAATCAGACAGAAACTCTGTGTAAGGCCCAGGTGGACGATAGATGATAACAAGTAAGACTGGTTTCTGAGTTTTACAGCTGGGGTGGACGAGGCTAAGCATCAGGCTTTCAAATGAATTAAAAGTCTGTCTTGGTCTTTCATTAATTAATAGGCTGGTGTGAAAAATTGCTGCCACACCTCCCCCTCGGCCTGTGCTTCAAGATTTCTGGTAGTTAGAATGACTCGGGGGTGTTGATTCATTTAAACTAACATAATCATCCTGCTGCAACCAGGTTTCTGTAAGGCAGAGTAAATCAATTTGTTGATCAATTATTAAGTCATGTACTAACAGAGACTTGGAGGAGAGAGACCTAATATTTAATAATCCACATTTCACTGTGTTACTCTTTGGTTCAGATGTGGATACTGTATTGTTCTTTCTTTGTAATTGTTTATGTTTAAGTTGTTTGTTGCTGGTTTTTAGTTTGTTATTTGTCTTTTTGGAAGCTGACACAGTCTCTATGGAGATGGGTTTTTGGGGGGGTAGCAGGAGGAGAGAAGCTGCAGAGAGGCGTGTAAGACTGCAACTCTGCTTCCTGGTCCCAACTCTGGATAGTCATATTTTGGGGGGTTTAATAAATTTGTCCATATTTCTAGAAATGAGAGCTGCTCCATCCAAAGTGGGATGGATGCCGTCTCTCCTAACAAGACCAGGTTTCCTCCAGAAGGTTTGCCAATTATCTATGAAGCCCACATCGTTTCTGGGACACCACTCAGACAGCCAGCAATTTAAGGAGAACATGCGGCTAAACATGTCACTCCTGGTCTGATTGGGGAGGGGACCAGAGAAAACTACAGAGTCCGACATTGTTTTGGCAAAGTTGCACACCGATTCAATATTGATTTTAGTGACCTCCGATTGGCGTAACCGGGTGTCATTACTGCCGACGTGAATTATGATCTTACTGAATTTACGTTTACCCTTAGCCAGCAGTTTTAAATTTCCTTCAATGTCGCCTGCTCTGGCCCCTGGAAGACAATTGACTATGGTTGCCGGTGTCTCTAGCTTCACATGTCTGAGAACAGAATCACCAATTACCAGAGTTTGACCCCCGGCGGGTGTGTCGCCGAGTGGGGAAAAACGGTTAGACACATGAACGGGTTGGTGGTGTACCTGGGGCTTCTGTTTAGGACTATGCTTCCTCCTCACCGTGACCCAGCCGCCCTCTTTCCCCAGCTGCTTGGGGTCTGCCGGGGAACAGCTAGCGAGGCCTACGCTATCTTCGGCTGCACCAGCTACAGGGGCCTGGCTAGCTACGGGTGAACGAAGGGTGCGAAGCCGAGTCTCCAATTCAGTAATCCTGGCCTCCAGCGCTGTAAATATGCTACATTTGTTACAGATATCATTACTGCTAAAGGAGGCCGAGGAGTAACTAAACATCTGACACAATGAGCAAGAAAGTGCAGGAGGGACAGGTGTAGCCATGGTGCTAACGAGTCGGCTACGAGATAAGCTAAGCTAGCGAAACAGTACAGAGACAGTGAGTGAATACTTTGGCTATAAATTAGGTAGTGAGTACACAGAAAGTGTGCTTCGGATGAAGCACGTGAAGATTATACTATGAAAGAAGAATGTATTTAAAAGTTGTTAATTAAATTGCTAAGCAAATAAGCTACTCAGAAACACCACTGTGTTTGAGCAGGAACAGGAAGTGATACTCTACCGCAGAGCGAGCGAACACCAAGTGACATTACTTTGCTTTGTGTAGGTTGAAGATGTGTAAAGTGTGAAGGTTGATCTATAGGCTCTGTAATCAGCAAACTGTGTCGTTGGCCACTTGCGGGTGGGTAAGGCTAGTAACATTTGTGCGTTAGCTAAGTCATGTTAGCCTCCTGCATTAATCTCTGTAACCGTGTTGTCCCATCAGTAAGGTGAAAGGAAACTATTAGCTGGTTTCAGTTAAAGTTATAGGAGATAGACCAGCCAGTACATGTTATGTTGTCTATTGTTACTGGTCATTTTCTCTGTGTGTTAAGGGCTGATTAATACGTGGCCATTACACGTAATGCCACAAAAGTAACGCAGGCCAGTTATTACAATGGACACTGAATTGTTTTGCTGTGTTTCAGCGCAATAAATCTTCATGTGCACCTGAATGAACCCTGTCGTCCTTCAGTGTGTAACATAATTTGGCGAGCCAGCCAGAAGCATATTTCCTGCTCCAGACAAGAACCTAGAACACATTAAATCAACATCTGGTAAAGATGGAACAACTACAGGATGAGATCAGCACAGCCTTGTGGACACTTGGGAAACCCGAACTCACCAAGGTATGCCAGCATCTTAAGTGCAGCGAACCAGCAGGGGTGGGTTTTAAAGGACAGTCCCGACGTGCTCTGATTCGGCTGGCAGAAAGTACTCTGGATGAGATTGAAAAAACAGAGGAATCTGAAGTGTTTCAGCAGTTCATCCGTGATCTCCAGTCATTCATACAGTCATTACAAGAACATCCTGTAGCTGAAGTGGAGATACAACGAGCAGAGCTCAGTGAGATAGAAAGACTGAAACAAGAGTACAGTCAGCTCCAACAAGCTCAAGCAGAAGCACGACGTGTTCTGGAAGAAAAAATTGAAGCGTTGGGGACCGAGTTTAGAGGTGCAGCTGGGATAAGTGAAAAACAAGTAAGTCAGCCTGCACCCTTTACTACACCAGAAGTGACTCTGAGAAAAGACTTTCGGATCTGGGGTCAGATCGGGGAAGCAGGACAAAAAGACAAGTTATCTTTCACTAGCTTGACCAACCAAATTGATTCCGGGCTTAAGAAAGGCTACTCAGAGACTGAAATCATTGAAGCTGTGATTAAGGCAGTAAGCCCTGGCCTTCACCTTCGAGACTTGCTGGAAGTGAAGCGTGACCTCACACTTCCCACACTAAGAACTATATTACGGGGACATTACAAAGTAGACTCGTCAGCTGACCTGCTTCATCAACTCATGAGCATATCTCAAGACCCCAAAGAATCTGCTCAGTGCTTTCTGTTCAGGGCAATAGAACTCAGAGAGAAATTGCTCTGGAAGTCTGGTGATGACGATGAAGGGGAGCAGTTCAGCCCAGACTTAATTCAGCGCAAGTTCCTGCGCTCATTAGAGACTGGCCTCCTCAGTGAAGCCGTGAAGTTTCAGTTAAAGCCTTATCTTAGCAACTACCAAGTAACAGATGAGGTTCTAATTGAGAAGATAAATGAAGCAGCCAGCCTTGAATTAGAGCGACAAAATAAACTGAGGAGAAATACTACAGTAAAAACACCAAGGATAAATGAGGTACACGCAGAGTCACAGCACAACCACACTCAGCCACCTTTGAACAGTGAACCAGACAGAAAGGATGAAACTCAGACAAAGGGGGGTGAAGGAGGTGCCACAAAGAAAAAGCAAGGACAGAATAAGGGCCTGGATTCAGAGACAGCTAAGCTGATTGAAGGCCTGAAAGCTGATGTGCTTGAAGTAAAGAAAATGTTTAATGAGACTTTGGAAGCAACAAAAGTAAGGTCAAGTATGGACAGTCGGTTCTCTCCTACAACAAGACGTGCTAGAGGTTGCCAAATGTGCAGAGAGGCTCAGCTTGGTGATCTGTGTAGACACTGCTACC
Source organism: Maylandia zebra (assembly GCF_041146795.1). Lineage (NCBI taxonomy): Eukaryota > Metazoa > Chordata > Actinopteri > Cichliformes > Cichlidae > Maylandia > Maylandia zebra. The sequence goes on along the minus strand of NC_135174.1, from coordinate 2,873,533 downwards.
GCTGTGGTCAGGAGGGTCACCTTTCCCGAGGGTGCAGGCAGGCTAGGATCACCCAGGGAAACGGGAGGGGGCTACTGAGCCGGGACCCACAGTAGCCCACTCATCACCCAGGTCCCAGGTAGATCCTGTCTATGTGCAAAACACCTCGCATCAACAAGCACCACAAAATGATTCCACACGCACTGAAACTGGCCCAAAAGAGCCAAACAGCAACAAATTGACAAGTGATACATCTAATGGTTATATACCCTCACAACGGCAAACCAAGCTCATCAGTCTCATTGGGAAAAGATGCACAGTTCAGTGCCACCTAGATAAGGTACCAGTAGAGGCCCTGTGGGACACTGGAGCTCAGGCAAGTCTGATTAACAATGAATGGCGAGAACAACACCTACCACACAGCACTGTCAGGCCACTTGCTGAGCTGTTGGGAACAGAACCTCTAGTGGCTTTAGCAGCTAATGGTAGTGAAATCCCATATGATGGGTGGGTAGAGACAGAATTCTATTTGGACTGTAACCCTGAAAATTGTCTTCTAGTCCCAATGCTTGTATCCAGTGACCCCAATGTTGCACAACTGCCCATTATTGGATTTAATGTAATAGAGGAAGTTGTGAGTAAATGGGGCAAGCGACAACCAAGCTCACGCAACGTTCAAAAAATCAGCCAAATCCTCTCAGTATCAGTACACACTGCTAAATCAGTACTAAAACTATTGCAGTCACCAGACCAAAACCAAAGTGTGGGCACAGTATTGGCAGGAAAGAGGGGACTATGTCTGGCTGCTGAACAGATTACCACGACATATGTCCGTGCACATATTGGAGCCCAGTTTTCAGGACACAGTCTGTTATTTGTCCCGAATGAACCATCACAGTTGCCTGAGGGTCTTGTCATTCAAGAGGGACTGGTCACAATAATGAAGGGCAGGTCAGTGTACATCCCAGTCGCGATAGCTAATACCAACAAGCGGGATGTCAACTTAATTCCTCACACTGTTCTGGGACATCTGGAAGAAATAAAAGCAGTGTACCCCATCACCCCTGAAAAGACACAAGACTCAGTAGAGCAGATTTCATCACAGCCTCCTATACAGGTGAATGAGGTGATGAACACACCCTCCTCCAGCCATAAGCCACCTCAGTGGGACCCTCCAGTTAAGTTGGACCATCTCAGGGAAAATGAACAACAAACGGTGAGACAGCTGTTAAGAGAGGAATGTCATGCTTTTGCTTATGATGATAAAGATGTTGGGTGCATCCCCAGTTTAAACATGCACATCACATTGCATGACACAACACCTGTTCGAAAGACCTACATATCTGTGCCAAAGCCTCTGCACCAAGAGGTGAAAGACTATCTTCAAGACCTGCTGAACCGTGGGTGGATTTCAGAGTCTAGGTCACCCTACTCGTCTCCAATCGTCTGTGTTCGGAAGAAGTCGGGTGAATTGAGATTGTGCTGTGATTACAGGGAACTCAACCGGAAGTCAGTACCAGACAGACACCCAATTCCCAGAATTCAGGATATGCTAGATTCCCTTCATGGCAGCTCCTGGTTCTCTGTTCTTGATCAGGGGAAAGCATACCATCAGGGGTTCCTGGACCCTGAAAGTCGCCCCCTGACAGCCTTCATCACACCTTGGGGCTTGTACCAGTGGAACCGCATACCCTTTGGCCTCAGCTCGGCCCCAGCAGAGTTTCAGCGGAGCATGGAGGACTGTTTAAGGGGACTGCGGGATGTAATCTGTCAGCCATATTTGGACGACAACCTAGTCCACTCTACTTCATTTGATACTCATCTTGAACACATCAGAGCCGTCCTTCAGAGATACCAAAAACATGGTGTCAAACTCAGCCCACAGAAATGTGACATCTTCAAGAGAAAGGTACGTTTCCTTGGTCGGATGGTGTCCGAAGAGGGATATACCATGGACCCAGCGGAAATAGTCCCTGTACAAGCTCTCAGAGACAAACCACCATCCACAGTGGGGGAACTGAGTCGGGTCCTAGGATTCCTGTCCTACTATAGATCCTATATCCCAAACTTTTCAAAAGTGGCAAAACCCCTGTACCAGTTGCTGACACTGCCTCCAGATAAAGCACCGCCACCAGTGCCCAGGACAAAGGGGAAAGTGGTTAAGACAAAACCGAACGGTCGACCACCGCCTAACACACCCATTAAATGGACTGAGAGCCATCAAAATGCCTTAAATGAGTTGACTGATTGTCTAACACAGCCACCTATTTTGGGTTACCCTGATTTCTCAGAGCCCTTTGTACTCCATTGTGATGCCTCACAACAGGGCCTGGGAGCTGTGTTATACCAAAAGCAAGCAGGCAAGATGAAGGTCATTGCATATGGCTCAAGGACATTAACACCCCCTGAGAAAAACTATCATATGCATTCGGGAAAGCTGGAATTCTTGGCTTTAAAATGGGCAGTCTGTGAACGCTTTCGGGACTACCTATATTACGCCCCACATTTTGTTGTCTACACAGACAATAACCCTTTGACATATGTCCTTACGACAGCAAAGCTGAACGCCACAGGCCACCACTGGGTGAGTGAACTGGCTGACTTCAACTTTACTATCAAATACCGGCCAGGGAAGAAAAATGCTGATGCAGATGGCCTATCCCGCTTACCACTAAACATTGAGCAGTATATGGCACAGTGCACATCAGAAGTCAAACAGGGTGTCGCTAGAGCTGCTGTTGAAAGTGCAGTATTGCAGAGGGAGAATCTGCTGCATGAAACTGTTGTTGTCAGCCTGAGTGCCGTCAGTTTAGTGCAAGACGCGGTCACACTGTCTGCTGGAAAGTCTCTGTCACCCGAGGAAATCCGAGTGAGTCAGGAGAAAGATCCCATCATTAGTCGCTTTTTACAACACAAAATCAACAACTACTTACCAAAAGGTCGTGCCCTAACAGCAGAACCCCCTGATGTCAGAATCTTGCTGAGGCAGTGGAGCAGAGTGCACATAAATGATGATGGGGTCCTCTATAGGAGAGTGAAAGGCAGAGATCAGCTTCTTCTCCCTAAAGAGCATCGTGACACTGTGTTCAGGGAACTGCACAAAGAGATGGGACATTTGGGGACAGAAAGAACTCTGTGTTTAATAAGGGACAGGTTCTACTGGCCTCGAATGCAAAGCGATGTGGAGCATTTTGTAATGCATGCCTGCGAATGCCTCAAGAGAAAGCGGCCAAGTAAGATTACCAGGGCCCCACTGACCACCATTACAACGACATTCCCATTTGAGCTTGTGTCCATAGACTTTTTGCACCTTGAGACTTGTAAACAGGGATATGAGTACATACTGGTAGTGATGGACCACTTCACACGTTTTGCACAAGCTTATGCAACAAAAAACAAATCTGCAAAAACAGTGGTGGATAAGGTCTTCAATCACTTTGCTCTGAACTTTGGTTTCCCAGCACGAATCCACCATGACATGGGCAGGGAATTTGAGAATCAGATGTTTTCCCAGTTGCAGAAAGTCTGTGGTTTACGTGGCTCTCACACTACCCCATACCATCCACAAGGAAATGGGCAAGTGGAGCGTTTCAACAGAACTTTGTTGTCCATGTTGAGAACACTAACTGACCTTGAAAAAGCAGACTGGAAGGAATCATTGACAAAAGTGGTGCACGCCTACAACTGCACTCGGAATGAGGCTACTGGGTTTTCCCCGTACTATTTGTTGTTTGGCCGTACTCCAAGACTTCCTATAGACATCTTGTTCAACTTGCCTTCACAGGAACAGCAATTAAGCTACGAGGAGTATGTGACAAAATGGCAATCCCGAATGAAGGAGGCCTATGAGATTGCATCTATGGCAGCCCAGAAAGAAGCTTCGAGAGGTAAACATTATTACAACCGTAAGACCTACGGAGCTCAACTTCATCCGGGGAACAGAGTCCTGCTCCGCAACCTCAAGGAGAGAGGAGGCCCAGGCAAGCTTCGGTCATACTGGGAGGATACAGTGTATGTGGTGGTGAGTCAAAAAAGCCCTGACATCCCAGTTTACGAGATCAAGCCAGAGAGGGGAGGAAAAAGCCGCACAGTACACAGGAACCTGTTGCTTCCATGTGACAGTCTACCTGTAGAAAAACCACACAGACAGGAGCAAAACGAAAAAAGAAAAAGCCTGAGACAAAAAGGGGTAGAAGCTCAACAACAGCTACTACAACAAGACACAGACGTGGAGAGTGAGGATGAGGGTGAGCTTGTGTGGAGGTTTCCACAGCAAAACAGTACCACCACCATTATCCCTCCAACCCTGGAATCTCTGGTGGGTGAACAACAACTGGGGGAGCCTCAAACAGCTGACTTCGACCCTTTCTTACAGGACCACAGAGAGATACACGAACCTGAGTTGCAGACAGCAGAGCAACATTACAACCACCAGGAGTCACAGGATGAACAACAAGATGAGCAAGGAGACAGTGACTCCAACAGTGAACTAGGGTTGTCACCTGTCCTCAGACACCCCAAGAGAGAGCGACGTCAGCCCAAAATGCTGACATATGATATATTAGGACAACCCACAGTCAGACAAGCTGATATGGACAGTGTTAAGATGGGAGCTATTTGCACCCAGAGACTGTGGAGGCCTTGGTGGCCTGAAGATATACCAGCAAGGTGTGAGAGACAGTAATAAGAAACTGATCCAAAATGAAGACATTAACATGAACATTGTGACAAGCAGAATAGAGCAAACGTAGCACCAACAGACAATGGACAGAATCTAACACTCATTCTTATGGTGTGTGCTAACTTGTCACATGCTGAACATATGATGATGATGACCATCTGTAAAAGATGCCTTGATATGTAAACAAAGTTAAGTGTGGTAACAGACTAGTGTATTGTTGGGCGAATATTGAGTCTGGTTACAGTCAGAAATTCAGAGTAACATGATGAACTTGTTTACTAACCTTGAGGGAGAAAAAATGGTTACTTGGCACAACAAGATTCATGATTAGCTTCTACCATGACTTTTAATTTGCTGAATGCAAATTGTTGTACTGCAATGTTTCATTGAACAGATGTCAGAAGCATGTGTAACCATAATTGTTACCCTAGGATAGGTATACTAATAGTACACAAGAAATGTACTGACAACGGCAAACATGTTCAAAGAGTTTAGGAAAAAATAGACGGAAGCCTTTTTTTCCCTCTTTCTTTCTTTTTTTATTAAGTAGGGGAGGGTGTGGCGCCCTGAGTATTTTGCGCATTAAGAACAAGTCTCAGATGTGTTCCTTATGTGTTCGTGCCCACCCCCCATCATCATTTTTTGCTATTTGTTGTGACAATAGTTTGCATCATAACACAGAGCGAAAAGCTCATTTGCTCCCACCTGATGTGATGTTAGGGCGATATTTAGTTTCGCCAGTAGGTGGCAGTGGCGGCTCAGCCAAACGGGTAACTGGCAAAATAATCCTTCACAAAAGTAACGCAGGCCAGTTATTACAATGGAAGCCGCCAGTAACACTGAATTGTTTTGCTGTGTTTCAGGTGAGAGCAATATACGAGAACTACATACATTTATGTAAAGTTGATGCTTATTTAACATGTTTGGAGTGTAATTCTTGTTTATATGGTGTTTAATGTGAGCGAATAAGGGAGTTGTTTCACGTTATCTGTGGGTAAGGCTAGTAACATTTGTGCGTTAGCTAAGTCATGTTAGCCTCCTGCATTAATCTCTGTAACCGTGTTGTCCCATCAGTAAGGTGAAAGGAAACTATTAGCTGGTTTCAGTTAAAGTTATAGGAGATAGACCAGCCAGTACATGTTATGTTGTCTATTGTTACTGGTCATTTTCTCTGTGTGTTAAGGGCTGATTAATACGTGGCCATTACACGTAATGCCACAAAAGTAACACAGGCCAGTTATTACAATGGAAGCCGCCAGTAACACTGAATTGTTTTGCTGTGTTTCAGCGCAATAAATCTTCATGTGCACCTGAATGAACCCTGTCGTCCTTCAGTGTGTAACACGTACAATGGGAACATTATATACGTAAACATTTTTAACCAATAATGGCAGAAATTATGGAATTTTTCATTATTTCTCATTATTTTTTATTTCTTTATTATTATGATTACTGGAATTGTAGAAAAAATGAAATCAGCAGTAGGAAACAGTTTTTTTATTTAATAAAAAACAGAGTTGAGGGAAAGTGTTGCTATCTGGGTAACTAATGTCAGAGGTCCATCTGTAACTGCATCTAAACTGTTTCTCCAGATTTTTTCACTTTCTTTCACTGACGTTTTGTCCCTTTCAGGTTACAGCTAAATAATTAATACTTATTTAAATCAAATAATGAATTTAAAATAAAATTAGGATTCAAGCTTCATTTAACGATAATGATAAATTCTAATTTATCATCTAATGATAAACTCAACTAATTCATGATAGCAGACACTGTAATAAAATATATATTTGATGACAAACCTGTGATCCAACTTTTTTTGGTGGATGTTGCTTGGAAAACATGGCTCTGTCCCGACTGTTTTCAGAGATGTGCTGCTGCCCTCAAATTCAAACAGTAAACATTTGATATGATTTCTATTTCTATGGTGAATAAAGTATGAGTTTATTAGTTTATCAAATCATTGCACTCTGTTTTTATTTACACTCAGTTTAAAGTCAGAATTTTCAATGACACAAAGTTGATTTCCTTTTTAAAGATGGCTACATCATCAAGTTATGCTGAAAAGACATAACCAAGACCAAGTTATTTCTTACTTGCAGCACCAGTGTTGCTTTTTATTGTTTTATTTATCATATTCTATCTCTATCACCTGTTCCTCTCATGTCTGTGGCTGCAGTATGACACACCCATTTTATGTGGAAAAGGAGTCAAATGATGTGCTAAATGACACATTTATGTGAGCATGCACAGAGTCTGAAGCGGAGAGCATGGGTTAACAAAGAAAGTTGCCAAGCATCATTGTAATACCTGTTCTCTGTGAATGGGCTTTTAGGGTTGACAGTATCGCCGAGGCAAAGAAAGCCTGGCTGTTTTGAGCTTGCTTCCTATTAAGTTCTTCATATTTACTCTGCTCTATTTGCAATGTTGCGTCAGTGAAGCACGCAGTCAGAGTGGCCTTGTCATCCTAACAGACCAGCACATAGTTATGTACCATGAACGTGACATGAATAAAAGTGCAGTTTGCTATTGATGAAAAAATAATGTCTTTGTGTTAATTCGTTTTCATTTTTCAAAAGATACTGTTGCCATGTTGTACATGTTTCATGATGTTCACTGAGTTATTTTAAGGTAGTGATGTCAGTGCAGTCAGGCAGCACTGCAGCTACAGCAAGGAGCTGTGCAATGACTTAGAGACTTATAGTTGTTTCACATCTTATTGAATCAAAAAATAATAAACAAACTAGAACTCACAGAATCGTTTTTAATTAGTTTTGGTCAGGCTGAAAGAATTAGCATTAAATTAAAGACTAATTAATGTTCACAGCTTGACTCTGGATTTACTTAGTATTGAAACCAGCTCTACAGAGGTCACACACCTCAAATTCTTTAAGCAGTTAAACATACAAAATTTTCATTATTGATGAATATTAATCGTGTCGAATCAATCAATCATTTTTAATCTTTTATAAAAAATTTTGATCTGCAGAAGGTCCTTTTTCACAGATATGAGTTAATTGAGCTGTTAGAAGAATGATGGGTAAGACAGTCTATTCCATGTAAATGATGTTATTTATTTGAAAGACTCAAATTAGTCTTATAATCTCAATATTTCTAACTCTGACTTTGTGGACAATAATTCTCTCAGTCAGTTTCCTTGCTTCTGTCAGGACAAGCAGGGCCAAAGTAAAGTGATCTCCCTCCTTTCATCTCAGACAATGCTGTCATGAAGCTCATCACCTGTCAATTAATATCCTTGTGGTCACAGTTAGCTAGTCCGCTATTGTCACTCTGTGCTTATTTCGGTCCCATACGAAGCTGCAGATACTCTATGTTTTGTGGGCGTATCAAGCTCCTGTTAACAATGACTGGAGCTGGGCAAGCAACTGCAAAAGATGAGTCTGAATGCTGTGTTTCGCATACATGTATAAAGTTTGGCACACGCCTATAACTTCCCAAGATGCACAGATCTTTGAATGATGCCATAAATCAGTGAGGAAGGCAGATGTTTTGAATTGAAAATGACATTTTGGTGCAGATTTGACCATTTACCAGATGTTATACTTTTGCAAACTCCTCCTACGGATTTTCTCAATTGTGATAATGTTCCGCCCCAGAACACATTTCGGTTGGAATATTTACACACAGTGTGACCTAGCAGGAAAACGGAATTACATATTTTACACTTTGAGGTATAGTTTCAAGGTGGCTGATCCGAGCAACCTTAAACTTCTGAATCCTGAAGGAGTTGTTCTTACTTTATCTTCAAAACGGTGTGAACCTGGCAACATAGTGAATTTAGATTTTTCACCATGAAGCAGGAAATTTCTACACAGTGGCTTGCAAAAGTATTCGGCCCCTTGAACTTTTCCACATTTTGTCACATTACAGCCACAAACATGAATCAATTTTATTGGAATTCCACGTGAAAGACCAACACAAAGTGGTGCACACGTGAGAAGTGGAACGAAAATCATTCATGATTCCAAACATGTTTTACAAATAAATAACTGAAAAGTGGGGTGTGTGTAATTATTCAGCCCCCTGAGTCAACACTTTGTAGAACCACCTTTTGCTGCAGTTACAGCTGCCAGTCTTTTAGGGTCTGTCTCTACCAGCTTTGCACATCTACAGACTGAAATCTTTGCCCATTCTTCTTTGAAACAGCTCCAGCTCAGTCAGATTAGATGGACAGCGTTTGTGAACAGCAGTTTTCAGATCTTGCCACAGATTCTCGATTGGATTTAGATCTGGACATTGACTGGGCCATTCTAACACATGGATATGTTTTGTTTTAAACCACTCCATTGTTGCTCTGGCTTTATGTTTAGGGTCATTATCCTGCTGGAAGGTGAACCTCCGCCCCAGTCTCAAGTCTTTTTTAGACTTTTGCAATCTTTCTTCCAAGATTGCCCTGTATTTGGCTCCATGGTTTTCTGTTAACAATGGCTTTCTTCTTGCCACTCTTCCATAAAGGCCAACTTTGTGCAGTGCACAACTAATAGTTGTCCTATGGACAGATTCCCCCACCTGAGCTGTAGATCTCTGCAGCTCGTCCAGAGTCACCATGGGCCTCTTGGCTGCATTTCTGATCAGCGCTCTCCTTGTTCGGCCTGTGAGTTTAGGTGGACGGCCTTGTCTTGGTAGGTTTACAGTTGTGCCATACTCCTTCCATTTCTGAATGATGGCTTGAACAGTGCTCCGTGGATGTTCAAGGCTTGGGAAATCTTTTTGTAGCCTAAGCCTGCTTTAAATTTCTCAATAACTTTATCCCTGACCTGTCTGGTGTGTTCTTTGGACTTCATGGTGTTGTTGCTCCCAGTATTCGCTTAGACAACCTCTGAGGTCGTCACAGAGCAGCTGTATTTGTACTGACGTTAGATTACACACAGGTGCACTCTATTTAGTCATTAGCACTCATCAGGCAACGTCTATGAGTGACTGACTGCACTCAGACCAATGGGGGCTGAATAATTACGCACACCCCACTTTGCAGTTATTTATTTGTAAAAAATGATTGGAGTCATGTATGATTTTGTTCCACTTCTCACGTGTGCACCACTTTGTGTTGGTCTTTCACGTGGAATTCCAATAAAACTGATTCATGTTTGTGGCTGTAATGTGACAAAATGTGGGAAAGTTCAAGGGGGCCGAATACTTTTGCAAGCCACTGTAAGTCAAAGACACCTTGTCCAATCTCTCCCAAACTTCACAGTCCTGATGAGAGTGCTTGACAAATTGATATGCCAATTGTCAGCATTAGTTAATACCAAGTAGTGGGAACCAGAAATGTCATTTTTTAAATGGTTGACAACATCCACCTCAAAATCAATCTGAAAGAACATCAGACCTTGATGAGTTTAGTGGGAATTAAAAAAAAAAAAAGAGGTCTCTGTTCTGCCTGAGCCCGAGCCTGGTTTGTTCCAGCCAAAGGTCTCTATGCCGTCTGGTCCTGCTTCGTCCGCACCAGGATTCCTCCGCCACCAGCCTTCAGCCAAGCTGCAAACGGTGGTCACGCAGCCAGCCCCCTGACTTCCACCATCTCCATTGCTGTCCACGTTTTGTTTTGAACTTACTCTGATAAGCTCATCAGGAACAGGAAACTTGTTGCAGATCTCAGAGTTAGTAAACCCAGAGTTTATTTTCAAAGTGATTGGCCCTGATTTCAATTACTTTGTTTAGTTGTAGTTGCTGTTTTTAGATGTGTCCTTGATCCATCACAGCTGATTCAGATGGATAAATGACCTCCTCAACATGTCCTGAAGTTCTCCAGAGACCTGGTAATGAACTAATCATGTGATTCAGGTGTGTTGACCCAGGGTGAGATCTAAAACCTGCAGGGACACCGGCCCTTGTGGACTGGGATTGGGGACTCCTGATCTAAGACATCGAGATGGGGTGGTGATCTGAACCAGATCAGAGAGATATGGAGGAGAGAGATGATGAATAGCCTTAAATGTGTACAAGAATATTTTGAAATTGATGCGATATTTGACTGGGAGCCAATGAAGCTGCTGCAGGTGATGTGGTGGACAGAAGGGGTCCTGGTGATAATGCGGGCAGCAGAGTTCTGGATGCGTTGGAGCTTGTGGATGGATTTTTGAGTAAGACCAAAAAGAAGTGAATTACAATAATCAATCCAGGAAGTAACAAGGCTATGGACAAGAATGGCAGCGGCATGTGGGGTGAGAAAAGGACGGAGACGATTAATGTTGTGCAATTGAAAATATGCAGACCGAGTAACATTATTAATGTGTGAATTGAAAGATAGAGTACTGTCAAGGATAGCACCCAAGCTTTTCACAGAGGAAGAAACGAAGATAGTAAGTTATTGATAGTAACAGAGAAACTGTTGGTTCTGGATAATGTTGATTTAGTACCTACCAAGAGAAGCTCGGATTTATTACTATTGAGTTTGAGAAAATTAGAAGAGAACCATGAATTTAGTTCGGCTAAACAGAGGGTGAGGGAGGAGGGGGGAAGAGCAGAATCAGATTTTAGCTTGCACAGGTTGCAGGTTAAGGCAACTTGTGACCTACATCTACCATTTATATTATCAGAATCAGAATACTTTATTAATCCCGAAGGAAATTAGGAAATTATCTACCGTTTATATAGCGCTTTTCTAGTCACATGGCCACATAGTGCATTAGAATACAATAATAATACATTTTATTTAAAAGCGCCTTGCAAAACACTCAAGGTCGCTGTACGGGTCAGCCCCCGACTATGAGCATGTCAGAGCTTCTCCTCCAGCTCCGCGAGAACCACCTGCTCCCGTTCAGCGACGTCCCGAACAGTGATCTCTGGGGACATTTCCTCAGAGCCACAAAACACTGCAGACACGGACTCAGAGACAGCTTCGGCCAGTGGTTCCAGCCCAGGCAACTGCTCTGACGATACTCCGGACTCTGGCTGTGCCGACGTGCGTCGGCGACGAGGGCGCCACTTTTTCCTAGCAGCGGCTGTTAATGCGACATTGATAGCTGTGACGGCTGGCTCCTCATCCTCCGACCACATCCTCACCAGAAATGAGGCTGGAGAAGCGAAGTCCGAACGGAATGGTGAGGGTGAGCAGCTTGTGCATGATGGAATTGATGGAGGCAGCTCAGTGAGCCAACCCTAATCGCCTCGGAGCCCCAAGACTGTGGAAACGGCGATGGGGAAGTTGCGTGACAGCGGGACGGTGGTGACACAGCGGCTGCTGCTGAGGACGGGGTTTGGAGGATGGTGCGGAGGTAATCAGAAATCAGGGGGGGTAACGCCTCCCATAACCAGGGAAACACAGTGACGCTCACCCGCAATGGGTGGAGTAACTCCTCCGTATCCTCCTCCCCGGAACGCTGCATCCACTTACAGCATAGCGCTTCCACTGTCTGAATAATCTCTCTTCTCTGTGTTGCTGGGTCCATACTGGTTGTGTCGTACTGTCACGATCTGAGGAGACAGACCGTGCGGTGGTGCGTGTGGTGAACCCAGGTGCGAACACAAGAGAGTAGACCGAAGTAACTTAAACTGAAAGCGAGCCTTTATTATGGCTGAAGACAGGTCTCAAACAAAGCAGAAATACCGTGACTAAACTGAACTAAACTAAACTGGGGAACGGATACTGATAAACTATGAAGACTCAGAAAGCTATGGCTAAGAATACGAAAGACTGGGCATGAAAACATGGAGGGTGGGAAACACAGATGACGCGACACAGACTGCATGAAACACAGAGACTAAATACACATGAGGGATGATCAGGATCACATCAGGGGAAGTGGCCACACATGGAGCACAGCTGACACACATGAACCTAACGACAGGACAGGAGAGGTGAAACTAAATACACTGACATTGAATACAGACTTTCAAAGTAAAACAGGAAACATGGAGATTAGACATGACATGAACTAAACATAACCACGCAGACATGACGCATGAACCAGGGAGACTTAGTACAGGGGGAGATGACATAAACAACTAAGAAACAAAGGGCTAAACAGCACCCTAGAAATTAACTAGACAAACTAAGCTAAAGCATAAATGAATACAAAAGATACATAAAACTCAACACTGGGTCACACGACCCAGGACCATGACACCACCGTTTGAGAAAGACTGTTGTAGAAGATCCTTTTTCTTCAAGGTCCTTTAATATGCTGATAGGGTGATACTGAATAAAACATTCAGCACCTTCCTATTCAAAGGATACTTTTTATGTAACGTCACTCTCACTTAGTATGTGCAAAACAGAAGCAATTTAACTTTTTTTGCCATCTTTGACAAAACATAGATTGTGCACTTCTTTTTCAGGATCTAAAGAGAGTGCTATCCTTCCCCCCATACCCCGGGGATTACCTACATCCAGTGGTGTATGCCTGCACCGCAGTTATGCTGCTCTGTCTGCTTGTCTCCATCATGACTTACATTGTCCACCACAGGTGAGACCTTATTACAAGATAATTTCACACTTTTCATTGCACAAAATATTCACATGCCTATATGTATGTTGTGACTTTATATCATAAAGGTGTCTGTATATCTCATAATGTTTCTTTATCCTCATCTTGTGTCTGTTAAAAACACCCACCTTCATCCAGAATGAATGTGCAGAAGCAGACAGGTTTCAAGTACAAAGTAGAACTGTCCACTTCAATTTAAACCTCCCAAAACTTTTGTGTTGCTCTGCAAAAACAGCATATTAATTAAGATCAAGGAGCTGAAGCTGAAGGACAATTCATCTGCTCTGATACAAGGCTGGATTTTTCCGTTAGAAATTGATAGGGACTTTTAGAGATATTGAGTTATTTTATGAATGAACTGCACAGCCCATCCTGTTACAAAGGAGAAATTTATTACAAACACGTTTGGTTTATAAAACTAGTATTTGGTGCATTTGGTTCTGTCCTCATGACAGAAATGACTTTATTTTATATAAACATGTGCCATTACCTAATTCTAAAAGCTTGTGTTACACAATTAACATTTTTCTACCATAGAAAGCAATTATATGTGTCAAAAAAATTTATTCATTACAATAATTACTGATTTTTCTTTTTTCTTTTCTTTTCTTTTTTTTTTTAGCACTAAAGCGCTAAATTACTTAAAATGTCATGTCCCAGGTCAGTTACCAATATCAAAAAATCAAAAAACTTTTTACGTTGTTTCTTACTATTGCATGTGTTTACTTATAATATTATGCACATGTTATTTTTTCCTCCCCAAATTTTGTCCCAGGTCAAAAAATAAATACATAAAAAAAACCCTCTAACTGACACCATTCAGTTCATCTTTAACACAATAAATCCCAACAGTACAGTCTCTTAATACCTAAAGAGGGTTTTGTGCTGGTACAGAATGTTGAAGGACCAGATTTACTAATAAAACTGAGAACTTGAGATATCAAATGGTCTTTGATGCAGTCTGCAAGCAGCCAAAGCAATGAAAAGGTGCTGTTTAGTACAATGTTTTGTGATTGATTTCTCCTAATGACAGTCAGCAAAGAAGAAAATACATTTTTCCCTATTGACCAGATGTTATGTGGTGCTCACTGACCGGTCTTCAGACCTGTGAGACTGAAGCCTTAGTTAACATATTCTTTTATATGTGGATTTAATACTTTAATACTTCTAAATTATAGTCCAAAGGTGACAGTGTGACTCCTGTGTTCATTCCCACAACCTTCTACCTAATTTAAGCTAAGACACTATCTTTCTGATGTTTAAATTTTCTCCTTGTTTACAGTGTGATCAGAATCAGCAGGAATGGCTGGCACACACTCCTCAACTTCCTCTTTCACACAGGACTGACATTTGGTATTTTTGCTGGTGGAATCAATCAAATCAACTTACCTTTTGTGTGTCAGATTGTAAGTGTTGTGTTCTTGGTTTCTTACTGTGGTGATGTTTCAAAGTTCTGTTAAGGGCACTTAACTCTTAAAAGAATGTTAGCTTTTATTATTTTTTTGAATCTGAAGATATTGGTTATTTTATATTAGACTGGCTTCCAAATTGTGTGACTGAGTATAACATGAAAAGCCCTCTAGTCGGTTAAAGTCAGGTTAAATGTAAACACTTCACTTTATTAGGTACACATTGCTAGCACTGGCTTGGATCCCCATTTTACCCTGGGAACTTCCTTAATTCTTCATGATTTCACAAAGTACTGTAATTATTCCTCAGAAATATTGGTCTCCATAGACATGTCAGCAATACACAGTTGCTGCAGACTTCTTGGCTACACAACCGTAATGTAAATCTCCTGTGTTCAGAGATGCTCTTCTGTATAACGTGGATGTAATGAAAATAATTGTACTGGTTTTTGCGTTACTGTACTTGGAGCTGATAGGAAGGCACACCTGTTCTATAAACCTCAGGGATGGTTTTATGGAAAAATAGACACATTGGCTGTAGCTTGCCAAGTGTTACGATCATCTCTCCAAAACTTTTATGGTTGAAAGATACAATAAAAGGGCGGCTTTATAGTTCCACCTCTGGTACTGAATATTTTTTACATTCAATATGAATGTAACTTTTTTTGAATAAGTAGCATAATTTAAAAGATTGTAGCTGATATAACAATGCCTCCCATTTAACGGCACACACACATAAACAAAGTTATTTTTAGATCATATGTTTTCATGAACCTTCAAAGGTTCTGCTTCTGCACCGTTTTGCTGTTTTATCACCAAAGTGAATCATGAATTAATTATAATCACAATATGACTGAAGCTCAGTGCACGCTTTTGGAGCTTTTAATTTATTCAGTCCTTAGACATTGGAACTGTTCAGTGTGCAGCATATTGAACACCTAATAGAGTGCATTTTTGTTCTATGATGATTCCCAACTACACTCTTAAACTTACTCCAGTTCACTCAATTTTTATGATGTCTATTTCAACCTGTGTTAGGTTGGCATTGTGCTCCACTATGCTTCTCTGTCTACCATGCTGTGGCTGACCTTCACTGCTAGAAACATCTGTAAAGATGTTTCCAAAGACCCACTTCAGGCACAGGAGAGGAATAGGGCTTCCCAGACTCGTACCAAACCAGCCATCCTCAGGTAAGCTGTAAACAGGTGCCTGCGGGTACAAGCAGGGCTGAGCAGTGTTCATCAGTCATCAGTATGTGAATGAATCATGACTGTCCTTGGGTCATTTTCTCACTTTTATATTTTTCTGACTTTTATCATAGCTAATTACTAATTTTTACAGTGTTGAGTCAATTGCTTCTTATCTGCTCTTGCATATTTGAGAATACTGTTGACAGCAAGAGCACTCAGAGAGTGCAACTCCCCCCAAAGGGCAAAGGCTTTACTAAAACTTCTATGTCTTATGATGTTTTTATTACAACATGCTGCCTGTTATGGCATCGCTGTGACATCACAGGGTGTCGTATTGAAAAAAGCTCTCTTTCACTTGATACATTATTCAAAAAATTTCTTGAAATTTTTCTTGAAATTTTGACCTGATTAAAATAAAAAAAATAAATAAAAATTAAATAAGCTCTAGTTGTTAGTGGTATCTAGCTTCACACAGTATTTGAGGATACCAGCAGCACAGAATATTTGAAAATGATATTTTCTACCCCTCAATTTTATCTGCACCTCAGACATTGAGGGTTTTGTCCAGCAGTTAGGTGCTCGTGTCACATATGTGACATGCTCGCCTGCACTATGGAGAGGGGATCGATATGTGTGCATCTGTGACTTTGTTAGTGGGTGGGTATGAATGAGTGAATGGCCTGTGTGTGTGTGTGTGTGTGTGTGTGTGTGTGTGTGTGTGTGTGCCAGGCCCAGACACACACACACACACACACACACACACACACACACACACACACACACACACACACACACAATTATAAACATATATAATTTCTCTCTCTCTCTTGCTCTGTCTTTATAGAATACATATACATATTCAATTCACTTCAGTTTTATTCATACAGCACTAAATCACAACAATAGTGGCCTCAAAGTGCAAATATTGTTGATCCTACAATAATACATGCAGAGAAAAACCCAACAATCATCAACAATCAATATGACCCCCTATGAGCAAGCACTTTGGCGACAGTGGGAAGGAAAAACTCCTTTTTAACAGGAAGAAACCTCCAGCAGAACCAGGCTCAGGGAGGGGCGGGGCCATCTGCTGCGACCGGTTGGGGTGAGAGAAGGAAGACAGGATGAAAGACATGCTGTGGAAGAGAACCAGAGGTTACAGTTTTTTACAGCCGCTAGGACACATGTCTCAATACTTAGGTCACTTTTGCAAAACTCTTCACACAATCCTCCTAACTGACCTTCAGCTTGGCAAAGCAGTTCATTTCACATTCAAAATGCACTACAACTACCAAAACACTTCATTCAGGTCTCAAATAAACTAATTCTTCCAGAACACTAGCAAAGGTTGACAGCCGACAAACACACTTTGTCACCCACAAAACAATGACCTAAAAAACACTAACAACATGTAGCATTACACAGTGTTTTCTTGTGTAAAACAAGGACACATCTCTGTTTAGAATTTCAATATATGTTACTGGAATGAATCAGACATCATGCAGAATTCGTTAATATTTGTTTATGTATTTTTATTTTTTTGCACTAAGTAATCCCAAAATACAAGAATTTGTATACACACCATCCACTGATACACATACAATAGTAATGCTAATCTACTCGGTCTTCTCCATTTGGCCACAGGTTCTCATCCACATCACATCTTATGTCATCTAGGGCAACACACCTAGGAAAGAATCTTCTGGCTGCCAGAATTGAAGGAGTTGAACAATTGAAGGAGTAACACCTGTGTAGATGTTCATCTACAATGAGAATCAGCTGTGGCTGGTTAAACTGCATTTTTAGATTTAAAATATGTTTCAATAAAATATTGCTGTTGCATTTTGCTGTCTTTTTAAGTTTTGCATTGTGTTATTGTTTTGGCCATAAGTTTAACAGTTTTGAAAACAGTATGTAAGCACATGCAAAATGTCCTGTACATACAAAGATTTTTGGCAGTTGTTGTGTCTGAGTGAGAAGATAATTCATGAAATTTGAGAGATGTAGTCATTGAATGCATTTTGTGCCAAAACAATGATAACTGGTTCTCAGTTTAGCCCACATAGACTTCTGTTGTGCTCACTGTGTGAGGAGTTTTGCAAAAGTGACCTAAGTATTGAGACATGTGTCCTAGCATCTGTAAAAAACTGTAATAACAAGTGCGATTTAATGCAGAGAGGTCTGTTAACACATAGTGAGTGAGAAATGTTCAGTTTCTATGCCATATGTTAAAACAAGCTCTAATTCTTCATGGTGAAATTTTTTTCAGATTTTATCTTGTAAGTGATGGAATCCCTATCATAATAGTTGGAGTTACAGCAGCATTTGGTATGGATAACTATGGCAGCAGAGATGATGCACTGTAGTAAGTATACTCAGATTATTATTTGTTGTTAAATATAGAACATTAAAAAAAAAACTTTCTTTTTTCATTTTTTTAGTTGCTGGATGGCATGGGAACCAAGTCTGGGTGGTTTCTATGCTCCCATGAGTCTTCTGGTCTTAGTCATGTGTGTGTACTTCTTGTGGACTTACGTCCAGCTGAAGCGCCACCCAGAAAGGAAGTATGAGCTGCGGGTTTTAAGTGAAGAGCAGCAACAGCTGTCATCAAATGAGTCGCACCATCACTGCCACACGGACACTGGGTCTGCTGGGGACTGCCAGCCCTTTGCTGCTGGCGTGTCAGTTCTGGCCAATGAGCACTCTTTTAAATCTCAACTCCGGGCCACAGTCTTCACCCTCTTCCTGTTCCTGGCTACCTGGACTTTGGGAGCATTGGCTGTTTCACTGGGACATTTCCTGGACATGATATTCAGTTGTCTCTATGGTGCTTTTTGTGTCACTCTGGGACTCTTCCTTCTCATCCAGCACTGTGCTAAGCGTGATGACGTGTGGCACCGTTGGTGGGCTTGTTGCCCATCCAGATCAAAGACAGAGGATGGGCCTGGAGAAGGACAGAGCCAGAGGCAGGAAGTCCATCAGCCACACTGCCATTTGAATTCCCCACTCTCAGTGAAGCAGCAGATGCTTTCTCCTTACCCTATTCAGAGTTCTCACCACAGAACAACACCACCTCCCCAAAGCCCAACATTAAATCACACAGGTCCATGCTGTGTGGCTGTAATGACTCCTGTTAGCCCTTCCCCCATCTCACCTCATGCTGACCAAATGCCTTCACCACGTCCACAGTCACTTCCTGATGAGCTCCCTCATCCAGCTCTTCCCCTGCAGAGTTGCATTGCTGATAGGACAAAGACACGCTCTTTCAACCGTCCACGCCAATGCTTCCAGGATTACCGGTCTCATATCACTTCCACCAGTATGGATGGGAGTGTGCACAGTACTCACCTGGACAGTCCTCATAATGTGCACCACATTGAAGCCTCACCACTGGTTTCTAATAGTCCACACCCAGATCTCCAGCTTCCATACATCAGCCCTCATTTAGATAGCCAACTTGTAGTGTCCTGTCACAGCTTGGAACGTCAGACCTCCTGCCACAGTGTGCAAGACTCGGTTGCTTCCTGTCACAGTCATGCCCACAACATGCATGACAGTATCTCTTCCTGCCACAGCCTTCTTATGCCTTCTCATGGGGTCGACACCAGCCAGTGGCACATGTACTGCTCAGTCGATGACTCTTCCAGCACAAACTGTTGTGAGAGAGCTGATCCCGTCACCTTGCAGTATGAACAAGACCCTGACAATTTGAGCTGGATGTCAAAGACGGCAGACAAAGAAAAGATCTGTCTAGAGCTGGAACAGAAAGGTTTCCCAAGGAACACCCTACCTCGGCAGCATGGCACTGTGAACCGACGGGGACCCATTGGTAGAAACAGGAGTCTGCAGGAAGATAGCCTGTTTGGTTCAGATGCCACAGGAAACATACGGACAGGCCCCTGGAAGAATGAAACCACCGTATAGTCTTGAAATCCTTGGAGCAGTCAAACCTTCCAGCAAATGACTTTTTGTTTGGGTCCCTTTGCCTTCCAGGCCCTAAGACCACAGGTTGAGTTTTTACATCCCAGTAACATTTCAGATCTCTTTATGTCAAAGTTAACATTTTATTGTTTCAAAAATCAGATCTGAATAAACACACACACACACACACACACACACACACACACACACACACACACACACACACACACACACACACACAAAATGATCAGTTAATGTTAAATATTTTTTCTGCTCCATGAAATTTAAATTGCAATCAATATTATATATTGATCCTAAGGAGCAGCCTGAAAACATATCAGTGTTACTGAAAGAAGTTCGCATTCCTCCTATAGTCCAAGGATATGCAGACAGGCAAGAAAAACTCAGAAAGGCCAGTGACAGTCATGCATCGACTAGACGTGATCAAAAAAGAACTGAAGGGTTATTTTTTGAATGAAACAGACCCAAACTTTGATACAAGACAGCGGTGATAGTAAGATTTATTGGATAAGTTCATTTACCACAGATATTAATTAAGAGAACTGATACAAGCAAAAATTTAAAAAGTGAAAATCCTTAGAATTCTTACCACTCAACAGATACTGTGAAATGTTTCAGAGCATAAAAACTTACTTTTCTTAAAAAACAAACTCTGGAAGGTGTACATCTCTCAGTAACTTTACTGTTTGAGAATTCAACAATCTTGTTATCTTGTTATCGTGTATGCCCTGCCCTTCCCAGGCGCCTCTAATCCTCCTATTGCTCTTGAACAGTTCAACTTTATTTATACAGTGCCAATTCACAACAACAGCTGGCTTAAGTCACTTTATATTGTTGTGTCTTACAATACAGATGTTTTTAATATTTTCCTTGTGATTGCTTTGGTTGCTACCAGATTGCTGTGGTCGCCTGTAGTTTGCATGCATCAGAGGTGAATTGTCTCCATTTCCAACGTGTGTTGCACTTTTCACAGTTTTACTACCACTTATATCAAGTACTTAGCAAGTGTTGTCAAACAGGTCTGGCTGTTTGGCGACTGTGGCAATCTGTTACTGAATAAAACATTTGCAAGGAGGCTTTTTTGTGCAGCACTGTATACCTCTTTGTGACCAATTTTAGCTTGTGAGAGCAAATTAGTTCCCGCATTTGCCAAGTGGTCGGGCAATACACGACTGCGAATAACCTCTACTGGGAAATTTTGTCTAACAACCAAGGGATGAAAGGCAGCTTCCAATCATTCACTAGTGGTGTGTGACAGGGGCCTAAAGATGTGCAGGTTTGCATGGACACAGATATTAGTGCATATTGTGTTAGAAGGAGCTTGTTTTTCAGAGTGCAAAGTGTTGTGAGAAAATATTTATTTGAATTAAGGTTGACTTGCAGAATTCTATTAATTTCATTCTAAAAAAGCACATAGTATTTCACTACTGATGTGGTGAAATAAACTCAATAATAATAATAATAATACTAATAATGATAATAATGAATAATGATAATGTGTCTGTGAGTGTTCATTCCTTTGGAATAGAGTATAACTTCCCTGAAATGAAATGTCTTTTCTCAGCAGTGCGCTTGCACAAAACCCTTTTTTCACTTTTCAATTAGGATATTTTGGATTCATATATCCAATACCAGACAGAAGTTGTTGTTTTTTTAAGTACAGCTGTTACTGAGACTTTGTTGAGACTGTCTAATGTTCTTCTAATTAGTGTTCTTCTAATACAGGTCAGCTCTTACGCACAGATTTCAGGTTTGCAGGATGGAATATGGTTTGCAGTTTTATAAATCCTGGGATTCACCCAAGTCTTAACCTATAGGACCACACGCAGTCCTCAGCAATTTCCATCAGAAAAGTTATTCCTTATATTATAAACATCCTTCAGCAGCTGTGGCTCACGAGGTAGGGTAGGTCATCTACCAATCAGAAGGTCAGTACCTTAATCGTCAGCTCCTCCTGTCTGCATGTTGAAGTAGGCAAAATAAGGAACTTCAAGATGTCCCCTATACATCTGTGCGAGTGTGTGCGTGAATGTTAGACAGATTCTGGGTTAGATTTTGGGTTACAATCCCTGGATCTCCATGCATTCTGCATGGGGTTTCTCCCACAGTCGAAAAAACATGCTGTTTCCCTTGGCTTGCCTAATACAGTCCCAGTGTGGGGAGTTCATAAGGAAAGCCAAAGCCCTCAGTGTTTGTGGGGGCAAATGTTATTATAAAACCAAACTAAAGAAACTCTTTAAGATTCTTACCATTCTAAATTCTTTACAGGCAAATCACTCTGGAATTTGGAGAGGCTATCATCCACATCTTCAAACAAAGTGCAATATACAGTTTTATGCAAAAAGGCAGTAGATGGTCAGTGATTGCACCTTTAAATACTTGGATCACTGGACAATTTTTTAAAGTTATATATTTGTTAATGTTATATTTCTTATTGCATTTACAAGATATTTACACGTGGAAACCCATGGAATCAGAGTGAGCATGTGTGTTTTCATGTGTGCAACAGTGCATGAGTAGGTACATAGAAATTTAGTGTGTTTTTGCTACATCTGTTTATAGGACCACCCTTGCAGAATGAGTTTAGTGAATATCTTGGTGAAGATTCATTTATAAAGTCTATGGGTTTTTTATTGAGACATTTTATTTATACTGCCAAACAGAGTCAAACAGACTCTGGCCTGACAAGTATTGCACTAATGTGTGACCCTCACATTGTGAGATAATGATTCCAAAAAGTACAATGTGCTACAAAGCACAAACTTTGTGCCAGAATTATGTGCCAATTTTCACTGTGATGATAAACTACACACAACACCTTCTCAAAGAGTGATTACATAGTTTGTAGCACCATATCAACTCAGGTTTTAAAAGATCATCAGCAATCCTTTAAAGCAGAACACAGACTTCTTTCTATATGATTCCCCAGTGAGGTGTTTCATAAAGTAGTGTTGGCAGTTGAGCAAAGCCTTCTTCAGTAATTCAGGTTCCGTTTGAGTTTCACAGAACAGATAAAATAACCCTCCAGAACAGTCCAGTTCTGGCAAAATAAGTTTTAACCCCTAATTCACCACTGGTGCTGTGTAAATACCTTATTAAGAGGTATGATTCTACAATATGACCGAGAACATTCCAAAAATCAGGAAGTCCACTTGGTGACACTTGGTGAAACTAGATTCAGAGTGGGGCACTAGTCATCTGCATGACCGATTTGGAGTGAGGGGGAAAGGAAAAGAATGAACAATTTGGACACTGCAATGGGAAAAGAAAAGAGAGAGAGAGAGCATACAGACCATGAATTAAATAAATGAAAAAACACAAACTATGGGTGGCAGTACCTGAGACAACCAGGTGGGGTTACATGAGTGTTCTCCAGAAGTACAGCTGATTTCTTTCTGAGTAAGAGTTGAAAAGATAGTTTTAACCCAATGTCCATATTAAATATGAGCTAGAGTCCAGATGATTTACAGCCTTGGTTAGAATTTGTAATGACTGTCATTTTTGTCTATCAAGGGACAGAAATGACAATATATGTAATAGCCTGTGTTTCCTTGACTCATTACCGAGTGGTGAGAGGTGTGTCTTTTAGAATTTAGACTGCATATAAAAGGTGGACTTGAAGCCTCAAGGTTAGTTTTGGTGCAGCAGCCATCTTTGTTTTTTGGAGCGAAAATAACTATTTGTAAGAGAGGGCAGAGTGCCAAGTTGACAGTGACAACATTTTGTGTCCTTTGTGTATACTTGGTTTCATTTTTTAGTTTGCACTTGCACTTTTACTGTTTCAGTGTGTTTTAGTTTATTTTAGTGTTCCATTATATTTTTTTGTCGTCTTCTTTCTCTCTGTTAGTTACTTGCTTTTCTATTTTGATAGCATTTTCTCTCTGTTGCTTTGTAGTTTTACGTGCTTTGTCTCGTTGTTCCTTTTCCTACTGCATTCCCCACCTGTTTCTTCTCCCCTCATTATCTTCATATTGTGTCACTCTCCCCTTGTCCTCTGTTGCATTGTGTATATAGCTGTGTCTTCCTAGTGTTCCTGGATGTTTGGATATCCTGGCTTAGTGCCTTACAGATCCCAAGATTTCTGGACTTTTTCATTCCTGGGCTTAGAAGCTTAATGTTTTTCCTGTCTTCTGCATTTGTGTTTGTAAATTTTCAAGACACACAATGGGTCATGATAAAAAAAAGCCATAAGGCCTGCTTTTTTAAAACCAAATTTTTATCTATGAAACACCTCTCTGGCTTGTGTTATTTAGGATGTGGCACATTGTGTAGAAATTAGAGCGCATAGATCTTTTCAGTTTTATCCAGTGAAGATCATTTCACTCATATTCTGGTTTTGGGGTGAAACTGGTGTTGATTTGAAGAATTTGAGTCATACCACTCATAATGTCACATGTTGAAGGTTAAACACATTTTCACTTTTATGGCACCATATCCCACTCTGATCGAGTGACACTAACTTTTAGCCTGATGTCGATCACTGTGCATGTGTTGTGTTGTCCTGTCCCAGTGTTTCAACAGCTTTAAGTGTCTTCCCGGGTGGGGTAGGAGGATAGTCAATGTTAAAATGCCACTGACACCAGCTGTCAAATGTGAGATCCTTTTAATGTCACATGAAATAAAAAATAAACAAATGGATAAAAGGGGATGCCAATCTGAGCACTGAGTGTTGCCTGAAATAAAGATTTACTGTGACATGCCTTACGAGTAATTGTTCTTATTTTGTGCAGGGTTCTCCCACTGAGGATCCTGTGCTCATCTTCTCATTATTTTGTATTAACTTTTAAAGGTTAAAAAAAAAGACATGACACATGAGGGATGCTTCAGACAAAGCTGACTTGATAAAACAACTGATGCTAGATCCATGTTGCACAACCAAGCTATCCAGCTCATTGCCCCATATTGGCTTTTACTGCAGAAAACAAATGCAATACAATGTGCTTTGTGTAGTTAAATTATTATGGCACAAAAACACTACCGTCTCAAACTATACATAATTTACAATGGTGAGTCAGATTATCTAATGAAGTAGTCTGACAAGTCAGCTTGTTTGCATCTCCACTAAGTTATGAGTTTGCTAAAATATGGTTGCATGTTGTAACCATGAATTTTATCACTGTATCTTGATTTTGGTCACTACATCTCAAACACATTTCTGGATGTAGAAAAGCATAACACAGGTGTGGACCCATCAATGTGTGTCTGAATACAGCAATGTTTTACAATAATGTCTGAATATAATAATGATTTTCTTTTTAAAAGCACTTATTTAGGTCTGTGAATAAGCTGTAAGTTTTTTATTTAGCACAAGAGTTAGGAGAAAAGGAGATAGCAATAGTGTTCTTCAATATTTAGGGGGCACTGCTTGTCAAATCAAATGCACAGCAATAATTATTTATTAATTATTATAAAATATTTATATTGTGAAGAAATATCTTATTTATGATGTTGCGTTGTAAATGACAATCAGTTGAGATTTTTTAAAAAGCCCTCACCTAACTCCTGTGTTTGTCTCAGCATCTCTGATACATAATGTATCATCATCGTCTTCATCCATCACATCCCCCACACAGAGCGCTCCTCTACAGCTGTAGCTGGACTGGACTGACCCACTCCAGCAGCAGAGAAGTCAAAAAAAATTATGCGCATGTCTCTGATGTGAACATGACCTATTTTGATGTCCTACTGAGATCTGCAGACATGGCTTTCTTCCTGCTACCCTGTTCTACTACCTACACCTGCCTGGACAGCCTGGTATGTGTACAGCAGCTCTTTCTGGGTGTGATGCGGCTTATAAGCATACATTTTTAGCTAATTCTAACAAATCTGCTGGACAAATGTCCAGTCTTTCTGTTGCCAGCTTGGAAAATAAAGCAGTCCTAGTATCATCAGAGCTGGGGTTAATTGTCTCTAGGGTGAAAGCCACAGCTTTAACAGACTCTGGGATAGCTGATACGGGGTTAACAGGCTCAGAGAGAGTTAATCCAGGCTCAGAAGAAGCAGAAGAAACACAGCCCTTTGTTTTGTCAGAAGTCTTAAAAATACCAACCTGGGAGAGGCCAGTTACGACAAAGCTAGATAAGCTACGCGTATTAGCTCTCATCGACACACCCTGAACAACCCCAGAAGAAAAAGTCTCAAAGTTCAAACCAGTAATATTGTCCTTTTTACTCACCACAGTCGGCCGCTCTGATATCCCGAGGTCCGACTGTGGTGAGGGGCGTTGACGGCGTGAGCGCCATTTCCCTTTCGAAGGCTGGGCAGAACAGCCTCCGTCGGGCCAGGCAGCGAAGCATTAGTTGCTGGGTGGGTGGTACCAGCTGGGGGGTGAATGCGAAGCTCGTTCAGAATGACATTCTGTGCGGGTGAAGAGAGCTGAAAAGCCAGGGGAGACCGGAAACCAATCGCTGTAGCCAGTTAGCCACAGCTTGGCGAAATTCTTTCTCCTCATGCTCCAGCCACAAATTAATCAATTTGTCCACAGAGTACACAATATCCTCACGGATCTCCTTGGGCGGGTCGAATGCTGCTTGGTCCATGGATAGCTGGTTCATACTGTCAAGGCCAGCGGGGCAAGCCGTTTGTAAATGATTAAAGGACCCAAAATGCAAGCACTGTTTCTGATGAGAGTGAGCTTTATTGACTGGGGCTCGGTCACTCAGGCACGGCTGGCTGCCGGCGGAGCTCACGGGCGCGTCACTGCAACTCCCCCTGGCTTCTGCTCCGCGGCTGCTGAGTGAGCCCTCATCTGGGACTCTCCTCAGCTCTTACTGGGACAGTGGCGCGTCCATGCTCACAGGTATACACACGGGTGATCACACCCACAAACTACACCCTTTTTGGCTCCTACCTCAAAGCACACTGTGTTCTGTTGATCTTATGTGCTGCACAATAATGTTTAATATTTAGTATTTACTGTCATATTCCCATATATCATTGTGATGCTGTTTATTCTATTACTCTTGTTCTCTTCTGCTTGTTTTCTTTTTTCTTTCTCAGCAGGTGATCCAGGTGATTGATATATGCATTTTTTTTTTGCTGCCCATTCTGTTGGTTTTTGTTTTTTGCCCTTCTCCCCCGTCCCTCTTCTCAGCTGTTTCTCTTTCCCTCTTTCTTTCTCCCCTTCTTTCCCCCAGTCAAGTCTGTCCCGTATTCAGTAAGTGAAAATAAAATAAACAATAAAAGGTGAATCAAATGGACCATTACGGCAAGGCTGGGATGGTCAATTTGGTAAAGTAAATCCGTTGGGCATCTTTCTTTGCCTTTAGACAACAATTCTGATGGCAAAAGAGCCAAACGGGACAGGCAAAAAAAAAAAAGAAAAGAAAAAGACAAACAACAAAAAAAGGGTGAGGGTGGCGAGAACAGAACTGACAAACCTAAACTGGGAAAACTAACAAAACTAACCCGAAACCGGAACAGAGATGACATAGACCAGAGAACAAAACACCATATAACACAGACAAACCAGCAACTAACAGAGGCAGACACAAGGCTTAAATACACAGAAGGATAACGAGGGAATGAGACACAGAAGGAGGGCACAGCTGGGAGTAATTAGACATGACGGGACAGGGGAAACGAAAACTGAACACACTGACATCAGACACGGACCTTCAAAGTAAAACAGGAAAACACACACAAGCAAAGACACAGACTCAGAGACGCGGGCTTAACACAGAGACCTGACTACACTAGAAGGGATATACAGGCAGGGATGACACAAAACAGAGGGAGCAAAGAATAAACACTGGCAAACCAAAACACAAACAGTCATAATTCATAATAAAATCAAAAGTAAAATTACAAAACCAAAAACACATGGTCACCGACCCAGGACCGTGACAAAACCTATTATCCTGATTGGATCACATCCTGTTACTCCTGTTTGCCCAGTGATCCATTGACCACCTGGAGGGCCTGTAGAAGTCTGTACTGAGTTGTGGGTGTGGGTGCTGCAGGGACCCGTCAAAAGTCTACCACATCCAGCTGATGGAGAGGCATGCTTACACTCGTCTTTCATTACACAGACACCAGAGCTCTACAAAAAAGCTAAACAGCTCCTGTACAAAATGAGACAACTACGAGCTACTGGAGGATTTGAGATACAGCAGTGGGCCAGTAATGTGCCGGAGGTGGTGTCCCACCTGCCTAGTACCACCGGGTCTGACAGTTGTGAGCTCTGGCTGACTTTTAACCAAGCTGATCCACAAGAGTTGATGTTTGGGTTACGTTGGCATTGCCCTACTAATACCTTGGGGTAGAAGCATTGCCCAGTCTTCTGCATGGCACCAACTCTCCGCAATGTGTACAAGGTGCTTGCTAGCCAATATGACTCTCTAGGGTTTATCATTTCCTATACCACGAGAGGGAAGATTCTTGTACAGTCTATGTGGCAAAAGGAGATAGGGTTGGGATGAACCTGTCACCGGTGTCCTTCTTCTCACCTCGTTAGAATGGGAGAAGGGACTACCTTACCTGCAGAACATTACCTTACCAAGATGCTATATCCCCCCTGCTACAGACTCTCAAAGTTTCACCTTTGAGCTGCATCTGTTCTGTGACGCCTCAGAGAAAGCATATGTATCTGTAGCTTATCTGAGGACCACAGATTGCCACAGAAATGTCAGCACTTCATTTCTGATGGTGAGATCCCGAGTCGCTCCTTGGAACAGATTGCCCATGCCCCATCTGGAGCTCAGTGGTGCTCTCACTGGAGCGCAGCTTGCTAAGACTCCCCAAACCAAGCTTACTCTACCACTGCAGAACACCATCTTGTGGACGGACTCTACTATGGTGCTGACTTGGTTACAGTTTCAGTCTTGCCATTACAAGGTCTTTGCTGGGACTCAAATTGCTGAAATCCAGGAGCTCACCAGTTTTCACCAATGAAGGTATGTCACGTCAGTGGAAAACCTGGCTTATGACATCTCAAGGGAGAAGGAAACCAAAGTACAGAGGTAAGCTCTCAAAAGATGGCGCCGGTGTGTATGGCTGGCCGTCTTCCTCCTCCCTGCTTTAGACTCCTTTTTCTCGACTTTTGCATAGTACTACTCATTCTTTTAACATTATGTTCATCTGGGGTTTTTTTCTGCTCTTGCTCTTGACGAAGGCGGACGCACTTTTCTCCTCTCCTCCTCTCCCTTAGCTTCCCTGTTTAGCCTCTTATGTCCTTGTCTAGTCTCGTGTTTTTTTGTATTACTTTTCCCTGGAACACTCTCTCACAGTCTGTTCTCTAAAACCTAAAAGAGGAATTATGGATTTGATCAACTGGTCCCTAAATGCAATTGACACCCCTTTCTCAAGCTTGGGTGAGCCTGAGTGCTGAAGATATCTACCTATTCGGAACCATGATAACAGGGTCCTTGCTGATCGGAGCTGGCTTGGCCCTGACTTATCGAAGAATTAAGAAAGCGGAACCGGCTGTTCAAACCCCCACAAGGCTGCCTGCTGGGATTGAAACGATGGGAAGAGGCGTGAGTTTCTCAAAATGGGCTCATTGAGTGCAGCACGGATAAGATCTTGGAGAGGCTCCGGCTGCCATGAATACTCAGAATAAGATCTCTGAGTGCAGACTGGATTACATCTTGGAGGGGCTTGCTCGGAATAACATCTCTGAGCGCAAATTGGATGACATCTTGGGGAGGCACACTGTCGTGAGTTCTCAGAATTGGCTCTTTGAGCACAAGAATGACAACATCACAGAGCGTAAGTTTGATAACATCATGGCGAAGCTCGCGGTGTTGGACTGTTAGAACTGTTTTGAAATTCATATGAGTTGTTCACACTAAAGTAAAAAGCACCATCACTTCATGCGGATACCCTTTCGGCGCCAGTTGCAAGGCTGGAGCCGAACAAAAAAACACCCTGATAACGACTGTGTTTAGTCTGTTCCTTCCCATTTCATGCAAGGCCACCTGGGTTGGCTAAAAGACTGTTTACTTAGCCTAGCAGGGCGAAGGACACTGTCTCAGCTGAATTCTGGACACGCACACACATACATATACACTAATATGCACACACTCATCCCCCCTCCCTTTCCAAACGCCTTCGATGCTTGTTCCCTCCTGGGAACACGGCGGGTCTGAGCCCGCGCTGGAATGGTAGCACTGGGCAGGATGGCTGCTGTGTTTGCTTCGGATTACTCCTCACCCCCCACCCGACCCTGTGGCTTGTGTCATGTAATTAATATCCTTAGTATCCTTATTTTCTTATTATATTGTTTTATGTACTTTAATAATGAAGGCTTGTAGAGCAAGGCCACTTTTGACTCACAAACTAAGTGCTCAGCCAGACTGAAAAACAGGAAGTTTTAGTGCACAGCCATATTAATAGATAAGACACAGAAAAAAGGAACTTTGCCATATAAGCAATGTTTGAAACTGTGTGACGTGTAAAGTACCAAAATAAACCTATATGAGGCACAGTTTATGATTCTAATGTCAGAGATCCTGCAACTGGCGTTTGGGCTGTGCAGGGGTCTCTCTTCCGGAAGATGATTGAATAAAAAGAAATATAAAATGTTTTGACCACTATGACTCGGGTTTTCTCTGTTCTATCATGGGGACAAAAGAATCGGGGTTTAATACTTGTCACGTGTTCCATAATGTTGTGTTGTGTGCCTTGATTGATTGATTGATTGATTGATTGATTGATTGCAACGCACTAATTACCTATGACCGGCAAATGCTTTTGGACCTTCGTTTTTCTCAATCTCATGACTCGGACCCACGATGGACCTTGGGAGGCGCCAGATTGATGCGCTCGGTCTCCTCCACCAGCATATCCTGCCTGCCTTTACCCACCCTACACAAGAAACGCTAAAAGAAGCGGGGTAAACGGAGCGGCATTTGTGTCCGCCTTAAGGCTTATTTTCGAGCTCAGGCTATGGCTGATCCATATGCTACCACGGACCTTCTACCTACCTCTTCCTGCTCCCGGCACCGGCTTTCTGTTCGATCACTCAGCCGTTGGTGGATTTCGTCGGGCAGCAAGACTACCCCGCCCTCCCATTGGCATGCCTACCCGTTCGGACCTGGATATCGTCTTCCAGAGGTGGTGTGTGCCGCAACAATCTAAGTCATCTGCGCCGCGCTATGAGCAGAGACGCAACTATGACGCGGATGGCTCTGCTGAATATAAAGTCACTCGTGAACAAGACTTTTATTTTAAATGACTTCTTCCTCTCTTCGGGGCTTGATATCTTGTTCCTGACAGAGACATGGATTCCCCCTGATGATTCCTTCTCCTTCTTGGAGCTTCTTCCCCCTGACTGTTCCTTCTTTAGCTCACCAAGGCTTACGGGTAGAGGTGGTGGCTTAGCCTCAGTTTTTAAAAATATACATAAAGCTCGGCAGCTACCTTCTCCTACCTATGGTAGCTTTGAAGTTCAATTGGTGGAACTGGTCAATTCTTCTAAAACCTTGTGTGCCCTGGTTTATCGACCGCTGAAGTATAATACATTTTTTATTCATGATTTTACTGATCTGTTAGGATCTATTTTTGTTGACTATGACTGTGTTCTTATTACTGGTGATTTTAACATTCATATTTGCTGTAAGGATGACCTTTTAGCCACAAATTTTCTTACCTTAACTGACTCTTTTAACCTTGTTCAGTGGGTTAATGAGCCAACCCACTTCAAAGGCCATACCCTCGATTTGGTTTTCTCATATGGCTTGGATTTGTATTAAGCATATTGATAACGTTGGGATCTCTGATCACTTCCCAGTTATCTTTGATATTGATTTGTGTAAGATTGAACTGTATCCTGAGAATCCCCGACGCCCTATGCGTATTATTAATCATGAATCTGTGACAAATTTTTCTTTGGCTTTCCTCAACTCTGCCTCTACTTAACCAGCTTTGACTGCTCCAAACATGCTACGATTGACGACATCGCTAATTCTTTGCTGTCCATGTGTTCTTCCATCCTTGATACTGTAGCTCCGATCAAAATGAAATCTCCTAGAACTAATTCTCAACATTGGTTTAATGATTCTACGCGTGCCCTGCGGCGTGTATGCCGCCGAGCCGAGAGGAAATGGAAGAAAGATAATCTCCAGGTATCTTTTGATACTTTGCGTTCTAGCCGCCTGGAGTTTCAAAATGCTGCTAAACGTGCTAAAGCGGCCTTTTTCTCTGATATTATTGTGACCAATGGCCATAACCCTCGATTGCTATTTAAAATCTTTAATTCAATTAATTCAATTAATCCCTGCCTTGATATGCCGATGGTCCCATCCTCAGCAATTTCTAAAATACTTTACTGATAAAATTCTATCTCTCAAATCCTCGCTCCCCCTAGTGGTGAGCCCTGCTCTCACTTGAGAATGTGCTTCAACTTTTCATCAGTTTGAGCCAGTGTCACTCTGTACAGTTTCCTGTCAGCCTGTGACCTAGTCTCAAAGCTGCCCTTGTTCTATACATAAAACAATCTAATGAGCAGATACGCATTAAAACATATTTTTCTATTTCATAACATAGTGCAGGTGGAGCCCTGATGACTTTGGCTAAGAAAATTGTCAGGAGGTGGAAGGATTACTTCGAGGACATTCTTAATCCCAGTGGCACGTCTTGGGTAATGATGAATTAATGATGAGTTTTTATGGACAGAATTTCTAGGTGCAGCCAAGTGGTGGAAGGCTTTCACTTAGGTGTCTCAGAATCTGCTTTTCGCAGATGATGTGGTCCTGTTGGCTTCATCAGGTGGTGGCCTCCAGCTCGCATTGGAACGGTTTGCAGCCAAGTGTGAAGCGGCGGGAATGAGGATCAGCACTGCCAAATCTGAGGCCACGGTTGTCAGCCGGAAAAGGGTGGAGTGTCCACTCTGGGTCGGGGAGGAGTTCTTGACCCAAGTGGAGGAGTTTAAATATCTCGGGGTCTTGTTCATGAGTGACGGGAGAAGGGAGCCGGAGATTGACAGATGGATTGGTGCTGTGGCTGCAATGATGTGGATGCTATACTGGTCCGTCGTGGTGAAGATAGAGCTGAGCGTAAAAGTGCAGCTGTCAATTTAATGGTGAACCTACGTCCTTACCCTAACCTATGGTTAAGAGCTGTGGGTAGTGACCGAAAGAACGAGGTCGTGGATACAAGCAGTAAAAATGGCTTCCTGCGAAGGGTGGCGGGCCTCTCCCTTAGAGATAGGGTGTGAAGTTCAGCCATCTGGGAGGGGCTCAGAGTAGAGCCGCTGCTGCTCCATATCGAAAGGAGCCAGTTGAGGTGGTTCGGGCATCTAACAAGGATGCCTCCTGGGCGCCTCCTGGCTGAGGTGTTCTGGGCCTGTCCCACTGGGAGGAGGCCCCGGGGCAGACCCAGGACACGCTGGAGAGATTATATCTCTTGGCTGGCCTGGGAACGCCTTGGTGTTCCCCTGGACAAGCTGGAGGAGGTGGCTGTGGAGAGGGAGGCCAGGGCTTCTCTCCGTAACCCAGCCCCAGATAAGCAGAAGAAAATGGATGGATGGATGGATATCAGAAAAAGAGAATTGCACATGGACTGACTGATTCTTATATAGCCCGTTTCTTCTCTCCTGGAGTACTGAAAGCGCTTTATACAACACGTAGCATTCACCCATTCACACAAGCACTGTTTTCTATACTTTTCAGTGCTTTCTAACTAACATTAGACATTCATACACATATATATACTCCAATCGATGCTTCGGAGAGCAAGTCCGGGGTTAGGGGATTAATTATTTCACATGTGTGTGTTTGGTCAGCTATGAAGTCCTTTTTGTGAAGTCTGACAGCAGTAGGAAGGAAAGACCTGCGGAATCTCTCTGTCCCACATCGTGGGTACCGCAGCCTGCCACTGAAGGAGCTGTTAAGTGCTGTCGGGGTATCCTGCATGGGATGGGAAATGTTGTCAAACAGGGATGACAGTTTAGCCACCATTCTCCTGTCACTGACCACCTCCACTGGGTCCAGAGAGCATCCTAGAACAGAGCTGCCCCTCTGGGTCATTCTGTTCAGTCTCTTCCTGTCCCCAGCAGAGAAGCTGCCACCCCAGCAGACCACACCGTAAAAGGTGGCTGAGGCCACCACAGAGTCATAGAGGGTCTTCAGGAGTGGGCCCTTCACTCAAAAAGACCTGCGTCTAGAGGGTTTCTGAATTGTGAGTCCAGTCCACTTCAGATAAACACCAAGGTACCTGTAGCTATCCACAGCCTCAACGTCCATACCTTGAATGTTCAGTGGAGGATGTTTGTGTCTGCGGAGGTCTACCACCAGCTCCTTGGTTTTTCTAGTTTTTATCTGGAGGTAATTTAGCTGGCACTAGTCCACAAAGTCTTGGGTCAGTTCTCTGTACTCCCTGTCCTCCCCATCAGTGATGAGGTTGACTATTGAAGAGTCATCAGAGAACTTCTGAAGGAAGCACTAGATGGAGTTGTGGGAGAAGTCTGCAGTGTAGATGGTGAAGAGGAACGGAGCCAGAACCGTTCCTTGTGGGGCCCCTGTACTGCAGACGACCCTGTCCGACACACAGCCATGAGTTCTAATGTACTGTGGTCAGTCGGTGAGGTAGTCCAGTATCCATGTTGTGAGGTGATGGTCCACTCCTGAGTTTCCAGCTTGTCCTTCAGGCCTGGAGAAATCAAAGAACATGATTCTCACAGTGCTCCCAGCGGTCTCCAGGTGAGAGAGGGAACGATGTATTAGGTGAATGACGGCATCATACACTAAATGCCAGGTTGGTAGGTAAAGTGAAGTGGGTCCAGTGCTGAGCTCACCAGGGGCCATAGCTGAGCCAGGACCAGCCACTCCAGGGTCTTCATCAGGTGGGATGTCAGAGCCACCGGCCTGTAGCTGTTGAGGTCCTTGGGGCGTGAAGTCTTTGGCACTGGTGCAACACAGGAGATTTTCCAGAGCTGTGGAACTTTCCCCAGCCTCAGGCTCAGGTTGAAGATGTGCTCCGTTACCCCATGGATGATAGACTAAAGGCAGTGAGTGTTAGAAGTAACACATGTGGACTGTGGTAGCAGGTCACTCAGACTTGGTAGTAGTAAAACAGATTCATTTACAGTTCAAATAATGCAACCACAATACAAGGACAAGGGAGCATGTTGACAGAGACAATCAAGTGTTCTTTGGGGACGGAGAGACTTAGAAGAAGTTAATATAAAGGCAACAGTCAAAGAGGAGATGAGAGTTACACGAGGAATTAAATCGCAGACCTTCCTTGTCACATTTACTGAGGACTCAGACTGGGTGCGTGTAGCTGGTGGCTACTGAATATGGGGTTGGCGCAGGTTAGTGAAGGTGTAATCGGGCAGGGTAACTGAAATCCAAGGGAGGTAAATCAAAGAACCACAGTAAGGCAAACTGGCATGCGTGCTTCTCAGGCTGTGGATGGCCGGGTTAAGTGCAAAGCAAGCTGGCAGGGAAACACGTGAGAATGACTCCCATAAACACTTTAATTACCGCAGATTTTATACATGAAACATGACTGACTTGTTACCACCTGTGCCTGAGACCATATTCCGACACCAGACATCTGCCATGCTGCTCCTTAAATAGCCTAGCTCATGACGCCTGATGCACCACAGTTGTGTGAGTGCAACTTCGATCGTACGATTACAGTTTATGACAAAATGGATGACAAAAGGACCTAGGGAGCATGGGGCCAGTTTTTTGGACATGCACTTGAGAGGAATATTCATTGTTGATAACCAAACCTGTTGACCGATGGTGTAGTGTGGAGACAGGGTTCTTCTCCGATCTCCGAGATGACGGGTTCTTTTCATAGTCCAGAGCAGTGCCAGAGTAGCCTGAAGACAGATTTACTTTAGCTCCCAAGGCAATGCAGAATGCCTTCCAAATGTCAGAAACTAACTGGGGACCTCTGTCAGACACAATGTCCAGGGGGATCCTGTGCTGTCTAAAAACGTGATTAACAAGCAGAGTGGTGGTTTCTAGGGCCGATGGAAGCTTAGAGAGAGGCACGAAGAACCTGTCGACTATAGTTAATATGACTGAATGATTTAAGGAGAGTCTAAAGCTATGTGTGACCATGAACAACTTAGAACCAGAAAGTAATGTAAAAAACCAGGAGGCACTTGATTAAGGCTCTTGTAGCGTGCAAAGGTCTCACGTTGAGGTTAGTGTTGCATAAGCCGGGCTGGTAGGATATAAAGAGTGGAAAATACATTATTAGATAATAGGGCTTTTATCAGCAGTGTTGGGGAGTAACGGAATACATGTACCGCCGTTACGTATTTAAAATACAAAATATGAGTAACTGTATTCCGTTACAGTTACCGTTTAAAAAGGTGGTATTTAGAATACAGTTACTTTGTTGAAATAAATGGATTACACTGCGGGTACTTTCCTGTTTCATTTTGTCGCGGGTCAGGACTGTTTGGGTTTTGTTTGACAGCTACGTTCTTTTGTTCCAGGCGGCAGCGTTACGGTTGCCATGGTTACAGGGCGACGCTCTCTCTCTCTCTGCGACTGTGTGTTTCCTGGGTGAGAGAGCGCCTTTTCGTTGTTGTTGTTGTTGTGCTAAGCTAACAGGCAGAATGCTACAAGCATAGCTCTAAAGAATGTAGCATCATGGGCAGTGTAGTCCGTGCTGCAGGGAGAATGGACTGCCATACACGTTATGTGTCTGTGAGCGAGGAGGGAGAAAAAGGGGAGTGGAAAGGTACGAGTTGTCATCGAGCAAAAACAGGAGCTGGAAACATGTAAATATAATAATAACCACTGCAGCCAAGAAGAGTGCCTGACGAGCCCAGTTGTAAGTAAGCTATTAAGACTCGACTGTACGCTGTGTTCATGTTTTCCTCCGAAAACAATAAGTTCCGTTGGAGCAGCCTTTCAACGCCTCTCTCTGTCTCTGCTAGCAAAGTTGACCCACACAACAAAGTAAAGCTATTTTTCGGCTACAAGCCGACAGGGACCCCGCCGTATTAGTCAGAGGTCCCTTTACTACAGTTCGGAGTCGCGGACCTTCAGTAATAGTAATAAATCACACAGCAATAGTACATTCACATTGTTGTAAAAAGCATGATAATATATTAAGTAATCCAAAGTATTCAGAATATGTTACTGTCATTGAGTAACGTAACGGAATACGTTACAGAATACATTTTGGGGCATGTATTCTGTATTCTGTAATGGAATACATTTTAAAAGTAACCTTCCCAACACTGTTTATCAGTTAATCTAGAAGCTATTGGATGTGCAGGGCCTTAGAAAAAGTATTCTGCTTGTAACTTGTAGATGTGCCTGCTTAGCTGTAGTTAAGTACAAGATGTGCTCCAGATGGGCCCCAGACGGGTACGAAAAGAATAGAGCAACAGGAAACATTTGCAGTCTAAGACGACTGAAATAGTTCTTTAAGCGGGCGATCGTGGCTCAAGAGTTGGGAGTTCGCCTTGTAATCGGAAGGTTGCCGGTTCGAGCCCCGGCTTGGACAGTCTCGGTCGTTGTGTCCTTGGGCAAGACGCTTCACCCGTTGCCTACTGGTGGTGGTCAGAGGGCCCGGTGGCGCCAGTGTCCGGCAGCCTCGCCTCTGTCAGTGCGCCCCAGGGTGGCTGTGGCTACAATGTAGCTGCCATCACCAGTGTGTGAATGGGTGGATGACTGGATGTGTAAAGCGCTTTGGTGTCCTTAGGGACTAGTAAAGCGCTATATAAATACAGGCCATTTACCATTTAAGACATACAGACAGGAAGTGTCTAAAGGTCACTAACTGTAATAGGCATATGATATGATAGGTTATTTGCTTACGCACAAAGAGGCTGAACCTAATATACAAAAGCAGTGTGGTGTGTTTTTTAGTTGAGATCTATGCAGACGGTGACGTTGTGTACTTCTCCCACACGTGTTTAATAAATCATTTTTGACTTTACTTGGCTGGTGTATTGGTGGTTTTGTTCTCAACCCCACATCAAAGAATCAGAACAGAAGTTAAACCGGTGGAAAAACAACTGCAACCCAGTCTCCCTGGAGTTCAGTCCCTTGGCTGTAAGGGTAAGGGTTATTGTGATCAGTCCAGACTATAAATGGCTGTTCAGATCTCCCCAACCAATGCCTCCACTCTTATAGGTCTTATTAAATTGCTAGGAGTTCCCGGATACCTGTGTCTCCAAAATAAACTGCTTGAAGGTGTCGGGATGGATAAGAATAGGAGAGGTGCTGAAAATTAATTTTGAAAATGCTTGATGGGCCTCAGGTGATCACTGGAAGGTTTCCCCCTCTAGGGGCAAGGGTACCTAGACCTGGGGTATAGAGTACGCCTGGGGAATGTGATTGTGTGTACAGTGTCTATTTATGTCTGTCTCCACATTGGGTGAGTGTTGAGTATTTGCATATGAGAGCATGAGGGTGTGAATGGATGTTCGTATCTGTGTGTGCTTGTTTGTCTATGTCTATATGTCAGGTCGGGTATCAGATGCCACCTCTCTGGGGACATCTCAGGACCTCCAAGGTATGGAGGCCTATCTCCCCCCACCACTCCCCCTGCTGGTCGCAGACGCCCTCAGACATCAGTGCATTGGTGGTTCTTGGTGTCCGGGGATGGGTGTTCAGATACGCACCGGCTCACTCCTGGTGGCTGCTTGTCGGGGTCTGGAGAACTGGGCCTCGCTGGGGCCCCTTCGGGGGGTGGGGTACCCTCGTCCTCTGGCCCTGGGGCTTGGTCCACTCTGGCAACACTCGGTGGGGACAACACTCGGTGTATAAATGCTCAATCAACAATCATTTTAATCCATACAATTCTCATTATTCCATACAACACTGTTGCGCACAAACCATCTGGATGGGGAGATATGCATGAAGAGGGTCACAGCAAATCTCAAAAGCATTACTCAGACTCTTATAGCCTCTGGTGGCCCCCACCTAGTCATAAAAGCCTAAACATCCACATACTTTCTAACTCTCAGTGAGCCTAAGTTATGACCTTGGCTTCCTGTGCAGTATGTTCTGTTCTTTCTTATCATAAATGATATATGATTAAAATTTCGATTATTAAATTTAAGTACCTGGGACACTTTATGTGACTCTTAAAGGATAGTATTGGGTCTAGAATGACCCCAAGATATTTAAATTCTGGAGCTAATTCAAGCTCTACTCCATCCAGAAATATGTTTGATTGCTTCAAATTTAAGGGACATTTTGTGAAGTACATGCAAACAGTTTTTGAGGTGTTCAACATTAGGCATGAGTTCTCCAGCCAGCTATGCATTAATGCCAAAGCAGCAGTAAGGTCCTTTGCCACCTGCTGGACACTTTTGGCTTGCGTATATATAACTGCATCAAGCCCCACAAGCCGACACTGACCGTGCACTCAGGGAACTGTACAGCGCGATCAGCAGCGAGGAAACCGCACACCCAGAGGCAGCGTTTATCACAGCCGGAGACTTTAATAAGGGAAACCTGAAGAAAGTCTCACCAAAACTCCATCAACACATCCTTTTCAACACACGTGGAAACCGGCTACTCGACCACTGCTACACCTCTTTCCGGGATGCGTACAAAGCCCTCCCCCGCGCCCCATTCGGCCAATCAGATCACTGCTCCATCCTGCTCCTGCCCGCCTACAGGCAGAAGCTGAAACAGGAAGCTCCAACCCGGAGGGCGGTGCACTGTTGGACGGACCAATCGGAGTCTGCGCTGTGGGACTGTTTTGATCACGTGGACTGGGAAATGTTTCACGTGGCCGCCAGAGACATTGATGAATACACAGACTCAGTCTGTGGATTTATCAGGAAATGCGTGGAAGATGTCGTCCCATCCAGAACAGTTAAATCCTTCCCAAATCAAAAACCCTGGATTAACGGAGATGTTCGCGCGGCACGGAACACCGCCTTTGCCTCCGCGAACACATCGGACTACAAACACGCACATTACCAACTCCGGAAGACGATCAAAGCAGCCAAACGTGAGTACAGGGACAGGGTGGAGCAACAGTTTGACAACCCTCGGAGTATGTGGCAGGGACTAAACACGATCACAGACTTTAGAGGGAAAACCAGCACACCGCAGACCACGGCCTCTCTGTGTGAGGATCTAAACGTATTCTACGCTAGATTCGACACAGCGAACACCATGAGACCGGACAGTGTGCGCACCGCGGATGACGTCAGTGCGCACACTGTGTCTGAGGAGGATGTGCGGAAGTGCTTCAGGAAGGTGAACGCACGCAAAGCTACTGGTCCGGACGGGATTCCCGGCCGCGTCCTCAGGTCATGTGCGGCTCAGCTGGCTGGAGTGTTCACGCACATCTTCAACCTTTCCCTCTCTCTGTCTGTAGTCCCAGCCTGCTTCAAAATGGCCACCATCGTCCCTGTACCCAAATCCTCCACCATCTCCTCATTGAACGACTGGCGACCTGTAGCCCTGACCCCCATCGTAAGCAAATGCTTCGAGAAGCTGGTCAGGGACTTCATCTGCTCTGCACTACCCGACTCACTGGACCCTCTACAGTTCGCATACCGTCACAACAGGTCCACTGATGATGCCATAGCCCTGACACTACACACTGCCCTGTCACACCTGGAGAAGAGAGACACGTATGTGAGGATGCTGTTTGTAGATTACAGCTCAGCATTCAATACCATCGTTCCCTCGAAGCTGGACAGGAAACTGCAGGATCTAGGACTGAGCAGCTCCCTCTGCAGCTGGATCCTTAGCTTCCTGTCTGACAGACGCCAGGTGGTCAGACTGGGCAGCATCACCTCATCCCCCATCATACTGAACACTGGTGCTCCACAGGGGTGTGTACTGAGCCCTCTCCTGTACTCACTCTACACCTACGACTGCACGGCGACTAACAGCTCCAACATCATTGTGAAGTTTGCGGACGACACTACAGTGGTGGGTCTTATCACCAACGGTGATGAGACGGCTTACAGGGAGGAGGTCAGCGCCCTGACCCACTGGTGTCAAGACAACCATCTCACCCTCAACGTCGCAAAGACAAAGGAGTTGATAGTGGACTTCCGGAGGTGCAGAGAAGTACACACCCCCATCACCATCAACGGCGCTGCTGTGGAGAGAGTGAGCAGCTTCCGGTTCCTTGGCGTACACCTGGCTGAGGATCTTACGTGGTCAGTACACACAAACAAAACAGTGAAGAAGGCGCAGCAGCGCCTCTTCTTTCTCAGGAGACTGAAAAGATTCGGCATGAGCCCCCGCATCCTCAGGACCTTCTATCACTGTGCCATTGAGAGCATCCTCACTGGATGCATCACCACCTGGTATGGCAACAGCACCGCCTACAACTGCAAAGCTCTCCAGCGAGTAGTGCGGTGCTCTGAACGGATAATTGGAGGTGAGCTTCCCTCCCTCCAAGACATCTACAGGAAGCGCTGCCTGAGGAAAGCGGGGAGGATCATCAAGGACTCCAGTCACCCCAGCCATAAACTGTTCAGACTGCTTCCATCAGGAAGGAGGTTCTGCAGCATCCGGTCCCGTACCAGCAGACTGAGAGACAGCTTCTTCCATCAGGCCATCAGACTGCTGAACACGTCATAGACACCTCAGCTTCACTACTGGAACTTCAACATTATGCACTCCATACTGTATATAAATGCCACTTGTTCTGCACATATTCAACTCTGTATATTTTATATATCTTATTATTATTATTATTCTTTTTTTTTTTTTTACTATTTAATTTGTAAAAATGTGTATACACACACACACACACACACACACACA
This sequence comes from Maylandia zebra, assembly GCF_041146795.1. Lineage (NCBI taxonomy): Eukaryota > Metazoa > Chordata > Actinopteri > Cichliformes > Cichlidae > Maylandia > Maylandia zebra. Next base: position 2,832,214 of record NC_135174.1, on the reverse strand, counting down.
CACACACACACACACACACGTAGGAAAATATTTAGTATACACATCCAGAAATGCATACACTATTATATATTGTACATATATTTATTAGTTTCAGGTTGGCCATTCTTGTATTTTGCTCGTTTGTGTTGTTGTGTTTGCACATCTCTGTTGCTTGTGGGGCTCGCACACAAGAATTTCACTCGCATGTGCTGTGCCAGTGTGCCTGCACATGTGATGTGACAATAAAAGTGATTTGATTTGATTTGATTTGATCATCCGCATACATTTGAGCAAATATATTTGGACAAACTTCAGGTAAGTTATTGATGAAAAGAGAAAACAAAGGCCCAAGAACGGATCCTTGAGGGACCCCTGTATCGCAGTCTGAATATGGAGATTTAACCCCGTCCAACACTACACACTGTTTCCGCTGTGAGAGATATGAGGCAAACCACTGAAGAGCCTGACTGGAGATATTAAACTGAGTCAATCTGGAGAACAATATCTGATGGTTTACAGAGTCGAAAGCCTTCTTCAGATCTAAAAATACAGCTCCAACACAGGGACTCTTGTCCAGCAAGCTCTTCAAGTTCTCCACTAACAGACACAGGGAACTATCTGTGGAGTGATGGGCCCGAAAGCTGAACTGCAATGGATGTAATGAGGGTTGGGTGTTTTCTAGGTGAGCAGTGAGACCACTTTTCAGCTATTTTAGATATAACCGGAGTATGCTTATGGGGCGATAATTAGACATATTCAAAACATGAGTTGTTGGACGTACAAGCAGATCCATATGTTCCTTTAGGAAATTTGTATTAATACCAAATGCATCAAGTGCTTTGGAATTTTTTAAACCTGTAATTAGTTTAACAACTTCAGTGTCTGAAATATGAGTGATGGTGAACAAATTTTGACCAGCATCATTCACATTATCAGAGCATATGACTGGGTCTCCTTAGCAGATGAGATAAAGAAAGTGTTTAAGTTACTGGCAATAGATAGAGGCTCTCTAACAATGGAGTTATTTACATAAAGTTCAATTGTATTTTTGTTTTTGTTTGAATGATGGCCAAGTAATTTATTTAGATGTTGCCAGCTAACTTTACAATTACCTTTGCCTCTTTAAATTGTATTTATAAAAAAATTAGCTTTGGCCTGTCTCAAAGTTGTTGTTACCTTATTCCGCATTGAAGTAAATCTCTGTCTATCCAGAGTTAGACCTGTTTTCAGAACTGTTTTAGTAATTGATCTCTTGTTTTCATTAGATTCTTGCACTCTTTGTTTAACCAGGTCAAATTAAATGTTTTCTTTATTTTTTTGTCGACCTCTAGTGGAGGATGTTGATATAACATCCTTGACAATGTCAGTAAAATGACTGCTACAGAATTGTGGATCATCACTACTCAATAAAGGCTCCCAGTTAACTGATGCTAATGCTTCTGCTACATTTTGTCACTGACTTCTTGGTATAAATTCATAAAAGGATCTCCTATTAGATGAACTATAAAAATGATGATTCTTAACCCGTGATTTTATAAGTTTTCTAGAAAATAATATGAAATTGTGATCTGAAATACCAGTGATGAGATTATAAGATTTAATAATTCACTCTGGCTTATTACTGAAGACCAAGTCTATTTTAGTTTTAGAGTGTCTCGTTATTCTTGTGGGTTGTTCAATGTGTTGAGTATAGTTTAAAGTCTCCATTATATCCGTGAGTGTTTTTCTGTCCTTTTCACAGTCCCAGTTGACAATAAAATCTCCCATTATATTTAAGTAATATCTGTAGTTGTTCATAAAAATTATTTTTTGCTGAAGGAGGGTGATATAAACAAATCAGCGTAAATGACATTTCTGCAGAAAGAGTGATTTTAACAGAAATGTGTTCTATGTCAACATCTTTTGGTGAACCAAGTAAAGAAGAATCCAGATGTTTTTTTATATACACAAGTATTCCTCCTCCTCTTGTTCCAATTCTATCCCTTCTGAATACTGTGTACTCTGGAAAGACAACCGCAGACTCTGGAGAAGAACTTGTGAGCCAAGATTCAGAAATACCCAAAATGGAAATATTGGAATTGCTTAGAATATGTTCCAGTTGCTCATGCTTTGGTATCAAACTGCGGATGTTAAAATGTCCACATAGAAGCCCCTTTGGTTTATTTTTGATGTCCCAAATTACTTTAGCCTGATTAAAAGTCTTGCAGACCTTTGTTCCTCTGTAACTTTTAATAGCAGGATTTCTTGCCTATTTACTGACAATGCCATGAGCATTTAATGATGGAAAACCCTTTACCGGAGACTGTGGTTGAGGCACAGCAACTGAAGTGGAGACCCAGGCAGCCAAAGTGGAAGCCCAGGCAGTTAAGGTGGAGGCCCAGGCAGCTGAAACGAAGGCCAAAGCAGCTGAGGTGGAAACCCAAATGGCAGAAGCGGAGGCCCGGAAAACAGGGGCGCATACTCTATATCACCAGCCAAAAGTAGCATAAAAGCAAGTTTCAGAATCTCCAGGGACAATTGTGATGTATTTAATTGTTCATGTTTACCTGGGGGTGGTCAAGCATGACCAAAATCCAAGAATCTTGTGAACAAAAGATGTTGACTCCATTTGGCTGGGAAAACGATATTATTGTCCAATTTTCTTGGATATGTCGAACTCCATAGAAGATAAAAATGTATAAAAACAAAAAGACAAGTTGATGTCAAGATCCAGGGGTTTTTAGATGTTTTTTCGGTGATTTTTTTGGCAAAAGCTTAGGGCCTACCAAGCTGCGTGTCTGCACCCTAGCTGCCATCTTTGGAAAGATGTAAGCTCATGAATTAAAATAAATATTACTTTGCATCTTTTTCTGCCTCACAACACCAATGAATCCTGAACATGATTTGGTTTCTATCACTTTCACATCTGGTCTGTCACATGTGTTACGTTCTTAGTCTAGGCGAGTAATTAAACGCAACAAGACGTTGGCCCACTCACACACCACCCAAGCAAGAACACCAACAACGATACCTTTTAAAGTGCTAAGCAGCCATTTATTTTCTTCAGCAGTGAGCAGTGCCAAAAACAACAAACAAAACTCCCTAGGGGTCCCTACGCTTTCCTACACAAAATGAAAACCAAACAAAAGACAATTCACTTACCTAACTTTCTAAATGAAAAACAGGAGAAAGCTTAGTCAACAAAAATGGCTTCTCACGCCTACTAAGCTGCTGCAGTGAAGGATATATACAAGGTGAACAAAACGTACGATCGCTACTTGACAAATCTATTTACAGCTATTTACAAAATTGACATAATAACGCCACACACACACACACACACACACACACACACACACACACACACACACACACACACACACACACGAGGTTATACTGGCTAACCACTTTGTCAAAGAAAACTCTACACTGCAACAAATCAACACACAGGTTCTTGGTTGAGTGGTGGAGGTTAGGAGAGAGGGGGGCCAGGTGGCTGTCATCCGGTAGTTAAGTACTGGAGGTGATCAACCAATTATCCAATCCGAGGATAGGCAGAGACTCCACCCAGATACCTAGCAGGCATGCCCAGGTGTCCACCTCCTAAGAGAGAAAAGGGGAAAAAACCCACAGCCATTCTCTGGTGGGAGGAGTAACACAAAACAAACACAACACTGGATCATAACACATGATTGTCTCCTCAAAACACTTCCGGTGTGTTTGATCGGATCATGGCCAAGCTTGAAACCTGGACCCCCTGTAGCCAGTTACCAAGATTACATGAAGTACCCTCAGAAGGTCTGCTAGATGATGTTAATGCAGCACTACGGATGATACCTACAGCTACAATTCCTGACACTAACAAGCTGATCTATATCTACAATACGGCAGCAGTGATCAGTGAGATGTTTGGCTACAAGTTGAACAGCCACAAGGGGCAGTACCCTCCATGGAGAAGGAGGCTAGAGGGCAAGATCAAAGTAGCACGGAGGGAGGTTAGCCAACTATCGGAGTTGCAGAAAGGCGCGATGAGGAAGGTGCCTAAGAAGTACAGGAAGCTGTCCATACCTGAGGCCTTGGAAACTGCCAAGCAACGACTCACAGCCTTGGCCAGCCGCTTGAGGAGGTACAGATTGCCAAGATGGCGCCGAGTATGGCAGCCTCGTCGCGAGCTCCCCCAAGCAACAGCTTTTTTCTGTGTTTAATTTTACTTTTCCTTCATTTTTTCGCGAGTAGCACATGTCTCCTTGTGTACGACCGACAAACCTTACTGGACATAAAAGACGGTTTTTCTTATAACTTTCCGGAGTTCAAGTTTTGCAACACGGACCCTCCGTTCGCAGACCCCCCATTCATCTCACCTGAGACGCCTTTGTTCTCTGGCCCTGGAAGCCGCAAACGCCGACGCAGAGGGAGAAGATCTGGCGTTCTGGTTCGACTGAGACGGCACACTAACAGACCACCGTTACCCAGTTTATTATTGGCTAATGTGCAGTCTCTGGAGAACAAGCTGTGCGATCTTCGGGCACGGATCTCATTCCAGCGAGAGATGCGGGACTGCTGCGTGATCTGCCTCACAGAAACCTGGCTATCGGACAAGGTACCGGACTCCGCAATACAACTACCGGGGTTCTCCGTGCATTAATCGGAGCACTAGGTGCGGTGACTCCCAAGCTAGGCGAGTGGCTCCAGCAGATCCTGGGAATAACATCGGAGATCTCTGTCCAGAAGAGCGCCGTCCTGGGAACAGCTAAGATACTGCGCAGGACCCTCAAGCTCCCAGGCCTCTGGTAGAGGACCCGAGCTTGAAGGATAAACTGCCCGCAGGGGACGAGCGTTGATTTTTAAAAAAATATGTACATTTGTATATATATATTTATATATAAAGAAAAATGTGGTATTACTTTGAATTAAGACTCACTTTATTTAGAACAGAGCTAAAGTGTTTTTTTAAGGTCCTTTGCTGCCCTCCAGTGACTTATAGAAAATACTGGGAGACTGATGTTGTCAAGCATTTTTGCTGAAGTCAAATTCAATATAACCATAAAAAACCCCAAAACAACAAAAGCTAATATGTTTTTTTATACTCTATTATAGATACAATATAGGTTCATGAGATTTACTAATCATTGCATTCTGTTATCATTTATGTTTTACACAGTATCCAAGCTTTGTTGGAACTGGGGTTGTAATTTAAAGACCAGGACCAAATGCTCAGAAAAACCATAATATGAATACTGAAAATCTGTGTGATCTATGCTATTAAAATTATTAGTAATATAATAAGCAAGTCAACCTATAAAGCCACAACTGACACTTCAGTGGATATATGCCACGATTGCTTTCTGTTTATATGGGCATTTTTTTCATTGAGTTAACACTTGTTCTGCTACCTGATGTGTTTTGAGTATGTCAAACCAGAAGGACTAAATCATGGCCGGCTGGACAGATTGTGTCTTTTGGTTGGCTTAGAAATGCCTCATGCTGCAAAAATAAATATGCACTTAAAGGTGCAAGTCATGTCAGAAGTATGGGGACAATTTCACAGCACACAACTGGGGGAACCATTGATCCAGCATGATTTAAATTCATATAAAAGCAATAAAATACCATCTGCAGTGTCTGTGCAGAATGTAATAATTTCTGTTAATTGAGGAAAAGTTTGTTAATCAAACACAGTAAATCACAGGGAACATTGCCATCATCTTAACAGCTGAAAGACTGCAGTAGCTGGTTACAGTTAGATGCTGTTTTAGACTTCTTGTCTTGATGCATGCACAATCATCCAGGTATGGAAATCCCAAAAAGTTAATTCTGTTCATCTGTACGTAGCGTTTTAGTGGGAGAAAGCTTTCCTGACTCATCCAAGTGACTTCTTCAGTCTCAGCTGACCACAGGTTTCCCCAACCTTTAGACAGTACATTTACATAATGACTGAAGTCAAGTTATCTTTATTTATATAGCACATTTAAAAGACATCAAGTGTCGGCCAAAGTGCTCAACAGAGGGATAATATAATAAAAAGAATTAAAATAAGTAAAAGGAAAACATTATAGAAAACACTGTAAGACATCCATATGTTTGTAAAAAATATGTGTACAGGCAAATATGAACATACATATACAAAAATGTACACATTCACACACAATGACACATACGTGAACATAAAATACATGTATAACAATGGGCTGTGAGCTTTCCGCTCTTCAGGAACTCTCTCTGCAGGAGGGGGAGATACAGGAGAGGTGGAGGAAGATCTCAGCCTGGGCGTCCATTCAGAATCAGAGAATCAGAATCAGAAACTTTATTGTCATTGTCACGAGAACAACGAAATGAAGAATGGTCCCCGATCATTGCATCATCCCTAGCAATATCAAAATATAAATAAAATAATAATAATAATAAATAAAATTTATAATAAATAAAACAATAAAATTCAATAAATAAAATAGATAGAATACTTAAAATACTAATAAGATGTAACAGTAAAACATTTACATACGTTCCCACACACATGCTTCAGACCGTGCATAGATTAACACCAGAGTGGTGTGATGGACATTTTTTGTAGTATTCAGATGTGTTATTGCAGTTGGATAACAGCTGTGTTTGAGTCTATTAGTCCTTGCTCTGATTGCCCTGTACCGTCTGCCTGAGGGCAACAGTTCAAACGGAGTGGCCAGGATGTGAGGTGTCTTTTATGATGTTTTGGGCCTTTTTAAAACAGTGGGCGTTGTGTAGAACTTCCAGTGTGGGGAGAGGGCAGCCAGTGATCTTTTGGGCAGTGTTAATGATCCCTTGGAGTGCTTTCCTCTGAGCCCCTGTGCAGCTAGTGTACCAGATGCATATGCAGTAAGTTAGAACACTCTCAATGGTGGCTCTGTAGAAGGACACCAGCAGTCTCTGTGTGATGTTATTCCTCCTGAGAATTCTCAGGAAGTACAGTCTCTGTTGGGCCTTGTTCAGCAGCTCGGAGGTGTTCACACTCCAGGAAAGGTTCTCCTCTATATTGACTCCCAGGAAGCGGAAGCTTGCCACCCTTTCTACACAGTCCCCATTTATGAATAGTGGTTGGATCTCTGCCTTTTTCCTTCTGAAATCTATTATGAGTTCTTTGGTTTTTGAAGTGTTGAGGAGGAGGTTATTGGCCTTACACCATGACGTCAGCTGCTCCACCTCGTCTCTGTACGTAGACTCGTCTCCCTTGGAAATGAGCCCCACCACTGTGGTGTCATCTGCAAATTTCACAAAGATGTTGCTGTGGTGGTGAGGAGTTTACTGGATTATTTGTGCCGTTAATTAGTGTCAACTAATTTGTATTCAATCTCCGCACAGGATATGCTTGTGAAGATGGAATATGAGGGAGAGCAGAAGTGCGTTGAAGTTCCACAAAGGGATGAATGAAGGACATGCATATTGTATTGAAGAAATAAGTGATGAGAATGCTGTTTTTTGCATTTATCAGTTCGCCTATGTCAGACCTTTTGATAAACAAAATTCTAATGAAAGTGAGAACATGTATACTGTTACATCTTTCAGAAAATGTTTTGAAATTGTGGTGCACAGTTCAGAATAAATGTTTTTCAAAAACCATTGCATCTTTTTAGTAAATGTTTATTTCCAAAAGAAATTTCTAGAAGTTCAGAACAGTAAAATTCCTGCTTTTTAGAATGAATTAGAAGATAACTCTTACGTAGTTAAACTAAAATACTCTTTGAGAGTTAATATATAAACTCTTAACACCCAGTGTTAAATTATCAACTCCAGACAGATTTGGTGTTTAACACTAAATCAGAGTTAACGTACCAACTCTCCAAAAAGAGTTAAATTAACACTCTCTGGTGTGGACCCATATAGACACTTTAATAGTGTTGAAATCAAATCCGACAGTGTTAATTTGGACATGCTGGATTTGCTGTGTAGGCAAGGGGACTATGGTGGAGGACTTCAGGCAGAGTGGGACAGTCGCCTGTGCGAGGGATTTGTTGAAGATCCTGGTGAAGATCCCAGCCAGCTGTTCTGCACAATCCCTCAATATTCGACCTGGCACACCATCAGGACCCGCCGCCTTCCTCGGGTTAACAGCCTGCAGCATGCGCCTCACCTCGTGCTCTTCCAGGGTGAGGGTGGTGCTGCTATGGGTGGCGTGTTGCTGCTGTGGCTCCAATACCTCCGGTACCCTGGTCTCAAAGCGGGCGAAGAAGATATTCAGCTCCTCTGCCAGCTCCAGGTCACCGTCCGCAGCTCCGAGATTGATCTCATAATTATATAGTGTCTTATGTAGTCTGGAAGATGAGTGGATGGTGGGGTGGGGGCAGTTTTCTCTGTGGTGGGGTTGGGTGGACTGTCCCGGGCTCTGTGGGGCCGGGCGGCGCTGCTGCACTGGGCCCCGGTCTGGATGGGCCTGGGCCCCATTTCCCTGGCGGGTCGCGGAGTATGGGGGTGCCTACTGGGGTCAGCGGGGGAGCTGGCCCCAGGGAAGGGTCACTTGCCCCTCCCTTCCTTCCCTCCCTATCTCCAGCTGCCTCCCTCTTCCCGCTCCACCACAACCACCCACACATGCAGGGCCTTGGAGTAGGGGTATGTCACCAGGGTGCAGAGGAGGCTACCCCCCCTCTGTCCCCTTCTGGCTGCCCCTGCCTCAATTTTATCCCACAACTTAGACATTCACATTACTCACACTCTCATTACACATACATATAGGATCTTGGGGGTGGGCACGATGCACGGAGTCCAAAGTACCATCAGGGTGTACACGTCACCTCTGGCGTCGTTGCCCACCTCTCAATTTTAAATACACGTAGACATTGAGGGCTAGCAGGAGGGACCATGCGCTTACCTGCTGCTCTCTGGCAGGTAGCTCCATGCCCTCCTGGGTTTTAAATGCACCTTAGAACACACATGCATCAACACTACATATGAGCGGGCGGAGGGAGGTTTGGAGTCTTCTCTCACTAGGAGGAGGAGTTGGCCGTCCGACTGCGGTCTGGAGTGTGGGGCCTCCCTGCTGCTGCGGAGTCGGGGCGGTCTGCCTCCCCCCACCGCAGGGAAAAGGGTAACACCACCTGGGTCTGGGTGCAGTTCCCCCCTCCAGGGGCAAAGGTACCTAGACCCGGTTCGTAGAGTACGCTTGGGGAGTGTGATCGTGTGTACAGCGTCTCTTCATGTCTGTCTCCACGTTGGTTGAGTGTGGAGTAAGTGCATATGAGAGCATGAGGGTGGGAATGGATGTTTGTATCTGTGTGTGCCTGTATGTCTGTGTCTATATGTCAGGTTGGGTATCAGACGCCACCTCTCTGGGGACATCTCAGGCCCTCCAAGGTTTGGAGGCCTATCTCCCACCACCACCACTCCCCCTGCCAGTGGTGGACTCCCTCAGACATCGGTGCGTTGGTGGTTCTTTGTGTCCGGGGATGGGCGTCCAGGTACACACCGGCTCACTCCTTGGTGGCTGCTTGTTGGGGCCTGGAGCCTGGGGCTCGCTCGGGCCACTTCGGAGGTGGGGTGACCCCGGCCTCTCGGCCTGGGGCTCGGTCACTCAGGCACAGCTGGCTGCCGGCGGAGCTCACGGGCGCGTCACTGCAACCCCCCCGGCTTCTGCTCCGGGGCTGCTGAGTGAGCCCTCATCTGGGACTCTCCTCAGCTCTTTCTGGGACAGTGGCGCGGCTGCCCCTCTGTTGGTCTTCCTTGGTCTCTTGTGTTCTGGGGGCCTCTGGATATCTGGAGTTTTGATCTCCTCCATACCTGCTTCATGCCCTGGAGGACGGGGCTGTGGCCCGCCCACACCCTCTATCAGATCATTACATGAAGGAACCTTTTATTTATTTATTTATTTATTTATTTTTTTTACCTTTTAAAAACAAGCGCGTCCATGCTCACAGGTGTACACACGGGTGATCACACCCACAAACTACACCCTTTTTGGCTCCTACCTCAAAGCACACTGTGTTCTGTTGATCTTATGTGCTGCAACAGTGATCACAAAACGGTGTATAACTGAACACAGTAGTGCAATTTTTAACCAGGTCTTCCCATTAACACCTGACCTGCCCAGAGGGTCAGTCAATGAGCTCGTCAATAGCTTCAATGCTAACATGTTAAATGTAATGGACACTATTGCTCCCATTAAGGTGAAGGTTATCTCTGGAAGGAAAAAGTCTCCATGGAGAAACTCCACACTGGTGAAAAATGAAAAAAGAGAGTGTAGGAAAGCTGAGCGCAGATGGAGAAAAACAAACCTCCAGGTTCATTATGACATTTATAAAGAGAAACTTCACAATTATAATTTACAACTGAGGAATGCAAGGAGGTCCTACTTCTCTGACATCATCACTAAAAACAGCCATAATGCTCGGGTCTTATTTTCTACAGTTGACAGGCTAACAAACCCTCCTGTGTCAGTGGCAGCTGAACTTCATTCGACCATGGCCTGCAATGACTTTGCCAAATTCTTCACTGAAAAAATCCAAAAAATTAGACAAGCAATTGGTACATCAACAGCAGATCCAGGATATGTACTGTGTCCACCAAAAAACTGTTTAAACACCATGAAACAGTTTCAACCTATTAACAGCAAAGACCTGGAGGACATCTTAGGTCAACTGAACTCCTCCTCCTGCTGTTTAGATGTCCTGCCAACAAGTTTTTTCAAAAAGGTCTCAAAGACTTTAGAGTCAGACCTGTTACAGATCGTCAACTTTTCTTTATTATCAGGTGTGTTTCCAGAATCACTAAAAACTGCTGTAATCAAACCTATACTGAAAAAGGACAATCTTGACAAGACACAAATGAACAACTACAGGCCGATCTCAAATCTCCCGTTTTTAAGTAAGATCATTGAAAAAGCAGTTTCCCAACAGCTCAGTTACTTCTTAAAACAGAATAATTGCTACGATGCCTTCCAGTCAGGTTTTAGACAGAACCACAGCACTGAAACCGCTCTGACCAAAGTGTTTAATGACATATGTCTGAATACAGACAGTGGAAAAATGTCAGTCCTAGTGTTACTGGATCTCAGTGCAGCATTTGATACAGTTGACCACAACATATTACTCAAACGACTGGAGAACTGGGCAGGTCTTTCAGGAACTGTACTAAACTGGTTCAAAACATACGTAGAAAACAGGAAATACTTTGTATCAATAGGTAACTTCACATCTGAGCAGACAAGTATCACATGTGGAGTTCCCCAAGGTTCCATCTTGGGACCCCTTCTGTTTAACATCTACATGCTCCCACTGGCACAGATTATAAACAACAACAAAATAAACTATCACAGCTATGCAGATGACACACAAATATATATCACAATGTCACCAGGAGACCGAGGCCCTGTACAGGCTCTTGGTAAATGCATTGAGGAAATCAATGACTGGTTGTGCCACAATTTTCTCCAGCTAAACAAAAACAAAACTGAGGTAATAGTCTTTGGCTTGATTACTGTAACAGCATCTTTACAGGTCTACCTAAAAAATCAGTCAGACAACTACAGCTCATTCAGAACTCTGCTGCTCGAGTCCTCACTAAGACCAAAAAAGTGGACCACATCAGTCCAGCTCTGAGGTCCTTACACTGGCTGCCTGTCCGTCAGAGGATAGACTTTAAAGTTCTGATGCTGGCCTATAAAGCTCTGAATGGTTTAGGACCAAAATACATCAATGACCTCCTGACCCAGTATGAACCATCCAGATCCCTCAGGTCATCTGGATCCGGTCTTTTATCAGTTCCCAGAGTCAGAACCAGACACGGACAAGCTGCATTCAGCTTTTATGCTCCTTATATCTGGAACAAACTCCCAGAAAACCTCAGATCAGCTGAAACACTCAGTTTATTTAAATCCAGGTTGAAGACTCACCTGTTCTCAGCTGCATTTGAATAAAGCACCAAATCCACACTTTAAGCTTAAATTTCAAAACTTACATTTAACTACTGATTTTATCTACTGTTCTGATTTTATCTGTTTTGATTTTATATACTGTTGTTTGTTTGTTTGTTAATTAGTTAGTTAGTTTATTTGCTTGTTTTATTCAATTTTAAATCATGCTTTTTATTTGTTCTTGTTTCTAATGTCTCTGTAAAGCACTTTGAATCACCTTGTTGTTGAATTGTCCTATACAAATAAACTTGCCTTGCCTTGCCTTGCCTTGCACAATAATGTTTAATATTTAGTATTTACTGTCATATTCCCATATATCATTGTGATGTTGTTTATTCTATTACTCTTGTTCTCTTCTGCTTGTTCTCTTTTTTCTTTCTCAACAGGTGATCGATATATGCATTTTTTTTCTCTGCTTATTCTGTTGGTTTATGTTTTTTGCCCTTCTCCCCCGTCCCTCTTCTCAGCTGTTTCTCTTTCCCTCTTTCTTTCTCCCCTTCTTTCCCCCAGTCAAGTCTGTCCCGTGTTCAGTAAGTGAAAATAAAATAAACAATAAAAGGTGAATCAAATGGACCATTACGGCAAGGCTGGGATGGTCAATTCGGTAAAGTAAATCCGTTGGGCATCTTTCTTTGCCTTTAGACAACAATTCTGATGGCAAAAGAGCCAAACGGGACAGGTGCAAGAAAAAAAAAAAAAGGGCTGTGAGGTCAGTTTCTTGATCAACAACCACTGATTAAAGACCACCTTTACAACCAATTGTCTGTATGATCAACTCAGTCACCTATAACATCTCAAAATGTCGGGCTTCGATCCTCAGTCTGTTAGTAGGCAGGTCTAAACACCACATCCAGAACACCTTGGATTTTGTTGAGAAGGTGAGAAATGTTATTATGGAGACAGATGAAACAATGGTCTTGTATGAGATTACATCTCTCTTCACTTGTGTTCCAGTCACTGAAGTAGTGGAGGAAGTTCGTAAGGGTCTTGAGTCATGCTCAATCATCCAGTAACTAAATTCCAAAACGTTGATTCTGTTCATCTGGATGTAGTGTTTTCAGTGGGAGAAACGTTTTGTCCAGATGAACAGAACCAACTTTTTGGGATAGTTTGTAAGAGATTACAGAATTACCCAGACCTCAGCAACAGGACCACTCTCAGTACTGACCAAGTGTTTTTTCTCTCGTGAACTGTTGTCAGAACTGTTCCCATACAAGGGTCAGTACTACAGGCAGAAATATGGGTGTACAATAGTTTCCCCAGTTTCACCCATTGTGGCCAACTTGTACATGGAAGAAGTGGAAATGTTTGTTCTGTTATCCTGAAACACCGCCAAGTCATTATTTCAGGTCTGTGGATGACATACCTGGATGGAAATCAAATCTCAGGACGTACCATAATTCAATAATCACAATAACGCGGCAGACCAATACATCAACTTCACCAAGGAGGATATGTAAAATGACAGGTTAGTCTGCGACTGTCAGATCTCCATCAGTAATGTGAGACATTTAAAAATGATGTGTACTGTAAACTAACACATACGGAGGAGTATTTAAGGTTTGACTGTCATCACAAACTGGGTGTCATCAGGACACTACAACACAGAGCAAACACCATCCCCACAGACACTGTGGCCAGAGAAGCAGAATAAGATCATATCAAAAAGACCCAGAGTAAATGTGGTTATCCAAGCTGGATATTTGTCAAAGCTGGGAAGGCACCAAAAGAATGCTCTTGGCGATCCAGGAAAGAAGGAAAACTTCTGTACAGCCTTTAGTGATCCCTTATGTGTCAGGAGTATTGGAACAACTGAGACACATTTTCTCTCAACGCCACATCTCTGTGGTTTTCAAACCCCAAAACAGGCTGCACCAAAAATGAGTCCCAAGGATCAGGTGGGGCACCCTGTGGCTCCTTGTCAAAAACGGCAAAAATATTCTCTGCTCAGGGAATTGAAGGGGAATGATAAAACAGGAAATGCTAACACTGTGGTACACTCAAACCCAGGCCTGGTCACCTGTTTGCCTGTCGGTGACCTAAAGTAACATAGTCAATTCTGATAGTTGAGAAGGAGACTGACCATCACTCAGCTCGCTGCAAAACATTCCCATCAGTAGCCAGCAAGCTGCAATATATGGATATCAAGAAATGTTGAAATTAAATGGTCCAGAAATGAGCCACCCCACATCCTAGATGCTATCTAGAATGCGGATACGCCCCTCCTCCTTTCTTCACTTCCCCTTAGTGCTGCCCAATTCTTGGCCTCTAGTCTCCTTTTTCATGGAGGGTACTGCTCCTTGTGGCTGCTCATCTTGTAGCCAAGCATCTCAGGGATCACTGCTGCCATGGTGTAAATCAGCTCCGGGGTTTTGGTGACGATCGCAGCAGTATCAACTCAATTTATTTTGAGTTGTTGCCCATCTTAAGGGCGATCATACCAAAGCCAGTTACTGCGGTCACAAACATGACCTTTGTTCAAAATCTCGTCAGAACAGTGCATGAGACCAGGGGATTTGCTAGGAAGCCCTGAAAACCCTTATAGATATACAAACAAAATGCATGGTATTTGATAGATGCGGGCAGTATGACAGATGTTCTGATAGTTAAACATAATTCACATGCTAGAGAGAGTTCATTAAAAGTGAAGCATAATACTGAGTTCTGGTTATACCTTGGGGGTATTAATTTAGAGTCATTTAGATTAATGTAGTTAATCCACCACAGGTAGCATAAATAGAGCTAATTAGCCTGGAGGTTGTTATCATGTAATCTTTATTTTGTACTTATTTGATATTAATTCAAGGTATCTGTGTACTTTTGCATGGGCATATTTTAGGTCATCGCATATGTAGTTGAGGAATTTAGGATTAATAGTTGCAGAGTAAGGTGAAAGGACTAAGACAAAATAGTGAAAAACACAAACAAGGGGGAACTGTTGGGGTTATTGTTCTTTACCTTTTATTCTAGATAAACAAACACACACATACACACCTAAACACAAATATAACCTCATATAGGCACGAGCACACAGACAGAGATATGCACCCCCACCTATACACACTGCCACACATCACCTCATATCAGCATAGAACACACAGGATTGACACAGGCGTCAACATACTGTTAGACATATAAAGAACTTTCATCTTTGGGCATGTTTGAGGTTCAATGTAGAGTTCTGGTTTCTGTAATCATAAAGTTGTTATAAGAGGTGAGCATACATCATATTACATGTGGATTTGCAATGTCTCTGTAATGGCACCAGCAGGTCAGGTCAGGAAGCACCCACCAAAGAGTAGTGATGCCCTATCTTAGAGATAACTTTATGTGTTATCAGATGTATGGAGGTATAAATGTGCAGAGGCTTTTTTAATTAATAAATAAATTTTTTAATCAGTGGTGCCATAAGGGTTAGGATGCGTGTTTTAGGGTTAGCACCTTGTATCTTTTTTTATGTACCATGTGGACACTCCAGAATGTTATATTCAGATTGGACAATCTGCAAAGTGCCTGAAAATAGGTGGATGGATCTTTGTTGGGAAAAAAAAAATCAAAGTATTTGATATATGAAGCTAAAATTCCAAAGCAATCATGCATGTTCAAGAATCAAGCTAGTTTAGAAAACATTCTAAAAACATGATGATTTGAAATGGTGATCCAGATGTTGAAAATGAAAAATATGCACATTTTTTACAAAAAAAAATTTCTGAGTTATCAGTACCATCTCGAATCCTCTGATATTTGTTCCATTTGCCAAAAAAAATTAAGTGGGTTGAAAATCATTTCTTGAAAAGTTGATATTTGAAGCTTTAGAAAACTTTTTTTTTTTGCAAATCTGAGACCGTCAAACAGAAGGCCCATGCTGATTTGATATTGACCCTGCTGTCATTTTCTATTTTTATCTATTTTAGTCTGATGTTACTTACAGTAAAAGTAGGTTTTAGGCATACATTTGTACAACCTTTTCTTTCACGAAATGCTTTTCATGTGATGTCAGCCCAGGGTGTTAACTTAAAGAAGCTTATCATGAATGAGGAAAAACCCCCAAATAAAATAAGGATAAGTAAGAAGGATCAGAGCTTTATTCCATTACTATTTGAAGCTTATTTTATTCCAATTTGCCACTTTAAAGTAATACGTAAACCATCCATATAAAACACTATTTTTAAATTCCTTGAAATTTTATGTGGAAAGATTACTGAACTAGATCTAAAACAACCGGGGGTATAATTGATAAAATGTTTTAAAAAAACCCTCCTGAAAAAACACAAACAGGGCAAACAACAACATGAATAAAACAGGTTTTGGTCTGCATCTTGGACCCATTACCTCCATCACTAATGAACTAACAGACTCTATTAAAGAGGCCAGTCATTTTGGAATTTTTGGAAGTGAATGTCAAACTTGACTGTCAAACCACGCAACACTTGACTGACATTTTTAGCTTTTTTGGTAGCAACATAGTGCACCAAAAGCTTCATTGGCTACGTTCACACTGCAGGTCTTAATGCTCAATTCCGATTTTTTGATCAAATCCGATTTTGTCGTCTGCTTGTTCACACTACAAATAAAATGTGACAGCAAACGCGCTCTAGTGTGAACCCTCAAAGCGGCCACATGCGCAAAAGAAGACGTCACACACAATGCGCTCTGTTTAGACCCAGACCAATAAGTATTATTTGACTGATGGACCTTAATATAAAGACTTGTTTCGGACTTTACGTTTCCCAATTTTGCTTTACGTTATAAAGTTATTTTGTTATTTACATATGGCCTAATAATTACACTTATTGCTGTTTTAGAGAGGCGCGGTGGTTCTAGCTGCAGATTTCTGTCAGAATCTGCAGATTATACAGTACAAATAAAATGTTCACATTTCTCCAACGTTGTCTTCCCAACAATTTCACTAACATCTACACGGGATGGCCAGGAAGCGTTCACAATGTCTTCTCGGGTGCTTCTCCAGCGCTGATAATTGGTGTCTTGTCTTGTGTCAGTGACGTAAAAGACGGATTTAATGCGACGTGACCATCAAACAGCAGTCGCTTTCTAAAACATCAGATATGTATCGGATTCAGTACCATATACGAAAGTGACCCAGGTTGGATTTGAAAATATCGGATTTGCACTGTTCACACTGTCATACCATGATCGGATATGGGTCGCATAGGCTCAAAAAAGTCAGATTTGATGCGCTTTCGCCCGCAGTGTGAACGTAGCCTTTGAAAGACCGAAGAAATAAATGCATAGGCTGAAAGAAAAATCATCCTAATGATTTGTCATTAAATTTAGACTCAAACAATGACTCACAACAATTTATTCTCTTGGGTGTTTTAGACAGGTAACTATGAAAAGGTGCAGCTCATGTTATGGTACAGGGAAATCCTGATAAAACTGTAAACATTATAGTATAGAATGATACACTTTTCAATTATAACTATATTTTTTGGGCGGGGGGGGAATCATTCAGACCAAGATCTTTTTCCCCTTCCTTCACAAACATAAAATAATGTAGGTCGTTTATAAGGTTTATTGTTAACTATACAAATAACAGCTTCATGTCCTTGAGTACAGAATAATAAAAAATACAAAAGTCCCTTAAACTAGAACTATGATTTACAAAAATGATACATGACAAGCCAAATGAATTCTAAAATTACCTGAGGAATTCAATCCAACTCGACATACAACCTTTGCTTATGTTTTTTTTGTTCAGCCAGTGCTCTTAACACAATCCTAATTACAGTGTACCATTTTCACAGTTCAATTAGACATCTGCATGTATGACAAATCATGCATGCAGTGCATCATTTACCAGAATATGCACCTATTAAAAGAAACTATGACTCAAGAATATATATTTAAATTTACAGAGAACATACAGAGAACAAACTAATAGTGGAAGGCTGTTAATGCACAAATATACAATATACAACCAGCAGCAGAACAACAGTTCCACTCAGGAGAACATGTCCACCCATCTTAATGTGGTAGAAAAATTTCAGAATAGTTTATTCCAGTCTCTAGTTGCCTCCATGAGATGCCTCTGACCGTGGCCAATCCAATCCTCTTGACTGCTGAAGAGCCGACCACAAAACCAGCAGTCAAACATTACTTGCTCTTCTCTACAACCTGATAACGTTTTTACAACCTCATACTTCTTTTTGCTTTTTTTTTTGAGTTTCAATTTAAGGAGGAATCGCTCCCGGACAGAACTTTGAACCGGTCGAGATTTTGGATTGTCGAAATGAGATGCGTCTTTGGTTGAGGAATTCTTCCCTTGGGTGCCAAGCTCTAAGAGTGCTTGGACTGTTTTTTGAGACAGAGAGACCTTCGTGACAGCACCTTTGTACCTATTTACTACCTTCATGATGTTGGCCACTTCAGGAATGTCAGCATCTGGATGATTGAGCACCACTACAGGCTGGTTTCTACTAGGGCATTTGATCTGCTGTAGAGAATTCAATGGGGCAAGTCTAAGTGTCCGTTCTACCTCTTTGGCTACAGGTTTCCATAACAGAGTCTCTTTCTCAGTTGGTGGTTTACTCAGGAATCTTCTTGCCTTGTGCACTGCTCCTGGAAGTTCGTCAAATAATGCTTTCCTGCGCCTTTTCCTTTGGCTTGGAGGCCGAATTGGCCTTGGGGCGAGGACAGGTTTCTCTGAGTCACACAGTTGTTGTGCCTTTATAGTTGTCTGAGAAGGTGCACTGCAGGAATCAATGACATCTTTTTGTTTGGTATTGTGAATGGTGATCAACTTTTTTATTCCAGTGGAAGCAGCTGCATTAGTTTTGTTTGTCGACACCAGGAAACACTGAGTCTGGGGTCTGGTGGCCAAAAACAAAGGTTGATTATTTGAGGTGGGAGTGCCATTTGTAAGAAGGCTACTAGTGGGTGTGACAATTTTAAATATAACTTTGTTTCCAGAGCCCTCATTCGTCTGGCTGCAATGAGTTCCATTGTTTGGCTCTTGGTTGTTCAAAAGTAGGCTTGATTTGGGTTGAGAAATGTACCGCAGCAAGAAGGCTTGCCGACCAGTCTGCAGTGCGCTGGGTTTGTCTGCACTACTCACTGGCATCGCTAGCACTGGCCGTGAGTTAAGTGGGAGCTGGGCACTTGCCAGTCTGAGGGAAGGAGTATTAGCGGCCTGGACAAAAGGAACAGACCTTTGTACTAAGTAGCACGTTGACTGAGACTTTGCAGTTTTGTCTGAAGTTGTATTTTGTGATGTGCTTGAAAAGAGTACAGGGCATTTTAAACCTGCACTGTTAATAAGGTAGTGATTTAAACCGGTACCAAAACCTGGTTGAACACCAGAAAGAAGAGCGGTCCCTTTTTCAGCAGTTCCAGGTTTTATTGCTTGTACACCTATCCTTTTGCTGTCTGGATTTAGACCTGTGGTTTTACTTGAACTTTCAACGTAAGACACATTGATTTGAGGCTTTGCAGAATTTGCTATGAGTTTAAAGCCTGGGGTAGCCTTGACCTGCACTGGCATTGCAAATTGGTTCTCACTAGCCCTAGTCAGGAGTACTGGCTGATTAGCCTCTGGTAGCTGAAGAATTCGCACAGTTCTTTTTGTTGGTTTTAAAGAATCATTGTTTGCACTTGAAGAACCCGTTCTTTCCTTGTTAAGCTGTTGAGTAATGATTGCATCAGAATGTTCTTCCACAAAATTGCCAAGGGATGTTAAACTACTCGTAGGCTGTCTTTTAGATATCGGAATGGTCTCTTCCTCAATTTTGACAATATTGAAGTCTTGGAGCACTACATCGGGATTTTCTTCTGTCAGAGGACCATCAACATTAGATATACACTCATCAACTTCAGTGTCACTATTTGCACTTTCTGTGCATTGTTCTGGTAATCCTGCTGATGTCAAGTTGAAGTGTGATGATTTAGAGGTATGTCTTTTATTTGCAGAGTTATCGTCCGAATTATTCTCCAAGTTTGGGGTGATGTTTGATGAAATGTTGAAAGCATCCTTCGAATAATTGTGAAAAGTAAATACTTCTTGGTTTGGTGAGTCCTGAATACATTTCTCCGAGCCAATGGCATTTTCTCTGCAGCTAACTGAATTTGGTGGAGACAGCTGTGATGGGCAACACGATGTATGTTTTGCATTTTCCTGTCTGTTTTTATGTACAATCTCAGTTCTAAACCTATCATTTTTATCTGATGAAATGTGGAATGACTGATGTCCATTTTCCATAGTGTTAAAAGCAGAATTCCCTTTGTGCTCATCAGTTAGGCTGCAAATGCTGTCAGGTGTGGATAGCTCATTTACTGCTTTAGGCTCCTCGTCAATTTTTCTAAAGATGGGTTTGGGAAGCAGTGTATCTCGAGCAAACTTTGAAGGTGAAGATAAACCACTGACCTTAACAGAACACACTGTTGCAGGGTGGCTGGAAACACCATGGCAGTTACAAGGACTGGGAGTTTGGGTAACTGACTTACTTTTCAAGTTCATTTCTTCCATAGAGCTTGTTTCATTTGGATGATGTGCCTGATCCAACTCATTTCTTGTGGGACATGAGACATCTGCACAATTTAATGATGTATCTAATATAGCATTTGTTTGTTCTCCAACACTTTCAATATGTGGAGTTGAACTTAGGGCCCCAACTGATGTTTCCTCCTCCTCAATTTTTACTTTAACTGCCAAAATATCCTCTTGATCTATCTGTATGCAAGATCCACTTCTTGGTGAAACAGCTAAGCACTGTGATGTTAAGCTCCTGCTATCAGAGCAAAGCTCATTCTCAGAGTTTTTACTTTTATCAAACACAGAATTTAGTGTGGAGAACCCCCCTTCAGCAACGGAATGATTCTGATCTTGCTTTGTTGTTGGGATTACTTTGAGAACTAAATGTTTTTTTCCATCGACCATCTTGAATCCCATAACTTTAGTTGTACAGTTAGGGGGGAGGGAGATTTTGTTCTTAACCATTAGAACAGTCAGTCCGTTAGCATTGTTGTGACTTCCACTATCAGAGGCTGGACAATTGTCACATTCCTCCAACGTGATTGGTGTTGACTGTTCTGTATTATGGGAAACTTTGCTCAAAGTTTTGTCCTTTTTTGCTACAGTCCCATCAACAAAGTGCTGGGTGTCCTCTAAGGAGTTGTCTGGCTTAATTAGTTTGCCACTTTGATATTGTTTCGATATCCTTTGAGTCTCCTGTGACTCACTATTCTTTTTAAGCATCAATTTCAAGTTCACAGATGAATTTGCTGGTGAGCCATTGTCTTCTATCGCCTTCCATGCATTTTTTCTTTCTGTCACCTCTTTGTGAACAGCTGCCATGTGTTTTTTAAGGTACTCACTTCTTGCTGCACCATATCCACAGACTTGACATGTGAAAGGAAATGTACCTGTGTGAGCTTTCATGTGCTTCTGGTGATCCTCTTCATTCAAGCTAATATGTTTGCATTTCAAACACTTCCAATGACTTTCATTATGATGATGGATATGCTGGACAAATGTCCCTGCATCCACAGTTGTAAACTCACACCAGTCACAGCTGAACTGTCCATTTACACTGTGGCACATGATGTAGTGTCTAGTAAGCAAAAGAAGAGAGTACTGCACATCATCATTACAAAGTTCACATGTAACCAAAGTATTTCTGTGCTCAATCCGATGGCGCTGAAGAGCAGGAAACTCATTTGTGACAAAATCACATAAATCACAAGGGTATGTAGGAAGGGTTCCTCTGTGAACTGCTCTAAAATGTTTGAGAAGGTCATTGGGGCTAAAAGTACAGTTATCTTTACAAACTGAGCATCCAAAACTCAAAATTTTGCCAGAGAATACAGCCCCTTGTTGAATTTTACAATGGGCTTTGTTAAGAGGGTTTTTATCTTTCCTAGTGGAAGTCCCATTATCCTTAATGGCAGATTCTTCTGAATTGCTGAAGAGCGACCCATCTGTTACATCTCTGAAATGTTTATACAGAAAGTCTTTTACTTTTTCCTTTTCATCCTCTATTACAGATCTGTTGCAGTTTTTTGGAGAGTCATATGGTAATCCATCTTCTTCCATTGTTGCAAGTATGAAGGTTTCTGTAAGACATCAAATATATTCTTGATTAATACAAGTAGAGAGATGCACCAACACACACACATACACACACGCTAATCTGGGACTGGGTAATGGCAGCTTTGCTAACTGCTGCAACCACGTTTAAAAGAAACTTTGAACTTTATATTTATACCTGCTGTTATGGCAGAGGAAGCCAGAAGTCGTCAAAAACCATAAGCCAAGACTTGATTTTTTCCACAAACAGTTTTCAAAGTGTTCCAAAGTCTCCCCCTGTATATCTGTATGTCTTTGAGGTCCTGAGGTGGAATATCATTTAAATCCCAGTATGAAATCAACATCATCATACACATGTCTTCAATCCACATGCAGTAGATCTGGTGTGACATGCCAAGTTACAAAAATTGAGAGGTGCACGACTGGCTGACACACCACAAAGTGTTGTGTGTTCTATGCCCGCTGAGATATATGTAATCTCTCCACTGTGTCCTAGGCCAACCCCAGGGCCTCTAGAACACCTCACCCAGAGGAGTACCGGTTCTACTCTGAGGTCCTCACCCTTTCTCTAAGAGCGTGAGGAGCTCAGCCAACCGAAAGAGCCCAGCCAACCTTCAGAGAAAGCCAATTTCTGCTGCTTGTAACCAGTAAATTCACAGCTTCACTTTCACACTAAGCTCTCTTTTCACCACGACAGACTGGTGCCATGACCACATCACTGCAGCTGCAGCCCCAATTCGTAATCTCCTGTTACCCTCTTCCCTCACTTGTGAACAAGATCCCAAGATACTTCTCCTCCACTTGGGGGCAGGAACTTGTCCCTGACCAGGAGTGGGCACTCCACCCTAATCCAGCTGAGGACCATGGCCTCAGACTTGGAGGTCTTTCACATTTACCTGTAAACCACTCTAGTGTGATCTGGAGGCCAGTACCAAACTATATCATCCACAAAAAGTAAAGATGAGGTTCGGAGGTTACCAAGGCGGAAGCCTGCCACCACTTGGCTATGCTTAGATATTCTATCCAAACAATTTATAAACAAACTAATGACAAAGGGCAGCCCTGGAGGAGTTCAGCACCCACTGGAAATGAGTCAGACTTTTTGCAGTCAATGTGGACCGAGCTCTAGCTGTGGTTGTACAGAGATTGAATGGCTTGTAACAATCAGCCAGACACCTCATACTCCCATAAAACTCCCCACAGGATACCCTGAGGGATGCAGTTGAATCCAAATCTAAAAAACAAAACAAAAAAAACAAACACATGTAGACTGGCTGGACAGACTCCCAAGAAAAGCCCAGCCACTCGCCTAAATGACTAGACCAGTTGCACTCACTCCAATCATTACAAAGTGCTTCGAGAGAGTGGTGCTGGCCTACATCCAGAGCAACATCCCAGACACTCTCCCCTGCAGTATGCCCACTGGCCCAATAGGTCCACGTCAGACACCATTGCTGCTACCCTTCACTATTCCCTCACCCACCTGGAAAACAAAGGCTCATACCATCAAGGTACTTTTTGTTGATTACAGCTCTGCCTTCAATACTGTCATTCCACACAAACTCACTCACAATCTGGCAACACTCGGCCTATACCCCACCCCTATGTGACTGGCTACAGGACTTTTTGACTGGCAGGCCCCAGTCCATCAGGATTGGCAACAGGACTTCAGCCAGCATTATTACTAACACTGGAGTTCCACAGGGTTGCGTCCTCAGTCCCATCCTCTACACCCTGTACACCCACGACTGTGTCGCCTCCAATAGGGATAACACCATACTGAAGTTGGCGGATGACACTGCAGTGATTGGTCGCATCACTGGAGGAGACGAAGTGCCTTATAGGAGAAAGGTGGCCGATATGGTGTCATGGTGTGAGGACAACAACCTCACCCTCAAAACTGATAAGAGTGAAGTGGAGAGGGTGAGCAGCTTTAGATACCTAGGCATCTACATCACTGAGGACCTCACCTGGACACTGAACACCACACAGCTGGTCAAGAAGGCTCAGCAGTGGCTGTATTTCCTGAGGAGGGTGAGGAAATTTGGTATGTCAGCCAAGATCCTCAGCAGGTTCTAAGGCTGCACTGTGGAGAGCACACTGACCAGCTGCATCACTGCATGGTACAGCAGCACTGCTGCCATGGACTGCAAATGCCTGCAGAGAGTGATATCAACTGCGGGGAGAAGATCATCAGGACCCCGCTGCCGTCTCTGCAGAGCATCTACCATCGCAGAGTCCAGAGGAGACCTACCTCCATCCTCAAAGACCCCACACACCCTCAGCACGGACTGTTCACACTTCTGCCCTCGGGACGAAGGTTTAGAAGTGTGAAATCTACAACATCCCGACTCAACAACTCCTTCTTCCCCACTGCTATCAGAGTCTTGAACAGCTGACCTATTTTAACAGTAATAATTATTTTTGCACATCAGGTCATCTCACATAACCAGCATATTAAGCTCTTTTGCACATAAATCTATTTGACACTTATTTTTTGTCTCCACTTATTTATTCCTGGTATTTGTATTTAATCTATGTGTACATATTAACCGGCATCTGCATATGGACAGCAGAGAAAGAATTTCACTGTACAGAGAAATGCTTTTTCTTTGCACACATGACAATAAACCCTTTCAATCTTGATCACTCGAATATCCTCAAGAGGATAAAGAGTGTTGTCATTAGTGTTGGGCAATATGAGGAAAATCCAATATTGCAATATTTTGGGATATATCGCGATACACAATTAATATTGTGATGTGTCTTGAGCCCCAGCACCCTCGGATCATGAATATTTGAATCTCTTAATTTTTAGTCTTCTCCCCACACAGTTATATCCTCGAATTTTATACTCTTAGTGTGGTTATATTTATTTCAGGATGGCATCAAATAGCAGTTTTTTTAAAGTACTGGTATACAAAGAGCAAATAAATCCAATACTGTGACATCACTGTGACCGGGGCGACCGTGGCTCAGGGAATTGGGAGGCTCATCTGTAACCGGAAGGTTGCCGGTTCGATCCCCCTGCTGTCCTGGTCGTTGTGTCCTTGGACAAGACACTTTACCCTACCGTCTACTGGTGTTGGCCAGAGGGGCCGATGGCGCGATACGGCAGCCTCGCTTCTGTCAGTCTGCCCCAGGGCAGCTGTGGCTACACCTGTAGCTGCCTCCACCAGTGTGTGAATGTGAGAGTGAATGAATAGTGGAATTGTAAAGCACTTTGGGTGCCTAGAAAAGTGCTAAATAAATGAAATCCATTATTATTATTATTATTATTATTATTATTATTATTATTATTATTATCATCATCACTATCACACAATGTGTCTCAAAGCTTATTAATGACATTAAACCTATATTTCTTTGGACATTTGCTGCGTTTTCACTTATTTTTCCACTTACCTATGAATAATCATCGGCATGATATACTGCCCTGAAATTCATGTTAAGAAATATTTTAGAGTTTACGTGGTGTAAGTAAAATACAGCTATATAACTAGCAAATTCCTTACATTTTTGATGCATCAATTCCAATTACAGATACCATTTGTTTTGTTTTTTGAGCAGAAAATGCATTCAAAAGCATTTCAAGAGCCTGGACATCATCAACATTTATGAAGCACTGTGGGATTGTCCAGGATGACTCAGATCTTAGACAGACAAACCATCTAAATTCACATTATGCTATTTGCATCTCCATTATATAGTCTGTGGATCGCAATAACGATTACTCCAAAAATATTCTTTTGCAAATGAGAAAATTATTTCAACAAAAACTGATAGTCAATTCATTAAGCACTGGGAGACAAACACAAACCAACAAATAAAACATGTCATGCCTGAAGTTAACAGCATTACTCAGGTAAGAATTAATGACATTATATAACCAGTTATTGTTACCTGTGCTCCTTTGGGAAAACCTTAACCAGTGTTCTGAAGAAAAGGAGTTTGTAGTGTGATCCCAATGTCTGGAAGACAGAGGCATACAATCAAAAAAACAATTTCAACAACAATCCTTACTATTAACTGTAATAGTGTTATTAATAACCATGCATGCTCTGTATATCACAAGTATACATCAGTTGTTAAAGGTTTTTTTGGGACTTCTTCACATTAAAAAATATTTTATAAGAAAAAACAATTGTCCTACTGACCATGAACTGCTGTTTGTATTCTTCTACATGGCATACAGTACAGGCAAACATGACACCCCACAGGTAGTCAAAGTGAAACACAAATCTAATCTCTCTTTAGACCTACGTCTATGCTTGTGCATGCATTATTCTGCATTACCCCACCGCCAACTCTAATTCATCTTCACATCCTCCCTCTTGTCATTGTTCATACAGCCCCAGGGTGGTGGACATCAGGTGAAGACCCCCAAAAAACAACAAAAAACCCCAAAAACAAACAGCTGCTACAATCAGAAATCTACTGAACTGCTTTGTCCAGGAGTGTTGTCTATTGATTGAATCCTGGCTCCCGTCAAAAATCTCAGATAACTCAGTGGAGATACTGGGCCGGACATTACAACCCCAGGACTGCAATAATGTCTCCAGTAAGGGAAGGGGCGGTGGACTCTGTGCTTATATGCTTCAGGGCTGGTACCATAACAGCAGAATTATAGACCGTCACTGCTCACCGGACTTAAAACACCCTGATAACGACTGTGTTTAGTCTGTTCCTTCCCATTCCATGCAAGGCCACCTGGGTTGGCTAAAAGACTGTTTACTTAGCCTAGCAGGGCGAAGGACACTGTCTCAGCTGAATTCTGGACACGCACACACATACATATACACTAATATGCACACATTCATCCCCCCTCCCTTTCCAAACGCCTTCGATGCTTGTTCCCTCCTGGGAACACGGCGGGTCTGAGCCCACGCTGGAATGGTAGCACTGGGCAGGATGGCTGCTGTGTTTGCTTCGGATTACTCCTCACCCCCCACCCGACCCTGTGGCTTGTCACGTGCTCCATAATGTTGTGCTGTGGACATTTATGTGCTTTTTTGTGCAGAGGAGTTTGTTTCCTGTTCTCATGCTGTCCTCCCAGGAACCCAGCATGAGTGGAGGTCTCTTTTTTCCTCTTGTACTTTCCCATTGTAGTGGGGGGGGGGGGGGGGGGGGGGGGTGGGTCGGGGGGGGGGGGGGGGGGGGGTCCTATTTCACTGCAGGGCAACCTGCACGTGCCGATTAAAGCCTTGATTGATTGATTGATGGATAGATTGATAGACATGAGGAAACAAACTTCTCCAAGCACCTGGGTCATTAAGACATGGCCAGATGATGCTCTTCTCCAGCAATAGAACTGTTTTGATCTGACAGACTGGTACATCTTCGAACAGCACGACCTGGAGACCTTCACTCAGTTCTCTATACAGCACTGCCAGAGCCAGGCTGAGGAGGGGCATAAAACAGGCCAAATAGGCCTACATGAGGAGTATTCCTAACTGACAACCCCCACCATGTGTGGAGAGGCATCCAAGCCCTCACCAACTGCAAAAGTCAGAGACTCCAACTGCCAACAGCATCCTCATGATCATAGAAGTGTTCAACACCCCCCTGGATTATGATGTCAGGAGGACACAGAGTGCTGAACCCTAGGAGAGCTTTCAGCCAGCCCAACACTGTGGGAAAAACCTGTGCGGACCAAATGACAAGGATCCTCATCAGGTTGTTTAACCTTCCTGACCCTATGCCACCATTTCCACCTGTCTGAAGGCCTCCACTATCATTCCCATCACCAAAAAGACTGGTATAGACAGCGTCAATGCCTACAGATCTATAGCCCTCACGTCTGTAGTCATAAAGTGTTTAGAGCTGGTAGTTCTCAGCACATCAGAGGCAGTCTTGCCCGTCCATTTCTTCATGTGTTCAATAATTCTTTTCCTGTGTCATGTAATTGGGTGTATTATTATACATAATTTATGGACATTGCATGGGTGGATTGGATGGTAAGAAAAAAAAAAATATATATATATACACAAAATTGGTGACATATTCAATACTTATTAAGTTGTGGGCAAAATACAACCCGGGAGCCACATATGCCTAGGCCGATTATGTCACAGCAAGGAGACAAAGGCTGTCCAAATTCGTAGGCTGCTCCAAATGCAGCCCACAAATGCGTCCTCCTTTTCCCCAGATTTGAAGGACGGGTCTGTGTATATTTCATGGTCCACCCTATTCCAGAAGAAATTTTTGGGGAAAAATGGCGGATGGTCGAAGAAAAGCGGTCCAGAAATAAACTTTTAAAAGTAAATACTAGGTTTTATCTCACCAAAATATCCAGCCAACCAAATGTTAGCATAGCAAAGAATCTTAAACAGTTATATTCAACTAACCTTCGGCTAAGTTACGTGATGTTAGTGATATCACCACTTAATGCGGCTTGGGTCATATGAGCTTTGGTTGGTTAATCAGTTCAGTTTTCTACTGAAGCTGCGTCTGTTTGGCAGTGTGGAGACAAACGTACTTAAAAATTAATAAAACGAGCAGACGGTTCACTCTTTAAGCTAAGTGTATTTACAGGGATCAAACATCTAATCCGTGAACTGTATTAAGGAAACAGACTAAACCATGCTGTGCTGAAGTTTAGAGTTAAAAGAGGTCTCATCCTGTATAAACCACTAATAATAAGACAGTACATGGAGAGGTCCTCCTTCTGTTCCTGTGCCATTTTTGTCATGCTTATATCATACAACCTGAGCCTGTCACCTTTGTTATAAGCCCAATATTTCTGCAGGATTTTATGTCCTTTATCCAAAATATATTTAGTTAAAATATTTCTTTTTTAGTTGGATTGTACTTGTGGAGCTCTTTTAAATAAAAAGCTGAAAGAATTGTGAAAAGTTGTAAATTCAGAAAGGGTCTAAGTATTTTTTTAAGGATGTCATGTTTCTGTATCATCTCCTGTTAGACCCTCTTACCCAAAAATCAGCATATTTAATGCTCTGATACCTTCAACATCTTAAATTATATTGAACATTTTCTCTTCCAATAAATATTCACTGCAAAAGTTTGTCTTCCATTTTATCTGAAACATATAATGTTTAAATCTTTTTAGTTTATTTTCGGGATATGGGATATTGTCCTTAAATATAACTAAAGCCTTCAGACAATGGTCGCTGTATATTAATATTTGTCTGTTAGACAGTCACACAGGTATAAATGACAGAAGCTGGACGTCGTAGGCTAGCCCCTTCAATTTAATGGCCTTGCATTTCTGGTCTTCGCGGCCTACCTGGTCTACGTAGGCCGGGTTTTTCGAAGGATTTGGACACAGCGCATGTGTTCATCTTTTTTTGTTGCATAAAGAAACGGCGGGTGGAACCATCAGACCAAAGCACAGATTTCCACTGGTCTAATGCCATTCCTTGTTTTTCTTGGCCCAAAACAAATCTCTTCTGCTTGTTGCTTTTCCTTAATCTTGGTTTCTTAGCAGCTATTTGACCATAAAGGCCTGATTTGCACAATCTCCTCTGAACAGTTGATGTAGAGATGTGTCTGGTGACTGAAACTATCCTCAGCAGCAGAGGTAACTCTTGGTCTTCTTTTCCTGTGAGCTAGTTTTGCTGTAGCGCCTGTTTTTCGTCTGCACTTGGGGACACATTTAAAGTTTTATCAATTTTCTGCACCGACTAACCCTTCAGTTCTTAAAGTAATGATGGACTGGTGTTTTTCTTTACTTAGCTGACAGAATTCATATTATGGCAAGAACCAAAGAGTTGTCAGATACGGCTGTCATCTGTGTACCAACCCGACTTCTGCACAACATAGTTGATGGTCTGAACCCTGATAGTTCCAACCTCATTAAGAAGGCAAGAAATTCCACAAATGAACACTGGCAAGGCACATCTGTGAAAACCATTTCAGGTGACGACATCATGAAGCACAGTACGTATTACTCCACGAGGCTCCAGACTACGGTAGCCGTAATGCTCCGACAATCCATCAAGCGCTGCAGCTCCGTAGCTTACCAAAGTCATACTAAAACATTTTAAGGCACACTGTCAATTTTTGAGAAAATGAAAGGAATTTAGGCGCTGCATGTCGTTAGCGCGGTTAGCTCGTTAGCACGGTTAGCTCGCTAACACATTGACGCCGTCCAGCCCCACGCACGGGGCGATCCGCGGTAACTCGTTAACGGAGATTTGCCGTGTCCATCTTGTCGCTGCCTGCAGGTGAAGCTATGGGGGAGTTGTGTTCAGTGAACGAGAGGCGACAAAAGTGGACGAAAGTGAGGCAAACTTGGGGGTACACAAGTATAATTATAACGTAACATAGACTATATCGATATAAACGATATTGTCACATCTTATATCTCGTATAAAAATATATTGATATTTTTTAAAAAAAAACTCGATATATCGCCCAGCTCTAACAATGACACATCTGGATCACTAGTATGTACAGCCTGGGGGCACTCTGTGTGATGTGATGGTTAGTAATACTGGAGCAGCAGAGGAGACAGTCCTATCGCCATTCCTGATTACCTTGTACACCCTCAGATTTCAAATTTGAAACAGTGAAACATGCCACCTGCAGAAGTTCTCTGATGATACTGTAGTGCTTTGGTGTATTAAGGGTGGGCAGGAGTCGGAGTACAGGGAGTTGGTGAGAAACTTTGTGGAGTGGTCTGGAAGAAATCACCTCACTTGAGAATGTTAGCAAGACAAAAGGTTGACTTCCGGTGGGGGAAAAAAAAAAAACAAAAAAACAAAATGCTGCGTCTAGGCCAATCAAGATCATGGGTGAAGAGGTGCAAACAATGACAGCTACAGGCACTTTGGCGTTCACCTGAATGACAGACTGGATTGGAGGACCGACAGTGATGCTGTGCACAAGAAGGTGATGAGCAGACTTTATTTTCTAAGATCGCTTAGATCCTTTAACGCAGGGGTCGGCAACCTTGGGCACGCGTGCCAGGGTTAACTGATGGCACGACCAAATGCCCAATGGTGATTTTTCGTTTTTATGGGCTGATGAATTCTATTTTTTTTGGTAACGGTATAAACAATGAAAGGTGGTGGATTGGCCAGATGCTGGCAGATGTGTAAAAATAACTAAAATAGAAAAATAGAAACCACCACCAAAGTTGTTTGGTGGTGGTTTCTATGGCGGAGCTTCCACAGAGGCCAGCAGGTGGATCAGGGAGAGGGGAGGCAGGAGGAGCAGAGACCCGAGGCGGCCGCCGGTCCGAGTGTCAGGTGAACTGAACTTCAGGTAAGAAGTTCTGACCTGCAGTCTATCTGGGTCAGATATAAACCAAGTTTAGGTGGAGTTTATTTTCGTTGTGCTGACTTTTTACAGTCAGTTACAATAACTCGTACTGCGTGCTAGCTAGCATGACGGAGTTTATATACAGCTGGGCGGGTGCTATGATGTTACTGATAGTGAACTTCATTTTATTCATAAGGTCAGTTAGTAGAGTTGCCATCAGTCCTGTAAAAAATGGAAACGTCCCGTATTCAGAGAAAATATCACGCATTTCGTATTGAGCTGAAAATGAACATGATTGTCCTGTACTTCAGCTAGAATGGAAAAGCTGGATTTATTCTGTCTCTTTACACTGTCAGCTGCCTCTTCTCCTCTCATTCTCTCCCGTTGCTACTTCAATCATGAAACTGATCAATGATCAGCTGATCGACTTTTCTCTCTTGTTTGTTTATCGCCCACTTTGCGCCAGAAGGAGGAAACTAGCGGATGTCGCACTAAACAACAGCAGCACGTTTAAGCTTGATCAGCTGTTGTTAGAATTTATTTAATATTAATTTCTAGTATCAGCTGATGTTTGCTGGAGCCACAGCTGTAAAGCTGCTGGTCATGATGTCGGTTTGGATATGTGGTGAGAGGGAAACATGAAGATGAAACCAGGAGATGTCCTTACTGGATCATCAGAGCTGTGATGGAGAAACAGGTTTACCTTTTAGGTGACATGAATCAGTTGAAGGGAAGTTCTGAACTGTTTCTGAGAGACAAATAACACCAGGATCCTCTGTAGCTGATAGCTGGTAACTGTGCAGGGGCGGGTCTAGCAAAGTTTTGCCAGGGGGGCCAGGTAGGGCATTAACAGGGAAAGGGGGGCACAAAGAAATACTTTTCTTCCCTATTCTCATTTAAAATGTCTCACTTTTAATAAATAATTATCTGAATCTTCCAACCAAAGTTTTTATCTGATGTAAAATGTATAGAAATCATACATATACCAACAAGACGGCGTACATCACTGTCACAACAGCATCTGTTTTAATTCAAAGGCTTTATGGCTTTTCCCATACCTGGTGGGCCGGTCTCTAGTCAAAATGCCTGGGCCCGTTTTTTGTCCCAGTCCAGCCTTGGGCACGGCATGCAGTGAGTTAATCTGAGAAGGTGCATTAAAAAAAATAAATGGCCGGGCCAGCGGTGCACATTGCAAATTAGCTCGAATAGACACATTAGTTGTGCTGCTTCTTAATGACGGTATCTTAGCTAACAACCCCAACTACCAGATTCAATTTGTAATTGGCTAAAAATAACTTTGCCTACTGGTGAGAGGGACGTTGTTAGCTGTCAGTTTTTTCAAGCGATGTTGAAATTTCCACATTCAGACACT
Organism: Maylandia zebra; assembly: GCF_041146795.1. NCBI lineage: Eukaryota > Metazoa > Chordata > Actinopteri > Cichliformes > Cichlidae > Maylandia > Maylandia zebra. Next base: position 2,799,742 of record NC_135174.1, on the reverse strand, counting down.
TCAAATGCTTCAGGAGCTGTCCGCTCAGCGCAGCATCAGCACCACGGAAATACACGGATACATTTGTACTCGAGACAGTATGAATGCTGGACACTCGGAGACCTGTGTCTCTGAGTGGGAGACCAAAGATCACATTAACATGTGTGTCTCTGTATTAACAAACATGCCATATTGGCCCAGTTTATTTTTCTTATCATTGTTGTGAGGAGACCATAAATAGCATTTGCACTCTCTGTTGTATTTGCTGTTATGGATAAAAAGTGTATTTTTTTGTTTCAAAATAGCTGATAACTATTCGCTGATAGCTGCTAACATCTGCAAACAAATATAATTCTATAAAGTTGTTCTATATTGTGTGTAACTGTTCATATAGAGCGTTATTAAATTTATTGCTAATGCAATCATATGGCACATTGACTTATGAGGAAATTTTAGATGGCACTCACCAGAAAGGTTGCCTACCCCTGCTTTAATTGGGGGGGGGGTGTCAGCAATGCCATCAGAATAAAGAAGGCTGGAAGCATCATTGGTCAGAATTTGGAGATGTCCGAGTCAGTTTGGGACAGGGAGGTCATTCAACTAACTGCACTCCATCATGGACAACCCATTACACCCACTCCACTTCATACTTCTGAAGTGGAGCAGCAGAACTCCTTCTCGCTCAAACTGACTGAAAATAACGGCCACGCTCTGCATGGACAAGCACCAACATACATCTGTGATCTTTTACATCCCCAGCAGGTCCCTGAGGTCATGTGATCAGGACTTGCTAGTTGTCCAAAAGGTGACAGAGCTTTTTGTAACTGTGGCCCCAGACTTTGGAACTCCCTCACATTGAGTTTTAGATTTGTGGACTCAGTCATGTCTTTCAAAAACACACCTAAAAACTCATCTTTTTAAACTTGCTTTTGGTTGATTTTTGTTTTTATGTTTTAGCTTCTGTGAAGCACTTTATGATTTTATCTTGAAAGGTGTTGTATAAATAAATTTTACTTACTTATAGAACACTTCGGGAAATTATTTGTACCATTCTCTAAAAAGCTTTATAACTTAATTTTGTGACAGGTGAGGACATCGGTTAGGCATGAGATCCCAAATATATTTTTGTTTTATACGTTCATGCAGCTGTTTTTCTTAGATTTATTGTTTACATGTTATTTATTAATGAAATTTGCACTTCCCTCTTATAAAATGTCAGTCTTAGTTTTATTGTTTTTAAACCATTTCATTTTTACTTCCCTGTTTTCAATTACTAAAATTCCTGCACAATCTTAGTATAAGGCCCTTACCAGGTGCCTGTGAGACTTAAACTGTGTTGCTTCTTTGTTGTATGTAGTAGACTGTACAGAGATTAAAAACACATCATGTTTAAAAAAAAAAAGTTAACTCAAAAGCTGACAGTCCAGGCAGAGATTGGAGCGTGTGTTATGCTAGTAGCAGCTAACGCAGCCTATAAAAGAGAAGTTGCATCCAACAATTTACTTTTTTGCACAGTGCAACTGTTAAAACGAATGCATTCTTCAACATTTGTAATGAACTCTTTTAAAATCCAACAGAATTCTTCTTCACTTATTCCTGATATACACTACCAATCAAAAATTTGGACACCTTCTCATTCAATGTTTTTTCTTTATTCTTACATTTCTTTATTATTTTTTTTCTTCTTATGTAGCAAAGAAGGAAAAAAAAGTATAAATAACTCTAAATACATCTTCTATTTTAGATTCCTCAAAGTAGCAACCCTTTGCATTGTTGACAGTACTGCAAAACCCTTGATGTTCTCTCGATGAGCTTCATGATGTCGTCACCTGAAAATGGTTTCATTTCACAGGTGTGCCTGTCAGGGTTCATTTGTTGAATTTCTTGCCTTCTTAATGAGGCTGGAACTATCAGGTGTGTTGTGCAGAAGTCAGGTTGGTACACAGCTAGCAGCCCAATTTGGCAACTGTTAGAATTCACATTATGGGAAGAACCAATCAGCTACTGTAAGTAAAGAGAAACTTCAGCCCATCATTACTTTAAGAACTGAAGGGCAGCCAGTCTGGAAAACTGCTAAAACTTTAAATGTCTGTGAAGGTTCTCAGTCATCCAGGTCATTGTAGTCAAAGGAGCTTGCAAAGAAAAGCGTCTGGACTTCTTTAAGTTGCTTGAAGACGTTTCACCTCTCATCCGAGAAGCTTCTTCAGTTCTGAAGAACTTAATGATAACTTAATTTTGTGACAGGTGAGGACATCGGTTAGGCATGAGATCCCAAATATATTTTTGTTTTATACGATCATGCAGCTGTTTTTCTTAGATTTATTGTTTACATGTTATTTATTAATGCAATTTGCACTTCCCTCTTGTAAAATGTCAGTCTTAGTTTTATTGTTTTTAAACCAGAACTGAAGAAGCTTCTCGGATGAGAGGTGAAAGGTCTTCAAGCAACTTAAAGAAGTCCAGACGCTTTTCTTTGCAAGCTCCTTTGACTAAAACTTTAAATCTGTCTCCAAATGCAGTCACAGAAACCATCAAGCGCTACGATGAAACTGACTCACATGAGGACCGCCCCAGGAAAGGAAGCCCACCTCTGCTGCTGAGGGTTAATTCATACAAGACACCAGCCTCAGAAATCACAAGTTAACAGCACCTCAGATTAGAGCCCAGATAGATGCCACACAGAGCTCCAGTAGCAGACACATTTCTACATCAACTGTTCAAAGGAGACTGTGTGAATCAGGCCTTTATGGTCAAATAGCTGCTAAGAAACCATAACTAAGGAAAAGCAACAAGCAGAAGAGATTTGTTTGGGCCAAATTTCTATGTTGTAGATACATATAAAAGATATAAAATATATGAAGCAAGATACATGGAATTATGTAGCAAAAAAAGTTGATAAACATGTCTTTATTATTTATTTTTTTGACACCACTGGAAACCCGTGGCCTTCTCTCAATGAACATCATGATGTAGTCACCTGAAATGGTTTTCACTTCACAGATGTGCCTCGTCAGGGTTCATTTGTGGAATTTCTTTACTTCTGAATCGGTTCGAATCATCAACTATGTTGTGCAGAAGTCTAATTGGTACACAGATGACAGCCGTATCTGACAACTCTTTGGTTCTTGCCATAATATGAATTCTGTCAACTAACTAAAGAACTTTGAATGTCCCCAAGTGCAGACAAAAAACAGGCGCTACAGCAAAACTAGCTCACAGGAAAAGAAGACGAAGAATCACCTCTGCTGCTGAGGATAGTTTCAGCATAGTCACCAGACTCAGAAATTGAAAGTGAATAGCACCTCAGATTAGAGCCCAGATAGATGCAACACATCTCTACATGAACTGTTCAGAGTAGACTGTGCAAATCAGGCCTTTATGGTCAATCAGCTGCTAAGAAACCACGACTAAGGAAAAGCAACAAGCAGAAGAGATTTGTTTGGGCCAAGAAACACAAGGAGTGGACATTAGACCAGTGGAAATCTGTGCTTTGGTCTGATGAGTCCAAATTTGAGATCTTTGGTTCCACCAACTGTCTTTGGCGACGCAGAAAAGGTGATTGGATGGTCTCTACATGCATGGTTCCCACTGTGAAGAATGGAGGAGGTGGTGTGATGGTGCTTTGGTGGTGACACCATTGTGGATTTAGTCAAAACTCAGGGCACACTTAACTAGGATGGCAACCACAGCATCCTGCAGCAACATGCCATTCCATCTGCTTTGCGTTTAGTTCGACCATCATTTATTTTTCAACAGGACAGTGACCCCAAACACACCTCCAGGCTATCTGACCAATAAGGAAAGTGATGCGCCAGATTGCCTGGCCTCCACAGTCACCTGACCTAAACCCAATTGACATGGATTGGGATGAGATGGATCAAAAAAGGAAGCCAAAAGAGCCAACAAGTGCTCAGCATCTCTGGGAACTGCTTCAAGACTGTTGTAAAACCATTTCTGGTGACTACCTCATGAAGGTTATTGAGAGAATGCCAAGAGTGCGCAAAGCAGTAATCAAAGCAAAGGGTCGCTATTTTGAAAAATCTAAAACCTAAAACATCTTTTGAGTTATTTCACACAGTTTGGTTTACTACATAATTCAATATGTATTCATTCATAGTTTTGATTGCTTCAGTTAGAATCTACAATGTAAATAGTCATAAAATAAAGAAAATCCATTGGATGAGAAGGTGTGTCCAAACTTTTGACTTTTACTGTATGGGCAGTGGTCTAGGGAAAATAATACAAATTAATGTAACCTTGTTACTGCCACTACAGCGTTACATCAGTGTGCAGCTGACCAGGTCTCACTCAACCTTGTGGATGAGGAAGCCATGTTGGGAGGAAAAATGGCTGCCGTGATTTTATGACTTAGTTACTTCAGTCAAAAAAAGGAGAAAAAAAGAAAACCTTTTTGTATTAACACTATACTGTCACATACTTTAAAAAACGTGTATATAGCCCTAGCATAGAGCATGGAAAAAATAGTATCAAAACATAATATGCTATACATATAAACCTAGTCAATTTTAATTAAGCATTATAAAGTGGACACATGAAAGTAATTCTAATGCCATTTAAAGTGACCAGGATTTCGTTCAACATCATGAATGCAGAGAGGTAGGCTGCTCTATGCTCACAACCCCTTGATGGGCAGATATAAAAGAAGCTTGGGCATGAGAAAAAAAGTTGCACCGTGTCAAAACTATATAACATAGGTAATATAACACGCCGATATGTACAAAATATGAAGCTGTACCACAGCTAGAAAGTTCGACATCTTAATATAATTTCCGCGTACTTTTCCGGGTAACTTGCTCTATAGTCGTTTAAGTTTAGGAAACGCGAGGGAGAGCTGCACCAGTGGGAGAATTAAAGGCTGCAAGACGAACAACAACAAAGGAGTCTGCGGTGTACGCGGTGACAGTTCAGCGTACTGTGCCCGATTTTTTTAAATTATTTTTTCCCATTTAGTCGGAAATATACGAGCCACTTCACGACAGGGTTAGTGTCGGTGGAGTTTAATAAGCAGTTATTTTACACCAAAATAAAGCCCCCACCCACGCAAAGACATTCAAAGTTACGGGAAACCAGTTATTTCTTACTATGAACTCGATGGAAGTTCAGGCGGCGTCCCGTCTACGTCCAGCATCATAAAGACAATGTTCAGCTTGAAAAAATACACAACAGAAACATTTTCCTTCTTCCTCTCCTCTCTGTGGATCCACAGCGACGGCGGCCATGACAGTCCATCCGGGTACTGCTGTGTTCTTGACACTCACGTAGAAGCGGATGAATATGTATTGCTTGTAAAGACAGAACTAGTGCCATAAGGGAGGATTTTTTTTTATTCGTATAAAACCGTGTTCAATAAAATGGAAATGTATTCCACTATACGAGACGCCCGTAGAGGAACCTGCAGCATGAGCCTTACGTCATCTTTGGCCTCAGTGTGTGTGTGTGAACCAGATAGGGGGAAGAAGAAGCAACGAGCAGCAATGGCGGATACACGCCATTTCCTGTTCAGTGTGTTGCTTGTTGCTTGAATGCCTTTATTTTCTCCGACACGAGAATGTTTTATGTATAATTCTAAATCTGCAGATGAATCCGTCTCTTTATGATCTCAGTATGATGCACAGATTCCATGTAGGTTATTGACACAGCAGCCCATACAGACATGCAGTAATGGATGAAGCTGAGAAGCTTACAAATGGTTACTTCATTGCCCCCCTGGCACAGGAGCACGGAGCACTGTGTACCGAGCATGTTTCAGATATTACTGTACAGAAGCTCAGTGTGAGGGGTGTAAGTGTGTGGGACTAACTTGTGTCAGCAGAAATAGGTGGATTATTTATTTGTTGATAATTTATGTATGTATGATGCACACTAGCTACATGTATGAGAATATAAACAATTTATCAAATAAGACCAAATTATTATCAGCATTAATATACAGTATATAATATATATACATATAATATAGCTTTAAGGTGTTAAGGAGGATGACTGTTGTTTATAATTTTTAAAGGGTTTTCTTTAGTTAGAGGGCTCTGTGACATTTCAGATAGTCTTCTTAATCTCACACTTGATTCTGTCAGACTGTAAGCTTTTCTGTAAATTAGTTTCTTGGAAAACAAAAAGTTACAAATTAACCACAAGCTTAGTAGTTTTTGTTTGTTTTAAGCCATTTAACACTGACCTATTAATCATTTCAGCAAGAATCTTATTTTAAAACTTGTTTCTGTCTTGTTTCTTTAAATAACAAATAACTTTCATTTAGTTGAATATACAAAAAAGAAGCCAAGAATAACAATTTGAAAGACCAATATAATGATTCCCAAAGAGTTATTTCTAAAAATGTATTTATTAAAATTTATTAAAATTTATTTTACTAGGAACTTTGGAAATATGTGTAGAGAGTTTTTGAAACACGAAAAAGGCCTGATCACCCATTCTTCAGGAATAGTTCTTTATTCTTCCTGAAGGACATTCTGCCTCGTTGGTGTCTGACCTTCTCTGATGAAGGGTCAAGGGTAACCACGTTTTAAGGGCTGTGTTTTCCTTTTCCTTCCCTTTGCCTTGGAATGTGTTCTACCCAGTGTTGAAGAGTCCTGATTACCTTAAGTTTGTATTTTAGAGTGTGGTGGGAGTCAAAGAATAGGTACTGGTCTTTGTGTGGGCTTCAAATAAACTTTAATGTTGAGGCTTCCGTCCTCCTCGATGCCCACAGCACAGTCTAGAAATGGTAAACTATTAGCTTTTGCATTTTCACTGGTAAAATGTATTTTTCTGTCCACATAGAAACATGAACACTGAGAAGCAGAGAAAAACAGAATGACAAAAGGAAAAACATTGTCATCCTTTATGCATCAGGTTTATCCATAAGACCCACCACGACAGGACAAAATTCAGCTGTACATCTGCACCTGAAGTGTAAAGGCCATGCTTTTGAGGTTGCTGGTGTTTGCATTTAAGACAGATGTTTTGAAGGAGAAGTCCGCTATGAGTGGCCATCATTGAACAGAGTGGGTGGCCATCTACTGTCTGCCATCTACAATGCAGTCTTGATGTAATTAGGTCACATGACAGGGTGAGGCAAGGGCTCCCAGTGGTTTCACCCAAAACCCCTGGTGGTAATGTCCCATGACTCTTTTCACACCTTGGCTCGTGTGATGAGGCACATGACTAACAGTGAATCAACAACCCTCTTAAAGGACAACCCTCGCTAGGGTTGAAATAGCTGGGACTCTCCCCCAATTTGCTTTAAGTACTGAAGAATCATCTTAGATGAGAGGTGAAATGTCTTCAAAAAGAAGGCAAGTTGCTTTCTTTCCAAACTCCTTAGAATCTTCTTTGGATGTTGACCTCCTTTTGTTCTGATGAGCAGTTCATAAAGATAGCCTCATAGGTAACCTAAACATTTAAAACAAAATGTTATTTTATATTTAGGACAGTACTTTCATACAGGGTAGAAAATTGGGAAGTTGAGAGCAGGCTGGTCAGGTTAGTATGAGATTAGGGTAAACCTTATAAAATAAAATAAAAAATAATTCAATTCTAGTCTTTGTAATTAATTTATGGGATTTAAATAGAAGCCCTGCGACAAACTGGCGACCTGTCCAGGGTGTATCCTGCCTCTCGCCCTATGGCAGCTGGGATAGGCTCCAGCACCCCCCGCGACCCTGAAAAGGATAAGCGGAAGCAAATGGATGGATGGATTTAAATAGATATGTCTTTTTAGCTTTTATCAGCTGTCTCAGTTTACTCCATTTACTTTCATATTGTTAACAAAACTGAATGTGGAACAAGCGTTGAAACATATCATACAAGTATTGTACAAAATCAGCACAAACATTGCCTAAATAACTAAACCTCTAACTGGACCTGGAATTATTCTAAATATACACTAGGACGCCGGGCATTAAAAAAACAATTTATGGGGAATCCATGCAGAGCCCTCGAACACAAAGTTGTGTTTGCTTCAATGGAGTATTGTTTTTTTTTTACATCAATGACAGATCACAGAACCCGGAAATAATTAGAAGATGTAGCTGGATGTTTTTGTCAGTGCCACCATCTAAAAACCATATGTCATAGGATAGTACTGAAGGCTCTGTAGAAAAGAGGAGTGAAAGTGAATAAAGGCAAGGCAGAATGCAATGAATGCGTGAATGACAACGATGAAATTGTAATGGACGATAGAAGGAATAAAGGTAATGAATGTGGATGAGTTTTAATATCTGAGGCCAACCATCCAAAGTTGTCACGGCTGCGCTGTGTGTGTGTTCCTCCTTCAAGGGTGTGGCCAGCCTCCCAACGGGACACACCCACCAAGCCTGGTGGCCCAGGAAAACCAGGACTCCACACACATGCACACTCACAGGAGAAAGGGAACCCAGAGATACAAGCACAACAGATAATCATGTTACACACCAACAAGCCCAAAACTGCCCATGGGCCCTGGGTCATCAGGACCAGGTTCCTGACAGTACCCCCCTCTAAGGGCCGGCTCCTGAAGGCCCAAAACCAACAAAAAAATATATAGGACAACCAACCCAGGGTGGGTGGTGTGAGGTCCAGGGCGGAGGTCCAGAAAAACAACTCCGCCAAAACAAAAGCAGTCTGAGCCCAATAGCCCCCCCCCCCAAAAAAAAAAGAAGAAACCAACCACAGTCCCAGTGGGCAGAAAATAGTTCTGGCAACCCGCCATGGGTCCAGTGGCAGCGAAACAGCAACATAGCGGCTCAGGTGGCCGACCACAGGTCCGGTGGCAGCATCGCAGCTCTGAAGACGTGCCACGGGTGCGATGGCGACGTTGAGACAGTTCTGGCAGCCTTCCAAGGGTCCAGGGGCGGCAACGAAACAGTTCAGGTACCCGCCCATGACGGGGAAGCTCCTTCGCTGATGGCTGGGGGGTGGTTGCTGGATGTGGACATGCTGGACGTGGATGTGCAAGGCAAGGCAAGGCAAGGCAAATTTATTTGTATAGCACAATTCAACAACAAGGTGATTCAAAGTGCTTTACAGAGACATTAGAAACAAAAACAAATAAAAAGCATGATTTAAAATTGATTAAAACAAGCAAACAAACAAACTAACTAAACACACACATTTCACACCTGTTCGCGCGATCTGAACCCTTATCGTAAGGGGAGCTACCAGTCCTTCTGTGGACGAGCTACTTTCTATTTTAAATTCCCTGAATTTAAAATACTCTCTAGACCCAGTCTAGACCAAGCTGGGGAGCTACCCAGAGCTCTAAACCCACTTAACAAACAAACAAACAAACAAACAAACAAACAAACAAACAAACAAACAAACAAACAAACAAACAAACAAACAAACAAACAAACAAACAAACAAACAAACAAACAAACAAAACAGTATATAAAATCAAAACAGATAAAATCAGAACAGTAGATAAAATCAGTAGTTAATGTAAGTTTTGAAATTTAAGCTTAACAAACAAACAAAACAGTATATAAAATCAAAACAGATAAAATCAGAAATAGATAAGATCAGTAGTTAGTGTAAGTTTTGAAATTTAAGCTTAAAAGTGTGGATTTGGTGCTTTATTCAAATGCAGCTGAGAATAGGTGAGTCTTCAACCTGGATTTAAATAAACTGAGTGTTTCAGCTGATCTGAGGCTTTCTGGGAGTTTGTTCCAGATATAAGGAGCATAAAAGCTGAATGCAGCTTGTCCGTGTCTGGTTCTGACTCTGGGAACTGATAAAAGACCGGATCCAGATGACCTGAGGGATCTGGAAGGTTCATACTGGGTCAGGAGGTCACTGATGTATTTTGGTCCTAAACCATTCAGAGCTTTATAGGCCAGCATCAGAACTTTAAAGTCTATCCTCTGACGGACAGGCAGCCAGTGTAAAGACCTCAGAGCTGGACTGATGTGGTCCACTTTTTTGGTCTTAGTGAGGACTCGAGCAGCAGAGTTCTGAATGAGCTGTAGTTGTCTGACTGATTTTTTAGGTAGACCTGTAAAGATGCTGTTACAGTAATCAAGCCTACTAAAAATGAATGCATGGACTAGTTTTTCCAGGTCCTGTTGAGACATCAGATCTTTTATCCTTGATATATTCTTGAGGTGATAGTAAGCTGACTTTGTTATTGTCTTAATGTGTTTTTCTAAGTTTAGGTCTGCATCCATCACTACACCCAAATTTCTCGCCTGGTTTGTGGTTTTTAGATGCATAGATTGAAGTTCTCTGGTGACCTGTAATCGTTTTTCTTTGGCGCCAAAGACTATTACCTCAGTTTTGTTTTTGTTTAGTTGGAGAAAATTGTGGCACAACCAGTCATTGATTTCCTCAATGCATTTACCAAGAGCCTGTACAGGGCCTCGGTCTCCTGGTGACATTGTGATATATATTTGTGTGTCATCTGCATAGCTGTGGTAGTTTATTTTGTTGTTCTTTATAATCTGTGCCAGTGGGAGCATGTAAATGTTAAACAGAGGGGGTCCCAAGATGGAACCTTGGGGAACTCCACATGTGATACTTGTCTGCTCGGATGTGAAGTTACCTATTGATACAAAGTATTTCCTGTTTTCTAAGTATGTTTTGAACCAGTTTAGTACAGTTCCTGAAAAACTGCAGGCCGTGGATGTGCAGGCCCCTCTGGTGCGCTGAACTCCAGCTCGGACTGAGTGGGTCCCTTCGGTGCTGACCTCCCGCTCAAACTGAACGGGTCCCACCGGCATGCCCACCTCCGACTCGGGCTGAGCGGGTTCCAGGCGGCATAGCGACTGCTGGCGGCGGAGATGACGATGGTGAAGCAGGCAGGTTAGGTGATGGTGACGTAGGAGCTGCAGACGGACGAGCAGAAGATGGCAGCGTTGCTGCCACAGGCATTTTTGATGGTGGTCGAGAGGCAGCTTCAGGCGTTTGAACAGATAATGGGGGAGCAGCAGTTGCAGATGGTAAAGCAGAGAGCGGTGTGGCAGCTGCAGACAGTGGAGCAGACGGTGGAGTTGATAGCTGGACGAGCTCCTCAGACCCTCCAGCGTGAGCAGACACAGGACCAGAAGGTGCGGAGTCCTCTGGCTGAAGCGACGCTAACTGCAACTGCACAGGGCACACAGCTCGCTCAGGGATGCTGTGGCTGGGGCTGTGCAGTGCAGACCGTCTGTTCAAGTAATGGCAGTGATATGCAGTCCTCAATTGGCTGAATGAGCTCTTCAGAGCATCCAGCAGAGGATGAAAGTGGCTGAACCGGTGACTGAGCTACTGACTGAGCTACAGGCTGGGCTACAGCAGGCTGAGCTACAGCAGACTTTACTACCTCCAGGGGTCCTGAGTGCTTTGGCTCTGAGTCAACATTTTCACAGTCCACCAACTCTGGAGTATCCTTCAAAAATAGTCCACTCACACTTCAGTTATTAACTGTTTCTGACACTCCCCACTGGAAGGAGGCTGTGGTCCATCAGAACCAGCATGCATAAGAATACTTTCTTTCCCCAAGATGTCAGACTACTTAGTTAATGTGTTACAATACCACTTTACTTAAGCTATAAAAACTTTGCACACAGAACTCAGTAAAAGCCCTTTCCACATCATGTCCTATCTATATTTTCTACTACCCCCGCTCATAATTGTACATATTTTTTATTTTCTAATTGTATTCCATATCTGTAGTTAGTTATATTCCTTGTGTGTGTGTGTGTATTTTTTAATTATTTTAATATGTATACACACACGACATACTCTGTTACTGTACCACAGTTTTTTTTGGCTTTGTTTCTTTTTTGTACCATGAGAGTGCAACAAATTCATTGTTTCTGTTCAAAATTGGCAATAAAAGTGAATCGGATTCTGATTCAACAGCCAACATACACGTGCACACATCTAGAAGGAAGGAAAAAGAGCTCCACACACCTATACACTCGAGTGTGAGAAGCCAAAAATATAAGCAAATATGGATAATTTCTACCCAATCAAAAATAAAAAAAGTTGGTCCCCTAAAAGAATGACAGAGGCACAGTCACGATGTTTTCTAATCCTTCCTTATAGCAAACTTTAGAGTTGAAATCGTAGAGTAACAAAGACCAACGCATGCTCAAAAGATGGCGCCTGTGTGTTTGGCACGCCGTCTACCGCTCTTCTGTCTGTTTTTATTGTTTTGTAATAATAATTATTGTGCAACATGTCAGTTCAATACTGTCTTATGATCGTCAGACATTATTGAAAATAGGCTCATCCACCAAAGTTTCAGTTCGGTTTAGTAAAGTTAGCCAAGGTTCTCTGCGTCCCTACCTGGAAGCAATGCCATTGTGCTGGCATCCCCCACCACCGCCATCAGATATGCAGAAGCGACGCAGGAGACGGGGTACCCGTGGAAGTCGCCTCGTTAAGCTGTGAATCCCGATTTCTTAACTTCTTCACAATCTCCGCTCCGTTTGTCAATCTTTTCCACGACTCTTGGTACCATCGCATGCTCTGGCTCCTGTGGATTCCTGGTCGGTTCCCGTTGTCGGCTCTATCGGGAGTAGCCCTGTGAAATCCTTCCTTCTTCGGCATCTGCTTTGGAGGGGAATAGACCGATCAAACCTTCGACCGGTGGATCTGGTTGTCACTGCTGCGGAGGTCTCCGAACCAGCTCTCCTCAGGTTGGGTTTAATAAATGCCAGATCGGTGGCAAATAAGACCTTCATTTTGAAGGATTCCTTTTCTTCCTATGCATTGGATTTCCTGTTTGACTGAAACCTGGACTTCACCCGGTGAGTTAAGTGCCTTTTCTGAACTACTGCCCGCTGGCTGTGCTTATTTTAGCGCTCCGAGAGCTTCTGGTCATGGCGGGGGGATAGCAGTTGTTTTTAAAGCACACTTTGAGTTTAAGCAACTATCCTCATTGACACACCATACCAGCTTTGAACTTTGTTTGTGTGACAGCAATGAAGACCACTCGCTTTTGTTGCTGTGTGCAATAGTTTATCGGCCTCCTAAATATAACAAGGAGTTTTTATCGGAGTTTTACTCACTAGTTCGCTTAGGAGATTAAATGGCGAACATGTCCAGGCTTCAAGGGGATTCTCTGTCTCTTTTAGATATGTGTGGATCCATTCATGTATAACATACACGACATGACCAGTTATACAGCAAAATATTAGGAAAGGCAAGACCCCCTTTATCTTTGGGCAGCTGTAACGTTTTCATACTTAATCTGGGTTTCTTACCCCTCCAAATAAACCTTGACAGATCTTTTTCAATTTCTTTTACAATTTTTTTTGGTAAGAGTTATTGGGAGCATTTGTAAGGGATATAAAAGCTGTGTCAACACATTCATTTTAATTAAGTTTATTCTTCCCATCCAAGAAACCGGGCGATCCATCCATCTAGAAAGATCTTTTTTGACTCTTTGATGAACTATGTCTATGTTCTGTTTCAATATACTTCTTATATTAGGTGAAATGTGTATCCCCAAGTCCTTAAATCCCAAACCCGACCAGATAAATGGAATATTGCATGTCATAGGCAGATTTCCCAGTGGCATAGCAATAGTTTTGTTCATATTAACCTTATACCCGGACAAATATCCAAAAGTTTCTATAATAGATAATACAGAGGGTATAGAATCCTGGGGATTGGTGACAAACAGCAGATCATCGTCTGCGTATAGTAAAATTTTAAATTCAAATCCTTGAATTTGGTATCCAGATATACTTTGATTATTTCTAACGGCCTTTGCCAGTGGTTCAATTACTAAAGCGAAAATTAATGGGGAAATCGGGTCCCCCTGTCTTGTTGATCTCTGTAAACAGAATTCTGATGATCTAATACCATTTACTAAAACACATGCTCTTGGGGTGACATATAACAGTCTGATCATGTCTATAAACCCCCTGCCCAAGCCAAATTTCTCCATCACAGCAAACATATAAGTCCACTCAACGTGGTCAAAAGCTTTTTCTGCATAAAGTGACACAAGTCCTTGTGTTTTGGTTACATTGGAGTGCTCTATAATATTCAGTAATTTTCTCATGTTTGTAATTGATTCTCTATTCTTGATAAAGCCCGTCTGATCTGCCTTAATAAGCTTGGGTATATAATTTTCTAGTCTGCTAGACAATATTTTGGACAAGATTTTGCTGTCAACATTTATTAAACTAATTGGGCGATAGGAAGCACATTGATCAGCTGGTTTGTCCTTCTTATGGAAGAGCGATATGTTCGCAGAGTATAATGTATCTGCACTTCCTAATACATAGAGTGCAGATACATATTTAAGAGGGGTATAGCTACTTGATCCTGGAAAACTTTATAGAAGTCTGGACCAAAACCATCTGGGCCAGGGGCTTTCCCTCCTTGAAGAGATTTAATTGCTGTCAGCACCTCTTCTTGTATTATTTGTTCACCAAGACGAGCTCGATCGCCTTCAGACAAAGTTGGTAAATTGAGTTTATGTAAAAAATTTTGGCTATCACTTAATGTGGCTGTATTTTCAGATATATATAATTGTTTATAGTAATTTTCCATTAATTTAACCAGTTTATTATTTTCATATTGATTCTCTTTCATCTTTTAGTGATGTTATAGCATGAGATTCTAGTTTCCCAGCAGCCAAACATGCCAATAACCGTCCAGGTTTATCTGCCAACTCAAACAGCCTATGCTTAGCATAGAATATACTGGCCTCTGCTTTTTCAGTCAGAAATTGATTCAGAGCTGATCTAGTGGCTTCTATTTTTTTCAGTACGTCAGGTGAAAAATGTATTTTGAGGGAGTGTTCTAGATCTGCTTTTTTTTTTTCCAGGTCCATTTGATGTTTTAAAGATTCTTTCTTTTTCGCTATACTGTATGAAATTACAGTGCCACGTAAGTATGCCTTCATTGTCTCCCAAAGGACAGAAGGATTTGTGTTTTCATTATCATTTGTCCATAAAAAAAGATCCACTTGTTCTTTTATATAACTCCGAAGCATAGAATTATTTAAAAGTGATGGATTTAATCACCAACTATGTAGAGTTGGGTGAGCTTCAGGAGGTGAAATATTTAAATGAACATCTGCATGATCAGAGAGTATACACGTGCCAATATCACAAATGCTAATTCTGTTGAGGACCTCCCTCGAGACAAGGAAATAATCAATACGGGAATAACTCTTATGTGGATTAGAATAAAAAGTATAATCTTTTTCACCTGGATGAAGAGTTCTCCAAACGTCTATCAGCTGCAAGTCAGAACACAGTCCCTTGATAGCTTCTTGCTTTTTGGATACTGAATTGTTGGGTGGTGGATTTTGATCCATTTCTGGGTCTATGCAACAATTAAAATCTCCTGCCAGAACAGTAAATGTTGTCAAATTGACAGATATTTCTTTTATAAGTTCTGAGTATAAGTTTTCCAGATATACATTCGGAGCATAAATACGGCCTATCAGAACAGATTCCCCATATAAACGTCCTATTACAATAACAAATCTACCCTGATCATCTTTAATACACTTTGTAAGAACAAATAGGGTATTTTTATGAATTGAAATTGCAACCCCTCTCTTACTTGATGAAAAAGAAGAAAAGTACACCTGCCCCACCCATTCTCTCTTTAGTTTTAGGTGTTCCACATCTGAGAGGTGAGTTTCTTGCAGGAGAGCAATGTTAGTTTTCTCCTTCTTAAACCAGGTCAAAATTTTCTTATGTTTAATAACATTGTTTATCCCTTTAACATTCAGGGAAACATACTTTAGATCACTCATTGCAGGATCAGTTTACTTAGATTATGTATTGTGCTAGCGACAACAGAAGTATCAGCCTTGTAGTTTAACTTATAAAACAGATTATGCTCAGATCTGCTCAAACACCAACAAAATATAGACAAAAACAAAAATCTGGGTACTGAAAAATAATATTCCTACAATAAACATTTATATCGTCCCAAAAACAGGGTTAGACCAGTCCCAGAAAATGTTCCTTGCTCCCGAAGATTGGGAGGAAACTTCACCCGTTGCGGGCGCACCTTGTGGAGAGATGATACACCTCGCATCCACGTATGCGCCTAGCAAAACCCCAACAAGACTTCCAATGTACCAATAGGTGTTGCCACATTTCTTCTACTTCTTTTCTTCCCAGAATATCATAATACAACATAGTCACTGAGTGTAATAGTCAACTGTTCGTCAGACCACTTGAAACAAGGGACAGTTATTATTTTCTGGGTAAACCTCATGATTACTCACGTAATGCTCCTATTGCTGATGCCACTTTCAATGCCTCTTCTGCAGAGTCAAAGGAAAATCTTCTGTTTTCGTATGTGAAACACAGGGTTGCAGGAAACAGCATCCTAAATCGTATTCCTTTGGTAATCAGCATCTGGCAGACGTCGTTGAAGCTTCTCCTCTGCTGTCGCACATTTTGTGGAACATCCTGACGAATGGTTATCAGTGCTCCTTCAAAGAAAATCTGTTTGTTCTTGCCACTTAAGGCTAACACTTCCCTTTTATCGGTCAGGTAATGGAGTTTCATTATAACAGCTCTTGGGGAACCTGATGTTGGTTCCCCCAAGCTTCTGTGGCAGCGGTCCAGTCGGATCTTTGTCTTCATATTAAGAAGAGAGGGAAGCCACTTTTCAAAATATGTAATAGCATTCGTCCCTTCCACACCTTCCTTGACACCAAATATGCGGAGATTATCTCTTCTGCTCCGAGCTTCTTGATCATCTAACCGGTTCGTGAACGTGCACATCTTACTTTTGTGAGTGTGGACCTTTTGTGAGTGTGGACGCTTCCTCTCTTTGCTTTTTAAATGCTTTGCTTCTTTTATTGATTTTTATGCTGATTTTTTCCCTTTTTTCCGTATGAGCTTACCTGCGATAGCTTCTGGACACTTATAGATCATTAGGACTAAAGTGTTCTTAACAGAAACAGCAACATTTTTATAGTTACCTTATCCTCAGCGCTCCGTGTGTCTGTGGCCTAGACACAGCTGAAGCCTGATTACAGCGTCTGGGCACCGAACAGCCTCAATAGCCTGGAAAGGTGCTAACCACTAGGCTAACTAGCAACAAGATGCCTTCCCTCTCAACAGATGACTACCACAGCCTCCTACAGAAGATTGCAGTACTGGAGACAAAAATTCATCGCTTAGAAGTAAACGTGGAGCTAAATGGACTGTGTGGAAATGAAACAACCTTGCCTTTGATTCAAAACAATGGCGATGAGCAAGCTAGTACACAGCTAAGGAGCACAGATAACATGACCAAGAAAGTAGACTCTGTGCACTATTATAAATCCTCAAGCAATAATCCCCCCTTGGACTGTCTTGGTGCAAAACCAAGACATAAATCATGTCTCCTGGAAGGGGGAGGACGTATCACGGGCAGAGCACAGCGAGCTGAAATCTCTGAAACCGACTGGCCTTCACTTCCTACGAGACAGAGAAGCTCTTCTACCCCTATATACGGGAGGAAACAGGACTGGACAACCGTGAACAGGAAGGTTAACAACAAACCTTCAAAAGAACTGAATGTGAAACTGCAGAACAGATTTGCTCCACTATCAAAGGACCCTGGATCTATATCGGACAACCATCCATCTAAAAGTAGCGAAGTAAGGTCTGAAAATCTGTTGAAAAGTAAAAGGCCACAGGGAAAGCTAAAGGCTAGGCCTGAAACTCTGATTGTGGGTGACTCTGCCGTAAAGGATGTACAAAGGATGTGCGGTAAGAACACTAAAGTCCTCTGCTTTCCTAAGGATATGGTCAACATCCTGAAGGAGAGAATTCTTCAAATTGCAGATGAATATCCAACTGTGACAAACATTGTTCTGCATATAGGGTCAAACGATGTGTGGATTATGCTTCTGCAACCATGGGAAACCGAGGATTACTGGCGCGTCAAGGGAAGAAGTGGTAAAGAGGGTTATATTTTCCTGATGATTGCCTGACGTGATTAGTTTGACAGGAGCGGTCTGGTGAGTGATCATAGCGAATACCTCATTATTTAAAGGAGAGGCTGGAATTGGAGGCTCGAGATGAGTGAGAGGCAGATTCAATGATTTAGCCACCTCAGTGTCTATTAAATTTTGCTCTGACACAGAGTCCATGATAGCACAAAAAGAATGAGCCTTAGCACTAGTTATTAAAGAAACTGACAGCAAAAGACAGGGTTTCCTCTGAAAACACTGCCCACCCTTAACCCCGAACTTACCGGCGGGCCCCGCCTTTTGGCCGGACTGGGCAGACAGTGATGTGATGGCCGCTTCCTCCACAGTAAAAACACTCTCTGGCTCGGGAACGCCGTTCCCACTCCTCAGGAGTGACCTGAGCGGCCGATCTGCATATGCTCAGGGGAAGGAGAGCGAGGACGGGCGGATGCTGTTACCGGAAGCGGCAGCGTTAACACGGAAGTGGTCGCGGGCCAAAACAGAGACAGACAGGGCTTGGAACGTCTCTCTGCGTCTCTTTCCCTCAGTCGATTATCGATCTGAGTGCAAGAGAGGCGAGCACTTCGAACGTGGCCGGCTCGTCATGTACAGCTAGCTGATCTTTCATCTGTTTGTTAAGCGATGCTAGAAAAATACCCCGCAGTGCAGCATCTGGCCAACCCGCTTCCGCAGCGGCGGTGCGGAACTCAATCGAATATTCCACAACACTGGGTCTCCCCTGACGGAGTCCCAACAGCCTCTTAGCTGCAGTGCCCTCAGAGATCGGGTGAGCGAATGTCGTCTTAAATTCCTTAAAGAACTCATCATAAGGGCACGAGGCAATCAGGTGAGAAGACAAAAACGCCTCAGCCCACACAAGCGCCTTACCCCTTAGCAGCCCTACAAAATGAGAAATCTTGGCAGCATCACTGGGGAAAGCAAGCGGCATGCGGCTGAAGAACAACGAAAACTGAAAAAGGAACCCCCCACACTACCCCAACTCTCCGTGGAAGGGTTCCGGTGGAGGAGAGGAAATGCCCCTATATACAGCAGCGGGTGCAGGCAACGGTTCCAGGTGACTGGGGGGAACAGGTGGATTCGGCTCACTGAT
This sequence comes from Maylandia zebra, assembly GCF_041146795.1. NCBI lineage: Eukaryota > Metazoa > Chordata > Actinopteri > Cichliformes > Cichlidae > Maylandia > Maylandia zebra. Next base: position 2,780,786 of record NC_135174.1, on the reverse strand, counting down.
TTCTGAAAGCCTGGTGAGTATTTCCTCTTGCTTTTCACTAATAGCATTACACTGAGACAAAGGAGACAAAGGAGTTGATAGTGGACTTCCGGAGGTGCAGAGAAGTACACACCCCCATCACCATCAACGGCGCTGCTGTGGAGAGAGTGAGCAGCTTCCGGTTCCTTGGCGTACACCTGGCTGAGGATCTTACGTGGTCAGTACACACAAACAAAACAGTGAAGAAGGCGCAGCAGCGCCTCTTCTTTCTCAGGAGACTGAAAAGATTCGGCATGAGCCCCCTCATCCTCAGGACCTTCTATCACTGTGCCATTGAGAGCATCCTCACTGGATGCATCACCACCTGGTATGGCAACAGCACCGCCTACAACTGCAAAGCTCTCCAGAGAGTAGTGCGGTGCTCTGAACGGATAATTGGAGGTGAGCTTCCCTCCCTCCAAGACATCTACAGGAAGCGCTGCCTGAGGAAAGCGGGGAGGATCATCAAGGACTCCAGTCACCCCAGCCATAAACTGTTCAGACTGCTTCCATCAGGAAGGAGGTTCTGCAGCATCCGGTCCCGTACCAGCAGACTGAGAGACAGCTTCTTCCATCAGGCCATCAGACTGCTGAACACGTCATAGACACCTCAGCTTCACTACTGGAACTTTAACATTATGCACTCCACACTGTATATAAATGCCACTTGTTTTGCACATATTCAACTCTGTATATTTTATATATTTTATTATTATTATTATTATTATTATTATTATTATTTTATTTTTATTTTTTTTTACTATCTAATTTGTAAAAATGTGTATACACACACACACACACACACACACACACACACACACACGTAGGAAAATATTTAGTATACACATCCAGAAATGCATACACTATTATATATTGTACATATATTTATTAGTTTCAGGTTGGCCATTCTTGTATTTTGCTCGTTTGTGTTGTTGTGTTTGCACATCTCTGTTGCTTGTGGGGCTCGCACACAAGAATTTCACTCGCATGTGCTGTGCCAGTGTGCCTGCACATGTGATGTGACAATAAAAGTGATTTGATTTGATTTGATTTGGTCCACTAGGGACGTCAATGTCTGTTCATGCCGTCCTAACACCGCGCCCTGTTTATTTATGGCGGCGCGAATTGGGTCCGCTGAGTCCATTATTGGCCAGTTCGTTCTGTCACAAACAAGAATGCTGTGGACTCAAGAGCAGGCTCAATTGCTCGAACTATGTACAATTTATTTGAAGGGAAAAAGTACTTAAACAAGGCTGGGTCTAACAGAAACTATACACAGGAACTGAGGGAGACCAGAGGACGGAGAAACGGACATGGAACACACGGAGAACACGGGCGGGTACTACTGCAAACACAGGAGAGAGGTTTTACTGATCTGGAAAACAATTAAAGGGCTGAGGCGAGTGGTACTAGTGGAGAGTCTTGTGCTTACTTGGAAACACCGGCTATTAGGCAGAGGAGGGGTTGCCGTGGGAGCGTCCCAGGGATGGCTGAGAATGCGGGGAAGCTGGTCCAGGTTCCAGGGTGTCCAGGGGAGAGAGATTCACTGTTAAAGCACGGGCAGGAGGGCAGGCCGAGGAGATGGTGAGTATGTAGTCCTAGGGTTCTAGGCAGACTGGAGAACGGAGTGAAAACAGAACCAGCGCTGCTGATGAGCACGACGGGTGATGTATCTGGAGAACACTGGAGACAGAGAACACATTAATCCAAGATCCAGGCAGATGGATGCCAAACACAGTGGAGGCCAAGTTTACCACTAGTGGTAGCAGGACGAACTGGCGAGGAGTGGCAGGCAGTGCTGGCTTAAAAACCCTCCAGATGGAGGCCCGGAAATTGGAACCAGGTGATGAGCTGGCCAACTCCACCCCAGGGGATGGGCAACTGGAACCTGGACCACATCCAGTTTGAGACCCTTCACTTAATCTTCTGTTTACCTGGCTGTGCATGTTCCCTGTTCAAATTTGCTTATTGCTTTCCAGCCAATTGTTATTTAGAAGCTTGTGTTAACTGCTAAACTGTGTGGTTCTCTGAATTATGTCGCTCATCCCTGTTTTCTAAAAAAGGTGTTTCCTACTGTTGGACCACATATTCTGAACATAATTAATACCAGGTCAAGTACCAAGCGAGTTTAAGCATGCAGTTATTCATCCCTTACTCAAGAAGCCAGGCTCACATATTTCAGTTATGTCAAACTCTAGACCTATCTTTAAACTTCCTTTTCTGTGTAAGATCTTGGAAAAGATTATTTACACTCCGCTGATGGATTATCTAAATAACTCTCAAATGTTTGAAGTTTTTCAGTCCGACTTTAAGCCGTTTCACAGCACAGAGACAGCTTTCATAAAGGTTATGAACGATATTCTGGTAGCGATGGACTGTGGTAAACATGCAGTGCTTATACTACTGGATATGACTCCCGCTATTCGACACAGTGGATCAGGACCTGCTGATCTCTCGATTACAGCATTGTGTGGGCAATTCTGGCTTGGCACCCCTGTGGATAAAATCATATCTCTCAAACAGGAGCTTCTGTGTTAAGTTGGGTTTGTCATCATCCTCTGCCTCTGCTGCGGCACGGTTTGGCACAACTGGTAGAAGGAATTTTGAGCACATTACTCCGGTTCTGGCCTCCCTGCACTGGCTTCCAATTGAATTTAGAATTCATTTTAAACTCCTTTTATTGGTTGAGCTGAGCAGCTGTTGCTCTCAGTGCCCAAATCACGGCTGAAACTGAGAGGAGACCAAGCGAATTATGCCTGTGTGTTTCTGTTTTCAGTGTTCACGTCATGTTTTGTTTTCGTACCAGCAATAAAGCTAAGGTTCTCAGTTTCAATTCAGTCTCAGAGTCTCGCATTTGGATCCTCCTCTCCATCCGCCTGCACACAGAGCCCTGACACAATATGTGTCTGGATCATTCATAGACTCAAGAAAAAATACAATAGATCATCATATATTGTTAAAAATGGAGTGTTATGGCATCAGGGGGTAGTTTTAAATAGAGTTGGGAGCTTTTTAAGAGAAAGGCAACAGTTTGTGAAATGAAATGACTGTAATCCACTGTAAATGCTCAACGTATTTAATAAGCTAGGTAATGTAAACTTATACAAAGCTTAAATTCATCTAACATTTTCTTCCATTTGAGTTAGTTCAACTTATTATTTTTGATCAACTTCAGCTATTTTGCATATTAAGTACCTGCTAATTACAAAAATGTAACGAAATGTTACCATTTTATTTAAATTATATGGCGGATGAGTTCCTTCCCCAAGTGGAGGAGTTCAAGTATCTCGGGGTCTTGTTCGCGAGTGATGGGAGAAGGGAGCCGGAGATCGACAGACGGATTGGGGCTGCAGCTGCAGTAATGCGGACGCTGCACCGGTCCGTCGTGGTGAAGAGGGAGCTGAGTGTAAAAGCGAAGCTCTCAATTTACCGGTCGATCTACGTCCCTACCCTCACCTATGGCCACGAGCTGTGGGTAGTGACCGAAAGAACGAGATCGCGGATACAAGCGGCAGAAATGAGCTTCCTCCGAAGGGTGGCTGGCCTCTCCCTTAGAGATAGGGTGAGAAGTTCGGCCATCCGGGAGGGGCTCAGAATAGAGCCGCTGCTGCTCCACATCGAAAGGAGCCAGCTGAGGAGGTTCAGGCATCTGACAAGGATGCCTCCTGGGCGCCTCCTGGGTGAGGTGTTCCAGGCATGTCCCACCGGGAGGAGGCCCCGGGGCAGACCCAGGAAACGCTGGAGAGATTATATCTCTCAGCTGGCCTGGGAACGCCTTGGTGTTCCCCCGGATAAGCTGGAGGAGGTGGCTGGGGAGAGGGAGGTCTGGGCCTCTTTGCTTAGGCTGCTGCCCCCGCGACCCGGCCTCGGATAAAGCGGATGAAGATGGATGGATGGATATATGGCGGACATCTTTGGAAGGTTTTGATTCCTGAGATCAATTTGACCCCAAATTAGTCTTTAGATTAATATAACAGCTGGATTTATTTAGATTCTGAGAATAGACAATGGAGTAAAAGTAAAATGTACTCGTCTTTTAACGGTTACTCACTGGTTCTGAGTCTAACAAATTGTTTTTGTTGCTTATATTTCTTATTTTTTGCAATACATTTATTGGGGCGTCGACTGCAAGCCTTAAAAACAGTCAACGGATGATTTTGTTTTTATACTATAGACAGTGTGTTATTCTGAGGTATTTGACAACCCCAAGGAAAAGAGAAGTTAACCTTTAGTGATATGACAATGTAGAGAAATGCACGTCTGCCTTTTGAAAGACAAAATTCTAGTTTCAGAATTCTTGTTTCTGTTACAGTGATATTCGTTTCCATACAAATATCACTGTATGGAGAAGCGCCATATCTATTACTTCATCATAGTTCAATTAATTTTGAGTTTTGCAGTATCATTTTTTTCTCCTCTAGTGTAGGTGTACTCAGAGCCGGGTCCTGTGGGGCTTGGCAGTGCTGCTACCGTAGGCCCCGGTCTGGATGGACCTAGGCTCCCTTGCCTTGGTGGGTACCAGAGGACGGGGGTGCCTACTGGGGTCAGCGGGGGAGCTGGCCCTAGGGAAGGGCATCCTCCCCCCTTTTCCTCCCCATCCCCGGCTACCTCCCTCTTCCCGCTCCACCACACTCACCCACACAGGCAGGGCCTTGGGGTGCGGGTGTGTCACCAGGGTGCAGGGGAGACATTCCCGCCCCCTCTGTCCCCTTCTGGCCACCTGTGCCTCAATTTTATCTCACAACTTAGACATCCACATTACTTACACTCTCATAACACACACATATATATAGGGCCTTGAGGGTGGGCACGTTAACGGCGTCCAGTGGACGATCTGTGTACTCAAACCTACCTCTGGCGCCGGTGCCCACCTCTCAATTTTAAATCCATGTAGACATTGAGGGTTCTCGGGAGGGGCCGTGCTAACACCTGCTGCTCTCTGGCAGCAGCACCATGCTCTCCCTTGTTTTAAATGCACTTTAGAACAACACGCAGCAACACTACACATGAGCGGGAGAAGGGAGGTATGGGGTCTTCATACACCCCCGTTCTCTGCTAGCCATCGGGGCGGGGGGGCTGGGAGGAGATGTTGGCTGTCCGATTGGCCTCCCTGCTGCTGCGGAGCCTGGGACGGTCTGCTTGCCTCCACCCCGGGGGGAAGGGTAACATCTCTTGGGTCTGGGTTCTGTTTCCCCCTCTGGGGGCGAGGGTACCTGGACCTGGGGTATAGAGTATGTGTGGGGAGTGTGATTGTGTGTACATGTCCATTTATGTCAATCCTTACGTTGGGTGAGTGCTGAGTGTTTGTATATGTGTGCATGAGGGTGGGAATGCATGTTTGTGTCTGTGTGTGCCTGTTTGTCTGTGTCTATATGTCAGGTCGGGTCTTAGACTCCACCTCTCTGGGAACTCCCAGGCCCTCCAAGGCCTATCTCCCCTCACCACACTCCCTGCCAGTGACTGATGCCCTCAGGGGTCGGTGCATTGGTGGTTCTTGGTGTCCGGGGCTGGGCGCTCAGGTATGTACCAGCTCACTCCCGGTGGCTACTTGGCGGGGCCTGGCGCCTGTTGCTCGGTCAGGCCTCCTCCGGGGTGCCGGGGGCCCTCCGGCCTCTGGGCCTGCAGCTCGGTTCACTCTGGCACAGCTGGCTGCCAGCAGAGCCGGCGGGCACGCCGGTGCAGCCCCCTCTAGCTTCTGCTCGGTGGCTACTGGGTGACGCCTCGTCTGGGGATCCTCAGCCCTTCCCATAAGGGTGGCACGGATGCCCCTCCGGTGGTCCTCCGTGGGCCCTCGCACTCTGGGGCCTCTGGATGTCTGGGGTCTGGATCTCCTCCATGCCTGCTTCATGCCCTGGGGGACGGGGCTATGGCTCTCTACATCCTCTTGCAGACCATTACATGTGGAAACCATTTGAATACAAGCGCGCTGACCCACACAGGTGTGCACACGGGTGTTCACTGCTCATAGACTTAAATTACACCTTTCTTGGCTGCTACTTGAAAGCACATTGTGCGCTGTCTGTCCTGCGTGCTGCACAACAACATTGAATATTTAGTATTTACTGCTGTTTACACTTAGCTAGATTAATGCGATGATGTTGTGTTTAGCATGTTGCTTTGGGGTTTTTTTTGCTTGTTTTCTATTCTTCTTCTCTCAACAGGTGATCCAGGAGATTTTTTTCTCTCCCTTTCTCACTGTCCCTCTCCCCTTCTGTTTTTCTTTTCCTTCCTCTTTCTTTCTCCCTTTCCTATCCCTCACTCATGTCTGTCCCATCTGTAACATCTGAAAATAAAATATAATAAACAATAAAAACAAAGGTCGATCAAATGGACCAATACGGCAATGCCACGATGATCCATTTCAGAATCAGAATCAGAATCAGAATACTTTATTGATCCCTGGGGGAAATTATTTTTTGTTACAGTGCTCCATTTTAAACCAACATTAAGACAAGACAGACAATACGCTAACTAAGAATAGTACAATATATACATATATATACATACATACATACATAAGTCACTCATAAATAAATATTTGGAAAAGAAACATGTGTAGCTGTAGCAGCAAACAGTGTGTTAAGTGGATGCGTTGTACAGGGAGATGGCCACAGGCAGGAATGATTTCCTGTGTCGTTCAGTGGTGCTTTTCGGTAATCTCAGTCTCTCACTGAACGAGCTCCTGTGACTGACCAACATGTCATGGAGTGGGTGGGAGGTGTTATCCAACATTGTCTTTATCTTGGACAGCATCCGCCTCTCCGACACCACCTTGAGGGAGTCCAGCTCCATCCCCACAACATTGCTGGCCTTACGGATCAGTTTATTAAGTCTGTTGGCATCTGCGACCCTCAGCCTGCTCCCCCAGCATGCAACAGCATAGAGGATCGCACTGGCCACCACAGACTCATAGAAAATCCTCAGCATTTTCTGGCAGATGTTGAAGGACCTCAGTCGCCTCAAAAAATAGAGACGACTCTGGCCCTTCCTGTAAAGTGCTGTGGTGTTTTTAGCCCAGTCCAGTTTATTGTCAATGTGAACTCCAAGGTATTTATAGTCCTCCACAATGTCAACACTGACCCCCTGAATTGAAACAGGGGTCAAGTGTTTCCTGGTCTTCCTGAAGTCCACGATCAGTTCCTTGGTCTTTGCCACGTTGAGCTGCAGATGATTCTGCTCACACCACGTGACAAAGGAGTCGACCACAGCCCGGTACTCTGTCTCATCATCCCTGCTGATGCATCCAACCACCGCAGAGTCATCAGAAAACTTCTGAAGATGGCAGGTCTCTGTGCAGTGGCTGAAGTCTGTGGTGTAGAGGGTGAAGAGGAAGGGGGAGAGGACAGTCCCCTGTGGTGCCCCTGTGTTGCTAATCACCTTGTCAGACACACACTGTGGGAGACGTACATATTGTGGTCTTCCTGTCAGGTAATCAACAATCCAGGACACCAGAGAAGCATCCACCTGCATCGCTGCTAACTTATCACCCAGGAGGGTCGGCCTGATGGTGTTGAAAGCACTGGAAAAGTCAAAAAACATGACCCTCACAGTGCTCGCCGGCTGGTCCAGATGGGTGTAGACACGATTGAGCAGGTAGATGATGGCGTCCTCTGTTCCGAGACGAGGCTGATAAGCGAACTGAAGGGGATCCAGATGTGGTCTTACTATGGGTCGCAGCTGGTCCAGGATGAGCCTTTCCAGGGTCTTCATGATGTGGGAGGTCAGTGCCACGGGCCTGTAATCCTGGGGGCCACTGGGACGAGGCGTCTTTGGTACAGGGACGAGGCATGATGTCTTCCACATCACCGGGACCCTCTGCAGACTCAGACTCAGCATAAACAGTTTATGAAAGACTCCACACAGCTGGGGGGCACAGGTCTTGAGGACAAGGGGACTCACTCCGTCTGGTCCAGCAGACTTGCCTGAGTGAAGTCTCCTCATTTGCATCTCAACCTGGTATTGAGTGAAGGTGATGGGTGGGGGAGGGGTGTCAGGACTCTCACAGGAGGCAACATGTGAAGAGAGAGGCTGGCACAGTGGTGTGGCTCTGGATTCCAGGCTGACTGCAGGTGAGGTTGTGGGGGTGGGAGCAGACACTGTGGTGTCGAATCTATTGAAAAACAGATTCAACTCGTCGGCTCTATTCTCACCTCCCTCAGTTCCCCTGCTGTTGGTTGGCCTGAATCCAGTGATGGTCTTCATGCCCCTCCACACCTCTCTCATGCTGTTCTGCTGGAGTTTCCACTCCAGCTTCCTCCTGTAATTGTCCTTATTTATTTTGGCAAAATAAATCCATTGGGTATCCTTGTTGGTCTTCAGACAACAATTCTGACGGCTAAAGAACCAAATGGGACAGGCAAAAAAAAACAAAAAAGGTGTACTCAGAGCTCCAGCCTTCAAAGGGGTTCAAACAGAGCATGCCCAGGATGTTCTGCGCCATAGCTTGACAGCCCTCTTATTCAACCGACTTTTTTTTCGAATCGAAGGCTTCAGTACAGGTAAGAAAGCAAAAGTTTTGGTTGATTGTATAACTTCTACAATGAAAAGAGAGTTAATACTGGGGGCCAGCGGGGGGGCTTCTTTCCCTCCCCATCTCCAGCTGCCTCCCTCTTCCCGCTCCACCACAATCACCCACACATGCAGGGCCTTGGGGGAGAGGTGTGTCACCAGGGTGCAGGGGAGGCATCCCCTCCCCCCCCCGTCCCCTTCTGGCTGCCTGTGCCTCAATTTTTTCCCACAACTTAGACATTCACATTACTCACACTCTCATTACACATACATATAGGATCTTGGGGGTGGGCACGATACACGGAATCCAAAGTACCATCAGGGTGTACACCTCACCCCTGGCGTCGTTGCCCACCTCTCAATTTTAAATACACGTAGACATTGAGGGCTAGCAGGAGGGACCATGCGCTTACCTGCTGCTCTCTGGCAGGTAGCTCCATGTCCTCCTGGGTTTTAAATGCACCTTAGAACACACATGCATCAACACTACATATGAGCGGGCGGAGGGAGGTTTGGAGTCTTCTCTCACCCCCGTTCTCTGCAGCCTGTTGGAGTGGGGGTGCTAGGAGGAGGAGTTGGCTGTCAGATTGGGGTCTGGAGTGTGGGGCCTCCCTGCTGCTGCGGAGTCGGGGCGGTCTGCTTCTCCCCACCGCAGGGAAAAGGGTAACACCACCTGGGTCTGGGTGCAGTTTCCCCCTCTAGGGGCAAGGGTACCTAGACCCGGGGCTTAGAGTACGCTTGGGGAGTGTGATCGTGTGTACAGTGTCTCTTTATGTCTGTCTCCACGTTGGGTGAGTGTGGAGTAAGTGCATATGAGAGCATGAGGGTGGGAATGGATGTTTGTATCTGTGTGTGCCTGTATGTCTGTGTCTATATGTCAGGTTGGGTATCAGACGCCACCTCTCTGGGGACATCTCAGGCCCTCCAAGGTTTGGAGGCCTATCTCCCCCCACCACTTCCCCTACCGGTGGCAGACGCCCTCAGACATCGGTGCGTTGGTGGTTCTTTGTGTCCGGGGATGGGCGTCCGGGTACACACCGGCTCACTCCTTGGTGGCTGCTTGATGGGGCCTGGAGCCTGGGGCTCGCTCGGGCCACTTCGGAGGTGGGGTGCCCCCGGCCTCTCGGCCTGGGGCTCGGTCACTCAGGCACAGCTGGCTGCCGGCGGAGCTCACGGGCGCGTCACTGCAACCCCCCCTGGCTTCTGCTCCGCGGCTGCTGAGTGAGCCCTCATCTGGGACTCTCCTCAGCTCTTTCTGGGACAGTGGCGCGGCTGCCCCTCTGTTGGTCTTCCTTGGTCTCTTGTGTTCTGGGGGCCTCTGGATGTCTGGAGTTTTGATCTCCTCCATACCTGCTTCATGCCCTGGAGGACGGGGCTGTGGCCCCCCCACACCCTCTAGCAGATCATTACATGAAGGAACCTTTTAAAAAAACAAGCGCGTCCATGCTCACAGGTGTACACACAGGTGCTCACACCCACAAACTACACCATTTTTGGCTTCTACCTCAAACCACACTGTGTTCTGTTGATCTTATGTGCTGCACAATAATGTTTAATATTTAGTATTTACTGTCATATTCCCATATATCATTGTGATGTTGTTTATTCTATTACTCTCGTTTTCTTCTGCTTGTTTTCTTTTTTCTTTCTCAACAGGTGATCCAGGTGATTGATAGATGTATTTTTGTCTGCTTATTTTGTTGGTTTTTGTTTTTTGCCCTTTATCCCCGTCCCTCTTCTCCGCTGTTTTTCTTTCCCTCTTTCTTTCTCCCTTCTCTTTTCCTCATTCAAGTCTGTCCCGTATCTAGCAAGTGAAAATAAAAAATAAAATAAACAATAAAAGGTGAATCAAATAGACCATTATGGCAAGGCTGGGATGGTCCATTCGGTAAAGTAAATCCGTTGGGCATCTTTCTTCGCCTTTAGACAATAATTCTGATGGCAAAAGAGCCAAACGGGACAGGCGGGAGGGGGGGGGGGGGGGGGGGGGGGGGGGGAGAAAAGAAAAAGAAAAGAGAGTTAATATGAACCATTTTGAATTCTAGCATTAGCCCACTTTGTTTTCATTTTTTGCTTTCCTCTTTCTTTTCTCCTGCCTTTCAGCTTAATGTTCAATATCCTTTGTCCTCTATATCCACTATCCCTCCACTGCACATATCCAAACCATCTCAGCCACGCCCCCTCCATTTGTCACTTTGGTTTGGTGGTCCCAGAACCGTTTACTGTCTAGAACACAGATCATCTGTTTTTACCACCAATATGTAGTTTTTTCTCAAAACCTCTACAGAAATACAGAGTTGTACCTGGAATAATACATAGCTTTCAAACACAGACACACCAAAAGTTGCTATGTGACCCTTAAAGACATAAAAGTATTATGACGATTTGTAGAATCTTCTGGTCAGAACTAATATAAACCACCTTTCAGAGAGATGATTTGTCATAAAATTATCCTGTGAGTTAGTAGATTAGTTTGTGATCACTCTTTCTCATTCATTCAGGACAAGTCTGTTGAGCCAGATCTGAGATGGTGGAGCAGCCCTAGCTAATAGTAATCTATGACAATGACCCAGGTCATTAAAGTGACTTTGTGGAGATCTCCCAAGAAAAGCTGATGAACCTCTTGGTAATGTTTGGAGTGATCTATGCACAGCTAGTGCTACTACAATTATTGCCAAGGGACTGAATAACACTTTGTTGATTCAGAGTACAGTAGTCTGGAAGCTGGTAAACTATTCCCAAACTTAGAGACTCAAGAGACTGAATCATTGTATCAGAGCACAGTGTCTTGGTTTGTTTGTTTGTTTTTTAAATTTTATTAATTTATTTACTTAATTCATTTATTTCATTATATTTGCAGTAACTGGACTACAAGAAATTTCTTATAGTCATTGTCTTGAATATGAATTTTAACCAATCAGGTATTGAAAAATAACTGAACCAGCAAGTGTGTGGTATGTGAGTTTTAACAAGTGTAATTAATCAGATCTGCTATTCAGATGTTCAAAAGTGCATATCATGTCTTTAGCATTTGTGATTCTTTTTAAAATGACTGTTTTTAATATTTTGTGAATGTTAACAGTGCAGTGTGTTTTTGGCGGTGGCCATGAAAATACTTTTTTAATTTAAATTTAGCGGTACTCAGTACAATTCAGGCAGTTGGTTGCCTTAATTATTTTACTTTTTTGTGACATGTTTTTGAGTTTTAATGTCCAGATATATAACTTTTGTTTAATTGACAAGTATTACAAATGTGAACAATAAATATTGAGTTTTGCTAAACTGAAAAAGTGACTCTGTTGTACTCATCCCTTATAAGTTATCTTAACTTATTCCCATGAGAGAACCTATTCCCATCTAGAACCTAAGGTTTTCACCTTAGGTTCTAGATTTTTATATTGAATTATTAAACATTTTACTTTTATTTGATCAAAATGCATGTCAGGTGTAATCAAATACCGGAGTTCTGGTAAGCCTCAACTTTCAAGTTCATCAAATTCAAAGACTTAAGGCAGGGGTTGCCAAATGTTTTCTTCTTCTGGTTTACACTGTGGTCCTGTTTGCTGACGATACAAACCTTTAATTATATATATATATATATATATACACTAACAAGCTGATCTACAATACGGCAACAGTGATCAGTGAGATGCTTGGCTACAAGTTGAACAGCCACAAGGGGCAGTACCCTCCATGGAGAAGGAGGCTAGAGGGCAAGATCAAAGTAGCACGGAGGGAGGTTAGCCAACTAACGGAGTTGCAGAAAGGTGCAACAAAGAAGGTGCATAAGAAATACAGCAAGCTGTCCATACCTGAGGCCTTGGAAACTGCCAAGCAAAGACTCACAGCCTTGGCCAGCCGCTTGAGGAGGTACACCAGAGAGATAGAAGGCAGGAGAATAAACCAGCTGTTCTCCACAGAACCAGCAAAGGTGTACTCTCAGTGCCAAGGGAACAATAATAAGAGAACAGCACCACCAAGGCTGGAGACGGAGCAATACTGGAAGAGCATATGGGAGAAGGACGCAACCCATAACGGCAATGCTCAGTGGCTAGTGGATCTGAGGGCAGACCACAGCGACCTCCCTGAACAGGGTCCAGTAACCATCACAGTGGCAGATATCCAAGAAAGGGTCTCCAGTATGAAGAGTTGGACAGCACCAGGGCCCGACATGGTTCACGCCTACTGGCTAAAGAAGCTGACTGCACTCCACGAGCGTCTGGCAGCACAAATGAACCAGCTGCTAGTTAACGAGAGACACCCGGAATGGCTAACCGAAGGTCGGACGGTCCTGATCCCCAAGGACCCCAAGAAGGGACCGGCCCCCTCCAACTACCGACCAATAACCTGCCTCAGTACTACATGGAAGCTCCTGTCAGGCATCATATCGGCTAAGATGAACAGGCACATGGGTCAATACATGAGTGGGACACAGAAAGGAATTGGCAAGAATACCAGAGGCGTAAAACACCAGCTACTGGTAGACAGAACAGCCAGCCGAGACTGCAAGACCAGACTGACCAACCTGTGCACTGCCTGGATTGATTACAAGAAGGCCTATGACTCAATGCCCCACAGCTGGATACTGGAATGCCTAGAATTGTACAAGATCAATGGGACCCTAAGAGCCTTCATCAGGAACTCAATGGGGATGTGGCGTACAACACTAGAGGCCAACTCCAAGCCCATAGCACAAGTCACCATCAAGTGCGGGATCTACCAAGGAGATGCTCTGTCCCCACTGCTGTTCTGCATAGGCCTGAACCCCCTCAGTGAGATCATTAACAAGACTGGCTACGGATACCGACTACGGAACGGAGCAGTTGTCAGCCACCTCCTGTACATGGATGACATCAAGCTGTATGCCAAGAGTGAACGAGACATCGATTCACTGATCCACACTACCAGGCTATACAGCAATGACATTGGAATGTTGTTCGGACTGGAGAAGTGTAGTAGGATGATAACAAAGAGAGGGAAGGTAGTCAGAACTGAGGGGATTGAACTACCAGAAGGCAACATTGCAGACATAGAGGACAGTTACAAGTACCTGGGGATCCCGCAGGCAAATGGGAACCATGAAGAGGCCGCTAGAAAGGCTGCAACCACCAAGTACCTGCAGAGGGTCAGGCAAGTCCTGAGGAGTCAGCTGAATGGTAAGAACAAGATCCGGGCCATCAACACCTACGCCCTGCCCGTGATCAGGTACCCTGCTGGGGTAATAGGCTGGTCAAAGGAGGAGATAGAAGCCACTGACATAAAGACAAGAAAGCTCCTTACCATGCATGGAGGGTTTCACCCCAAGTCCAGCACCCTGAGGCTGTACGCTAAGCGGAAGGAAGGGGGCCGGGGACTGGTGAGTGTCAGCACCACGGTCCAGGATGAGACAACGAACATCCAAGAATACATTGGGAAGATGGCCCCAACTGACTGAGTGCTCAGTGAATACCTCAGGCAGCAGAAACCCAAGAAAGAGGAGGGAGACGAGGAACCATCGTGGAAGGACAGGCCCCTGCACGGTATGTACCACCGGCAGATAGAGGGGGTGGCTGATATCCAGAAATCCTACCAGTGGCTGGACAAAGCTGGACTGAAAGACAGCACAGAGGCACTAATCATGGCAGCACAAGAACAAGCTCTGAGTACAAGATCCATAGAGGCTGGGGTCTATCACACCAGGCAAGACCCCAGGTGCAGGCTGTGTAAAGATGCCCCAGAGACAATCCAGCACATAACAGCAGGGTGCAAGATGCTAGCTAGCAAGGCATACATGGAACGCCATAACCAAGTGGCCGGCATAGTGTACAGGAACATTTGTGCCGAGTATAACCTGGAAGTCCCGAGGTCAAAATGGGAGATGCCCCCAAGGGTGGTGGAGAATGACCGAGCTAAGATCCTGTGGGACTTCCAGATACAGACGGACAAAATGGTGGTGGCTAACCAACCGGACATAGTGGTGGTAGACAAACAGAAGAAGACGGCCGTAGTGATCGATGTAGCAGTTCCAAATGACAGCAATATCAGGAAGAAGGAACACGAGAAGCTGGAGAAATACCAAGGGCTCAGAGAAGAGCTCGAGAGGATGTGGAGGGTGAAGGTAACGGTGGTCCCCGTGGTAATCGGAGCACTAGGTGCGGTGACTCCCAAGCTAGGCGAGTGGCTCCAGCAGATCCCGGGAATAACATCGGAGATCTCTGTCCAGAAGAGCGCAGTCCTGGGAACAGCTAAGATACTGCGCAGGACCCTCAAGCTCCCAGGCCTCTGGTAGAGGACCCGAGCTTGAAGGATAAACCGCCCGCAGGGGCGTGCTGGGTGTTTTTTAAATTTTTTTTATTTTTTTATATAATGATTTTGTTATTTTTGTTTTATTTATATATTTATTGCATCTTGTAGGGGTATGAACGAATTTCTAAACACAAAGCAGTTCAAAGACGTATAAACAGATGATCTTCATAAGATAAGATAAGATAAGATAAGATAAGATAGAACTTTATTAATCCCTCGGGTGGGTTCCTCTGGGAAATTCGATTTCCAAAAAAGCACAGCACCGACAGAAGTTACAGAGTTACAGAATATTATATATATATATATACACACACACACACACATATATATAATACAGAGACAATATAAATAAAATATACGAAGGGGATAAATAGAATAAATAGGAATAAAAAATAAAAATACAAGTGAATTGCACATTTCAAGTATTGAGGTCTATTGCACTGTTGACTATTTACAAAAGTATTGCACAAAAGGTATTGCACAGTGAGGTGAAGAGGCACTACAGCTTAGTTGTTCCCCCCTCCTTTGTCCTCCTGTTTCCCCTCCCTCTCCCCTCCAGAGAGGAGTTAAACAGTTTGATGGCGTGTGGGACAAAGGAGTTTTTAAGTCTGACACAAGAAAGACACAAGAAAAAGAAAATTATGAATTTCAGTGATTGTCTCAGTTTAGAAAGTTGCTAAATCATGCTTATTCAGATTGTACAATTAACTTTCCAAAAATGGAGTTACTGGCTTTGTTGTTTTTTGGAACGTTATGGAATTGCAAAAACATGATGACATGATAATAACTGTATTTTACATAGTGTGTATATTATATTAGAAATATGTTTGGGGGGGGGGGGGGGGGGGGGTTGTCAATATTGAGGTTTTCGATTCTAGCCAATCATTTTATGTTTCCGAGGATAGTAGGCGGGTCCAGGTACGTACGTTCTTTTAGAGCAGAGCTACAGATTAAAAATGCCCAAGGCGAATCGATCAAAAGTCTGGCTGTACTTCACAGCAAAATATGCAAACTCAGCAGCCTGCAACAAGTGCTTTTAAGGTGATAATTTTTTCGGCTTCCATCGAACCCGATCGAACCACAGAAGTGAAGGTAAGCTATTTACATCGTATCATACCCACGATTACAACCACCAAAGGCCAGCACTGTCAGTGTCCCAGAAGACTCCAGTGGCAGTCGATGTTCTAAAAGACAGCATTAAGGAGTCCCTTGCAAGGAAGTTCTCCAGGGAAGACTTTGTGAACATGACAAATAAAGCAACCATTTTAGGCACAGACTATAATATTGGCATGATGCTGCCGTTTGGCTCAACAGGAGGCCTACCTGACTTTGCAGAAATCCATCAAATAATCATTGTGCACAGAACTCCTGTGTTTGTTCTGAAGTTGCTTAGAGGCTGGTACTGTGAACACCTGAGGAGTTTCAAAGTACAGCCCACAGGAGAGACAGAAATCCTTAAACATTCTGAACTGAAAGAAACATGGCTGCATACAATACAGCAGATGGCCGTATGGTGTCCCTTAAACACTTCATTTGCACATCAGAGTAAGTGTAATGGGTTGATTATTTCTGTTATATCAAATGTTTGTGCACTTATTGGAATTATTGAAAAAATATATTATTTTACCAACAACTATATGGGCGGGCGTCCTGTCTTATTTGTTTATTGTAATGTTTATTTAACAGGAACAACACATATAACATTGAAAAAGAAAATGGAAACATGTGATGCATACTTAACCCTCCTCTATTCTATTGCCCTTATCTCCCTCTTCTTAAAATGACAATCAAAAATTATTTATTCAAAATTCTACTGAACTAAATCTCTGCTTTTATTTCTCTGGCAGAAGATAATGAAGAAAATATATGCATGTAAGCTTATCAACTATTAATAACCTGTCTCAATTTCTTTTCTTTCTCTGTCTCTACAGCTGAGGAAACACAAACCAAAAAACAATGGCAGTCCAGTTAAGAGTCGTTTTAGAAGAACACAGCATTCAAAAGTTGACACTTCCAACAGGAATTCCTAATACAGTGGACGGGGATACATGGGGAATTTGGACTGCTATACCAAGACAAAGACTTTGACAATCAGTTTTTCAGTGTCATCTCGACTGCTGACTTGTATGACAAGGCCATTGTTAAAGTGATCCTTAAAGAGCCAGTAATCACCCTTGACTTACAACCAGCATGTGAATCAGGATCATCGTCTGCATTGAACTCTTCGACTTCAGTGAGCACCCATCCTGCAAGTACTACTGAAACGGACATCTGCCCTGCCAGTCATGATGCACCCTCACAGGTGTCCGACTGCGCATCGTCAAGGTCCAGTGACACCATCATTCTCCCTGATTCATGTCGCCCTGCTGCGTGGCCAGTGCCATTTCAAGTACCGGAGTTTTCCCGAGACATACAACTAATCCTCGCTGAGGCAAACAACTCATATCGCAACACTGGAAGACCTTTCATGGATGCCAGTGTTAAATCAGCAACAATGCAAGACCTTGCAAAAGTAATTTTTTCGTACACTGCTTACCCAACCAATCAGCAGATCCTCTCAGTGCCTGAAGCCTTGGTTTCAAAGTTTGCGTGTCTTAAGGAGCCAGGATCATTTGCCGGCTTATATGGCTGGCAGCAGCGCATAAAAAACAAGATGCACAATTACCGTGCCAAGCTAAGATCTCGAAAATTTTCTTACCCGGAAATTGAAATTAATGCCTTAAAAAGGAAGCATCCAGCTGATGCAGTGCCATCAAAGAATGTAAAAAAGCCAAAAAAAAGCAGAGGTTAATTATCTCCCTCCGCATCCTACTGGAGAAACCCAAGAGACACTGGAGAAAGAGAGGCTGGAATTAATTTATGAAATAACAAAGAAAAACAACGCAAAGATAATTGCAGAAAAAATGAATAAAACGTTCTCTAGCCGAAGACTTGGAGTGGTCAGCCTCTGCCCCTCTGTGGGTGAGTTAAAAGAAAGGTGGCCAGCATTATTCACTGAGGCTCAGGTGAGTATGTGTGATAACTATTCCTTTCCACCAAAAAACAAATGTCAAACAAATGTCAACAAATTGAAATGTCATTTTTTTGTCCCCTTACTTCTTAGCTCATCGAAGAGTTCAGACGCATCACCACAGTTTCTTTGGTGGAGACATTCATGCTGAAACTTGATGAGTACACACCAGGTCTTTTGCAGCTTATGCCTGCCAAAGGAGGAGCTGCTGGTTCCAAGATGAGACCTCTGCTGGACACTTTGAATGACCTATGTTATTTGACTTTTTTCACAAATATGTAATTATGGAGGGCTGCAGTGGGTAGCAAGAAGGTCCTGGGTTCAAATCCCGGCCCAGGGTCTTTATGCATGGAGTTTGCATGTTCTCCCTGTGCATGTGTGGGTTCCCCCCGGGTACTCCAGCTTCCTCCCACAGTCAGAGAGCATGGCTGTCAGGTTAATTGGTCTCTCCAAATTGTCCTTAGGTTTGAGTGTGTGCGTGGTTGTTTATCCTGTATGTCTCTATGTTTCCTTGTGATTGGCTGTCCAGGGTGTACCCAGCCTCTCACCTGTTGAAAGCTGGAGAGAGGCATCAGCCACGTTTTTGTTTTTAAGGAATTCAGTCTTAATGTAAGTAAATCACTCGACTTAGTCTTTTCACTAAATTGTATCTCCCTACAGACACAGAGCATCGAGAAGAAAAGGGATCTCCTTATCTGCTGCCTCATTAGCTACCTCGGGGAAAGACAAGAAGATCTTTTTCATGACTGCCAGGTTTGTCATATTGATAACAGTTCACTTATTAACTCAAGGGATCCTAATGTTCTTCTCTCCTGTCCTCTCCTATCCCCTGTTCTCCCCTTCTCTATCCATCGTGTCCACTCCCCTCTTCAGATCAACTGAAATATATTGAAAAAGCATCTTAAATAAAATAAAACATGTGTATGCTTTTTGTTTCTTTCTTTTTAACATGTAGGAATGTGAGGATTACACAGACAATATGATGAAGGTGATCGTGATCCACAACATCATGGCTGAGGAGGATCCATCAGAGAGTGATATTATACCCCTTTCGTCAAACGCAGTGATTTATGACCCCCTTAATTGATTTATGACCCCTAATTAAATTATCCCCTAATTAAATTAGCTCCGGAAGTCCGGAAGTAGGAAGTAATTAAATTATCCCCTAATTAAATTAGCCCCTAATTAAATTAGCTCCGGAAGTCCGGAAGTAGGAAGTAATTAAATAATAAAAATATGATATTCATAAAAATATGATATTCATAAAAATATGATATTCATAAAAATATGATATTCATAAAAATATAATTGATTATTTAGAAAGTTTTTTATATATCAAATTAGCATTCTTTTATTTCTTTAAGCAATTAAAAAATTTATTTATTTTTTTATGCTCAAAAAACGCCATCTGGTGGCGGGTCAGTGTGTGTGCGCGCGCCCGCGCGCGCCCGAGGCTGTGTGTCTGGGCGCGCGGGGGCGCGCCCGTGTCTCCGGACCGTGCTCTCTCGGGCTCCGTGCTCATGTGTTTAAAAATGTATTAAACCATATTAAAATTGTTTAGTTAAACTTGTGCTTTTGTAACGTTCAGTATGGCCACAAACACATGCTGCATGCCTTGGGGGAAAACTTTATTTCGATTTATATGCATTTGTAGATTTAGAATAAAACTCATACTCAGAAAAAACAACTCGCGATCCCCGCAGCCCCCTTAACCTAATCCTTAGATACATAAGCAGGGAAAACTCCTTAAAAAACCCTCCGCTATTTCTCCAAAACCCTACAATAACTTGTTAGGGTACCCCCTCTATTCCCAAAACCTTATATTCGATAACAGGGAAAATCCTGAAAAAATCCTTAGTCTTTTTTCTCAAATTCAGCGCCCCGCGGCTCCCTTCATGCTCAGCCAAACAAAGCCAAAACTCCTTTTAAAAATTTCTCCGCGATTTCTCCAAAACCCCTAGAATAACTTGTTAGCTACCCCTCTATTCCCCAAAAAAAAAGCGCTATAATCCAAAAACATTGGGAAAGCTCCTTACTCTTTTTTCTTCAAAAACTTGCCTCTTGCTAGCTACCTCTAAAATTCTACGCAGAGTCTAAGTTCTACCTCGCTCTTAATCGCACCGACCCGCAACAGCTTCCAGAGCACAATTTTTTCCTGCTTGTTCGCTCCCCGCTCTGGTCCCGAATGCGCTGCTTACCTCGTTTGAAAATTCCCCCCTTAGACCAACTCCGCCTCACTGCGCCCCGCTGCCAATCACATAACCCTTGCACCGCTCCCTTCGCACCCCGGTTAGCCAATCGGCTCCAGCTCTGATTTTACGATCTCCCGCTGATGTTAAGACTATCTTCGAACCCCAGAAGAGATCTGACTTCAGACATATCAACAACTGGAACCGCTCAGACTGCTTGCGATTTCGCATAGGGAGCGGCCGATTTCAACAGCAACTTGCGTCTCTTTCCTTATCCGCATATCATTCGGTAAGTGTTAATCTTGCTCTCTAACTACATTTTTGCATTTTCCTTTTTACCATTCTGTCAATCCTTTCATTTAAAAAAATAAATAAATATCACAATGGTTTGTAACAGGTACAATACTCCATCCATCCATTCGCCTCCACTTATCCTTTTCTCAGGCTCGCGCCGTGCGCTGGAGCCTATCCCACGTACAATACACTTTAAAATATATATAAGCTCCACTTTTAACTCCCGTAAAAGTTTATACATTACATGTCTACATCACCTATCATGGCCTCATCAGGTATCTCATTTTTTCTCACTCTTGTTCATATAATGTTTATATTTTTACTGTTTTTTCCCGTTTGTAAATACTCGATGTTATTTCTTTTCAGACTCTGAGATAAACCTGCTCAACTCCTCTTTTTTTGAGTCTCTCGATCGAATTGGTAGGTTTGGTTCATTCTTGTTCCCCTTCTTAACAGCTAATTGTACAAGAAAAACAAAACATTTACCCTCTTTTTTCATTTTTATCAAACTTTCTAGATATCTCTGACTTGGACACCTTTATTTTTTAGACCCAGATGTGTTAACCTGATCCCTGCGAAACACCAGCTCTGCGTGGATTTTGACCGCGAGTGACCGGATGTTGTTTCCGGCCTGAGGTTGCCTGAAATGCCGTGAGGCTCGTTTGAAAGATTGCGCCCGAGACCAACTCCGCCTCCAAGGCATGCCTACCTTTAGCTGCCACCAGTGAGATATCAGAGCCGGGCTCCACATATCCAATCAGGAGCACGAGCAAGACAGCTTTTGCAGACTCTCCAGAAATATACAAGTCCTTACCAACTGCTCTGCAACCCAGTGTTTCTGGTCCCCTCACTAACATCGCTTTTTGAGATATTTTTTATGAACCACCAAAAAAGCAATTTTACCCCACAGACTGGGTCTGAGGGCAGCAGCGGGGACAAATGATTGTAATGAAGCGACGGACATTTCATGGCTGGTCTTGCATAATCGTGAGTTATTATGTCATATGGTGATAAGTACATAGTTTTGCAAGAGGCATACAAGCACTGTGGAAAAAGTAATCATAAAACTGTTTTTGTGAACACCCTACGTTATGCTTTAAAAAATGTGATACATGTAATGTGATCATCAAAGAACATGATTTTTTTAAAAAAACAACTTTTATTCTTATGCTTTTAAAGTATGTCAGATTATCTTAAAACACTTATTTGTATGTTATAATGTTTTTCTTACACCATGTGTAATTTTTATAGACACCTTATTCATTGTATCAATGTGTAATTATGTATCTTTTGATAAATAAATAAAATATTTAATCTTGTATTTGTGTACTTTCTGGTGATTCAATAAAAAATTAGTCACATATCGCTCTGATAAACACAGATGGCTGAAAGAAATGTTTGATGGAACAAAGGAAACAAGTGTCTTGCTGCTAAACTTTTAAGTCACCATGGTTTAAATGAGAAAGTCTGTATGTAAAACATGAAAAACTCCATATCAGTGATATCTACAAAGGTGTACTCATTTCTTTGTAATGGTACTTTACTGTTCCAATGAAACAAAAAGAAAATCTCATTTTTAAAGTACATTTTTCGGCCATCCTGACCTATTTTCAGGGGCAAGAATGTTGATGTTAGACTGTGTTTTAAATCAGGTTGTGATCTTAAACTAACTATCACAGCACTGATTTCAGTTGTAATGTCAATTAGAATCCCAATTTGGCTTTTCTCCAGTCAGTGTTATGGTGAAATTTAACTTGTTCTTTTGTGTAATTGCACATGGCCCAGCAAAGGACCCCTTAGTAAACTGTACAGCATAAGTTTTCAATTCACTTTTGTCAGAAAACGTCACAGTATGAGAAGTTACAGCACAGTTTCTCCAAACGTGTGGTTCTTTTTCAGCCAGCGTGCTTTTAGAGCATCTACATTAGCTCATGTAGTAAAAGTACAATCAGTAAGTGTACTTTAACATTTGAGATTCCGAGTCACTCTTGCTTAGATCATGTGAACTATATCATGAACCTTTTTTTGTATAATGCATCAAACGTGTTCAAATCAGTTTATTTTCAATTTATTTTAACTAATCTAGAGACAAGCAACTCCTTTTTAGCTTCTGTTATGTATTTACCTCTCACACCTTAATCTAGATGTTAGTGTTCTCAGAGTTAACATGTCTCATGTTGCCATGTTGTATTTCTAATACCCAGCCTCAGTGTTCGCCCTGTTGACCCTCAAATCCAAACACCAATGATCTAGATATTCACAAAATTCATAAGGAGATTCTTAAGGTCTTAAGTTTTGTTGTTTTTATGTTTTACAAAAAAAAAACTTCACATTTTTTATATTTTTAAACGAAAGTGACATGCAAGGATATTTTTCTTTAGTGATGTTGCTTCAGCAATCTCAAATACTAATTATTCTGGGAATTTTTATGGTCAAACTATGTGATTTTCCAAGTGTGTGTGTGTGTGGAGTAAAATGGCCTCCTTCTTATGATGTTGTCACCGTGAATCATTTAGGATTAACAACACAAATTGTATCGATAGCAGAAACAGTCTTATAACTTATAATTCTCACACGTTACCGCTAGTTTTACAAACGCAGTCTTCTTCAGCTCTGTTTATGTAGCTTTTATGAAACTGATTTTCCATAGTACAAGTAGAATTTAATTTTTCTTTGCTCTCCAGTATAAATGCAATAATTTGCAGGCTTTTTACTGAAACTCTCACAATGCAACACTCAATGCTCAGAGCTTCATATATCAACAGCTCTGAAAATATCTTCTTTTTTAAAGTAATGTAGGACAGGATCTCTCACTCTCTGTGTCTCAAAAAAACCCAACTAAACTGGCAATCACCACTAAACAAATGAAAGTAGTTTATGGCTTTTTTATCAGCTGCATTTCTTTCATTTATGTATTGATCCCATTGTTTATTGGTAATGCTTTTAGGTCACTGTTTTAGCATGTCTGCCTCACACTCCATTTAAACAGTTTAACAGATAGTGGGGTCTGGTAAGGAAGTTGGGGGGAAGCAGACAACTCCACAGGAAGAGTCTTTTTGTCTTTTCTCCACTGTAAAAGATAGCAAGGCAGTGTGAAACTTTCTTTGCGGGAAAGACAAAACTGAGAGCCATGCTAGGCTCAGTGAGAGACTCTGCTCACCCTCTGCCCCAGCGATGGCAGTCCCTCACCAAGCTTGATTTCTGTTCTTTGTCTTGATTAAAGAATGTTAGCTACCGCTCATCGCTTGTCTGCAGGCTTTATTAAACGGAAAACTTCCACAACAACCTCTAAACAGTGGTTTATGGCTTTTTGTCACCTGCAACACCATGTAACACTTGGATGTTAGATTCTTTTACCAGTCAGTGTTGTTAGCCCCAACCCCCAGGCTCCAGCTGTCTGAGCTCTAACCCTGGCTGCCAAATGTCCCCCTGAGGCCTTTGTGCCTTTTACCACCAGACTAAGTTTGTAGTCCTATCTACTAATATTATTTTATTTTTTTATTATAGCACAAGGTTCAGTTAGGTTACTACTTTGACTTCCTCAATTTGAGCACATTTCTGACCCGATACTTTATCAAGCTTTTACTCGAGTGTTTTTCACACTAGCAGCTGTACTTCTACTTAAGTGAAAATTGCCTGCAATTTTGCCACCTCAGTTGCCACTTTTCTGGAGTTTGTACACTTTTTATATTGAAACGTTCAACGTTTTACGTGTTATCCTTGATCACAGTTCTAAACAAGTTAACTTTCTTAACTTCAAAGTAACCCAAAAAAAGAAACTATATGTCCAGTTCTCTTTACTCCAAACCTGGTTTAAGGCTATGCTGTTGTTGTGATATGGCCATACAAATAATATTAAGTTTAATTAATCTTTTAAAAAAATGGCTGCTTCATGGCTACCTGTTCAGAGAATTTGCAGACTTTTATGGAAACTGTCACAATGTAACACTCTCACTGTCAAAACAGGGTTGATCCATGTTTCTATGAACACTGATTAATATATCAACAGCTCTGAAAATCCTTTTTTTTAAGTAAAGCAGAACAGGATCTCTGTATCTCTAAAAATCCCAACAAAACTGGCAATCACCTCTAAACAAATGGAAGTAGTTTATGGATCTTTATCACCTGCAACACCATGTAACACCTAGATGTTAGACTCTTTTACCATCACATTTGCAAGGGTTTATGTGTTATCCTTGATCACAGTTCTAAATAAGTTAACTTTCTTGACATAAAAGTAGCCCAAAGAAGACAAATATATGTCCAGTTCTTTTTTACTCCAAACCTACTGATCGGAAAACATTATGTGATGCTGGAAGTTTTCATCCTATCCATCTGCAAAACAAGTTTACCTGTAAGCCAACACATTAGACGTAAGCAAATTTGTGAAATTCCTGAACAATGTGCTTTGTGGAGTAGCAGTAGTACTAGAACTAGTACTAGTAGTCCTAGTATTCTGCAGCAACCAGGCTTCAAGAGTGATCACTCTTCTGGCTTTCAAATGGTGAAAACATGTCACAGTCTTAACCGCAAATCAGAAATGTTGGTAAATTTAAAAAGGAATTTAAACGTCAGCTTTGACATAGACACAGACTTTATTAATGCCACACTCAGGAAATTCACATGTTACACATGATTTAGCTCACCTGCTAAATCCCCAGAGCAATAACCACATCAGCATCATTAGCCTGAGTGTTGATCCTCCAGGTGAGTGAGTGGAGTTGAGTGTGTGTGTGTGTGTGTGTGTGTGTGTGTGTGTGTGTGTGTGTGTGTGTGTGTGTGTGTGTGTGTGTGTGTGTGTGATCAGAGGTGAAACTGCTTTCTGCAAAGTCTCATCAACAACCAGGAAGAGTCTAAAAGCACTAAATATGAAACAGACCATTTACCATACCCAACACTGAGCTCCTGCACAGTCAGATGGAGTGAAACATAATGTCCCAGTGGTGTTCTGTTGGATTTAGCAGGTGAGCGTTGTTGCCAGTCAAAACCTTTTTGGAAACTCTTTACAAGAATCAATGTAATTATTTGTTTTACTTGAATCAAATGTATTGGTTTATATACCTGAAATAAAACTTTTTTTTGGAAACCCGTTACATCAAATAAAACTTTCTTGGAAAAGCATTGCAAGAATCAATCGAGTTATTTGTTTTACCCCATTCAAATCTATTGGTTTCATTACATCAAATTAAATAATTTTGGAAACCCGTTACATCAAATAAAACTTTCTTGGAAAAACTTTACAAGAATCAATGTAATTATTTGTTTTACTTGAATCAAATGTAATGGTTTATATACCTGAAATAAAACTTTTTTGGAAACCCTGTACATGAAGTAAAAGGTTTTTGATCTTGTAAGTTCTGGCTTTAATATTTTCAGCTGATAAAGTGAACTTCATACAAACTCTGTGTTAGAAAAAGGGGATAGTTTACTACATGCTATAAAAACACAATCCTTGTGGTGTTCTGTTGGATTTAGCAGGTGAGCGTTGTTGCCAGTCAAAACCTTTTTGGAAACTCTTTACAAGAATCAATGTAATTATTTGTTTTACTTGAATCAAATGTATTGGTTTATATACCTGAAATAAAACTTTTTTTTGGAAACCCGTTACATCAAATAAAACTTTCTTGGAAAAACATTGCAAGAATCAATCGAGTTATTTGTTTTACCCCATTCAAATCTATTGGTTTCATTACATCAAATTAAATAATTTTGGAAACCCGTTACATCAAATAAAACTTTCTTGGAAAAGCATTGCAAGAATCAATCGAGTTATTTGTTTTACCCCATTCAAATCTATTGGTTTCATTACATCAAATTAAATAATTTTGGAAACCCGTTACATCAAATAAAACTTTCTTGGAAAAACTTTACAAGAATCAATGTAATTATTTGTTTTACTTGAATCAAATGTAATGGTTTATATACCTGAAATAAAACTTTTTTGGAAACCCTGTACATGAAGTAAAAGGTTTTTGATCTTGTAAGTTCTGGCTTTAATATTTTCAGCTGATAAAGTGAACTTCATACAAACTCTGTGTTAGAAAAAGGGGATAGTTTACTACATGCTATAAAAACACAATCCTTAATCTTTTATTTTGCAACTTTATCTTTCTGTTCTGGTTTTTAGAGTGATTGTTTTATTGACTCGTACTTTGGGAATCACCCTGTTGTGAGAAAAGGATAAGCTGGGAGAGAATACAGCATTATACAAGCAGAGTGTTTTAGCTGTATCCGTAGATCTAAGACATAAACCTGTTGTTAAAAAAGAATAGTTAACTGAAGTGCAGATTTAATTTTAAATTATTTCACGAACTGTCCAGGAATTACAGAGAGCTTTATACTGATATGGTAAAATTCTCTGAGTGTATTGGTTGTATATGACAAGTATTTGTAAATCATTAGTAGTTACTCTTGCATAGGTGTTTTGCTTGTTTTAAATTTGTGCACTATTTATTTTTATTTTTTGTATTTTGTAATGAATCTCTAATTCACTTTTTCTTGTTGGCCTTGTTGTGTGTACCTCACAAGTCAAATTATACATTGTGATGGAGCAGTCACAATACACCCGCACGAGACACAGTTTGATTTTTCTAACACAGAGTTTGTATGAAGTTCACTTTATCAGCTGAAAATATTAAAGCCAGAACTTACAAGATCAAAAACCTTTTACTTCATGTACAGGGTTTCCAAAAAAGTTTTATTTCAGGTATATAAACCATTACATTTGATTCAAGTAAAACAAATAATTACATTGATTCTTGTAAAGTTTTTCCAAGAAAGTTTTATTTGATGTAACGGGTTTCCAAAATTATTTAATTTGATGTAATGAAACCAATAGATTTGAATGGGGTAAAACAAATAACTCGATTGATTCTTGCAATGCTTTTCCAAGAAAGTTTTATTTGATGTAACGGGTTTCCAAAATTATTTAATTTGATGTAATGAAACCAATAGATTTGAATGGGGTAAAACAAATAACTCGATTGATTCTTGCAATGTTTTTCCAAGAAAGTTTTATTTGATGTAACGGGTTTCCAAAAAAAAGTTTTATTTCAGGTATATAAACCAATACATTTGATTCAAGTAAAACAAATAATTACATTGATTCTTGTAAAGAGTTTCCAAAAAGGTTTTGACTGGCAACAACGCTCACCTGCTAAATCCAACAGAACACCACAAGGATTGTGTTTTTATAGCATGTAGTAAACTATCCCCTTTTTCTAACACAGAGTTTGTATGAAGTTCACTTTATCAGCTGAAAATATTAAAGCCAGAACTTACAAGATCAAAAACCTTTTACTTCATGTACAGGGTTTCCAAAAAAGTTTTATTTCAGGTATATAAACCATTACATTTGATTCAAGTAAAACAAATAATTACATTGATTCTTGTAAAGTTTTTCCAAGAAAGTTTTATTTGATGTAACGGGTTTCCAAAATTATTTAATTTGATGTAATGAAACCAATAGATTTGAATGGGGTAAAACTAATAACTCGATTGATTCTTTCAATGCTTTTCCAAGAAAGTTTTATTTGATGTAACGGGTTTCCAAAAAAAAGTTTTATTTCAGGTATATAAACCAATACATTTGATTCAAGTAAAACAAATAATTACATTGATTCTTGTAAAGAGTTTCCAAAAAGGTTTTGACTGGCAACAACGCTCACCTGCTAAATCCAACAGAACACCACTGGGACATTATGTTTCACTCCATCTGACTGTGCAGGAGCTCAGTGTTGGGTATGGTAAATGGTCTGTTTCATATTTAGTGCTTTTAGACTCTTCCTGGTTGTTGATGAGACTTTGCAGAAAGCAGTTTCACCTCTGATCACACACACACACACACACACACACACACACACACACACACACACACACACACACTCAACTCCACTCACTCACCTGGAGGATCAACACTCAGGCTAATGATGCTGATGTGGTTATTGCTCTGGGGATTTAGCAGGTGAGCTAAATCATGTGTAACATGTGAATTTCCTGAGTGTGGCATTAATAAAGTCTGTGTCTATGTCAAAGCTGACGTTTAAATTCCTTTTTAAATTTACCAACATTTCTGATTTGCGGTTAAGACTGTGACATGTTTTCACCATTTGAAAGCCAGAAGAGTGATCACTCTTGAAGCCTGGTTGCTGCAGAATACTAGGACTACTAGTACTAGTTCTAGTACTACTGCTACTCCACAAAGCACATTGTTCAGGAATTTCACAAATTTGCTTACGTCTAATGTGTTGGCTTACAGGTAAACTTGTTTTGCAGATGGATAGGATGAAAACTTCCAGCATCACATAATGTTTTCCGATCAGTAGGTTTGGAGTAAAAAAGAACTGGACATATATTTGTCTTCTTTGGGCTACTTTTATGTCAAGAAAGTTAACTTATTTAGAACTGTGATCAAGGATAACACATAAACCCTTGCAAATGTGATGGTAAAAGAGTCTAACATCTAGGTGTTACATGGTGTTGCAGGTGATAAAGATCCATAAACTACTTCCATTTGTTTAGAGGTGATTGCCAGTTTTGTTGGGATTTTTAGAGATACAGAGATCCTGTTCTGCTTTACTTAAAAAAAAGGATTTTCAGAGCTGTTGATATATTAATCAGTGTTCATAGAAACATGGATCAACCCTGTTTTGACAGTGAGAGTGTTACATTGTGACAGTTTCCATAAAAGTCTGCAAATTCTCTGAACAGGTAGCCATGAAGCAGCCATTTTTTTAAAAGATTAATTAAACTTAATATTATTTGTATGGCCATATCACAACAACAGCATAGCCTTAAACCAGGTTTGGAGTAAAGAGAACTGGACATATAGTTTCTTTTTTTGGGTTACTTTGAAGTTAAGAAAGTTAACTTGTTTAGAACTGTGATCAAGGATAACACGTAAAACGTTGAACGTTTCAATATAAAAAGTGTACAAACTCCAGAAAAGTGGCAACTGAGGTGGCAAAATTGCAGGCAATTTTCACTTAAGTAGAAGTACAGCTGCTAGTGTGAAAAACACTC
Organism: Maylandia zebra; assembly: GCF_041146795.1. NCBI lineage: Eukaryota > Metazoa > Chordata > Actinopteri > Cichliformes > Cichlidae > Maylandia > Maylandia zebra. The sequence continues at coordinate 2,751,461 of NC_135174.1, read as the reverse complement.
GAGTAAAAGCTTGATAAAGTATCGGGTCAGAAATGTGCTCAAATTGAGGAAGTCAAAGTAGTAACCTAACTGAACCTTGTGCTATAATAAAAAAATAAAATAATATTAGTAGATAGGACTACAAACTTAGTCTGGTGGTAAAAGGCACAAAGGCCTCAGGGGGACATTTGGCAGCCAGGGTTAGAGCTCAGACAGCTGGAGCCTGGGGGTTGGGGCTAACAACACTGACTGGTAAAAGAATCTAACATCCAAGTGTTACATGGTGTTGCAGGTGACAAAAAGCCATAAACCACTGTTTAGAGGTTGTTGTGGAAGTTTTCCGTTTAATAAAGCCTGCAGACAAGCGATGAGCGGTAGCTAACATTCTTTAATCAAGACAAAGAACAGAAATCAAGCTTGGTGAGGGACTGCCATCGCTGGGGCAGAGGGTGAGCAGAGTCTCTCACTGAGCCTAGCATGGCTCTCAGTTTTGTCTTTCCCGCAAAGAAAGTTTCACACTGCCTTGCTATCTTTTACAGTGGAGAAAAGACAAAAAGACTCTTCCTGTGGAGTTGTCTGCTTCCCCCCAACTTCCTTACCAGACCCCACTATCTGTTAAACTGTTTAAATGGAGTGTGAGGCAGACATGCTAAAACAGTGACCTAAAAGCATTACCAATAAACAATGGGATCAATACATAAATGAAAGAAATGCAGCTGATAAAAAAGCCATAAACTACTTTCATTTGTTTAGTGGTGATTGCCAGTTTAGTTGGGTTTTTTTGAGACACAGAGAGTGAGAGATCCTGTCCTACATTACTTTAAAAAAGAAGATATTTTCAGAGCTGTTGATATATGAAGCTCTGAGCATTGAGTGTTGCATTGTGAGAGTTTCAGTAAAAAGCCTGCAAATTATTGCATTTATACTGGAGAGCAAAGAAAAATTAAATTCTACTTGTACTATGGAAAATCAGTTTCATAAAAGCTACATAAACAGAGCTGAAGAAGACTGCGTTTGTAAAACTAGCGGTAACGTGTGAGAATTATAAGTTATAAGACTGTTTCTGCTATCGATACAATTTGTGTTGTTAATCCTAAATGATTCACGGTGACAACATCATAAGAAGGAGGCCATTTTACTCCACACACACACACACTTGGAAAATCACATAGTTTGACCATAAAAATTCCCAGAATAATTAGTATTTGAGATTGCTGAAGCAACATCACTAAAGAAAAATATCCTTGCATGTCACTTTCGTTTAAAAATATAAAAAATGTGAAGTTTTTTTTTTGTAAAACATAAAAACAACAAAACTTAAGACCTTAAGAATCTCCTTATGAATTTTGTGAATATCTAGATCATTGGTGTTTGGATTTGAGGGTCAACAGGGCGAACACTGAGGCTGGGTATTAGAAATACAACATGGCAACATGAGACATGTTAACTCTGAGAACACTAACATCTAGATTAAGGTGTGAGAGGTAAATACATAACAGAAGCTAAAAAGGAGTTGCTTGTCTCTAGATTAGTTAAAATAAATTGAAAATAAACTGATTTGAACACGTTTGATGCATTATACAAAAAAAGGTTCATGATATAGTTCACATGATCTAAGCAAGAGTGACTCGGAATCTCAAATGTTAAAGTACACTTACTGATTGTACTTTTACTACATGAGCTAATGTAGATGCTCTAAAAGCACGCTGGCTGAAAAAGAACCACACGTTTGGAGAAACTGTGCTGTAACTTCTCATACTGTGACGTTTTCTGACAAAAGTGAATTGAAAACTTATGCTGTACAGTTTACTAAGGGGTCCTTTGCTGGGCCATGTGCAATTACACAAAAGAACAAGTTAAATTTCACCATAACACTGACTGGAGAAAAGCCAAATTGGGATTCTAATTGACATTACAACTGAAATCAGTGCTGTGATAGTTAGTTTAAGATCACAACCTGATTTAAAACACAGTCTAACATCAACATTCTTGCCCCTGAAAATAGGTCAGGATGGCCGAAAAATGTACTTTAAAAATGAGATTTTCTTTTTGTTTCATTGGAACAGTAAAGTACCATTACAAAGAAATGAGTACACCTTTGTAGATATCACTGATATGGAGTTTTTCATGTTTTACATACAGACTTTCTCATTTAAACCATGGTGACTTAAAAGTTTAGCAGCAAGACACTTGTTTCCTTTGTTCCATCAAACATTTCTTTCAGCCATCTGTGTTTATCAGAGCGATATGTGACTAATTTTTTATTGAATCACCAGAAAGTACACAAATACAAGATTAAATATTTTATTTATTTATCAAAAGATACATAATTACACATTGATACAATGAATAAGGTGTCTATAAAAATTACACATGGTGTAAGAAAAACATTATAACATACAAATAAGTGTTTTAAGATAATCTGACATACTTTAAAAGCATAAGAATAAAAGTTGTTTTTTTAAAAAAATCATGTTCTTTGATGATCACATTACATGTATCACATTTTTTAAAGCATAACGTAGGGTGTTCACAAAAACAGTTTTATGATTACTTTTTCCACAGTGCTTGTATGCCTCTTGCAAAACTATGTACTTATCACCATATGACATAATAACTCACGATTATGCAAGACCAGCCATGAAATGTCCGTCGCTTCATTACAATCATTTGTCCCCGCTGCTGCCCTCAGACCCAGTCTGTGGGGTAAAATTGCTTTTTTGGTGGTTCATAAAAAATATCTCAAAAAGCGATGTTAGTGAGGGGACCAGAAACACTGGGTTGCAGAGCAGTTGGTAAGGACTTGTATATTTCTGGAGAGTCTGCAAAAGCTGTCTTGCTCGTGCTCCTGATTGGATATGTGGAGCCCGGCTCTGATATCTCACTGGTGGCAGCTAAAGGTAGGCATGCCTTGGAGGCGGAGTTGGTCTCGGGCGCAATCTTTCAAACGAGCCTCACGGCATTTCAGGCAACCTCAGGCCGGAAACAACATCCGGTCACTCGCGGTCAAAATCCACGCAGAGCTGGTGTTTCGCAGGGATCAGGTTAACACATCTGGGTCTAAAAAATAAAGGTGTCCAAGTCAGAGATATCTAGAAAGTTTGATAAAAATGAAAAAAGAGGGTAAATGTTTTGTTTTTCTTGTACAATTAGCTGTTAAGAAGGGGAACAAGAATGAACCAAACCTACCAATTCGATCGAGAGACTCAAAAAAAGAGGAGTTGAGCAGGTTTATCACAGAGTCTGAAAAGAAATAACATCGAGTATTTACAAACAGTAAAAATATAAACATTATATGAACAAGAGTGAGAAAAAATGAGATACCCGATGAGGCCATGATAGGTGATGTAGACATGTAATGTATAAACTTTTACGGGGGTTAAAAGTGGAGCTTATATATATTTTAAAGTGTATTGCACGTGGGATAGGCTCCAGCGCACTGCGCGAGCCTGAGAAAAGGATAAGTGGAGGCGAATGGATGGATGGATGGTGTATTGTACCTGTTACAAACCATTGTGATATTTATTTATTTATTTAAATGAAAGGATTGACAGAATGGTAAAAAGGAAAATGCAAAAATGTAGTTAGAGAGCAAGATTAACACTTACCGAATGATATGCGGATAAGGAAAGAGACGCAAGTTGCTGTTGAAATCGGCCGCTCCCTATGCGAAATCGCAAGCAGTCTGAGCGGTTCCAGTTGTTGATATGTCTGAAGTCAGATCTCTTCTGGGGTTCGAAGATAGTCTTAACATCAGCGGGAGATCGTAAAATCAGAGCTGGAGCCGATTGGCTAACCGGGGTGCGAAGGGAGCGGTGCAAGGGTTATGTGATTGGCAGCGGGGCGCAGTGAGGCGGAGTTGGTCTAAGGGGGGAATTTTCAAACGAGGTAAGCAGCGCATTCGGGACCAGAGCGGGGAGCGAACAAGCAGGAAAAAATTGTGCTCTGGAAGCTGTTGCGGGTCGGTGCGATTAAGAGCGAGGTAGAACTTAGACTCTGCGTAGAATTTTAGAGGTAGCTAGCAAGAGGCAAGTTTTTGAAGAAAAAAGAGTAAGGAGCTTTCCCAATGTTTTTGGATTATAGCGCTTTTTTTTGGGGGAATAGAGGGGTAGCTAACAAGTTATTCTAGGGGTTTTGGAGAAATCGCGGAGAAATTTTTAAAAGGAGTTTTGGCTTTGTTTGGCTGAGCATGAAGGGAGCCGCGGGGCGCTGAATTTGAGAAAAAAGACTAAGGATTTTTTCAGGATTTTCCCTGTTATCGAATATAAGGTTTTGGGAATAGAGGGGGTACCCTAACAAGTTATTGTAGGGTTTTGGAGAAATAGCGGAGGGTTTTTTAAGGAGTTTTCCCTGCTTATGTATCTAAGGATTAGGTTAAGGGGGCTGCGGGGATCGCGAGTTGTTTTTTCTGAGTATGAGTTTTATTCTAAATCTACAAATGCATATAAATCGAAATAAAGTTTTCCCCCAAGGCATGCAGCATGTGTTTGTGGCCATACTGAACGTTACAAAAGCACAAGTTTAACTAAACAATTTTAATATGGTTTAATACATTTTTAAACACATGAGCACGGAGCCCGAGAGAGCACGGTCCGGAGACACGGGCGCGCCCCCGCGCGCCCAGACACACAGCCTCGGGCGCGCGCGGGCGCGCGCACACACACTGACCCGCCACCAGATGGCGTTTTTTGAGCATAAAAAAATAAATAAATTTTTTAATTGCTTAAAGAAATAAAAGAATGCTAATTTGATATATAAAAAACTTTCTAAATAATCAATTATATTTTTATGAATATCATATTTTTATGAATATCATATTTTTATGAATATCATATTTTTATGAATATCATATTTTTATTATTTAATTACTTCCTACTTCCGGACTTCCGGAGCTAATTTAATTAGGGGCTAATTTAATTAGGGGATAATTTAATTACTTCCTACTTCCGGACTTCCGGAGCTAATTTAATTAGGGGATAATTTAATTAGGGGTCATAAATCAATTAAGGGGGTCATAAATCACTGCGTTTGACGAAAGGGGTATAATATCACTCTCTTCCATCAGATGTGTCCATTGTGATTGAGGGAAACCAAGTGATGGAGGGATGTGGAAGCCGAGCAAAGGCGTGTGTACTGCTGATGGGACTGATATATGCCCTCAACCTCGAATATCCGAAGGAGCTGAAGAACACATCTGACACTTTTCAAAAACTGTTTTTGGAACTTGACGGGGGGAAACTACTGAAAAGGGTCCACGGCCTCAAAAATAAGCTTATGCAATGCACACACCTTTCCCCTCTTGTTCCCAGAGGACATAGCTTGGTGGAGCTGTAATTTTTCTTCTGACAGCAAGCACAGAAACTATTGCATGTTGGTGTTAGTGTTCTGTTCTATCTGTTTGATAACGTACATGCACAGAAACAACTTGTAGAGTTTCTGTGCTTTTGGCTTTTAAAATGGACTGAGTGGCCTTTGAAAGTGTTGTCTGCATTAGCTGTTGTGTTGCACTTTATTCTGTATTTTTATGGAATAAAAACTTTGAGATGAGGAACCATTTGAATATTTTTTTTTTTTTTGGGGGGGGGGGGGTGCATTTTACCTTATATGAATAGGTAATGTTTATCAACTGATAATAATTAAATTTTATTAGTAATTATCAGGTATTACCAACTAGCAAACATGAGATAATTTTACCTCATTTCAATGAGTAAGCAGCTGTTGAATGTATACATAAATATGGGGTAAATTTTACCCAATTTAATTAAGTATTTCATAGCTTTTTATTGAAGTTATTTTATACACAATATATTGAACTAAATCTACCCCAAAAAAGTCAATGCAAATTGTTACCTCAGATTTATTGGGTAGATTCTATAGATGACTTCTTACAGTGTACTGTCAAAGGAGGTAACACCTCAAATCTGATGAAACACCTGGCGACGCATAGTGTTTTTTTAAAAGCCGAGAAATGCGCCGTATTTGATAGCTTGCTGCGAGACCTCACACCGAGCACATCTACTGCGGGTGTGGTGCCTGTTATCGGACCCGGAGTCAGCAACATCCCCCAAAAACCCGAAGAGGAGAGTCCTGGCCCCTAGCCCTGCCAGTGTAGCAGGAATGATGAGGATGATGATGCAGCAGCAGCCGTTCTTCTCTGCGTGAGTAACTTCATGTTGTTCGTGTGTAATTTACGTTGAGTAGGCTAACCACGTTACTACATTAATGCATGTAAGGTGAACTAGCAAACATCATCATAGCTACATGCGGCTGTCTTCTTGTTTGATGGCAGATACTCCCTTCACCCTGGCCAAAAAGGCTAAAATGACCAAAGAAAAAGTGGAAAACAGTTAAACATGAGAGGTTTAGGACAAAGTTTGTGTTTTTTCCATTGTTTAAGCACTGCTTCCAGCCAGGAGTGATACCATATATGCCCTATAGCTGCAGAGAGGACTAACATTGTTATCTTTTTACAAAAAAAAAACCAGCTGAACATGAGAGGTTTTTGGACAAAGTTTGTGTTCTTCATTCTTTAAGCACCAGTTCGAGCACCGTTTAAGCACCGGCACCATTTCAAAAGTACCGTTTTGGTACTGGTATCGGATAAAACCTAAACGATACCCATCCCAGGCGTGAGTTAGGATTTGCAAGATGGTAGTGAAACCTACTTTAATTTATGGTTTGAAATGATAGCACTGTGCTTGTGGCAGCATAGCTGAAGATGTTAAGATTTATATTGGGAGTGACTAGAATGAAAAAAAATAGAAATCAGCATATCAGACAGACAGTTCACGTGGAGTAGTTTTGGGACAAAGTAGGAGAGTCAAGGCTACGATAGTTTGGACTTGTGCAGAGGAGAGATAGTGGATATAATGGACAACGGGTGTTGAATTTGGAGTTGCCAGGGAGGAGCCAAAGATGAAGAACAGATACATGGATGTTGTGAAAGAGGACATGCAGAGGGTTGGTGTGACAGAGGAGGATGCTAGGGAAAGCGGATGATGTAGGCAGATGATATAGAGACCGCTGGAAGAAGAAGGTGTCATATACTGGGTTATGTTAGTGCCTGTGTTGAGCTGTGGGGGGCATTGCGGCTTTACGCCATCTGATATGCTTTTGCGTTAGGGCTGCCTAGTGGGAGTTTTATTCTTAGCTGTCGTACCTGTTGTTGTGTTGTTAGAACTGATGCTGAGCACATGTTCAATAAAGCAGCATTATAAGGAAAGAATCACAAAGGAAACTGCTGGAAACTGTCATGGCACTGGGTCACAGACCCAGTGTGTGTACTTTCTGGTGAAAGTTAGGTGAGCAACGCAAGTCAGGCTCTAACTGACAGCACAAGGTATCTGGCTTGACAATGAACAACAGGAAAGGGCAAAATTCAAACTGGGTGAACAGCAGTGTCCACCTGGATGGGATGGAAGTTGAGCCTTGGATTGATCTCAGATATTCCAAGTTCTTTTATTTTTCCACATCAAAAACAGTTGCTTGACCCCCCCTGCACGCAGTGTTTCCACTCCTCCAATGTTTGCAAGCCACTCACAGTTCCCACATCATACTTTGTGCTAGATCAGCCTGATGCTGGAACAGCACTGCCCCAAACTAGATTGCAATTGTAAACATCATGCTGATGCTCATATTATTTCTTTAACATTTTATTACTTTACATTAATTCTGCAACACCTGCAAAATGCTGCCTGTCAGATTTGGCATACCAGCTGTACAAATGTATGCTGACTTGGATTTTCTGCTAAAAGACAGTCTGAATGGTGTTGAGGATGCAGAATCACAAAGTGAGAGGTTTATTGAGGCGAGATGATTTAATTTACAAGGATGTGTCTATGGCTGTATTTCTGTTGATTTTAAAAGATGGCAAGTTACAGTCAGAATCTACACATTAAAGCCCAGTATAGCCATGAGTATCTTCTAATGCAATTATCAGTGCCAGTCTTCAGCACAGGCAAGCTGGTTGGCTCTGTGTAATCTCTGGAAATGGTTTACACTCTCACTCACAGTTACAAGAAAACCAAACCTACAGTAAACAGCAATCATAGTGATATCATCTGATAGTTACAAAGAGTTCTGTCCCAGTAAATACATAAGAGAAGAAATGAAATATCCAGATGCATATGGGTGTTTTACAAAGACCGATCATGAGTTTTTCTTTGCAGGCTTACATTTTCCTGAAATGTTTTTTGTGAACCAAACATAATGCCATACAGTGTTTGCAGATCAGTATTCTCTCTTTCTTTTTCCTAAACCACAAAAAAAGAATGTTCACAAAAATAAAATTGAAGTTGTCAGATGAGAGAACTCTGAATGCTGGACTGTTTAAGGTCTTGATTTTGATATTATTTTTGACTCCAGTGTTTAATACTTTCAATAGCAGAGTCCATGACTTGAGTCAATACATTTAAAATACCAAAATTGGAGTTCATTAGAATGGGATGCAGAAGTTGGACTGATAAGGGTCACAAGTCATTGTCAAAAGGTCCTTAGTCAATGAGACTCCTGTAGACACAGGATTTTGTCTTATTCAGGTAACCTGGGGGGTTAACCCTATGTGTTCTGTGTTACAAAGGTGGTTGATTTCTTACTGGGTTACCTCACTATGGTAACCTAACCTTATCCGGAGCAGGTTAGGTTCCAGATTGGATAGCAACAAGTATGAAACTACTATTGACCAATCAAGTGTCCAAAAGACAGCAGCACCATTCATAGAGCATATACCTGTGGAACTCTGTGCACAGAGAACAGAAGGGTTTAAAATTTTAAACTAGTGTCTAAAAATAATATCTAAAATAGTGTCTGTTATTGGGCTGGGTTTTTTTGTATTTATTCTTTAATCGCTCTCAGACCATTAATCGTGACTGGGACTAGAGCCGAAAGAATAAAAACTAAAACTGCCCCATGCCAATTTGGAAATAAATGTTATTGGAATACTTGACTATAACCCATCAGATTCTCCTGTGTCTTAATGATAAAGTTGTGATATTGATAAGTGTAACTCACACAACTGGCATTGTTGCCAGTTTTCTTCCTGCCTTCAAACAGGCTAAACTTTATAAATAAAGTAACTCTTTTCAAGGCTTTCTGATCGAAACGTTTAAAGCACGCACACACATTCACACAGTGCTTTTAATACTAAATTGCCACCTACAAAGTTTCCAATTTCCTCACCACCATCCTGGCTCCCCTCCTGTGGAACACCCCCCTTTCATATTGAAAACTACTGACTTCATCCACTAGATTCAAAAACTTACACTGGATCATAGTGTTCTTTGGTGTGGTCTCATTTTCATCACTTACATACCTATAACCCAGGCAGTGGAGACTGTCTGAAGAAGACTACAGCAAGACAGCTCGTTACAAAACAGAACCAGCTTCACTGAAGGCCTGTTTGGATGAACTCTCCTTTCCAGTACCCTAGCATAGACCTTACCAGGAAGACTAAGGAGTGTGATCCCCCTGCAGTTGGAGCACACCTTCTGGTACCCCTTCTTAAAGATGGGAAGCACCTCTTCAGTTTGCCAATCCACAAGCACCGACCCAGCTCTCCATCTGATGTTGCAGAGGCATATCAACCAAGACAGCCCTACAACATCCAGAGCCTTTAATAACTCAGGGCACACCTTATGCTGCGTTATCTAACTTACCACACGGTGGTGATCAGTCCAGCTCAGTTCTGCTTTTCACCCGAGTGTCCAGAACATACGACACATGATCAACCCTAGTTATCTCTTGAGAGATAACTACCACTAGGGTTTAAATACCTGGGACTCGGGAGTAAGGGTACTCCCATCGCTGCACGCCATTTGGGTCCCTGTAAAAGCATTTCATGAGCTCATTGCCAGCAATGAGTCAGATTCATTTCCGGTGGGTGTTAAACTCCACAGGGACTGCCCCTGTAGCCAGTTGGTGGAAGGCTTCCACTTTGGTGGCCTAAGAATTTTATTTCTGCTTTTTGCAGACATTGTTGTTCTTTTGGTTTCATCAGGTAGTGGCCTCGTTCGTACTGGAGTGTTTCACAGCTGTGTGATGCGATGGGAACTAGAATCGGCATCTCCAAAATCTGAGGCGATGGTTGTCAGTGAGAAAAGGGTGAACTTGTCACTGACCCTCTGCGGGTGAGTGACAAGTTGCTGCTCCAAGTGGAGGAGTTTAGGTAGTGAGGAGAGCAGACTGGTGCTGCAGCTGCAGTGATGCAGATGCTGTACTAGTCCATCGTGGTGAAAAGAGAGCTGAGCATAAACATGATGCTATGATTTAGCAATCAGTCTACTTCCCTATCCTTACCTATGGTCACAGATACGAGCGACAGAAATGAGCTTTCTCTGAAGGGTGGCTGGCCTCTCTCTTAGAGATAAGAGGGTAAGGACATGAAGAGGGGCTCAGAGTAGAGCTGCTGCTACTCCACATTGAAATGAGCCGGTTGAGTGGGTTCGGACATCTGATGAGCATGTCTCCTAGAGCTCTACTAAGTAAGGTTTTCCAGTCAGGATGTCCTCAGGCAGACCTAGGAGTTTACATCTCTCTGCTGGCCTAGGATTGCCTCAGTGTTATCCCGGATAAGATGGAGGAAGTGGCTGGCAAGAGGAACGTCTAGGCGTCTCCATTCAGGCTGCTGCCTCCGCGACCCAGCCCCAGAGAAGCAGAATGGATGGATATTTGAACAAAAAATTGTTCTATTGGTTCACAGTCATTATGGATTACTGCTTGGAGTATAAAAACAAGAACCCAATTTTTTAACTGAAAATTAGATAAAGTCTGCAACAACAGTACTTTCCATAGTAAATCCAATACCATCATGTCACTAGTGCTTAATTTCCATCACATCTTACTGGCCTCATTTGCTCTTAATAAAGGTCAGTGTCGTTAGGAATAATTGCTTATTGTTTTTAATTATTTTTCAAATACTTATTTAGGAAACTTGATGGTGTTAATGATTATGAGTGTATTACATTATCAGTTAAACCTGGGCTCCATAGACAAGGGATGCTGATGATTACTGTAAATATTTTGCACCTGATGGCCCTGAAGGAGCATCTTTTCATGATTCTGTTGAATCCAATAGTCATCTAAAGCAACAGGCAGACAGAGCAGGCAAATGTGACCAAACATAAAAATAACGATGAGAAAAAAAGTCCAGAGATCGCTTGTCTGCACATATTGTAGGTCATTCTCATTTATTCTGTCGCTTAATTCTCTTGTCGGTCATCTTCATACTTTTGTGGTTGATTCACTGCTGGTGTCCAAAGTCATGAAAACAAGCGTGCCAAGCCCACTATGTCAAATTTTCATGCCAAGCTTGGCTTTCTGTAGAAAGACAGAGAGAGAGATTAACTGAGTATTATTCATCCATCCAGTTCCATAGGAAACACTTTGCAGGGTTCCTGTGTTACTGCATTGACAAAAAATAAATAAATACAGAAATACAAATAAATAAAAAAATTTATAATATACAACTTTACAGCAAAAAGCTTAATATAAGCCAAAATCATTTGGGTCTTAAAACTAAATTTGAAAAGGAGTCCCTCAGACAGACTTATGCAGATTCAATGATGTGGAGTAAAGATAGGAAGAGCTGCCAGTTTTTCCCAGTGGATACTCCCAGCACAAAGACAAAAATCCTTATGAGATGTATTTAGTGTATTAATGAAGAAAAAAAAAAGTTATACATTTTAAAACTTTAGTTTGTTAGCTAAAGAGAACAAACTTTTGATTAAAGAGAATAAAGAAGAGCTTAACGTCAACGTACAATTCCCGATGATTGTTTAGGTTTGACACTGTAGGATGCCTTCTCTTTGGCCTGTCGGAAACTCTCTTCTGCTGCTTTTAACCTGCAAAACATACAATGTTAATGCAGTTACACAGTGCATATTCAACAGCTAAGTTTAATGACACGATGCAAGACAGAAAGCTGAAGAGAATGGATAAAGAAACAACTGTACCTCTCTTTGAGAATGGTTTTGTTCTCCTTCTTCCACTGGTCCTTGAAGTCAGAGGAGAACTCATGCCAAATGGAGAAGAATATGTTAGGTGAAACCTCTTTCTCTCCTGCTTTGGCCTTCACTGAGAAAAACACTGTAAGTTCCAGGAACCTGAAAATACACCAGTTGTCACCTTAATATATATCTGACACAAAATTTGTTCTGTGTGAGTGGTTTCAGGACTGTTTTACTAATAAACTTTGTTCATGTTTCTATGAGTTTATCAGAATTGCTTTATAATGTAGCTAGTAATTCCATTTTTGTTATCAATGCCAGTAATAAGAAAGAAGAACAATAACAAAAGCAATCCAGTGCGGAGATGCATTAATTGAAATGTAACAGCATTTTATGTTCAAAATGTAATGGATATTAATCTGATGTTTAAATTTTTCACAGAGTTGAAACCACTAACGTCAGTGACTATGAGAGAGGCTGAAAAAAAGAAATGCAGTGTTCATGCTCTGATACTTTTTTCTTTATATACTATACTGACGTCTACTATACGTCATCATGCTAAGCATTGAAAAGCATTCATTACAAGTGAGATATTTCAGTTGACGGTTATAGCCTGTAACTCATGAAAATAAAGAATACAGCATTTCAAATATAAAAAAAGAAATGTCCAACTTCTTGCTACTGGTAGCATGAGGCACCCGTAGCAAGAATACCTGGACCCTACAGACGCTGCACAGGTAGTTTAATTCATCCACGATGGCATATTATTAAGTGCCATTCCGGAAGATTTGCCATGCATTACTTACTCAAAATTTAACTCTACTGGTTTATTATCATAGTCTCCTGCATTTTTGAGTTTCTGCCAGAGTGAAGTGTCTTCATGGTGGCCAAAAGACTTTTCCCGTTTTTGACAGTTATCACTAACTCTCCTGCACTCTGATTACAATGCTTCCTGGAGGAAGCATCACTGTTGGTGCAGGCGACACAGCGGTACGCTGGTGAGGCTGAAGGCCTGTCTGGTGCACCTTTCTATGGCATCTTAAAAACAAAAAGTAAGGCGCTATCTCCATCAGTGTCTCCATTCTCCAGCTCTGAACTGAGCTTATTTGAGCTGGGTCACTCTCACCTTGTGTTATGTGCTGAGATCTGTTGACCACATAAATGTAATAAGGACTTTTTAAATGACTTTTCTAAATTATTGGTTGAAGTCATGCCTAAATATAATCAAGTCTTTAATATTGGTGATTTTAATGTACATATTTGCTGTCCTGACAAACCAATGGTTAAAGGACTTTTTAAGCCTAATTGGCCCTTAATTTTATACAGTTGGTGTCTGGACTAACACATGGTTTGTCTGTTTCAGACTTAACCATCTGTGATAAAGTGTTTTCAGATCATAAGCCTGTCTTATTTGACATTGCCTTGCCCTGTTAAACCTGTTAAACCTCACACCCCTGCGTGGCACTGTCATATTATTGAACTGCGCATTTCTCTGCTTATTTCAATCTGAAATCTGGGATTCCCGAGTCTGTGTCTTCAGATACAGAGACGCTCTGCTCCTAGTTTCATTCACCCTGCCAAATTGTATTAGATACTGTGGCTCCATTAAAAACCAGGCACCCTGAAACCAAATCTGAGCCCTGGATAATTGACACAACTTGTGCTGTCAGATGTGAATCCCGAAAAGCTGAAAGACAGCTGAAAAAGGGCACACTGCAGGTGTTGTTCAAATATTAAAGAATTGTTGGCTTAGTTTGGTTCAGAAAATGTTACTGGTTGGGCTACCTGTACTCAGGAGCTGTTCCTAAACCTTTTAAGCATGCAACAGTGAAACCACTGATCAAAAAACCTGGCCTGGACAGTTGGATACTGAATTATTTAACTTTAGGCCTATTAGTAATATTTCCTTTTCTTTCAGAAATTCTGTTTACAGTCAATTGAAGGTGTTTTTTAATTAAAACAATGTATTTTTTAATCTGGTCTCTAGCACAGAATCTGCACTGCTGAGGGTATTTAATGACATACTCCTGGCTATATAGATTCAGGAAACTATATGATGCTAGTTCTCCTAGACCAGGGGTCGGCAACCTTTCTGATGGCGAGTGCCATTTAAAATTTCCTCAGAAGTCAGTGTGCCATATGATTGCATTAGCAATAAATTTAATAACGCTCTATATGAACAGTTACACAATATATAGAACAACTTTCTAGAATTATATTTGTTTGCAGATGTTGGCAGCTATCAGCGTTATCAGCTATTTTGTTATGTTATGGATAAAAAGACACTTTTTCTCCATAACAAGAACTCATAACAGCAAATGAACTGTACAACGGAAAATACAAATGCTATTTATGGTCTCCTCACAACAATAATAAGAAAAATAAACTGGGCCAATATGGCATGTTTGTTAATACAGAGACACACATGTTAATGTGATCTTTGGTCTCCCACTCAGAGACACAGGTCTGCGAGTGTCCAGCATTCAGAGGCTACCTGAGGACACTCATGTGAGAGGAAATCTGCTCACACAGATATGTAGAGCCAAATACTGTCAATAAGGCCTCTGCAATGTTCTGAAGACAGTTAAACTTGTCAGGTAGTGATGTCCAGCAGGTGAACATGCAGCTCCATGAACACTCAGAGCTGTGGATTCCAGCTGCTTCGATGTTGCATTAACTGGCATTAACTCAGCCAGTTAATGTGAGACAAATCTAGCTGCTCATTAAAGATTTCTGGTTTGATCAGAAAATAAAACATTGGTCCATACACCTGAAAGTCCCAAAGACGCCTTGTGTCTCGAGTCTACGGATGTATCCGTGTATTTCCGTGGTGCTGATGCTGAGCTGAGTGGACAGCTTCTGAAGCTTTTGAAGTGTCGGAATGTGGAAAGCTAACAACGTCCCTCTCACCAGTAGGCTAAGTTATTTTTAGCCAATTACAAGTTGAATCTGGTAGTTGGGGTTGTTAGCTAAGATACTGTCATTAAGAAGAGGAACAACCAATGTGTGTAATGTGAGCTGATTTGCAATGTGCACCGCTGGCGCGGCCATTTATTTTTTGATGCACCTTCTCAGATTATTTCACTGCGTGTCGTGCCCAGGGCTGGACTGGGACACAAAAAACCAGCCCGGGCATTTTCACTAAAGACCGGCCCACCAGGTATTAAAGCCATAAAGCCTTTGAATGAAAACAAATGCTGTTGTGACAGTGTTGTTGGGATATGTATGATTTCTATACATTTTATGTCAGATAAAAACTTTGGTTGTAAGATTTAGATAATTATTTAATAACAGCCAGACATTTTAAATGAGAATAAGAAAGTATTTCTTTGTGCCCCTCTTTCCCTGCCCCCCTGGCAGAACTTTGCTAGACCCGCCCCTGCACAGTTACCAGCCGTCAGCTACATAGAAAAGGATCCTGGTGTTATTTGTCTCTCAGAAACAGTTCATAACTTCCCTCCAACTTATTCATGTCACCTAAAAGGTAAACCTGTTTCTAGTGATGTGACGTTCTGTATCGAGGCTGCGAAGCTTGTGTTGAGAAATTGAGGGGGCGTTTCCGCGATGCGCGTATCGAGGCTTGCTTCATTTATGGGAGGAGCTGAAAATGATGACGCTTTGCACTGGGGTGAACCAATTGGATGAAAAGCTTCAGTGCTTCATGAAGCTTCATCTGCCCATCACTACCTGTTTCTCCATCACCTGTTCAGCTCTGATAATTCAGTAACCAAACCGACATCATGACCAGCAGCTTTACAGCTGTGGCTCCAGCAAACATCAGCTGATACTAGAAACTAATATTAAATAAATTCTAACAACAGCTGATCAAGCTTAAACATGCTGCTGTTGTTTAGCGCGACATCTGGCGCAAAGTGGGTGATAAACAAACAAGAGAGAAAAGCCGATCAGCTGACCTTTGATCAGTTTCATTATTAAAGTAGCAACAGGAGAGGGAGAGAATGAGAGGAGAAGAGGCAGCTGTGCAGCAGAATAACTCCACCTTTGTGTCTTTTTCCATCCTAGCTGAAGTCCAGGACAAACTGCGTCCCTTCTCAGCTCAACACAAAACGCGTAATAATTTCTCTGAATGCGGGACGATTCTGTCTTTTTACAGGACGGTAGGCAACTCTACTAACTAACCTTATGAATAAAATAACGTTCACTATCAGTAACACCGTAGCACCCACCCAGCTGTATAGAAACTACTAGCAATAACATATAACATGCTAGCTAGTACGCAGTACGAGTTATTGTAACTGACTGTAAAAAGTCAGCACAACGAAAATAAACTCCACCTAAACTTGGTTTATATCTGACCCAGATAGACTGCAGGTCAGAACTTCTTACCTGAAGTTCAGTTCACCTGACAGTCAGACCGACGGCTGCCTCGGGTCTCTGCTCCTCCTGCCTCCCCTCTCCCTGATCCACCTGCCAGCCAGCATCTGGCCAATCCACCACCTTTCGTTGTTTAAACCGTTACAAAAAAAAAGAAAGAAAATTATCGGGCCACCAAGCAAATGCCCGGTATGCCCGATGGCTAGTCCAGCTATGGTCGTGCCATCAGTTAACCCTGCCTAGGGTTGCCGACCCCTGTCCTAGACTTATTTTAATATCTCATTTAGAGCACTGTGAGGGCATTTGTGGCACTGCTCTGGAATGGTTCAGATCCTACACGTATCAGAAAACTTTATAGGTTGGGCTACATGATTTCAGATCTTCCTCTGCTCCTTTTCCTTCCATGGAGCTTGATACTTGCGCCTCTAGTATCTTATTTGTATCTGCTGCCCCTTGGTTTTATTTTTAGAAAGCACAAAATTGTTTTCCATGGTTATGGAGATGTTATACAGGTTTACGTACCCCTAACACAAAACCATGCCTACTCAATGAAAACTTTAGTTTTAGCCTTGAGGAGTTAAAAGTGTGGATGGCTCTAAACTTCCTAAATTTTAATAAAAATAAGACAGAAGTTGTTGTGTCAGGTCCAGAAAAGCCCGTCAGCGTCTCTTCTTCCTCAGAAGACTTAGAGACTTCCATCTGCCACTGAAGGCGCTCAAGAACTTTTACTCCTGCACCATCGAGAGCGTCCTGACGGCAAACATCTGCACCTGGTTTAGGAACAGCACCAAGCAGGACAGACGAGATCTGCAAAGGGTGGTGCGCTCAGCAGAACGCATCATTCAATCAGAGCTCTCTGACCTGCTGTCCATCTACACCAAGCGGTGCAAGTCCAAAGCTAGGAAGATTATGATGGACCTCTCCCATCCCAACAATGGACTCTTCTCACTGTTGAGGTCTGGGAAGCGCTTCCGCTCCCTTAAAGCCAAAACAGAGAGAATGAGGAGGAGCTTCTTCCCCCAGGCTAGTCGGGCCCTGAACCAGGTGTAGGACTGGACTCTCCCACACACGTCACTATAAGACTGGACTCTCACACACATCACCACACGCACCACCACACATTTCCTATGATTTATAATCCTTATAATCTCTTTCTGCTATTTGCACATTTTTTACTGTAAATTTCTAAGTTAATTTGTAAATTTTGTAGTAAACTGTAAATTGTAAATACTGTAAAACCTTTTTCTGTCATTTAATGGTCGGGCATTGTACAGCTACAAGCATTTCACCCCCATGTCATACTGTGTATGGTTGTGTGTGTGTGACAAATAAAATTTGAATTTGAATTTGATGTCACTGGTGGGTCTTTTCCTGTAGACACAGGCTGCTAGCACAGTATGTAAAGCTTACTGTTACAAACTTGGGTTTTAGGATGGACAGTGATTTTAGATTGAGCAGTCAGATCAGTGCAGGGTTAGCTTCTTTTAGCTGAGACAGCTGGCTAAAACAAAACAAAACAAAAAACATGCTGTTAAAAGATCTCTTTGAAACACTCCCCTTCCCAATCACTGAGATCAGCTGACC
Organism: Maylandia zebra; assembly: GCF_041146795.1. Classification (NCBI taxonomy): domain Eukaryota; kingdom Metazoa; phylum Chordata; class Actinopteri; order Cichliformes; family Cichlidae; genus Maylandia; species Maylandia zebra. The sequence goes on along the minus strand of NC_135174.1, from coordinate 2,733,621 downwards.
AACTGCTCTTAGATGTGCGAAGGACATAGTGGTGGTTCAGAGACAATGCTGTTGCTGTAGTGGCTCCCAAATTGGGGAATTCATTGCTGTTTCACATTAGACAGGCCTCTCTAAGACCCACCTCTTCTGCTTGTCATTGGACGCAGTGTGAGATTTGTTGATTTTATTTATTTATTAAATTAAATTATTTTTTTGACTGTTTTTATTCATTTTAATTAGATCTTGCATTTGTCAATGCTCTTATTTTGTGTTGTAATTTTAATTCTAGTCATTATTTTATATGTACTTATTTTATTTATTTCAATTTTATTTTTTATTGCTATGTTCCACACAATGGTCACTGGTTGCTGTTTTTAAAGTGCTTTATAAATAAAGTTGACTTGGCTTGGCAGGTCAACCGCTGGCACCAGGTGATGTTAGCACATGAGAGCGGTTGCCCCCCTGAGCACACATGACAGATGTGAAAGGGTTTGAAGAGACCATGGAGAACATTATGCTTCCTGTGACATCATTCAGCTGACCGGTTTGGTGGTGGGTCAGTGATAGTCTGGGGAGGCATATTTATGGACAGACGCACAGACCTCTACAGGCCAGGCAGTGGCTTGCACCTGTCTTGGAGCTTTCTTCTCATTAGGAACACGCCCCAACATTGTGAGGCATGCATACAAGCACGTGAGGGGGCATACATCTTGCTGCATCATTTTTTCACTTTTATTTTCAGGATGTCTTTGAATTCCACGTGGAGGCCACATGAAGTTTGTAGGGATCTACTCTGCAGAAAGTTGGCAGAGCTATGAGTCTATGTGTCTCAGCATCTGTTGATCCTGCTCTGTGATTTTACATGGCCTGTCACTTTGTTGCTGAATTGTTATTCCCAGTCCCTTTACTATGTTACAATACCACTAACATCTGCTACTGAAATATTTAATAGTGAGGATATTTCATGAGTGGACCTGTTGACAGGTGGCATTTTATCACTGTACCATTATGGATTTCACAGTTCCTGAGAGCAAGCCATTCTTGATTTTATGTACCTGTGGCCATGGAAGCTGATTGGGACACCTGAATTAAATGATTTCGATGAATGAGTGAATACTTTTGGCAATACAGTGTATATAGTGTTTATGCTATTTGAATAATAAACTTCTGGCACTCAAAATGAAATATTAAAATAATTACTGATGAATCATAATCAAAATTTAAAAAGGCCTGAAATATATGACACTTCATGTCTAATGAATAAAGATTATGAAAGGAACTGTAGGGTAGGGTAAGGAGGAGAAGGCAAAGGGAAAGGAATAGCCTACAAATTCTATCCAAGTTTTCAATTTGTAGGCTTTCTCAGGTGATTTGACATATTTTACTCCTAACCAATAGCTTTTCCTATATGTAAACAGTGAGTACAAAGTGCCAAATGCAGTAATTAAAAAAGGATTCAAACCAGGTTATCTTTGTTTACAAACCTATAACTTGTGTCATTAATGCCTCTTTAGGATAGAAATGCACACTTTATATGTGAAATGTAGTCTAAAAAACATTGCTGACTTGCGTCTGTTACACAGCGGTGGGGATAACTGGTTGGTACAAACCAGTCAAAATGTAATGGTATTGGAGTTCTGTGCAATGTTTTAATGTTTTTCTGAAATTAGATGATATATGTTAAAGAGACAGTACTGTCACAAATATAACAAATAAAGAAGGTCGCTCTTACAGTTTATGAGTGCTGCTGAGTTGAGAATCCAGCATCTCCAGTTCACTTTTAGCTAAGAAAGGAGGAACAATACATGAAGTCAATATGTGTGTAAATCATGAGACAGTGATTGGATTTGCTATCATGAATGTCCATTTATTACAGTAGAAAATTATATGCTCTGTCCTCAAGTGTACTCATACTATAGACACTTTCAATTTCAATTCAATTCAGTTTTATTTATATAGCACCAAATCACAACAACGGTTGCCTAAAGGTGCTTTATATTTTAAGTTAAAGACTCTACTTGGTGAAGTGGGATGGATAAACTCCCTTTTAACAGGAAGACACCTCCAGCTGAACCAGGCTCAGGTAGGGGCAGCCATCTGCCTCAACCAGTTGGGGTGATGGGAGCAAGACAGGATAAAAGACACACTGCGTAACAGAGCCAAAGATTGATAACAACAACTAATGATTAAGTGCAGAGTGGTGTGTAACCACACAGTGAATGAAAAACTAGTCAGTGCATTGTGGGATGCCCCCATCAGCCTAAGCCTAAGGGTCACCTTAGGCTTAGGCTGATGCTTTAATCTTAAAGGGTCGTTTAAAATTAAAGCATTAATTGATGGTAGGACTTCTTTCTCCAAAAACACAAGAAATCATACTTATAGCACAAGAAAATTACTGAAAACACATTAGAAAGGGTGATTTGAGGCATCTTATCCCACTCACTAGATACACTCACCATGCAGTTTGTTAGGTACATCTGTTCAGTTGCTCATTCGTGCAAACAAATCAGTGAATCACATGGTATATAGACACAATCAAGATTACCTTTTTAAGTTAAAAAGTTAAAAAACAGGAAATTAAGGCAACAAATCACATGAACTCACCAAAGTTGGACAACAGTTGATTGGAAAAATGCTGCCTGGTCTGATAAGTCAATTTTCATTTCAATTTTATTCATGTACAATAACAATCAGTTCCATCTATCCATCTTCTTCTGCTTATCTGGGGCCACTTTGCAGAAGCAGCATCCTAAGCAAAGAAGCCCAGACCTCCCTCTCCCCAGTCACCTCCTCTAAATTGTCCGGGGGAACACCAAGGCCTTCTCATGCCTGCCGAGAGATATAATCCCTTCAGCGTGTCCTGGGTCTGCCCCAGGGCCTCCTCCTGGTGGTACACGTCTGGAAAACCTTACCCAAGAGGTGCCCAGGAGGCATCCTTGTCAAATGCCCGAACCACCCTACCACCCGCCTAATTACATTTGGCCCGCGAAGCCATACAAAATTACCATTAGAGCTGCCCTGCCAGTATTATACAGTGCATGTACTGCTAATACTACAATTCCCAGAATGCTCTGTTGGTGTTTTGGCACGTCAGTCATGACAGGACCCATTAGCACCCTCTCCTCTGTTAACCATAGTCATAGCAACCATGCAAATACTGCCATGCTACCTATCCCAAAATGGCAAAAAGAAAGGCAGAAAACAGGAGCTTTCTGGACAGGTGGGAGAATATGATGAAAATTTGATAAATGATAAAATGATAAAATTTAATTCAGAAGGCTGCAAATACAAATTTAATTAAGAAATTAATTCCACTGATGTGTTATTTAATTGGAATTTTGATTTTGCATGTGTGCAATATTAAATTATATATACGTTTATATAAGTTATATATATTGTTTAGTATTAAGCTTTGCTTGTTCCATATTCAGTTTTTCAGCAAAACTTGTTTGAGTCCATAAGAAAAGATTCCTTGTTATATTTGGAGGAAGAGTTTTTTTTCAATGAATATTAATGTTAGCCTGCGACTTTCATCCAGTTTTGAATTTTGGCCCACTGTGTATTTAAGTTTGACACCCCTGCTTTAAAGGAAGCCCATTTCTGCCGCTTGTATCCATGATTTCATTCTTTTGGTCACTACCCACAGCTCGTGACCGTAGGTGAGGGTAGGGGCATAAATCGACTGGTGAATCAATAGCTTCACTTTTACACTCAGCTCTCTCTTCACCATGATGGACCAGTACAGTGTCCACATCACTGCAGCACCAAATCCACCAATCCGTCTAAGAAATTTAAGCTCCTCCACTTGGGACAGGAACTTGTCCCTCACCCAGAGTGGGCGCTCCACCCTTTTCCAGCTGAGGACCATGACCTCAGATTTGGAGGGGTTGATTCTCATTCCAACTGCTTCACACTCAGCTACGAACGGTTCCAGTGCGAGCTGGAGGCCATCACCCAATGAAGCCAACAGAACCACATCATCTGCAAAAAGCAGAGAAGACATTCTGAGTGAAAGCCTTCCTCCACTTGGCTACACCTAGAAATTCTGTCCATGAAAATTACAAACAGAATCAGTGACAAAGGGCAGCCCTGCTGGAGTCCATCACCCACTGGAAACGAGTCAGAATTATTTCCAGCTATGCAGAGCAAGCTTCTGCAATGGTTGTATAATGATTGAACGCCTTGTAGCAATGGGCCAGACAACCCATACCTCCCACAGGAACCACCTCCCACAGCACACGGTCGAATGCCTTCTCCAAAGTACACAAAAAAACAAACTCCCATGCACCGTCAAGTATTCTCGAGAGGATAAAGAGCTGATCCAGTGTTGCATAACCAAGACGAAAACTACATTGTACCTCTTGTATCCGAGGTTCCACCAACAGACAGACTCTTCTTCCTGGCATAGACTTTCCCAGGGAGGCTGAGGAGTGTGATGCCCCACTCCCTCTGGTCCATCTTCTTAAAGATGGGCACCACCACAAGGGAGGTTACCACAACAACAGGCACCAACCACCTTTGGCTTTGGCAATGGAGATGCTGAACATGGTCCATTTGGACCATGTTCTGAGGGAGACTGTCCCCAGTCTCCCTCCCACGGACTCCTAGAAGGCTGGGTACTCTAAACCGTTGTTTAGCGCATAAGCGCAGATGACAGTCAGGACCCCTTCCCCGACCCTCGCACAGGGAACAAACCCTCTCATCCACCGGAAGAAACCCCAAAGTACAGGCAGCAAGCCGAGGGGATACTTGCTTTACGTGTGCTTATGCTTTATGTTGTACTGTAAAGACACTACAATACCATACTTTCAGACTGTACTACCATCCAATATAGCACCTGCTTGACAGGAACACAATATTTACACCACGGATGTGCAACCTGCAAATCTACAGCAACTGCATGGTGATATCATGTCAATAAGTGTATGTATGCATGTATGCATCTATGTATGTATGTGTGTATGTATGTATGTATGTATGGGGGTTACATAATTTACCTTGTTTGAGGAAATCATCCATCTTTTCTTTGAAAGGTTCCAAGTTCTCCTCATCTGAAATCTTACACACTTTTTCTACTTCTGATATGCATGCTGAGAAAATGAAAACAGTCAACCATTGAATGAACCATTTCAGCTTTATCAATATATTTCATGCACGCATGGAAGTATGAATCATGTTAAACCACTATAATGCCCCCAAATGGTTTTAGTTTGATTTTTAAATGGACTCAAAAACTTGCAAATCATCATTTTCACCTTTGAATGATGAGAGGTAGTCAGGTAATGGGTATTGGTCAGTTTCCAGGAAATGAATGCTTATACAGTAAATGTATGTCCTTTAATCTGATTGAAATGCAGCTACATGTGTTACCTCTCAGATCCTTCCTGAGTCGTGCCAGATCTTTCTGAAAATCTTCAAATTTCAGCTGCGAAGCCTGAAACAGGTCATGGGGCTCAGGGAGAGGATACACACATGTCTCCCTGCCAGCATCCTGGAAATGGACAAACCAATTAGGGCACAATACAATTGTTCAAATGAATCATAGATATCCTACTGTTGGAATAACCATCCCCAGCATGCTAGATGTTAGCAATGCAATGATAGATAGATAGATAGATAGATAGATAGATAGATAGATAGATAGATAGATAGAGAGAGAGAGAGAGAGAGAGAGAGAGAGAGAGAGAGAGAGAGAAATTCCCCTGCGGGCAATCTATCCTTCAAGCTTGCCAGGACGCCAGGTCAAGGGGGAGATATCATCACCCCCACCTGAGATTGGGTACCAAGCCCCAAGTGCAATAGAAGAAGGATCATTGAGTGCAAGAGGAACTGACCTGAGAGATAGGATCATGGTAAAGCTTGAAACCTGGATCCTCCGTAGCTGGCTACCAAGACTGCCACCATTCCCGGGACTAGCAAGCTGATCTACACCATGGCAGCAGTGATCACTGAGATGCTTGGCTACAAACTGAACAGCCACAAAGAGTAGTACCCTCCATAGAGAAGGAGACTAGAGGCCAAGATTAAGGTAGCATGCAGGGAGGCTAGCCAACTATCAGAGCTGCAAAAAGGTGCAACAAAGAAGGTGCCTAAGAAGTACAGCAAGCTGTCCATACCTGAGGTCTTGGAAACTGCCAAGCAAAGACTCACAGCCTTGGCCAGCCGCTTCAAGAGGAACACCAGAGAGATCAAAGGCAGGAGAATAAACCAGCTGTTCTCCACAGAACCAGCTATCAGTGGCAGGGGAACAATATGAGAACAGCACCACCAAGGCTGGAGACAGAACAATACTGGAAGAGCATATGGGAGAAGGACGCAACCCATAAGGGCAATGCTCAGTGGCTAGTGGATCTAAGAGCAGACCACAGCAACCTCCCTGAACAGGGTCCGGTAACAATCACATTGGCAGACATCCAAGAAAGGGTCTGCAGTATGAAGAGTTGGACAGCACCAGGCCCCGAAATGATTCACGCCTACTGGCTGAAGAAGCTGACTGCACTCCATGAGCGTCTGGCAGCACAAATGAACCAGCTGCTAGTTGACGAGAGACACCCGGAATGGCTAACCGAAGGTCGGACAATCCCGATCCTCAAGTACCCCCAGAAGGGGCCGGTCCCATCCAACTACCAGCCAATAACCAGCCTCAACACCAAGTGGAAGCTTCTGTCAGGCATCATAGCGGCTAAGATGAACAGGCACATGGGTCAATACATGAGTGGGGCACAGAAAGGGATGGGCAAGAATACCAGAGGCGCACAACACCAGCTACTGGTAGACCAAGCAGTCAGCCGAGACTGCAGGACCAGACTGACCAACCTGTGCACTACCTGGATTGATTACAAGAAGGCCTATGACTCAATGCCCCACACATGGATCCTGGAACGCCTAGACCTATACAAGATCAACAGGACCCTAAGAGCCTTCATCAGGAACTCAATGGGGATGTGGGGGACAACACTAGAGGCCAACTTCAAGCCCATAGCACAAGTCACCATCAAGTGAGGGATCTGCCAAGGAGATGCTCTGTCCCCACTGCAGTTCTGCATAGGCCCGAACCCCTCAGTGAGATCATTGACAAGGCTGGCTACGGATATCGATGACAGAATGGAGCAGTTGTAAGCCCCTCCTGTACATGGATAACATCAAACTGTATGCCAAGAGTGAATGAGACATTGATTCCTTGATCCACACCACCAAGATATACAGCAATGACATCAGAATGTCGTTCGGACAAGAAAAGTGTGGTCGGATGATAAAAAAAGAGAGGGAAGGTGGTCAGAACTGAGGGGATCAAACTCCCCGACGGCAACACTGCAGACATAGAGGACAGCTAAAAGTACCTGGCGATCCCACAGGCAAATAGGAACCATGAAGAGGCTGCTAGGACAGCTGCAACCACCACCTGCAGAGGGTCAGGCAAGTCCTGAGGAGTCAGCTGAATGGTAAGAACAAGATCCGGGCTATCAACACCTACACCCTGCCCGTGATCAGGTACCCTGCTGGGGTAATAAGCTGGTCAAAGGAGGAGATAGAAGCCACTGACATCAAGACGAGGAAGCTCCTGACTATGCATGGAGGGTTTCACCCCAAGTCCAGCAGCCTGAGGCTGTACACTAAGCGGAAGGAAGGAGGCTGAGGATTGGTGAGTGTCAGCACCACGGTCCAGGATGAGACAAGGAACATCCAAGAATACATCAGGAAGATGGCCCCAACTGACCGAGTGCTCAGTGAATACCTCAAGCAGCAGAAACCCAAGAAAGAGGAGGAAGAGGAGGGACCATCAATGAAGGACAGCCCTCTGGACAGTATTTACTACCGGCAGAAAGAGGAAGTGGCTGACATCCAGAAATCCTACCAGTGGCTGGACAAAGCTGGACTGAAAGACAGCACAGAGGCACTAATCATGACAGCACAGAAACAAGCTCTGAGCACATAGAGGCTGGGGTCTATCACACCAGGCAAGACCCCAGGTGCAGACTGTGTAAAGATGCCCCTGAGACAATTCAGCACATAACTGCAGGGTGTAAGATGCTAGCTAGCAGGGCATACATGGAACACCATAACCAAGTGGCCAGGAAAGTATACAGAAACGTGTGCCGAATATGGCCTGGAAGTCCTGAGGTCAAAATGACCGAGCTAAGATTCTTTGGGACTTCCAGATACAGACGGACAAAATTGTAGGTGGCTAACCAACCGGACATAATGGTGGTAGACAAACAGAAGAAGTCGGCCGTAGTGATAGATGTAGCGGTTCCCAATGACAGCAACATCAGGAAGAAGGAACATGAGAAGCCTGAGAAATACCAAGGGCTCAGAGAAGAGCAAGAGAAAATATGGAGGGTGAAGGCAACAGTGGTCCCAGTGGTAATTGGAGCACTAGGTGCGGTGACTCCCAAGCTAGGCGAGTTGCTCCAGCAGATCCCAGGGACAACATTGGAGATCTCTCTCCAGAAAAGCGCAGTCCTGGGAACAGCTAAGATACTGCGCAGGAACCTCAAGCTCCCAGGCATCTGGTGGAGGACCGAGCTTGAAGGATAGACCACCCGCAGGGGCGAGAGGGAAATTATTTTTTCTTATATGGTCAATTAAGTATGATTCTGAGATCATAGCTCCTAAAATTTTTGCATTAAACAATTACATGTATCAGAGAGTGAAATGACTTTGCTTTTCTGCAACAAATGACACACCAGAAATGTAAATCACTGTCATCACTAGGGATGGGTACTGATATCCGGTGCCATTATGGCGGTAGTAACTAGAAAAGCAGCGCGCATCTCGGTGCTTTATTTCGGTGCTTTTTTTCCCCCCTGAGATGTCATACACTTTGGATTGTAGCCAATCATTTTACCTTTCCAAGGATAGTAGACGGGCCCAGGTACGTATGTTCTTTTAGAGCAGAGCTACAGATTAAAAATGCCCAAGGCGAAGCGGTCAAAGGTTTGGCTGTACTTCACAGCAAAAGATGCAAACTCAGCAGCCTGCAACAAGTGCTTTTAAGGTGATAATGTGCAAAGGAGGTAATACCTCGAATCTGATGAAACACCTGGCAACGCATAGCGTTTTTTTAAAAGCCGAAAAATGCACCTTATTTGATAGCTTGCTGAAAAACCTCACACCCAGCACATCTACTGCGGGTGTGATGCCTGTTATCGGACCCGGAGTTAGCAACATCCCCCAATACCCGAAGGGGAGAGTCCTGGCCCCTAGCCCTGCTAGTGTAGCAGAAATGATGATAGATGATGATGGCAGCAGCAGCATAACTACACCATCGTAGTTACATGCGGCTGTCTTCTTGTTTGATGGCAGATACTCCCTTCACCTTGACCAAAAAGGCTAAAATGACCAAATAAAGAGTGGACGAAATTCATAGGGCAGTGACAAAATTTATAGTCAGAGATCTCCATCCAAAAAGAGACTGCTAAAAATAAAAACATAAGAGGTTTTTGGACAAAGTTTGTGCTCTCCATTCTTTAAGCACCAGTTTTAGCACCGTTTAAGCACCGGCAGCGTTTCAAAAGTACCGGTTTGGCACCGGTATCGGATTAAACCTAAACGATACCCATCCCTACTCATCACAGGCACAAATGTCATAGTAATTTGGGGCTTTTTAAAACTATTTCAATAGAACTGTATATACTGAAGCATACTGTGGTACTGAAGGTTTTCAAATGACTCAATGAATTTATCAAAGCTCTAAGAAGCAGAACTGTAGATTTAAGTTAGTTAGGTCTCTTGGAGGTTTGTTTAAACAACTGCAGAGTCCAAGATTATCAAACAGTCATATGTAAGTTATATGAATGTCACTATCCGGTCGTTAAGTCTGACGTTACTAGCCGTGTCTGGGCCTAAACTCTGCTGCAGGTCCATATATCAAACGATCACTATGGCAGTAGTAAGAGTTGAAAAACTGTCTAAAGTCTTTCATCTTTAATAAAATGATCAGCGTTCTGCTCTACCAGGTGTAACAATTGAGTTTAACATCCAGGCATCCATGAAAACTGAATTTATGACATTTAACGGAGTTAGAAGTTAGCAGGAAGTTAGTTCGCTAGCTTCTATCTAAATACAATATAGCATGTCCTGACTGCGGGGTTTTGGAAACAAATTCAAACGTACAGCTCTGTTATCATTTGCAACATAAATGAAGACAGAAAACTAAACAGCAGTGACGTTTGTAGGGTTACTGAAGTTTGGCTAGCTGGTATATAAAGATGTGCTACGTGACCGCTAGCGACACAGCTATGTTAGCATAATATAAACAAGCTAACTTTTTTCCACTCGATAAAAGTTAACGTGAGTGTTCTCGGTGGTCAGGAACAAATGTAATCGCATGGCAGGATGCTGTAAAAGGACCAAACTTCAGCCAGGAGAACAACTGAGATAATCCATCCACAATACGAGGTTAGTCATTCATATACAGCTGCATGGGCTGGGCTGTAGTTACGTCCTAAGGTTTTAAAAACTGAACTTAAATAAATGATTAGCGGTAATAAAAGCCGAGGGAGGTCAACAGTGATCACTGACTGTTTTAGGAGCTTTTTCGAGATTAAGTAGAAGAAAATACAAAACATTAAACATGTTAACAACACAAAAGCCATATTAAACGCAGACTACTTTAGGCCCGGAAGTAGGATTCGTCACGTCATCAACTTAACGACCGGATTTTGCCAAGGACTGGAATAAGACTCAAACTATCACCCTCAGGAAATTAGTTAGGATGTTCAGAAAATGTTTGTCAGCTACCAACTACCAAACTGCTGTAACACCAGCATCTGCAGTATGTGAATCTTATATTGCATCTGTGTGAGCTAACCACGCCTTATGTTCTAGGCGTGGGTCCTTATCCTTTTCTGAATTAGAGCTTTTGTAACTTGTAATTGGGCACTCCTTTTGTTGTTATCTGTTATAGTTCAGATAACTATGAGTTGTACTCATGCTTCTGACAGTGCCAAGTTGGCTTTTTCACTGGAGTTATTATGCAATTGTGTGCTGAGATGGGCGCAGGCTGTTTTAAAGACCTATACTAAGCTCTCTTATAATGAATTCATTATCAAATTTAGGGTAGTGTTCTGCCTCCAGTTGGCCAAGGTAAGCACATTATAGCAGCTGATTTTTGTTCCAATTTGTCCCAATTGTTTTTGGATACTGGCAGAGGAGATACATTGGGAGGACAAGGTTGTGATAATAACTTTTGTTCTTGGTGTGTGTGATGATCTGAAATGAGAACTGGCCTAAAAGGGTTATATCACAATGTGGTTGAAGTTTTCAGAAAGGATTTGGCTCCTTTTTTTTTCTTTCCATCACCCATATGACTATGCCACAGATCTGCTCCCAGTCCCAGTACTCCCAGTTCTCACTAGTCACCTTTACATCTTGACTAAAACTGAATGCAAGGAATGGAGAAACACATCACTGACTCCCTAGCGCCTGGTATCATTCGACCATCCTCATCTCCCCTTGATGCAGGGTTCTCCTTTATTGGGAAGAATAACAAGACCCACTAAACACTGGACATCAGATAGATGTGCAGATGATGTCGATATTGGGTCCGTCTGTCCATGATCAATTCTGAACATCTATACAATGTTCAAACTAGTTCCATAATTTCAACATCCAACCATAACCCAGCTCTGACGTCACTATGACGCTCAACATTTCCACTTTAGACCGGGTCCTTTTTTTGGATGTCATGTGGATATCTATGACAGATGCAGGTAATTTACATGATTAATAAATGTAACTTATCAACATTGTTGTTATTAACATGATACATATATAAAAAAAAAAAAAAAACACCCAGCACGCCCCTGCGGGCGGTTTATCCTTCAAGCTCGGGTCCTCTACCAGAGGCCTGGGAGCTTGAGGGTCCTGCGCAGTATCTTAGCTGTTCCCAGGACTGCGCTCTTCTGGACAGAGATCTCCGATGTTATTCCCGGGATCTGCTGGAGCCACTCGCCTAGCTTGGGAGTCACCGCACCTAGTGCTCCGATTACCACGGGGACCACCGTTACCTTCACCCTCCACATCCTCTCGAGCTCTTCTCTGAGCCCTTGGTATTTCTCCAGCTTCTCGTGTTCCTTCTTCCTGATATTGCTGTCATTCGGAACCGCTACATCGATCACTACGGCCGTCTTCTTCTGTTTGTCTACCACCACTATGTCCGGTTGGTTAGCCACCACCATTTTGTCCGTCTGTATCTGGAAGTCCCACAGGATCTTAGCTCGGTCATTCTCCACCACCCTTGGGGGCATCTCCCATTTTGACCTCGGGACTTCTAGGTTATACTCGGCACAGATGTTCCTGTACACTATGCCGGCCACTTGGTTATGGCGTTCCATGTATGCCTTGCCTGCTAGCATCTTGCACCCTGCTGTTATGTGCTGGATTGTCTCTGGGGCATCTTTACACAGCCTGCACCTGGGGTCTTGCCTGGTGTGATAGACCCCAGCCTCTATGGATCTTGTACTCAGAGCTTGTTCTTGTGCTGCCATGATTAGTGCCTCTGTGCTGTCTTTCAGTCCAGCTTTGTCCAGCCACTGGTAGGATTTCTGGATATCAGCCACCTCCTCTATCTGCCGGTGGTACATACCGTGCAGGGGCCTGTCCTTCCATGATGGTTCCTCGACTCCCTCCTCTTTCTTGGGTTTCTGCTGCCTGAGGTATTCACTGAGCACTCGGTCAGTTGGGGCCATCTTCCCAATGTATTCTTGGATGTTCCTTGTCTCATCCTGGACTGTGGTGCTGACACTCACCAGTCCCCGGCCCCCTTCCTTCCACTTAGCGTACAGCCTCAGGGTGCTGGACTTGGGGTGAAACCCTCCATGCATGGTCAGGAGCTTTCTTGTCTTTATGTCAGTGGCTTCTATCTCCTCCTTTGGCCAGCCTATTACCCCAGCAGGGTACCTGATCACGGGCAGGGCGTACGTGTTGATGGCCCGGATCTTGTTCTTACCATTCAGCTGACTCCTCAGGACTTGCCTGACCCTCTGCAGGTACTTGGTGGTTGCAGCCTTTCTAGCGGCCTCTTCATGGTTCCCATTTGCCTGCGGGATCCCCAGGTACTTGTAACTGTCCTCTATGTCTGCAATGTTGCCTTCTGGTAGTTCAATCCCCTCAGTTCTGACTACCTTCCCTCTCTTTGTTACCATCCGACTACACTTCTCCAGTCCGAACGACATTCCAATGTCATTGCTGTATAGCCTGGTAGTGTGGATCAGTGAATCGATGTCTCGTTCACTCTTGGCATACAGCTTGATGTCATCCATGTACAGGAGGTGGCTGACAACTGCTCCGTTCCGTAGTCGGTATCCGTAGCCAGTCTTGTTAATGATCTCACTGAGGGGGTTCAGGCCTATGCAGAACTGCAGTGGGGACAGAGCATCTCCTTGGTAGATCCCGCACTTGATGGTAACTTGTGCTATGGGCTTGGAGTTGGCCTCTAGTGTTGTACGCCACATCCCCATTGAGTTCCTGATGAAGGCTCTTAGGGTCCCATTGATCTTGTACAATTCTAGGCATTCCAGTATCCAGCTGTGGGGCATTGAGTCATAGGCCTTCTTGTAATCAATCCAGGTAGTGCACAGGTTGGTCAGTCTGGTCTTGCAGTCTCGGCTGATTGTTCTGTCTACCAGTAGCTGGTGTTTTGCACCTCTGGTATTCTTGCCAATTCCTTTCTGTGTCCCGCTCATGTATTGACCCATGTGCCTGTTCATCTTAGCCGATATGATGCCTGACAGGAGCTTCCATGTAGTACTGAGGCAGGTTATTGGTCGGTAGTTGGAGGGGACCGGTCCCTTCTTGGGGTCCTTGGGGATCAGGACCGTCCGGCCTTCAGTTAGCCATTCCGGGTGTCTCTCGTTAACTAGCAGCTGGTTCATTTGTGCTGCCAGACGCTCGTGGAGTGCAGTCAGCTTCTTCAGCCAGTAGGCGTGAACCATGTCGGGCCCTGGTGCTGTCCAACTCTTCATACTGGAGACCCTTTCTTGGATATCTGCCACTGTGATGGTTACTGGACCCTGTTCAGGGAGGTCGCTGTGGTCTGCCCTCAGATCCACTAGCCACTGAGCATTGCCGTTATGGGTTGCATCCTTCTCCCATATGCTCTTCCAGTATTGCTCCGTCTCCAGCCTTGGTGGTGCTGTTCTCTTATTGTTCCCTTGCCACTGAGAGTACACCTTTGCTGGTTCTGTGGAGAACAGCTGGTTTATTCTCCTGCCTTCTATCTCTCTGGTGTACCTCCTCAAGCGGCTGGCCAAGGCTGTGAGTCTTTGCTTGGCAGTTTCCAAGGCCTCAGGTATGGACAGCTTGCTGTATTTCTTAGGCACCTTATTTGTCGCACCTTTCTGCAACTCCGTTAGTTGGCTAACCTCCCTCCGTGCTACTTTGATCTTGCCCTCTAGCCTCCTTCTCCATGGAGGGTACTGCCCCTTGTGGCTGTTCAACTTGTAACCAAGCATCTCACTGATCACTGCTGCCGTATTGTAGATCAGCTTGTTAGTGTCGGTAATTGTGGTTGTAGGTATTGCCCGTAGTGCTGCATTAACATCATCTAGCAGACCTTCTGAGGGTACTTCACGTAATCTTGGTAACCGGCTACGGGGGATCCAGGTTTCAAGCTTGGCCATGATCCTACTTTTCAGGTCAGTTCCTCTCGCACTCAACGATCCTTCTCCTATCGCACTTGGGGCTATGTACCCAATCTCGGGTGGGGGTGATGATATCTCCCCCCTGACCTGGCGTCCTGACTCCTCCTTGCCGTAGCATTTGTGTTGTACCTCGTCAATCTCTAGCTGTGAGAGCAGTCCCTTCTTTCGAATGTTGGAACACTGAGCTACTAGTGTATATATATATATATAGTGTATATATATATATATATATATATATATATATATATATATGTGTGTGTGTGTGTGTGTGTGTAAAGATGCCCCAGAGACAATCCAGCACATAACAGCAGGATGCAAGATGCTAGCAGGCAAGGCATACATGGAACGCCATAACCAAGTGGCCGGCATAGTATACAGGAACATTTGTGCCGAGTATAACCTGGAAGTCCCGAGGTCAAAATGGGAGATGCCCCCAAGGGTGGTGGAGAATGACCGAGCTAAGATCCCGTGGGACTTCCAGATACAGACGGACAAAATGGTGGTGGCTAACCAACCGGACATAGTGGTGGTGGACAAACAGAAGAAGACGGCCGTAGTGATCGATGTAGCGGTTCCGAATGACAGCAATATCAGGAAGAAGGAACACGAGAAGCTGGAGAAATACCAAGGGCTCAGAGAAGAGCTCGAGAGGATGTGGAGGGTGAAGGTAACGGTGGTCCCCGTGGTAATCGGAGCACTAGGTGCGGTGACTCCCAAGCTAGGCGAGTGGCTCCAGCAGATCCCGGGAACAACATCGGAGATCTCTGTCCAGAAGAGCGCAGTCCTGGGAACAGCTAAGATACTGCGCAGGACCCTCAAGCTCCCAGGCCTCTGGTAGAGGACCCGAGCTTGAAGGATAAACCGCCCGCAGGGGCGTGCTGGGTGTTTTTTTTTATATATATATATATACAGATTTATTTAAAAAAAATTATTAGGTTTTAGCCTATTGATTTATTCAGTACATGTGGGTTGGATTTTTTTGTTGTCATAATTCAACATTTTACTGTTTTTCTTTAACTGGTTTATTTACTTAACTTCTATGTTTGTAACCAGGTTAAAACTGTCATTCATTAAATTGTTTAAATATGTTGAAATATTAAAAATGTTAAAATACATGTTAATATGTAAATGGTTAAATAATGCCTGATAATGGTTAAAGTATTTAGAAAAGTCTTCAAATTCCTTTTAAATGAAGCACAATGTGTTAAATATGTTTAAATGACCATTTGCATTAAATACGGTCAGTTTTACAAGTATCCTGTTTTATCATGAAGAGCTAATGATTGTATGACAAAGTGAGCATGGTTGTGATCGGTAGCTGGGCTGAGAGAAGCTGCAATGGAAAGTACAGTGGGGCAAAAAAGTATTTAGTCAGCCACCGATTGTGCAAGTTCCCCCACCTAAAATGATGACAGAGGTCAGTAATTTGCACCAGAGGTACACTTCAACTGTGAGAGACAGAATGTGAAAAAAAAAATCCATGAATCCACATGGTAGGATCTGTAAAGAATTTATTCGTAAATCAGGGTGGAAAATAAGTATTTGGTCACCTCAAACAAGGAAAATCTCTGGCTCTCACAGACCTGTAACGTCTTCTGTAAGAAGCTTTTCTGTCCCCCACTCGTTACCTGTATGAATGGCACCTGTTTGAACTCATCATCTGTATAAAAGACACCTGTCCACAGCCTCAAACAGTCAGACTCCAAACTCCGCCATGGCCAAGACCAAAGAGCTTTCGAAGGACACCAGGAAAAGTATTGTAGACCTGCACCAGACTGGGAAGAGTGAATCTACAATAGGCAAGCAGCTTGGTGTGAAAAAATCAACTGTGGGAGCAATCATCAGAAAATGGAAGACATACAAGACCACTGATAATCTCCCTCGATCTGGGGCTCCACGCAAGATCTCATCCCGTGGGGTCAAAATGATCATGAGAACGGTGAGCAAAGATCCCAGAACCACACGGGGGGACCTGGTGAATGACCTGCAGAGAGCTGGGACCAAAGTAACAAAGGTCACCATCAGTAACACACTACAACGGCAGGGAATCAAATCCCGCAGTGCCAGACGTGTTCCGCTGCTGAAGCCAGTGCATGTCCAGGCCCGTCTGAAGTTTGCCAGAGAGCACATGGATGATGCAGCAGAGGATTGGGAGAATGTCATGTGGTCAGATGAAACCAAAGTAGAACTTTTTGGTATAAACTCAACTCGTCGTGTTTGGAGGAAGACGAATACTGAGTTGCATCCCAAGAACACCATACCTACTGTGAAGCATGGGGGTGGAAACATCATGCTATGGGGCTGTTTTTCTGCCAAGGGGACAGGACGACTGATCCGTGTTAAGGACAGAATGAATGGGGCCATGTATCGTGAGATTTTGAGCCAAAACCTCCTTCCATCAGTGAGAACTTTGAAGATGAAACGAGGCTGGGTCTTCCAACATGACAATGATCCAAAACACACCGCCCGGGCAACAAAGGAGTGGCTCCGTAAGAAGCATTTGAAAGTCCTGGAGTGGCCTAGCCAGTCTCCAGACCTCAACCCCATAGAAAATCTGTGGCGGGAGTTGAAAGTCCGTGTTGCTCGGCGACAGCCCCAAAACATCACTGCTCTCGAGAAGATCTGCATGGAGGAATGGGCCAAAATACCAGCTACTGTGTGTGCAAACCTGGTAAAGACCTATAGTAAACGTTTGACCTCTGTTATTGCCAACAAAGGTTATGTTACAAAGTATTGAGTTGTATTTTTGTTATTGACCAAATACTTATTTTCCACCCTGATTTACCAATAAATTCTTTACAAATCCTACCATGTGGATTCATGGATTTTTTTTTTCACATTCTGTCTCTCACAGTTGAAGTGTACCTCTGGTGCAAATTACTGACCTCTGTCATCATTTTAAGTGGGGGAACTTGCACAATCGGTGGCTGACTAAATACTTTTTTGCCCCACTGTATGTGAAGTTTGTGCAAATTTGTGCGGACTATATGCTCAACAGTCTTTGTCAAAAAACTCCTTTTGCAAACTGCCTGTGAGCCGGGGACATTTTTTCTCTAAATCCACTGTGCATGTTTACTTTTGTTTAAGTGTCAAGAGCCTGAGCTGTTTTGGAGATGTCCACTGATCACTTTGGATTCCTTCACACATAACTGTTTCCCATGTTTCCAAAGGGTGGAGAACATGTTTTCTGTACCAGTTATTTTCCTGTAGGTTTTTGGCTCAACAGCTAGTTTGAACTGGAAATACATTTCACCTTTGTATGTGTCTCTAGTTATCAAAAGATGTCTGCACTGACCACATTTGGGCTACAAATAGCCCACACTAGTAATTCAGTAGATGTTTAAAAAGAGACGTTACTTGGTGTTACAAAACAACTCTTTCAGTGGGCCAAATTGGACGTTCGAAAGTGACATATTAAAGATGTCACTCCACTCATTTTACGTAGTGGGGATGCTATGGCCGTGTATCACCTTCCAAAGTCATAATGATAAAACCATCAAAACAAATATCCATTATCACTATTATCATTTTGAACTTTTGTAGGGAGCCACCATCTTTCCTAAACTTGACCTAAAAAATGCTTACCACTTTGCTTGCATTGAGGAGAGAGATGATTACAGAACTGAGACGTTTTGAAAGTCATATCATGCCATTTGGTCTCAGTAATGCTCCCGCTGTTTATCAGGTCCTTGTTAATAATGTACAATTCATGACTACCTGAATTGTTGTGTTTTTGTTTGTCTGGATGATCTCCTCATTTTTTCCAGCAAACTGTCTGAACATGAACCTCAAATCCATCAAGTGTTGCAGTGTTTGCTGGAAAGTAAGCTTTATGTCAACCGTGAGAATTGCAAATTCCGTGTTACAGTTTCTTTCCATTGTTGTGAAAGAGCAGATCAAAGCTGACCCTGCAGACTTTCAAGCTGTTTTGGACTGACCCATTCTACAACTTGTAAACATCTCCTGGGGTTTGACACTGGTTTACCTCAAACCTGCTCATTCTGTTGCCCTCTCCAAATTCCCTTCTGCCCCAGAAACAGCTCAGCTCTTAGTGGACCATGTCTTCTGTCTTCATGTGATGCCTCTGGACATTGCCTCCAACTGTGAGCCACGGTTTACATCATGAGTTTGGAAGGAGTTCTGCTCTATTCTAGGTGCCCAGGCAAGCCTCTCTTCTGGTTCTCACCCACAGACTAACCGATAAATCAAAAGGCCAAATCAGGAGTTGGAAGCAGCTCTCAGTCGTGTTGCTTCTTTAAACCAGTCCACCTAGAGCACATAACATACCTGGTAGAATACGTTCATAACTCCATAATATCCCCGGCAACTGGTCTCTCATTTGAGGCATCCCTTGGTTGTCAGCCACCACTGTTTACCACCACAGAACATGAGGTTTTGTTCTGTCTGTTCAACATCATTTTCGTCATTATCACAGCAACCCACGCTGCACTGTTATGGACGAAGGAGCAAAACAAACAACTGGTGGACTGTTGTTGCACTCCTGATCCAAACTACCTGCCCAGTCAAAAGGTTTGGCTTTCTACTAAGCACATATCTCTTAAGACCGACTCCAAGAAACTCACTCCTGGTTACTCTGATTCTTTTGAAAGAGAAGCTCAAAAGGATCAATGTCTACTTGTTTAAGGTTACCTCTCAACATGAAGATATAATATAATCCATGTATCTCAACTAAAACCCAGTTTCTCCAGTCTCAAGGCAAGAAACCAACCAATTTAAATAAACTACCAATTTTGGTTAAAGGGTTAAATGGTTAAATATTCATCCAGAATTATATCAGAAGCTTGCTGGCTCTCACAAACGTCTGGTCAAGGTACGACTTGCTAAATGAAATTAAATCAAATATTGGGGGAGGTATGTGTATATAATTTTGACCGTGCGCATTAGAGAAAATAAAAAATAAATTCAAACTTGTGCACCCAGTTCTTGTTTGTCAACGTCAAACATTCCATCCCATAAAAAGAACAGTTCAATAAAATCATTAAAAGCATCAGAGTTCATGCCCATGATGAGTTTATGTGAACATCTGACCACAACTACGTGTGTCAGAATTGACAGCACAAATCAGTCAGTCTTGACAGGAGAAGGGAAAGAATGTGTGAAAATTTACCTCATCAAAGTGTCGGAGGTAATATGCAACAATGTAAGACAGAAGACTTTTCATGCCGTCCTGTATGCGGAAAGAACACACATAAATTTAGAGGAGTGAAGATGGCAATCAAACAGCATCATTATACAATTTTCCATTAATGCACTGGTCATAACTACATGGCTATAGAAAGAGTGAGCAGGAAAAAAAAGACACAACAGAAACAGAAATATACCAATATACCAAGACCAAGAAATATACAAAGTCTGTCCTAAAAGTCTGCTGAAGTTCTCATTATCATGATTAACTCCTGTCAATATTTGTATTGCTTTTTTTTGACACCATTTCAATTGTCTTTCCATACTCTGAGGATCATTCTTGTGACCAAAATTGCCCTCACTTTCATTGCCACAAAACTGTATTTGGGTGCAGTGGGAAAGACTGATTGGTCTCTAAGTAAACATAACCTTGGTGATATTGCTATTTCAAACATAACAATTTACCTATCTCAATGTAGAGCTTTTTTCCCTGAAAAACCTAAATCTGCCTACATTCTTGAATAGCATTTGTATATGTTCCTGTACCTGATTTCCAACATAGGTCATTGGTTGTTACACTGCGCCTATAAAATTTAGAAGGGGTAAAATAAATCCTATGTATTAATTTAAATTATACAAATTTTTGCTGGGCTTTTTGTGAATTTATCAGGATTTGAGAGTATTCTAGACTACTCCTGTTTTATATCAAAGCCTAAGTCCGTTTGTTAAATGATCCTCAGGTTATTAAAGTAATTATTTGCTAAGTATTTTATAAAACACAGCTGCCTTATACTTCATGTAAGAAAGATCCAGAAAGTCCCTCACTGGGGACTTTAAATTGGCTTTTAACATTTTAATCTCAAATATCTACAAATATCAGTTGTAGATATTTCAAAAACATCACGACTCAAAGGTCCAATTTTATGCTTGCCCCTCTTTCAAGCTATTGTATCCAATACGACCCTCATCTGTACAACAGGACTGTTAAAGAAAAAATCTTCTCTATTAGTAACTGTGTCATGTAAGAGAACACCCCAAAATTGAAACAGGCTTACTAATTCCTTTTCAATTTTGATCCAGCTTAATTTAGAATAATATCCTCTACCATGTTTAGACCCATTCCTCTTGACCTGTGGGAGTATTTCTACAGGCAACATCACTGAGACATAGTTGAACTACCATTTTAATCACAGTAATTTTTTCCACAAAATAAAATTCCATTTTTAATTAATAATCTAGATTTATTATTTATTTGAGTAGGTTTTATACTTGAGGTACTAATTTTTCCAAACCCGGGTTTAAAAGAATCCCTAAATATTTCAAAGCTGAAGATAACCAGTTGAAACTTAATAGAGCAACATTTTTACAGGAGCTGATATAGGCATGCATTTAGATTTGCGCCAGTTATTTTACAGTTAAGATCCTAAATGCATTCAATCGAAGGCAACAAAAGGATCCCAGTGCAGGATTTAGGAGATGAAATGTAAAGTCAAAGGGTATATTTATTAAAGAACTCCTCATCAAAGAAATTGCAAAACAAAGGTGTCAGCTGAGCTGAACAATTCAAGATTACACGGCTCAATGAATATTAACTTTTATTCAGTAAGTTGTAGTTTATTACCTCATAATGGACTACACACATAACATTAGAGTAAGCTTCTATTAAACTGCATTGCTGAATACTGTGAATATATTACATTTAAAAGGCATGGATGCAATCTACAGGACCAAGACTCTTTATTTTAGGATACAGGGACAAAATTATACTTTGTTTTCAGCATTCTGGTTACTTACACTGCTTTTTACATCTTTAAGTTTGGGCAGGATGTCAAGGCTGAAACCATCAGCTTGGCCTCTGGTTCGATTGCCACCATTCATGAAGTTACCAAAGGCCAGAATCAGACCTAGAATCTTCTTCACTGTTTCACTGTCCTGTATTACCTGTAAAACGAGATCAAACAGACAGAAAGAAGAAATCATGTGACTGTACTGATTATACATTAGGTAGAATTATTACTTTTCACAATTTTGAAAGCATTTTTTCAACAAGAAACACTTTTCAGGCTTTTACGCTGCACTGCTTTTTTTATACGCGCAAAGTTGTTCTGTTTAAGTTTCCTCATTTCTGACTTTATGCTAATAATGAAAACACCTTTTCATGAATGTGTATTATTCATTATCCTGAAACAAATGATTCATAACCAGATCTAATAGCCCTGTTCTTAAACTATATAAATCTATGGGTATATACATGGACTTGGAGCATGTTTGTCCAAACTTCAAAGATTTGGACATACATGCATACATGGGTATGCAGTTATTGTGTTTTGCTCTTCACAGTTTGACTCACCTTGCATACCCTCTGCAGTGTGTCCAGTTTTCTTGTGATAGATGACATGCACTCACAAAAGCTGGACTGGAAAAGGATGCAGAAAACTCTACTGTTGAAATTTGGGATCAAGGTGAGCTGGTAGAGAAATCTTTAATGCAGAAGAAGCAGAAAGAGCATAGCATTAGGGGTAGTTTTTCGTGATCGATTTATCGATTTAAATTGATTCTGGCTTGAATAACGTGATATCGATTCATTAAAATCCTGAATCAATTTTTAAATATAAATTTATTTTGCCCGAAACAGCAAAATCTCAGGTTAAACCTTACAAAATTTCTACAACCACCAAACAGCTAAAACAGTATATAAGAGCAGGTACACAGATTCTGCACAAAGAGGTAAACACAAAACACGGACCCGAAGCATCCGAATCAGACAGCATGTACACGGACACGCCGTTGGGGCTGAAAGCCGACAGCTCACTGATTTTGAAGCGTCGGCGGGCGCTTTGTGTTTACGTCCTTTTTGTGCTAGATTCTGAAGCTGCAGGTTTTATCTCTCTCCAAACAATATTGACTTAACCAGCAGCCAAAGACAATCCAAACCACGCTTCACATTTCGCTTCACATAAACATCGTCACGAATTTCCTCTTACTTTTGCTGCTTTGCTTCCACCACGATAAAATCACAGGAATTTCCCATTTAAAAATCTCTGTTTTTTGCATTATCCGCTTACTTATTATCCACCAGCCGCTGTTTTTTTTTTAACTTACTTCCGACAAGAAAGCCTCAATTCTGCTGTTCAATACTGAACAAATGTAAACAAATTATGCAAAATTGCAAAATGCTTAGCTGTGTCTCTAATCAAACCTCTGTAACTTTGCTCTGCTTCACTTCGTTTTTGACTGCACAATATTTTTAAGGTCATCTGCTATAAAAACCCAGACCAGGAAAGTCGCCTTCATGTTTTTCTGTGTTTTATCCTCAGTTACTTTGACACAAAGGCCTCTGCTGTGATGCTCACACCTTTGATAAAGTCTCACAAGTGTCAGCTTTCTTTTTATAGATATAAAAATATCGCTATGTACTGATAAGTGATCAGAATTATAATATTTCTGACTGTCTGAGGCAAAATTTCCCCGATTCAAATCAAATCAAACCGAATCGTGGATCGAATCGATTCGGGACCTTGTGAATCGGAATTGAATCGATTCTAGAAATCAGCGATGATACCCAGGCCTACATAGCATTTACAGTACCTATATAATTACTTGTAAACTTGGTACAACCCTGCCCTTATATACTAACAAGTGAGAATATTTAATATTTACTGTAATTTGTCTAAGAATCTTGTGTTTGAGATGCGTATCAGTGTTTTAGTTTTGCAGGTAAAGCAGAGGATTCAGTGCTGAACTTTGGAAGTCTTGTGTATCCTGCCCCGTTTCAGATTATCTGGCTGGCATTTAAGGATTCAGCAAATAATAACAATAATATCTATCAATTCAATTCAATTCCACACATTCTCTTTCACTTATCCTTAACCGGGTTGCGGGGGGGCTGGAGCCTATCAGAGCTGTCACAGAGCGAGAGGTGGGGTGCAGGTCATCAGTTTATCACAGGGATAACACATAGAGACAGACAATCACTCACATTCACACCTATGGGCAATTTAGAATCACCAGTTCGCCAGTCCAGATTAATATATTACTCCTAACTACAGTTTTTAAAACTCTGAAACTTCCATTCTAACCAACATGGCATTGTCCCTGAGAGGCAAGGGACAGGACCCAAACAGGATCACAATAAAGATAAAGGCGAGAACTTTGCTAGACCCGCCCCGGCCCAGTTACCAGCCGTCAGCTACATAGAAAAGGATCCTGGTGTTATTTGTCTCTCAGAAACAGTTCATAACTTCCCTCCAACTTATTCATGTCACCTAAAAGGTAAACCTGTTTCTAGTGATGTGACGTTCTGTATCGAGGCTTCGAAGCTTGTGTCGAGTAATGGAGGGGGCGTTTCCGCGATGCGCGTATCGAGGCTTGCTTCATTTATGGGAGGAGCTGAAAATGATGACGTGCGAAGCCTCGCTGCCCGGCTGTACCACGTGACTGGTTCATGAAGTGGTTCGAACTTTGCCGCGAGCTATGACAGCGATATAAACCCCTCAGACTTCATTCAAAATGTGGGTGTTTGATGGAGAGTTGTTAGAGAGAGTTTGGAGACAGTTTGGAGGTTTATGAGAGTGAGGAGAGAAAGTCAGGAGAGAATGGAGCCAGCTAAGAAGAGGAGGATGTCCTCCCCTGTGTGGGAACATTGTGATTTTATTCCTCCCAACAAGGTATGTAAATTTCTACAGAAGATGTATTTTCATAATACTGATGCTGCAATAAAACTTATGTTAAGCTGTCTTTACTTGTGTACAAGGTGAAGTGTTTGCTATGTGCCAGGGAGCTGGGATATAACAACAACACCTCATCCATGCTTAGGCACTACAGAGCTTTGCATGAGAATAAGGGGAACACCGATTGTGGAGCAAGACCAGGTGAGCCATCAAATGCCATGATACTATAGCATGCTGTAATGTTACTAAATGATATAACAATATTATACAACTGTTATAAGTTACGTGTGTGATATTTATATTTGTGCTTTATCTTTATTGTCTTTCCTCAGGAGAACAATCTCAAATAGATGAAGACCTGGTCAGCATGGTGATTGAGGACTCCCAGCCATTTAGCATTGTGGAGGACAAAGGATTCAAAAGATTTGTTAAATCATTAAATCTTAGCTATGTTCTCCCCACTAAAGGTTATAAAAGCAGTGAAAATTTAGTTTTTACAGAATAAAATGTGAACAGGCAGGACTGTGTAGCTGTTCATACCTCAATGTTACAAAAGCACAACCACTGTCCACACATTACCTCACAGTAAATGATCGTTTCCATTTTAAGCATTTCCAAATGATCATTTTCCATACTGCCAGTATAAATATACACAGTACACTGCATCACTGCAATATAGATGCTTTACACACTCCTTTTGTTGTTGACATTTACAGGCTGTGTGCAAAAGGCCACACTCTTCAAATTCATGCCAACTAATATTTTTACGTCCAGTAATTGTCCTACTAGAGTAAATGAAGCTTCAAGAAGCTTTGCGCTGGGATGAACCAATTGGATGAAAAGCTTCAGTGCTTCATGAAGCTTCATCTGCCCATCACTACCTGTTTCTCCATCACCTGTTCAGCTCTGATGATTCAGTAACCAAACCGACATCATGACCAGCAGCTTTACAGCTGTGGCTCCAGCAAACATCAGCTGATACTAGAAACTAATATTAAATAAATTCTAACAACAGCTGATCAAGCTTAAACATGCTGCTGTTGTTTAGCGCGACATCTGGCGCAAAGTGGGCGATAAACAAACAAGAGAGAAAAGCCGATCAGCTGACCTTTGATCAGTTTCATTATTAAAGTAGCAACAGGAGAGGGAGAGAATGAGAGGAGAAGAAGAGGCCGCTGTGCAGCAGAATAACTCCACCTCTGTGTCTTTTTCCATCCTAGCTGAAGTCCAGGACAAACTGCGTCCCTTCTCAGCTCAACACGAAACGCGTAATAATTTCTCTGAATGCGGGACGATTCTGTCTTTTTACAGGACGGTAGGCAACTCTACTAACTAACCTTATGAATAAAATAACGTTCACTATCAGTAACACCGTAGCACCCACCCAGCTGTATAGAAACTGCTAGCAATAACATATAACATGCTAGCTAGTACGCAGTACGAGTTATTGTAACTGACTGTAAAAAGTCAGCACAACGAAAATAAACTCCACCTAAACTTGGTTTATATCTGACCCAGATAGACTGCAGGTCAGAACTTCTTACCTGAAGTTCAGTTCACCTGACAGTCAGACCGACGGCTGCCTCCCCTCTCCCTGATCCACCTGCCGGCCTCCACCACTTGCTAATGTTACTGAATCTGTGGAAGCTCCGCGATGCCACCACCAAACAACTGAGTTATTTTTACACACCGGCCAGCATCTGGCCAATCCACCACCTTTCATTGTTTATACCGGTAAATGCCCGGTATGCCCGATGGCTAGTCCAGCTATGGTTGTGCCATCAGTTAACCCTGCCTAGGGTTGCCGACCCCTGATTTAAGTAAACTGATAACAAATTCAAGTTCAACACTTGTAATCAGCGCTAGATGTTTTTAACCTAATCGTGAAGTAATGGTTGAATACTCGTCACCTTATCATTCAAACTTTCCAAACTCTTTTGGGACTCTCTGTTAGGATGCCTGGGTCGTTGACCCAGGGTTTTTGAGTTTATTATATTATTTATAATTTCTAGTCTTTGGGTTTTTGTTAGAGTTCTGTCTTATGGTTTGTCTCTGTGTAATCCTTAGTTGCTGTCTCCCCTGTCCACTATATCCCCGTGTCCAGTCAGTGTCTGTGTCTGCCCTGGTCCCACATCTCTGTTCCCTCTGTTCCCCAGTGCGTGTGAGTCTGTGTCTTTAGTTCAGTCTGTGTCATGTTTCCTGTTTTATTTTGAAGGTCCTTGTCTGATGTTAATGTATCTGGTTTCGCTTCCCCTTGTCTGGTTAGGCCTGATTTGCCCAGCTGTGTTTCCCTCCTGTTGTCCATTCCCTGATTGCTCCCTCTGTGTATTTAAGCCCTGTGTTTCAGTTTGTCATTGTCGTGATCTACTCTTATCTACCCTCATGTATGCTGTGTGTTTTGTTTTTGTCCTGCCTGCATTAATGTTTGTTACTTTGAGTTCACGTCTGTCTCCGGAGTCTGCACACAGCCGTCACATAACACTCTCAGAATGGAGGACTATACACAAAAATGACCTTAATTCCCAATCAGTTAAAAAGATGTTTTTTTTGCTAAATCCCATGAATTAATGTTTAAAGCACTTCAATCAGTGTTCAGTATCTGATTTAAAATCAACTGTGGGAGTATACATGGTAAATGGACTGGTTTTTATGTAGCGCTTTTCTACTGTATCTGAGTACTCAAAGCGCTTTTACACAACTTGCCATATTCACCCATTCACACAAGCACTTTTTTATGTGCTTTCTATGTAACATTCACACACACTCACAGTAGATTAATCGGAGAGTAACTTAGTTAGTATCTTGCCAAAGGATATTTGGCATACAGACTGGAGCAGATAGGATTTGAACCACCAACCTTGCCATTAGTAGATGACCTGCTCTGATGAAAAAAAGTCTGCCTTCACCATAATTCTTCCTGAGTCAGTGAGATTGTAACTCATGAAATAAACCTGCTCATTATCGTGGAAGTGTTAGAGTAATCACTCACTGTTCTGGTTTGTCCAGGGGCTTGGCATTCTCTTTGTCTTTAGTGGACTTTATGTGCTTTTCGATCTTGTCCAATTCTTCCTGTTGTGCTCTCTGTGGGAGAGACACAAGAGATCTGGCTCCATGTCTTCTATAATTTATATAGAAAATAAAACTAAGGCAACATCTGAGCAGATCTAAAACAAACAAAAAAGGATGTATGACTAGAGTCTAGACTCTTTTGAAAAAAAGTTTGATACTCAGTGAACTCTTCTGGCATAATAATAATAAAATGTGAATGACATGCATGAAGGCACTCAGTTTAAACTTATACACCCTGTTTTAACTCATAGACATCTTTTCTGCTGACTGTTGAACTGGTAGCAGGAAATACACATCTGCAGTCTTTTTCTATTTGTTTGGTTAGTTTTAAGCAAAGACACACATAAATATCAGGTTAACATTATTTGGGGTATATATGTAATATCAATCGATTTGACATACCAAATAAACATTTTTTTCACAGCTTATCTGTTGGATGTTAACAGTTATTTTAGAGCCTGTCCATCCACTTTGACTTACATCTGACTCTGCATCACCTCACTACCGCTCTCGTTTTATCATGACTGGGACATCTAGTAACATTAATGATTATGATCGGAACAAAAGTAGAATAATAAACTGCCCTTCAATGGGATTAGATTATCTGAAAGATTTGACAAGCAGTAATGTAAATATAACATTAAGGTGTGTCCCAGAACAGTGAACTACCTGGTGTATTTGACAATATGTTGGAAAAATCTGTCCCAAATACACAGTCTTCCTTGACAGGTAGTGTTCATCATTGCAGACCTGGTCTGGTTTAATTGCTGCATTACTAGACAAGAAATCAACATTCAGCCTTTTGTAGACATTGGACCAATAAGGATTTAAGGGCCTCAGATCTCTAGAAGCAAACAATAAAAACTGAGTGTGAAGCTCACATTTTCATACAGGGCCTGCAGGGTCTCCAGGTCAACTACAGTGTTGTCCAAGTTCAGGATGGCTAGGAGACAAAGAGCAATTGGTTACTGATCACCAGTGTTGGGGAGTAACGGAATACATGTACCGCCTTTACGTATTTAAAATACAAAATATGAGTTACTGTATTCCGTTACAGTTACCGTTTTAAAAGGTGGTATTCAGAATACAGTTACTTTGTTGAAATGAATGGATTACACGGTGGTATTTTCCTGTTTCATAAGACTATGAACTCCATATTTTTGAATTTCCACGCCGGTGGAAACCCAAACAAAACACGCATTAAGAGGCTCTAATGACTGTGTCTCAATCTCGCAGCCCATGTCACCTCTACTTGTGGCTCGCATAATGATGTGAAGAAATACTTTTAAAAATATATCCATCCATCCATCCATCCATTCGCTTATCCTTTTCAGGGTCGCGGGGGGCGCTGGAGCCTATCCCAGCTGTCATAGGGCAAAAGGCAGGGTACACCCTGGACAGGTCGCCAGTCTGTCGCAAGGCTAACACACAGGGACAGACAACCATTCACACTCACACCTAGTGGCAATTTGGATTATCCAATTAACCTATCCCCACAAGCTGCATGTCTTTGGACGGTGGGAGGAAGCCGGAGTACCCGGAGGGAACCCACACAAACACGGGGAGAACATGCAAACTCCACACAGAAAGACCCCGGCCTGATGGTGGAATTGACCTCAGGACCTTCTTGCTGTGCGGCAACAGTGCTAACCACCATGCCACCGTGCTGCTATCTTTAAAAATTATTCACAAAAATTATTTAATATGAAGGCAATAGGCAGAGTGTTACAGGCATAGCCCTAAAGGATGTAGCCTCATGGGTAGTGTAGTCCATGCTGCAGGGAGAATGGCCTGCCATACCCGTTATGTGTCTGTGAGCGTGAGGGAGGGAGAAAAAGGAGAGTCAAAAAGTACGAGTTGTCACCGAGCAGAAACGGGAGATGGAAGCATGTATATATATATATATATATATATATACATACATACACAAAGTTGACCCAGACAACAAAGTAAAGCTAGTTTTCAGCTATGAGCCTGACATGGAGGTCCCTTTACTACAGTTTGGAGCCGCGGACCTGTTTTATATACGCGTGGAAGAGTTTTCTATACGAGATCGCTGCAAAAAGTGCAGCCTTACCTAATGTCCACCTACTGTTGCTCATTTTATATTAAGATTTAAAAATCTAGTCGGTATTGGTATGGCGAGTAACTTTCAGTAATAGTAATAAATCACACAGCAATAGTACATTCATGTAATTGTAAAAAGCATGATAATATATTAAGAAATCCAAAGTATTCAGAATATGTTACTCTCATTGAGTAACTTAACAGAATATGTTACAAAATACATTTTGGGGCATGTATTCTGTAATCTGTAGTGGAATACATTTTAAAAGTAACCTTCCCAACACTGCTGATCACTCCATTCAAAACTTGACAAGTTGAGGAAAAAACTCAAACTCCCAAGAACTTAAATAATGCCCAGGAAATTTTTAAACAACTAATTATTAACTAAAGATGTATTTCCTGCATTTTCAAAATTCACATTTACAAATGTGGCCATTTCACTATTAAACATATTTACTTAGGGATCAATAAAGTATGCTGATTCTGATTATCATTATTGTGCATGAAATAAATTAACAAATGGCATGAACATTTTTACTACCAAGTACAAGTTTTAGAGAAGCTTGCACCTTTGTGTGACTGTTTTCTGAGAGAGAAAAGTAAAGTAGGCTCTTTTTACCTTACAATATAAAGTGCCTTGAAGCAACTGTTGTTGTGAAATGAACTGAATTAAACCAGATGCTTCTGAACTCATTTGAAAAACCACCTGCTGTATTTGACATAGATTGCCATGTTTGAAAAAAAAAACAACAAAAAACTAGCAACTAAATTGAAGCACGTTGAGCCTAAGAAGTAAAAAAGGCTAAAAGAAAACTGTTCCTGCTACCTGATGCCTGGAAAGGTTATCTGGAAAATCATTTAAAACCTGCATACCACACTAAAAAAATTTTCTAGATTGTTTTCTAAATCTAAATTGTTATAGGAATTAGACAGTAAATGAACCCAATATACAATGGCTAATTGCATTATTTGAATTAACACTGCCCAATCAACTGTGGAACTCACCATGGTGGATATCTTTCATGTCAAGGTGCAGAGATGACATGAGGATTCCTACAGCCTGAGAACGCTTATTGTTTAGGAGCTTAACAACCTAAAACAAAAATAAAACAGGAAAATCAGACAGGTTAGATGCTTTCATAGGAAGTGGAGTGTAACGTAATGTACTATATCTATACTATATAATCTAAGAATAAATTGAAAGAATTATTAAAAGCTCCAGAAGAGAAGGCGTTTGGAAAGGGAGGGGGATGAGTGTGTATGAGTGTGTATGAGTGTATGTGTATGCATGTGTGTGTCCTGAGTTTAGGTGAGAGAGTGTCCTTCGCCCTGCCAGGCTAAGTAAACAGTCTTCCAGCCAACCCAGGTGGCCTTGCATAGGGGAGGAACAGTCTAAACACTGTCTGTTCTCAGGGTGACAATTTGTTTTGTTTGCCTTGAGACCACAGCTGGCGCCGATATACAGGGTGGGCCATTGCTATGGATACACCGTAATAAAATGGGAATGGTAGGTGATATTAAAGTCCTGTTTGTGGCACATTAGTATATGTGAGGGGGCAAACTCCTCAAGATGGGCGGTGACCATGGTGGCCATTTAGAAGTCAGCCATCTTGGATACAACTTTTGTTTCGTTAATAGGAAGAGGGCCATGTGACACATCAAACTTATTGGTAATGTCACAAGAAAAACAATGGTGTGCTTGGTTTCAACGTAACTTTATTCTTTCATGACTTATTTACAAGTTTCTGACCACTTATAAAATGTGTTCAATGTGCTGCCCATTGTGTTGGATTGTCAATGCAACCCTCTTCTCCCACTCTTCACACACTGATAGCAACACCGCAGGAGAAATGCCAGCACAGGCATCCAGTATCTGTAGTTTCAGGTGCTGCACATCTCGTATCTTCACACCATAGACAATTGCCTTCAGATGACCCCAAAGATAAAAGTCTAAGGGGGTCAGATCGGGAGACCTTAGGGGCCATTCAACTGGCCCACGACGACCAATCCACTTTCCAGGAAACTGTTCATCTAGGAATGCTCGGACCTGGCACCCATAATGTGGTGGTGCACCATCTTGCTGGAAAAACTCAGGGAACGTGCCAGCTTCAGCGCATAAAGAGGGAAACACATCATCATGTAGCAATTTCAAATATCCAGTGGCCTTGAGGTTCCCATTGATGAAGAATGGACCCACTATCGTTGTACCCCATAAACAGTTTTGGAGGGATCCATTTAATGTGGGTTAGTGTCAGACCAATAGCGGTGGTTTTGTTTGTTAACGTCACCATTCACATAAAAGTTTGCCTCATCACTGAACAAAATCTTCTGCCTGAACTGAGGGTCCTGTTCCAATTTTTGTTTTGCCATTCTGCAAATTCTGTGCGCCGATCTGGGTCATCCTCGTTGAGATGCTGCAGTAGCTGGAGTTTGTAAGGGTGCCATTTGTGAGTAGCTAATATCCGCCAAAGGGATGTTCGACTAATGCCACTCTCCAGTGACATGCGGTGAGTGCTACGCTGTGGGCTCTTGCTGAATGAAGCTAGGACAGCCACTGATGTTTCTTCATCAGTGACAGTTTTCTTGCGTCCACATTTTGGCAAATCCAACACTGAACCAGTTTCACGAAACTTAGCAAGCAGTTTGCTAACTGTAGCATGGAAGATGGGTGGTCTCGTAGGGTTACTGCGTTCACCAGATATCAACACAATTTCGATCCGCTCCTCACGTGTTAACCTCTTCGACATGTCAATGGCTGTGAACAAAGAGAAACTTGTAAATAAGTCATGAAAGAATAAAGTTACGTTGAAACCAAGCACACCATTGTTTTTCTTGTGACATTACCAATAAGTTTGATGTGTCACATGGCCCTCTTCCTATTGAAAAAACAAAAGTTGTATCCAAGATGGCCAACTTCTAAATGGCCACCATGGTCACCACCCATCTTGAGGAGTTTGCCCCCTCACATATACTAATGTGCCACAAACAGGACTTTAATATCACCAACCATTCCCATGTTATTACGGTGTATCCATATAAATGGCCCACCCTGTAGTAGCCACATGAAATGATGGTGGTATTCCTTTATTGCGAACAACTGCATGTCAATTTCACAGTCGATCAAGCAGTCCGACACTGGTCTCTCAATCTCCCGTTGGAGAGCCGTGAGCTTCTCCGAGATGTTATCCATTTTTTGCTCAGAGATCTTAGTCTGAGTGCTCACGCTAGCCTCAAGCTTCTCCAAGATCTTATCCGGGCTGCGTTTAATGAGCCCATTTTGAGAAGTCACGACTCGTCCGATCGCTTCAGTCACAGCGGGCAGCCTTGTGGGCTTTTGAACAGCCCATTCCGCTTTCTTTAATCTTCGATAAGCCAGGGCCAAGCCAGCTCCAATCAGCAAGAACCCTGTTATCATGATTCCGAAAAGGTAGATGTCTTCAATGTCCTCGATTGACAGTCCCGCCAGGCACACGTCCCTCCAGTTATGCCACCGGCCCATCGTGTATCAGGCAGGGGACATCCCTCCAGGACACTCAGGCTCACCCGAGCCCCGGCTTCTCGTTGAGAAGAGTGTGTCAATTGCATTCAGGGACCAGTTGATCAAATCCATAATTCCTCTTTTAGGTTTTAGAGAACAGACTGTGAGAGTGTTTCAGGGCAACAGTAGAAAAGTAGGTGAGGCTAGACAAGGACACGAGAAGCCGGGAAAGGGAGAGGAGGAGAAAAGTGTGACCGCCTTCATCGAGAGACAGAGAAAGAGGGACTTCTGGATGTCAGCCACTTCCTCTATCTGCAGCTCAGACGTCACCCAGACAAGGTCTGCATCAGGTGTTGAGGAACCAGGACATACTGATGAAAAGTGGAACAAGACAGCATAAGTGGGCAAGAGATGAAAATAGTGTACTGTTGGAATATCATCATGACTCCCACCCGAGGTTGGGTACCAAGCCCCAAGTGCAATGGAATAAGGATCAATGAGTGCAAGAAGAACTGACCTGAAAGATAAGATCCCTACCCTGCTGGGATAATAAGCTGGCCAAAGGAGGAGATAGAATCCACTGACATTAAGACAAAGAAGCTCCTGACCATGCTTGGAGGGTTTCACCCCAAGTCCAGCACCCTGAGGCTGTATGTTAAGTAGAAGGAAGGAGGCTGGGGACTAGTGAGGGTCAGCACCACGGTCCAGGATGAAACAAAGAACACGAGTACATCAGGAAGATGGCCACAACCAACCACGTGCTCAGTGAATACCTTAGGCAGCAGAAACCCAAGAAAGAAGATGAGCAAGAGGAGGAACCATCAATGAAGGACAGGCCCCTGCATGGTATGTACCACCGGCAGTCGCTGACATCCAGAACCAGTGGCTGGACTGAAAGAAAGCACAGAGGCACTAACCATGGCAGCACAGGAACAAGCTCTAAGTAAAAGATCCATAAAGGCTGGGGTCCATCACACCAGGCAAGATACCAGGTGCATGCTGTGGAAATAAGCCCCTGAGAGAATCCAGCAGATAACAACAGCAGGGGACAGTAGAATGTCATAACCAAGTGACTGGCACAAATTACACATGGCCACACTGAATATGGCCTGCAAGTACTAAGGTCAAAATGGGACACGGGACAAAATCACCAAGCTAAGAAACTGTGAGTGTGTGTGTGTCTAAAAACGATGTGCCGGGAGTCTGCTGTTCTCGCCGGCTCTAGTGACCCTTGACCTCCCAGCTAGCTATCGAGCTGGTGGGTAACAGACGTCTCCGAAAACGTTGGAGCACTTTTGCAAATATGTGATGTCTTGATAAACCAAACAGATATTTGAAGTTTGCACAGCTACATTCTCACCTGAAAATATGTTAAAGTTTATTTTGTGACCCAGAAACAGTAATAAGAGTAATATTAAAACTAAGTAGCTGCCACCATTGTTGGAAACTGGACTTGGCCAGGCTGCACTATGAATTCTGGGATAGGTTGGGCCACGAAGGATACACCCGACCCATCCTTCAAATCCAGGGAAAGGAAGGATGCATTTGTCGGCCACATTTGGAGCAACCTTCTAATTAGGACTGCCTTCGTTGCCTGGCTGTGACATAATCAGCCTTCAAATGTGGCCTCCGAAGGATGCAACCTAGGTTTTGGGACATAGCTGTTGTTTCAGAGTTTTACGTTAAGTGGTTAGGTTTGTTTACATTTGGCTTCCAGATGCTGCACAGATTCAGAATTTTTTTACCACCACTCAACACCACTGATCGGCACAATAGAATCTAGACTTTACTTTTGTATATTCTGTTCACTCTGTCAGCTGTTTAATGACTGCTGCTGATTTATGAAACATGCCCACATTATTCTGTGATAGTAACAGTTTAACGTGGGCAGCTGCCTGCTTAATATAATGTAACATTGCTGCAATATTCTCCACAAAACAAGCAAATATACTTTGTTTCCTTAGCTCACAGCTTCTGGACATTGTGTTTAACCTCAGATCGACTTATCTGAATAAAAATTGACAAATGGAAATGCCTTAAAAGGAGTTAAGTGTTAAGTCAGAATTTTTGTACTGTGTACCCTGCCTCCATCTGACAGCAGCACCCTGTTCTGCTTTAAGTGGAATTTATGGTCGGGCAGAGAGAGCATGTTTGCTCTCTGCTCCACTCCAGGGCCTGCCCATTTACCAGCAGTGAGCTCTGTTGTCAGACAGAGGCAGTGTACACGGTATGTTTTTCAGCTAATGACTGTGTGAAAGATAATATAGATATAAACATTTTCTACACTCATTGGTTGCAACCATTGTCCGTGAGCCAACCGCAAAGGGCAACAAAGTTATAACATCCAAAGAGCTGAAGTGAAAACAAGTGTTTAAAAAAAGAAAAGTGTGCACTCCAGCCAAGGTCTGTGCTTTTCATGATTTTTTTTTTTGAGCTTTCCCTGTTCCCAGTGAATTCTGCTATTGCTCCCCTTTCTATTCTGGCCCACTTGTCAACCAATCAAATTTTGGCTGTCGCATACATCATCCGATTCCAACTGTGGTTACTTTTTAGAAATAAAAGACAAAATTAGATTTTAGTACTTTAAAATAGTATTTTGTTAATACTGATACTTCAATATCTTGATGCTGAAATCTTAGTTGGGCCAACAGTGTAGTGACAACAAGAGCTGTGGACTATAATGTACATTAGGGGTTAAAGTGAGCCAAATATTGGATCTGGTGCATTTATGTTACATTATATCAAGGATAGCAGACATTAGTTTAAATTCAAGGTGATAATGCTGATCAGATTCAGTCACTTTGTTCTACCTTTTATAGTAGCTGATGGGGTGGAAATCAGCCATATAGCTCTCTGTTTAAAACCTAATGAATTCACTAGGCAACACAGGTCATTAAATCCCCTTACAAATATGTGACCTAACAGGATTTCTAAGATGTACAAATTGTAGAACACAGTGTAAACTATGAAGTGATAAGATAGTTTCAAATTTAGTGAAATACAATGTTTTTGTTGTTTTTTTAAAGATGCGTTTCAAAAACACTATAATATGGCTTAAGTGAGTTATTGCATGTTTCTGGATTATGTACGTTTAGATTCATCTGAAGACGAGGGAGCACGTTTTTCAGCTCAGAGGATTTAAAATGTAATTAAACACAACACCTGTTTAGCCTTGGATTTGGTTATGGTGTCAGACAGTGGCTGCTTCTTCTCCTTCACGGCTGTTTTCGAGAACAATTCCACAAACTCTTGAAAGTCTACGTTGGGCTCCTCAATTGTTTCCCACACAAGTGAAGATGACATGTCCCTGAGAAACACAAAACAGCACCACTTATTATGTCAATGAAGCACTTTGTTTGATGTGTTTTGAACAGTGAAATATAAAGCAAGAACATTGTTGTGAGCATTTTGATCATGAAATAGTGAGTCATGATCCGGGAATACAGAAGTTGTGCTTGATCACAGGCTTGGTCATGTAGTAACAGGGTTGTCACAATAACTTTGTTGATAGCATATGTGCAGTTGAAAATTAACTCTTTATACTATGTCAATATAGCGCATAGCTTTGGTCTTTTCATGAGTTGGCAATTAAAACACCATCATCATCATATTGTTGAGATAATGATGTCTAAGAATGTCTTTACCAGAATAAAAAAAAAACCCAAAACATAATGATAATGTATCATAATGATTTTTTCATCATTATAACACAGTTAGGCCCATAAGTATTTGGACAATTGACCATTTCTTTGTAATTCTGCCTGGGTATAGCAATCAACATTTATTAATGTCACAAAACATATGGACCTAAATGTACATGTTACTTTCTTTACTTCTTGGTGTGGAGCTGGATCCTGGTCCAATAGAGAGGCTTCATGGGTCTTGGTGGCTCTAACAAGGCCTTTCTGGGTGGTTTCTCTTGTGTCAGACCCAGAGAATATAAGCCCAGTGGCAGTGGAGGAGGCAGGGAGCCAAGAGCTCCTGGAAGAGCTGGGGGAACACAGATGTTTCCTGGTGGAGGTGGAGGAGGCGGAGGAGGAGGCACACAAGCTTGAGGTGGAGGTGGGCCTTTAACTCCTGGTAATGGAGGAGGAGGAGGAGGGGGAGGCACACAGGCTTCAGTTGGAGGTGGGCCTTTAACTCCTGGTAATGGAGGAGGAGGAGGGGGAGGAGGTGGAACCATGCCACGAGTAAGGGGTGGGACTAGGGCAGGAGGAGGAGGTGGAGGTGCAGCAAGACCATGAGGGAGAGGTGGAGGTAAGGGAGGAGGTGGGGGTGGAGCCAGACAACCAGGGAGAGGTGGAGGAACTCCTAAACCTGGTGGAAGAGGGGGTGGAGGAGGTGGAGGAGGTGGGACTATTTCTGGTAATGGTGGAGGAGGAGGTGCTACAGTCTGCCCTGAATAAGGAGGGCAGACTCCACTTTCACTTCCCCCTAGAAGTGGGGGTGGAGGAGCAGGAGGCTGTAGCTGACACGAACACAGGTACCCATCATGACTGGGGGGAGGCTCCAGGAATCTGTCGACTCTGTCTGGCTCACTACAAGGCACTTTGAACTTTGAACTGTCATCCATTGGTGATGTCTGCACAGACTTTGCCTCCAAGCCTCCAACAGAGAAGGCCTCAGTCTGAAGATGAGCATCGCACACACCCCTTAGTAGGTCCTCTTCTCCTCCACATTCCCTGTCTGTGGTGGAGGTGGTGACTTTCATACTGTCCTTGTCCACCAGAGGGGGCAGTCGCTCCAGCTCAGCAATCTTAGTCCTGAGATCTTCTATGGTTTGTTCCAGTTGCTGGATGACATTAACATGTTTTTCCTTCAGTTTTATTGAAGGAAAAACACATTCTTCCTGTAGAAAATGCAAAACCATAAATTATTCCAGAATTTAAAAAAAAAAAATCATTAGTAAAACTAAAATTAGTATGGATTTTCTTTCATATTTATTACATATAAAGTGAAATAGTTAATGACTTTTTTATTGTAATTTTTATTTAATTGTTGTTCATAGGCTTAAAATCGGGGTGACTGTAGCTCAGGAGGTAGAGCATGTCATTTATTGATCAAAAGGTTGGTGGTTCGATCACTGGCTGCCAAATATCCTTGGGCAAGGTACTAACCCCAGTTGCTCTCCGATGCATTCATCAGAGATTGAATGTGTATGAATGTTAGGTAAAAACATTGAAGAAAGTTAATGTGGCATGTTGTATAAAGTGCTTTGAGTGCTCCCGAAGAGTAGAAAACATGAATAAGTCCATTTACCTATTTTAAATCTGGCATATAGTGTATGAAAATCCAACATTTCAAATTATTAAAATAATTCCTACAGGCAATCAAAAAAGTATTTACTGTACGATGCAAAGTTTTTGTTTTATAAGCCACCATCAAAATTAAAACAAGAAAAGGTTTAAATGTTTAACTTATATGTAATGCATATAGAGGTTATTAAAGTTTACCTTTAGTATAACATTTTTTTAACACTTAAACAACTTATTACATAGTAAGATATAGGGGAAGCCAGGAATCGAACCACCAACCTTCCAATCAGTAGATGACCTGAGCTACAGCCACCCCAAGTGGACATGACTTTGATTTTTACTGCACTAAAGAACGAGAGATGGTAAAGTTGAAAGGGCATCCAGCACAGAAACAGCAGCTACACAGAGAGCATTTTAACAGTAAGCTGGCCAGAGGGCAAGTTAATGCCAAGCTTCTTTTTTTAAACAAGGTTTTAGTGAAATATCTTTGTGAGAGCATCAAAGACATTATTCTAATATGCATTTCATTTTGGATATGTGTATATAAGCCCCAGATATTTGGATAACCTGGGCATATTTTTGCCGTCTGGTATTTGAAATTTTTTTCTCTTCATGAAGTTAAGTTTGTTATTGTGTGGGCTTCACTGCATATTTTTTGCCCCATTAATATCCCATTATTATCACCTCCATTTCCTCTGACAAGTACATTTTCAAAATGGACTTTGAAGTACTTGATGTACTTGTCAATTAAATTTAATTCCATAGCGTTTTTCCATTCTTCATGTCTTGTGAAAAAACGTTCTTAATTATGAAAAAACAGAAGTCTGCGTTGCTGAATTTGAACTCTTTTAACTGTTCAAATGATTTAATGCTTTTATTGTCATGAAACTGGTATAATGTATTGTTTGAACATGGTTATCGAACCCCATTTAGTTAATTATGTCTTAGTCAATCACTTATTAACATGATCAAGTAAACCATGATTAACTAAACAGGGTTTAGATAATTTATGTCTCTCACACTGCACCACATTTAAAAAAACGTACAATCCAAATCTCTTTGCATGTGTTTCGTTGTACATATACAATGACAATAAAGGGTTATTCTATTCTATTCTATTCTATTCTATTCTATTCTATATGTGACAGTATATGCATTACATTATGACACTGTAAAACATTTACTTTTACGTACTTTGTGATGATCTTAATTGTGTGTTATTTTTTATATTATG
Source organism: Maylandia zebra (assembly GCF_041146795.1). Lineage (NCBI taxonomy): Eukaryota > Metazoa > Chordata > Actinopteri > Cichliformes > Cichlidae > Maylandia > Maylandia zebra. Next base: position 2,694,079 of record NC_135174.1, on the reverse strand, counting down.
ACCATAGTAATGGCATTGATGTTTTTAAGCTCAAATTTGTAATGCTCTCTAAATTCTCTTAGAGCTGTTCTTGCATTACTTATAAACCAAAACTAATTTTGGATCATGTTGGAGTTGGAAAATCAAACAGCGTAGCCTTTAGTTCTTAATTTGAAAGAAAGAAAGAAAAGTGACTGACCTCTTTGTTTACATGTTGCTGCCTCAAACCCATGATATCTGCATGGAGCTCTGGACAAACAAACACACATAGGTCAGTGCAATACACAACAGAGGCAACCTAAGAACAAATGTGTCCAAATATCTATGGATCTAATTATATCTGTTTGAGTCAATCAGCTGCATGTTATTTATTTTTGTACAATAGTGATATAATACCAGTATTTTGTTTGTTTGTTAACTGCTTTTATTAGTTTTTATTTATATGTGCATTTTGGAGCATTTTCATTTAATCAGTTTGTCTTTCATTCAGTTTAGTTAAATTCTAATATTTTATTAGTCTGTTAATTGCCGCTAAGTACAAAGCAGTATCTGTTTCTGTGAATACAATTTGACAACGACGTTTGTTAGCGTTAAAACCTAAAAGTTTGAAAATGCAGTAAATCAAGAAACTTGTGCAGGACAACCAGAATACACCTGACAGCAACTCTGAATCCTTTTTTAATCATTGGATTTCATATTCTACAAGCATGTTTTGAGTTTTCAAACATTACAAACATTTTTCAGAATGACATTGCCTGAGCTCTTTTCCTGGCGTAACTCTTCAAGTTTCACCAAAGCAGGTCATCTGCCTCCATTTCTCGCCATCTCTAGTATTCTGTTTTGTTACACAAATCCTTCACATTTTCTTCATATCTTTTTTCACTATATCCATGAATCTTCTCTGTGATCTTTCTCTTTTCCTTCTGCTTGACAGCTCCATATTTATACATATGCATTTATGCATCCTTTATCTAGTATATTCAGTACTCCTCTTCTGCACATGTCCAACCCATCTCAGCCTTGCCTCTCTAACTTTGTCTTCAAAGCACTAAACTTGGTCCCTCTCATTCACACACATGCAGTCTGTCTTGCTTCTAGTGATTCTCATTCCTCTTCTCTCCAGAGCATTTTCCCACCTCTCCACGCTCTCTTACACCTGCTCTCAAATCTCACTACAGATCACAAGTAAGTAAAGTTTATTTTTATTAAGTGTTTTTCCGTATACAGGCAATCACAAAACGCTGTACACAAAGGCTAAAATAACCAAAATGTTTGGCACCAAAATACACAATATAGACAATACAAAAGTTTAAGATTAAAAAATTGTCAATCAACAGAAGGCTTGTTTAAACAGATTTTTTTGACTGCTCTTTAAAAGATTCCACAGAGTCAACCAAACGTAGCTGTGGTGGTAGACTGTTCCACAGCCTCCACACACTGATGATCCCCTTTTGTCTTCAGTCATGTTCGGGGAACAAACTCTGTGAGCAGAGACAACAAGCAGCTTGGCCATAAATGGGGCTTGGCCATTTAGTGATCTGTATGTTCAAACAAGGATTTGAAAACACATTCTAAAATCTATTGAGAGCCAATGTAAAGAATATAAAATAGAAATAATGTGAGCACTCTTGCTAGAAGGTGTAAGCAGTCTGGCCGCTGCATTTTGTATAGCTTGGAGGCGAGAAAGAGATGATTTGTCCAAATAAACAGGGCGTTACCATAATTTAAACACAACACAAATGCATGAATAATTTTTTTCCAGTTCAGCTGAGGAGACCATTTTTCACAGTTTAGAAATTTTTCTTAAATAAAAGAAACAGGAACGAGACAGAGATTTGACATGTGAGTCAAGGCCCTGAGAAGAATCTAATATTACTCCAAGATCTCGAATGTTTGGCTTAGCAGAAGGACAGAAAGAAGCAAGAACCTGACTGGTTTTAGAATGTAGTTCAAGAGGAGCTGTGATCATGGTCTCAGTCTTGCTTGTGTTTAAAACAAGGTAACTGCTAGAAAGCCCAGTAGAAACCTGAGTTAAGCACTGGACTAGGTTGGAAAACCTATCCAGCTGATGAGGCTTAAAGGAGACACGCAGCTGAATGCCATCGGCATAGAAATTATAAGAAATGTCACTAAAAGATTGAATAAAGCCAGCTAAAGGAAGCATGTAGAAAGAAAATAATGATGGACCCAAAACTGAACCCTGTGGAACCCCGCAGGTTAAGGGGGCAATGTCAGAGGAGAAGCTGTCAGTCCTAGCAGAAAAGGTCCTGTCTGATAAGAAGGAAAAAAAAACAGTCTAAGGCACAGCCAGTTATACCCGCCAAAATCTTCAGCCTGTTAAGTAGCTGATCGATGGTATCGAAGGCTGAGATTCCCTGCATCAGAAGCCATTAATAGATCATTATAGACCCTTAAGAGAGCAGTCTCAGTGGAGTGCTGCTTTTGAAAGTCAGACTGAAAAGGGTAAGCAGTCTGTAATCTGCATAGTAAGGACCTGAACTGATTTTCTGCAATTTATTCTAGTAATTTGCTTATAAATGGTCATTTTAAATAGGCCGATAATAGTAGAGCTGGGATCTAGATTCTGTTTTTTCAATAGAGGAGTTACCTCGGCATGTTTAATATGTCTAAGGAGCATCATGAGGATTTCATTTTACCTACAGTATTACTGTAATTAAGTCATTGAGTCTGATTGGAGAAAAAGAAGTAAATGACCCAGACACCAAGGGCCATCTTCATAAGGGAAGGCACTTAAGGAGAATTTGGATCTCGAGTCCATCACCTTATTTACAAAGTGATTGAGAAATGTGTCTTGATGCATTCTCAGTCATCCAGGTAAGTAAATCTCCAAAAGTTGATCCTGTTCATCTGGACGTTTCTCCCACTGAAAACGCTACGTCCAGATGAACAGAATCAACTTTTGGAGACTGAGAAAAGTATCATCAGAAAGTAACACAGCATGCTGAGATGGAGGAGAAACAATACTATTAATAGTCTCAAATAGTACTTGGATTATTCTTATGATGATTTATACGTTTATTGAAATAAGAGGATCTAGCCTCTTTCACTGACTCATTATATAAGTGAAGAAGTTCTTTGAAGTGTTCACGATGAACAATCAGACCAGTGGACCAGTGAATAAACACAGTGGACCAGACGGTCTGCTTTTCGGCAGGAACGTCAAAGACCACAAGTTTGATCATTTAACCAAGGTGTGCAGGAACTAACAGAGCAATGCCTAGTTTTGAAAGGAGCAACCTGACTGAGAATGACTAGTTATTGGTCAGTAAAAGAGTTAAGAAGGAGCTTGACATTGTCAGAAGAAGTTTTACAATTAAAAAGGGAAGAAAACTTAGAAATCATAGCGTCATCAATAAAGTGCCTGCGCTCAACAAAACCTTGGGGAAGAGACTCAAATGTCCAACCTCACATACTTTTCTGCCACTCTTGGCTTACATCATATTCTTACATCATAATCATCTTCTGAGTAATAGCTTTTGTGAAGCAAAAAGCCAGAAATGAATAAACACGAAGAAAGTGTAAAATGTTTATATGCATTTTTATATAAGCGAGATGACAAGATTGGTATCTTTCACATGTTTGTGTGTTAGCCTACCAAATCATAAAGATTGTAAAACAATCAAAAGTGTAAAGCTTACTTCGCAAAAAGTAAGAGTAAGAGTTTTTAAAAATTGTAATATACAGAATTCAATCCAGCTGTAACAAAAGGGTTAGTTTGTTTCAGTGTTTGGTATAACCTTATGGTAATAATGTGTTTTTGTTTGTTTATATAGAGCCAGGACCACAGAATAAACACTGTATCAGTTTTAGGGCATGCACAAACCACCAACAAGAACTACAGATTAGACTACAGAGCAGTGCTATTCTTACCTGATTGTGCAGATTGAAGTCCATTCCTGTTATCTCCACCTGGTTTGGCTTGAGGCCAAGGGCCTTTAATCTGAATTGGTTGTTTCCCCTCACAGAGATCCAAAGAGTGTGGTGGCTGGTTGACAGCTGCCCATGTGTAAAGCTGGTCGTGCTAAGTAAACATATTTTTTTTAAAAAACAGTTACAGTTGCACTTATCCTCATTTCACAAATAAATCTCCACATTTGGAAATGTCAATCATAAATACTCGTTTTTAGAGAGCTGTGCAACTCCAGTCCTGTGTACAAAGTCCAGTCAAACAGCAGTCACAGTTACAGCTTAGAAATCACAAAATTTGTTTTCCTTTTCTTGTTCATGAGTTGATCCTGTGTGGAACACTTAGTACCTTTGTGCATTATGCTTTCTGTTTATTCTTAAAACATGTTTGCTTGTTCATATTAAAGCCAGTATTACTGGTGACCCTAATTGTAAGGACAACAACAAGTCCAGCTTAACTAACTCATCATTTGCTATATAGTATACTTAGTACAGACAGTACAGTTTTCTTAAAAATCACAAATTTTACACGCTCTTCAGTACCATTTCATTAAAAGTAACGTTTTGCAGCTGTTTTCATTGAGTTTGACCATTTCTATGCCAGAAGTCAGTGCAGCTGGATGAACTTTGTCTCTGTTTTTAATCAGCGAAAATCACTGAGCACAGACGATTCAAACAAGAGGCTGTTCTTCATTTCTTTCGCATTCCCTTTGATACAGTTAAAAAATATTCAGGTTGAATAAACAACAGTGGCACAGTCTCTATGCTATTCATCAAATATGCAGGTGCATCAGGTTGCCTTTGTACTTGTTAATGTTGTTGGCATCAGCTACACAATGGACCTAGAGCGAGCACAACAGAGCCAGCAGTGCACGGGCAGGAATGCATTTCTTACTTGGAAATTCCGACACCACTTAAAGAAGCAAGGAATGGGCGGAATCTGACCCTTCAATGCAAACTCTGTTTGCCAGCAACCAAGCTGCTCTTAAAAGAACCCAACCTTAACAAACATCTGGAAGTAATTTCTTTTTAAAAACTAACGTTAGCCTACTGCAAATACCTTGTTTTAGTTGTGGTAGCTACCTGGGTTATGTGTCACTTCAGTGTCTTCCATGTACTATTGCTGTGTGATTTATTACTATTACTGAAGGCTACTCACCACCGAGCTAACACTGTTAGCTGGCGTTACCTGAGGTTAGTTCATAGACTGCAGACCGTTAGACTTGATGAATAGCATTAACAACCTGCTAGCTGCAAATTGTCATGTGCAGTTCAGTAATAGTAATAAATCACACAGCAATAGTACATTCATGTGAGAAGCATGACAATATATTAAGCAATCCAAAGTATTCAGAATACGTTACTCTCATTGGGTAACCCAACAGAATACGTTACAAACTACATTTTGGGGCATTTATTCTGTGATATGTAGTGGAATACAAGTTTAAAGTAACCTTCCCAACATTGTCTATCATTTAATATAATGATAGTGCCAACATATGCCCTTTTTCATCTGAAATAGCCTCCCATAAAATATGACAATGAAAATAATTCACTGCTAACATGAGAAGATAGGGGTGTGGTGTAAAACTACATACATCGAACTTGGGTGATGCGGTGGAGGTGATGTGGGTAGTGCTTCCCCCCAGCTGTTCTCTGAAGCAGTCTGTGAATGGCAGCAGGAGGCCCATTGCTAAGATCCTAGAGCAGAGCCTCTCAGCCTCCTCTGGCTCATCCGCTTGCTGTTGCAAGAACAGCTTCTCCAGAAGAGTTCGACCTGGACATCAGGGAGAAAACAGAAAAACAGAATTTTTTGTGGGACGTACAATGGCACAAAGATTCGTATCAGGCTACCATAATGTGCACTGGCTACCTACTCCTTCTAATCCTTAGGATGGGCGAAAGGCAGAGATGGATCAAAAGGGATATTTTAACTGAAACTGTTCACTGATCAATTGTGTACAACTCCCGGCAAAAATCGCCATATTTGTCGGATGGTCTTTCAGTTTTGTTTTGTTTTGTTTTTTTACTTTATTTTTGTTATATAGCAGAATATTTAGATTTTTGTGACGTGTACCTCACAAACTTTTGTATATAACAGGATATTTTTAAAATGGTTTAAAATGGAGCACTGTAACAAAAAATAATTTCCCCCAGGGATCAATAAAGTATTCTGATTCTGATTCTGATTCTGATTTTCCAGATTAAGTCGAAGAAAAATATGTATTCACTTACTGTTCAGCAAAAAAGTGGAATTATCATTTTAAAAAATCACAATTATTATGATACCTTTTCCACCTCCTGGCTCAGCTTTTTCACTAATAAAACCAACCTGGTTCCACGTTTCTCAGCTAGTAGCTGACATCAGCTTTGCTGCGTGGAGCTTTGTCATGGAGTCTTCACTTCACCTTCTTTAAAAAGATATGTGTTTTTTAAAGAAGTGGTTTGACACTCTCATCGACAAAATCTATTATTATCCTGAAAAATGACATCATCATCACCAAACCCATGTTCTGAATTTACTGATGTGATGACAGCATAATTTTGACTAGCGCATATTTGTGACTCAACAATGGCACTCAGCAGTCTACTTTTCCTTTGAATTTTTTGAATGTCAATAGAATTTTATTCAGTGTAATTCGTACAGATCTGTCACAAACACTGACATCTCTGTCTACACATTTTTGTTTGGATGGTTTGTGGGGTTGTTTGTGGACTTTCTATTTTCTTTGAGTTTTCTCTCCTGGTGCTTTGAGATCTTCCATCTAGCCAAACATTTTCCTTTTACAATGTCTGTTGTTTGTTTCCATCCATCCTTTGATATTCTTCTGTTTACACAATTAAGGGTTGTGGGAAACTGGACAGCTCACCAGTCTGTCACAAACATGTTTTGTATTGTGAACCAGAATGACGTTTTTCACATTTTAGTATGAGGCTGCCATATTAAAGCAAAGTACCTTCATGTACCACAACTGCTACAGCACCTTACTGAGGTTACTGAGACATTACCCACTATGTCCAATGGTCCTGAGTCGTTGCCCAGATGCTGCTGATGTTTTGGACTTTGTAGTTTTTTGATTCATTGCTGAGTTTTTACCTTTTTTTACCATATATTTTCCTTAGTGCAGTTAGTCTTGTTTTCACTTTCTGGTTGTGATTAGTTTATTTCTTGTTCTGTCTTTATTTGTGAGTTATCCTATATTAAGTTGTGTCTGTGTTTCCCTGTTTGGTTATCACATATCACTCCCTGTTTTATTTGGATAGTTATTTTTACCTTTTGCCTTGCTTTTAGTTTTACTTCACCCTTGTCTCGTCTTCTGATTCAGTGTGTCTTGTTTTCTCTAGCTGTTTCCACTGCCTTATAGAGGTGGGAATCACCAGATACCCCATCATCTGATAAGATACAATACCACTGCATTACAATCAGTGTATTACAATAACATGTGTAAATGATAAATGGCCTGCATTTGTATAGCGCTTTTCTAGTCATTAAGGACCCCAAAGCGCTTTACACTACATTCAGTCATCTACACATTCACACACAGGTGATGGCAGCTACATTGTAGCCACAGCCACCCTGGGGCGCACTGACAGAGGCGAGGCTGCCGGACACTGGCACCACCGGGCCCTCTGACCACCACCAGTAGGCAAACATGGGGTTAGTATCTTGCCCAAGGATATTTGGCATGCAGCTAGGAGGCAGCCTGGGATCAAACCACTGACCTTCTGATTAGTGGCTGACCTGCTCTGCCACCTGAGCTACAGCCATGTATTGTGGGATATCACCTATTATGTCTTCACAGTTAAGCATTCTCAATATCAGTTTTATCCAATAATATAAAGTGGCATGCCAGCACTGTCAGTAAAGCCTGAATAAATGTTGTTAGAATATGAAGTCAGTCTGCTCTCCAAAAGTTGATCCTGTTCATCTGGACGTAGCGTTTTGGGGAAACCTGCAGTCAGCTGAGACTGAAGAAGTCACCTGGACGAGTGATGAAACGTTTCTCCCACAAAACGCTACGTCCAGATGAACACAATCAACTTTTGGAGATTTACTTTCCTGGATGATTGAGAATGCATCAAGATCTGATTTGCCAGTCATGAGATGTATTTATCTCAGAACTGCCACTGAAAATTTGGTTATGATTTGCCTGTCAGATTTGATCCAAATGTAGCCCAATAAGGAGTCTGTTTGCTTCATAATATTGCCATAAAGTTCCCAGTTGCATCAGCAGCACCTCACTAGCACAAGCAGCAAGCAGAGCCATCTGGCCTTTACTGATGTCAAACAGCTTGACAGAAGTTCATATAGAGTTTTTTTTAAACTCTTTAAATATTCCCAGAGTGATATAGGGACCTGATATAGGATCTTGCATATAGTATTAACCCTTTTGACTAAGTAACAAGTTAAATAATTCCTGCTTACACCCACACATGTCCACACACTGTTTAATACTCACCTGTAAAGACATCCTGAAAACCACAAGTAGATACTTGTCCACATGAAAATCTTCTCGTTCCACAGATGGGCTGGCTGCCTCCTCCTGTGTGGCCCCCCAAATATTCTCCTGAGCTCAGTAAGCCACCTCCATCTTCCTCCTTGCCTCTCAATCGCCTGTCTAGTTCCTCTGTCCAGTCAGCTGAGCGACTCAAAGGGCTAGCAAGGCTTCTGGAGCGTTTTCTGCGCACCTGCCAACCTTCAGCCATCATCCTGTAACATTTATGTTCCCGGTTAGCTTAGCTTTGCAAGTGCATTTCTTGCAATGTGTTTACAGTTAGTTTTACTTTTCCACAGTTTTCTGATTTCTTCCATTTTAGGCAAACTGACAGAGCCTTCATCCTCTCCATAGATAAAGTGCTCAACTAAACATTAAAACGCATGTTTACGGCTTAGTACAAAAGCGTTTAGCCTCTGTGGACCATTTCCTTCTTGTAGACACAGTGAGATCATCCAAAATATCACAGAAAGATGATTTGCATCCAATAATCAGTGAACACATTAAACTACTGTATTACTTCACAATCGTTTGTTGAGAAAAATGTTATTACAGAAACACTCAGATGTTTGTGTAATAATGTAATGTTCATCTTGAGTTTAGCCATGAGTTCAGGAATTGACATGAAATTCTTACATATGTCAGTAACAACTCATCCAATCTATACATGTAAAGAGAAATCAAACCATAGAGTTCCATAAATTATCTGCAATACTGAAAAATGACCCAAAGAAAAACTATTAAATACATGAACAAAGAGAGTGTGGAAAAAGGCACAGAAGGTTACATTACACCAGCTAAACTCTATGAGTGATTAAAAAGCAAGTCTGCCACTTAGTGCAAATTAATACGAGTGAGTTAGATCCAGACTAGACAGTGGAGTGAAAAGAATCATCATAAGAGTTCTCCAAGTGCCAAGCATCACTTGTGGAGCGCTAAGGTGCAATTGTTTTAGAAAACAATAAGCAATGCACTCAACTGCCATGACAGGCATTGCTCACCATGCAAGACTCAATTACTGAAGAAAAAGCATGTTTAAGCACATTTAAAGTTTGCTTAACAACATTTAGACGAGTGGAATACTGGGAGAACTCTTTAGATGCCATAATACACAACATGTTTGAGGGTCAAATATGCTGCATATCACCCCAAAAAACCACCAACAGTGAAGTTTGGAGGGGGGAACATCATGGTGTGGGGCTGTTTTTCAGCATACCACACTGGCACGTTTCATATAATTAAGGAAGGATGAATGGAAATATGTACCAAGATATTCTTGACCAAAACCTGTTGCCATCTACCAGGATAATGAAGATGAAATGAGGGTGCACATTTCAACAAGACAGAGAAGAAAACAAGAAAACCAAACGTTTCAGAGAAAGAAAAGAAAATGGCTAGAATCCTGCTGACCTGAATCCAACTGAAAAGAACTAAAGCTCTGAGTTCATAGAAGGGTCCCATCGAGCACTCAAAATTTGAAGACTGTTTGTGTGGGCCGAAATCACACTTGAGCAATGAATTTCCTCCATGCAACTGTACAAAAGTCCTTGTTAGTGATGACAAAGTATTAAAACGTTTTCAGTGTGTTCAATACTTTTTTTCCTGAGTCATTTCTCATTATTATAAATACCCTAATTTATGCACAACTATGGTTTGATTTCATTGCATGTGTGAATTGGATGGGTTGTTACCAACATCTGGTGAGAATTTCATGTCAATAGCACCTTTAGAAATATATATTTTTTTAGAATACTGACGACGTATACAGTACTTATTTTAAACACTAAATACGTCCTTGATCTAGTGGTTTGCTTACAGTCTAGCAGATCTCTCATTATTAATGCCTTTTACTACAAGAAAATTGCTCAGTGCCACTTTGCCACAAACCTATGTTTCTAAAACAATGAAAATAACAGCGAAAATGTTGAGATTATTCTTGAAAATAAGAGAAATTATGAAAACGAAAAGAATATAGTCTGTTTTAATCCACGTGGGGCTAAGATTTGAGTTTTTTGTATGTGCTAAATAGGCTAATCTTGTTAGATGTTACGTTTTAAATTAGGTCTCATATGATCATTTTGACATTACAGTGCTTTAAAATTCTAGAACCAGTATCAGCCATGCAAACAACCAGTACCTGTGAAAGTTATGGTGAGCTCTGCGTGGGGAGAGGGGGCTATGAGATGGTGAGTGCCCTGGGGAACTGAGCTGTCTTGTAGTGGTTTTGATGTAGGACGGGAAGATGGGAGGGTAAGGTTTCACCACAGGACTAGAGCAGGTGGCGGGGTGGGCAGACTTGAGGAGGCGTTTGGCCAATGTGGGGCTCTCCTGAGGAAGTAGTGGGCTAAAGCAGGCGCTGCTCCTCCTAAACTGCTGGTTGGAGGGGGAAGCCTTGGTGCTGGTAGAGGGGCTGGGTTCAGAGTCAGCACTTAAGCAGTCCTCAAGAGACTCAGCGCTGGTACCTGAGCCTAAGTGAATCTCACCTTCTTCAAATACAGTTCTTGAACTCAGTCCCTCTAGTGGCTCAGGACTTCTATGGTTGTCGTCTGGCAGTGGAAGACTGAGATTAGCATCCATCTCAAGCTCCCTCACCTGCTCCTGCTGGGTTTCAGCACTTGCTCCCTCCTCTTCCCCTGTGATTTTCCCAGTGCTGTCAAATGTAAAATCGTGGAAACTGTTACCAACAGTTGTCATGGTCACCGGGCAGACTGTTGCCCCCCCTTCAGTAGCTATGGAAATATCTGTGTGAGGGCGCTGCTGAAGCAAAGCATGCTGGTCTTTTGTGCCTGTGGAAACACAAAGAGCAGCTTCTCTTTGCCCCTGCCCCTTTAGCTCCAGATGCCTGTCCTCATTCTTCTCAATAACCTCTGCGTTGAAGGGGCTATTCTGTGTGGGAAGTGGCTCGTTTTGCTTGACAGAGCCAATAATAGATCCTCCCTCCAGGAATGACAAGGCATCAGACCCCAGCTCTAATTCTGGGGTCAGGTCAAGCACCTCAGGAGGAGTTAATTTAACTACCCCATTACTCTGTTTCCTCCTATCCTTTCCTTCCCCCCAAATTAGATTCCTTCCCCCCCCTCCTTGTGTTTCCACAATTGAGGTAACCCCCCCATGCTGCTGTTGCTGGAGCCTTATAGCGAGCTGGATATCCGCAAGCAAATCCTCATGGTCAGCTGCTGAGTGGAAACTGTAGATATCAGTGTCTGATCCTGAGCTCCCTCCCTTCTGCCCTCCATCTTCTGCAGGAGAGTTTGCGGTCGATGCTTTCTGCTGCATCTCATGCTTCTCGTCTCTCTCATCTCCATCATCCCTTTTCCCCTGCTTCTTTCTCTTCTCAGGAAAGGCAGCCTCAGTGTCCGACTGCCCCAGCTCATCTGCAGACAGATCAGGTGTTTTTGTGCTGTCCAGCTCATCGTGCTGAGATGCTAAAACATCCTCTTTTGAGCCTTTCACTGATGAACACACGTCTCCTTTTCCTTTAAGGTTACCCTTTCGCTTCCGGATGGAGAAAACAGAAGACTTGGACTCTGATTTATTTTTATTTTTTAGTCCTGTGCCGTTCGTCACTCCCCTTCCTCCTGCACTGCCTGTTCCTTTACCTCCATGTTTACCATGGAGTTTCTTTCCTCCTTTTTTTACGTCCCCTCCTCCCTCTCTCCATCCTTCATCTAGCGATGGGTAGCTTCCGTTGCTTGATGCTGCTGCTGCTTTCTTTTGCTTTGTCTCTTGGTTACCCATGTTGATGGAGCAAGAAAGCTCGATGACTAGCTGCCGCTTCCTCAGGTCATGCCTAGAAGAGCTTCTAGGACAATATTTAGATGCTCAATTTCAAGCTTCTTGCCCAATTTGTGGATGCACGTCTGGTGAAGGAGGAGCCGCTGCTGCGGCTGCTGCTGCTATTGATGATTGTTCTTTTAAGCTCTCCTGTGTGACGATCTTCCTTGTTGTTTTCCGGTGACGAAGGCTCGCGTGGCAGTGATGTTGACACTGATGCAGAGTAGACATATGGCTCCCTCTTCTTCCACCCCTTTCTCACTCTGTGTTACCCTCCCCCTCATCTCCATCTGCTGAAAGGAATGACGCAGGCACTGTGTGCTCAGTAGAGTGCTTTTTTGTGAGGTAGACTGGGAGAAATGGAAAGACTGGGATGGAGGCACAAATCTTTCAGGACCTGGGAAGAATAAAGGTGCTGCTGGTAGCTCACACACTGTGCAGCTGGGGATAGGTTATAAGGGCCTTCATGTTGGTCTTTGAACTAAAAACCAACATGAAGGATAGATTTTTCTTAATAAAAAAAACAGTTATTAAAATATCTGTCAGAAATAGTCAAAGCTGAATAAGATTACAGTTTATAAGCTGAAATGGATCATATTCTGTGTGGTTCAGACCATATAAATATATTGTCTCATAGCAGTTAGCCCCACTAACTATAATGTCAATGTAAAAAAGAACTTGCAAATGAAAAGGAAGATTGTGTTTAAAATGTGTAGTGGCAGAAAAAAAGGTTCTTTCATTCAGTTGATGAGCTGAACTGAGACTTTTAACTTACTATAACAGAAAAACCTGAAAATAGAGACGACTCTGAAAGGACTTAATCAGATTTAAACCTGTGCATCTGTGAATACTTTCAGCCTCAAATGCACTTGAATTATCCATTCAAAGAGAGTTGTTCACAGTGGAAACACATGGGCTCTTTAATGACTCTTCTTTGTGAAACATCTTTAGCAAGCAAGCAATTTATTTATATAGCACTTTCAGAACAACACAGCTGAACACAAAGTGCTGTACACTTGGCATGCCACAAATGATACATGAATAAGTTTAAAAAAGGAGAGAGAGATTTACTCAAAATAAATAAATAAAATAAATAAAAACTTAAAATAATACATTTAGCACAAAATAAAAAGTATGCAATGATAATTAGAATTAAAAACAATAAAATGAGCACAATAGATTAAGAACAATAAAATCAATAAAATCAGGGTCATACTACAGAAGCGTAGAGCTGCCACCCAGGCAAAAGAAAAATACAAGTGTATCACGTTATAACGTGAAAAGTTTATTGTTCTAACAAGATACTTTTCCTGTTTGTACAATATACTATCATATTTGTACAATATACTTTTCACGTTTGAACAACATGATATCACGTTATTACAATATACATAATTATCACGTTCGTACAATATGAATATTATATTGTACGAACGTAAAAAAAATACCATTACAATAACATTTTTTATTGTAAGAACGTAAAACGTGTTGCGTTCGGAAACCCAAATCCATGGTAGTTGTGGAGAGCTCACGCTCTTCAGAACTGGCACTTAACTTTGAATGCCCTGCTTTCAACATGGACACAAACACTGATAGCCCACTTCTGAGATTTCTTCGGAATCGTGGTGTACCTGAGGACTGTCTCTTACGAATGCTACAAGAACACGTAAGCGCTCTCTTGAGGGGGAAACTTGTAAAACTCGCTTTTTACGAAGTTACAGCGTCTAAAAATGTGACATATTGCTAAGTTAGCAACCACAGCGGTTTTCGCTTCTCTCGCTTTGACTGCGTAAGGACGTAACGGTAGGCTGCATTGGTGTGGATCTATATGGAATGGAGAATGTAAAACAAATTAACCCGCTGTATAAAACTGGGTCGTTGTATGACCACATGTTACTACTTAACCCGTATGCAGATTCCAGGTTTCTTAAATATATCACTATATTATGTGATGCACAATGTTTCCTTGTTTATCTAAAAACAAATGAATTAAACTTTGTTTATATTGATATTTGGCTTCAATTAAAAAAAAACAGTGAGTTCAACCCTTTGTGCTCTGTGCAACTGAAAGATATGTGAATACTAATTTACTTTTTCAAAGGTGGGCGTTGTATATACTGTAATATTTCTATTAATAACATGTTAGAGAATCTCATTAATGTTGCTGGCATAGAGAGAGGAAAAGAATAAATGCTAAATATTGATGCCTGCCACTAAAATAATAACAGACAATTATCAAAACACATGTTAAATGTACATACATTTTTTAGTGAGGTACCTCATGTGGTGTGGCAGCAGGTATACCTTGTACTTCTGTATAGTAATAAATATCTCTGTTATTACAGATTGATGTCACAGTGATTGATTTCATGGATGACAAGACCCTGTCTGGTTACATCCCAACATATGGTGACCGGATAGCTGCCAGACGGTTCTGCTTGGAAAACAGTGGTGCAAGTACTAAGGAATCAAGAAAAAACTCATTGCTCGAAAAATTAAAGGAAAAGATGGGAATCAATGAAAATGAGAAGAAACCTGATCATGAGGAGGCATTTGTTTCTAAGAGAAAAAGAACATATGCAAAAAACAACAAATGGGCTGAGAAAAAGACTCGAAAAATTGAGTTAGGGTGGATCCATGAAGGTAAACAAGTGAGAAAGCGCAGAGGAGGAGGAACAAGGACCTTTGATGTGCCCAAAGACTCCAAAAAAGCTGACATATTACAGTATGCTAAAGATCTTTTCTTTCCAAGTGGAAAAAGCAAATTTGGAAGATGGGAGGTGTTCAGTCATGACATATTAGACTATCAGGAAGAGGCCGTATTTGATGAAGATGTCACAGTTGGAGAACTCTATTCAGCACTTAAAATGGGAATGTTGAGATTTTACTTGTGCACAAGAAGATTTTCCAATGATGAAAATGGAGATGAAGAAGCTTCTCACACTGTTGTGATCTCATCATCAGAATCTAGGAATGCTGATGAAGATGTATTATTAGACACATCTGAGGTAATGATTGGACCCCACCTTGGAGAGCCTCTGCCTTGTCAACTTGATGACACTGTAATAGATGAACCATTCCTGCAGTTTGAGGAAGATGATCTGGTCATCACATCCATTACACTTCCTCCAACAAACACAGCAGTCAGTAGTCCAGATACATCTATAAGCAATGAAGCAATAAGCTCTGCAGGATCATATGATGTTGTCTGTGTTACCATCAAACTTCACAGGGTTACTATTCTGGAGGAGATGATCAGCCAGTTCAAAGATCCAGCACTCCTCATACACCCTCTAAAATACACCTACATTGATGAAAAAGGAGCTGATGCAGACGGTGTATCAAGAGATGTGTATGCTGCATTTTGGTCAGAGTTTGTGGACAACACAGCTGAAGGAGAGGAGTGCAGAGTGCCATCACTGTCTCCTAAATGGCAAGAAGAAGAGTGGAAATCCATGGGTAGAATTTTACTGAAGGGATTTCAAGACC
Source organism: Maylandia zebra (assembly GCF_041146795.1). Classification (NCBI taxonomy): domain Eukaryota; kingdom Metazoa; phylum Chordata; class Actinopteri; order Cichliformes; family Cichlidae; genus Maylandia; species Maylandia zebra. The sequence continues at coordinate 2,678,414 of NC_135174.1, read as the reverse complement.
ATGGATATTTCCCTTGTCGCCTTGCTCCTGTTTTCACAGTGGCACTCATCTTCGGTGAGAATCAAGTATCAGATGATCTGCTGTTTGAAAGTCTTCTCTTTTACCTAAGTCAATCAGATAGGGATCTGATAACAAGGGCACTAAAAGAAGATCTTTCAGATGAAGACAGGGATGAAGTGCTGGATCTCATGGATCGCCTGGATGTATCAGTGCTTCCAACCAAAGAGAACTTAAAAGGCCTTCTTCTGAAAGTCGCACACAAACAATTAATCCAAAAACCAGCATATGCCGCAGAGAAAATGTCCTTAGTTGCAAGCTACTTCCTAAAAGAAGCTTTTCAAAGCCCACAAGATGTCCTACAAATGTATGAGGATAAAAAGCCAAAAACAAGAAAGCTTTTGAAGTTGCTTACTGCCTCTCCCACCACTCAAGCAGAGAAGCAGAGCTTCAGATTTCTGCACCAGTACATCAGAGGACTTGATGATACAGGGCTCAGAAGGATGTTCAGGTTTCTTACTGGGTCAGATGTCATCTGTGTTGACAAGGTTGAGGTACTGTTCACGCCTGTGGATGGACTGGCACGACGACCTGTGGCACACACATGAGGCCCTCTTCTGGAACTACCATGGACATACACGTCCTACCCAGAACTACGAAATGAACTGGACAATGTTTTGGCTGCTAAAAGCTCTTATGAGTTCAGCATAGCTTGATTAAAGTCCATCATGTTTAAACCAAAGAATGAAAGGTTTGCACTAACAATGACTGGCTATGAAGCTCTAAAGTTTGTTAAACCCAAAAACAGGGAATACATCATTGTATAAAAAAAGAAAGAGCTTAAATTTCAGGGAAGTGTTTTATTTCATATTTGAATTTATTTTCAAAAATTGTGGATAACATCAATTTGTTTCCACCATGAAAAATGTAAATTTCAGTTTAAATTTTCATACTTAAAAGTTTTACTAGTTTAAATGTTAACTAATTATGTTTAATAAGTTCATATGGTTAGCAGCAAGAGGTGAACTATGCTTATTATTAGTTCTTATCATGTGTCAAGGTCCTTTTCCACAGGTCTGTGGTGCAGTTTTGTAGGATACAAAATGTCTGCTATAGAGGGGATGTTTTGTTTAGTAATAATTCAATTCAATTATTTTCAAGTATATTTTTTTTACCTTTCCACCAGTCATTTGTTTAGAACATATTTTAAGGGAATAACTTTGGAAGGCAATGTGTTTGATGCAATAGTTGACTGGAATAAAAGACAGAAAATTGGCACATAAGTTAAGTTTTGTAGTGTTTATCAAGAGTCCGTGTTTTCTTCTCCTTGAACACAAATAAAAGGGAGGTTAACATCTAACAGTGTCTGTTAATTATTAAATAATGCAGAATTTTTACATTTACCAGTTTACAAGAAACTGTTCGTGGATGAATAGCAGTTGCACAATGTGTTCAGTAAAATTGAAAACAATATTTCATGAATGATAATGTATAGGATCAGCAGTTTAAAAAATGTTTTTTTGACAGTCTTAAAACAGAAATCAGATATAATAGAAATTCCGTTAAAAAATAATTGGAAATGCCAAAAGGTTGGAGTACGCAGATTTGGTTAAATATATTTAGACATGCTTGCTTGCTACTATCTTCAACCGAAAATCCAAACAAAATAATAATGAATGTCTTTTCTATTGTTTATTGCACAAATAAAACATTGTACCCAAAAATATATGCGTAAAAATTCCCAAAGCCCAATTATATTTAGGTTTATAAGTCCTTCAGTATATAGGCTCTCAGGAAGAGATACAGTTCAATGGATTCATCTGTTGTGCTTGGTGGAAGTAAGAAGTTCTCTGACATTATAAGGCAACACAAGCTGAAAACGGTTTCATCACAGGTATAAGGTCCTCTCTGTTGACATTCTTGCTTACAAGCATCCACTGCCTCCCGAGAAACCTCTTTCAGATGACCCTGTCCTCCAAAGAGATGAGGGATGGTGTACATGAGAATCGGACGTCCACTTGGAGCAACTGCATTTCTGCTTCTGCGTATTATGTGGGTGTTCCACATATGTGCAACTTGCTGCAGCTCTTCCTATTAAATATTAAAAATTAAAAAATCTCATATCAGTAAAAGAACACATTTCTCTTGGCTCAACATGTTACCCAAAACGGCGCTGGCACGGCTGGCAACCTTAACCCAATTTCCCTCGGGATGAATAAAGTATGATCAATCAATCAATCAATCAATCAATCAATCAATCAATCAATCAATCAATCAATCAATCAATCAATCAATCAATCAATCAAAAGCACCACACAGTGACAGTCGGAAAAACAGAGTTCATCAAAAATACTCAACAACAAGAATAACAGTGGTAGACACGTGATACTTTGGAAAAGTTTAAGTAATTTTCACATCCAATGGAGTGAAGCGAGCATGGGAGTTATGTGTTCTCTTTTACGAGTTCTGGTTAAAAGTCATGTAGCAGCATTTTGGACCAGATTAGAGGGTAAAAGTAGTTGACATCCAGTGTGTGTGTACTTCTGTGATTGGATGGTTTGTGCCCATGGAGAATGTAAACATGGACCCCTAGATCTTATCTGAAGCTTTTAGTGCTTGGTCAGAATCACTAACCAAATGTTCACAGAATGTCATATGATTTCATAAAAAGTTATGATTATATTGTGATAGACAAAATCAGAATCATGAAGAGAATGAGTATTGAGATCATGTTGGAATCATACAGTCAAGATATTGACAAGAGATTCAGCTAATGATAAATCCTGTTGAAATAAAACATGTAAACTAAATTAGACATGAAGGATAATGTGTTAATATTCAATTGAATATTCATATGTGATAGAGTTAATGATAGCTTAAGGTAAAGTACAAAATGGGAAAAAAGAAATTTTTATTTAATAATTGTAATGTTTGAATTTAAATCATATATATCAAAGGTCAGAGAGAGAGAATCAATAGAGTATGACTTAAAATAAGGCGGTGTTGGGGAATACATGTACTGGCGTTACGTATTTAAAATAATATTATGAGTAACTGTATTCCATTACAGATACCGCTTAAATAGGTGATTATTAGAATACAGTTACTTTGTTATAATAAATTCAATTCAATTTTATTTATACAGTGCCAAATCACAACAGTCACCTCAAGGCACTTCATAGCGAAAGGGCTTGCTCATATGACCCCCTATGAGCAAGCCCTTTGGCAACAGTTGGAAGGAATGACTCCCTTTCACCCAGAAGAAATACATGGATTATATGGCAGTGTTTTCCTGTTTCATATGGAATACTGGTAATTCTTCGCATTGCCGGAAACCTAAACAGAACACTCAATAAGCTCTGACCATGCAATGCAAACTCTGTTTGCAAGCAACCAAGTCCAAAACAAAAGGTCCCTCAAAGGCACTGGAACTCAGGAAATAGTTAAAAAAAAAAAAAAAAAAACAATTCAGGAGGCCGACCCGGAGGTCGATGGCACAAGAGTCCCTCACAAAGAAGTTCCGGAAGCCGCCCATGTGGATTGTAGGGGCGTCGTGAAAACAGTTCAGGCGGCCAACCACGCCAGCGAAGAAGTCCAGTCAGCGGCCTGGATAAAGCGGCAGCGTGGCTACCGCAGGACCAGAAGAGGCAGGACCAGGCGTTGACAGCACTGCAGGCGACGCCGTGGAAGCCGCAGGTGGTGACACTGCAGGCGACAGCGAAGGCTGGACGGGCCGCTCAGACCCTCCAGCGGAGGCTGAAGGCGGCTGAACGGGCCCCTTCGACCCTCCAGCAGAGGCAGACGGCTGAAACAGTTCTCTTGAACTGCCAGCGGAGACAGACATGGGAGTGGCATGGGAGCCGCGGAGTGCTGGATTGGCTCACTCGAGCCTCCAGCAGGAGCAGAAGCTGGGCCAGTAGATATTGGGACCCCTGGCTGAGTGTGTAGCTGACCAGGTGGTGGAGTGACAAACAGAATTGGTGGGTGAGCTAACAACCGGATGTTTAACTGAGTTGCTGGCTCCGCTGCTGGTACCTGAGCTACAGGGAGCAGAGCAGGAGACTGAGCTGATAACCAAAGTGATGGTTGAGGTGAGAGTGGAGCAGATGGTGGAGTAGATGACTGAGCTAGGGGCTGTGTTAATGGTTAAGCTGCACACTGGGGAGATGGCTGAGCTAAGGGCGACTGAGCAGGAAACTGAACTAGTGGGGACTGAGTAGGGGCAAGTTAGCAGGAGGCCACGCTTCAGGGGACGGAACAGGAGACTGAACTGGAGCCTGAGCAGGTGACTGCAGTGACAATTGTGGTAGTGGAGCTGGTGGTTGGGAAGAAGGCTGAACTGTAACCTCAGTAGGTGACTGAGCTGATGGCTGCCGGGCAGCGGACTGAGCTACAGGCTGAACTAACAGCAAAGCTAATGACTGAGCAAACTAAGCTGCGAGGGTTTTTAGAAGGGTGGCTGAGTCCTCCTTGCCTGGGCCACCCATGCCAAACAGTTCAAAACAGAGGCTTGCTCTCAAGTCCATGATTATTTGTTTTAGTGCTTTAATGTCCAAGAAACTGACGGGACACGTAGTGGATGACAGGAAGTGATCAACAAACACTACCTCCAGTTAGTGATGTGTCCTGTGTGTCGAAGCTTCGAATCGCGCGTCGGGTAATCGCGGGGGCGTTTTTCTGAAGCGCGTATCGAGGCTTGCGTTGATTACGTATGCAGTGACGTTCGAGGCCTCGCGGGCAGTCCGTACCACGTGACTGATTCGGGAACTGGTTCACCGGTTCGCGCCAGATTCGAAATAAAATGGGCAGCAAAACACAGCTGATTCCCCCATCACATCGTGTTGTGGAATTGGATTACGTACGTGTTACATAGCTACTGGAGTACTGGACACAAATTTCTTTATCCAAACTTGTATAAACTTGCTGTGGTTTTTCTTGCAACCCCTGCTTCATCTGTGCCCTGTGAGAGGATATTTTCAAAAGCAGGAGAAATCCTCTCAAAAAAGAGGAACCGTCTTAAGCCCAGCACTGTGGAAAAGCTGCTATTTTTGAATAAAAACAAATGAAAACTTTACCCTAGTGTCATGAGCACTGTTATAAAGTCACAAGCACATTCACATCACAACTCCCTCCCTTTTTGTTTCCATGTACATTCCTGTGTTAAGCTGCCAATTTATTATACACAAACATTAATTAAATTAATATAATATAAAATTAGTATAGTATTAAATATAACTAATATTTAGAGTTCAGTTATTGGTGTCATGAACAATAGTAATTCCTTTATTCATTCAACTTGAAGTGCCACACACTAGTTTGTGTCATCATTGAGATGTACATAAGCATGATTACGCAGTTACACAATCATCCCAAAAACTGTGTACTGATAGTTTCCACTTTCTCTTTTGTATCAGACATACTGAGACAATATTCAGGATAAATAACCATGAAAAACAATTTATTTATTCAGTTTAGCGGTTTACACATCACATCACTATAATCATTGAGCCCGTTTCACTTGAATTGTCCACTTGATGACGCAGTAGAGCAAATGAATCATCACAATGCTTCGAACCATGAGTCGACCAGTTGGATGGGAAGCTTCAGTTCATCATGAGGCTTCATCTCACCATCACTACCTCCAGTTGCTTCTTGTAGGGATCCGCAGCATGGATTATCCTCCGGTAGAAATTCCCTAGTTGCTCTAACCATTCCTCCTCCAGGCAAAATGTGAGTCTACTGAGTCAATTTTGTGGTCGTGTCCTTTGTCTTGATTCAGCTGTGTGCAGGCAGGAAGAGGACCGTAAATGCAGAACTCACAACACACGGGAATAACTCAAAATGCAGCTTTATTGCTGACACATGGAAAAGATGCAGAACTAAAGTAAACTGGAAAATATAAACTAAACGTCTCCAAGAGGAACACACAGCATGAGGGAGGACACAACACTGACACAGAGAAACACAAGACTTAAATACACTGGGGAATAACGAGGGGAATGATGTGACCAAAGGAAAGCAAAATTCAATACATTCACCTAGGACACAGACCTTCAAAGTAAAACAGGAAACATAACACTGAGCTGCAGAGTTGACTAGGGGATAAAGCTGACAGGGGAGACAGAAACACAGAGACCAAAGACAAGAGAGGCACATAGAATACTAAATACTGGGTCAGTGACCCAGGACCATGTCAGAAAGTAAACATATTACTGATACAGAAATAGTTTTCAATACGAGATCACTGCAAAGAGCGCAGCCTTGCCTAATGTCCACCCTGTTACTCATTAAGTGTGCCTATGCCAAAAGGCACACTTATTACTATTGCTCGGATTTATTATTCTTATTATTATTATTATTATTATTTTCCTTTTTCAGCCTGAAATTTTCGCGCGTATATATGTTATATCATTTTGTGCGGCTGGATCAGGAATAGTGTGCTATGACTTTTGGTGTTTATTACTTCTATAGTTTTTTAAATATGAATATTTTAATGCAAGTTTTTGCCCATTGAAATGAATGGGAAGGAAAATGAAACTTACCGGTAAGTGAAACTTAATTTGTGGTGTGTTGGCTCACTCTAGTGGTATGTCCCCGTATTTGGATTACCATAATGACAACAATATCAACGGCGCGCACAGCGTCGGTGCTTTCAGGAACCATTGGAATTCTTAAGGTTGCGCGAAGCATTGAATAGTTACGGTAACGGCAAGGGTGTATGCTTGATGGAAAACTGCATATCCCAAAAAAAACTGCATGCCTCTACCCAGTCAAACAATGGCGGCTGCCACTTCGTTTAATATATTCCTCTTATTCGTGTTTCTAGGTCACAAAGTAAACTTTTAAGATATTTTCAGGTGAGAATGTAGGTGTGTAAACGTCAAATATCTGCTCGTTTTGTCAAAACATCCCATATTGGCAACAGATTTTTCACGATGTTGGCTAGCTAGCGCGGCTAGCTAGCCGGCTAGCGCTGCTTCACTCAAAAGCACCCAGGCTTGGCTTTCAGTGAGGCGTCTCTAACTCCTTTCATCCCCGATCGCTCCGCAAACAGTCTTTGTCTTAGCTGGACTTATTTTTCGTTTATATGGGCCGATGATGCTGGTCGATGAGGAAAAACTAACTGAGTTGTTTGGTGGTGGCTAACGCGGAGCTAGCTAGCTAGCCACCGGTATGTGTCTCTTTCCCCTCGTATGTGGGGAAAGAAACATGCGAGGCGGCCGCTGATCGACCGGTTTTCAGGCGAGAATGTAGGTGTGTAAACTTCAAATATCTGCTCGTTTTATCAAGAAGTCCCATATTTTATCAAGAAGTCCCATATCTCTCACGATGTTACTGCTAGTGCCGCATGGCAGCTAGCCGGCTAGCTGGCTAGCGCGGCTTGTGTGACACCCAGGCCGGGCTGGCTCACACATAGGCCGGCTCACGCTCTCGTTCCATCCCCTAGTCTTTCTTGATGACTCTTGGTTGGCTGCTGGATTTATTTTTCATTTATATGGGCTGGTGATTCATTTATTCATTTTAGTAACGGTAAAAACAGTGAAAGGTGGTGGATTGTCCAGATGCTGTTCGATGTGGAAAAAATAACTCGGTTGTTTGGTGGTGGCTAACGCGGAGCTACAACGGAGGGCAGCGGTGTATGGTAAATGGTAAATGGCCTGTATTTATATAGCGCCTTACTAGTCCCTAAGGACCCCAAAGCGCTTTACATATCCAGTCATCCACCCATTCACACACTGGTGATGGCAAGCTACATTGTAGCCACAGCCACCCTGGGGCGCACTGACAGAGGCGAGGCTGCCGGACACTGGCGCCACCGGGCCCTCTGACCACCACCAGTAGGCAACGGGTGAAGTGTCTTGCCCAAGGACACAACGACCGAGACTGAAAGGAGATGGGGAAAAAGAGAGATGCGAGGCGGCCGCCAAGCGACTGGCCCTGGCTTACACCGAGAGTGGTTCTCTGTCTGGTTTCACCCCCCTCACCCTCCCTCTCACGCCGCCGGTACGAGTGTCCGGTGAACTGAATGTCAGGTAAGACGTTATGTATATTTTCGTTGTGCTGACTTTTTACAATCAGTTACACTGGTCGTGTCCAAATTCATGGGCTGCATCCTCCTGAGGAGGTCGGGTAGGCCGGAAGTAAACGGCCGTGAAATTGGACGGTCTAGCCTTCAGATTAGCGTCGCCGCTGTCTCGGTGGAGTTTAATAAACTCAGCCGTCTGCTCCTTGCTATCTAAAATATAACAGGACACTGGCGTAAATTCTCGACTGTCTCATACTTATGTTTAATCAGGTTTCTGTTTGACGTTTAGTCAGCTGTGTAAAAACCAAGGAGGAGGGAGATTAATAAAGTTTTATTTTATCTAATCTAATCTAATAACTTTAATCTCAGCCAAACCGATTTACTCACGAACAAACAAAACACTGAAAAAAGCCCAACAATAACATCTGTAGGTTGTCTAAGTGAATTATATATTACATTTAACCCGAGTAGCGAAAGTCCGCGATGGTCTGAAAATGATGTGCCAGGAGTTGTGCCGTTCTCGGCCGCATCAGTAACCCTCGAGCTCCCGGCTAGCTGTCGAGCTGGTGGGTAGCAGACGTCTCCGAAAACGTCGAAGCACTTTGGCAAATATGCGATATCTTGATAAACCGAGCAGATATTTGATGTTTACACAGCTACTTTCTCGCCTGAAAATATGTTAAAAGTTTATTTTGTGACCCAGAAAGATTAGTAAGAGTAATTTTAAAACTTAGTAGCAGCCGCCATTGCTGGAAACTGGAGTTTGAAACTGGAGGCAGGAGGCTCCGGTCCATTCGCACCAGAACCTCTCGCCATAAGAACAGTTTCTTCCCCTCTGCTGTTGGACACATGAACAATAACCTTATGACTGTTCTCACCCCTAACACATGACCCTACGCTGTGTTGACTGCATCATTCCATGTTTGGCACTGATCACCACCTGCACTCATGTATATATCATGTATATACCTATCTATTTAGCACTTTTAATTTTTAACTTTTAATTCTTATTCTTATTTTCATGTCTATTTAAGCGTAATTTATGACAGTATGTTTGCACGGAAGCAAACGAGCGGTGTTTGGTTTTACCATAGTTCATGGTGGAGAATGGCTGCTCTGCTGAGTTTTGCTCTCTGTAGCCTTTTGAATGGCAAACTACACTGATTAGCGGCGGCATAGGCACACTTAAAATTTCTTCAGAAATTTTCGCTTTCTAGTTTTATATTAAGATTTAAAAATCTAGTTGGTATTGCTTTCAGAACTGCACATGATTATTTGCAGCTAGGAGGTTGTTAATGCTAGCTGCAAATTGTTAATCAAGTCTAACAGTCTACAGTCTATGAACTAACCTCAGCCAACACCAGCTAACAATGTTAGCTCGGTAACATTGTTACCGAGCTAACATTGGTAATAGTAGTAAATCACACAGCGATAGTACATTCATGTTGTTGTAAAAAGCTGGACAATATATCAGGTAATCCAAAGTATTCAGAACACGTTACTCACATTAAGTAACTTAACAGAATACGTTATAAACTACATTTTGGGGCATGTATTCTGTAATCCGTAGTGGAATACATGTTAAAAGTAAGCTTCCCAACACTGAAATAGGGGGACCTTATATCTGAAGAATGTTGGCATCATATCATACAATTGTTTTATAATTTGCTCATATTTGCTCACTAGCACTTTTATATAGCCTCTGTAGAAACTATCTACACCCTCACTTATCTTAACTGCACTACTGTATAGCTCTGTGTAAATAATCATTCTGTACAGTCGATAATCTTTAATCCTACAACTGTTTACAACTTGCATAGTTCCCATTTCTGTATAGCTGTATATCTCAGATTCTGTAAAGTTATTTATTTCATATTCTGTATAGTTTTTCATATTTATATCCTGTTCATAGCCTGTACATAGCTTGTACTCACTACAGCCTGTACATACTTATAGTTATAGAATATTCACAACATACTTCATACCGTGTACATTATAACATACCATAATAGACCCATTTCTGTAATATACTTACATATCTATATTATTGCTAATATATATTGTAATATATCTATATCACTAAAGCACTTCTGGATGGACGCAAACTGCATTTCGTTGCCCTGTACCTGTGCATGTGCAATGACAATAAAGTTGAATTCTATTCTATTCTATTCTATTCTATTCTATATGAGCAAATGAGTATAAAAGGGGGGTGGAGGCCATTATAAAGGGCAATTGTGAAGGGCAATAAAGGGCAATTGTGTGCTATAGGATATGTCGGGCTTTTTTTGATCCCCTACCTCGTGATAATTAATGTCTGTATTTTTTTCCCTTGACTTTAAATGTGGAATACTGTACATATTTTGACCCAGATATTGATATTTGTAACTTATGTGCCTGTGTTTTTTTTCCCTTCTGTTTGTATTTGGCTCTGCTAATTTGTTGTTGTTTGTCTTGTTTCCAAAAAATTCAATACATCATTGTTTTATTCACTGAGGAGATGATGGAGCGGGTCAGTGCTGGGCTCAGATCTAACCCCCGGCCCAATCCCTTTTTGTCCCCCATAAACCCCCCACCAGAGCGGCCAAAGGTTCGCCCTAACCCTAACCCTCAACAGAGCAATCGAAGTTACATTGCCCAGCCTTGCCCCCCTTAGTTCCTCCTTACCACCTTCATGCCCTGTCTCCGCAGTCTGATGTGTGATGTGTGGAGGGTCCGGGCTGCGAGGATTATGGCAGTGGCGACTTTTCCCAGGAGAAGCTGGGACCCTGTTTACTAGAAGGTTTTAAAATCTCTGTACTTTCAGGTGACAGAAGGAGACATGTGGCCTGGTCAAAACACAGAGAGCTGCACTCTCAAAGATCTTTAAACATAGTAAACATACCTTGTGTGCCACAGACTGCTCCCAAACACGAGGGGACAAGTAATACCTCTAAAACACTTAAGTTGGCTTTATTAAACGTTAGATCTTTAGCTGGGAAAACATTTTTAATTAATGATTTAATCACTGAGCACAGCCTTGATTTTATGTTTTTAACTGAAACTTGGTTGGACCAAAGTAACAGTGGAGCTGTTCTCATCGAGACGACCCCTCCTAACTACAGTTTTATCAGTGAGGCCAGGGTGAGCAGGAGAGGAGGAGGGGTTGCTGTCTTATTAATGAATCATTTCAATGTAAGCAGCTATCTCCTGGAAGTTTTCAGGCTTTTGAATATGTGGCTTTACAGCTGAAGGCCCCATCCATTGAATTGTGCTATACAAAAAAACTTGCCTTGCCTTTATAAAAAGAAGGCTTGTAGGAACATTTGAGGTTGTTCTTCTCGGTCTTCTGGGGATGAGCAAAACATTGTATTTCAAGGTTCATCGGTGGACCCAAAAATTGGTTTTAGATTTTTTGTACATTTTAGGTTATAAATTCAAGAAGACTTGAATTTCCTTTTTTTTTCTTCTGGATTACAACTTTCAAGGATGTCTACTGTGGTCCTGTGGATTATAACTTCAAGAAGATCTGGATTTTTACCTTATTCCTAGGGGACTGAATTTCCAAAGGGAGCTACTTTCCTATTAGATGATATCAAAATGGATGAGAGATAAGGGCATCATGGCCAAGGCTAGGGATGGGTATCGAGGTTCCCAGGAGTCCAATTCCTTGGAATCTTTACTCGCATTGAAGTGCTTTATTCTTATCAATTCCCATTTCTAGCCAATGCATACCCATTCTCTCTTCAACAGCTCTCCTTTCCAGATTAGTATTAGAAATGAGCATTAACTCAGGTTAGATTAATTGGATAAGTATAATTAAATATGATTTGATTATGTGATCATTATTTTTTGGTTGTGCTTTTGCTTTGCTTCTGCTAAATTGCTTTAATAAAATATCCCACATTAAAATAGTCTAAATTGTGGACATTCCTTTTTTAAGCCTTTGTGAAATAGTAGTGGTAAAAACCTGTTTATTTTTATAACATTTACAGTGTTCTTAAAGGTTACTGTAACCTTACAAATAACAAATCCTTGAGGACTACTGAAGGATTTTTCAGCTCACTCCAATAAATAAATTGCTGATAAATAAATTTGCGGGTCACTTAAAGTTTTCTGCAAAACATTTAGACAAGCCAATGATCTACTGGGTGAACATAGTCTTGTCAAATGAGACTAAAATTAAACTCTCTTGATCTCACTGCACACATTGTGGAGGAGGAGGAGAAATGGCACCTCAAAAACACCATACCAACCAAGTTTGGAGGTGGAAACACTATGGTGGGGATTGTTTTTTGTAGCATGTGGTCATGCTCAAACTTGGCAGACTTCATATAACTAAAGGGAGGATAAATGGAGTGATGTACCAAGACATCCTTGACCTGTTGCCATCAGCCATGATGCTGCATGTAAAACAAGGGTAGACAATGCAAGACAATTCCCAAACACGCAGAAAGAAAATTCTCAATTGGAGAAAGAAAATGCATCTTGTGAAATGGCCCCGCCTTGAATCCATTTATAAATCTTTGGAAAGAACTAAAAATCCAAGTTCACACTCTGAAACCTTTAAGATTTGAAGACAGTTTGCGTGAAAAAATGGATCAAAGATCACACCCAAGCAATGCAAGCAGCTAGTTGTACTAAGTATTATATAAATTTCAGTAAGCATGCTCAATACTTATTCCCTGTATCATTCTGTATTATTACACATTATTATTTGAATTGAATCCAGGAAATTATAAATCCTTCAAGATTGTCATTTCATAAATGAAACTAAAATTAATCTACTTGAACATCGTAGTTATTAAGACCAGTACAGTGTGTCATAAAGTAAGTGCGAAAGTGAAGGTCAGAGATTTTACACAAAGTCATTTTATGGGCTCAAACTTTGCAAATATTCAAGTTTCTGAAGATTTTATTTTTATTGTATTTTTTTTAAGTTAAACTGAGAGTTGTTTTTTCACTGAAACTGATTATTTGGCCTCAGGGTGGAGAAACTGTTTAATCCATGAGTTATTTGGACATGTGGGCAATGTAAAGATACACCCACCAAAAACACTGAAGGTGATATATTCTAGTGATTCATCTGTATTACTATGTAATATCTGGTGACCAGTTTTTTTTATGGATATGACGCTAAATACATGAAACGTGATTATTTGGAGTATCTGTGGAAGATAATTATCCATTCCAAATGAAGCAATGAAGATACAATATTTTGGACGATAGGTTTTTCTACTACAGTAGCTTGGTAAAAAAGCAAGAATACAATAACATTCAAATTAACTGTATTTATATATAGCACCAAATCACAGCAACAGTTGCCTCAAGGGGCTTTATATTGTAATGTAAAAACCCTACAATAATAACTACACATAAATTAATAGAACACAAAAATATTTGTGAGGGTGAATTTCAATTAATTATGCTTCCATTAAAGTTAAGGCATCCAACTCTGATTGTGGATTAGAAAGTGCAGCTTTAAACAAAGATCCACACTCTACATGGGGTCTTTCTTATGGAATGCCACAGCCTGTCTCTGATAAAAATGAGGCTTGTTCTTTCTTTGATTCCACTGACACATTAAAATATCTCTAAAGGTTGTCCTGAAGGTCTTGTTGCATAAGGCATAGCACATGGGGTTGACTGTGCTGTTAACATAACACAACCAGTAGCCCAGAGCCCAGAGAGTTTCAGGGATACAGTCCTGACAAAAAGTATTGACCAAAACCATGATATTATATGGTAACCATGTTGTAATGAAGGCAAACAGAATGGCGCTAAGTGTCCTTGCAGCTTTTTTCTCATTTGCCTTTTTTTCGTTCTTGCGCTTGCTGATCTCCGTCTTGGCCTTGGAGGCAAAGCGTTTGGCCACTGCAGCGTCTTTCATGGTGATAGCTGTAGGTGACAGGTCAGCAGAACAGGAGGTTGCTGCATTTGATCCTCTTGGACTTATGTTTGTAGACAGGGGATATTTTTCCTTGTTTTCCTTCCCCTTTCTAGACTTCTTACCATCTATATAGATATATTAAACATCAAAAGGGACATGTAATGAACATTAAACATCATGTAGTAGGGTATTTATTAATATATTATGAAAACAAAGACCACTAAATAGGTCTATGTCCAACCTTTTGAAGATCTTGCATCGACTTCTGCCTCTGAACCTGACTGGTCTTCTGAATCCCAGGCCTCGTTATTGTTAAAGCTGTCACAGCTACTCTGTTCTGCTGGTGGTGATGTGGCATTTAATCTCTTGGATGCATGGTGAACTGGCAGAAGAGATGAAATCTCAAAGCAGAACATGTTGCATTTCCCTCTACTTTCTACGCCTCCTGGTAGGCTTGCGTTGTTCTTCTCAGAAGACAAATGATTTAGTCCATAGCTGCTGTAGTTTTGGGACCTCACCTGGTGCAGCATAGCTGCTGAGATATTCTGGTTGTTGGGTGTACTTTCTCCACCTTTTTTTCCACTACTACCCCTTTCATGTGGAGCCTGATTTGGGTTGTTCCCTGACCCAGATCCCTTGAGACCCTGTACATCTTTAGCTCGCTTCTCTGTCTCCTGATAGATCTTCCAGAACAGGATTGCCATAATAGTTACTGGCAGGTAGAAGGCAGCAATAGCTGTACAAAATGTAATTATAGGCTCAGACAAGAACTGAATGTAGCACTCGTTTGGCTGTACTGTCCGCTCACCCACGATGTACTGCCAGAACAGAATGGCTGGGGCCCACAGAATAAAAGAGATAGACCAGGCTAATCCAATCATGGTCATGGCCCGCTTGGTTGTTCGCTTGGCCCGGTAAGTCAGTGGTCTGGTCACAGAAAAATACCTAAGAGGATACAAAAAGAAGGCAGGCAACTATTTGAAGCTGTTCAGAGTCAAAAGAATTAGATATTTTCAAACCCATGACGCTCATGAAAGCTTTGTCATGGCTATGGATACATTTCAATCATAAAGCATGGAAATGTTTGTGATTCCAATACATGTTTTATGTATTTATTTTTAAATCATTAAAATTTATACATCAAAATACATGACCGTAGATAGTAGGGGTGCAACGATACACAAAATTCACGGTTCGGTTCAATACTTTGGTGTCACGGTTCGATATTTTTTCAATACAAAAAAAAATTGTTCATGCCTTTTTAATTTGTCATTTATTAAAATTATAAATATATATTTTAACTCAAAAGTACAGTTTTTAAATTTAATGTTGCTGAAACAATAAAGGGATAAAAAAAAAAAAATCTATCTGATGGAGAAATCACTCATCTTTGGAAAAGAGTTTATTACAGAGAAATGGCTCTTTCCAAAATAAAAGCTATACTATATGCTTCTTCTGGGCTATATTCTCAGCAGCATATTAAACATATCAGGTCCCCATAAGGAGAATCCTGTGCTAACGGCTGTCTAAATGACTCGGGTAAAGTTTGTAGCATGCGTGCTTGTTGTTTTTGTCTGCTTCCACTTGTCTTTGCACGAGGATGATGTCGGAGTAAATGTGCAGTCATATTCGTTGTGTTCCCACTAGTGCTGTCAGCGTTAATCTGAAATGACGTTAACGCCACAACACGGCAAATCTCCGTTAACGAGTTACCGCGGATCGCCCCGTGCCTGGGGCTGGACGGCCAACACGTTAACGAGCTAACTGTGCTAACACACTAGCTCCCACCCATGTAATTGAGCATTGCGTGGCACATCCGACACATTGTTTCACTTTTGTCCATGATGCGCTTACCTTCAGGGTCATACGTCACATGAAAACCAAAATAGTTCCAAACGGCACATCTGAATGAGGGTGGGGGAGGTTCAATTTGCCATGTTGCAAGGAGAGCTTAACTTCTGTCTCGCTAGCTTGCCCTGCGCTCAGTGAATCTGCGTTCGACTACTCCGCCTAGGCTGCACTGTCGAGCGCAGATCCACTGAGCGCTCAACACAGACAGCACCGTCAGAAGGAAAGTTGATAAAATAAATTAAAAATGTTGTATTGTTCGACACATATGCGTACCGAACCGAAAGCACCCGAACAGTTCAATATCGATACGATATCGATCGTTGCACCCCTGGTAGATAGATTTACTTTACTGAATTTTTTTTTTAAAATTCAACTTACCTGTCAAAGCTGATGACTAGCAGATTCATGACAGAGGCATTACTGGCCACATAGTCTATCGCAAGCCACAGGTCACAAACAACTGGTCCCAGGGCCCACTGGTCCATGATGATGTAGGTGGTATACAGATTCATAGACAGCGTTCCAATGGTCAGGTCAGCAAAGGCTAGGCTCAGCAGATAGTAATTGTTCACTGTCTTCAGTGCCTTATTTACCTTGAACGACACCAACACTAGGATGTTGCCAACAATAGTGACAAGAGAAAGTGATCCAGTGAGGAGGACAATTATGATGACCTGAAGGTGAAGACGTAGGCAAAAATCAAAAACGAACTGCTTCCTTAAACTCAACAGCCATTGTGCAGTAAATGACCTATTACTCTATATAGTTCCTCCAAACCTATAACACCTTTAGGATAAATGAGGAACATACAGAAAACTATTCACTTGTCAAGCAATGGTTCAAATGACGTGCTTTCACTGCAGATGTCATCCTGCATCACTGTCAGTTTAACATTATATTACATGTGGAACAGTTTTGTTTGGCAATAATATCTCAATCTGAAAAAAACAAAAATGTAACCATACTTGTAAAAAGTCTCTTTATGAAAATAAATTTTCATGTATGCAAAGTTTGCCCCGGAATATCTACTGTACGCAAAACTTTCACAGGAGCCATCAAGTCCCTAGACCCATGAGCTGAATTTTTGGTGGTAGTTAGAGTTCCATGGCTTGGTACTGAAGCAATGGAATTTATACAGTGAAGCCCTAAAACAGATCTAATAAGATCAAAGTTAAAAGTACAACTGTTGCCACAACAGTTACCTGCCAGATTGTATGCCCTCCTAATGGATTAAACTCATCTGGAGGCAGCATTAATGTTCTGTTATCTGCTGAATTGCCCATACTCTGGTAGGAGCCACCTGAAAATGTGGAGAATATTATTATTGTGAATCAATTTTCTCAACTAATAAAATAACCTAATTTGGAAAAAACAAAGCAATGATTTGAAATTATTGTGCCTACAAATCATATTTCCATTTCAGATTGCCACAATTCTTTTCGCAGCCTTACATTATTATCTCTCTGTCACCAGCCTAAAGTCAAGTGGCTTTCTGTTACATTTTGGTATTTTTTGCTTTTTTAGTTCTTTGACTGTCCTTCGTATGTCTTCTTTTTCCTCCACGCATTGTCCTGCAGGAATATAGGCATAATCTTAAATTCTTTTGTTTTCTTTAATTTCCTATTCCCTGCACGTGTTCTTTCAGATAGAATATCATTTAACATGTACACATATAATTTACACAGCTTTACAGTTGTGGATAGTACCTAAGATAGCAGAGTCAGCTTTGATGATGGTATCTGGCTGGTCTCTCATACCAGGAAATCTGCTGGTAAGGAAGTAGACAGGATCAGAGCTGGAGGTCAGGTTCATTTTGACCATGACACATCTGAAAGAAAAAACAGAATAAATCATTTTAATACATAAAAATGAACGATTAAGGAATTCAGCTGATACTTTTACAAATGACAATAAGGTACCATTTCAGTCAGCCAAGACATGTTACTTTATCCAGACTATCCAGTCCAGCTTGTCAGCATTAGCAAGGTGCAATCATATGATTTACTGATACACCTGATCACTGGTGCAAAGTGACAGACTAATAAATTACTAGCATTCACTCACCAAAGCACATAAATGTCTTGGACTGTTGGTACCTCATAGCAAGCCATAATATTTCTCAAATCAATTAGATTGCTCCAAATATCACAAACCAAACTGAGAGGTCCAGTTCAGTGACTCCAGTTGACTGAGATGAGTAGTGGTGTGCCATACTACACATTCTGATGCTGATACCAAATAAATACAAAGATGGTATTGCCTATACCAATACAGATACAAACATTTCATATCAGCTTATAAAGTCAGCTTAGGGAAGAGTATATATCAATCGCGCTGATATCAGTCTGATACCATTACCATCATTGGTATCGATATTGTCAATGTTTAGATCGATCCACCCACCTACAGAGTGAGTCCTAGCAAGCAGTTTGGAAATAGCTACATGTCAATCACACAGAAAAGTCTGAAAAGTAATTGATTGCCCTATTGTGATTACCTCAGTTTTGGAATCACCCTCAATTTACCTTTAGAGGTACCAGTGTTATTGGCACTTTCATGTTGGCTTCATTTTTCAGCCTTAGAGGTTACGAGGTTACTTGGTTGTTCCCAATTCCTTAAGTCACACCGAACATCATGTAAGGAGGTACAAAGTAACAAAGTAAATAATTATCTAAAGGTCATAAGCATTACAAATATCTTTACAAACTGGTTACTTTGGATAGTTTCTCTCTTCATAAGGACATTATAATGGTCAGATTCTTTTTAATAACTCATCCATTTAGATACTAGTAAGGTATAAACTTAGAGCGGTGGCTGCTTTGATTGGCTCTTGCACAACGTTTTTCTACTCCTACTTAAATCTAAAAGCAGTTTTGCTAAAAGTCATTCACTAGTTTACACATAATCACAACTGTTTATTCTATATGCACAGCATATGTGTAAGGCATTTTCCCAATCACACATACACATGGATACATTAAGAGTTTAGTTTCTTGCTCAAGTCTGCTTTAATGTGCGGACCGGAGAAGCCCAGTGTGAAACTGTGAAAAGAGCTTCCTAAAAGAAATTCCTGTATTGGAACCATAGCTTTTCTTTCTTTGGTACTGCCTTTGGCACCATCTTGTGGTCATTGTAAATAGCAGTATTGCAAAGGATGTGAGCCTGTAATAATCACTGTGGTTACACATGGGGGTCACTAAGGAGCTTCCTTTTTGCTCAGTGGTTCATAGACCGAGCATCGCAGTGCAATAATCCTTTTAATCCTTGCTTAATATGGCTTCATTTCTAAGCTGCTAGCTTTTTGACTATCTTTTGGGACTGAGTACTGTATCTGTGATCATGGTTATTTGCAGACAAATTAAATGTGTCTGTACAGTACTGTTTCTCTAGGCTGCTCATATGTTACAGTTATTGTTATTTTACTTCTGTAATAATACACATACAATTTGCTTTCTTTTATGTTTTACAAATATTTGCATATTTTTCACAATTAAACCCTACCAAATACAACAAACCATCTGTGCCTTAGAGGATGCATTGATAAAGGATATAACAAGTTAGCTATGTAGTTGAAAATACATTACAGTCAAAAACTTGTAATGAGGACAGCATAAATTCAGTCAAGGCTGTTGTGAGACAAGTGAATTGCCTTAGAACTTAAAACGTTTTTATTGTCATTGTACAGTTGAATGCACAGCAAAATTAGGTAGCAAGACTACAAAGGTGCAGAAGTAAAGAAAACAATATACAATAAACTCCCACACTGTGGGAGTTTGTACATGGGCATCATAATAGGATATAATAAATAAGGGTAGAATGGCTATGGTGATTAAGGATAGGGATGGTAATTGCACATCTGCCAAAATATTGCACAGGGAATAGTGGCAAGTACTTCTTAGTAGATGTATAAGAGGTATAAATTTAAACATGCTTCTTTATGTATGAAAAACATAGTCAGCCATCCTTTGTTCACTGAGTGACTGCAGACATGTAGAACCTGCTACCAATCCAACAAGAGCCCAGTAAAACAGTAAAACAGTTCTCTTAATAGAAGAACAAATTCAAACTCCCCAGCTTACCAGGTAAGATCCTTCATCATGTTTGACCTCTGTCTGTCTGCCACAGCATCCTCTTAACCTGCCTCACTGAAACCTGAACTTATTTTATCAACAGGACACTGTAATGTAAAGTCAGAGTGTAATCTTGCACAGGATCAGTGTGCAATACCTACATACTTTCTCCTGTTCAAATAGTTAAACATCACATTGAATTTTAGTGCTACACGTCCGACATACAATGGTCGACCTAATCCATAAACTATTAAATGGCATCAAACACGGCCACACTGAAAGCCAACTAAACGAAGCTGCTGTTTACGTGAGCAAACACAGTGTGGAGGGTTGGTGGTTTGTAACATCAGTTCTTATTTCATCTTTTCTATAACACAGTTTTAAAAAACTGTGAAAACAGAGTTGTTTACTTATTTTCGATACTCAGTTGAACGTGAAAAGAACAAGTGACATATTAAATGTATGTATTCACATTTACTATACATTTACGTTTAAATCCTTTTGCTTTTCGCAACCCAAATTACATGAAAAAACAACCCCTCTCTTCCAAAGCATTCCTGGCATCCTTTTTAGATTTTGACACTTTTTGCCGCATACAAACTGCGAGTCACCTTGTATATGTTGACTATAAAATTAGAGCAAACCTTCTCTAGATACATTTTGATTGTCCTTAGTATTAAATACGCAAGACAGCACTGCATTTCCACAAAAGCTGACAAACACTGAGAAATCTTTGAACAGTATTATAGCCTCACCATCCATCGCATTGGTGATTCTGGCATAGATTAGCATAGCCTGTAAAGAATAGATGACATTACTAATACAGGCTGTACTAATTAAAGCCAGAAACATCATTTCGTCACAGAAAATCTCTTTGGCTGGTGTTCTTAGAACTGATGATAATCTTGTAGAAGAGAAACATTTTAACCTTTCAGCTGAAGAGTGACTTTTACATAAACAAGTCAACAAAACACACATTAAAATAGAAGAATCAACTAAAACGGTAAGTACTTAATCTTAAAGAAAGTACATGAAAATACTCTGCACATGCAAATCCTTTCCAATAAGTTATGAATGAAATCAAAGACAGTCTCCTTGACTTTACTTTAAAAATTTGCATTTAAAAACAATGAGAAACCTCTCACTAGTTACTTAAGGAATAGTAAATGACTGTATTTATAAAACCCTAACTATTAGACATTGAATTACACATTGAATTGCTCTTACCTACCCACTCTTGTCTCAGTATCTACTGTGATATCCTGATGGGAAACTTAGCTCTACTCATGCAGCGTAGAGTTTTCTTCTGTAGTTCAGTGGGTGAGTGACGGAATCCTCCAGCTCCGCCTTTGACCAAAGCTTTGCTTCTTTCTGCAGGGGAGGTTTTTAGAAGAGTACTTTTACAAGTTAGCGTTAACTAGAAGATGTTGTGAGGGATCTGACCAAGAAACTGTCAGATAATAAAATGACCTTATGAACTAAAAAAGATACAAACTGAGAATTAAATGGAATATATCTTTATGCATGATCAGTCATCCATCCCAAAAAGTTGATTCGGTTCATCTGGGAAATGCTACATACAGATGAACAGAATCAACCAAATTATAGGAAGATAACACTAACTTTTGAAAGGACAAACGCCCCTTTTCCATTAGTACCTATTCACACCAACTAGACACAGCTTGCCACGACATAACAATTTAGAACCACCTTATGTCCGTGGTCATTGTCATAGCAACATATGTGAGCATCCCACATGAACAAAGCAATAAATGTGGGCGTCGAGGCAAGAATATACCTGCTGCTCGGTCTGTGGCTTTTTGTCAGACTTGGAGACCTCTGTGTGGTTTTTTGTAGCAATTTTCCCGTTTTTAAAAATGGCAAACCGTGGCGAGCCGTGCCGAGGAGGTACTAATTGGAAAATGGGCTAAAGATTAGTTTTCTGTTCTCTTTGAGAGGTTGAAACTACTGAAACTGACATAACCTGATATTTGTCCATAACTTTTTAAGCAATTTACTAGAAAAAAAATGTAGTCAAAAGACAAAAAGTACACGACCATCTATTATGGGTATATCTGACTGGTGGTAAGTTGCATTAAACTGTAGATATCTGCAGTATAAAACACAGGACTGGATACACCTTAAAACCAATTATTTAAAACATCAGCAATGTAAAAAAAAAACAAATAAAGGAAAAGTAATGTAATATAAAGTAACACAGTGGCTTTGAACCCATGTGTGAAACACTTTTGTCGAAGTGGAAAAAATGACAGGAAGATCTTACTTTGTTCTCTCTCTGTCTCACACACACACACACACACACACACACACACACACACACACACACACACACACACACACACACACACACACACACACACACACACACACACAGTCCTTCCAATTTGAAGACTGTCCTGACCATATAAGGACATATGAATGTGTCACTTTCATATGGCAAGCGAATGGCTGCATTCTCATGACACCAAACACGCAAGATCTGTGTCCAAAATAAAATTTAGCTGTAAATAACAATCTGACTTCCAACACTTTCCCCTATTTGCTTACTAAGTAACTTTTAGCTTGAAACTCGAGGCAGAGATATATTTCCCCCCAGAGAGGCCTGGAAGCTGAAGGAAGCACATAAAAATACCTACAAGACACAACAGCAATTCAAAGCAGTTAACGTGGTCTACAATAAAGCTACCAGATCAAACTACTAGATTAATTACAACACTACTCAAGTTCAACTGTGCAATTTTTACCCTTTATACACTTACCAGTTACACCTAGTCACAGTTCCCCATACCACCCTCTGAAAAAGTCATGTGTTCAGTAAGGGCAGAAAACCTAGACACAAATACAATGGTGAAGCTCCACCACAGAGTTTATGCTACCAAGTCTTAGTCATTTAGTACAATTTAGTCTCAACCCTAGGGTTCAGACAGCTACTTCTGGTGAGTATTTATGCACCAATTCTACCTCCACCAAAAAGCAACTAGAAACCAGCAATTTTCTAGAAACCAGGGAGAAAGAGAAAACATGGTTGGTCTTCTATAGAGATCAACCACTTAAGCGTACTAAAATGGATGCATGGCTCTTGTAGCTATACTAAGAACACGTTAAACCCTAAATTCATGGGTCTAACAGCAGAGCAAAATACTAACTCTGCTTTCCTCTAACATCAACCACAGAATAACTAAATAATGTAACAAATCCTAACAAATGCTATCTTGTGTGGAAGTTCCTAAGATATTAGTCACAATGCTAAGTATCATAACTACTCAAGAAGCAGTTACACTAAGTTATCCAGTAACACTGACTCAATTTCAATCTCCCCATTGAGTCTAAAGATCCTTGATCAGATCACATTTCTATATTTCATTAGTAGGGAAGGGTTCCATCTTTATAAAGCGGCAATAATGCTGTGTGGATTGAGACTGAACAGTGGTTTCATATGAACCAAGTGAAGTTTACTTCAGAAGATTTATTCATTAACAAATGTGCTACAAGGGACCATTTGGATCTTCACTAAGCTACCATTATCCAAAGTTAAAAATTTATACAAAGACATAAATAAAATCTATTTTTTTGCACATTATCTACAAGTTTTTAAATTCAAAACAAAGTAAAACATATAAACTACTGGTCATAAATTTTAGAACACTCCATTTTTCCAGTTTTTTTTTTATTGAAAATTAAACAGTTTAATGTCTCATTGCACTCTGAAATGAAAACATAGCTTATTTGTGGTGCGTCCAGTGCTTCCCTCCCCATCCCCAACTGCCTCCCGCCTCCTCCTCCATCACACCACCACACATGCAGCGCCCAGTGTCCACCTCTCAATTTTCAATAAATGTAGACATTAAGGGTTCTCAGGGAGGGGCCATGCTGACACCAGCTGCTTTCTGGCAGAGAGTACCATGCCCCTCCCATGGTTTAAATGCACTGGGGCGATCGTGGCTCAAGAGTTGGGAGTTCGCCTTGTAATCGGAAGGTTGCCGGTTCGAGTCCCGGCTTGGACAGTCTCGGTCGTTGTGTCCTTGGGCAGGACACTTCACCCGTTGCCTACTAGTTGTGGTCAGAGGGCCCGGTGGCGCCAGTGTCCGGCAGCCTCGCCTCTGGGCAGCTGTGGCTAGGAGCTATCCTTCACCAGTGTGTGAATGTGTGTGTGGATGGGTGGATGACTGGTTGTGTAAAGCGCTTTGGGGTCCTTAGGAACTAGTAAATATACAAATACAGGCCATTTACCATTTAGATCAGCACGCAGCAACATCACATATGAGTCTGTGGTATGAAGGGGGCGGGGGGCCAGGAGGAGGAGTTGTCTATCTGGTTGGGGTCTGAGATGCTGGACCTCCCTGCTGCTGCAGGACCAGGGACGGTCTGCTTGTCTCCATCCCACGGCAAAGGGAAACATCTCCTGGGCCTATGGCCGGATTGCCCCTCTGGGGGTGATGGTATCTGGACCTGGGAGTATAGAGTATGTTTGGGGAGTGTGTGTACAGTGTTCATTTCTGTCTCCATGTTGGGCAAATGTCGAGTATTTATATGTGTGCATGAGGCTGGGAATTCATGTTTGTGTCTGTGTGTGTCTGTTTGTCTATATTTATGTGTCAGGTTGGGTCGTAAATTTCACCTCTCTGGCAACATCTCAGGCCTATTCCCACATAACACTCGGCCGGGCCGCTTCCGGGGGGTGAGGTGCCCTCGGACCTCGGGCTTCTGGGCCCGGGGCTTGGTCTGCTCTGGCATGGCTGGCTGCCGGCAGAGCCTGCGGGCATTTCACCGCAGGCCCCTGTGGCTTCCCCCTGGTTCGATCCTTGGATTCCCCAGTCTGCATGCCAAATATCCTTGGGCAAGATACTAACCCCCAATGACCAAGTTAGTATCTAGTATCAAGCCTCCGAAGCATTCATCGGAGTGTGAATGTGTGCGCATGTTGGTTAGATTGCACTCGAGTTTAGAAGTGCTTGCATGAGTGAGTGTGAATGGGGTGAATGAGACATATTGTAAACTGCACTTTGAGTACTCAGGGAGAGTAGAAAAGCGCTTTATAAGAATCAGTCCATTTACAATTTACATAAAGGCAGAGTAATGTGAGTTTCATGCAAAAACTGTGTCCATTCTTGGATATATACTCAAGAGTGGGCAGTTGAAGACTGACCCACAAAAGGTAAGAGCAGTGGTGGAGTAGCCCACCTCAACTTCTCACAAGCACTTGCAAAGGTTTTTGGGATTTGCAAATTTCAAGAATTACAGCCAAGATCTGTGGTAAATGGTTAATGGACTGGTTCTTGTATAGTGCTTTTCTACTCTATCTAAGCCACAGGTGTCGAACTCCAGGGCCCTGTTTCAGAAAGCCGGTTTAGTGCAAACTCTGAGTAAGTATACCCTGAGTTAACGAAAACTCTGGGTTTTCGGTTTCACAAAGCGAGTTCAGCTGAAGCCCGAGTGAGTCACTATGACGACACACTCCGTGAAGCTAACCTGCCCCCTAGCAGGTTTACTACAACTAACCCTGACTGTCCCCGTCTCTTTGTCGGAAACCTGACAGTAGGAAGTGTCAGACATGGCGTGTCCCTTCCTTGAAGAGCCAGTAGATCTTGAAGCCCAAATACTCCGCAGAGCTCTCCGCCGGGAGAGAGTGATCAGAGCGCGTATGGACATTTTATCATTACCTGATGATTTCCTGTGCGAACGTTACCGTTTCTCAGCACAATCAATAAGTTATTTGGATAACATCCTCAGGCCATATATTGCGCATGTGACACATCGCGGACATTCTCTCAGTTCTGTACATATTATTTGTATTGCACTTCGGTTTTTTGCAAACGGGAGCTTTCTGTATAATATTGGTGAAGCTGAGCACGTTTCCAAGGCTACCGTCTGTCGGGCAGTCAGGAATGTTACAGTTGCACTGAAACGTCTCCTGTACTCGTTTGTGGTGTTCCCCGGTCATAGACCCACAAGATTTATCAAAGAGGGATTCCACAAAATTGCAGGTATCAGGATGAACGAAACTTAATTCATGATGTGGTGATACTTGAACTACTACTTAAATTTTACATTTATTCTCACGGTTCCCAGGCGTGATTGGCTGTATAGATGGCACTCACATTCCAATCATTGCTCCTTCAGTAAATGAAGGAGACTATGTGAACAGGAAGTCTTTCCACAGCATTAATGTACAGGTACATAGTTCCCTGTAGCATTTCAAACTAACAAATTATTTCATTATAGTAATGGATGCTAATTTGTGTTCTCTGCACTGTGAAGATCATATGTGATGCTGCCAACATTATCACAAATGTGGAAGCCAAGTGGCCAGGCTCTGTGAGTGGTGGTGGTGGAGGACCCCCACCTGTTTTTCGGGCCTCCGCTTTTTTTCTAGTGGCCATAATGGGTCACATTTGAGCATACAGAGTAAGCAAATATGTACTTATAATGTGCTCAGATAATTTCAATAAGTGCTTACAGAAAGAAAATTAATGTAGCCTCTAACTGCAATTGATTGACATCGGACAAACAGATCAAGCACTATGGCTCATAATACAATTACACCTTACCTGTTTGGACTATATTTTTATATTTCATTTTTACTTGCTACCAGGAACGTTTGGGGCCTGTTGGGTTGCACCTGCGCTCAAATCACATCACAAAATAAAAGGTATAAAATACAAAATAAAATATAATAAAATAACATGTTAAATGGGTGGAAATCCCTAGATCAATGTTTAAATTAACACTCACGCATTGACTCTGTCGGCTATGTTTTGCCATGCATGCTCCCTTTCTTTTGCAGCTGAGGCTGTGTTACTTTTTTTCTGCAAAATTTGCATGTTATCAGCATATGCTGCCATCAGAATTTCGGCCTCAAGCGCTATAAAATACATTGACCGCGCCTTCTTTCCCTCCTTCTCCATGGTAATTCGCTTAATCTGTGCTCCACTAATCAGGGCTTTATGTATCCTCGTGCGCGCGCTTAACTTGGGGTTGACGCAACTCCGCGTTGATTGAACTAATTGTTATCAGCCTTTCTGAAACCGAATATTCCGAGTTGGACAGTTCGGGGTTACTCAACCCTGAGTATCGTTTTTCACTCTGAGTTTTCTAAACCGGCTTCCTGAAATAGGGCCCAGGCCTCGAGGGCCGCTGTCCTGCTTGTTTGCCAACTAACCTGCCCTGTTAGCTTCTTCTTAGCAAAGCACACCTGATCCAGGTAATCAGCAGCAGGTGGGCAGGGATGTCACAAAAACAAGCAGGATACTGGCCTTCGAGGGCTGGAGTTTGACACCCCTGATCTAAGCACTCAAAGCACTTTACACAACATGCATCAATTATCCATTCACACCCATTTGCACAAGCATTTTTTTCTAAGTGCTTTGTATCTAACATTCACATGCATTCATACTCCAATGAATGCATTGGAGAGCATCCATCTATCAAGCATCTGCTGACAATCAGCCAGGAATCAGCCAGGCATCCACCATGGCCCTTTAAAGGGCCAGGCAACCATGAAGTGGCTACATCTATATACTACATACTATCGCCTCCACAGCCTCCATTATTATGGCTTTTGTGTTGCCTACAACATCATTCCTGCACCAAAAAAAAGTCTTAGAGACTACAAACCTGTCACTCTGACCTCTGTCATTATGACTATATTTGGTGCTATTTTATCTAAAACCTATCTTTGCAGTTTGCCTACAGAGCCCGGTAGCACTTTCTATTACAGCTCTGGAATAAAGTAGGCTAACAAGAGGGAAACAAGAGGGAAATAATGTGGCCATTTATGAGTTATTACTATGCAATTACCAAAATAATAACAATGTAAAAACAAGTAATATCATGGTAGCTCCGTAATAAAGTGGTAATAGTAACAATGATAGGGTAACAAGAAGGAAACAAGAACTTAATAATGTGGTAAGTTATTATCACTCAATTATCTGTGGTATTTTCTGTGTAATAAGCACAAAACAGAGCTGCAAAACGCAAAACTGTCTGCTTCTAATAGCATATTAAGAAACTATTAAAGAAAACCTAAAAAGTTTGTGATTATTTCCTAGACCAGGGGTCGGCAACCTGCGGCTCTTTAGTCCTTCAGTGCAGCTCCACGTGGTTTGGGAAAATAAATTAGAAGTGTTTAGATGAAGTGTATTTTATTTATATTAGTTCTTTTTTAACTTGTAGTTCTAAATTGGAAGATTATTGTGATATTGAAATCTAAAAATAAAATTATATTCTATTATTTTTTCATCGCTCAAAATAAGTGTCACACTCGTGGAACCCGGTATACCCGCCGAAACGGCGTGCATTTATCGAGACTTTCAACCCCACGTAGGCCAATTATGGACCTTCGGGTCCACATTATGTCAGCAGCTGTTCTCCATTGTGAACTATGTTAAAACAAACAGCGCTCACGCCTCACAGACGACAGCTTACAGTCCTGCGTAAACTGACTTCGTACAGCCCCGATTCGCAGACGCTGTGCGCAGAGGTTCAGGAGCAGAAGTCCCGTTGTAAACATATCACGGCAGACCCGACGATGTTTGCATGAACACGCTTTTAAGCATCTCTTTAATGACCACTTTTCACACACAGTTGCTGACGCACACAGCCGGCTGTAGCTTTTCAGCTCACAGCCCAACACATACCACCAGACGTTAAGGCGGCGAGGCGTGATTGCAGGTGCCGCTCAGGTGCGTCCGCCTCCCCTGCAGCGGCGCTGCAGACCACGCCCCGCCACACACATTAACCAGGTAAAATGCATATTTAAGCAGAATTTTGCAAATATATATTTTTCATTTTTTAGCAGCATAGAGCTTTTTTTCCCAGTTATTTTTTAAAAGTCAGGTCAAGGCTCCAAAAGCACAAAGGTGATATGAGGGGGGCGGCTCACAACAGTTTTTGTTCATTACATAAATAAAATGTAATTTTCTCTGTAGAACTTCATGGATGTCATAAGCAACATACCTTAGTTGTTCACACAAAGCAGAAAGGTAAAAAACAATATATACAGTGTTATCTTCATTTTAGATGTCACAAAGTATTTGCAGCTCCCACTGTTTTCTTTTGCGTGGAAACAAATGGCTCTTTGGGTGTTAAAGGTTGCTGACCCCTGTCCTAGACACACCTGTGGTAGGTTCTGTGTAATAAGCATGAATAGAAACTGCTTACAAAGTGCTCGCTGCCAGTAGGTGGCAGATTGCTGCCTAGTGGGAGTCTTCACTTTCAATTTTATCCCTGGATAACGATAAAGAAGAAGTGGGGTGCCAACTGCTAACTTTAGCCACCATTTGCCTCCTTTTTGGCTTGCCTTGAATCCATGCTTGCATAAACCAGTGGATTATAACAATGCATTTAGAATCAAACCCATATTTTAGCTACTGCTGTAGGATGGCAAGGTAAGTAAAACCTTTTTTCATTCCTTTAGTAATATTTAGGACCATGCAAGTGGGCGGCTGGGTGCTACTTGCTGCAGGAGAGGCTGGATCTTTGGATAGTACATAGTTTCTCCATTTCTGCTCATAAAAGTAGAGGAGGAGCAGGATTGGCAGACTGGTTGCCCTGGTGTTGCAATTGACCACTGCGGTAAAGAGAGAGCTGAGCCAGAAAGCACTTTACCCACACCTTTGGGCAAGCTCTGTAGCTAGTGCTCTGAAGAATAGTGTTGCAGATACAAGCAATCAAAATAAGTTTCCTCTCTAAGGTGGCTGGGATCCATTTAAGAAAGGAATGATGAAGACCTCAAACATCTAAAGGGAGCTTAGAGCAGAGTTGCTGCTAGTTCACATTGAAGGAAGCTGGCTGAAGTGGTTCAGGCATCTGATGAGGAGGTCATCCCTGTGCCTCTCCTCAGAGTGTTTTTTTTTTTTCAGGACACTCCCAGGAGGAGGCCAGAAGATCAGCTTAGGCTGCCACTAAAACTCATCTTTGGATAAGGAAATGGATGGATGTAAGTGCCTACAGCCTGTATATATTATGTAACAAGTTACCACAGAAAAGAAATTATCTTTAGAAATAAATTTAACAAATTCAGCTGAATTAAGAGCATTCTACAATTAACAAGTTAATAAATAAAATTTTATTTTCAAAATCATGCAAATCTATCATTGCTTATAGATCAATTTCCTCTTTACACATTCGTCTCTCAGAAGTAGCAATAGCCTACTCATAATTACTACATGAAGTAGACTTTGTGGCAAACTAAACATTCCCCCTTCATGATACATATGGAAAATATTTATTTTTACATGAGCAAAATGCCACTTGGTAATGGCGTGGTTCAGTCTGAAAAGGGATTGGAATAAATAAAAATGAGGCATCGCATCAGCATGGTATAGTTAACACAATTCAAGACACTTACACTGGTTGATTGCAGTTGTGACATCCACTGTGTTATCAGTGTTAAAGTCATCAGTTATCAGTTACACATGCACCAGCACTCACTTAAAGGTGAAACCAGTAAACATGGCTCTTTAGTGGCCTCTAGTGCCAGCCTAAACACAACAGCATTAACAACAAACATGTTCCTACCAATGCGTCTCCATCAGCAAAGTCTAGAGTTTCATTTATAGGCTTCCTGACATTGTCTTCTCTGACAAACTGCATCATACTTTAAGCTGCCTGATTTATTATCAAACACTTTGCATCAAACAGCAGCTTAAATCTGTTAAACAGTTTATACAAGTTGAACTGATATTCCTTTCAACTTTCTCACACTCTACTACTGACAGTTTTGGGTTTTAGAGATAAAAGGGTGACAGATAACAAAATCTATAGGTTAGAGCCAGTGAAATATTACGCTACTTGTTGCACCTTTAAGATCGAGTGAGACAAATATAACAAAACCTCAGTTTACTTCTTTATTATCTGAAAATAAAAGATAACTGAATAAATATAAAACTTAAATTACTTCTGAGACAAAGTTAAGTAAGCTTTAATTTGTTCTACCTCTTTCTTTGAGATATACAATGGTAAAAGTGATTCGTCTCTTAAACTCACTTAAGGTCTTTTGCTTGACCTCAGAACCAACTTAAGCAAACCTTTACAAACAGAGATGGTTAAATGACAGAAAAGCAGGGCCTACTGTCTTATTTTTCAAATACAATTGTGGTAAAATGTCTTAATGAGTAGTGATGTGCGATACCACTGATTTCCTTTCCGATCCAATACCAAGTAAAACTCAGGGTGGTATCGACGATCCTGATCCGATACGAAACTTTGTACAAATACTTATTTTATTTATTGTATCTCAAATGATAGCATCATAATGACATGACAGGACATCAGATTACTTGCTCTTATCACTTAATAATGCAGAATTCATCACATAGAAATAAAAAAAACTGAAGTTTGAACATCTTGCCTGCCTGCAGCACTAAAGGACTCCGTGAGAGACGTCTTTCTCGCCCTAGAAGCACCTGTCCCTCTCCTCCTCTTCTGTTCGCCTCAGCATAAGCTCGTCATATTCTGTGATATGATTTACTCTGAGGTGTTTGACAAGGTTATTGGTGTTGCCACAACACCTCACTTTTTTGCCACATATATCGCAAACCATGTCTCGGCTGTTTGTGGAGGTAACATTGCTTATATGGCAAAGTTCCTCTTTTCTGTGTCTTATCTATTAATATACCTGTGCACTAAAACTTCCTGTTTTTTTAGTCTGGCTGAGCACTTAGTTTGTGAGTCAAAAGTGGCCTTGCTCTACAAGCCTTCATTATTAAAGTACATAAAACAATAAAATAGGAAAATAAGGATACTAAGGATATTGATTTCATGACAATATCGATATTTTAATGTGAGAATCGATTCTAAAACACAAATGACTGGTATCGGAGGAATCGATATTTCAGCATCGATCCGCACATCACTATTAACTAATTGTAATTAACTATTACAATTTCTAAGAAACTGAAAATAGTAGCCCACAGACTGTAACACATGGCTGCTGATTTCTAACCAAAGCCACGACAAGTGTTGATCTTTAAACTTGGTTGTATAGCAGTATCAGAAATTATACAATAAAAAAAATATATTTATTCTGCATCACTCATATAGCTGAACAGAACCTGCAGCATACACTCAACCTGTTGTCTTATTAGGTCCACCGAGCAACATCTGTTGTATTCTGATGAGTAAGCTGGTGTCAATTTAAACATATTTTGTATATTTCCCCAAATGTGTTTTTATAAAGACAGATTAAATACGAAAAATTTCATTAACCTTTTAACATCCACCAACTTACTTACAGCCCACTTAAAGGTGAGGTTAGGTTACATTTTAGCTACATGCTAAACATAACATTACTGTTCTCAAGACATTACCTTAGGTCTCATACATGCATCTTACCTTCAGAATTTCTGTTATTAGACTTCAGCTGAATATATTAAATAGGTGAAAATTCCAATTGAATTTACAACCTGGTAAATATGAACTTAATGCTAACCGTACCCCTAATCTTAACTCTAAATAGGCTGTGATGGTTGTTTAGCGTTTCAACTGAACCCTTCAAGATGATGGTAACTAATGGAATTAGAAGTTCTGTAAAACAGAAAAAAAGGATTTACTGAAGGAATGTTGTACAAAACGAAATGTGGTTAAAATGTAACCTAGCCCTAAGTTTATCTACTGTACCCTGGTTTGAGGCTAGTTACAGTCTGGTCAACCTAAGAACCCCTGAGCCATAACATCTGTGATATCCAAAGTCCTTCTCTTCTTCTACTTCTATAGAATATTATTCTGTGGTACTCTTAGCTTCATATGTTCTCCTCAGTTTGTATGCGGTATTATTATGAAGCTACTTTTCTTGTCTAGCTTTCATAGATCCTCCCCAGCTAGATAAGGCACTGCAACCTCCCGTCCCCCCTTTCTGTCTCCTCATGCTTTGTTGTGCTATTCTAGTACTGCAGGAAACCCATCTGATTGCTCCATTCTGGCTGATTATTCCTCTTAGCTAACAAGCATGCAGCTATATCTGCAGCCATAAACTTCTAGAACAAATAAATGTGGTAAGCCATGAGCATATAATTAAGGGTCCCTTCACACACAGTGCTGGCATGGTACAGTGTGTGGACACAGCATGATCAACAGTGAACTTACAGTCCGGTCCAGTGCCCAATGACAGAATGTTTTTGTTTTTTCAATTTTGCCTCTTACAACCCCACAGTGGATTTTTAATCACATGACCAAACTGTCGTTTACCTTTAATTCCAGGAGTTTAACAAAATACTGCTTTATTTATTTAGATATTACAACAATTTTTATACTTAGGTCCATAAATCCATCAGTAATTTCGGTCAGTAACTGCCTGAAGTCTAGAACCCAACAGACATCGCCAAATGTTTCTTCCCTTGAGATCCACCATCAGAGATGGGCAGTAACGCGTTATTGGGTCTCCTTCAGCGTATGAAAAAGGCAAGCCTTCATCATTCACCACTCCTTACACGTTGTTGTTTAAACTTTGGATTCCTGGACTGGAAACTGCTGAAACTGCCCTGTTGTAGCACTCCATTCCCAGTGACGATACGCTACATGGACTTCGGGCCATTTTGAAAGTAAAAGTTGTCTGTGAATGTCCACAGTGTAATCTCAGGGTTCACAGAGCAAGTGGTCAAAACAGGACTTCTAGAACGTGATCCAGAAATAGCACCCATGATGATTATCATCAGTATATATCCAACAAAATGATCTTGAATGGGAGACTGGCCAGTTTTTAGCTTTTAACAAAACTCATTACTACAAAAACATTTATGAATAACTTCTATAAAGTATTCTGCTTTAATCACAATTAAGATAAAAACTGATAACAAGTTTGTTTTGAGGCCCTTGTTCAGGAATTAGTTAAACATTACAGGAAATGTTATCCTTTGTATGTGATCGAACATACAAATATGACCAGAGGTGATTTTCCATGTTCCATACTGAGGCTTTAACAATGTTAGCAGTAGAGCTGGGCGATAGAACGATAACGATATGTATCGCGATATAACTTTTTCTCGATAGAAAAATTAAACTATCGCGATAGACCTTGCCGCTCTTGTCCTCTTAAAAAAAAAGAAAGAAAAAAAAAGAACAGCCAATCCAAATTAAGTAGCGCAGAGCCGAACCAATCACAGCCGCAGCGTCACGTCACGTTACTTGTTAAGTGCCAAGCCGCACGTGTATTTGTTTGGGAAGCAGCCAGCCACCGTACCACCCGGGTAATGAAGGAAATGAGTGTGCCGACTAGAAAAATCAACCGAGCGTGACCGAAGGTTACCGAAGAGAAAACAGATGATGGTTCCAATGCCGGAGAGATTGTCGAACGGAAGAGCCACAGAAGTTCCGTAGTGTGAAGGTATTTCGGCTATTTCAAGTCTGACAAAAACCAGAGTAGCGCGCACTGTAAATTGTGCCGAAAGCAAGTCTGGAAATACAATAAACTGGTGCATGCGCTACGTCCACACGTACCCGGGTATTTTTGAAAACGCAGATTTTTCTATGCGTTTGCACCTTTCGTCCACACGTAAACGGTGTTTTTGGTCACTGAAAATGAAGATTTTTGAAAACTCCGTTTTTCGCATTTACGTGTGGACTAGAAAAACGGAGAAAACGCAGCGTCAAAGGTGTGCGCATTTTTTGACGTCACACTGTGCGCCACGTTATTGTTTCGGTGAAATGAATTTCTACAATACTGTTAATTCTACTCTCTGCAGTGTTTAAATGCTTACATATACACACAGTTACTGTCCCTCCACACATACGACTCGGTTCTGCTTCTATGCCCCAGCTTTGTTTACTTTTTCCCACCGAGGCTTCTAGACTTCTGATTGGCCAACATTTCTGCACGGTTAGGAATCTAGCGCCACCTGCTGCTTTGGCATGTTCATAGCAGCGTTTTCCTTCATTTCTGCCTTTATGTGTGGACGGGATTATTTTTAAAACGAAAACGGAAAATCTCAGTTTTCAAAAACACCCGTGTACGTGTGGACGTAGCCTCAGTCTCTGACTGGAAGCGCTAATTCGTCATTCAGCTTTTGTCAGACTAAAGTAACTGTTAAAACTGTTTGAAAAGCTCAGCTATACAACAAGGAGAGATTGAGAATTTCCTTTTAGTTCTCAGTTTATTTGATATTGACAAAAGTTAGTCAGTTTTGTCTGTTCTTCTGTAAAACAAACTAAGATTTATTTTTAGAATTAATATTTTGTTTCTAAGTGGAATTGACAATTTAGTCTGTTTCGTTTGTTCTATTTTGAAACTTAAACGCTTTAGCGGCTGCCTTTTGTGTAGTTTGCAATATTTGCCTTTATTTATCTGAAAAAGTCTCATGTTCCTTAAGTACATCTACCCTGTTGAACTTATTATGGGAAATAAATATTTAAATAAAAACAAGCTGCTGATTATTTCACATTTTACTTGTGAGCAACGGCACATTTAAATCTTACAAATATAGTTATTTGGCTTATATCGTGATAGATATCGTTATCGCCTGAAATGAAAAAAACATATCGTGATATGAAAAAATCTTATATCGCCCAGCTCTAGTTAGCAGCCATTAATAAACTGTTAGAAACACTTAGAGAGAGTTTGAAGCTAAACTGTACTGACCATGTAACAGGATGACAGTCTTGTATATTTACTGGCAGAGAGATTGGAAAGGTGCTTACCTGGCCTGTGTGCTCTGTTTCGCCTTTGTTGATGAGATACATCAGAAAGAATCTGAAGCACACACACACAGACACACACAGACACACACACACAGTTGTTAGAAAACACAAACAGTATTATCATTGCATATATTAGTCACACAGCATCAGTGCCAGATGTTACAGTGGCACTTGCTGGCTGGGTAACAAGGCAAAGACAAGAACGTAACGTGGTCATTTCTAAGTCATTAGGACTCAATTACCAAAGTAACAAGCACTTAATATCCAAGTAGTATCATGGTAGCAACTGTGGTTACAGTTGAGTAATACCACACTGAAATGTATGTAACTGGATAATAAGTGTCCAAACACTGGGGATAATAATGTGGAAACACACCTCAGTGTAACACAAATGCTGTGGTACAAAACAAGCCAGGACAAATATCATAGATATCATCGCCCACCTGAGATTGGGGACCAAGCCCCAAGTACACCAAGATTGGGTACCTATCTTTCATTAACTGACCTGAAAGACTGTGTACTATGTAGGTGTGATGATCTATGATGATGTAGGTGTTAAAAGGTACAATAACACACACAGAAATACAGACACTCTCCAGACGTACTTACAGGTAGTTGGCTAAGTTGTGCTCCTGTAGAGTGTGCGTTTCAAAGCCGTGTGGCACGGTGTCAAAGTAGTCATTACCTATTCCACAGATAAAACATTTGGTCTGCAAGAGAAACACGTGATAGTTAGGTGGTTGTCATTTATTGTAACCTATTGGCAATCTTCATCTATGCCTCTGTTGGAGGTACAGCTATACAAAACAAAAGAACCACAAAATCTATATTTTTACATGTTCATATGCCTGAATTTAAAAAAAACTGCATTGAACTGTTGTGTGTGTTTTCACCTCCATGTCTTCTTTCACTTGTTCCTGCTGATCCCTCAGCTCTCCAAAAGCATCAATGATTAACCCTAGGATTTCAGAGAGGGTGGAGCTTAAACATGCTGGTCCACATTATTACACTGAATACAACAATAGATATGAAAACCACAGGCTATCTACTATATCTACTATAATACTTCTAAAGGAGTCTTTTTTGCTATTCAGTTACATTCTCTATATTACGTCCAAAGTGTGTATGTCCCTATAGGGAAGGATATAAACACTAAAGACAAAGCCTACACAGATGCAAAATCCTGAATGTTCCAGGACCCATCATATTTTAAAAGCCTCATAATATCATATTAATCCAACTGAGCACTGTAGTGTCAGAATGTAAGCCAACGCTTGGTTTGTTTCCAAAAGTAGAATGGGAGGTAGAGCCCTCAGCTCTAACCAACTCTTCTCCAATGAAACCAGCTTCCAGTCTGGGTTCCTGAGACAGACACCCTACTTTTACGATTAGGCCCCAAACTTTTGTTTTTGACAAGCTTAGTTATCATCATTGTCAATATGTGTGGCAGAGGGAAATAATTATTTGGTCCCTACTCAGTTTCTACTACCACTAACGTTTCTCACTGGAAAAGAAATGAACAGGCTCTAATTTTTATGGTAGTTACATTTTAATGGAGAGAGAAAGAATATCAACCTAAAATCTAAAATTTCATTGAAGTTATGGATTGGTTTGCATATCACTGAGTGAAACAGATGTTTAATCCCCAACCAAAATATGACTTTGCACTTGGTGAAGAAACCCTTGTTGGCACACACAGTGTTAAGGCATTTCTTTTAGGTGATCACCAGGTTTGCACATCTTACGAGTGATTTTGGCCCATCCCTCTTTACAGAAATTCTTCAGATTACTTGGCTCCTTCTTGGGAATTCAAAGCCTCCACAGATTTCTGTAGTCTATTGATACTAGATAGTGGAAAAGGGGTGGGATTAAATAAGCATATGCTTCTTCCTGCTCCTTTTTGAACATGAACGTTATTTGGAGTTGTGGTTGCTCGTTTTCCTTTTGTTTTGCTTTGTTCATTTGTCTCTTTTAATTCTATTTTGTTGTACTTTTTCAACATGTTCAAAATAAAGATTCAATCAATCAATCAATCAATTTTCTATTGGACTGAGCTCTGCAGACTGGCTCGGCCACTCCATGGAAGGCAGCACAACTAATGTGCTGCTTCTTCTTCCGCCACTGGTCCGTTGCCTTGGTGGTATATTTTAGTTCACTTTCATGCAAGAAGACCCATCTAAACCCATCTTAGGTGTTCTGATTGAGAGTTTACAGTACAGTACACCCTCTTCTGTGGAACCAGCTTCCAGTTTGGATTCAGGAGACAGACACTATCTCTACTTTTAAGATTAGGCTTCAAACTTTCCTGTTTGATAAAGCATATAGTTAGTGCTGGACCAGGTGACCCTGAACCTCCCTTAGTTACCGTGTTGCACTGTTTCTTCTTTAGTGACCTTTTTCTCTCACTTTGTGTTTGTACACCGCTCTGCATTTAATTATTAGTTACTTTTAATCTCTGGCTCTCTTTCAAAGCACGTCTTTGTCCTGCCTTCCTTCCCCCAGCCCAATCGTGGCAGATGGCCGCCCTCCCTGAGCCTGGTTCTGCTGGAGGTGTCCTTCTGTTAAAAGGGAGTTTTTCCTTCCCGGAGTGGTTCCTCGTAGGAGGGTCATATGATTGTTGGGGTTTGCGCTTGTTTTTTTGTATTATTGTAGATAAAAGGCACACTGTGGAAGATAGGCAGAGTTTAATAATAAGTAATGTTTACGTTTTTTTATGGGAAGAGGAGGATTTTAAATTCAGTTCTGAACTTAACAGGGAGCCAATGAAGAGACGTTAGTATGGGAGAAATACAATATATCTAGTTCCTGTCAGGACTCTTGCTGCAGCATTGTGGATTAGCTGAAGGCTTTTCAGTGAGTTTTTAGGACATCCTGACAATAATGAATTACAGTAGTCCAGCCTAGAAGTAATAAATGCACGAAATAGGTTTTCAGCGTCACTCTGTGACAGAATATTTCTAGTTTTAGAGATGTTGTGCAAAGAAAGCAGTCCTATATTTTGTTTAGTATGCACATATCCTTTCCCCAGAGTTCGTATCTGGTTAGGCACTATGTTTCATTGAAGTTTTTAAGGCCAAGTACAATAAGCTCAGTTTTATCTGAATTTACAAGCAGGAAACTGTTTAAGGTGGTGTTCAAGTGTACTCCACTTTGGAGAGACGTCGCGATTATTTAGTCTAGTCAATTTGAAATAAACAGAACAACCAAAATATTGGAAACCAAACAGAACCAGAAATGATTGCTCTCAAAATAATTATACATTTGAATCACCACTCTGTATTATAGAATAGAAACAAACACTTCCTGTGGTGTTTACTCTACTTTACAATATTAGAATGTATTCATTTGGCTAATAGTTGCCTAATTAACTGCTTGTGTTTCCATTAAACTGTTTGTGTGCATGTATGTGTAGGATGCCTCACCCTGGATGATAGCCAGGAGGATTACAATGACAAAGAAGAAGAAAGTGATGTCAAAGATGATCCGGTAGATTTCGTACTCATCACCAGCTGGATCCTCGATCTGGTCACCAATTCCTCCACCTGCTCGCACTCCCACATACATGTGGAACATGTAACACTGAGGAACAGAGAGAGATACACAGGAAGGGGGGTACAGGGGTAACAGAGGTCAAATCTTTTGCATTGGGTTTTTAATGGGCAGAACCATGACTGTCACAAACAGCTTGAACACACTAATGTTTCTGAAACATCAGAAGACATGACATCTGTAAGTCTCTTTGCAGTAAAACAGGCATGATTCTAGTCACTGTAGAGGTCCAGTAACATTTTGAAAAATCATTGTTAGTGAATGCAGTTCACAGTGCCCTCAACTCTGCAGGTTACAAAGAAGCCATATGTGAATATGATCTAGAAACGCTGCTGTCTACCTTCTGCGGACCAAAGCTCATTAAACCAGGGACCGAGGGAAAGTATAAAGCATGTTCTGTGGTTGGACAAATAAATATTTTAAATTCTTTTTGGATGATGCATCCTCCAGACTACAGAGGAAACCAAATCAATGCTGAAAGGTGTGTTCAGTTTTTAGGAGAGCATATGCTTCCATCCAGATTTCTTCATGAAGGCGTTGCAAAACAATGCGAAACCACAAAAAAATGTTTTGTTCTATCTTAGCAAGGCAGAGCTATTAATGCATCAGTAACAACACAGCGCAATGTTTGTGTTAAAAGCACCGCAGCACATTCGCAGACAGAACCTGCCCGGTGCTGTGCATATGGCTTATGTAGCGAGTCATAAATAAACAGCTGTAGCAGCACAGATCACAGGTTTTACAGTTTTACTAATGTTTATATACAGTGGTTCCATGTTGGATGGTTAAGTTGGGCTGATTAAGGCTGTTGGTTGATGCAATGTTCAGAGCTGGAAATCTGACTTGAGGGGACACTGAAAAGTTCAGGAAATTCCGACTTCTGCTTTCACATGGATCTGACCATTTTTTGCTACTATAAGCCTTATTGTAAGGAAGGAGACCAATCTTGCTAGGGCAGTGCCATTCATTAGTGCATCTCACCATCCCACTAAGCGGCTGTCACCTTCTTGAACTACAGACAGGCCGAGCTGCAACACTTAGCCCCTAATAGGAGACAAAAGAGCTCTATGGAATGCAATGGGTGGCTGACTATAGGGGATTAGTGTGTGTTTGTGTGTCCTGAAATTTCCGGGTGACAGAAGGCTTCCTTCTACCCTCAGAAAATACCATAGAGCCCTTATATAGTATTTCTTTCAGATGGCTTAGCAGCAGAAAACATTCTCATCTAAGCTGAGTCTGTTTGTACTTGGCATGTCTCTCATCACTGACAAGATGGTCTAATGTTTGGCTTTGCGATACACTTATCTTTCACCCCGACTCACACTGACCTGCATTAATGACACAGGTGCTTATGTATAGGTAATGGCTTACACTTCCAACATTTAAATTCATCATAATTGTTCCATTTCTGTTTCATGGCCACATCTTTGGTTAGACTTTACTATGTCACAAAGTTGTCTCTTTTAAACTGGCTAAACAATGGAAGCTTGTGCTGCATAGGTAAGGTAGGTAGGCACCGCTATCATGAAACTGGTATATCAGCTGATTCTGATACTCCAAATGCCCTTATCCAGCTCACCAATTTTGGATAGACTTCCTGGAGCCAAATAAGGTAACCCCCAAAGACAGTCTTAAATTGAGCTTAAATCACAGTAAAGGCTCAGGTTAGTAACATATAATTATTTATATTACTTGCACTGTTGCTATTCCCAAAAACGTAATAGATGCCTGAAAAAGAAGCGGACAAAATAAGTAATCTTCTTACTGCCTGAGGGTAACACTGCCGAGACTAAAACTACTGACTCAAAGCTCTCTGTCCATAAATGGAAGTGTGTGCTCTTTACAGACAGCAAAAAATGAAGTTTTAGTGAGACAAACTTGATGGGAGCAACTTCCCACAGCCAAGAAAGTGAACTGCAGCAGTGCATACCAGACATCCCAGTATTAGCTTTGGGTACAAAAAAGTATTTGAGTCATCCTGAGAAGCCTCACAGGTGTTTTTTCATTTATGAATAATGGCTCTCACCCATCATTCAGTGGAATCCTAAAAGCCTTAGACATGGCTTTGTAACCTTCTATGATAGACGACAGATTGACAGATGATACTAGATGACAGACAGACTGATAGAGGTCAGTTACTTTGTTTCTCATCTCTTTTTGAGTTTCTTTATATTCTGGCTCATCAAACTGAAGGGCCCATACAAACAGGACCCCCTCAAACTGACTTTTAGTTTTAGTCACCTTGTTTTCCAGCAAATTAACTGTTCTGTCACTAGTTATAAACTAGGAAATTAGCATAAACTAATGTAAGTGCATCCAACCTAATGACATCCTGCTCTGAACAGGCACAGGATGGTGCTAAACATGTTCTAAAACCTTTCAATTTAAACAATTTTTTATTAAATCCAGTTTCACAGACAGTGTTAAATCTAGGACCGTTTCTGAGAGCAGGGCTCCATGGTGTAAGTTAGTATTTATATATGTAATGTTTCCATTTTAAGGCCGACTCTATAGCCCTGTTCTTTCATTTTAGATAACTTAAAGAACAGGGCTATAGACAACCATGAACAATTACTCTCTGGATGTTAGGGACCAAATCAGCCGCTGTAAACTGGCAGGACTTTAATGCCACCACAGCAGATTGCATCACAGTTTTGCAGCTGGGTGCGGTGATGGATAGGATGTTACGTCACTTCATCCCTCACGACAACAACACATCTGAGATGCACACTGACATTTCAGAGAGTAAGCTGAATGTTTATTCTTTAACCTGTTGCATTACAAGGCTTGAAAATTCTGTTTTCTGTGTTATCTGTCTTTATCTGTATCGCTAATGCACACGCAGACTTATATAAACACCAACGTGATAAACTCGAACCGCTCTTTTGTATCTCTGAACAGATTGCAAGTGTTTCCTGTTGGGTTGTTACTGTCAGAACCATGAAGACTGCCTCACCCTAGAGGAAGTTCAGAATCATCCCTGGCTCAAATGACTTATTGATGCCAAGCAAAACAGGTTTACAGAGCAGAAGCTCTAACAGAGA
This sequence comes from Maylandia zebra, assembly GCF_041146795.1. NCBI lineage: Eukaryota > Metazoa > Chordata > Actinopteri > Cichliformes > Cichlidae > Maylandia > Maylandia zebra. The sequence continues at coordinate 2,636,357 of NC_135174.1, read as the reverse complement.
AGTATTTGGTCACATTCAAAAGCTATGGCACATTGCTGTCCATGTTCTTCATTTCTATCTTTTTTACAAGGCCCGCCCCTCTGGAAGCACAAGAGCAAGTGGGCCATGAGATCACAGTGGAACTTCCATTCAGTCTTTAGTCTTGCTCCCATTGTATTTTCCAACATGGAAAATACCCCACCCACCCCCAGCAATCCGTGGAAAGGGGATCTCTCTCTGAATTGCCTTTCCCGAGGTTTCTTCTCAAGTTTTTGAGGAGTTCGTCTTCTTAGAGAGCTTGTGCTGCGTTAAAAACTGTTGCTACTATCAACCTGAGTTATGAATACAGTTGTGGTCTAATGCTTTGTCAGTGGTACAAAGTTTGCGTTTGCGCACTTTGCCACTTCAGCCTGTATTTAGAGCCACAACTGTATACACAACAGACCGAACATGCTCAGCTTTGCCAAAGCTCGCAGGAATTGGAGTTTAATTTGATCAATTAATTATTTCTGAATCAACTTAACAAAACATGGGCAAATGTAAAGAAATTTATCAATCAGGGAATTAGTAGCAACATTAATTGGACAATCTAAATTTGTTGGTTAATTATTAAATGAATCTGGATAACTCATCCTGCATCTCCTGTGTGTTTATGTCATTGATATTGATTTATTAATGATCATTTGTTTGTACTAATGCGTCACAATTTCCTTGAACGTTAAAGGGTCTGGATTTCTTCTCTTAGGTGCCTCAGTGGGATCATCCTGTCCTGTCATACTAAGAAATGTGAGTTTTTCATTGCTTCACCTGCACAAAATACCTAGGCACAAAAAATGGTCCAGCTCTCTCACGCTGTCCTGTTGTATAAGGCGCACAACATTCACCGCGATGAGAGGATAACTTTTGTCACTGCTCCTGTCCTTGATCCTCTGAGCCACTTAAACACCAAACTACTTGTGCGCTGTGTGGGCTTTTCTAATGGTCGTGCTAAGGAGTCCTTTCCCTCCCATCAGTTGCAGAATGCACTCAGAGTTGTACAACACTGGTGTAAATGTCAAGATGATGCAACTTTGAACATATTTAGGTCAAAAGACTTTTGACTAAAGTAAGAAGAAAAGTGAATCTAACAAATAATATGAATTGGTGTTAAATAGTTACTAGTTACTAGACAGTAACTAGCCCAGGGGATGCTAATCAACTGCCAAGGAATATTAGTGACTAACTTATTGATGTTAGTTAATAGCTTAGGTATTCTATGTGGTAACCTGGCAAGTAATCACTTGCCTTAAAAGTCTCGCCAGTCCTCTAGGGACACTTGTTGGTGGTATTTATTTGTTCATGTTACAGGCCTTGCTGTAGTGGGCGTGACCACAGATTACAATCCTGTAAAACAGGAGACATAATGAACAGAGGAAATCTGTTCTTGTTCAGTTTCCCTTACAGGTGAGGTGACTCTGGGTTGCTCTGACATATAATATGTGTATTTGTTTTCTGGGCTCTCTCTGGATTCCTCTGCGGCTGATATGTTGCTCTCAGATTCACTGTTTGATGCTGAGCTTGTGGTGATACTCTAAGACAGTACTGTACTCTGGCTGTTTCAGAGTTTTCCCAGTCACTGCTTTCAGGCGTCTCCATCCAGTCACGTCTCCCAACACGATGACTTCTTTTCTTTTGGTTCCCTCTACGTGGAAGTGGTCCCCCAGTGGTCAACAGGTAGGTCTTGCATGAGGTGTAGGAGATTTCTATGAAGTAAACACATTACGTCTCTGAACACATTTTGTAAATGGGACTGTCACTCACTTGTTGTTTGACGACATACACAGTTTGCTCCCAGTAAGGTCTCAATTTTCCAGGTCCTCCCCTCTCACTCATGTTACAGACTAGGACACTGTCTCACCAGGTTGGAGAGTGACTGTGTTCTGTGTGTGATGATCATAGTTCTTCTTACCCCTTGCACTAGAGTGCTGGCTGTTCTCAGCTGCAGTACGATAAGCCTCTTCCATCCACAAAGCCCACTTTTTTGCATAGCTCTGAGGTGTTTCAGTCCCATCTCTGGCTAACAGGCCAAAAATTAAGTCTACTAGGAGATGGGGGTGTCGACCAAACATGAGGTAGTGGGATGAAAAGCCTGTTGCCTCATGCCTGGTGCAGTTGTATGCATGTACTATCTGAGGCAGATGCTCTTTCCAGCTGCTCTTTGCCTGCAGATGCTCTTAAGAGTGGCTTCTCCTTAAGCACTAGGAAACGATATTGTGCTGGCAGCACAAGCTGCCTTCGCTGAGCCGCTGTACGATGTTGCAGCGGATTTTCCATATGAAGCTTTCCCCACTCGTGCATAAGCTTTCTCACAGGGCCACTGGCTCTCCTTCTGCCATCATTCGTTATTACTGATTTTGTTTCTTTCAGTTTGATAAGTACTGATAGAGGGATCCTTCCTTTGGGATTTTACCAGGTCACTGTGACAGGCTGCAATGGTGACATGTTCACAAGGCAGCGACATATGCAGCATCTTGTCTCTTTGCAGACTCACAACCCTCCCATGTAGCCTGAATGGCCTCTCTCGTCAGCTCTTCAGTACACTTTGTGAAGTAGGTGTCAATGTCAAGTGGAAACCGAGAGAATGAGTCTCGGTTCACCTTCCCCAGCATGACATTTGACATCAAACCTGAAATCTGCCAGCTCACCTACCCAGCGGTGACCTACTGCATTCGCCTTTGCAGTACTCATCACTTATGTGAGGGGATTATTGTCTGTATAGACCAGTGGTCGCATGTGGCTCTTTCATCCTTATACTGCAGCTCCGTGTAGCTTGGGACAATAAATGATAAGTATTTAATTGAAGTGTATTTTACTTTTTTAAATTGTAGTTCTAAACTGGAAGATTATTGTGATCTTGAAATATTAAAATAAAGTTATATTGAAGTTATATATCAAAATATGCGTCACATAACGTGGAAGCCGGTGTACCTGCCAAAACGCCGTGCATTTATCAAGACTTTCAACCCCGGGTAGGCCAAGTATGGAGAAATGTAAGAAAAGAAAAATATCTGAAGAAAATAGAACATTTAATGATGCCTGGGCAGATTCATTTGCATTTACGTCTGACAAGAGTGGCCTACCAGTATGCCTAATTTGTGGAGAGAGACTGGCTAACAATAAAAGGTCAAATGTCAAAATTCAATTCAATTCAATTTTATTTATATAGCGCCAAATCACAACATAAGTCGCCTCAAGGCGCTTCATAGATACAGAGAAAAACCAACAATCATATGACCCCTATGAGCAAGCACTTTGGCGACAGTGGGAAGGAAAAACTCCCTTTTAACAGGAAGAAACCTCCGGCAGAACCAGGCTCAGGGAGGGGCGGGGCCATCTGCTGCGACCGGTTGGGGTGAGAGAAGGAAGACAGGATAAAGACATGCTGTGGAAGAGAGACAGAGGTTAATAACAGATATGATTCAATGCAGAGAGGTCTGTTAACACATAGTGAGTGAGAAAGGTGACTGGAAAGGAAAAACTCAGTGCATCATGGGAATCCCCCGGCAGCCTACATCTATTGCAGCATAACTAAGGGAGGATTCAGGGTCACCTGGTCCAGCCCTAACTATATGCTTTAGCAAAAAGCAAAGTTTGAAGCCTAATCTTGAAAGTAGAGATAGTGTCTGTCTCCTGAATCCAAACTGGAAGCTGCAAGTTTTGTGGCCGCTCAGGAAATAGTCAGGCGTGGGAAGTCGTTCACAGACAGAGAATATATGAAGAAATCATTTATTAAGATTTCAGAACATCTCTTCGCTGATAGCACTAAAATGCCAGACACGGGGGGAGGACATCTGTGAGACTGTGATGATTGTTTAAGAGTCAAAGAAATAAAAACAAGCCACCTAGTGTCAGTGGCTACTGATGGGGCACCTAGTATGACTGGAGGGCACAGGGGCTTTGTGGCTCGACTTTTCTGAGCTGGAACAGCCAGAGTGGCGAAAGAGCTGCACTTTGTGGACATTACAGCGAACCTGAAGAAGCTGAATACAACTCTTCAGGGGAGAGGAGGCACAGTGTTACACATGCTGGAGGAGGTGTTAGCGTTTGAGTGCAAACTGACAGTTTTAACCAGAGATTCACAGAGAGGCACACTGTTTCACTTCCCCTCTTTAAGGGAGTTCAAACAAGCTTACAAGGTAATCAATTCAGAGCATTTGCAGTCTGCAATTACCACAATTATTTGGGAAATAATTCCACGAATTCAGAGAGGAAAAACCCACATTATCCTTCCCCGTCACTCCCCTGAACATCGATCCATCCCTGTTAAATGTGACTGGATTTTCAGGTGTAAGTCAACCTGATCTGGAGCTGGAGCTGGCTGACATAGCTGATAAAGATATGAGGGTGTCCGAATTCAAACGCTTGACAGAGGATCTTGAAGATGTTGCCCATCAGAAGGCCACTCTTGTTCAGAATCACAAATGGAGTGATACGGAGAACCTTCCAAGACTGGACAAACTCGTGTTGGAAATATGGAATGCCATCCCCGACACATAAACATGAAGAAATATGCATTTGGAGTCCTGTCGATCTTCAAATCCACACACGTATGTGAGCAGCTATTCTCCACCATGAACTATGTTACAAACAAACACAGCTCACGCCTCACAGACGACAGCTTACAGTCCTGCGTAAATGAAAGTGACTTTGCAACGCCCCGATTTTCAGACGCAGGTTCAGGAGCAGAAGTCCCATTAACCAGGTCAAATAAATAATGATGCAGATATTTTGCAAATATGTATTTTTCATTGTTTAGTGACATATTTGCTGTTTTCCAATTTATTTTTAAAATTCAGGTCAAGGCTCCGCTACATGCTCTACAAGTCCAAAGGCAATATAAGGATGACGGCTCACCGCATTTTTTGTTTGCTACATGGATAATTAAGTTCAGCTTTTTCCTTCATTTGAAGGAGACCTTCAACTCGGACTGTTTCCTTTTTGTTATAATTTTTTCAAGAAGTTCAAAATGTGTTCATTACTTCAATAAAACATAATTTTCTCTGTAGCACTTCATGGATTTTATAAGCAACACACTATAGTTGCTTATACAAAGGATAAAGGTAAAAAACTATATATACAGTGTTATCTTCATTTTACATGTCAAAAAGTATTTGTGGCTCCCAGTGTTTTCTTTTCCGTTCAAACTGGGTCCAAATGGCTCTTTGGGTGTTAAAGGTTGCTGACCCCTGGCCTAGAGTATTATAATTACAGACACTACACACCACAAAATCAACCTATTTAATTGTTGAATAAATTATGTTTATTCATGTATTCATTTAAATGTGTATTTGTGTTCTGTAAGCAGCAAATAAAGTTACAATTATAAATCATCTTCAGTGTTGGGGATGGACTCAGGACGAGGGCTTCAATCATTTCTGTTTAGGTTAATGCTGACACCTGGTGGATACTTAATAATAATGGTGAGTAGATGCATTTGAACATGAAGGTAATGTAGGAACTCAGTCAGGTCTGAGCCATCGGTGAATTTATTATTATTTATTTATTGCATAGGCTCAGATTAAACCCACATGCAGTTCACGTAGAAATTAGTGTTCAGTTATGTTTGAATCAGTGGACTTTGAGGAGTTTTTATTACAAAAAAAGTCCAAATACTTTTACTGAACAGTGTTTGGCTTGCCTCTACTCCCAGAGCTGAACACAGAAGCATATGAGTACGTTCTGTTGTTACACTGACATGTTTAGAGGTTCACAGCAGTCTGTGTTTAATTGTATGTGTGTTTCTAAAAGGGACACGGATCAATTATCTGCTGTTCGTCACCACTTTCAAAGATATTTGTTTGAAAGGCCCAGTGTGTGCCTTTCAAACAAAGATGAACCTTAGCAGAGAAAGACGCAAAAAGTGTTTGCAGATAATCTACAAAGCACAAAGTGAAAGCAGGTTGACTACATACCGCAGCGCCGATGAAAAGTTTAAGATTCTACTAGAAATAGAGGCTCAAGATATGAACTTGCTGATGGACTGTGTGCTTCATACCCATCTGATTTAGATCAGAAGTTAGCTGATGAAATGACCCAAATTGTCCAATGCTACAAATTTTGTTGAAACATAACCTGCAACCATCTTTTCCAAATGTGTTTGTAGCCTTGGTATATGTTTTGACTCTGCCTGTAATAAACTGCGAAGGAGAAGACTGATTTCACCCATTACAAGATTTAGAAACAAACTGAGAATTGTGGCCATCAGAGTGTGAGCTTGTTAGGAACTTTATCTATTTATTTATTTATTTTTGCCTGTCCCGTTTGGCTCTTTTGCCATCAGAATTATTGTCTAAAGGCGAAGAAAGATGCCCAACGAATTTACTTTACCAAATGGACCATCCCAGCCTTGCCGTAATGGTCTATTTGATTCACCTTTTATTGTTTATTTTATTTTATTTTATTATAACCTGCTAAATACGGGACAGATTTGGCTGGGGAAAAAGAAAGAGGGAAAGAAAAACAGCGGGGAAGAGGGACGGGGATAAAGGGCAAAAAACAAAAACCAACAAAATAAGCAAACAAAAAATACATCTATCAATCACCTGTTGAGAAAGAAAAAAGGGAAAACAAGCAGAAGAAAAAAAAGAGCAACATAATAAACAACATCATGATGATCTATAGGAATATAACAGTAAATACTAAATATTAAACATTATTGTGCAGCACATAAGATCAACAGAACACAGTGTGCTTTGAGGTAGGAGCCAAAAATGTTGTAGTTTGTGGGTGTGATCACCCGTGTGTACACCTGTGAGCATGGACGCGCTTGTATTTAAAAGGTTCCTTCATGTAATGATCTGATAGAGGGTGTGGGGGGGGGGGGCCACAGCCCCGTCCTCCAGGGCATGAAGCAGGTATGGAGGAGATCAAAACTCCAGACATCCAGAGGCCCCCAGAACACAAGAGACCAAGGAAGACCAACAAAGGGGCAGCCGCGCCACTGTCCCAGAAAGAGCTGAGGAGAGTCCCAGATGAGGGCTCACTCAGCAGCCGCGGAGCAGAAGCCAGGGGGAGTTGCAGTGACGCGCCCGTGAGCTCCGCCGGCAGCCAGCCGTGCCTGAGTGACCGAGCCCCAGGCCGAGAGGCCGAGGGCACCCCACCCCCGAAGTGGCCCGAGCGAGCCCCAGGCTCCAGCCCCCAACAAGCAGCCACCAAGGAGTGAGCCGGTGAGTACCTGGACGCCCATCCCCGGACACAAAGAACCACAAACGCACTGATGTCTGAGGGCGTCTGCCACTGGCAGGGGAAGTGGTGGTGGGGGGAGATAGGCCTCCAAACCTTGGAGGGCCTGAGGTGTCCCCAGAGAGGTGGCGTCTGATACCCAACCTGACATATAGACACAGAAATACAGGCACACACATATGCAAACATCCATTCCCACCCTCATGCTCTCATATGCACTTACTCCACACTCACCCAACGTGGAGACAGACATAAAGAGACGCTGTACACACGATCACACTCCCCAAGCGTACTCTAAGCCCCGGGTCTAGGTACCCTTGCCCCTGGAGGGGGGAACTGCACCCAGACCCAGGTAGTGTTACCCTTTTCCCTGCAGTGGGGAGAAGCAGACCGCCCCGACTCCGCAGCAGCAGGGAGGCCCCACACTCCAGACCCCAATCTGACGGCCAACTCCTCCTCCCAGACCCCCCACTCCAACAGGCCGCAGAGAACGAGAGTGTGAGAAGACTCCAAACCTCCCTCCACCCGCTCATATGTAGTGTTGATGCATGTGTGTTCTAAGGTGCATTTAAACCCAGGAGGGCATGGAGCTACCTGCCAGAGAGCAGCAGGTAAGCGCATAGCCCCTCCTGCTAGCCCTCAATGTCTACGTGTATTTAAAATTGAGAGGTGGGCAACGACGCCAGGGGTGGGGTGTACACCCTGATGGCCTTTTGGATTCCGTGTAGCGTGCCCACTCCCAAGATCCTATATGTATGTGTAATGAGAGTGTGAGTAATGTGAATGTCTAAGTTGTGGGATAAAATTGAGGCAGAGGCAGCCATAAGGGGACAGGGGGGGGTAGCCTCCCCTGCACCCTGGTGACACACCTCTACCCCAAGGCCCTGCATGTGTGGGTGGTTATGGTGGGGCGGGAAGAGGGAGGCAGCTGGAGATGGGGAGGGAGGAAGGGAGGGGCAAGTGACCAGGAAGGGTCAGCACCCCCACTGACCCCAGTAGGCACCCCCTTACTCTGCAACCCACCAGGGAAAGGGGGCCCAGGCCCATCCAGACCGGGGCCCAGTTCGGCAGTGCCGCCTGGCCCCACAGAGCCCGGGACAGCCCACCCGACCCCACCACAGAGAAAACTACACCCACCCCATCATCCACTCATCTTCCAGACTACACAAGACAATAGACGCCCAGGCTGAGATCTTCCTCAGGGCTGGGCCCCCATACACCCACCCGCCCACAACCCCGGCAACACACCAACCAGGACCCAAGCCCCCAAGGCCCAGCCAGGGCCCCAGCCCAGAGACGGAGCACCTCCAGAACCCCACGCCCGTCCCGGACCCACCCAGGGGCAGCCAGGCTGCCAGGTCAGTAACCCACGTCCGTCAGCACAGACCCTCCCCTAGCCCCACTGCACGCAGCCACGAGGAAACCGTCACCTAAGAGCCAACAGAGCCCTTAATAGGCCATGACCGCTACCCCGGGTTGAGCCCTCCAAGGAAGATGCTCCTGGGGACTTTATTTATTTTTTGACTGTAATGCAAAGAGACATACACATAGATAATGCCCAGACAGCAGTGGAGGAGGAAAACAAGAGAAAGCATCATGACAGAGTCTGCAACAAGTGTGAATTTGTGAGAGGACAGTCTACAGGTTAATGCCCCAATAACACACACACACACACACACACACACACACACACACACACACACACACACACACACACACACACACACACACACTGACATCATAGATAATTGGCAAACCTTCTGGAGGAAACCTGGTCTTGTTAGGAGAGACAGCATCCATCCCACTTTGGATGGAGCAGCTCTCATTTCTAGAAATATGGACAAATTTATTAAACCCCCCAAAATATGACTATCCAGAGTTGGGACCAGGAAGCAGAGTTGCAGTCTTACACGCCTCTCTGCAGCTTCTCTCCTCCTGCTACCCCCCCAACCCCATCTCCATAGAGACTGAGTCAGCTCCCAAACAGACAAATAACAAACTAAAAACCAGCAACAAACAACTTAAACATAAACAATTACAAAGAAAGAACAATACAGTATCCACATCTGAACCAAAGAGTAAAACAGTGAAATGTGGATTATTAAATATTAGGTCTCTCTCCTCCAAGTCTCTGTTAGTACATGACTTAATAATTGATCAACAAATCGATTTACTCTGCCTTACAGAAACCTGGTTGCAGCAGGATGATTATGTTAGTTTAAATGAATCAACACCCCTGAGTCATTCTAACTACCAGAAATCACGAAGCACAGGCCGAGGAGGCGGTGTGGCAGCAATTTTTCACACGAGCCTATTAATCAACGAAAGACCCAGACAGAATTTTAATTCATTTGAAAGCCTGATGCTTAGCCTCGTCCACCCCAGCTGTACTTGTTATCATTTATCGTCCACCTGGGCCTTACACAGAGTTTCTGTCTGATTTCTTTTTCTCTGCTCAGCTCAGATAAAATAATTATTGTGGCTGATTTTAACATCCATGTAGATGCTAAAAATGACAGCCTCAACATGGCATTTAGTCTGTTATTAGACTCAATTGGTTTCTCTCAAAATGTAAAAGAACCCACCCACCACTTTAATCACACTCTAGATCTTGTTTTAACATATGGCATAGAAACTGAACATTTAACAGTGTTTCCTGAAAACCCTCTCCTGTCTGATCATTTCCTGATAACATTTACATTTACAATAATTGATTACACAGCGGTGGAGAGTAGACTTTATCAAAGTAGATGTCTTTCTGAAAGCGCTGTAACTAAGTTTAAGAATATAATCCACCCACTGTTATCATCTTCAATGCCCTGTACCAACACAGAGCAGAGCAGCTATCTGAACGCTACTCCAACAGAGGTCGATCATCTTGTCACTTCGCACGACTCTGGATACTGTAGCTCTGGTGAAAACTAAAAGCTCAAATCAGAAGCACTTCACTCCGTGGTATAATTCTCAAACACATAGCCTAAAGCAGATGACTCGTAAGCTGGAGAGGAAATGGCATGTCACAAATTTAGAGGATCATCATTTAGCCTGGAGAAATAGTTTGCTGCTTTATAAGAAAGCCCTCCGCAAAGTCAGAACATCTTACTATTCATCACTGATTGAAGAAAATAAGAACAACCCCAGGTTTCTCTTCAGCTCTGTAGCCAGGCTGACAAACAGTCAGAGCTCTGTTGAGCCAACCATCCCTTTAACGTTAACTAGTAATGACTTCATGAACTTCTTCACAAATAACATTTTTATCATTAGAGAAAGAATTACCAATAATCATCCCACAGATGTAATATTATCTACAGCTACTCTTAGTACCATTGATGTTAAGTTAGACTCTTTTTCTCCAATTGATCTTTCTGAGTTAATTTCAGTAATTACTTCCTCCAAACCATCAACATGTCTGTTAGACCCCATTCCTACAAAACTGCTCAAAGAAGCCCTGGCATTATTTAATGCTTCAATCTGAAATATGATAAACCTATCTCTAAAAATCTGCTGTGTACCACAGGCCAAAATGCTGAGTATTGTTCAAAAGTAACTTGGTGTCTGTAAGTGTGTGTGTGTGTGTGTGTGTGTGTGTGTGTGTGTGTGTGTGTGAGATACTGCAGACGAGTGCTTGGTAGTGACGTGTATGAAGTTGTGCGTGTGTTTCAGTCCAGGCACTGAGTGTTCAGGAGTCTGATGGCTTGGGGGAACAAACTGTTCCATCGTCTGGCAGTGAGGGCCCGGATGGTCTGGTACCTCTTTCCAGAAGGCAGCAGGGTGAAGAGTGTGTGTGAGGGGTGTGTGGGGTCCTCCACAGTGTTGGTGGCTTTGCAGAAGGAGTGGGTGCTATAAATGTCTATGATGGAGGGAAGAAAGGCTCCAACGATCTTCTCAGCTGCTCTCATTATCCATTGTAGGGTATTGCGATCCGATACGCTACAGTTACCATACCAGACAGTGATGCAACTGCTCAGGACGCTCTTGATAGTCCCTCGGTAGAAGGTGGTAAGAACGGATGATGGGAGATAACCTTTAGTGAAAGTTACAAATAGGGATGGGTACCGGTATCTGACATAAACGGTAGTAACCAGACCGAAAAGCAGCGCACATTTCGGTGCTTTATTTCGGTGCTTTTTTTTTTTCCTGAGATGTCATACACTTTGGATTGTAGCCAATCATTTTACCTTTCCGAGGATAGTAGGCGGGCCCAGGTACGTATGTTCTTTTAGAGCAGAGCTACAGATTAAAAATGCCGAAGGCGAAGCGGTCAAAGTCTGGCTGTACTTCACAGCAAAAGATGCAAACTCAGCAGCAACAAGTGCTTTAAGCTGATACTGTGATACTGTCAAAGGAGGTAACACCTCGATTCTGATGAAACACCTGGCGATGCATAGCGTTTTTTAAAAGACTAGAAATGCACCGTATTTGATAGCTTGCTGCGAGACCTCACACCGAGCACATCTACTGCAGGTGTGGTGCCTGTTATCAGACCCGGAGTTAGCAACATCCCCCAAGAACCCAAAGAGTAGAGTCCTGGCCCCTAGCCCTGCCAGTGTAGCAGGAATGATGAGGATGATGATGCAGCAGCAGCCGTTCTTCTCTGGGTGAGTAGCTTAATGTTGTTCGTGTGTAATTTACGTTGAGTAGGCTAACCACGTTATTACATTAATGCACGTAAGGTGAACTAGCAAACACCGTCGTAGTTACATGCGGCTGTCTTCTTGTTGGATAGAGTGAAACCATATATGGCCTATAGCTGAAGAAAAGGCTAACATTGTTATCTTTTTACAAAAAAGAGAACAGCTAAACATGAGAGGTTTTAGGACAAAGTTTGTGTTTTCCATTGTTTAAGCACCGCTTCGAGCACCATTTAAGCACCGGCACTGTTTCAAAAGTACCGGTTTGGCACCGGTATCGGATAAAACCTAAACGATACCCATCGCTAGTTACAAATGATCTTCTTATGGCCTCTGGCAGTGGACTTATCTCTGTGCTTGTCCTGCTAGACCTCATTTCAGCGTTCGATACTGTTGACCATAATATTCTATTAGAGCGATTAGAGCACGCTGTAGGTATTACACGTACTGCGCTGCAGTGGTTTGCATCATATCTATCTAATAGGCTCCAGTTTTTCCATGAAAATGAAGAGTCCTCTTCACACACTATGGTCAGTTATGGAGTTCTGCCAATTCTGTTTACATTTTTCATGCTTCCCTTATGATCCATATGACCCCCCTATGAGCAAGCACTTTGTGATTTTTATCTTGAAATTTTATCAATAAAATTTTACTTACTTTTACTTTACTTTATCCATCATGACAATAGTTTTAAATTCCTGCTTATTACCGAAAACCGCCACAGGTGTTTTGTGGTACTCATTACAATTCTTTAAGTGTGTTTTAAAAGGTTATCACCTGGTTATTAATAGGTTATTACATAGAAACAATCTGTTTTGCATTTTGCAGCTGTTTCCTGCTTATTACATAGAAACTACCAGAGAAATTTTCCAGGTAATGGTCAGTTTTTTAAGTTAGCATTAATAGGTTATTAATGTCTTATCAAATGGAAACAAGAAGTTTTGTATTTTGTAGCTCTGTTTCCTGCTTGTTACATAGAAACTACCATGGGTAAGAACATTATTATGTTCTTATTTCTTCCTTGTTACCCTACTATTATCCCTTTATTACAGAGCTGTAACAGAAAGTGCTATCAATGCACTGCACTTCATCCAACATTTGGACTGTGCAGGAACTTGTGCCAAGCTACTTTTTGTGGTCTACAGTTCAGCTTTTAATATCATTAGCCCAGTTCTGCTGCAGGACAAGCTGAATGGGATTGCTTCCACCAAACCACCAGGTGGATTGATGTGCTATGATGAAGTCTAAATCCTGATTAAAAGCTTCAATTAGAGCCGTTCCTGTATCAATGATCAAATCAATAATTCGATTTTTGAAAGAAATGCTGAAAACTGGTCTATAGTAGGCTAAAACACCCTCATGTAACTGCTTTAGAATTTTAGACAACTAACAAAACCTGTGGAACTTCCATCCATCCATCTTCTTCCACTTATCCAATTTAGGGACACAGATGGGATTGCAGAGTGACTGAGGAGGAATGATACACAGGAAATGGTCTGCAGTGCACTTGAACCATGCACCGTGGCGTGTGGATACTTCTTTAAGACAGTCCGTCTCGCCTGGCCACGCCCCACAGCTCACATATAAAGCAGCTGTGCAGACGTGACACCGGTAATAATTTGATCGGAACGCATTTCCGTGCGGCCTGATGGTGGAGAGATAATCTCTCTCGAAGAGAACCAAGAGAGTCGGCGCTACAGGCTGGAGAACTCTCACTCGCCACAGCAAGGTCCGACGGCCGGCGAAGTGAAGCCTCAAGAGTGAACTCGTAAACGAGACACTCGAGGTCAGACACAAAGGGTTAGGGTTAGACGCTGGGGAACACAGCCTGCAGCCACAGGAGCTCATATCCCAGAAGAGACTGGCTAAAGAAGCTGGAGAACACACACTCGCTGGCTGACATATCAGACACAGCAAGGTCCGACTGGCACGTAAGCCGGCGAATGCAGGCAACACGGCAGGGGAACACAGCAGCTGCCAGAGCGGAGGGCCAAGCCAGGGACGCGAGTCGCAGGTCGCCCCAGGGCCAAGCATCCATCCGTAGACAGGGGAGCCGCAAGAGTGAACTCAGGGACGAGACACTCATGCAAAGCTGGCGCCACAGGCTGGAACGCAACACACTCACTGGCTGGTGTATCAGACACAGCGAGGTACAGCTACCGTGTAACCGGCAAACCGCCTGCAGGGAGCCTGGCGCTACAGGCTGAAAAAACACTCACTCGCTGGCTGACCATCAGACACAGCGAGGTCCGGCTGGCGCGTAAACCGGGGAAGCATGGGCAATACGCACTGCTGCTGGAGTCAGAGCCGAGAAGCTGCCCCACCCGCTGGTCGTGTGAACCGCGCACTGCGGGCAACACGCCAGACAGAACAATGGCTACACTAGGCTGCAGAAGTCTCACTCGTCACAGCGAGGTCCGCCTGGCGTGTAAGCCAGCGAACGTGAGCAATACGCCAGGGGAGCACAGCCTACCAAGCCACTCAAGCACAGCAGCTGGCTATCGCCGAGACAGGAACCCGCGATATGCGGACAATGCTCCAGACGGGAAGTCGAAGCCGCCTGCTGGAGAAGCCGAGTCATAACAGATCCCCGCCTAGCACTAGGCAGTGACACAGTGCCAGGGAAAGAGAGCCTGCCGCAGCAGCTCGGCCACTCAATGGATGGCCGAGGTAGGTTAAGGCCCAGGGCCTGTCCCAGGAGCAGAGCGGCCGACCTGCACCATCCACGACAGGGGAGGGGCTGGTGGCTCAGGCCACTGAGGGCCCAAGAGGGGAGCAACCCAAGGTTCATCACCAGGGTATAGCAGACACTCTGCGCTGTACGCAACCAGGGGGCCAGCAAGAGTGGGCCTGACGAGACACTTGCGGTCAGTTGGGAAGTGTCAGCTCACTGAGCGGGCACCTGGTGGCCATGTGACCCGCGACACAGGGGCAATGCACTAGACAGAGAGCCAGCGCTGCATGCTGGAGAACACTCACTTGCTGGCTGATGTATCAGACAGATCAAACTGCCCCCTGGCAGTCTAGCCCGCTGAAGGCCAAGCGGGGACTTAACCCGAAGGTCCACCCAGGGGCCAAGCGGTCGCTAGCACTGTCCGCAGACAGGGGAGCAACAAGAGTGAACTTTGAGAACGAGACACTCATGCACAATGCTCCAGGCTGGAGAACACTCACTCGCCAGCTGAAGAATCAGACACTGCGAGGTCCAGCTGGGGAGTAAACCGGCGAATGCGGGCAATACGCCAGGGGAACACAGCCAGTAGCTGCAGTAGCTGATATGCCAGAAAGAACCCGGCTAAAATAGGCTGGAGAATGCTCACTCGCCGCAGTGAGGTCCAACTGGCGCGCAAGCTGTGAATGCGGGCAACACGCCAAGGGAAGACAGCCTGCAGCTGCAGTGCAGCCAGGGAGGTGACTCACCGAGGGTGTCAGCTCACTGAGCAGGCCCTGCCAGCCACGTAGACCTGCAACATTTGGGCAATCTGCCAGACAGAGAGCCAGCGCTGCAGGCTGGAGAATTGTTAACCGCTGGCCGAGGCGTCAGCGAGGCATAACTGGTGTATAAACCGGCGAAGCGTGGGCAATATGCCAGGGGAACGCAGCCTGCAGCAGTGCTGGCCACTAAGCCCAATTCAAAGGATGTCAGGAGGGAGGAGGGCGGCTTGAGGACAGCTGAGCCCAGGCTCCGAGTCCTCCCCGCCTCACCTGAACACGGCCATCTCCACACGCCTGCATAGGCCCCTCAGCACAGCGAGGTGGCCCCAGGGTAGACAGGCAGTTCCATCAGGCAACCCTGGTCGTCTGACCCGAGCCAAGCGTCATAAACATCAACCTCCTGACAATCAACATCCACCAGCCCAGGGCTCACAGAGGCGGGGCCATGGGAGGGAATGCTGTGGGAGGGGCCCGGAATCAGGCGACCCAGACATGGGTTCACCCGTCCGGGCCCCACTCCAGTGGCAGCCAGAGGGGATAGAAGTTTCTTCAACATCCACCTCACGATAATCAACCTCCACCAGCCCAGGCCTCACAGAGGCGGGGCCATGCAGCCATCATCCTCACTTTAGCCTGAGAGGCACAGGATGGGGGAGGGCTCTCCGTGTCCCCAGACTGCCTGCAGTTGACATGTCAAGCTTCATCCCTACAGAGGGAGTGACAATATGGCCGCCATCAGGGCATAAGTAACCCTTACGCCCCTGTTAGGGCATGCCACCCTGCCCAGGGAAGGCCCGAAGGGAGGAATGGCACTCAATCGCCTGCCACCAGACCAATCAGGCAGCAACGGCACCTGAGATGGGAGGCGGTGAGGCTGCGTGACATCAACCTTGAGGTCCACTCTACTAGACAGGACCGCAGGAAGGGCTAGTTCCCACACCTGTGATGCTTCAATCAAGAGCTGAAGGGACCCATCTCACCCGACACTGTGCACGGGGACCAGCAAGGGGCAGCCCAGGGACAGGGCGGCAACACCGGAGGAGAGGATGGAAGCTTCTTCAACATCCACCACCTGATAGTCAACCAACACCGGCCCAGGCCTCACAGAGGTGGAGCCATGGGAGGGATGCTGTGGGAGGGGCCAGCAGTGAATCAGCAACAGGTGTGGGAGGGGACCCAGCCCATGGCCTGCCTATCTGGTGTCCACAGCAGTGGCAGGCATTTTTTGGAGGCATGAGATGGGGGAGGGGTGGGCCAGTTAAATGCTTTCAGAAAACCAAGCACGGTCTGCCTAGTTCGTGTTGGCAACAAAGCAGTCAGCTTCTCTAGCCAGCATGCTATGGGCTGCTATCATGTAGTTATTTATTTTTCCCTTTTCGCCCAGGCACAGCAACACTGCTCGTTCCTATCGTCAAAAGGCAAAAATGCCATACACAGACATGTTTGGGATGTGTGGGCTGCCATACTTCTGCTACCAAGCAAGGGGGCGGGGCCACACGCTAACCAGGAAGTGCTAACAGTTAGCCGGCACTAGCCGCAACCGGAATTCCCCTTCCACCGTTTATTTGCTTCTGCGTCACAGTGCTGACAGGTGAACGTGTATGCTTGGAACTCTGACACCTGTCCCCAATGTAGCCGAACTACGAGCGGAGCCCTGCTGGCCGGGTTAACCCGCGAGCTGCGGCCTATATGCCAGACAGGCTAACAGGCTGGAATGCTAAACGCCGGCTGGCTAACGGTAAGCCGGTGTTCTGCCAAACCATCATACTTTAGGAAAACGTCCTACCGTAGGTAGTGTATGCACATTTCTGCAGTCACAGAGTAATTCCAGCATAAATTTAAGTAGGTATGATGGTTTGCCACTTAACTTTGCCCATCAGAGTATGCTTGTAGCTCATATTCATAAAGCCTGGACTACGGTGGCCCTGAGAGGCCAAACGGACTGCAACTTCAGAAAACACTTGCAAAAAGAAAAATGCTGCAAAAAGGAAAACGCTGCAAAAAGAAAGACGCTGCACTGCAACTTCGAGAAAAACGCTGCACTGCAAAAAGAAAAACGCTACAAAAAGAAAGACGCTGCACTGCAATTTCAAGAAAAACGCTGCACTGCAAAAAGAAAAATGCTGCAAAAAGAAAAACGCTGCAAAAAGAAAAGCGCTGCAAAAGCACACAAAGCACAACGGAAATAGGAAAAAAGACAACGGAAATGTTCCTGGGGAGACAATAACCCGACGGACCAGTTGCACAAACCAAAACATGCTAACCAGTGCGCTAGGACTGGGAGACACTTCAAAGAAGTGGAGGAGAGGTAAATATCTTGTAATCTCATGATTCTAATAATACTACAGATATCTGGAATATATATTCAAAGATAATTCTAACAAAGATAATGTTTAATGTAGCCTTAGAAATGAAGCTTTTTTAAACCCGAGAACAAATGCAAAGGCATGAACTGGTAGGTACTAAGAACTGTATTCTGGTTTAAGCCTGCCACCGGTTCTACGGCATAATTTTAAAAACTAGTTTATGACTTAATAGGGCATATGTACACAGTGACGAAATTCTTCTAACTTCTCTAATTTTGCTCATTTTGAGTTGTCAGCATAGAGGTCTTAATGAGAGTGATAAGTCCTGAATCCTGGTCCATGTTCTTTGAGCTTTTGCTGGCCTTTATTTAAGCACACATCAAGAAGATTAAATACTTGAGTCATGTTTATTGAGACTTGTTTCAGATGTGGTATTTTTTTTAAAAACACTTATTAAGTGCATTTGTGGATTCCTGCGGTCGTAATTATCTTTTCATGTTTTCTCTTCAACCTTAGGCCCAGTCTCAGTCACAGACATCATCAATAAGTATTTCTCTGAGGGCCATACATATGAAGTGATCCTGGATTTTCTTGAAAACAAGCATAATATTTGTATGAGTCTGAGAACATTAAAGAGGAGGCTAAAAGATGCTGGAATGACTAGAAGGACAGACTTTACTCCCACTGACATTGTCATTTCCACTGTTACACAAGAGCTGAGAGGCTCAGGTCAGCTTCTGGGTTACAGATCCATGTATCAGACACTGCGACAAAAGTATAATCTGAAAGTTAAAAGAAATGATGTAATGCACATACTCTCAAGACTAGATCCATATGGTGTTAAGCGTCGCTGTAAACGCAGGTTTGTTCGAAGAGGATATTTTTCAGAAGGACCAAATCAAGTGTGGCATGTGGATGGTTACGATAAGCTGAAGCCCTTTGGTGTTTCTATTAGTGCATGTGTCGATGGATTTTCAAGGAAAGTTATGTGGCTCAGCTGTGGCAGCTCAAATAATGACCCAGGTATCATTGCAAAATATTATATGGAGTGCTTGTCACGGTTTGGTCAACTTCCAAGCATGCCTTCGTACAGACTGTGGCACAGAAAATGGCACAATGGCAGCCATTCACTGTGCTTTAAGATCAGACCATGGAGATGAACTTGCAGGAGCCCACAGTCATATGTATGGTACCTCAACTACAAATCAACGGATTGAAAGTTGGTGGTCTTCGTTCAGAAAGCAAAGGTACATGGCTTTTAAAATATATTCTGAAACTAAAATTGAATGGTTCTGAAGGTGTTTCGTGGTCAGCGATATACTTTTTTTTGTGGGTGGGGTTTTATACTCAAATATTAAATTACAGTCACAAACAAAGAAAAACATAGTCACCTACACATTTTTCTCATGTGATGCACAACTGCTTCAAAAAATATAATAAATGGTTTGGTATACCAGTGACATTTGTTTGTATTAAAACAACTCACTCAAAAAGAAAATCCTACTCAGACATTCCACAAAAGTCCTAAAAAGGAACTATAAAAAACAACAAACAAACTGACATTCAACATTTTAATAAATTATTATGAATCCTAGAGGCAATGGCATCAGTAAAGATTGATGTATTTAAAACTGAGTAAAATGTATTCAAATTTGTGTGCCTACGTAGTACCAAACTAACATCTAGATCAAATAGTTTACCTGTAGGGAGTCATATAAATAAAAGAACAAGGGTTTCTTCAAATTTGAGAACTGTAATATGAGTAATATAAGAACATTGATCCAACATGACAGAAATTTGTTAGAGGAGGTCATTCATTTCAGACATTTCTTCGACTTTGTGTGCCAAAAAAAAAATACTGATGTTTTCACTAGCTTTTGGATTTCTGTGTGGTATCTAACAAGTGATAACAGCTTCAGTGTTCATGGAGAAACAAAATAGTACATTTTTATGGACAGACCTGTATATTACAACTTTTCTTAAGTTCAACCGCCAAATGTAGGAATAACAGAAGGATTAATCATTTTGTTAAATTTTGTTATTTGTGTGAAGTTGCTTTTTTTTTCCTGCAGTGCATTGATGAAACACTTCAGAACATGTGAATAAGCTTTTCTTTGAACGAAATTGCGCACATTTCAATATTCTTAAGATTACGACTTTTTTTTAAAAGAGGACAATTACATTGAATTACTTGTGTTATTAAATTTTATATGCCTTGTCATTCCACCATTAGAACTCAGTTCTGGATTGAACTCTTCAGTGACCTGAGGGAGAGGCATCTTTTCAACGGCAGTCATGAACATAAATGCCTTCTACGATATGTCTTCCTCAATGTCTTGCAAAAAGAGCTTGACGAGTACAGAGATCTCTGGAACACTCACACCATCCGACCTGTGCGCCAATCTTGTTGTCCATCTGGTAAACCAGAAGCCATGTATCACCTGCCTCATAGGTATGTATTTAGTCCATGTATTTTATTTCACAGTTTTACTAAAATTTTTCTTCCTCAGTATAGTGTATTGTATGTGCAGGATACCTGTCCAGCTTGCTGTTATTAAACCTGTTGTTCATTTATAAAATGGTTCAGGAACAGTCCATCCCTTATGTGCACTCTTTTCTTTCTTGACCTAACCACTTGAGTTAAGTAAGCAGTATGCCATTTAGGTTTAACAATTTGCCCTAACTGTTACTCACAGCAGGTATTACACACACTTTTGCAATTGAATAGTATTTTTTGTTGTTTTCACCTTTTTGCTGAATAGAAATTAAAGCTGCCACTTGTGTTTTGCCATTAGTTCTGTTCTCTGACTTCATGCACATACGTTTTATTTTTATATTTTTTTCCAAAAAAAAAAAAAGTTAGACAATCATATTTTAACTTTGGATCACATCTTGGCTAAAAATGACAAATGTAGATATATGCATAATTAAGATTCTTTAAAATCACAATTTCCAGAACTGACTTTTAATTATAAGATTGACTTTGCGCTTTTGCTGTAACCTTGAAGGATAGTACCTGGAGAAGTGACTGAATTTGTTCATTTTTCTGACTGACCTAAGGTATGGTGGAAGAGAGTGTGGATTCCAAGTGCCTCAAGACATCCTGCACCAGTTTGATGACATTCTACCTGCTCAGTACAGTCTATGTGGGGACAACAATCTCCAGGTTCATTTCACAAACTTGGAAAGACAGAGTGAGCTCCCTCGACCAGTCAACTGGACTACTGCAGTTGAAAATTATATAACACTCAAAAATATGACTGGACTTTAGAAGTCAATGTAAAATCATCTGCTAGATGTGGGTACAATTACCACTGACACTAATTGTCACAAACCAACTTTAATGAGTATTGAAAAAAATAGTACCATAGTTTTTATATAAATAGTTTCACTACCGTCAACTTTTCAGTGTGTACGCTTTCGACCTGAAGAAATCAAAAGACCATACTGTACAAAATAACTTGTTCCTTTTAATTAGGTGTTGTAACAAACACGTTGATTAATTTGGAGATCTGTTTTTACAAACAAAGGTTTACAAAAGCATTCAGCGAGACCTGTATTTACGTGGGTTTTTCCTATTTCTTTTTTTAACTCCAAGAACAACTTGCATATCTTACAAAAAAATGTAATCAAACACAGAAGTGTTTGATTAAATAAAGCCTTTTAACTGAATTTATCAGATTTTTTTCCCTGTGTTATTATACTAGCGTGTCTCAGTACATTAGAATACTTCAGAAATGTTTTATTTTGTTACATTGGCAATTTCTTAATACAGTGAAATATGTCTAACTTGTTCAACTGTCCCACTATGATACTATGCTTTTGAAATTCCAAAACCTGATTGAACTTTCTGCGATGCATTAAACTTTATGTGATTTACACAAATTATAAATTATTAGAAAAAAAATTTCAGAGTTTAAAATCACAAACTTCAACTGTTTGCTAAAACCATAAATGTGGCTTAAAAGCAAAAGGACTTGGACCTTAGGGAAGCCCAAACCCAGGAGAGTTCTGGATGCCATAATCTATGGCTTCTTGGAAGTCCTCATAACTGTGTAGCACTGGGATTTTGATAGTATTTGCACAGACATCTACTACAGGGAAGCGTGAAGTGGTCTGGAAAAGAAGTTGTGGCTTTGGCTGAATTGCTGCAGGAGGAATTTCTCTCAGTCCAGTTGCAAACATAAGGATGTCTTCAAGAGACAGACTTCCATTTCTCTCTGAAAATGTAAAGAGAATAAAAGTTATTTCTAATGATAATAAACAGGAAAAAGGTGCCATTACACTTTGCTGACATAAATGTACTCATTTCAACATTTTCAACCAAATTTAATACCTTCTACAGAAAGCAGATAGTCTTGCCAGTAGCTTAGTACTCGTCTCCTCTTGACGCCTAGAGCTGCCAGGTGGACCAAATTGCACATGGAAGATGTTCTCAAGAAGATCAGCTGTCAGCCTGGTCTCATTGTAGCACATGAATGAGAAGAAGAGTGAAGGCTGCTGTTCCAGAGCGTTTAGAAAAATACATGACTACATGAGGGCACATCCTTTATCGCTATGCCTGTAATACTCTGCCTATTGCCTTAATATTAAATAATTTTTTGAACAATAATTATTGAAAATATTTTGTCATGTCATTATACTGCCGCAAGTAGAGGTGGCATGGGCCGCGAAACTGAGACACAGGCATTAGAGCCTCTTAATGCTTGTTTTGTTTGGGTTTCCACCAGAGTGGAATTAACAAAAAATAGAGAGGGCATAGCCTAACATACGAAATAGGAAAATAATGATGTGTAATCTATTTATTTCAACAAAAAAAACTGTATTCTGAATACCACCTATTTACACAGTAACTTTAACGGAATACAGTTACTCGTATTTTAAATACATGACAGTGTTACATGTATTTCGTTACTCCCAAACACTGCAAACATATCTGTAGTATTATTAGAATCATGAGATTACAACACATTTACCTCTCCTCCACTTCTTTGAAGTGTGTCCCAGTCCTAGCGCACTGGTTAGCATGTTTTGGTTCGTGCAACTGGTCCGTCGGGTTATTGTCTCCCCAGGAACATTTCCGTTGTCTTTTTTCCTATTTCCGTTGTGCTTTGTGTGCTTTTGCAGCGCTTTTCTTTTTGCAGCATTTTTCTTTTTGCAGTGCAGCGTTTTTCTTGAAGTTGCAGTGCAGCGTCTTTCTTTTTGCAGCGTTTTCCTTTTTGCAGCATTTTTCTTTTTGCAAGTGTTTTCTGAAGTTGCAGTCCGTTTGGCCTCTCAGGGCCACCGTACTGGACGGTTTGCCACTTCATTTTACCCGTTAAAGTATGCTTGTAGGTAACAGTCACAAAGGTAGCATGGTTTGGCACTTCATTTTATCTGTCAGACCATGTTTCTAGCTCTTATTAACAGAGGTAGGATGATTTGCCACTTAATTGTAGCCTTTAAAGTATGCTTCTAGCTAATATTCATAAAGGTAGGATGGTTCGCCACTTAATTTCGTGTTTTCCCACAGTGTTAAGCAGGCCGACAGCGAATGCTTGGAACACTGAAGCCATATCCCTTCTGTGTTTACATACATCGCAGCCGAGCTGCACAGTGCCCAGGCGACAGCGTATGCTTGAACGCTGAGGCCGTGTTCCCTGCTGTGTTTGCTCACCGTAGCCGAGCTACTCGCTAGCCGGCAGCCGCACAGCGTGGTCCGACTGGCACATAAGACTATTTTTCAAGGCGATAAGCCAGGGAGGGGAGACCAACCAAGGGGAAAGATAAGGGCAAGCTAAGGGATAACAGGGCATACCAAGGAAATACCAGGGAATATCAGGGGAATACCCGGGGAATACCAGAGGAGAGGCAGCGCCCACGGAGGCTGCCAAAACAGGTTCCTGATGGATGCACATACATACAGCACGCTCAAGGCACTCACAAACACACAACACAAGTGGAGATCAAATGATCACCGGTGTCACGTCTGCACAGCTGTTTTATACGTGAGCTGTGGGGTATGGCCGGGCGAACCAGAGTGTCTTAAAGAAGTATCCACACGGTGGGGGGTGTCCATTTTGTAAAACCTCAGATTCAATTGTAGAATTGAAAGTAATTTTCTTGGTGTCATTCAAACATCTTGAGCACCTCCAAGTCTAAGGCCATGGTTCTCTGCCAAAAAAGGACCCTTTGGGTTGGGGGATAGTTGCCTTCCCAAGCGAGTGATTTGAAGTATCTTATGGTTTTGCTCATAAAAGAAGAGGAGGAGCAGGATTGGCAGACTGGTTGCTCTGGTGTTGCAATTGACCACTGCGGTAAAGAGAGAGCTGAGCCAGAAAGCACTTTACCCACACCTTTGGGCAAGCTCTGTAGCTAGTGCTCTGAAGAATAGTGTTGCAGATACAAGCAATAAAAATAAGTTTCCTCTCTAAGGTGGCTGGGATCCATTTAAGAAAGGAATGATGAAGACCTCAAACATCTAAAGCAGTGGTCCCCAACCCCAGGGCCTCGGACCGGTACCAGTCCGTGAGTCGATTGGTACCGGGCCGCGAGAGTTGAGGCTCAGGTATGAGCTCACTCCAACCAAGATGGCGCGGCCACGTCCAGACGCTCCGACTATCCACTTTTCTTGTTTTTTACTTATTTTTTGCTCTGGTTTACATCCCAAAATCCTCTAGTCTTATAGTATACGATGGCAGATCACTTGTAAATATTGGTGACAAGGTTGCACATCTAATCTTGGACACTTTTAAACCCGACCCATCCTGGCCGCCAGAGATTCTACGCGGCGCGGAGAACAACAAAGGACTGGCCACTCATCCGAGGCGTAGAACAAAGAAGCGCCGGGGGAAACGCGCTGGCATTAGGAACAAACTGAGACAGCAGGCGCGTCGCGCACCACTGCCCAGTATCCTACTGGCCAATCCATGGAGAACAAGCTCGATGATCTAAGAGCAATAGTCACCTTCCAACGTGACATGAGGGACTGCAACATTCTGTGCTTCACGGAGACATGGCTGACCCCCACCGTGCCGGACCAGGCCGTAACTCCGTCGGATTCATTCTTTGTGCTCCGCGTGGACAGAACGGCAGAGTCGAACAAAACCAAAGGTGGAGGAGTGTGTTTCATGGTAAACAGAAAGTGGTGTGATGCCGGGCTTTCCAGCGGCTGCTCGCCACATCTGGAGTTCCTGAGCATTAAGTGCCGCCCTTTCTATCTGCCCCATGAGTTCACCTCGGTCATCGCCACGGTGGTCTACATCCCACCCCAAGCGGACACAGGTATGGCTTTGTCCGAATTACATGATGTGCTGATTTCGCTTCAAAACAAGGACCCGGGCGCAGCCCTCATTGTAGCAGGAGACTTTAATAAAGCGAACCTCAGACAAGTCATGCCAAACTTTTACCAGCATGTCTCGTGTCCAACGAAGGGGGATCGAATTTTGGATCACTGCTACACGCCATACAAGCAGGGCTACAAAGCTGTCTCACACCCTGCTTTTGGGAAGTCTGACCACAACGCCATCTTCCTCATTCCCCAGTATAAACAAAACATACGGGGGGAAGAGGTAACCACGAGGGAGGTAAAACGGTGGTCTGCCCAATCAGAAGCTACGCTACAGGACGCACTCAACAACGTCGACTGGGACATGTTCAGAGCATGCACAGTTGACATCAACGAGTTTGCGGAAGTAGCAGTATGCTTCGTCAATATGCTAGCGGAGGAGATTATCCCCACTGCGAGAGTCACCACATTCCCAAACCAGAAACAGTGGATGGACAGATCGAGCCGCACTGCAGTAAACGCCAGGACCGGCACCTACAACACGGGTCTCACCACTGGCGATATGAGCGCCTACAAAGCGGCCTCATACGGCATGCGGCGCGCGGTGAGAGATGCCAAACGCCGGTACCTGGAACGTGTGGAGTCCCGCTTCCACCAGGGCGACACACAGAGTATGTGGCACGGACTACGCACCATTACCGACTACAAAGCCAGGGACACTGCGCCGATCAACGCCAACTCTGCATTCACCAACGAGCTGAATCAGCTATACGCCCATTTCGAGGTTAGCCAGGCGGCTAATGCTATCTACCGCCTGACTACCGAGAACAGTGACGTCATCAGCAAGAGACCAGTGACCAGCATCGCGGAGCATGACGTCCGAGCGGCATTGAGGAGAGTGAACACAAGGAAAGCGGCGGGGCCAGACAGCATCACCGGCCGTCTGCTGCGCTGCTGTGCTGACCAGCTAGCAGGTGTGTTCACTTACATCTTCAACGAGTCCCTGGCGAAGTCTGTGGTCCGCACATGCTTCAAAAGATCCACCATCATCCCTGTGCCCAAGAACAGCAAACCCTCATCCCTGAACGATTACCGGCCAGTTGCACTGACCTCGGTAGTAATGAAGGTGTTTGAGAGAATATCATCTCCTCCTCCATCCCAGACACCACAGATCTGCTGCAGTTCGCCTACCGATCCAACAGATCCACAGAGGACGCCATCGCCCACATCCTGCACACCACCCTCAGCCACGAAGCTGCCACTCAGCCACAGGACAAGAAACAGGGTAACTATGTGAGAATGCTGTTTGTTGATTACAGTTCAGCGTTTAACACAATAGTGACCTGCAGACTGTTCACAAAGCTCAGGGATCGGGGACTCAACAGCCGTCTGTGTGCATGGGTGTTGGACTTCCTCACTGGCAGAACTCAGGTGGTGAGGGTGGGTAGATGCGTCTCTAACAGAATCACCATCAACACAGGAGCACCTCAGGGATGTGTCCTCTCGCCACTGCTCTACTCCCTCTACACTTCAGACTGTGTGGCCACCCATGGCTCCAACACCATTGTGAAGTTTGCTGACGACACAGTGGTGTTGGGTGCCATCTCCAACAACGATGAGGTGGCCTACATGGACGAAGTGAAGAATCTGGCATCATGGTGCCAGGACAACCACCTCCAGCTGAACGTCGGCAAGACCAAGGAGCTGGTGGTGGACTTCAGAAGGAGTCAGCACAGAGACTACAAGCCCATTATCATCAATGGAGCTCCAGTGGAGAGGGTGCAGTCCTTCAAGTATCTTGGTGTCCACATCTCCTCAGACCTGACATGGTCTGACCACATTCAGGTCCAGACCAAAAAGGCTAGGCAGCTCCTGTATCACCTACGACAACTGAGGAAGTTCAGGGTCTCTCCATAGATCCTCAGGATTTTCTATACAGGCGCTGTGGAGAGCATCCTCACACAGAACATGGCATCGTGGTTTGGGAACAGCTGTGTGAAGGACCAAAAAGCTCTCCAGAGAGTGATCCGTACAGCAGAACGCTGCTGCAGGATTGCTCTCCCCCCGCTTCAGGACACCTACACCAGGAGATGCCGGACTAGAGCAGCGCAGATACTGAAGGACCCGTCCCATCCTGGCAACAAACTGTTCCAACTTTAGTATTTTAGTATTTAGTATTTATTTATTTATTGTCATTGTCAAGAACAATGAAATTGCGTTTGTGTCATGAATCGCCGTGCGGCAGGCAGGAGTAGGACCCAAAATGCAGGACTCACAGGCACGAGGGAATGAACTCAAAACTCAGCTTTATTTGCTGGCAGAACAAATATACAAACTTAAACTAAACTGGGAAACCAAACTAAGAACTCACAGAGAGACACAGGGAGATCCACACACGGCATGAGGGAGAACGCGACGCCGAACAGAGGAAGACGCAGACAGAAATACACAGAGGGTTAACGAGGAAAGTGGGAACACACGGGGAACACAGGTGACACAGATAACCATAACGAGACAGGGCGGGGTGAACTGAACATGACATGTAGAGGCAGAGGTTCCGACAGGAGGAGAGAGAGCACGGGGAAAACACCGACATAACGGGCTGGGGAAACATGAAACAACCACAAGGGGAGACGAGGGCTCATCAATACATAGAGGGCACACAGGGGGGAAGAGCCATGAAGGGAAAACACTTAGGGAACAACACAACAGGGCAACTCAGAAAACATGGCCTAAATAAGGAACAAAATACAAAAATGCATGAAAACTAAGAATACTGGGCCCACATGGCCCAGGACCATGACACCACCCCCCCCTAAAGGGCCGGCTCCCGACAGCCCAAACCCGAGAAACCAAAACAAAAACAGAAAACAACCCACCCAGGGCGGGAGGCGGGGGACCAGGACGGAGGGACCAGAACGGGAAACAAAATAAACAACAGAAAACACGGGAGCACATGACCATAGTCAAAACAAAGTTCAGGGGGCCGACCCAGAGCCCACAGGCACCAGAGTCCACGGGTCACACGGTCGGGGGGCCGACCAGGCGGGTGGCAGAGCTGGTCCGGAGGCCAGCCGCGCGGAAGCCAGCGGCGGCGGCGGAGGAGACGACGGAGCAGTTCAGGGGGCCGGCCGCGCGGAAGGCAGCGGCGGCGGCGGCGGAGACGACGGAGCAGTTCAGGGGGCCGGCCGCGCGGAAGGCAGCGGCGGAGGAGACGACGGAGCAGTTCCGGGGGCCGGCCGCGCGGAAGGCAGCGGCGGCGGCGGAGGAGACGACGGAGCAGTTCAGGGGGCCGGCCGCGCGGAAGGCAGCGGCGGCTCTCCAGTGTCAGGCGTGCTGGCCATGGCCCGGTGGGCACAGGACCAGACGAAGCACAGGCTGAAGACGCTGAGGCTGGACCAGACGAAGCACAGGCTGAAGACGCTGAGGCTGGACCAGACGAAGCACAGGCTGAAGACGCTGAGGCTGGACCAGGCGAGGACGAAGGCTCTGAGGCTGGACCAGGCGAGGACGAAGGCTCTGAGGCTGGACCAGGCGAGGACGAAGGCTCTGAGGCTGGACCAGGCGAGGACGAAGGCTCTGAGGCTGCAGCGGACGAAGGTTGCAGAGGCTGAGGCCGGGCCAGGCGAGGTTGCAGAGGCTGAGGCCGGGCCAGGCGAGGTTGCAGAGGCTGAGGCCGGGCCAGGCGAGGTTGCAGAGGCTGGCCCAGGCGTAGCAGAAGCACAGGCGGATGTAGCCAGGCCAGGCGATGACGAGGCGGTCGCAGATGGCGGCTGGACAGGCTCCTCGGGCCCTCCAGCTGATGCGGCGTGAGGCTGAACGGGCCCCTCGGACCCTCCAGCGGAGACAGGAGGCTGAACGGGCCCCTCGGACCCTCCAGCGGAGACAGGAGGCTGAACGGGCCCCTCGGACCCTCCAGCGGAGACAGGAGGCTGAACGGGCCCCTCGGACCCTCCAGCGGAGACAGGAGGCTGAACGGGCCCCTCGGACCCTCCAGCGGAGACAGGAGGCTGGACGGGCCCCTCGGACCCTCCAGCGGAGACAGGAAGGTGCTGGCCGGGCTCACTGGAACCCCCAGCGGACGAGGTAGATGGCGGCGTGGGGGCCGCGGAGTCCTGGATGAGCTCATCCGAGCTTCCAGCAAGAGCTGATGTAGAGCCAGAGAGAATTGGGACCCCGGGCTCAACGTTAAGCTGGCTAGAAAACCGCACTGCTACGGGGAACAGGGCCAAAGGTTCAGGTGGGACCTGAGCTGCTGGACACACGGGGACCTGAGCTGCTGGACACACGGGGACCTGAGCTGCTGTCTGTAGTAACGGTGGTGGTGAGAGTGGAGTAGGTAGTGGAGTTAATGACTTCACAGGGGAACGAACTAGAGGTAGTGACGGTTGTGGTGCTGGTGGTTGAGTGGGTGACTGTGCTAAAGGAGGCTGCACTGGGGACACTGGAGACTGCACTGGGGACACTGGAGACCGCACTGGGGACACTGGAGACCGCACTGGGGACACTGGAGACCGCACTGGGGACACTGGAGACCGCACTGGGGACACTGGAGACTGCAGTGATGGTTGTAGTGGAGGTGTAACGGGTGAAGGAGTGGCTGAAGTGGCTGTGGGTCGGGCGGCTAGTGGCTCAGCTACAGGGTATGGTAACGGCAGGGCTATGGGTTGAATGACTGACTGAGTAGCAGCCTGAGTGGCTGGGTGTAGCGACGGTTGTGGTGAAAGAGAAACAGGTGGTAGTGTGGATGACGGAACTAAGGGCGACTGAGTGGCAGACCGAACTGATGACTGAAGCGATGGTAGAGGTGAAAATGGAGCGTGTGGTGGAGTTAATGGCTGAACTAAGGGGGACACAGGAGACTGAACTGAGGGGGACACAGGAGACTGAACTGAGGGGGACACAGGAGACTGAACTGAGGGGGACACAGGAGACTGAGCTGAGGGGGACACAGGAGACTGAGCTGAGGGTGGCTGCGAGGGAGCTAACTGAGCTGAGGGTGG
Organism: Maylandia zebra; assembly: GCF_041146795.1. Taxonomy (NCBI): domain Eukaryota; kingdom Metazoa; phylum Chordata; class Actinopteri; order Cichliformes; family Cichlidae; genus Maylandia; species Maylandia zebra. The sequence goes on along the minus strand of NC_135174.1, from coordinate 2,606,515 downwards.
CTGCGAGGGAGCTAACTGAGCTGAGGGTGGCTGCGAGGGAGCTAACTGAGCTGAGGGTGGCTGCGAGGGAGCTAACTGAGCTGAGGGTGGCTGCGAGGGAGCTAACTGAGCTGAGGGTGGCTGCGAGGGAGCTAACTGAGCTGAGGGTGGCTGCGAGGGAGCTAACTGAGCTGAGGGTGGCTGCGAGGGAGCTAACTGAACTGAGGGTGGCTGCGAGGGAACTGACTGAGCTGTGAAGGGCTGTGAGGGAACTGACCGAGCTGGAAGCAGCAGCGAGGGAGCCGACGGAGCTTCTGGTAGCACAGCAGGTGAATTAGAAGGCCGAATGTCCGGCTGTGGGGTGGCGCGTCGGTGGCGTGAATGCCGTTTCCTTTTTGATGATGGCTCTGACGGGCCGAGCGGCTCCACATCCGGGCCTTCAGGCAGGTGGGTAGTAGCAGCTGGGGGATGAAGGTGGAGCTCGTTGCGGATTAAATCCTGTTCGAGTGGGTGGAGCGCACTGAGTAGCCAGGGAAGACCAGAGATCAAACGCTGTAGTTTGGTTTCCACAGCACGGCGAAATTCCTTTCCCTCATGTTCGAGCCACAGATGCAGGAGTCTTTCCACGGAGTAGATAATGTCCAGACGCAGTTCTTCTGGTGGGTTGAGTGCTGCTGGGTCCATATCTGGTGACGTCGTACTGTCATGAATCGCCGTGCGGCAGGCAGGAGTAGGACCCAAAATGCAGGACTCACAGGCACGAGGGAATGAACTCAAAACTCAGCTTTATTTGCTGGCAGAACAAATATACAAACTTAAACTAAACTGGGAAACCAAACTAAGAACTCACAGAGAGACACAGGGAGATCCACACACGGCATGAGGGAGAACGCGACGCCGAACAGAGGAAGACGCAGACAGAAATACACAGAGGGTTAACGAGGAAAGTGGGAACACACGGGGAACACAGGTGACACAGATAACCATAACGAGACAGGGCGGGGTGAACTGAACATGACATGTAGAGGCAGAGGTTCCGACAGGAGGAGAGAGAGCACGGGGAAAACACCGACATAACGGGCTGGGGAAACATGAAACAACCACAAGGGGAGACGAGGGCTCATCAATACATAGAGGGCACACAGGGGGGAAGAGCCATGAAGGGAAAACACTTAGGGAACAACACAACAGGGCAACTCAGAAAACATGGCCTAAATAAGGAACAAAATACAAAAATGCATGAAAACTAAGAATACTGGGCCCACATGGCCCAGGACCATGACAGTTTGGGGCTTCCATACAACCCCCAAAAAAAGAAGAAAATAATAAATACCCCTTAAAACCCAAGTGTACATATTTAACCCAGTGTGACTCCAATGCAATAAGACAATCCTTAGCAATAATGTTCGTAGAAATTCAGACAAAGACCTGAGAAACATGACAAAATACAACAATGCAACCCATTCAATATTATTGTACTGTGAGATATGATATCAGATATGATAGTTATCTATTTAAGAAAGAGGGGGGGGGGGGGGCAGGAGGGGGAAGAGAATAAAGATATGATGCACCAATGCAGACCAGTTCATTGCTATTAAGAAGTTGGATATGGTTATTGTCCGTGAGAGGGGGGCAGAGAGTTCAGGAGCCTCACAGCCTGTGGATACAGGCTGTTGGCCAGTCTGGATGTTCTGGCCTGTATAGACCTGTACCTTCTCCCTGAGGGCAGCAGATGGAAAAGGTGGCGCGCAGGGTGATGTTGGTCCCGCAGGATACTGTGCACCCTCCTCAGACAGCGAGTGGGGAAGATATTACTGATCTCTGGCAGACTTGTTCCAATAATTCTGCCAGCTTCTTTCACCACCCGCTGGAGTGCTTGCTGATCGGCCTTGGTGCAGCTGGGGAACCACACTAGAAATCCATACGTCAGAACGCTGCTGATGGCACAGTTGTAGAAGTTCAACATCAGAACTTCTACAACTGTGCCATCTGCAATCTGGTAGAAGGTTCCGCATCTTCCGGGCAAGGACAGAGAGACTCAAGAGGAGCTTCTATCCCCAAGCCATCCGGGCCCTAAACACACACACCCGCCCTCTCACATCATCTATAATTGACTGAGACAGGACTCTTCCAGACACTAAACCAAGGCACAATGTACATTTCAATTCCTTTAATTTTAAATATGTGTATATTGTCTATTCTGTAAAATAGTCAGATGTCTATTCATATTAATGTACAGAATTCACCTGCTTGCTGCTCTTACTGCACATTCACCCAATGTATATACTATATATATATATATAATGTTCTTCCTCTACCCTCCCATTTTTGCACATGTCGAGGAGCATGTCAGGCTACATTTCACTATGTGTTATACTTGTATAACTATGCATGTGACAAATAAAGAACCTTGAACCTTGAACCTTGAAATGTATGGTTTTCAGTGTTTTTATCGGTTTTCAGCGTTATTTTGTTATCGTTTTTATCGTTAACTCTGTTTTCCTGGGTCTTTTCACGTGTGTTATGAATAAATCTTCTTTTTTTCGGTACCGGTACTAGTTTTATTTTGTTGTATTTATCCGCGACACCTTAAAGGCCGGTCCATGAAAATATTGTCGGGCATAAACCGGTCCGTGGCACAAAAAAGGTTGGGGACCGCTGATCTAAAGGGAGCTTAGAGCAGAGTTGCTGCTAGTTCACATTGAAGGAAGCTGGCTGAAGTGGTTCAGGCATCTGATGAGGAGGTCATCCCTGTGCCTCTCCTCGGAGTGTTTTTTTTTTTTTTCAGGACACTCCCAGGAGGAGGCCAGAAGATCAGCTTAGGCTGCCACTAAAACTCATCTTTGGATAAGGAAATGGATGGATGTAAGTTCCTACAGCCTGTATATATTATGTAACAAGTTATCACAGAAAAGAAATTATCTTTAAAAATAAATTTAACAAATTCAGCTGAATTAAGAGCATTCTACAATTAACAAGTTAATAAATAAAATTTTATTTTCAAAATCATGCAAATCTATCATTGCTTATAGATCAATTTCCTCTTTACACATTCGTCTCTCAGAAGTAGCAATAGCCTACTCATAATTACTACATGAAGTAGACTTTGTGGCAAACTAAACATTCCCCCTTCATGATACATATGGAAAATATTTATTTTTACATGAGCAAAATGCCACTTGGTAATGGCGTGGTTCAGTCTGAAAAGGGATTGGAATAAATAAAAATGAGGCATCGCATCAGCATGGTATAGTGAACACAATTCAAGACACTTACACTGGTTGATTGCAGTTGTGACATCCACTGTGTTATCAGTGTTAAAGTCATCAGTTATCAGTTACACATGCACCAGCACTCACTTAAAGGTGAAACCAGTAAACATGGCTCTTTAGTGGCCTCTAGTGCCAGCCTAAACACAACAGCATTAACAACAAACATGTTCCTACCAATGCGTCTCCATCAGCAAAGTCTAGAGTTTCATTTATAGGCTTCCTGACATTGTCTTCTCTGACAAACTGCATCATACTTTAAGCTGCCTGATTTATTATCAAACACTTTGCATCAAACAGCAGCTTAAATCTGTTAAACAGTTTATACAAGTTGAACTGATATTCCTTTCAACTTTCTCACACTCTACTACTGACAGTTTTGGGTTTTAGAGATAAAAGGGTGACAGATAACAAAATCTATAGGTTAGAGCCAGTGAAATATTACGCTACTTGTTGCACCTTTAAGATCGAGTGAGACAAATATAACAAAACCTCAGTTTACTTCTTTATTATCTGAAAATAAAAGATAACTGAATAAATATAAAACTTAAATTACTTCTGAGACAAAGTTAAGTAAGCTTTAATTTGTTCTACCTCTTTCTTTGAGATATACAATGGTAAAAGTGATTCGTCTCTTAAACTCACTTAAGGTCTTTTGCTTGACCTCAGAACCAACTTAAGCAAACCTTTACAAACAGAGATGGTTAAATGACAGAAAAGCAGGGCCTACTGTCTTATTTTTCAAATACAATTGTGGTAAAATGTCTTAATGAGTTACAACTCATCCCACAACACCTAAATGATTTATCTTAAATAACTAAGAGAATCTGAATGGATACATTATGGGCAGCAGAGATTTAGTGTATTTATTATACCTACTCAATATTCCCCATTAGCATGCAAATATTTTTTTTAGACTTTTTTTGAGAGGGAGGTGTGTTTACAATAAAAGTAATTATTATATAAGAACATCACAAAAATGCATATCATGAACTACTGAACCTTATTTGACAAGAAAGTTGTGAAATGTGTTCCATGGAATGTTAATTGTTGCTAGTTAAGTGAGATGTAACTATTACAATTTCTAAGAAACTGAAAATAGTAGCCCACAGACTGTAACACATGGCTGCTGATTTCTAACCAAAGCCACGACAAGTGTTGATCTTTAAACTTGGTTGTATAGCAGTATCAGAAATTATACAATAAAAAAAATATATTTATTCTGCATCACTCATATAGCTGAACAGAACCTGCAGCATACACTCAACCTGTTGTCTTATTAGGTCCACCGAGCAACATCTGTTGTATTCTGATGAGTAAGCTGGTGTCAATTTAAACATATTTTGTATATTTCCCCAAATGTGTTTTTATAAAGACAGATTAAATACGAAAAATTTCATTAACCTTTTAACATCCACCAACTTACTTACAGCCCACTTAAAGGTGAGGTTAGGTTACATTTTAGCTACATGCTAAACATAACATTACTGTTCTCAAGACATTACCTTAGGTCTCATACATGCATCTTACCTTCAGAATTTCTGTTATTAGACTTCAGCTGAATATATTAAATAGGTGAAAATTCCAATTGAATTTACAACCTGGTAAATATGAACTTAATGCTAACCGTACCCCTAATCTTAACTCTAAATAGGCTGTGATGGTTGTTTAGCGTTTCAACTGAACCCTTCAAGATGATGGTAACTAATGGAATTAGAAGTTCTGTAAAACAGAAAAAAAGGATTTACTGAAGGAATGTTGTACAAAACGAAATGTGGTTAAAATGTAACCTAGCCCTAAGTTTATCTACTGTACCCTGGTTTGAGGCTAGTTACAGTCAACTATGATACCTTTTGGAATTGTAACACCCCAGTTTGCACAACTGAAATGTGTGCATTTCTGCTCTGGTCAACCTTCAGTCCTTCTCTTCTTCTACTTCTATAGAATATTATTCTGTGGTACTCTTAGCTTCATATGTTCTCCTCAGTTTGTATGCGGTATTATTATGAAGCTACTCTTCTTGTCTAGCTTTCATAGATCCTCCCCAGCTAGATAAGGCACTGCAACCTCCCGTCCCCCCTTTCTGTCTCCTCATGCTTTGTTGTGCTATTCTAGTACTGCAGGAAACACATCTGATTGCTCCATTCTGGCTGATTATTCCTCTTAGCTAACAAGCATGCAGCTATATCTGCAGCCATAAACTTCTAAAACAAATAAATCTCTATAGTTTGTTTATTATATTTTCTATTTGTTTTTCTTTTTTGGATTGTTTTGATATTGCTTTTTCAGAAAATCACAAGCTTTCATTAACAAATGTTACTAAGCTTTACAAAACAAAACAAAAAAACAAAGCCCTGCTAGTGGCGCCTCGAGCCTGTCGTATTCCTTACACAACAACAAAATATTGAAGATTTGGACACAATACACATTTGTTAAGCTCTTCTAATCCTGCCCAGTACTGGGGTTTGACATTGACTGACCAGCAGTTGTTCGCATTTATCACCGTGAACATGAGTGTTGAAAAATATACATCTCTGATGTCCTGTTACTACCGGCGACAAACATTAACAAAACAAACAAAAAATGCATTAAATCAATTATCAAAGACAGTAATGGATTCAATCATTTTATAAGCTATGTATTTATTTAGGTATATCAGAAAGCTGGTTGAGGATTATGAATTGTCCATGCTTTGACTTTTTTAAGTGGAGCAAAATGAACTTGATGAACATGTGGTAAGCCATGAGCATATAATTAAGGGTCCCTTCACACACAGTGCTGGCATGGTACAGTGTGTGGACACAGCATGATCAACAGTGAACTTACAGTCCGGTCCAGTGCCCAATGACAGAATGTTTTTGTTTTTTCAATTTTGCCTCTTACAACCCCACAGTGGATTTTTAATCACATGACCAAACTGTCGTTTACCTTTAATTCCAGGAGTTTAACAAAATACTGCTTTATTTATTTAGATATTACAACAATTTTTATACTTAGGTCCATAAATCCATCAGTAATTTCGGTCAGTAACTGCCTGAAGTCTAGAACCCAACAGACATCGCCAAATGTTTCTTCCCTTGAGATCCACCATCAGAGATGGTAATCTGATTACTTTTTTCAGGTAACGAGTAAAGTAAGGGATTACTATTGCAAAATCGGTAATTAGTTACTGATTACTTTTTTCAGGTAACTTGACCAACACTGTCCACCATAGGCCTTTACTTCCACTGACTTCAGTTACTGCACGTTTGTGAGTTTTTCACCATTATGTTTTTAATTTAATAAATAAAATGCATATAAATAAAACTACTGGGTTAAGATCAGGGGACTGACTTGGCTGTTGAAGAATATCTCTTGAATACTGAGAGATTCTTGGGTTTCTTTTGTGGTGAGGTCATTATCAGTTTGCTCTGACAAATGCTTTCCAACCAGTTTGGCTGAATTTGAGCAGAGTACAGCCCTGAACATTTCACAATTAATTCTGCTGTTTCTACCCAGTTCCACTGGCAGCCCCACATGCCAGTGCACTGTATCACATCTGATGGATGGTGTGTTTTGGATCATGAGCCGTTCCTTTTGTTCTCCATACTTTTCTCTTCCCATCATTCTGGTTCATGTCAGCCTAGGTTTCATCTGTTTAAAGAACTTAATACAGGACCGGGTCGACTCTTTTCAATGTTTTCTGTCAAAGTGTATTCTTGCCTTCCTCTTCTTGAGTGTAACCAGTGGTGTGTACTTTATTTGATTTTATTGACAATGATAAATTGACAGTGATAAAGGGTGTTTACTACGTGGCTAGCTTTTGAAAATATGTTTATCCTCAAGGTTTTCTTAAGCCAAAGAAATGTGATATTCCTCAATGGCCAAGTCTCTCACTTGATCTCAACCCAAAAGAGCATGCTTTTCATTTACCGAATAAAAAAGTGAAGGCAGAAGAACACAAACAAGCAGTAGCTGAAGGCAAATCAAGTATTTAGTGATCTAGATTGTTTGACTTGAGATCCACTGTGATGGTGGTATAAGTAAGTAACGTGAGAAGAACATGTGTCATTGTTCAAACACTTTGGACCAAACTGTAATCCAACTCAACACAGCAGCTCTGTTTGTGAAAATGTTCCTCATTGCACAGGGGCTTCATTCAGCTTTGTGATTGTTCTGAAGTCTCCACTTTGGTGCTGTGTTCGATTTTCATTGTCCATCGTATTCAGGTCAGCACGTCTTTAAGCTTATTGAAGTGTAGATTTGCTGCAGAGTTCTTCTTGCCAGAATAAGTCGTCAACTTGTTTGATTATTGTATCCACCACCTGTACCTTTATGAATCGTGCATTATAAACATGAAAGGCCGTAGACATGGTCATATTAAAAGTAAAACATTCTTTAGGTTTCTTGTTTTACCGTCAGTCCATTAAGCCTTTGTATTTTTTGCAAGTTACTTTGAATATAGAATAAGATGAAGCACAGAAGTCATCAGAGTGAAAAAAGTCTAGACCTGCCACCTGTCATGTATTGTACATCATATTTTCTGAAGTTTTCTATGTACAAGGTTTCAAAAGCATTCCGAACAGAGTGTGCTGAAGGCCGGGGGGTGGAGCTGGCTGTCTGGACTACAATGGCAGGGTGTGTCCCGTTGGAGAGCGTGGCCACTTGAGGAGAGATGACGCATAGAGAGGAACCCATCATTTGGTAGAATACAGCCTCCTCAGAAAAGTAATAAATGTTTGAGGGACAAGCAGAGGCCAGATGGCTGCAGTGGGCCTTTCAGAGTTAAGAGTCTGTCACTCCAAGGTCGACTCAGTTGAGCTGATCCTCATACTGTTTCCGGAAACAGTCACCAGCGGGGAAAAACTCCCAACAACGTTCCTGGTACATTTTCCATACGTAAGACTCCTTAAAGACAGAGAGGAAGAGGAAAGGAGGGTTTGCTTCATGTGTGTTACATTTAAAGTGTAATTATCACAACAGCTTTGTTCATCATGGAAATTAGTACTAGCATTGTAACCTCTAGGTACCTACTGAAATGAACAAAGCTAGCCTAGAACCCAGAGTGACATTAAAGCTGACCCCAGCCCAGCAGTAAGACCTGATCTTCAACAGGTAACAAAGGCAGTGATGTGCAGTCAGGATGCAGCGTCTGTTTCTATGTGTTCATGTTTCTAAAGCAGAATCCCTGTGGTGATCACTTTAAAGTATCTTTGTGCTGGTTTTCATCTTTGCATTGTGCTGTCGGCTTTGTGCTCATGCCTAAATACTACAAGAAAGCTCATATGTGTGCTCATTGGGATATGGATTTGTGTTGGTGCGTGGGACTGTATCCTCAGTTTTATATTGTTAAATGGTAATTATAAGACAATGTGTTTCAGGTCACGGAGAAACAGAAAAGTAATGTAACAAGTGGTGTAAAACAAAAGAATTCCTATGGTGAGTAATTAAATAACATACTATATTACTTTTAAGAAAAGTGCTCTGGGTAATATTTGTAATATGTTACTTATTTCGAATAATGACCCCAGATATGATCACAACAAAACAGGGAAATGCTTTAAACATGCACAAACATTTGACCACAAAACATGCAATTAATATGCACCGATGTAATGTCTTTGATATGCTGCTTAGACGCTCCAAGCAGAGCCAATCAGAACCCAATGAGAATCAATAAGAGAATTGATAAGTGACATCAATAGTGGTATTGAATTTGCTAAATTTGTATAAATTCTCATCCCTTACTACAAGCCGTATTTGTCTGAATCACACGTTATTTGTTCATTTGATATACTGGGGTTTAAAAGCCCCTGAGTGGACCCATAGCTCATACCACAGAAGTGAATGCTAGAAGTTAACTAAGAATATTTTTTAGCTTCCACTTATACTTTAAAAACTGCACTTGAAGTAGCGGAAAAACTTAAAACAATTGAAAAGAAAACCAGAGTGACCAAAAGAAGGAATCCAGCAAAAGGGAGAGTAGACGATCACTACAGGTGCACCCACTGACCAGCCATGGACTGGAACTGGTTGATTTCCAATGTTCTCCACCCCAATCGGTGACCAGCCAATCAGCATCCCCTGCATAAAGCCCTGCATTTTATGCATTCACAACGGGCGTTATAGGTAAATCAGACTGAGAGGCATAAACTAACATGTCAATAGTGTGAAAGCGCCTCATTGTGAGTAAAGATGCAAAGTTAGTCAAAGTAAGGTGCAGGGGGAACAACAGAATGAAATCTGAAACAACAAACCTAATCCAATGCCTTTAGTGGTGGCATTGATGAGCCCAAATGTCATAAAAACAAACATTTGAACAGCGTACTGGATCTCTCTGAGAAGTCAGAAATTAATCAAGTATAGCGTTTACTAAAAGGACTTTTTAGTTCTGAAATGCAAATAAGTAACCCATTTGGCATCTTAATAAAAAATAATAATGCCTTTACTTTAAATTTATAGAAAACAGCAATAATTATAATTTACCAAATCAAAAACATTTGGATTAAAGACCACGAGCATACTGGTGGATAAGCTGTTACAGATACATAAGAAATAACTTTGGTAATTACAAATGCTCTTAATTTAGGGCACCTAAATTTGTTAAGCACTTGCTTATGGACATAAAGAAAGAAACTATTAAGATTAGCTCAAAAACAGTGTGATTTTCCATGTTCCATACTGAGGCTTTAACAATGTTAGCAGCCATTAAAAAACTGTTAGAAACACTTAGAGAGAGTTTGAAGCTAAACTGTACTGACCACGTAACAGGATGACAGTCTTGTATATTTACTGGCAGAGAGATTGGAAAGGTGCTTACCTGGCCTGTGTGCTCTGTTTCGTCTTTGTTGATGAGATACATCAGAAAGAATCTGAAGCACACACACACACAGACACAGTTGTTAGAAAACACAAACAGTATTATCATTGCATATATCAGTCACACAGCATCAGTGCCAGAGGTTACAGTGGCACTTGCTGGTTGGAGGCAGTTGTGTATTCTTAACTTGCCTGTGTGGGTTCTCTCAGGCTTCCTGCCACATTCAAAGGACATGTTTGTTAGCTTAATTGGTGATTCTGGCCATAGCTGTGAATGTGCATGTGAATTGTTGTCTTCTGAGAGACTAACAACCTGTCCAGGGTTTGCCCCACATCTCTCCTAATGACAGCTTGGACTTTACAACAATTTTAAGAAACTTGTACATAAACCAATATACCAAGAAATGAGGGCTGGCTGAAGACACAGTACTGTATTTAGGGTTAAAGTCAACAGACATTTGAAATTTTGGTTGTATTTTCTATTACAGCTCAGTAATAAAGTGGGAAGGGTAACAAGGCAAAGACAAGAACGTAACGTGGTCATTTCTAAGTCATTAGGACTCAATTACCAAAGTAACAAGCACTTAATATCCAAGTAGTATCATGGTAGCAACTGTGGTTACAGTTGAGTAATACCACACTGAAATGTATGTAACTGGATAATAAGTGTCCAAACACTGGGGATAATAATGTGGAAACACACCTCAGTGTAACACAAATGCTGTGGTACAAAACAAGCCAGGACAAATATCATAGATATCATCGCCCACCTGAGATTGGGGACCAAGCCCCAAGTACACCAAGATTGGGTACCTATCTTTCATTAACTGACCTGAAAGACTGTGTACTATGTAGGTGTGATGATCTATGATGATGTAGGTGTTAAAAGGTACAATAACACACACAGAAATACAGACACTCTCCAGACGTACTTACAGGTAGTTGGCTAAGTTGTGCTCCTGTAGAGTGTGCGTTTCAAAGCCGTGTGGCACGGTGTCAAAGTAGTCATTACCTATTCCACAGATAAAACATTTGGTCTGCAAGAGAAACACGTGATAGTTAGGTGGTTGTCATTTATTGTAACCTATTGGCAATCTTCATCTATGCCTCTGTTGGAGGTACAGCTATACAAAACAAAAGAACCACAAAATCTATATTTTTACATGTTCATATGCCTGAATTAAAAAAAAAATTGCATTGAACTGTTGTGTGTGTTTTCACCTCCATGTCTTCTTTCACTTGTTCCTGCTGATCCCTCAGCTCTCCAAAAGCATCAATGATTAACCCTAGGATTTCAGAGAGGGTGGAGCTTAAACATGCTGGTCCACATTATTACACTGAATACAACAATAGATATGAAAACCACAGGCTATCTACTATATCTACTATAATACTTCTAAAGGAGTCTTTTTTGCTATTCAGTTACATTCTCTATATTACGTCCAAAGTGTGTATGTCCCTATAGGGAAGGATATAAACACTAAAGACAAAGCCTACACAGATGCAAAATCCTGAATGTTCCAGGACCCATCATATTTTAAAAGCCTCATAATATCATATTAATCCAACTGAGCACTGTAGTGTCAGAATGTAAGCCAACGCTTGGTTTGTTTCCAAAAGTAGAATGGGAGGTAGAGCCCTCAGCTCTAACCAACTCTTCTCCAATGAAACCAGCTTCCAGTCTGGGTTCCTGAGACAGACACCCTACTTTTACGATTAGGCCCCTAAACTTTTGTTTTTGACAAGCTTAGTTATCATCATTGTCAATATGTGTGGCAGAGGGAAATAATTATTTGGTCCCTACTCAGTTTCTACTACCACTAACGTTTCTCACTGGAAAAGAAATGAACAGTCTCTAATTTTTATGGTAGTTACATTTTAATGGAGAGAGAAAGAATATCAACCTAAAATCTAAAATTTCATTGAAGTTATGGATTGGTTTGCATATCACTGAGTGAAACAGATGTTTAATCCCCAACCAAAATATGACTTTGCACTTGGTGAAGAAACCCTTGTTGGCACACATAGTGGTAAGGCATTTCTTTTAGGTGATCACCAGGTTTGCACATCTTACGAGTGATTTTGGCCCATCCCTCTTTACAGAAATTCTTCAGATTACTTGGCTCCTTCTTGGGAATTCAAAGCCTCCACAGATTTCTGTAGTCTATTGATACTAGATAGTGGAAAAGGGGTGGGATTAAATAAGCATATGCTTCTTCCTGCTCCTTTTTGAACATGAACGTTATTTGGAGTTGTGGTTGCTCGTTTTCCTTTTGTTTTGCTTTGTTCATTTGTCTCTTTTAATTCTATTTTGTTGTACTTTTTCAACATGTTCAAAATAAAGATTCAATCAATCAATCAATCAATTTTCTATTGGACTGAGCTCTGCAGACTGGCTCGGCCACTCCATGGAAGGCAGCACAACTAATGTGCTGCTTCTTCTTCCGCCACTGGTTCGTTGCCTTGGTGGTATATTTTAGTTCACTTTCATGCAAGAAGACCCATCTAAACCCATCTTAGGTGTTCTGATTGAGAGTTTACAGTACAGTACACCCTCTTCTGTGGAACAAGCTTCCAGTTTGGATTCAGGAGACAGACACTATCTCTACTTTTAAGATTAGGCTTCAAACTTTCCTGTTTGATAAAGCATATAGTTAGTGCTGGACCAGGTGACCCTGAACCTCCCTTAGTTACCGTGTTGCACTGTTTCTTCTTTAGTGACCTTTTTCTCTCACTTTGTGTTTGTACACCGCTCTGCATTTAATTATTAGTTACTTTTAATCTCTGGCTCTCTTTCAAAGCACGTCTTTGTCCTGCCTTCCTTCCCCCAGCCCAATCGTGGCAGATGGCCGCCCTCCCTGAGCCTGGTTCTGCTGGAGGTGTCCTTCTGTTAAAAGGGAGTTTTTCCTTCCCAGAGTGGTTCCTCGTAGGAGGGTCATATGATTGTTGGGGTTTGCGCTTGTTTTTTTGTATTATTGTAGATAAAAGGCACACTGTGGAAGATAGGCAGAGTTTAATAATAAGTAATGTTTACGTTTTTTTATGGGAAGAGGAGGATTTTAAATTCAGTTCTGAACTTAACAGGGAGCCAATGAAGAGACGTTAGTATGGGAGAAATACAATATATCTAGTTCCTGTCAGGACTCTTGCTGCAGCATTGTGGATTAGCTGAAGGCTTTTCAGTGAGTTTTTAGGACATCCTGACAATAATGAATTACAGTAGTCCAGCCTAGAAGTAATAAATGCACGAAATAGGTTTTCAGCGTCACTCTGTGACAGAATATTTCTAGTTTTAGAGATGTTGTGCAAAGAAAGCAGTCCTATATTTTGTTTAGTATGCACATATCCTTTCCCCAGAGTTCGTATCTGGTTAGGCACTATGTTTCATTGAAGTTTTTAAGGCCAAGTACAATAAGCTCAGTTTTATCTGAATTTACAAGCAGGAAACTGTTTAAGGTGGTGTTCAAGTGTACTCCACTTTGGAGAGACGTCGCGATTATTTAGTCTAGTCAATTTGAAATAAACAGAACAACCAAAATATTGGAAACCAAACAGAACCAGAAATGATTGCTCTCAAAATAATTATACATTTGAATCACCACTTCCTGTGGTGTTTACTCTACTTTACAATATTAGAATGTATTCATTTGGCTAATAGTTGCCTAATTAACTGCTTGTGTTTCCATTAAACTGTTTGTGTGCATGTATGTGTAGGATGCCTCACCCTGGATGATAGCCAGGAGGATTACAATGACAAAGAAGAAGAAAGTGATGTCAAAGATGATCCGGTAGATTTCGTACTCATCACCAGCTGGATCCTCGATCTGGTCACCAATTCCTCCACCTGCTCGCACTCCCACATACATGTGGAACATGTAACACTGAGGAACAGAGAGAGATACACAGGAAGGGGGGTACAGGGGTAACAGAGGTCAAATCTTTTGCATTGGGTTTTTAATGGGCAGAACCATGACTGTCACAAACAGCTTGAACAGCAGGAAATTCCGACTTCTGCTTTCACATGGAACGCACCATCTGACCATTTTTTGCTACTATAAGCCTTATTGTAAGGAAGGAGACCAATCTTGCTAGGGCAGTGCCATTCATTAGTGCATCTCACCATCCTACTAAGCGGCTGTCACCTTCTTGAACTACAGACAGGCAGAGCTGCAACACTTAGCCCCTAATAGGAGACAAAAGAGCTCTATGGAATGCAATGGGTGGCTGATTATAGGGGATTAGTGTGTGTTTGTGTGTCCTGAAATTTCCGGGTGACAGAAGGCTTCCTTCTACCCTCAGAAAATACCATAGAGCCCTTATATAGTATTTCTTTCAGATGGCTTAGCAGCAGAAAACATTCTCATCTAAGCTGAGTCTGTTTGTACTTGGCATGTCTCTCATCACTGACAAGATGGTCTAATGTTTGGCTTTGCGATACACTTATCTTTCACCCCGACTCACACTGACCTGCATTAATGACACAGGTGCTTATGTATAGGTAATGGCTTACACTTCCAACATTTAAATTCATCATAATTGTTCCATTTCTGTTTCATGGCCACATCTTTGGTTAGACTTTACTATGTCACAAAGTTGTCTCTTTTAAACTGGCTAAACAATGGAAGCTTGTGCTGCATAGGTAAGGTAGGTAGGCACTGCTATCATGAAACTGGTATATCAGCTGATTCTGATACTCCAAATGCCCTTATCCAGCTCACCAATTTTGGATAGACTTCCTGGAGCCAAATAAGGTAACCCCCAAAGACAGTCTTAAATTGAGCTTAAATCACAGTAAAGGCTCAGGTTAGTAACATATAATTATTTATATTACTTGCACTGTTGCTATTCCCAAAAACGTAATAGATGCCTGAAAAAGAAGCGGACAAAATAAGTAATCTTCTTACTGCCTGAGGGTAACACTGCCGAGACTAAAACTACTGACTCAAAGCTCTCTGTCCATAAATGGAAGTGTGTGCTCTTTACAGACAGCAAAAAATGAAGTTTTAGTGAGACAAACTTGATGGGAGCAACTTCCCACAGCCAAGAAAGTGAACTGCAGCAGTGCATACCAGACATCCCAGTATTAGCTTTGGGTACAAAAAAGTATTTGAGTCATCCTGAGAAGCTTCACAGGTGTTCTATGTTTCTTTCATTTATGAGTAATGGCTCTCACCCATCTCCTGACTTTAAGCTGTCCCGTGGTTCTAATTATAGTCATCTATCGTCCACCTAAATATAATGACTTGTTCATTTCGGAATTTTCAGACTTCTTGACATGTTTTATCGCTTACTATGAAAGGATCCTTATAGTGGGGGACTTTAATGTACATCTACGTTGTGAGGATAAACCCCTGGTCAAGGATTTCTTGAATGTAATTGATTCCCTAAACTTCACACAATTTGTGTCTGGGCCAACACGTAAGGGCCACACCCTAGACCTTGTGTTATGGACTGAATGTATCAGTGACTGAAAATTGTGTTTTACCTATTTTAGACCATTCAGTAATTTTATTTGATATTTGAATTGCTAAATTTCCAGCTTCTGAGAGGGGAAACTGCCCCTCAGATCATCTCATCATATTAGCCACGAAGCATTGCTTGGAGTTAAATTACATTTGCCTGATGTGTTGGACCCCATTTTTCCCAGAGTTATGTGTGGACATTTTGACTGTGAATTTTAATAACGCACTTCTTGAACTATTGGACTCTGTTGCTATTGTAAAGAAGTTAAAATGTGAAAAAAAGGAACCCTATGCCCTGGCTAAATGAGGAGCTCTCGAATTTGAGAAGAAATTGTAGAAAAGCAGAGCGTCGCTGGCGATCTTCCAGACTTGATTTCTCCAGGCTCGGAAAGACCCATTGTCTTTTTTTCAATGTTCGATGTCTGCAGCGAAAGCAAATTATTTCTCAAATCTCATCATGAGCCATGAACATATCTCAAAACTTTTATTCAACACAGTGTCGCAACTTACAGAGAGTAAGTCAACTCTCCTGTTCAAATTTGACAGCTCATGACTTTCTTATGTTTCTCAGAGACAGGGCTGAAACACTTAGAAATCAGATCACTCCCTCCTCGAGCAGTTCGTCAGACTACTCAGCTGCTTTGCCTGTTGGTGCTGATAAACTGTTCTCTGACTTCAAGGTTATTTCTCTGTCTGGATTAACTAAGGTTGTAAAAGCAGCTTGATGTACAACCTGTTCTTTGGATCCTCTACCAGCCTGGGTTATAAAGGAACTGTGGTCAGTATTAGGACCCTACATTCTGTTTCGTTTTAAATACTTCATTGATGACCGGAGTCTTCCCTGTCTGTTTTAAATCAGCTGTGGTCGTGCCAATCTTGAAAAAGCCTGGACTGGACGTTGACATGGTTGCAAACTACAAACCCATCTCACATCTGTCTTTTTTGTCTAAGGTCTTTGAAAAAGTTGTTTTTAAGCAGCTCACTGAGCGTCTGTCAACTAACAATCTGTTTGAAGCATTTCAGTCTGCGTTTAGACCAAATCTCTCCACAGAAACAGCTTTAGTCAAAGTGGTAAATGATCTGCTGGTAAATGCAGACAATGATCGAACTTCAGTTTTATTACTGTTGGATCTAAGCGCTGCGTTTGACACTGTGGACCATGGATTTTATTGGAGTTATAGGAAATGTTTTATCATGGCTGAGATCCTACCTGTCTGGGAGATCTCAGACTGTTAGCTTGAAAAATGATCTCTCCGAGACCTGTGCAGTGAGGCATGGGTGTCATGGTCCTGGGTCGGTGACCCAGCGCTTTTAGTTATCATTTTCTAGTTTATGATGATGATGATCATTATTGTTTGAGTTCTGTGTGTTATATTTGGTCTGCCTTTGAGTCTGTCTCTGTCTATGGTGTCACCCCATCTGTTTGTGAATCTGTCTGTTTAGTTCAATGTCTTGTCTGGTTCCATGTGTCTGAGTTTCCTGTTTTATTGTGAAGGTTTGTGTCGTATGTGAGTGTGCTCAGTTTACGTTTCCCCTGTCTCGTCAGCTGTGATTTCTCCCAGGTGTATTCCCCTCCTGTCTCTCATCCCTTGATTACTGCCATCTGTGTATTTAAGCCCTGTGTTTCTCTGTGTCAGTGTCGCGTCGTACCCTCAACTTGCTGTGTGTTCTGCTTCTATGTTCCTAGTGTTTGGTCTCCTGCTCCAGTTTAGTGTTTCTTTCCAGTGTTTCAGTCCTTGGTTCCTCTGTTCTGACTTTTGGTTTTCTTTTGGTGAGTTTAGTTTGTACGAGGTTTTTCCCAGCAATAAAGCTGCGCCTTAAGTTTCACTTCCGTGTCTGAGTTCTGCATTTTGGGTCCACCACTCCTGCTTGCCTGCCACACAGCGATTCATGACAATGGGGTCCCTCAGGGCTCCGTACTTGGACCATTGGTGTTTTCTCTGTATCTGCTGCGTCTTGGTCTTCTTTTACGTTCTTTTAATGTAACCTTCTATTGTTACACTGATGACCTGCAGCTTTATGTTCCTTTAACCATTGGAAATTGTGCTGAAGTGTCTAAATTAGAATCGTGTCTATCTGCAATTAGGGGCTGGTTATCGGATAATTTCCTGCTTCTTAATATTGATAAGACAGAGTTGATGGTCATTGGACCACAAAAATTTCAATATTGTCCCAAAATTTCATCTTGAAAATTGATGACTATGTCATAAATTGCAGGGACAAGGTTAAAAACTTGGCCGTGTGGTTCGACATGGTGCTTTCTTTCGAGTCTCATGTAAAAGAGATAACAAAGACCGCCTTTTATCATTTAAGGAACATAGCCAGAATCAGACAAGTTTTATCAAGCGACACTGCAGAGGTTCTGTCTTCATGTATCGATTATTGTAACGGTCTCCTTTCTGGGCTACCAAAGAAAAGTTTTAGAGGTTTACAGATGGTGCAAAATGCAGCTGCTCGCATTTTAACTAAAACTGGAAAATTTGAGCACATTACCCCTGTACTGAAATCCCTTCATCAGCTACCTTGTCAGGTTCGAGCAGATGTTAAAGTCCTGCTGCTCACCTAAAAGGCTTTATGGTTTGGCACCTTCATACCTCTCTGATCTCTTGCACCCTTATGTTCCATCCATGCGCTCCGATCCCAGGATTCTGGCCTTTTAAAAGTTCCTAGAGCCAGAAAAAAAAACTATCGGGGAACGTGCTTTTTCTTTTTGTGCCCCATTTCTGTGGGATTAGGCAGGCATGCTCTGTGGAGGTTTTTAAAGCTAAGCTGAAGACTCACTTGTTCATAAATAAAGTTATTATTATTCACTGGAATCCCAAAAAGCCTTAGACATGGCTTTGTAACCTTCTATGATAGACGACAGATTGACAGATGATACTAGATGACAGACAGACTGATAGAGGTCAGTTACTTTGTTTCTCATCTCTTTCTGAGTTTCTTTATATTCTGGCTCATCAAACTGAAGGGCCCATACAAACAGGACCCCCTCAAACTGACTTTTAGTTTTAGTCACCTTGTTTTCCAGCAAATTAACTGTTCTGTCACTAGTTATAAACTAGGAAATTAGCATAAACTAATGTAAGTGCATCCAACCTAATGACATCCTGCTCTGAACAGGCACAGGATGGTGCTAAACATGTTCTAAAACCTTTCAATTTAAACAATTTTTTATTAAATCCAGTTTCACAGACAGTGTTAAATCTAGGACCGTTTCTGAGAGCAGGGCTCCATGGTGTAAGTTAGTATTTATATATGTAATGTTTCCATTTTAAGGCCGACTCTATAGCCCTGTTCTTTCATTTTAGATAACTTGTTTTGTGAAACTGACTGATTCTTAACACATGCTGTGATGCAAATTATCTGTCGTTTTGATCATCTGCCCAGCACTATTATTCCGGTTCACTACAGTCTAATACATGTCATACTCACTGTCAGCATGTCATCACACTTCATATCTGGCAGTTCTCCATCTTCACTCTTGTTGTAGAACTTCCTGAAAAAGTTGAAGGCCACTACTGTGTAGAGGTACACCACCACTGCTAATAGGCCAACAGTTAGCACTAGCTGGAGAAGGGGCAAGAAAAGACTGCTGTGATGCAAACAAGGGCAAATATCACAAGCTTCACTCAATATTGACAAATGTTTAATTTTATAATATTCATATAGTGTTCTCACCTGTTTGCCATTGTGTGTGACTGAGGAGAGAATGGTACGCAGTGTCTTAAAACCCATGGCAATGTCCAGTAGATGGGCAGCAAAGAAGAAGTTGTTATAGTGACCCAGAATGGACATGGTCATATACCAGGCCAGATACAGGAAGGACTACAAGGACGGAAGATGGAAATTCAGTCAATGAGTGTAAATTAGCCGATGGTTTACAATATTAGGTAACATCCAGGCTGCTGATTGTGTAGCTAATAAATCAAATAAAAGCATCATAAAACATTTCAAATGATAATTACCAGACAATAGATTAATGACTCTTGACACAGATGTGGATGACACATCATGATCATTGCTCAGTTAGCAGCTACATTTACATTTATACACCTTCAATGTGGAGGAGCGGCAGCTCTAATCCGAGTCCCTCTCGGATGACCTCACTCTCTCTCTAAGTGAGAGCCCACTCGCTCTTCAGAAAGAGGAAACTAATTAGGAAACTAATTTCTGCCACTTATATTAGCAACCTCACTCTTTATGTTACTACCTAGAACTCGTAACGATAAGTGATGGTAGGAACATAGAATGACCAATGAAGTGACAGTTTCACCACAACAGATTGGTACACTATCCACATCACTGTGGATGCTGCCCCAATTCGTCCGTCCATCTTGTGTTCCACTCCTGAACGAGACCCCGAAATACTCCTCCACTTGGGACAGTAATCTGTCCTTTAGGTGGAGTAGGCACTCCACCTTTTCCAGCTGAGATCCATGATCTCAGATTTGGTTTGCTTCACACTCTGTAGCAAACTATTGCAGTGCAAACTCGAGGTCACCACCTGATGACACCAACACCACAACGAACCACATCATCCGGAAAAAGCACCACAAAAGATTAAATCCTGAGGCCACCAAAGTGGAGACCCTCCACCCTCTGGCTAAGCCTAGATATTCTGCAGAGATGTGACAGCCATGGCAGTCTTCCAAAGCCTTCAGGAACTAAAGATGAATCTCAACCAGGGCCCCTGCCAGTGTGCAGATGTTTACCATCTGTCATGGTAAATGGACTGATTCTTATGTAGCGGTGTTCTACTGTCCTGGAGCGCTCAAAGCACTTCATACAACATGCCACTTTCACCCATTCACACACAAGCACCTTTTTCTACACTTTTAAGTGCTTCCTATCTAACACTCACACATTCATACTCCGATAGATGCATTGGAGAGCAATTTGGAGTTTAGTATCTTGCCCAAGGATATTTGGCTTGCAGACTGAGGGAGCCGGGGATAGTCAGTAGATGACCTGCTTTACCTCCTGAGCTACAGCCACCCCATTACATTTATATTTAGAAATGGCATAGTAAGAAGAAGTAATGATATGACTTGCTAATACCTTACTATTACCTCAGTAAGGCTTAATAGTGTGACATTATTATAAAGTGCTACCCAGTACAGTATAATATCTGCACCATGGAAGTCACTTCAAGACATGTCTGTGAAGAAAACACTACTGGTTTTTCAGTAAGGCATACATTTGACTCACTTTTGATGAGGTCAAACAAAATGACAAACTATGAAACTAGTAACTCCCTGAATTAAAAAATCAATTTATTAGATACTAATATGTATTAATGTAGGAGCACTGCTTTATAAACGATGAGCCAAATGCTTCATATTTATCCCAATATTTTTATATGACATAATTGCCAGACACAATAACCAGAATTTTATCTTATAATGTTATGGGCCGATACAACAGGTCATATGATGCCGTTACTGCTATTGATGTTAAATGCCATAAGCAACTTTAAAACATTTTAAACAGGAACTAGAAAAAAAGTTGAGGTAAACTAAAAATGTCCCTGTGAAATTACTCTGATATAAACAAAAAAGACAAAAGAGTTAAGAACTTCTGCAGGGAATCCACATGATGGAGCCACACATCGCTGTCCTGAGTGATTCTGATTGCTTACATTGTCTGTGAACACAACCCCCAGCTTCCAGATCTGGTACTTGACATCAACAGAGTTCAACCTGTGAACACAGTGAGAAGAAACAAAGTCTTTTTACATGTTTCATGTTTTGATGAAAACGTGAACAGAAATGGTTTAAATAAAAGGGGCTCTCTGTTATGAGAACTGAAGATATCTTAGCGCCTTTACCTGGTATAACCACTTTGAAAACTTATGTAAATGTGACAGGATCATGTCTTGTTCAGTGTTCAGATAAACAATACTGCAGTTCTGTTTACATGATTGTACCTGCTATTCTTTGTTGCAGAAAATTTCTTATTAATCCAAATCCCCCATAGAGGATGACCCCATGGAACCATGACTTTATTAAAGTCACTGTCAGCCAGACTGACAGATGCAGGAAATCTCCTTTGTGTTCTTCTCTGAAGTTTGAGCTCTACGTGAGCTTTAAATGCTGAAGTAGAGTAGAAAAGGGCTATGTAACCAACAGTTTACAATTTAAAATCCTCCACTAAATACCATTAAAATGCACACCTAGAACCTGCCCTGTACAGTACAGTTTTAAACTTCATAACAGCTGTATGGTGGGTCATTTGGACAGTGATGGAAGGTAAGGGCATGGCCACTTTGACTGACAGGTGACTGGCCTGTAAGTCAGCTGTAACTGATCATTATTCGATTACCTAACTGGCAAACTGCATTTTTAAATGGAGTTACAAAAAATAGAAATAAAATAATCTGATCTAATAATTAAAAAGAAATTTAAAAATTTTCTATGCTAGACTAATGAGCACAGCTTGACTCTTCTACCAAAACTTAAACTCCACTAAGGTTTGTGGTAGACAATTTACGGCAAATTGCACAAAATTTAACACTGAAACACACTTTTTTTCTATGACTGGTATGTGTGTGATAGTTGCTGCTTGGAGGGTGTGCTTATTTGGGATAAGAAGGGGAGTGTGTAACTGGCACGGAAAGTCAATGAAAATAATTTTACTTTGATCTGCTGACAGACTAAATTGATTTTCACATCTTATTATGTTGTGGGACAGTAGACTTAAATGTTTAATTAGATCTATTTAAAATTTCAGAGCTCTAATATGCTACTGTGCCTTAGAAATGTGAAGTTGTGAAGTTTGCGGACGACACTACAGTGGTGGGTCTTATCACCAACGGTGATGAGACGGCTTACAGGGAGGAGGTCAGCGCCCTGACCCACTGGTGTCAAGACAACCATCTCACCCTCAACGTCGCAAAGACAAAGGAGTTGATAGTGGACTTCCGGAGGTGCAGAGAAGTACACACCCCCATCACCATCAACGGCGCTGCTGTGGAGAGAGTGAGCAGCTTCCGGTTCCTTGGCGTACACCTGGCTGAGGATCTTACGTGGTCAGTACACACAAACAAAACAGTGAAGAAGGCGCAGCAGCGCCTCTTCTTTCTCAGGAGACTGAAAAGATTCGGCATGAGCCCCCGCATCCTCAGGACCTTCTATCACTGTGCCATTGAGAGCATCCTCACTGGATGAATCACCACCTGGTATGGCAACAGCACCGCCTACAACTGCAAAGCTCTCCAGCGAGTAGTGCGGTGCTCTGAACGGATAATTGGAGGTGAGCTTCCCTCCCTCCAAGACATCTACAGGAAGCGCTGCCTGAGGAAAGCGGGGAGGATCATCAAGGACTCCAGTCACCCCAGCCATAAACTGTTCAGACTACTTCCATCAGGAAGGAGGTTCTGCAGCATCCGGTCCCGTACCAGCAGACTGAGAGACAGCTTCTTCCACCAGGCCATCAGACTGCTGAACACGTCATAGACACCTCAGCTTCACTACTGGAACTTTAACATTATGCACTCCATACGGTACAGTAATGCCACTGTTTTGCACATGTCTCAACTCTGTATATTTTATTTTATTTATTTTATATATTCTATTCATTGTTTACTCTATTTAATTTGTAAAATCTGTGTACACACACACACACACACACACACACACACACACACACACACACACACACACACACACGTAGAAAAATATTTAGTATACACATCCAGAAATGCATATACTATTATATATTGTACATATATTTATTAGTTTCAGATGTAGCCATTCTTGTATTTTGCACAACTCTGTTGCTTGTGAAGCTCGCACACAAGAATTTCACTCACATGTGCTGTACCAATGTACCTGCACATGTGATGTGACAATAAAAGTGATTTGATTTGATTTGATTTGAAATAAACAGCAGTGCCAACAGTGCCCTTCACAATGAAATAATCAGCCTAACCTGTCACTAGCCTCAGACAGGTGTTTTGCAACATTTTTAACATCTGTAACTCCCATAAGTCCTGAACCATTTCAAATGAAAGACTTTCAATGGTTCCTGAAAACAGTGACTCTGTGCTTGTCAGGGATTTTAGGGTCATTACAGTAATCCCTGGCACAGTGTTGCAGCAACCCCAAAAAGACGGTTGGAGGTTGGTTGAGAGAAGAGAGAGTTAGTGAGTGTGATGGAGCCCTACAGAAGACACACACACAGCCATGTTTTTATAGTTTTGTTTTTGCTTTTTGCTCTTTTGTTTTCTTTGTTATTTGCCAAAATTTGGATGTGGCGCCTGCCTGGGCCTGAGCCTTACTGAAAAAGAGTTGATGCTTTCAGGAACCATTTGAATTTTTCAATTGTGCCAGTGGTTCGGGAGTTAAGGTAATTTGACCTAAAAGTTTGACCAAAAAATAATTAACTTTAAATTAAATGTTTATTTTAACACTTGGTGTGCTAAGTATTAACCATTTTCTGCAGCATTAATCTCCTGGTTTGTAAAAATGTTGCATTTTACTGTTATATTTTTATGTTCTTTATAGATTTGAATCACCAATTTATCACCATCCTCTAATCAGAATAAGAATCAGAAATACTTTATTGATCCTAAAGGAAATTATAGGTTACAGCAGGCAGTACGCTAATGTCACATGCGCACTTACAAAGGAACCCTCTGACCAAACTTTACACAAACATCACATTGGGAAGACATGTCAGACAGGCATCGAAGGTGTTTGAAAAGGGAGGGGGGATGAGTGTAACTACCCTTTTGAAGTAGGTGACACTCATAGGGATCATTATGTGCCAAATAAGAGTTACTAATATCGATATTCGTATCGATATTGAACCGTTCGATACAGTGCTTTCGGTTCGGTACGCATATGTATCGAACAATACATTTGTAATTTATTTTATCAACTTTCCTTCTGACGATGCTGTCTGTGTTGAGCGCTCAGTGAATCTGCGCTCGACTACTCCGCCTAGGCTGCACTGTCGAGCGCAGATCCACTGAGCGCTCAACACAGACAGCATCGTCAGAAGGAAGAGCGCAGGGCAAGCTAGCGAGACAGAAGTTAAGCTCTCCTTGCAACATGGCAAATTGAACCTCCCCCACCCTCATTCAGATCTGGCGTTTGGAATTATTTTGGTTTTCAAGTGACGTATGACCCTGAAGGTAAGCGCGTCATGGACTAAAGTAAAACAGTATGTTGGATGTGCCACGCAATGCTCAATTACATGGGTGGGAGCTAGTGTGTTAGCGCAGTTAGATCGTTAACGTGTTGGCCGTCTAGCCCCACGCACAGGGCGATCAGGGGTTGCCGTGTTGTGGCGTTAAGGTCATTTCAACGAGATTAACGCTGACAGCACTAGTGGGAACACAACGAATATGACTGCACATTTACGCCGACATCATCCTCGTGCAAAGACAAGTGGAAGCAGACAAAAACAACAAGCATGTTACAAACTTTACCCAAGTCATTTAGACAGCCGTTAGCACATGATTGGTGAGTGATGATAATTTGCGCACCAATTCCTCTGACATCGTCTTATCAATCGTTAGCTTACTATGCAAACATGACAAGTGAAATCTCCCGCAGCTTAAACATGTGAGAGGTTGATCGCGCAGAGAATCGCTGAGCGTTATGTGAGTGCGTGTGTAAAAGCAGCAGGATTTATATTTCAGTTCTGCTGAGCCAAATAAGACAGGTCAGGGTGACGAAGTGACAGCCAAAGAAAAGCTTACCACAAAACGGAGAAGTTATGACAAATCAGACTATAAGGCAAAAAGAAAGTGCAGCTTTATGGTTTCATGGACAAAATAATTTCTGTGGCTGCAATATGACGAGCTAAATAACCAGGGCTGCACATAAGTGGTCCGCAGGTGCGCATTCGCTGTCAAAATAAAAAACGCGCACAAGGGTTAGGGTTAAATTTAAAAACTGTACTTTTGAGTTAAAATATATATTTATAATTTTAATAAATGACAAATTAAAAAGGATTTTGTGTATCGTCGCACCCCTAATATTTACGTGAGCAAAGAAAGTTCATAATATCCAACATAATGCAACTTGCAATGGTGACTTATGCTATGAATCTAACCTGTTCTGGAGCAGGTTGTGCTCCAGATTAGAGACCAGCAGTTATAAAATCCTGATGATCCTCTAATCGCCTGAGCCAAGGTGTGAAACTGGGCGTGGGTCCCAATCAGCCAGAGTTTCGGGTGTGTTCATTGTGAAACCTGGCCCCACCTCCCTTAGTTATGCTGCAATAGACGTAGGCGGCCGGGGGATTCCCATGATGCATTGAGTTTTTCCTTTCCAGTCACCTTTCTCACTCACTATGTATTAACAGACCTCTCTGCATTGAATCATATCTGTTATTAACCTCTGTCTCTCTTCCACAGCATGTCTTTATCCTGTCTTCCTTCTCTCACCCCAACCAATCACAGCAGATGGCCCCGCCCCTCCCTGAGCCTGGTTCTGCAGGAGGTTTCTTCCTGTTAAAAGGGAGTTTTTCCTTCCCACTGTCGCCAAAGTGCTTGCTCATAGGGGGTCATATGATTGTTGGTTTTTCTCTGTACCTATGAAGCGCCTTGAGGCGACTTTTGTTGTGATTTGGCGCTATATAAATAAAATTGAATTGAATTAATTTATTAAGTTATTTAAACATTGGTAAATGGTAAGTGGCCTGTATTTGTATAGTGCTTTACTAGTCCCTAAGGACCCCAAAGCGCTTTACGCATCCAGTCACACACACATTCACACACTGGTGATGGCAGCTACATTGTAGCCACAGCCACCCTGGGGCGCACTGACAGAGGCGAGGCTGCCGAACACTGGCGCCACCGGCCCCTCTGGCCAACACCAGTAGGCAACGGGTGAAACGTCTTGCCCAAGGACACAACGACCGAGACTGTCGGAGCCAGGGCTCGAACCGGCAACCTTCCGAACTCCCAACTCTTGAGCCACAATCGCCCCTCACATTAACATATGATCCTTAAATGGACACCTATTTGTACTTTTTGACCTTATATCAAATATGCACGTAGTCTAAGCCTATGTTTTACATTTTGTTTACATTTGTTTTTGCTTGCTCATGAATTATTAAACACCAAAGCTGCAGTGGAAAGGAAAACTTGTAATAATTAATTTAATCAAATACTTAAATATTTGATTAAATCCATCATAATCCCTGTCTTAATGATAGAGTTGCAATATTGATGATCTGACAATTGGCATTTTTCCAGGCAGCTATCTTCCAATCTTACTGACCAAAGTGCTTACACACTTCTAATACTATATTACTCTGCAGTGTCTCCTTTCACACATACTCATACTGCTGTGTTGCTTTCAGCCATATTACATGTTTTAATTCTTTGTACAGTACTTTTGAAATTTGCTCACTTCCTGATGCTTTTTTTTTTCCATATTTGTCACCTTTGCATGTTTTAGGTCATCAAACAAAGTTTAACATTAGACAAAGACAACCTGAGCAAAAACAAAATGCAGTTTTTAAATGATGATCTCATTTATTAAGAGAAAAAAATCTGCCCAAATCCTGTGTGAAAAAGTAACTGCCCCTAAACTTTTATTAGTTGTTCAACCAGCAGCAAAAATTGCAACCAGGCATTTGCTTATTGCTTATTGTGTCTTTCATATCGCCGTGGAGGAATTTTTGCTCCCTTTTCTTTGCACAGTTGTTTTAATTCAGCCATATTTGAGGGTTTTGGAGAGTGAACAAGATACCTACAGTCATCCCAAAGGATCTTAATGGGATTTATGCCTGGATCTTACCATGAAAATGATGGTAGTTTAATTTTACTTTCAGATGTCAGATGTCTATTCATATTAATGTACAGAATTCACCTGCTTGCTGCTACTATTGCACATTCACCCAGTGTATATACTGTATGTATATATATATATATAATGTTCTTCCTCTACACCCCCCCCCCCCAATTTTTGCACATGTCGAGGACCGTGTCAGGCTACATTTCACTGTGTGTTATACTTGTATAACTATGCATGTGACAAATAAAGAACCTTGAACCTTGAACCTTGAAAAGGGAGTGCCTTGGATTGTTTTGATATTTAACCCTGTACGTATACCTTGCAAATAGAAGTGGGTTGAATCCAGGAAGTGTTCCTTCTTGAAACAAATTGGGTTTTAAGTGAAGATTTTTAGTAAGCTCCAAAGACATTTGGAGGTGAAAATGTTGAGCTGGTGTGTTTTGGCTTACTGACCTAAAGGATAACTTGAGTGCGCTTAAGCTTCGGGGAACAAACTCATGGCTGGATATTCTCCAGTCATTTTGCAGGGCGAAGACAAAGTTATCTGCTGAGCTGTGTAAATTTTATTCAGCTTTTGTTTCACTCCCTTTGACGAACTGGCTCTTACGACATTTAGCAATTATGAATGGTGTGTTAGGAAGTCATTTTTTTATTCAGTGTTGTCAAAAAACATAATATAATCGAAATGCCGGCAAACGCTATTCCTTTTTTGTTATTTTTGTCTTCACTTTTTTCCAACTTCCTGTCATCAGAATGTCTGCCCCCACCTTTCTTTCACATAAATGCATGATCCTAGCCTTTCTATGTGATTGGCCGCATGTTGTGCCCATCAAAACAATGTCCCGCCCCTGCCTGCATGGATTCAGCAGGGCTAAGCAGGAGTCTCGTTTGCGAACAACACGTCTCCAACAACACACTCATGAACAAATAATTTCATTATTTGGGTAGCCAAGTAATAATGTCACTACTCGTTACATAGAAAGATATTATTATAAACATTAGCCGCACCTACTATTAAGCTTAATAAGCTAGCGGTGATCGCATTAGCATCTCTTATCAACAACTAACCCTGAAGGTATGCAAAATTCAATTTTGCTCATTCGGCTAGTAAAAGAACTGACATTAAGTAGACAGATCACAATCATCACAGTGCTATAAACAGTTTAAATGAACTATTTAACATTGTCATGATGTGTAAAAAAAATTTAAAACAAATGAGCTTGTGCCTCTTCTGCAGTTTCAGGGACAAATCCGCTGAGCTATCCTGTCATCAGATTGGAACTATCCTAATAAGACGGCAGTGCCCCCACACTGACATTGTTCCTGTAGTCAGACTTTTCTTCCCCATAACATCTCTCTCTCTCACACATAAACTCTATTACTTGCACACTACACACAGACTACTCACACTGCAGCAAGCGAACTGTCTTTCCTGGGTTTTCTCTTTTTGTGAGCATCACTGAAGTCCAGAGCAGCTTTGTCCAGTCCCAGCAGCTCACTGATTCGGTCATGGCCATAAAACTCCCCATATTTATCCATCACCTGAGAAAGAGCAGGACTTCTTAAACAGATGCTTTCCACGTTTTCATTTCCCAAAACAGTATTCTATCTAGAAAACCTTAAACTACACAGGGAAAGATCACACCAATGTGGCAGGACTGTAGTTTAAGAGAATGAGCTACCCAGTACAACCAGTGTCCTCAAAGCCTTGCCAGTTGTACAAGTTCAATTTGGAATTTAGGAAAACATTTTTAAAATATTTTTATCCAGTAAAACAAAACAAAACAAAACTTACCTTTCTCTTCACAAATTTATCCCAGTAGTTATTGGGGAAAGATCTGAAAGTCAAAGGACAAAGTTACTGATGGGTCTGTCTGGCACAGACCCACTGCTGGAACGAGACAATTCTACTACAACAGCAAAATCAAGACGCAAGTCACCAAAGTTCTTTGTGTTACTCGTGCACGAGGGAGGCCCGACTGAAGTCGAGTGTTGTTCTGCCCACTTGACCTCCGTCGGCCTCTCAGCCAGGTTCCCTGTAGCGCTCCTTTTATTGTGGTTACATCAATATGCATAGGTTCATTAACATATGACATCTTACATAGGCATACATGTGAACAAAGAGTACCAGTCTGTGCATAGTGTGTGTGTGTGTGTGTGTGTGTGTGTGTGTGTGTGTGTGTGTGTGTGTGTGTGTGTGTGTGTGTGTGTGTTCCTGTGAAGACTCCCCAAGCTGGTGCTAGGAGCGCTGCGGTCCACCTAAACAAAGGGCTCTTATACTTAACCAGACACAGAGTAGGTGTCCTCCTATACCATAAATCACTAAGAGAAGGTGTGACCTCTCTCATGACCTTAAGATGTGTGTGTATGCCAGAACACTCTGAAAGGCACACAGAGTCGTTACAGACTACTAAGGATCAAACCTCTATCAATCTACAAACAATTTTATACTTCTAAGAATATATTGTTATATATTTCTAAGCATAAATGACAATCCACAATATAAACCTAACAGTTACTCTCTCTTTCGCATTTACGCTCAGTTCTTTCTTCACCACAACAGACCGGTACAGCATCCGCATCACTGGAGCCGCAGTCTGTCGATCTCCTGCTCCCCTCTCCCCTCACTCGTGAACAAGACACCGAGTTACTCCTTAACATGGGGCAGAAACTCGTCCCAGAACCAGAGTGGGCACTCCTGCCTTTTCCGGCTGAGCACCATGGCCTCAGACTTGGAGGTGCTGATTCTAATTCCTGACGCGTCATATTTGGTTGTGAACTGCTCCATTGTGAGCTGCTAGCCACCACCTGATGAAGCCAACTGAACCACATCATCTGCAAAAAGCAGAGACAATATTCTGAGGAAGTGGAACCCTTCCACCACTTGGGTATGCCTAGAAGTTCTGTCCATAAAAATTATGGATAGAATCAGTGACAAAGGGCAGCCCTGGTGGAGTCCAACACTCACTGGGAATGAGTCTGATGGTGATGGTTGAAGGCCTTCTCCAAGTCCACAAAAAACATGTAGACTGGTTAGGCAAACTCCCATCCACCCTCAAGTATCCTTTAGAGGTTAAGAGCTTTTCCAGTATTCTGCCACCAGGATGAAAATCACATTGTTCCTCCTGTATCCAAGGATCGACTAATGGATGGACTCTTCTATCCTCACCCCGGCATAGACTTTACCAGGGAGGCTGAGGAGTGTGATCCCCCTATAGTTGGAGCACACTTAACACTTGACTTCCTCTGTGACCTCACCCCCGGTGATGGACGAGTCGTCCCCTTTGTCCCCAGACTCTGCTTCTTTGGAAGTCAGCAGCGCTGCACCTGCACTATTAGGTGCAGCGCTGCTGACTTCGACTGAGGATATTGTTGGGCGGTGGAAGGAATACTTCCAGGACCTCCTTAATCCCACTACAGTGCAGGTAGAGCACCGCTTTCCCCTCCTGAGTCGCCTGATGGTTTGCCTGGATCTCTTCGAGGCAGTCTGAAAGTCATTTGCGGCATGGCCTCTCCGAACTCCTCCCACGCCAAGTTTTTGCTTCTGCAAATGCCTGAGCCGCATTCGCTGTTGGTACCTATTGGCTGCCTCAGAAGTCCCACAGGCTAACCAAACCCGAGGGGACTTCTTCTTCAGCCTGATGCTTTCTTTCACCTCCGGTGTCCACTATCTGGTTCAGGGGTTAACACCATGACATTGCACCAACCACAGGCACTAACACCCTTGCCGCTGCAGTTTAGTGGAGCGACTTCAGCAATTGAGGTCCTGAACATGGTCCATTCGGACTCCATGTCCCCAGTCTCCCCCAAAATGCTGTAAAAGGTCTGCTGGAAGTGGCAGTTGAAGTACTTGCAGACTAGGTGTCCCCAGTGCAGCCTCACTTTACATTTAAGCGCCCCAGATATGTTCAGCATCTTCGCCTGACACCTGATCGAACTTACTACCAAGTGATGATCAGTTGACAGCTCAACACCTCTCTTCACCTGAGTATCCAGAACATGAGTCCACAGATCCGATGATACGATTACATAATCAATCATCGACCTGTGTTCTAGGAATCCTGGTGCCACGTGCACATATGGACACACTTGTGTTTGAACATGGTGTTTGTTATAGACAAACTGTGGTTTGCACATGGGTTTTTGAATCACTCTTTGTCTGGTCCCTTACCCAGGTTGGGTGCAGGTTATTCCCCCAACAAAAATTATATGCTAACTGATCAACAAGAAAGATAATTCAAAACTATAATTCAGTTGAAAATCGGTTGAACCTCTAACAGAATCAGCCTGCACCTGTGCTTAACCCCCATCCTACCAACTGGGTAGGACGCAGCCCTCAGAGGTATAATTTTCTGTCATAACTTATAAGTGATTTCTTGTTTGTTTTTTTAAGCATTTCATTTTCTATGACTTTATCAATCAATTTGTTCTTAATTATGCCACATCATTGTTTCCACTTTGAAAGGTGCTTTTTAAAAAAAATAGAAATGACCTCAGTCAAAAGCACCCAAACTATGCAGGTGTAATAAACGTAATAATTTATTCAGTTACTGTCTGCCATGAATACTACGTATCACACGGTATAAAGAGAGGTATACTGTACTACGTCATTTTAAAGAATAACAACTCAGAGGCCATCATGGCATTCATGATCTGGATGAGAAACTTTAAAGACTGGAAGTTATCAGAACATTGCAGATGTCGCCAAATCTACCTGAGACTGACTGAAGCTCTGGTCATGTTACACATGAAAAGGAGAGCTGATGTTGCAACCTTCCAAGCCCTAGTCCAGTCACTGAGGAAAACTTACTAATGTGACTCTCAAATGTTTGACTGGAAAATCTACTTGAAAAGGGATTTAGTTTAGTACGAAAACACAGACAGGAAGGTAGCAACTGTTTGCTCTTCCTATTACATGCCAGCATTCCCTGAGCAAAGCATGAGGAAAACTGCATGCTATAACTGCTTACAGTGTGTTTTTAACTGTAATTGTTTTTGGTCATTTCCAGCACAATCATGGTGAGAGTTGATTCACATTGCATTGTTGGTCTCTGCAAGGGTTGTAACTGATTCTGATTGATGCAGGAAACACTGGCAGGATTAGATCTTTGGCCTCATTGGTTTTGTGCTTACTTCCAATATTTTATACTGGGGTAAAATTACTCTAATTGGGTTAATATATAAATACAACACAAATAACGTTTGATTAAATTTAATGAAAACTAGGTGATATCAGAATCAAATTATGGTAAACAAGCTGTGAATAACATGGAGTATATTTGGGATAAAAGCTGCAAGTTGCATTAAAGAAAAGTATTGATTTTTGTTTCCAAAATATGCAATTTAATTGCAACTTTGCAAACATAATAAAAGTCTTCTTTTTAGATGAGATTAAATAATGACTATTAATTCATTGACTATAAATATGGGTTGCTAATATTATTATTAATATTATTATTATGCTATTATATTTATTTCTTGCAGTAAATTATTCTCAGGGTGCCCACTGACCCCAATCACCACTGGATGTATGTTAAAAATGGCAGAAGGTTGAGGGTTAATAGGCTGTCTACAAATTATATCTTCTATTTCTTTATAGATGCAGCAGTCACTTGTTTTCGTGAATGAAAATAGTCTGTATAACAAACAACAATTTGATATACACATGCACACTCTCGTGTAGGGACAGAGGTCTACTTACTGTGTGTTGATTACCAGTCTGTCCCACTGTCCTTTGATGTCATCTTCTGATGGCTGCTCTGTTATATAAAGGCCATCAAATTCCAGCTTCCTAGCGACCTCCTTTTCACGTTTAAAGATCACCAGTGGCACCTATATAATGCACACAAAAAGTGGAGAAATGCAGATGTCAATGGGTTCTAGACTTAAGACTAACTGTAAATGATTGAAACTCTTAACTCTTAGTAACTGTCCTTATATTGAAATACATGTCAGTTTGTCCAGTTTCACATTTCTACACAGAGATTTGACCATAATTAAAACTTCAGACAGATTTAAAGTGAACTGATGGTAAATAATGTGTCCTGTTCTCCTACAGGTTGACTGTTTTACCTACTGTATTTCAGATTTACAGGACAGACTTGATTGTAATGAAGCAGTCCTTCTGAATAAATCTCTGATGGCACACAGGATTCCTTTATTTCAAACATACCGATTCATCTAAAGCTGCCTCATGCCATTTTGTTTCCAAAAAGATGCACAGGTGTAAAGCCTGAGTACTTGCTCTATTAGTTTAGTAAGTATGTTACTACTACTATGTTAACTTGCTCAAGAGGTCTGCTCATTTGTGATTTAATAATTTGCATTGATCTTGGTAGAATGGATTGACCTTTATTGAAATGACCAGACTACATCTTTGTCCATAAATTTAATGTAGATTACCCGTAGACCTTTCCAAAGCTTTGTTGTGTGGCATTGCACAAATTTGACCGACTGGCGTAAGATTTAATAACAAACTCTGTGGTTGTTAATGGCAAATACTACATTGCGGATTCTAACATTTTGCACTCATTTCTGTTGTATGTCACAGTGAATATCCTACCTTAAGACAGTAGTATCCAATGATGCAGAAGAAGGAGATGACCGTGTGCAGGACAGCAAGGATCCGTAACATGGGCTCCATGTAGCCACTGCTCTCTTCCAGGACAAAACGAACGGTGACAGGCTTCTGGGGCATGCTGGTCTGATCCATCACCTCTTCCTTTGCATCCACAGTTGCCCCACCTAGTGGATCCCACTGAATGCTGCTCTCTGAATGGCTGGTGTGCACAACTTCCCTCTCCTCAGTCACTGATGAGGATGTAGAAACCTGGAAGGGAAAATTTTAGTCTAGTTATGTAAGCAAATAAAACAATAAGAAAACAAAGTAAAATAACATCAGTATCAGCTATTAGTCCAAAATTTAGTTTTAATTTTTATGACTGATTTGTTCTGAACCCCAACTTCAGGCTCTATAGCAGGGGTGGGCAACTCCAGACGTCGAGGGCCAGTGTCCTGCAGGTTTTAGATGTGTCCTTGGATCCATTACAGCTGATTTAAATGGCTAAATGACCTCCTCAGCATGTCTTGAAGCTCTCCAGAGGCCTGGTAATGAACTAATCCTTTGATTCAGGTGTGCTGACCCACCGTGACATCTAAAACCTGCAGGACACCGGCCCTCGAGGCCTGGAGTTGCCCACCCCTGCTCTATACTAAAGATTCTAAACCAAGCTATAAACACAGCAAAGACTGAGTCTGAGTCTTCTGAAGCAACATACAATGTAGTACTGGCATACTAATTATTAACAGAATATTAAATGATTTGTGATTTGCATTTGCACAAGTTTGTACCAGTTTTGTCCTTATTCGTAATCTAGCACAGCAATGAAACTTTTTTTCCTAACCCTTGGATTTCCCTTGAAAAGGCTGGAGCCTACACGTCGCTCTCGCTCTGCAGGCCTACTTGTTGTTCCTAGAGTATTTAAAAGTAGAATGGGAGGCAGAGCCTTCAGTTTTCAGGCCCCTCTTCTGTGGAACCAGCTTCCAGTTTGGATTCAGGAGACAGACACTATCTCTACTTTCAAGATTAGGCTTCAAACTTTCCTTTTTGCTAAAGCATATAGTTAGGGCTGGACCAGGTGACCCTGAATCCTCCCTTAGTTATGCTGCAATAGACGTAGGCGGCCGGGGGATTCCCATGATGCATTGAGTTTTTCCTTTCCAGTCACCTTTCTCACTCACTATGTATTAACAGACCTCTCTGCATTAAATCATATCTGTCATTAACCTCTGTCTCTCTTCCACAGCATGTCTTTATCCTGTCTTCGTTCTCTCACCCCAACCAATCACAGCAGATGGCCCCGCCCCTCCCTGAGCCTGGTTCTGCCGGAGGTTTCTTCCTGTTAAAAGGGAGTTTTTCCTTCCCACTGTTGCCAACGTGCTTGCTCATAGGGGGTCATATGACTGTTGGGTTTTTCTCTGTATCTATGAAGCGCCTTGAGGCGACTTTTGTTGTGATTTGGCGCTATATAAATAAAATTGAATTGAATTGAATTCATAGGGAAAGAGGCAGGGTACACCTTGGACAGTTCACCAGTCTATCACAGAGCTACCACATATAGAGCGACAACCATTCGCACTCACATTCACATGTGTGTGCAATTCAGAATCATCAGTTAGCCTAACCTCAATAACAAGAACCATTAAATCCCAAACTGCTAGCTGGCACACTCCATCTCACTGCCTTTTTATCCGCCATGTTGATGTAGCAAAGTCACTTTGAAGAGTGAAACTGGTTGCAGACCTGGTCTCTTCTTTAAAGAATTCACTGCAGAGGCAATAAATTGGTAAGTTCATTGTAAATGGTTACAATGATTTTGTTCTTCCTATGGTTTCCAACCACTGTTTTCCCTACTGAGACTGCAGGATAAACAACAACAAACAACTTTCTCATTTTACTCAGCGCAAATAGAAGAACACTCATTAATGAGAAGTACAATGAGTGTATTAGTGCTCTTTAAAACATGCACTCACTCCTACTCTAACTCAGGCAAGCGTAAGACTTTTCCACTGCAAAGGCCCATAAAACAAAAAAAATTTTCAAGTGTCCATAAGCAGTGTCCCTTAACGACTTCTACTGCCGTTTTGACGAGCCATCAGGCAGCCTTCACACCTCCAACGGCCCCAACAATAGAGGCACTTTGGACACTCATTCCCCCACCTCTCCCCCCTCCACAGAGCCATCACCACCTTCAAACCGTTCACCTACAACACCCGCCTCCTCACCCCACACAAAAGAGGATTTCACACCACCTCCTCCCACCACAACTCTTCATATTCATGAAGCAGATGTGAGGAAGCAGTTTAAGAATCTGAATGATCGGAAAGCTCCCGGCCCAGACGGTGTGTCTCCTGCCACCCTCAGACACTGTGCAAACGAGCTGGCCCCAGTGTTTTCTGGCATCTTCAACTCCTCACTGCAGGCATGTCATGTGCCTGCCTGCTTCAAGTCCTCTACCATAATCCCTGTCCCCAAGAAACCTAGGATCACTGGACTAAATGACTACAGACCCGTGGCTCTGACATCTGTGGTCATGAAGTCATTTGAGCGCCTAGTTCTCTCCTATCTCAAGACCCTCACGGCCCCCCTCCTGGACCCCCTGCAGTTTGCATACAGAGCCAACAGGTCTGTAGACGACGCCATCAACATGGCCCTACACTTCATCCTGCAGCATCTGGACTCCCCAGGAACCTACGCCAGGATCCTGTTTGTGGACTTCAGCTCTGCCTTCAGCACCATCCTTCCAGACCATCTCCGAGGCAAGCTTTCCCAGATGAATGTGCCTGATCCCATCTGCCGGTGGATCACTGACTTCCTGACGGACAGGAAACAGCATGTGAGGCTGGGAAAGAATGTCTCGGACTCCCGGACCATCAGCACCGGCTCCCCTCAGGGCTGTGTTCTTTCTCCTCTGCTCTTCTCCCTGTACACCAACTGCTGCACCTCCACCCACCAGTCTGTCAAGCTAATCAAGTTTGCAGATGACACCACCGTTATTGGACTCATCTCGGACGGGGATGAGTCTGCCTACAGGAGGGAGGTTGAACGTCTGGTGTCCTGGTGCAGCCACAACAACCTGGTGCTGAATGCCCAGAAGACAGTGGAGATTATTGTGGACTTCAGGAAGCACACAGCCCCACTCCCCCCCATCATCCTGACTGACACCCCCATCACCTCTGTGGACTCATTCCGCTTCCTGGGTACCACCATCACCCAGGACCTGAAGTGGGAGCCCACCATCACCTCCGTCATCAAGAAAGCCCAGCAGAGGATGTACTTCCTGAGGCAGCTGAAGAAATTCAACCTGCCAACACGGACGATGATGCAGTTCTACACCGCAATCATCGAGTCCATCCTCACCTCCTCCATCACCGTGTGGTACGCTGGAGCCACTATCAGGGACAAACAGAGACTGCAGCGTGTTGTGCGCTCTGCTGAGAAGGTGATTGGCTGCAGACTCCCATCTCTGCAGGACCTGTACACCTCCAGGACATTGCGGCGTGCAGCTCGGATCTCAGCTGACCCTTCTCACCCTGGACACAGTCTGTTTGACCTGCTCCCCTCAGGCAGGAGG
Source organism: Maylandia zebra (assembly GCF_041146795.1). Classification (NCBI taxonomy): domain Eukaryota; kingdom Metazoa; phylum Chordata; class Actinopteri; order Cichliformes; family Cichlidae; genus Maylandia; species Maylandia zebra. The sequence continues at coordinate 2,569,121 of NC_135174.1, read as the reverse complement.
CTCCGGTCCATTCGCACCAGAACCTCTCGCCATAAGAACAGTTTCTTCCCCTCTGCTGTTGGTCACATGAACAATAACCATATGACTGTACCCGCCACTAACACATGACCCTACGCTGTGTCACTGCATCATTTCATGTTTGGCACTGATCACCACCTGCACTCATGTATATATCTTTCTACGTAGCACTCATAATTCTTATTCTCATGTATAGCTCATGCACATATCTTTCTACATAGCACTTTTAATTCTTATCCCTACTTTTATTTTTTCATGTCTATTTAAGTGCTATTTATGACACTATGTTTGCACTGAAGCACCGCAGCAATTTCCTAATGTTGTAAACCTCAACATCTGGCAATAAACCCCATTCTGATTCTGATTCTGATTCTGATTCAGTAAAATCCCTTGTATCATGTTCCTTCAATAATTGCACTGTTTAATTTGAAACCATTGCATGCAGCACCACACTCTGTAGAAGAAGATGTGCAGAATGTAATCACAAGAACATCCTTGGTACTGTTACCTTATAGAACAGAAGGATAAAGTTTATTGCAAAGGCAACAAACAGAGCCAACATCCTCATGTTGTAAAAGTTTCTGGCGAAGTAGTTCTGTAGGAGAAACCAAAAGATGAGCAAAAAAAGTGTTTTTTAAAGCTATGGATTGAGATGTTGTATAATAATAAGAATAATAATAATGATAAGAAGAAGACAAAGAAAAAGAATAAGCTGTCCATACCAGCAGTTTCCTCTGGTAGGCAATGATCTTCTTTAAGAAAGCTGACTCCTGAACATCAGGTTCGTCAGACTTTGAGGTGTGATGCCTCCTCATTTTTGGTTTCATCGTCTCGTTCTTTGACTGTTTCTCTTGTTTCTCTACATCATCACTTCTGAAAACATAAGCCAACACACAGATATTTTTAAAATGACATTACTGTTTCACTGTGGTTTTATTCGTTTACTGTCTTTTTAGGTTTTTGGAGTTTAAAATGAATGGACTAATGCTTGTTATACACTATAAAGCAGTGGTCCCCAATCTTTTTTGCGCCACGGACCGGTTTATGTCCGACAATATTTTCACGAATCGGCCTTTAAGGCGTCGCGGATAAATCCTGTACCGGTACCAAAAAAACAAGAAAATTTATTCACAGCACACGGGAAAAGCCCCAGGGAAACTGAGTTAATGATAAAAAAAATAAATAAATAAAAACCCTGAAAACTGTAAATTTAACACCCGAGTCTCAACTCTCGCGGCCCGGTACCAAACGATTCACGGACCAGTACCGGTCCGTGGCCAGGAGGTTGGGGACCACTGCTATAAAGCATTCTTTAATGCTGTTTGATGTGATTATTTCACTAAAAAAAAAAACACCATCAGGTCCTAAATGTATAAGTGAAAATGCACACATGCATTTATGCAATTCAAACATCCAGTTCCAAAAATATTTTACGTACTCAGATGTTTTTTGAGGTTCACATTTACTCTCTAGTTTTGATTCCATCTCCTCTGAGGCAGAGCTCTTTGACTGAAACAGAAAAATGAACAGTTAGACAAATATCCACAGCCACATTTGGTCACTTTTGTGGCTGATGACATGCTTGTACTGTTACTGTTGTAAAACGTCAGTATTTCTATGTTGAAATAGGCAGAATTTAGTCAGAGGAGTCAGTGAAGTTGTGCAACATCTGAATCAAAATCTTAAGACATTCGATCATTTGATCAAAGCTCACAGACACATTAGCTGATTATGAAATTCTTATCTTTTACCATTCAAAATCAGCAGCTGTGAGAGCTGTGATCCATTTTAAACAGCTCAAGATAAACCTCCATGAAAGGGAGCAGTAAAGTTTCCACCATGTGGAAGTTAACATTTCAGTGGCTATCAAACTAGCTAAAAGCACATGTTTCTGAGCGGATGGAGAAAGTAGAACAGAAATATGTAAAGTCGACAGACTTTAACCATTTTTCCAGAAATTGGAGTGTCCAACTGTAAATCTGGGAGATTCCAATTGCAGATATTAGAGTCATCTATGTATAAAATGAAAATGTATTTGTTGATGATTGTTTAAACATGTTGTTTCACCATGTCCCAAACACCAAATACGAGGGCTGAGGTCCCAAATATGCTGTTTATTAGATCTGCCCCTCTGCATCATAGAAAACGTAATACATGGTTGTCTACCATAGGTTATCACTGTAATCTCTGCCAGAAATCAGTTGGCAAAGGCCAATACTACACTTACAAAGCAGTTTATTTATTTTAATAAAAGATATGGGAGATTGACAGCCGACTGCAGGGATGCTGAGACATCAATGCCTGGGTATTCAGACTTGTTAAACACTGGTATATCATAGAGCAGTGAAATCCTTTCATTGGAATATTCAAAGGTAGAAATACAGATTTAGTCCAATTAATCCTGGACTCTGATATATGTCACCAAAACCTTTAAAAGAAAGAATACTCACGGCTGAGGGGTAAAAAGCAAAGAAAGGAGAAAAGAAAAAAGTGGAGGGGAAAAAGCAGAGCCTCTCACTTGTGTCATGAAAGAAAGTAAGAAAGAAAGAAATCACCTGATGTCTCCATCTGACTTCAGGTTGGGGTGCTGTGGATGGAGTTGGAAGGGGAACCGGGGAGTTGAGAAGTTCAGTAAAGCTGGCGTTGGGGTTATGGGGGGTGATTTTGTACTGGCCCCCTTCCCTTCTTAAGTCCAGACCAAAAATGTCTGACAGCAGCTCTGTCTCACTGGTATTGACTGTCAGGTCAGCCAAGTCTTCCCCGGTGGAGCTGTGATCAGATCTTTTCTCCCTGTTCTCCCCCTCACCGCGTACCTCGTCCTGAGTAGGGTCTGGCATATTGGCCAACAGCTCTGACACCTAGGGGCAGAGGCATTTTAGCTATTAGCAAACAGCTGTTACTTTATCTAGACTGTTCTTTATTTTGTTATTTTAAAAAAAATCTATAATAACCTTTATGGTCTTGGCCCCCTCCACCAGGTTTTCTCCAATGAAAGTGTTGTAGAAGATTCTGCAAAATCCTCGAGCCACATTGAATGCCACATGGAGGAGGCCCAACAACACCGACCAGTAGGTGGAGACCAGGGTGGTTACCATGTCCTTCACAGTCATGTTCTTTATCTTCTTCATTTGCTTCTTTAAGCTCTTCATGGACAGTACCTGAAACCAAAGCAAAGTTACTGGTGAACTGTGTGTTCAGTAGTATTACTGTAGACATTGTCAAGAAAGGTGAGACTGAAAGAAACTGAAGTCCCCGTGGCTTATCTCTTATTACATCTGAGAGACGGTGAACGGTCTTAGCACCAAATTTACATGTGATTTTGCTGATAGTTAATCATGCTTAATGGCTTAATATTGATCAGAATATAATCAAGTTTAACCAATACAATGAATCAGAAGATATAATCAATCTACTAACAGATTTTGTATGAAGTGGCTAGTCCAAGGATGGAAGCTGTGTGTGCATGTATGTATGTAAGAAGGAGGGAGGGGGAAGTGAATGAAACTCTAACAAGACAATGATATTAGAAAATGTATGATATTGATATGGCATTAGTAAAAAAAAAAAAGTAAAAGAAAAGTAATTGAAGCTATGGCTTGGCTAATTTGGGTTGAAAGTGATCATTCAGTAAATGTGTAGATGTCACGGTTCTGGCTCATTTTCACCCAGCATTTTGAGTTTCTTATGTTTTGGTTTATTTTTGCATTATAGATTATTTTCTGATTCTCTTGTGCTTTATTGATTATTATTAGAATTCTATGTTTCAGTTTATTCTGGTTAAGGCTTTAGTTCTTAGGTTTTGTTTTGGTGTCCTCGTTTTTCCTGCAGGTGTAGTTCAGAGTCGAGTCTGCGTCTTTGTGTTGCCATTTCCTGTTTTATTGTGAAGGTCCACGTCTTATGTCAGTGTGTCTCGTTAGCCCTAATCTCTCCCAGCTGCCTCTCCCTCCTGTTTTCCATTCCCTGATTACTCCCCTGTGTATATAAGCCTTGTGTTTGCCTTTGCTCTCTGTCGTGTCGGACCCTCAGGTTGTGCCTGTGTGTTTCTGTTCTCAGTGTTCATTGTTCAGTTCATGTTTTGTTTCGTCGCCAGCAGAAAAGCTGAGGTTTACAGCTGCAATTCAGTCTCCGAGTCCTGCGTTTGGATCCTCGTCACACAGAGCCCTGACAGTAGATAATTATTTTAACAATACAAACGTACGACAATATATGGTATTTCTACTTAAAATTATGTTTCTGTCTCATTGTATGTTTCGTGGTGAGCTTATCTGACTGTGTGGGAGACATCTTTTCCATCCAGTGTCACACATCTTTAGAGGATCTGCCATTTGCTGAATTCAAGGTTTAAATATATATATGTATCTAAGAGTTTTCAAATTGGAATCAAGTTTCTTATCTCTGTTCTTTTGAAAACAGAAAGCATTACTTTCAAAACTGTTCAAATACTATTTTAGAATATTCCAAAATACACCCAGAGTGAGCTGTTAGCTAGGCTCAGTGTGTAACTCACCTTTATTAGCAGCATGATGTTATATCGAAGTGCTAGCAGTGCCATGTAGACAGTGGTGACAGAAAAGAACCCCACATCGGGGTTCTCCTCATCTGGCTTCTCACGCTCGCTCTCCTCTTTTATCGACAAGCGCTCACCAGCGTCAGACATCTGAGCCGCCAGCTGCATTTCAAATATGGTGTCCTCACAGAAATTCACAAACAGCTCCATCTTCTCTTTCTCCCCTCCTTCATTCACCACATCAAAGATGAACTGACGCTTGGATTCCTTTACCTAGGATAAAAATACAAACTTTGGCATTGGTAGTGACATACTACACTAAAAGGACAAATGTCATAGTTTCTGATGTATTCGCTGTATTTACCTGAGGTTTTTCCCACTGTGTACGACTGGACTCGCTGATCTCAAAGTAGACCCTCTCGATCCGCTTTGCACTTCCCATAATCTCGATACGGCCTAGGTATGGTTGGAAGTAATTGAGGACACTTTCTGCCAACTCCAGGAAAGTCTGCAGCCGGGTGTCATGAGGCATGTGCTCTGACAGGTTGGTCAGCAAAACCGCCACGTTGAAGCCAATGTCCTGTGAATTTGAAAATCAATTTTTCATGGGATTTTTCAGTTTTGAATGAAACACTTCTATCCATATCTTCTCTATTATGCAGTAATTTCTGGGTAAATATGAAGTGCTTCTCTGTAATTTGCTGAATCTCAACCAGGAGCATTTGTAAATTTGTACTTGTACTCCACCTTAAATGTAATAGCTGACCAAATATACCAGGATTGGATTGAGAGTGTGCAACACAGAAAACAAGCAAATGAAGCAAAACCAACTTAAAGATGCTAACAAATAATGACTAAACAAGAAAAAGGAAAATGGAAACAGAAGATACTGAGTGAAGCCAACTTATTGGCGATCGTGGCTCAAAGAGTTGGCAGTTTGTCTTGTAACCGGAAGGTTGCCGGTTTGAGCCCCAGCTCGGACAGTCTCGGTTGTTGTGTCCTTGGGCAAGACACTTCACTTACCGCCTACTGGTGGTGGTCAGAGGGGCCGATGGCGCGATATGGCAGCCTCGCTTCTGTCAGTCTGCCCCAGGGCAGCTGTGGCTACAACTGCAGCTGCCTCCACCAGTGTGTGAATGTGAGAGTGAATGAATAGTGGAATTGTAAAGCGCTTTGAGGGCCCCGAAAAGCGCTATATAAATCCACTCCATTATTATTATTATTATTATTATTATTATTATTATTATTATTATTATTATTATTATTATTATTATTATTATTATTATATATCCTCAACTCCAAAGTATGGGAAGACAAAAAGAAAAAACAAACAGAAAATTCAATAAAAGTCCTGAGTCCTGGTGAGAACTCTCAAAAATGTAATCAGTTTGTGTTTTTTGATTACTTACCTTGGCTGGCTCATGAAAGCGCTCCACAAACTCTTCATAGTCAAGAAGTTCATTCTCATCAGTTTCAGCACATGACAGCAGGTACTCCGTCTCTGACTGGGTGTAGTGTTTATGGCTCTCCATGGCTTTATGAAAGTCCCTCTTGGAGATGACACCTGTTAGGTCAAACACAAATCTATAAACTTGGAAATCTTCCTGGATTCAAATGATGTAATTCCACAACAACTTATAGAAAAATAAATTACATGGACTGGCTTCCACCTCTCAGTCTTTGAATTCAGGTGTTTTCTGTCACATTGTCACAGTGTATAAAATCAAGCACCTTGGCATGCAGTCTGGCTTTACAAACAATACTGAAAGAATGGGTCATTCTAAAGAATTACCTGAATTTGAGCATGGTAATGCAATTGAATACTACCATTTCGACAAATCAGTATCTGAAATTTCTTCCCATGCTTGATTGCGTGATCGGCTATAAGTGGTAATAATGTAAAGTGGAAGCCACAGCAAGTCAGCCACAAAGTGACAGTTGCAGTGACATAAAGTTGCAGAGCAGGGATCACCGAGTGCTGAGGTGCGAGGAATCAATAACTGATTCTAGCTGCAGAGTTTTAAACCTCCTCTGACACAGTTCTTTTGTCCACATGTTTTCAGAGCCTTGCCTTTTCCGTCAGGGTCATATTCCTTGAACCCATCTGAGGAGGTCAGGTCCTTCAGTTTGAGGAACATGTCGAAGAACTTAAGGATCATCTCTACATTGTTGGAGGACTCAACCAACATATCCACCATCTGCTTTCCAATGGTCCCATTCACCACATTACCTGGCAGGACAAAACAGCACATTTGCAACCTAAGAATACACTAAGACCACCACACATTTGTGGTTTCTTCACTCTGTTCCCTAAAATCACTGTGGTAGAACTAAAAAAGAAAGAAAAGAAAAAAACAACAACACAGAACTAGTTACCTTGTTTTTTGTGGCAACATACAGAAGAAATTCAATTTCACAAAGAAGACAAGCTTCACAGAGATGTTCAGTGTATTTATTCACAAGGTACTGTAGCAAAATGTAACTTGTAATGCCCTTAACGGCAATGTTCCCTCACTTAAACTAGTTTTGGGAGGACGATCATTTTGTAGGAAATGTTGTAGAACTGCTCTTCTGCAACACCGTGACACCGCTAACCTCTGAGACACCTGAGATAATGAATTTCAATACCCAAACCTGTATTTCTATGATTTCTTTCATGATGATTTGTTAAAGCAAACCTACCCTCTAACATAGACAGCAGCATAACCACCATGTCTTTCTGCAGATCCATCAGTTCCTTCAGTAACTCGATCTGACTGGAGTCCTGAGGCAAAATAAATTAAAATAACATAAAATGTTTAAAGAATTCAGCAGCCACATGTGCTCATGATGTGTTAAAAAGTAACAAAGAGTGTGATGGAATGACAGTGGTCAGTCAAAAGTCTAACATGAAGTGCTAAGATGTATATGTTTCCTGTCTTTGGCCCCAAATTTTGGTACACTTCACCATGATTCAACTCAGCAGGCACTATACATATCAGTTTAATGCTTTTGTGCTGTTGGGTGAATTTGGTCAGTAAAGCTATTTTGGTAAAGTGCAACTTTTTTAAAAACTTACTTAGTGAAATGAATAATTCTTCTTCTTTTAAAATGGTAACATATATCTTGTTATAAACTCCTCCACATATAAATGGGTTCTGCAATGATGATCAACCATTGTACTGAAGATATAGTTGTAATTATTTATAAGCAATTTGATATAAAGCACATTTAGATGTTTAGATTAGGCATGTAGAGCTAAAGCTATGGGGCTGGCATGAAAAAACACGGACACCTGAGATAAGAAAGGAAATAGCTGAAAGAGCTAAGAGAGCTCTGGTTATGGATCTCAGTCTACGCTAATAAGGAACCAACATACCAGCAAAACTACCAGCCTTGAAGTTCCAGGAAAACATGTTCTAAAACTAAAGGGAGACATAATTTATTCTGATTTTTAAGAGTTCTTAACTGAAAGAACAGATGACCCTAAACTTGTGACTGACTGGTAGACTTCGTTCAGATATAATGCCTATCATATTAGACTCACATCACTGGCCAATAATACCCTGAAGCACAGATATTGGTAGTGTCTTGCGATTATTTTGAGAATCAGAGATATTTATGAGTGATCTTTGTTTTTTATAGAATATAATGAAAATGATTCTTGGGAAAAATAATCCACAAGTTGCCAACTGTGTTATTGTCTAGTGGCATTGATCATTATCTCAGAGCCTGAGTCTGCAGACACCCATCACTAAATTTACGTACCTGAGACAATTTCATCTGCATGTGAGCAAAAACATGTAGAAAGCCAACCACAGCATCCCACAGTCGACTATGGGCTAAACTCTGCTGGTTGCCGGTGCATGGACCCTAGAAAAGCATTAATAAGTGTGAATGTATTTTACAGATACAACCTCAGAAAATGACTCAAATGAAGCTTTTTCACGAAATGAATGTGACTTTAAAACTGTCCATTTTATTGGACATAATATTACAGATCACTGGGTCCCATTACTGCCCCAATGCTGGGAAGATCATTGCAGGTTTATCAGTCTGCTTGTTTTCCAATTTTTTACTTCTAATTAAGCAACAGCTGTCACTACAGTAAAAAACAAAAATAGAAACAAACTATAAACTCTATGACTTAGTACCTATAACATGACTGTATAGTAGTGATTTAAAGTGGACATGAATGACTACGTGTATGCATTTAATTGTTTTAAATGTATTTGCTTAAATGGGACTGTGCATATTAAGATGAACATATGAATGTAAATATGAATTAGCCAAAAGGCCATTTTTCAGAAGTACTTCTGAAGTCTGTGACAATGATGGAAGGAAAAGGGCCAATTAGCAAAACAGTTTCTATATGAGTTTTTTTATAAACTTCCATATCGGCCTTTGTCTGTGTAAAAATAACAGAATTATCTGCATACAGCTGGGTATTGATGTTATGACAGACATTGGGTTAGTAATTAAAATGTAGAGAAAATAAAAGTGGTCTAAGTATGGAGCCTTGAGGTACTCCAGCTTTAAAACCAAGGTAAAGTGATCCCCTTTGGCTGCTTTATCGTTTTAATGTTTCTGAGGTATGAGTTTTGTCACTAATTAGCTAACAGAAACGGAGATAAGCCTATTAGCATTAAACCAACCAAGTGACGTCATGTTTTGTACTGGCACAAGATGGCGCTAAACAGGCTCTAAACACTTATTTCTTAAATCCAGCAAGAAAAACGTTAAATGTATGACAATTTTTGACCATCACTGAAATTAGCCTTTATACATGTAATGTTTCATGTTCATTTTAACACTGATGACTGTATTGTATGCCCTTACCTGGATGTACTCAGTGAGGGTATTGAAAACCTGCTTGGCCACATTTATTGCCTTGGAGAAATTCCGCTGGCCCTGCTCATCAATCACATCTTTCCCAGAATAATACCAGTAGAAATCACTGATGGACTCCTGGAGGAGAATGAAGCAGGAGGATAAGAAGAAACATGAGAGGGCTATTTTGATTTTGATTTGTGGCAAAGTAGTAGCAGTAGTATTCAAAAGAGAAATAAAAGGAAATCATAATAATAATATTGATTAAAACATTTTTAGCTAAATAAACTATGTTATAGTTTTACCAATTACACTGAACTCACAAGAGTCAATAACTTGTTTGCAGTATGTTATCAGCTGAGCTGCTATCTAAGCACAAGTTATAAAAGTCACTTATTGGCATTAACCCTCATAACATATCATCAAAACAGCTACCAAAATATTGTTTAACATGTATTTTTTTTGTAATGACCATTTACACCATCTAAACATTCTTTCTCAAAATCAGATGAACTCACTGAACCTTAAAGAAAGACCTTCCAATTCAATGAAATGGAGACATAAAAGGCAGACACATTCACAGTTTGCTGTATTTCAAAAGCTTTACCCGTCTTTCTGTGACTTTAGCTGTGTGGTTCAGTTCTATGGCAGTGAGTGCAGAAAGTGTGCTGATGAGATGGATCGTTACTGCATTTTGCCTTTGCAGGCCAGAGTGAGGGTGTTGTTCTTTAGGAAAGTGGTCAGTATTCCTTCTTTTTTATTTTAGTCTAAACTGTATGAGAAATGTTTGTCAGTAGTGGGTAAAAGAAGCTGACCTGAACTCTTAGAAGGTAGTCAACAGTGGAGATAATGATGTTAACGGTTGTGTTGTTTCCCGTTTGAGTCCTCAAGTAGTTCTGAAAGTCTGAAATAAGATACCATAAAATTCTGCGTGGAATGTGTTCAACTGAATAAATACAGTATGTCTCACAGTTCAAATCTATGTCATACTTTGCTCCATGCTATGTCTTAGAAATCACAGTTGGTTCTACTACAAGTCCATCCATAATAACCAGCAGTAATTCACATATATAAAATCACATTAAGCATTAAGGTATCTACTATTCTTTTAAAACATGGTTCAACCCATTAACGATCTAGCCATAAACAGTGAAAATGTTTTTGTGAGAGTACTGGTAAATTTTCACAAATTAAAATGTTTAGCCATTTTCCTGTGAAATTCACTGTAGAGAACTTATGCACACCTGAGTTGTGTCCTTCACAGAGCAGCTGCAGGAAGCGGAAAAGGTCACAAGTGAACTCATCATCCTGCATGACCTTCTCACCTGGCCAGAGAAAAGAAACACACACACACACACCGCACACGCCCATATACAGGTTACACACATGTACATACGGACACACATTTTCACAAGCACATACAGAGGTATGCACAAATGTACACACAATAACACAGGCATGATCAAGCACATACATAAATGCACACACACATTCATATAAACAGACACACGTACGCAGAAAAAAGTCACACCAGAGGAAACAAAAGCAGACAACATATAGGAAAGGGAGAGACACACAAGAAGATGGAGAATGAAGTATTAAAAGAGGAGGCGGTAATATTGTTGTGTTTTCTTTCAGTTAGTGAAGAATGTATGGCCATGGAAAACACACACGCACACACGCACAAACACACACACACACACACACACTTTTGGATGAGCAGTAGGCAGTGACAACAGTTCATGGTGGGCTGGTCCCTACACTGCAGCATTTTAGAGTCAGGACTGGATTTCAGCTCTTTGGTTGGTTACTGCTTTCTGTTGTAGTAATAAAATGGCATAGCTGAGGCCGACTGCTCTGTCTGGGTGAGAATGCTGCTTTGAACGATGGAATGGGAAAGAAAAAGAAGGAATATGCAACACTTTACAGTGACTTAATACATCACTATCATGACATTACAAGAATACATCCATACAATAAGAAAACACACTGAACTGAGCTGAGAGAGAGAAAATGTATACATCTGAAACCAGGGCACTACTTTTGTAGTGCAGATACATACAGTTACAAGTATTCGCCCCCTTCCCAATTTCTTAATTTTTTGCATATTTGTTCAACTTAAAAGTTTCAGATCAAACAAATTCTAATATTCGACAAAATAAAAATAACCCAAGTAAACATGTTACGGGGGGAAAAAGCTATCCAAACCACCAGGCCTCATGTAAGAAAGTGGCACAACCTTATAACTGGTTGGCAGCAAGAACTGCAATCATGTATTTGTGATGAATAGCGATCATTCTTGCACATCCCTGTGGCCTGTTTTTCTTTCCAAAATTATTTTAATTCAGCCACACTGCAGGGTTTGTGAGCACGAACAGGCTGTTTAAGGCCATGCCAAAGCATCTAAATCTGACTTAAGTCTTGACAGTGGAGGCCGCTCCAACAGCTTTATTTTTGTTTTTGAGTCATTCAGAGGTGGACCTTCTGGTGTCATCCTGCATAACCTGAGTGCACTTGATCTTCGAGAAATGAACTGATGGCCAGACAGCAGAGAGCACAACTCGTGTTTTCATCAATTACATCAAGACATCCAGGTCCCAGGTACCATCAAACTACCAGCACAATGTTTGGCTGTTTGTATAATCTTCTTTTCATGAAATACTATGTTAATTTTATGCCAGATGTAATGCCACTCAAATTTGACAAAAATGTTGCTTTTTTCACATTGGAACTCTCCCATGGTTGCTGTTTTTGCCCAGTCACTTTCATTTTTTTAGATTGTGGCATGATATTATATACTTTGTGAGATCTTTTAGTCTACTTCACTTTGTCACATAGGTTCTAATTAAGTGATTATTTGATTGCACAGGTCTGACAGTAATCAGATAAACTAAACTCAGCCTTCCCAAAAATGTGATTGATAATAGTTATTTCGTGATTTAACAAGGGCAGGTGTGGACAGCTTGATAAATGAAAGATAATTTAAAAACTGTGTATTGTTAGAAAACTAGACCTCTTTTAAGAGATAGACCTATGGCATCAATTTGAAAATCCTAGGTGACCTTTCCCAAGTTATGGTGTTGACTAGATTTCAGAAAACCTGACCTCTGATCACCTGATCTCCATTCACCAAGATACAAACTTGTCTGAGATTTTTAGTAAATGCATTCATGGTGTCAATTTAAAATTCCTACATTCCCTCATTCTCAAGTTATCCCGTTCACACAGCTGAGTGTCCAGTAGGGTGATGACAATATTCCATTAACCTTTTTACCACTGCGGGGTAAAAACTGTTTGATGATCTGAAACATAAAGTATGACAAATATACAAAAAAACTACAAAATCGGGACTCTGGATAATACTTGTTAAAGGGCACGGTAGATCAGTTCCACCAAAATTTCAGAACGTTTGTTTTATTTATCACACTTAAAGAGTAAAAATCGTTCTTATAAAATATAACACGTGCTAGAAAAGAGTAATAATGGAATGCAAACATTTTTACAACAATGCCACTTTAGTATTTAGCAGTTTGATGAATAGTCATGTTTTTTTTGTTTCCTTTTTTTAAAACACAAAGAACATAATACATGATAACTATGTTACATTCCCTTTTTGTAATTGTTGCTCTGTAGCTTTCGTTTTATCTGGTGTTACGAATCCAACTTACTCATTCTTTACAGCAGTGTGCTACTGACTCTCCCTATTATCTCAAATTTAAGGGATAGGTTATCCTTCAGCTCGAGTCAAGACAGTGAAAAACAAAGCCTTTGCTCTACAACACGGTCGGTCAATTTTTAGTTAAATGAAGTAAAATATGGTTCAATTTATTTTATGCTGACTGACAAAGAAAGTGTGCAATACTGGTTATCCATTGTTCATCCATCCATCCATTCGCTTCCGCTTATCCTTTTCAGGGTCGCGGGGGGCGCTGGAGCCTATCCCAGCTGTCATAGGGCGAGAGGTGGGGTACACCCTGGACAGGTCGCCAGTCTGTCGCAGGGCCAACACACAGAGACAGACAACCATTCGCACTCACATTCATTCGCACATTCACACCTAGTGGCAATTTGGATTATCCAATTAACCTATCCCCACAAGCTGCACGTCTTTGGACAGTGGGAGGAAGCCGGAGTACCCGGAGGGAACCCACGCAAACACGGGGAGAACATGCAAACTCCACACAGAAAGACCCCGGCCTGATGGTGGAATTGAACTCAGGACCTTTTTGCTGTGCGGCAACAGTGCTAACCACCGTGCCACCGTGCTGCAATGGAAAGATGTTGTTATGGATAGAAAGATGTTTTACCCTGGAGCCCAACAGGATTGGAAAGTAGTGTGCAAGTGAACAAAGTCAGGTAACAGTTTTCTGACTTATGCCACATTCCTTCAACTAAACCATTGTGTTGCAACACTTTTCACCCCACACACCCATTGCTCAGAAACCCTCTGTGATCCTGCTTTCAGTTGGGCCACCTTTGTCAAGTCTCTTTGCAGCCTGCATTTTGAACATCTTGAAATAAGACACCCAAAGACTGGGTACTGAGTCTGAGTCTGCAGAGACATTATACCTCTTTCCTGTACCAAAGACACCACGTCCCAGTGGCCCCCAGGATTACAGGCCTGTGGCACTGACATCATGAAGACCCTGGAAAGACTCATTCTTGACCAGTTCCGACCTATTGTGAGGCCACATAAGGATTCTCTTCAGTTTGCTTACCAGCGCTGCCTCATACCGCAGGATGCCATCATCTACCTGCTCAATTGTGTCTACGCCCATCTGGACCAGCTAGCGAGCACTGTGAGAGTCATGTTTTTCAACTTCCAGTGCATTCAACACCATCAGGCTGACCCTGCTTGGTGATAAGCTGACAACGACGCAGGTGGATGCCTCTCGTGTCCTGGATTGTTAATTACCTGACAGGAAGACCACAATATGTGCGTCTTTGAAAATGTGTATCTGACAAGGTGATCAGCAACACAGAGGCACCACACACTTTTCTTCGTTGAAAAGAAGGATAAGACCCTTGGGCCATGCATAGATTACAGGGGCCTCAATGAAATAACCATAAAAAACAAAAACCCCTCCCGCTAATCAGTTCCACCATTTTCACAAAACTAGATCTCTGCAATGCTTACCATCTAATCCGCATCCGGGAGAAGAAAGAATGGAAGAAAGCCTTTAACACACCACTGGGCCATTTTGAATATTTAGTCATGCCTTTTGGACTCACAAATACACCATAAGTATTCCAAGCTCTGATCAATGATGTACTAAGAGACTTTCTAAACTAATTTGTACTTGTCTATCTGGATGACATCTTGATCTTTTCCAGGAATAGAGAGGAACACCAAGTTCACGTCCAAGCCGTCCTACAGCGCCTGCTGAAAAACAGACTCTAGGTTAAAGCTAAAAAGCGTGAATTTCACTCCCTCTCAGTGACTTTTCTTGGTTATGTTCTTGCAGAAGGGCAGGTGAAGACAGACCCCGCCAAGATCCAAGCCATGGCGGAATGGCCTACCCCAACGTCCTGTAAACACCTCAAACGCTTTCTTGAATTAGCCCATTTCTATCACCGCTTCATATGAAAATATAGCCATGTATCTGCACCCCTCACCACTCTCACCTCCACCAAACAACCTTTTCTCTGGAACCCAGAGGCTGAGGCCAATTTCAAAAGACTGGAACATCTGCTCACCTCAGACCCTATTCATCCAAACTCCACTATGCCTTTCATCATAGAGGTAGATGCTTCAGATTCAGGGATTGGGGCTGTTTTGTCACAATATTCAGGTCCTAAAGCCAAGTTACAGGCATGCACCTTTTTCTCTTGCCTCTCTCTCTTCTCTCTCTCTCTCTCGGAGCAAAACTATAATGTAGGAGACCGGGAGTTGTTAGCCATGAAACCTGGGAGATTAACGAGACCATCCAGCAGGCTCTGCAAGATGAGCCTGATCTGGGGTCTGGTCCCCTGGGTCGCATGTATGTCCCCTCGGCAGTTCGGGCTGCGGTTCTGAGATGGGTCCACACTGCTAAGTTCTCAGCAGTTCCCTGGGGTGTTGTAGAACCATCTTGCTAATAAAACGCCATTTTGGTGGAGGACCTTAGAAAAGGATGTAAAGGAGTATGTTGCTGCCTGCTCCACCTGTGCCCACAGCAAAACCTCGACACAGCAGGCCTCCTCAAACCCTTAACTTTACCCTCACGTCCCTGGTCTCACATAGCATTAGAATTTGTCACCGGTTTACTGGCCTCATCTGGGAAATCAGTAATCCTCTCTATCATTGACAGATTCTCCAAGTCAGCTCACTTCGTGGCCCTGGAAAAACTCCCCTCAGCTGCTGAGACAGCCCAGCTAATGGTAGACCATGTATTCAGGCTCCATGGAATCCTGTCCGAGATCACTTCTGACTGGGGGCCGCAGTTTGTGTCTCAGGTATGGAATTCATTCTGCACAGCCCTTGGAGCCCGTGTAAACCTAAGTTCCAGACATCACCAATGGCCACCAACGGCCAGACTGAACATTTAAATTAAGAACTGGAATCTGTTGTGTCGCCACTCACAAACCCGGCTGCTTTCTCCCCTGGGTGGAGTATGCAAACAATGCACATATTTCCTCCTCTACTGGTCTGTCACCTTTTGAGGTATCCCTTGGCTATCAACCACCCCTGTTTCCTGAGGATGAGGCAGACCTCGCCTGTGCCCTCCATGCAACACCACTTAAGACGCTGCTGCAACATCTGTCGTAGAATGAGGGAAATGTTACAGAAAGCAGTTGCCCACCAGCGGTACTACGCGGCCCTCCGCACACCGGCACCCAGGTACACACCTGGACAAAAGGTATGGCTTTCCACCAGGGACGTACCTCTCAGGTCTGTGACTGGCAAGCTTGTACCCCGTTTCATTGGACCCTATGAGGTAGACACAGTCATCCCTCCATCCACACTCAAACTGAAACTTCCTGCTGCCATAAAGATCCGTCCTACCTTCCACTTTTCCTGAGTAAAGCCAGAGCTCACGAGTCCGTTGTGCTCGCCGGCCGACCCCCCTCTATCCACCCAGCTTGTTGAGGGTCATCCGGCCTGTACAGTCCGAAGGATCCTGGACGTCCGCTGGCATGGTCAGTTGCGACAGTACCTGGTGAATTGGGAGGGGCATGGCCCTGAAGAGCACGCCTGGGTCCCCAGGTCTTTCATTCTTGTCAGCTCTCTTGTTTCTGATTGTTACAGGTTGCGTCGAGGCTAACCAGCTGCTGGGAGGCATTCCTTGAAGGGGGGGTACTGTCATTGACCGTGTGAGCAGCTGGGTGTGGCCGGTGTGGATCCCTGCCTCCTGTAACCACCTTAGGGCGGGCCTACCATCCTCTCACCTGGGCAGTGCACCTGCGATTAATCCTGGACAGTCAATTGAGGGTATTTATGGCCAACTTCACTACCACCTCGCCACCAGTTCATCAACTCACCCAAGTTAGTAACAGGCTCTAATGCTAAGCTCAAGATCCAAGATCCTTATACGTTTACCTTGTTGTCTTTTCTCCTAGCTCAACTCACCTGCTATACTACGACATCATCACTTCGGTTTACCTGCTAGACTCTGGACACAAACCCATCCACTCGGATCTCTGCCTTCCTCCTTAGCCTCAGCCTCATCCTGGCCAAGTAAGCCACTCCATTCCAGCAATAACTATAGCTCCAGGACCAACCCATGCACCCACTAATTCCTTTCCTCTCTCTCTCCCTCTAATACACTCCGTGAGCACCACTTCAGTCTCCGTTTAAGTAACGTGTCTCCGGCTGCTGTGCTAGGATCACCTGCCCTGTACTGTATTGTGTGTTAAGGCAAGGTTCTTGGTTTTGTTCCTCCACTAGTGTTCCCCCCACCAAGCCCTATATTATATATCAGGCCACGTCAAGTTCCTATGTTTGTCTCTCCTTGTTGTCCTTGGCCTTTGTAAGTAAAACCACTACTTTAGTTCAACTATCCTGCTTCCGCACTTCGTCCCGCACTTGGGTCCAGTTTTGTACAGGCCTCCGGCCCCCTTGACAATCCCATCCTCTTCTTTCTGCAACACCTCAGCTGGGAGGTCTTGGTCTCTGATCCTTGGTTGTTAACCACACTCTCCAAAGGATACATTCTCCAATTAAGGTAATGGCCCTCAAAGTTCAATGGAGTTTGTCACAGATTCTCTGAAGGCTCAGGCTCTGAGGCAGTAAGTCATATCACATCTGGAGAAAATCACTTCCTTATTCCTAAAACATGGACACCTACACCATTTTAAAATAGTTTGCATCGACATGCATTACATGCACCATTATGGTTACATTCTTGCTTCTGCAGACGAGAGGCATGTGAATTCTTACATTATTGGACAGCTGGTATATATTTGCCCCAGTTCAGGAGCAGGCATACTCAAACACAACAGCTCTTCTTGTATAGATGTATTGTATAGTTTTCAAATTTCAAGGTAGGAGTTCATTAGTGTTGCACTTGTTGCAAATAAGGACAATCTCAGCCTCCTTCCTCATTTAGTGAGAGGTAGAATGTAGAATTCAGTGTGCCCCTTCAGCCAGGGGCATAATTTCCAAGGGGGTTAGACTCCCCCCCCCCCAAATAATCAGACCCAACCGATATACCCCCCCCCCCCCCCCCAATACAATTATGAATTATCTAGCATAAATAGGATTTTCTTTACTCATTTCAATTATTATCAGCAAAATAGTTGCATGTTTAATCCTCTGGGAATAGATTTATTCATTCATTTAGACAGAGAGCTTGACACCCCCCCCCCCCCAATGTTCAGCACAAAGTTAAGCCGATGCCTTCAGTTACTATGAAAACTGACAGTGACAGCTGCAAATTTCGTATTAGGGTTCACTTCATTGTGGCTATTTCGGGTCTAAATCGACAGGTTGAACATCAACCACCAAAGGCACCAATGCAGCAATGCAGACTGTTGGTGGTCTCAAGGCAATGCCTTCTTGTGTCATGATGTTTCTTTCAGATCGTAGTAGGTGGTGGTTATATTATATGGAGAACCACAGGCCAATTAGACAGCCCTGGAATCTACAGCAGAGGTTGCTACACAACATTGTGTTGAAACAGTGAGATGCTTGGCTACAAGTTGAACAGCCACAAGGGGCAGTACCCTCCATGGAGAAGGAGGCTAGAGGGCAAGATCAAAGTAGCATGGAGGGAGGTTAGCCAACTAACGGAGTTGCAGAAAGGTGCGGCAAAGAAGATGCATAAGAAATACAGCAAACTGTCCATACCTGAGGCCTTGGAAACTGCCAAGCAAAGACTCACAGCCTTGGCCAGCCGCTTGAGGAGGTACACCAGAGAGATAGAAGGCAGGAGAATAAACCAGCTGTTCTCCACAGAACCAGCAAAGGTGTACTCTCAGTGCCAAGGGAACAATAAGAGAACAGCACCACCAAGGCTGGAGACGGAGCAATACTGGAAGAGCATATGGGAGAAGGACGCAACCCATAACGGCAATGCTCAGTGGCTAGTGGATCTGAGGGCAGACCATAGCGACCTCCCTGAACAGGGTCCAGTAACCATCACAGTGGCAGATATCCAAGAAAGGGTCTCCAGTATGAAGAGTTGGACAGCACCAGGGCCCGACATGGTTCACGCCTACTGCCTGAAGAAGCTGACTGCACTCCATGAGCGTCTGGCAGCACAAATGAACCAGCTGCTAGTTAACGAGAGACACCCGGAATGGCTAACCGAAGGTCGGACGGTCCTGATCCCCAAGGACCCCAAGAAGGGACCGGTCCCCTCCAACTACCAACCAATAACCTGCCTCAGTACTACATGGAAGCTCCTGTCAGGCATCATATCGGCTAAGATGAACAGGCACATGGGTCAATACATGAGCGGGACACAGAAAGGAATTGGCAAGAATACCAGAGGCGCAAAACACCAGCTACTGGTAGACAGAACAGTCAGCAGAGACTGCAAGACCAGACTGACCAACCTGTGCACTGCCTGGATTGATTACAAGAAGGCCTATGACTCAATGCCCCACAGCTGGATACTGGAATGCCTAGAATTGTACAAGATCAATGGGACCCTAAGAGCCTTCATCAGGAACTCAATGGGGATGTGGCGTACAACACTAGAGGCCAACTCCAAGCCCCATAGCACAAGTCACCATCAAGTGCGGGATCTACCAAGGAGATGCTCTGTCCCCACTGCTGTTCTGCATAGGCCTGAACCCCCTCAGTGAGATCATTAACAAGACTGGCTACGGATACCGACTACGGAATGGAGCAGTTGTCAGCCACCTCCTGTACATGGATGACATCAAGCTGTATGCCAAGAGTGAACGAGACATCGATTCACTGATCCACACTACCAGGCTATACAGCAATGACACTGGAATGTCGTTCGGACTGGAGAAGTGTAGTCGGATGGTAACAAAGAGAGGGAAGGTAGTCAGAACTGAGGGGATTGAACTACCAGAAGGCAACATTGCAGACATAGAGGACAGTTACAAGTACCTGGGGATCCCGCAGGCGAATGGGAACCATGAAGAGGCCGCTAGTACTGTTACTCCCTCACACACATATTTGCACTGGTCTTGGAAGAATGCTGTCAATAAAATCAATTGGTGGTGCCTTTGTATATAAATTGTTAGTAGATCACAGCTCAACAGCATCAACACAAATGTATAAATAACAGCCAACAGTTCCCTAATTCTTTGTCTTTTCATGTCCTTACAATGAAACTTAAACAACTGGTAGTGTAAAGGCAATAACATAGGTATGTTAAAGGCTTGCTTAAAACTGACTAAAGATAAAAATGAAAGCACTTCTAGTCTTTTAAAAATGTTACAATTTATAGACACACATACAAGATATACAACCAAACCATGAGCTTAAGACACAATACTGGGGTGAAAATAAGTTCAAACATAAAATCTAAAAAAATCAGTTATAAGATCATGGTTATTCAAGTTTTGTTAACATACAATGAACAAATACAGTGAGTACAGAACACATCTCAGCCAGTAAATGGAGAGAAAAAGAGGGTAAGGAAGAAAAGATGGTTCAGATTTCACAAAACTGGCGGAGCAGCATGGCCAAAAACAGCCACTTTCATGTCTCAAGTGCAACATTCAAAAGGAAAAAGAAAAGGAAGGGAGACTGAAGAGGGCGAAATGTACAAAGATTAGAAATGAGAAGGGCTGCAATTAATTAGTTTATTTTATACATACATACACACACATTATATATAAATTAAAGGAACACTTTTTAATCCAAGTATACCATCAAGATACCATCAAGGCAGTTAACCTACGGTATATGGTATATGGTATAGTGAGTTAAGTAACAGAGAGTGTTGTTGATCAGTTTAGCTGCTTTGGTGTTATCTTATAGAGCTGACCCTACAGGGGACAAGTAGTTCAAATCCTTCAGGATGCACATTAATACATGCCATTTCCAGAACATTTGCTGTGTCTTCTAGCACAGTCAAGAGCATGGAGGAGATTTCAGAAGATAGGGAGCTATTCTAGAAGGACTGCACTGTAAAAGGACCATAACCCATCAGTAGGAACACGTTGAGCACTGCCAGACCTACAAAATGGTCACTGGTGTGAACTTATCGGCCAAACAATCATATGTTATGCTGCCAGTAACACCATTCAGCATTTCAGCTTTTCACAGATGAGATTAAGTTAACCTTGACACGTGTGACAGACGTGAAAGGGTCTGGAGACGCAGTGGAGAACGTTATGCTGCCTGTAACATCAGCATGAATGGTGTAGTGATGGGTCAGTGATAGTCTGAGAAGGCATATTGATGGACAAACACACAGACCAACAGGATAGGCAATAGAGATTGACAGACCACGTGACTTTCGCGCATCGCATGCCGGGTACTAGTGGCAAAACAATCAAAGCAATGCATCAAACGCAAGCATTTGCATCACCGCAAAACGTTCATTCTCCGGTTCCAATACCTTCTTGCTTTTTCTTTGCCCCCCCAAAAAAGGTATGTACAAAACGAAGGAGAACAATGCCGGTCCGTACAAAGACAGACTTGATGAAAAGTCAAAGAAAAGATACGAGGAAAAAATCAAAGGTGTGAAAGGGTCAGACCCTCACGAGCACACAGAGGGACAAAAGACGTTAGCGTGCTGCCCAACTTTCACCACGCTCAGATTTATAATTATACGGTTCTTGGAGTGAGTGCATACACTCATGAAGTTTAGTAACTTCAGGTCACTGCAACAAGCCCAGGTACAGTTTACCGACGGATGGGTGCAGGACCTTGAAATGCACCGTGTAGAACGAAAGACCATCGTACGAACAAAGGTAAGTTTACCAGTCTCACAAATCGTCTTGATAAATACACATTCGTTAACCGTTTATTAATAGGACCTTTGAGCTCAACGGTAATTAATTAGTAGTGGAAATAATTTCTGGTAGCATTACAGAAATGTAGCAGTGACAATAATATTGTATGCTGTAATCGCACTGGGCAATTAGTGATACAAAACAACTGTTTTATCCTGTGAATAAAAGTATATGTTTTTGTCATTGTACCATGGTAATAACAGAAGCGAAACGCAATATTCTGTCAGGACAATTCACTATTTATGCACAATAAACAAAAGAGCATAGTGCGACAATTTCTGTTCAGCGCCAGACTTGCTTGTAACCTATATCACCAGTTATGTTATGAAAAATGACGTATTACCTACTACAAAACACTGACCTTTGTGTAAATGCTTGGAGCAGACTAACATGTGAGCTGGAGTGTTCTGGGACCTTATATTTGGTCTTCGAATGGCTGCAATCCAGGCCATCCGTCGGCTATTTGTTACTTCGGAAACATGGCTCGAACAATTTCTCTTCAACGACGTAATCCGATAACAACCGATCTCTTTACCCGTCGGCTTCCCGTGGCTGTCATGCGACCGGCTATTGCAGTTAATAATACAACAGCTTCTTGACATTTTTTGCGTTTCTTTTTATCGCTGTGTGACTGTTTTCAATTGAAAGCATGCGTGCGCTAGTACCACTTGCCACGTGTTCCCAGAATCCTTTGCGGTTTTACCCCTGAATGATGTCACATTTTCAATCTCTATAGCACCCTGACTGCCAACAGGTATCGGGATGATACCTATTGGAAGTCAGGCCCTGTCAGACGCTATGGTCGTTCAGTGGGTCCTGGTGCATGACAATGGCCTCATGTGGTGAGAGTATGCAAGCTGTTCCTGGAGGATGAAAGACGTGATACCACTGACTAGTCAGGCCCCTATGTTCACCAGACCTAATCCAACAGTATACCTCAGGTACTTGTAAAATGTACTACATTCAGTCCATCCAACCTTGTTAGATTGCACCTCCAACGGCCCAGGAGCTCACTGATGGCCTGGTCTTGATCTGGGAGGAGATCCCCCAGGACACTGTGCTTAATCTCATTAGGAACATGTGCTAATGTTGTTAGGCATACATACAAGCATGTGGGGGCCACACAAACTACCAAGTTTGAGTTGCTGCAAGGAAATGTCAGCAAAATGGACTAAACTGCGCACATTATTTTTTCACTCTGATTTCATTGGTTTCATTTCCAATGAATGTCCTTTCATTGCTAACACATTACCCAGTTCATATTAGTAGATTAGTAGATATCTAGCATGGTTTTTACCCCATTGGGATCCAATGTTTTCAAAGTGTTCCTTTAACTTTAAGCAGTGCATATATATACATATATAATGTGTGAGTATCTCTGTGTGTATTGTCATGAAGAAGAAAGTACATCCCCTTTCAATTTGAAGGCTTTACATAATTAGGTCATAAAAAAAAACCTTATCAGGTCTTAAAATTAGTGAAATCCATCTTAAGATGAACAACAACACAAGACGTACTGTTTCATTATTTACATTGTGCCTGTACATTGTGGTTTTGGCTGGTGGAAGTTGTTTCACTGTGCCTTCAGGTCAGGGAATGGGTTTGGTTGTTTGGCGCATAAGCACAAACAACAGTTCAGAGTACCCAGCCTTCTTGGAGTCACTGGGTGGGGTGCTTCATCTGGTGACTGAGATGTCCTACTGGGAAACTTCAATGATCAGGTCCACTAGTCCGTGATTGATTTTGTGACAGTGTCAGCTGTCAACTGATCATCACCTGGCGGTTGGTTTAATCAGGTGGCGGCGAAGGATGCTGGACAGAATTGTGAAGGTGTGCTGAAAACACCTGCCAGAAGCCCTGGTTCATGAGATCTTCGACTCTCACCTCCAGCCTTCCGAGGGACGAAGGAATGCTGCTGGAGGTTGTTGGAGGTTGCTCAACAACCTCCATTGTTGGGCATGCTGAAAGGGGCAAGGTGGTTGGTACCTGTTATGATGGTAATCCCCAAACCAGATGGTGGGTGCTGGAGATGAAGGGAGCGATCAAGCTGAAGAAGTCCTACAGGGCTTGTGTAGCCTTAGGGACTTTGGAAGCAGCTGACAGGTACCAGCAGAGCCACATACCTTTCAGCTGTTTTTGTGCTCGGGTGATAGATGAAGCAAAATCTTATGTGTGGGAGGAGTTCAGTGAGGCCATGGAAAAAGACTGCCTCAAAGTGGTTAGGAATCCTAAATTCCTAAAGGCCCTGGGTTGTCCTGGTTGACGCATTGCATGGAAATCTGCAGATGTGCCTCTGGGGGCTTTAAGAAGGTGGGCTAGAGTGTGTACTTCAACCACAGGGGGATCACACTCCTCAGCCTCTCTGGGAAGGTCTAGTGTGGTGGAAAGTTAATTAATTAATTAATTAATTAATTAATTAATTAAACCGTATGACTGTTCCCACCACTAACACATGACCCTACGCTGTGTTCACTGCATCATTCCATGTTTGGCACTGATCACCACCTGCACTCATGTATATATCATGTATATATCTATCCACTTAGCACTTTTAATTCTTATTCTTATTTTTATATTTTTAAGACAGTATGTTTGCACTGAAGCACTGCAGCAATTTCCTAATGTTGTAAACCTGCTCAACATTTGGCAATAAAACCCTTTCTGATTCTGATTCTGATTAGTCAAACCTCGGATACAGGAGGAACAGTGCTGTTTTCGTACTGGTCGTGGAACACTGGACCAGCTCTTCATCCTCCTACGGATATTTCAGAGTGAGTGGGAGTTTGCCCAGCCAGTCTACATTTCTTTTGTGAACTTACTGGTCGATCTACATCCCTACCCTCACCTATGATCATGAGCTACGGGTAGTGACTATAAGAATGAGATCACGGATATACAGTGGTGTGAAGAACTGTTTGCCCCCTTCTTGAGCTCCTATTTTTTATACGTTTTTCACATTTAGATGTTTCAGATTATCAAACTGGCAATGAGCCACAGAATCTCAGTGGAATTCAGGTCAGGACTTTCATTAAGCCACTTTGTAAGTATTAAGAGGTGGACTTGCTGGTGTATTTTGGATCATTGTCATGCTGCAGAACCCAAATGCACTTCAGCTTGGGGACACAAACATATGTCCGGACATTCTCCTTCAGGATGTTTTGGTAGACAACAGAATTCATGGTTCCATTTACACCACAAGTCTTCCGTCCTGAGGCAGCAAAACAGTCCTGGAACATCACACTACCATCACCATATTTTACTGTTGGTATGATTTTCTTTTCTGAAATGCTGTGTTACTTTTACACCAGATCTAACGGGACACACACCTTCTAAAAAGTTAAACTTTTGTCTCATCAGTCAGTCCCCAGACTATTTTCCCAAAGGTCTTGGGTATCATCAAGATGTTTTCAGGCAAAACTGAGACAAGCCTTTATGTTCCTTTTACCAGCAGTGGATTTGTCTTGGAACTCTGCCATGAAGGCCATTTTTGCCCAGTCTCTTTCTTATGATGGAGTCATGAACACAAACTGAGGCAAATGAGGCCTGATGTTGTTCTGGGGTCTTTGTCACCTCTTAGATGAGTTGTTGCTGCGGTCTTGGGTTACCTTTGGTCGGCTGGTCACTCCTGAGAAGGTTTGCCACTGTTCCTTGTTTTCGCTATCTGTCGATAATGGCTCTCACTGTGGTTCGTTCAAGTCCTACAGGTTTAAGAAATGGCTTTTCCTTTTCCAGACTGAGAGATCTTAATTACTTTTTTTGTCACCTGTTCCTAAATTTCCTTGGATGGCAGCATGATATCTGGTTTTGAGGATCTTTTGGTGTACTCTACTTTGTCAGGGAGGTCTTATTTATGTGATTTCTTGATTGGAAACAGGTGTGACAGTAGTAAGGCCTGGTTTTGGCTAGAGAAATCAAACTCAGCTTTTCAACGATGTGATACACCACAGTAAATTTATGTTAGAACTAAGAGCATCTTTAGGATTAAGGGTAATTAGCAGCCAGGTGCTGCTAAGGCAGTGTAATTTATTAACTGATCATTGTCAAATATGACTACAAAAGCTGAAGTTTTGGCAGTTTGCTTGTTGGGAGATTTCATATCTGTATTAACACAGTGCCAAAGAGAAAACATCAGTGGAAACAGCGGTGACAGAGACTATTCGCAAGTGGGAAACGCTCAAAATAGTTGCCAATTTTTTAAGGAGTGGATGTTCATATAGTACAAACAAATTCAGGCACAAAAGATTCATGAATCACTGATTTCTGAATACACACTGTTGTAAATGACGCCGAATGTTTTTAAGGCATGCAAGGCCAAACTGGAGATGTCAGTCCATAATGCACACCAGGCGAAACCAAACAACATATCGACACAAACGCTTCATACCAACTACTATAGGCACAGTGGTGAAGGGGCAGCCACAGGACCAGCGCACCTTGCAGACAACATGAACTCCTCTGTATACCACTATTCTCGAGTCAAATATTTGGGAGGCCTTCTGTTCGACAGCCCAAACAGGGCCAATGCAACGGGTTAATGAGTAAAGTACATTAGCAAATCTACAAGAGAACAGCTAAAAAACAAAACTATCAAGGTTTTGCAATGGCCCAGTCAAAGTCCAGAATCCATTCTGATTGAATTGCCATGGCTGGACTTTTCTGGATATTTCTTGTCAGTTATTGCAGATCCAATAATCACACGCTGCTTCTGCATTTTGTCTTAAAGTGTGTTAAATAAATGACATCATTCAATATGCCATGTGTTGTTCATTTAATCATTTTAGAACCTGATAAAGACAATTATGATCTTTGCATTCAAAGGGGGCGTACTTTCTTTTTAACAACTATATACATGTAACCTTTTTAAAATATTATATCAGAACTGTGAGGTGAAAAAAACAAGTAAGAGAATTGAAAGGTTTGTTTACCACATGACTAAAATGAAATTAACCCTATCCCTAATTGCTGGGTGACCTGGTGAATGTTAATGTTTAAAACCCAAACTGGAAAGCTGCAGACCAAAGCAGGGAGCTGAACGATGCTTTAACACATGTTGAGCTGAAAGCAGCGGCATTGTTTGTGTTAAATTACTGATAACAGTCTGTAGGTTTATGATGACCCGTGACACCTTTCACTAGACATACAATACCTTATTCTAAAATCTTAAAGTGTGCAACTTTAATAGAGGTCTAGTCTACAATTTTATTTGGTATCTGGTTAGACATATTCAATCTATTCATTGCAGCCCTGAATGCCAGAAACAGACAGAAACTGTGGCTGAGAACACAGAGGGGAGTTGTACAATTCACAACAATTAACAACCAGCACAATACAATCTCCAGTACTGAGACACAACAATCAGCTGACATAAGTTTAACTGTAAGATTCGGGGGTGTGGGTGGCAGATGGAGGTGTGCTGTGCTGGGGGGACTACTAGTCATTTTCTAATTTTCACAATGTGCCAGACACTGTACAAATCATGAGGGGGAGCCATAGATCAGCAGGTTGTGGCAGGAAGACTGTGATTCCACCACAAAATCAAGACAAGACTTCCGCCTTGTCTTGATTTTCTTTTCTTTTAAAATGTATTTATTTATTTTTTAATTCTAAAACTCTTCATCAAAGTATCATAATGAGTTTGCTTATTGTTAAAAAGAATGACAAGATACATTTTACCTTAAAATTACAAGGGGAGTAATATTTATGTATCTTCAATACAGATCTTCTACAAAGATCAGTTACAGACCCAGAGGTATTATAAAAAGCACCAAGAAGACTTTGGTAATAACTGGCTACCTCTAGAATAGTTGAAGCAAAAAAAGTTGCTTCAAGCACTGAGCAGGTTGAGGACATCCTTAGAGGTCCACACTCAGGACCTGGACAGAACTGACACAACATGTGTGTGTGCGTGCGTGCATGTGTGTGTGTATGTGTGAGAGAGAGAGCGAGAGAGGCCAACCAACACACAAGAAAATGGCAGAAGGCATAATTACCACGCTCATGAGTGATGACTGAGGGAGGAAAGAAAGTGCAGTAAACCAAAATAAGAACAGGAAAACAGGGGGAAGAAAGAAACAGAGAAAGAAAGTAAGAAAGAAAGTAAGAAACAAAGGAAAAGATTACATATAGGGAAAAGAGCGCTTTTTTCGTCATGTGGAATAAAAAAAATATGTATTAAAAGAAAACCTAAAATATATAAAAATATACTACCAGAACCTTTTTTATTTGCTTTTGTCATCAATGATATGCATTTACAGTACTATGTAAAAGTCCTGAGGGATAAAGACAGGCAAAAACAGTTTGTACAGTGTTAATCATTTTGAAAGTCAACATTTGGTATGACTTCTAGCTTTCTTATCATTTCCTAATGTAGTCTTCAGGGATAGGAGCACTGTACAAGGTGAAACACTGTATAATACACTGTCAGTAACACTAATATACATTTTTATATTTAGATAATCAAATTATAATTTTTAATGTGTTGACTACTATACTACTAATCAAACTAAGAGGAATACTGTACTTTTTTCATGGAGTTGGGAAGAGTGGCGACATATTTTTATGGTTTGAAAAGTCTTTGTAATGTTTACAAACAAGAGATGTACAAGACAAATCATCAGCACGCTTGTACATCAGAAAATCATACTTGATAATGCACGCAAACCAGCAACACTGAATTACCACCTCATTTACACAGGAAAAAACAACAAAAAACCTTTTTATTGATTATAACGAACAATGTGAAAAATAAATGGTGGCTCTCTACAATCTTAATGTTTCTACAGTGTTGAAGGTTATTTCAGAATATTGTGTTGTTTTAAAAGCAGCTTTAAACTGACCATCTTTAGGTTAATTAAATACTTTAACTAGACCTAGATAAGTTAAGTATTTTAATATTAACATTCTCTATGCTTTCAATAGGTAGAAAGTTAAGGTCGTCAAACTCCATCCCGGAAAAAGAGATGTTTCATAAATTTTGGTTTTCGTTTCTGTATTTTTTCAAAATTAGCCCAAAAGGTATAAACATGGGGAATCTTACCTGATCCTTCCTCTGTCACCATTCCCAGTCCCTCTGCTTTATTTTGCCTCTCAAATGCATTTAGATCCAGAACACTAAAACAAAGACAAATATAGTGTGAATCACTACATCCATCGCATTTCTGCTCTATTCGTGTTTTTGTCTTGCCCTTGTTTGATGAGTGTTTTCCTTTTCCGTGGATTTATCCTATATGTGCAAGTCTCTGACCAGCAGTTTTATTCCATGTTTATGTTGAATATTGGCCTCTCATGTGGTTTTCAATGTTTTTATTTCATTGTTGTCTTGAATGCCCCATTGTCCATCTCCTTTATGTGTGTATGGTCTGTACATTTGCTCAGTCAGGCTGACATACACTCTTCCTAAATTGACATCTGGTTTATTTGAGTTGTTTGGTGGCTTTTTTTTTCTCTGCTACAACTGTGCCTTTTACTACCTTCCTAGGAATACTGTCAGCAAATAGAACCAAGTAAAACTTTTGCAGCCAAAATGACAACAACCTCAACATATAAACAATAATAATTTAAACCCTGCTAAAAGAGTTTGTACAGTTCGCCATTTCCTGAAAAACAAAAGTGCTGAGCACACAAAGTTGCCCGCTAGATCAGATTAATAACATTGCACAAAGTACAACCAAATTTGCAGAAGGTGCTGGCAAATATAACAGAAATAATGATATGAAATATAACACACAACAGTACAAGAGAACACAATAACTAGAATTTAATACAATATGAATTACTGCACTACGGTAGAGTGAAGCATGTACTTGTAATGCAAAGGTAACTACTGTTTTGCTGGGCAGTCAGTCAAGATAAGTGTTTGGCAGAGTTCAGTTCTAGTATGGTTCTGGAACAGAAGCAGTTCATAAATCTGTTTGTTCATGATTACAGGGACCTGAATCGTCTGCCAAAGTGCAGTAACTTCAACAGGTAATGTGCAAAATGGAATCATGTTTTCTTCTCTGCTAAGGCAGTGAGAGCTGAAAGTTTCCCCAAAGAAGCGAGTTTAGAGTACAGCTAGTTTCTGGGAAGACTTTAAGATCCTCTGAAGGGATTTTCTGTCTGCCACTGAGCTGTCAGCACATCTTACAGAGATGCAGAATGGCAATGAAGGGGGAGTTTCTCAAGAAGTGTAATCTCTGCTGTGCCTTGATAAGTGCAGTCTCTGGACCAGGAGTGATTTTCTGAAGCTTGTATACCAAGAAACTCGAAGGCAGGAACCTTTGCCACACAGTCTCTATCAATGTGTATTGGGTTATGATATTTGTTGTGCCTCCAGTAATCTATCATGAGTTCTTTGGTTTTGGTAGAGCTAAGGGTTGTTCTCTGTATCCCATCCTGGGGCTTCATCTACAAAGGCTGTCACATCTTCTTCTGAGATGTGCCAACTACAGTCTTCTCATCATCAAACTTAGCTGTGGTGTGTGGAAAATTGATAGGGATGCAGAGGGTAGAGAGGATGTAAAAGGAGGTTCAACACACAGCTTAATAATGCTGGTGTTCAATGTGACAGTGAAAGAGAAGCAGGGGCCTAATCTAACCATCTGCATGCGATTAGTCAGAAGGTCACTGATCCTGTGGTAGACAGGTGTGAAAGTTGTAAGCCAGTAGGTTTGGTGACCAGATGGACAGTAGTGAAAGCTGAATCTAAGTTTACAAAGAGTATCCTTACATATCTTCACTACTGCTCAAGATGGCATAACGCAGTATACAAGACAGTGGAGATGTCTTGGTGCATGGAAAACTACTTTTATCACATCTCTCTTTTTTTCATATAACACAACAAAGAGTTAGACCCTCTACATGATGACAACAAATACTTGCTTCAGCCCTGAAATAGGAAATCTTATTTATACCTGCATGACTGCATGAGACCAGCCAGACTCTGAAAGAAGCCCACGTCCTTCTTGTCCTTCAGATAATCTAACATTTTCTGTTAAAGATGACACAGTGAAAGCACAATAAGATACTGGAGTTTACTCAGATTTGACAAAAAACAGTCTACATCTGTCATTAAAATAAAAATACTGGTGGTGGTACCCCTCAGCCTCCTAGTAGATACACCTACAGTATGTATTTCAAAATCGTACATCCCCTTCTTCTCAAGTTATCGGATTCGCAAGGTTTTCCAAAAACCTGATCTCTGACTTCTAACTTTGAGGTCAAGGACACTGAGATTCCAACTTGTCCGAGATTTTTACTACTCCTATGTTATCAGTGTCAAAGTCCTGGATGACTTACTTCTCCAATTATCACATTCACAAGACTTTCAGAAAACTTGACCTCTAGCCTTGACCTTCAGGTCAAGGTCAGTGAGGTTCAGACTCGTATGAGATTTTTAGTAGATCTGTGTGGAAGGGTGGGGTCTGTAGCTCAGTTGCAGGGGAGGGGTGGTGCAGTTGGTTTAGAGGGCAGTGCGACGGGAGACTGGCCAACAGAGTTGGAGATCATCAGGGAGGCCCAGATGGCAGCACTTAGCCTTCTGGTCGTAGCAAAAACTTACTTTCCTGATGTCCATTGAGTGATCCTAGATCTGCTTCACCACCCTAAGACCACTCCTGTTGGTTCTGGATGGAGCTGAGGGATTGGCCATTTGCCTATGCCAGGTGGCTCCATAAGGCGGTGGCCAGGTGCCTGCAGACTGGCCCAATGAAGGGGAAAGGCTGCTGAATATGCTAACATTGGAGAAGTTCACGAGGTGGCTCACAGTGGAAAAAGTGGAACGGGGTCCATTTTCATGTGATACTGGCTGAGGATCACCTGGCGCCGCAGGAGCTGGTAGCAAGTTGGCTTGTCCGGGCCCGGAGAAGGAAACCCCGTGAGGTCCCACTGTAGCCAGCAGCTGTAGTGCACTGGCTGCCAACATTTAATGGCACCAACATTTAATGGCACCAACATTTAATGGCACCAACATGTAATGACGCTTCTCCCTGTGTGGGTTCTCTTGCGTCCCTCAACGAGAGCAGCACATTTGTTGGGGCAAGAGTGCTGGAGTTGCGGCTGGGACATGTCCACTGGGAGTGCCCGCTTGATGGAGATGGGGCAAGTGTTCCATGTCACTGGCCCTCCAGCGACTTCCTCTGGTCCAGGAGTATACAGTACTCTAGTAAGGTGCCAAGTGGGTACAGACCGGGCTATGGTGGACTCGGGCTCCACGCAGGCACACCCAGTTGATGGTGCAGAAAAGCCATTAAGAAATATCTTACAGGCAGCTCATTATAACCCAATTACTGGCCACATGCAATAAAAAAAGGGAACAAATCATGGCCTGTTTTTTTTTTTTTTTTTGGCATTTGAAGGGATGTGTGCCTGTGGTGTGCATCCAGCCCAGGATGTTGTACTCATTACCACTAATGGAGGGTCCATTTAAGTGCACTGGCATGGATCTCATCTGGCCATTTCACCATAGTGCATGAGGGTATCACTTTGTATTACTTTTGGTGGATTATGCAACAGATATTCTGAAGTAGTGGCATCCTGGAAGAGACACTGATTGACCAGGGCTTCATGTCTTGTACACTAAAAGAACTGTTTAATTACTGTCCATCAAATATGTTTGGCCAAGCATTCATCACCCTCAGAATGACGGGTTGGTAGAGCGGTTGAACTAGACTGGAAAGTCTATAATTTTTAAGTGTATTCATTAGGATGAGCAAAATAGAGATTGCAGGCTAGACTCTCATTTTTTTAGGGACTAGTAAAGCGCTATACAAATACAGGCCATTCACCTGTACAATTGGGGAGCTTGGCTGAGACAATTTTCACTGGGAGTTAAAGTACTTGTGTTGCTCCCTTTATCCATCTCAAAATTACCTGCCAAGCGGCAAGAACTATTGGTCACAGAGTGAGTGTGGGATGTTGACTATGAAAAGGTGCAGTCGGACAGGGTTGCAGGCTCTCCCCTGCATGGTCACACCACTCTCACAGAGTACCATTTTGAAATGTGCATTGGGGTTTCAGTGCATTCACACCCTTATAGATTGCCTAAGCAGAAAAGACAAATTACTCAGAAAGAATTGGCTGTTATCCTGGAGATAGGGGTGATAGAAGAGTCACAAAACATCTGGTGTAGCCCCATAGTTTTTGTGGTGTAGAAAGCTGGGTCTATATTGTTCTGCGTGGACTACCACAAGGTGAAGGAGGTGTCACAGTTTGATGCTTACCCCATGCCTCAGGTACAAGCTTATGGATTGGTTAGGTACTGCTCGTTTTATCATTATGCTGGATTTAATCAAGAGCTACTGGCAGACTTGTCTCTGGACAAAAAAATGGCCTTCTCCAGTCCATACAGATTGTTCCAAATGGTCACACTTCCATTGGCTTGTTTAGAGCCCCAGCCACTTTCCAGCACTTCACAGACAGGATGCTGTGTCCACATGCTGCATACGCCACTGCCTAGCTGGATGATCATCCATGGATCCATGGACCATCCATGGTGACATCGAATCATATGCAGCAGGTGGCCTGCAGCCCTGGAGTTCCTGAGGCAGGCAGGGCACAAGGCCAACATGAAGAAGTGTGCGGTTGGACAGAGGGAGGTACAGTATCTGGGGTACCACCTGGGAGGCAGGCAGTTGCATTCTCAAATGGAGAAAACCACAACCACTGCAAGCTGCCCGCATCTCGGGGCCAAAAAGGAGGTGAAGTGGTTGCTGGGGCTGGCTGGTTACTATTGTTGGTTCATCTCAACATTTGCGGAGGTCACCAGTCCCTTGACTGATCTCCCCTAAAAGGGTGAACCAGATCTTGTCCAGTGGACGGAGCAGTGCCAGACAGTGTAAGGTAATGAAGACTTTTTCTTCCCTTGTGTTCTGCAGACTGACACGTTGAGCAGAGGGCTGGGGGCTGTTTCATCCCAGCAAGTAAGAGGGGTTGACCATCACGCTGTCTACATCAGTTGGAAACTCTCAGAACAAGAAACCAGGTAGAGCATGGCAGTGCCTGGCGATCCAGCGGGTGGTGGACTCTCTTCGTTATTACCTCCCTGTTCAGATCGTGCCCCACTGCAGTGGCTCCACCACATGAAAGATGTCAATGCCTAGATCACCCAGTCATATCTGGCTTGCCAGCCTTATAAGTTCAAGGTGATCCACAGGCCAGGGCCCACATACTCAGGGCTGATTTTCTCTCCAGGGGAATTTGTAGGGCTATGTGGTGGGCCGTGGACTGTGCCTCAGCTGCGGGGGGAGGGGTGGTGCAGTGGGTTCAGGGAGCAGTGCCAGGACCTAGAGGAGGAACAGGAACTGAGAGCAGATGGCTGCGCATGAGGAGGCACCTTCAGTAAGAAATCTGGTGATAACAACCCGGTAAGGCTAAATTGTAAATAAAGACCAGTGCATCTTAAAACACTGTGTGTCTTACTGGGCAACATAACACAAAGGTGTGTTGCAGTACACCATAGTATCAATTTCAGCCCTTTTGCGCTGCATTCTCAAGATTTTCATAAAATTTGACCTCCGAACCTTGACCTTGAAGCCAAGGTTACTGAGATTTGAACTCATCTGATATCTTTAATAGATACACCCATGGTGTCAATTTCAAAATTCTATGTTGCATCGTTCTCAAGTTCATTCACAAACGTAGGTGTCCACGTCGCCTGTCCACCCAGGGTGATGACAAAACCTTTTACAACTGAGAGGTAAAAATCTATGAGAAAAATTTTAAATTTCAGTGGAATAGATGCATTATATTTCACACTTGTACCAGTTACTTTGAGTATGCTTTGTATAAATAACATTTGAAAATAGATAATATAGCTATAATCCAGCAGTCAATATAAATAACAGTGAAGTAGCGAAGCATTACCTGCTGTACGGTTGAGTTCCCACCATTGAGAATAGCTATGCCCAGTTTCAGAGTAGATGCCACCATGGGACCCATCTCACCTGGAGGAGAGGAACACCCACTCGAAATGACTCACTAGCATTTGTTAGCTTTTTAAATTTGTTTATAACAAAGAACAATTGAAACTTTTATTATTTTACTAATATTTTTTTGCACAGCATATTTTTAAACCAGAATGTCAGAGAGGTATTAACACATCCTGATTATTATCGGTTACAGTTCACATATTGTTATAATGTGAGAAGTACAGAAAAAAATCAACTGAAAAATCGAGAAGGCTCCCAAACAGTCATATCCAGAACAAATTACTTTTAACACATCAATGAGTAAGCAGGCATAGGGATTGGACAGCCTGGTTCTATCACAAGGGCCGTAATATATTTGCCACCACTGAGTTACAGTAAAGAGTAGGGGGTGATAGCCAAGACTTACCTTTACTAGCACTGATGGTTTGGAGCACCATCTCAGCAGCGCCACGGTCGTGCAGCCGAGCCTGCTGATACAACAGCTTCTGCTTCTCCATCTCTTTTTCCTTTGTTAGAAAGGTGACGCATATCATTGCAGACCATCTAAAAATGAAACTGCTAAAAAGTAGAGACTAGTGGAAGATTCAAGACCGACTGATCACCTACTTCAAAACTCTTCACTTCTCCATCGTCATCCTCTTCATCATGGCAACTCTGAAGGAAGGGAGAAAGGTGAAAAAAAAAGCATACAAACTACAGACTGTTTACTTAGGATAGATATAGCCACATCAGCGACGGGAAGTTCCAAAGCACTGAGGCATCAAACTTAGTGTTTTCGGTGTCACCATCTTTGTTTTTTTAAACCAGATGTTACGAATGATGGGTTAGGGCCGGTATCTGCTGCTTTGTGCAAAGATGAACAGGATGAAACTTGCCAGAGTTCTACAAAATGACCTGCAGCAGGACCATCCATCCATCCATCCATCCATCCATCCATTTTCTTCCAATTATCCAGGGGCAGCAGCCTAAGCAGAGAAGCCCAGACCTCCCTCTCCCCAGCCACCTCCTCCAGCTTGTCCCTGGAAACACCAAGGCGTTCCCAGGCCAGCCGAGAGATATAATCTCTCCAGCGTGTCCTGGGTCTGCCCCGGGGCCTCCTCCCGGTGGGACATGCCCGGAACACCTCACGCAGGAGGCGCCCAGGAGGCATCCTTGTCAGATTCCCGAACCACCTCAACTGGCTCCTTTCGATGTGGAGGAGCAGCGGCTCTACTCTGAGCCCCTCCCGAATGGCTGAACTTCTCACCCTATCTCTAAGGGAGAGGCCAGCCACCCTTCGGAGGAAGCTCATTTCTGCCGCTTGTATTCACAATCTCGTTCTTTCGGTCACTACCCACAGCTCGTGACTATAGGTGAGGGTAGATCGACCGGTAAATTGAGAGGCCACTGACATGAATGTCTCTGATCAACAATCAACAAACGACTTTATGATGGTGGCCTGGGGACATAGCTTCCTCTTGTCAACCCTCTGCTGACTGCCCAGCACTGTAGAGCCTGTCTGGCATTTGCCGTAGAATACCAGAATGGTCCACCACTGGTGCCCTATCCTTTTCACAGATGATAGCAGGTTCACCCTGAGCACATGTGACAGATGTGAAAGGGTCTAGAGAAGCTGTGGAGAACATTATGCCGCCTGTAACATCGTTCAGTATGACTGGTCTGGGGGAGGCATATCCGTGGACAGACGCACAAACCTCTAACAGACTAGGTAATGGCACCCTGACTCCCATTAAGTAATGGGATGAAATCGTTGGACTCATTGTCAGACCCTATGGTGATGCATTGGATCCTGGGTTCCTCCTGGTGCCTGACAATGCCTGGCATGTTAAGTAACGTAAAATAAACAATATAAAAAGAATCTTTGCCAGGCAAAGTGTGCATGATTGAGTCTCACATGCTTTAATTTTTTATTCGATGTGTAGGTGTTCACCACAAAGAGGTTTTTTTTTTATTTTGGGGAACCTGGTTGGTCCTAAAGCTAAAGACACCAATCTTTGTGTTTATATATGTCATGATCCAGGTGAGTGTTCAGTGGTTTTCTGTCCTGGCCTTGCGCTCTGCATCTGCCTTTTGGGGTGGAGCCCTGGTTCAACACCTACACTTCTCCACGTGTTTTCCATCTGTGGCATTCAGCAAGACAGTATTTAAAACCAGTGTTGCCATCAGTTCTTCACCCCTTCGTTTCTTTGTTCATGCCAAGTACTTGATCTCTTTTGTGCCTTTAGCAATCTCGTCAAGTCACCACCTTACTCCTTCCTCTGGACGCTGGTCTCCACAGTCAAATCCCAGCTTCATTCTGCAACTTGCTTCTCTCGACTTAAATTACTCACTGCTCTCACCTGCCTGTCCTCCTGCCTGCTGCTTCCTCTGGATTACTAGAATGCAAGGTTGGAACCCAACTCACTCATTCAACACTCAGACGGCTACCCACCTCCAGAGCAACCCCTGCCACGTATTCATGTCTCACCATAGTTTATTCTGTGATTTCAATAAAACTTGTGAAATCTTATTTCCGCTCTGTATTGTGTCTGCACTTATGCTCACTCCCACGTACTGGTCTCCCGGCCTTGACAGCATAAAGTGTCTGAAGAAATATACCCAGCAGACCCAATTCGGACTGCAATCCCTAAGCAGTGATATATTAACAGTATCCTAAACCAACAACAACTCTACCATCCAGAAGACTAGTAACTAGTCTTCTGGACTAGTAACTGCTAGTGCTACTGTTAACAGTGCAGCTGCTAACATTTGGTTAATTTGCCACAGTTTGGTGCATCTGTTTTTCCATTTCTTTTTCTTCTCTTAGCTTTTCAGGCCACACTAAACTATTCTACACTGAAGGTAGGGGAGGTGCCAGTTGCAATAAGTGATTTGATTAGGCAGTACAGCACCCTGCAAGTAATCCATCAGCCCAAAAGCATCAGCCCTGGTCTATGACATAAACAGCACACAGAACAATAACCGGTTTTTTTCACCGTCTATGCTAAGCCAGCTATGTGAGTCTCAATTCAAAAGTGTTGGTACTCAGATAACAGATACCTTAGCCATGATGTCTGCGTAGGCCATGTAGAGATTATCCTCATCCAGTTTACTGCAAAAACAAACACATTCACAAAAGTTAGCACAATTATAGCTGTATTAAGGAAAATTATTTTGGTGCACCACGGACTGAAATGACATCTTCTCATTTAATAGTTTTCATTATTTTTATGAATATTTACATGTTTTATATTTCAGATACTTTAAAATATCGACCCTTTGCTTTGATTACTGCTTTGCACACTCTTGGCACTCTCTCTCTGAGCTTCATGAGGTCGTCACCAGAAATGGTTTTCCAAAAGTCTTGGAGTTCCCAGAGATGCTGAGCACCTGTTGGTCCTTTTGCCTTCACTCTGCGCTCCATCTCATCCCAAACCGTCTCCATTGGGTTTAGGTCACTGTGACTGTGGAGGCCAGGCTGTCTGGTGCAGCACTCCATCACTCTCCTTCTTGGTCAAACAGCCCTCACACAGCCTGGAGGTGTGTTTGGGCTCATTGTGCTGTTGGAAAATAAATGATGGTCCAACTAAACACAAACTGGATGAGGTTGCATGTCGCTGCAGGATGCTGTGGCAGCCATGCTGGTTCAGTGTGCCTTCAATTTTGAAAAAAATCCCAGTAATGGTGTCACCACCAAAGCACTCTCACACCATCACACCTCCTCCTCCATGCTTCACAGTAGGAATAGAATAGAATAGAACAGAATAGCCTTTATTGTCATTGTACAGAGTACAACGAAATTGGAGTGCCACTCCCTTGGTGCAAGTTTCAATAATAAATATAAATGTAAAATATAAAAAGTACAAAAAAAAAACAATCGTAAGTACTCAAACAATAGTATGTACAATATATACAGGATAGCAGCATTAATATGATAACAGTATGAATAGCAGCATAATATAATGACAGTGACGGTATGGAATAGGTTCAATTGTTTTTGTGCTTATTTACTACAGTGATAGCTCTGGGAAAGAAGCTATCCCTGAATCTGTTTGTCCTGGTTTTATGTGACCTGTACCGTCGGCCTGACGGTAATAGTTCAAACAGTTGGTTGCTGGGGTGAGAGTGGTCCTTGATGATATTGCCAGCTCTGCTGAGGTACCGAGAGTTTGCAGTGACCTCCAGGCTGGGCAGAGAGCAGCCAGTGATCTTCTGGGCTGTGTTGATGACCCTCTGCAGTACTTTCCTGTCCGCAGCTGAGCACCCTGCATACCATGTTGTTATGCCGTACGTTAGGATGCTCTCTATGGTGGCTCTGTAAAATGTCACCAGCAGCCTCTCCTCCAGGTTGTTCCTCCTGAGCACTCTCAGAAAGTGGAGATGCTGCTGGGCCTTTTTAACCACCGCTGTAGTATTTGCAGTCCAGGAGAGGTCATCAGATATCTGCACGCCCAGAAACCTCATGGAGTGTTCCCCCATCCACACGTTCCCGTGGATGTAGAGTGGGACCGGGTCTGCTCTGCCCTTCCTGAAGTCCAAGATAAGTTCTTTAGTTTTCGTGGTGTTCAGTTGGAGGTTGTTAACTGAACACCACTCAGTCAGTCTGTTGACCTCATCTCTGTAGTCCGACTCATCCCCCCTTGCGATGAGTCCAACCACTGTGGTGTCATCCGCGAACTTTATGATGGTGTTTGAGAGATGGGTAGGGGAGCAGTCGGATGTGTAGAGCGTAAACAGGACGGGACTCAAAACACATCCTTGTGGAGACCCGGTGCTGAGTGTGATGGTGCTGGACCGGTGGGGGCCGAGTCTGACAGACTGTGGTCTATTTGTCAGGAAGTCCTTGATCCAGAGGCAGATGGGGGTGGAGAGTCCCAGGTGAGACAGTTTCTGGACCAGGATCTCCGGGATGATATGATTGAATGCTGAGCTGAAGTCCAGAAAGAGCATTCTCACATAGCTTCCTCGGTGCTCCAGGTGACTCAGCGCAGTGTGGAGCGCTATGGTGATAGCGTCCTCGGTGGAACGATTTGTCCTGTAGGCAAATTGGTGGGGGTCCAGAGTGGGAGGCAGACCGGCCCTGATGTGCTGACAGACCAGTCTCTCAAAGCACTTCATCACTACAGGCGTAAGTGCAACAGGCCTGTAGTCATTTGGGCTGGCCACAGCTGTCTTCTTGGCGATGGGGATGATGGTGGAGGTTTTGAGGCAGGGCGGGACGGTGTTTGATGACAAGGAAAGGTTGAAGATTTTAGTGAAGACTCCGGTCAGTTCGTCAGCACATGCTCTGAGAACCTTTCCATGTATTCCATCAGGACCTGCCGCCTTCCTGGGATTCACTGACCTTAGAACACACCTCACTTGGTGCTCCCTAAGTGTTAGTGTGCCAGTGCTGGGGGCGGGTGGAAGTGGTGTGGCAGCTGAGGGCTTGGTCGTCTCAAAGCGGGCGAAGAAACGGTTTAGATCCTCAGCCAGCGAGGCATCAGTCCTAGATGTTGCCTGGTTATTGCTTCTGTAGTTGGTAATGTGATTGATCCCCTGCCACATTTTTCTGGGGTCGTTGTCAGCAAAGTGATCTTCAATCCTCCTCCTATAGGCAGCCTTAGCTTTCCTGATGCCTCTACTCAGGTCTGCCCTGGCTGCCCTATACGCAGCCCTGTCCCCTGACTTGAAGGCAGTGTTGCGGCTTTTTAGGAGGGATTGCACTTCGCTATTCATCCAGGGTTTTTGATTTGGAAACACCCTGACCCTTTTGTTGACGGTGACATTGTCAACACAGTTCCTGATGTACGAGAGTACAGTGTCTGTGTACTCCTGGAGGTTGTGGCTGGAGAATAAATCCCATACAGTTGTTGAGAAGCAGTCCTGCAGTTGAGAAAGGGCTCCTTCAGGCCAGGTTTTTATTGTCTTTGTCTGGGGCTTTGTTTTTCTCAGCAGGGGGGTGTCGGTGGGGGTGAGGGACATGCAGAGGTGGTCAGATCCAGCCAGGTGGGGGAGGGGTGTCGCTCTGAAAGCATGCCTGATGTTTGAATAGACATGGTCCAAAGTGTGTTCTCCTCTCGTAGCAAAGTCCACAAACTGGACAAATTTAGGAAGCACAGTCTTTAGGCACGCTTTGTTAAAGTCGCCGGCGACAATAAAAACCCCATCGGGGTGGGCAAGCTGTTGTTTGTTTATGGTGTTGAGCAAGAG
The DNA here is from genome assembly GCF_041146795.1 of Maylandia zebra. Classification (NCBI taxonomy): domain Eukaryota; kingdom Metazoa; phylum Chordata; class Actinopteri; order Cichliformes; family Cichlidae; genus Maylandia; species Maylandia zebra. The sequence goes on along the minus strand of NC_135174.1, from coordinate 2,528,348 downwards.
GCTGAGAGCCGTGCTAACGTTAGCATCCGGCAGTATATAAACAGCTATCACAATAACTACTGTAAACTCCCTCGGGATGTAAAAAGGTCTGCACGAGACTGCCAGAACCTCCAAATCAGGAGAACAGTGTGTGTGAATGATCCTGCTGTTACAACGCTACTCGTTATGCACGTAAACACATAGCCCCCCTCCTCTGCTTTTACCTGAGTTGCTGTTTCTGTCATGCCGGTGTAGCGTGCGGCCTGCTAACTCGACTGCAGCGTCGGGAATCAGCGGGTGAAGCCACGTCTCCGTAATAAGAATAATGCTGCAGTTACGTGCAAAGCTTGTGTTGGCTATCTGTAGCTCCAATTCATCAAGTTTGTGGGTGATGGATCTGGCGTTCGATAGGAAAAGGCTCGGAAGTGCTGGCCGGTGTGGATGTTTGCGTAGCCTAGCGTCTGAGCCCGACCGGCATCCCCTCTTCTGCTTTCTTTCCCTCCGTCGCCTTCTACGCTTGCTGGGCGGGCAGACCATCCACGGTGACCCTGGCAGTCTCGCTATCTCCACCAGGATGTTGTGTGTTCGCTGATAGTCGCCAGAAACAGACAAACTATATTTAAAACCTAGATCAATTAGGTTCTGGCGACTGTAAGAGATGGCGGCGTTGCAAACATTCAAAAATATCCAGGAACCATGCATGTGGAGACCATCCGTTCACCTTCATGAGCGTCATACAAAGACACGGTGGGTGGAATCAAAGATCTCAGATTTGGACTCATCAGACCACAGCACAGATTTCCACTGGTCTAATGTCCATCCTTGTGTTTCTTGGATCAAACAAATCTCTTCTGCTTGTTGCTTTTCCTTAGTCATGGTTTCTTAGCAGCTGATTGACCATAAAGGCCTGATTCACACAGTCTCCTCTGAACATGTAGAGATGTGTCTGCTACTGGAGCTCTGTGTGGCATCTATCTGGGCTCTAATCTGAGCTGCTGTTAACTTGTGATTTCTGAGCCTGGGGACTCGGATGAATGTATCCACATTCAGAGTTTTAGCAATTTTCCAGACTGACTGATGGGCTGTCATTTCTCTTTACTTACCTCATTGGTTCTTGCCATATTATAAATTAATGCATTTGTCAAACAGGGCTGTCAGCTGTGTACCAACCTGACTTCTGCACAACACACCTGATGGTCCCAACCCCATTAAGAAGGCAAGAAACTCCACAAATGAACCCTGACAGGCACACCTGTGAAATGAAACCATTTCAGGTGACTACATCATTGTCAGGGTCCCTGTGCCTACCCGGTCGGCTCAGTACGGCTACATATGTTTTGTATTCCTTTTTTTATTTTTTTCCTGCTCTCTCCTTTCCCCTCTTTCCCTCCTCCCTCTGCCTGGGCGGAGCTTACCTGCGGGCTCCTGCCCTTGGCCCACGCACCTGTGGCTCATCACGAGTGATCCAGCTCCTTTATAAGACGGTAGCCCTGTGTTTCTCGTCGCTGGACCGTTGCCGACCCTCGTCAGTGTAACCCCAGCTCAATGACTTCAGAAGTGTTTCATAGCGATTTACCTAACTACCCATTCGTGTCTCTGTGTACAGATTCCCTGGACCTACCCCTGTGTTACCCGAGTGAGTAGAGTGTGAGGAGGAGTGGACGGAGAGTGTGCGTGTCTTTCCCGTTCGTGTGTGGACCCCCGGAGCCCGGCTTTCCCCTCACTTTTGTAAATAATCACCTGGTGCATCATAATAAAGACTCTTGTGCTTTCAAGACCTAGAGCCTGCGTGTGAGTCCGTTCAGTCCCGTTGTGACAATCATGAAGCTCTTTGAGATAGCTGTGCTTGAAGCTGTTGTCCTGTGAGCCGTCTATCAAACAAGCTGTTAACTCTCAGAAACCTGTCCTCTGATTCAGTCGTGTCTTTGGGTCTGCAGACCTCTTCCTGTCACAGTTTGTTTCTCAGTGCGTTTGACGGTGAAGGAAACTGTACTCACTGACACTTTGACTTTCTCTGTCAGGACAGACGCACATTTTTAAGTGTTATGATGGTCTCTCTCTCTTCCACTGTTAATGGTCTTTTTCTCACCATTTTTGTAGCAACACACTACTTTCTGCAGTACAGTACTGTTCAGCTGATGCTCACTAGGGTATGGCACCACAGTGTGTTCAACACTGTTTTATGCAGACAGAGGGGGTTGGAAGTAATCCAAGTTGGAACACCTGTAGGAATTAGTAGCACCAGCTTTCAAGGCTTGATCAACCTTCACTGCTGCAGAACAGCTTTGAATTGTTAACCCATGTTGTGTCCTTGAAAAAGGCCTTTTGGTATAATTTTGAAATGTACATTATTTTTCAGTTTTGGGTAATCTAACCTCTGGCAGCTCACCACTTACCTTTGTGCCATTTCAAGCTATTCATTGGACTTTAATAATAATAATAATAATAATACATTTTATTTGAGGGCGCCTTTCAGAAACCCAAGGTCACCTTACAAAAAACACAATTAATAAAAGGAACAATAGTCATAAAATACATAAAATAAGTTAAAATTACAAAACAGAGCGTGACAACAGATAAAATCAGCATTAAAGCGAATAAGCCAGTTTAAACAGATGTGTTTTGAGCTGTGTCTTAAATACGGAGAGGGAGTCAATATTTCTTAGTGCAGGAGGAAGAGAGTTCCAGAGCCGAGGAGCAGAGCGACTGAAAGCTCTGTTCCCCATAGTGATAAGGTGTGAGGACGGAACAGTAAGATGAATAGCAGATGATGATCTGAGAGGGCGGGAAACAGCAGTGATATGGAGCAGCTCACACAAATATGCAGGAGCAGATTTATGGACACACTTGTATGCAAGAAGTAAGATTTTAAAATTTATCCTGGCTTCTATGGGAAACCAGTGAAGCTGCTGAAGAACTGGGGTAATGTAATATGAGCACTTAATGGAGTGCAAGTTATGACCCGAGCTGCAGAATTTTGAAGAAGTTGGAGTTTATGAAGGGACCTTTTAGGGAGACCAAATAGGAGGGAATTACAGTAATCAATACGGGATGTAATAAGACTATGGACAAGGATGGCAGCAGCATGGGGAGTAATGACTTGAACTGCAACAAATAACTGGAAAAATAGGGACTTTTAACAGGTAGTGTGTAAAATTACACACCATTTTTCTGTTAGGGCTGTTCTGCTGAACAGCTGGATGAGCTGATGCAGGGGATCTATGTGTTTGTGTTTCTGCCCCTCCTCTTCCTCAGATGGCTCCTGTTCACCTGGTTTCTGAAATCAACACACATTCACAAAGTGCTAAAACTCTGCTATACACTGAATAAATTAACACACAATTTGCCTTCAAAACAAGTACAAATTCCAGAGTAGTCAGAATAATTCCACTTGTTTTGTTTTTTTAAATGAAATTAACTTACAGCGAGGTCTTCTATGAGTTTATCTTCAAAGTAGTGCTCCTCTGTCTCGATCCAGGACTTTTCATAGCCCTGCAGGAACAAGTTTACAGCCCGGTGCCTAGTATGAGAGAGATACATGGATGACTAATAACTGTTTATCTACCCATCTTCTGCTGCTTATAAAGGGCTGCACTGTAGGTGCAACATATATCCACAATCTTTCCTCACTAGCCCGAGGTGTGGCTGTAGATGAGGGTGGGAAAATAATAAAGTGCACAATTTTAAATATTTCTTCTTCATTTTACGTGTGTGTGTGTGTGTGTGTGTGTGTGTGTGTGTGTGTGTGTGTGTGTGTTTGAGAACATACCTTGGCAAGTTATAGAGTGGTGCCATCCTGAAGCAAGCGACCACAGCTCTCTTCCTCTGTTTTGAAAGCAGTTTGTGCCACACAGCCTTCTTACTGCGCTGAGGATGCTCCACCTGAAGACACAAACTGAACCACTCAGTAAACTGGATATTTAGTTGGTGTACCTTACCATCTGGAAGCCATATTATCCTGGAGAAGTATGTGGTCAGCTTTAATAAAGACCAATCAGCTAGTTTAAGAGGACCGTGGGGTACCTTAAAGCTATACTCTCTACGTAGGCACAAAAATGCGCAAAATCAACTCAAACTTGAATATATAGACCTGCTCCAGGTGGAAGAGGACATGACCAATATCCAGGATTCTCTCCACAGTCTTCTCTGGGTCAGTAGTATCCTCATAGTGGTTTGGGAGGTCTCTGTACAGGGCCATCTGCCAACGAATTGCTGGGTCCTCTGACTTTGTAAGACACACAGAGGAAATGCATGACGCTATTGGCCTATTCACAAGGTTAAGCACCTTTGTGAATATATAAATATATAGTACGAACCAACATCTAGCAACTCGTTTACATCTCTCTCGACTTTAACAAAACAAAAGCCAAAACACAGAAAGAGCGCATGTAAAGCTCATGATTCAGTAGCTTGTATAACTACCTTGCTGGCAATAACTTGAATTGGTTGGTTTTTTTTGCATGACTTCATAAGTCTTTAAAATCAGTGTGGAAGAATTTTGGCCCAGCCTTGTTTATAACGTTGCTTCAGTTGATTTAGGTTTGAAGCCATTCATTTACGCACAGCACTCTTAAGGTCCTGCTACGTTCAGTATTTCACTCACTCTAGATTGCTCTATAACTTCAGATTCAGTTCTTTTTCTGCTGGTGTGTTTGGGATCATTGTCCTGTTTCCTGACCCAGTGTGGGTGAAGCTTTAGCTGTCAAGCAGATGGCTTCTCATATGACTCTGGAATATACAGTGTATCAAAAATAAATCATACACTTTCACAAGGCTGTATTTTAAGCTTACACTAAATTTAAAATATATGGCTGAATATAAAGTTTTACATACAAAATGTTCAATGTTTATGAATAATCAATGAAATACTTCATCCCATAGTTCACTGTAGTCACTGCAGCCACTGCTGTTGTTCCCGGTGAATGGCTGCAGAATTAAAGCACTTTGAAATTGAATGATTCTTTTTGATACAGCCTGAACTCTCCTGTACAGACGAGTTTAGTGATGTTAGTGGGATAGGGGCTATGTGGAGTGATAGAGTTCCTTCAATCACTTGTTGACAGATTGAATTTCCTATTCTATATCTTTCGGATAACCTATGATATCACTGTGAAGTAGCCTTATTTATCTTATGGACATAAAGGTTCATCAGTTCATCTAGGTTACTCTAGATTTGTGTGAAATTTAAACTGAATCTGAATACTTGACTCTAAATTTTATGACACCGACCATCAAAATCAAATCACTTCATCCTTGTGTCAAAGTAGATGTTTGTGCCAGATTTGAAGAATTTCTCTTAAACCAGTCCTTTGATATTACTTCCACAAGAATAAGATAAACTGACAACAACCTGACACCATGGCACAATCGAAGACCAGAGGCATAATGTGTAAGTACACTTTAAGTAACTTGTGTCAGTCACAAGCCTGATTCTTTTCTTACCTTTCCTTGTAAATGTAGGTTGTTCCTGATGACCTCTCGAACTTCGTCCTCTGTGTCTTTCTGCAAAAGAATTATTAACTTCGATCAAACAACAGGTATTCTGTGACCTACAAAATGCTATAAAAGATATTTATTCAGTAAATTAGCCTTCATGCAAAATTTTACTTTTTAGCTGAAAAAGCTAACGCAGAGTTATTTTGCTGTTACTAAAGGTTTACCTCAGGAATAGCAATACTGCAAATAATTTATTGTTATTGTCATATGCCTCACCCCAACCAGTCAGGTTTTTCCTTCCCACTGGCACCAAAGCGCTTGTTTAAAGGGGGGTCGTATGATTGTTGGGGTTTTATCTGTTTTCTTTGTATCATTGTAGGGTCATTACAGTATAAAGTGCCTTTAGGCAGTCATTGTGATTTGGTGCTACATAAATAAAATTGAAATGAAATGAACTAAATTGAATTGAAATACACAGAAACAGTTAAATGAATCATATCTATTTTTATAATGAAACAGTTCTTTCTGTAATCTATTAGCACTACTATGCTACCTGAGTGAAGCGGTTCTTAGCCAGTGCGATAAGCTCTTGTTCTCCTGGAGCACAAATGTTGAGTCCCACGGGCAGCAGGCGCTTTAGAGTAGCAACAATCAAACTTGTCTGCATCGAGTATCGATCACCTTTTCTCTTCATCTTCTTCCTCTCCTGGTCTGAAACTATTCCCTGTGGCAAAGTCAAACATTAAACAGGCACCGCTTTACAGTGTTAGGCCTATTAAGTAGTTTTAATTAATCAATTTAATTTAATTTTAAAATAAGGTCACTGGTATGCACGTCCTCAAATGTGTCCAGCATCTATGTGTCTGTACCTTTGACATCTTGCACTTGGTGTCAGTGATAAGGAAGGACATGTTGTTAATTTCATTCTGGACCACAAAGTTCTGCTCTTCTCTCTTGAAGTTCTGTAGACAGAAAACAGGACTTCCTTAAATTAAAGCACAGTTGTATTATGTGTTGTACTGTCTTTGAAAAGAAGGCAACTGGACAATATTTTTGGTTTGTAAAGACATTTTACTTCTCAGTAAGAGGCTTCTTCAGTTCTAAAACAACTGATGAGAGTCCCAGGTATTTAATACCTATTGGCATTGTGGTCCTGGGGTCAGTGACCCACTGTTAACCATGTGAGTCACCTTGAGTCAAGGTATGAAAAAATTCATGGGTCTAACAAGGTATTCGTGGGTGTGAATACTGTGAGATTATTATGCTATCATGTGTTATCCTATGGCTGTAATCGAAATGAGTGAATCATGATACTGCTGTAAGCCACACCATACTTCTTATTATAGAGAGTATAATCAGTATGTAGTTTTCGTTTGCATTATACTTCTGAATTAAAAGAATGTGAAAATCATTAGATTTGTTAGATAGGTTCGTATTATCCTATCCTGTGATTTACTGTGAATGAGTTACACTGTTTTATGACATTTCATACTGCTGAGTTAAGAAGAGAATATTGTGTGCAGAGAGCACAGAGCACATTCAGCTCCACCCCCACCTTTGTTGGAAGCAGAAAAACAGGGAGCCAAGATCATAACTCAGGCTCACTGAGAGTTAGAAAGTATGTATGTTTAGGTTTTTACGACTAGGTGGGGGCCACCAGAGGCTATAAGAGTTTGAGTAACGCTCCATCATTTTGAGATTTTGCTGTGACCCTCTGCATGCATGTCTCCCCATCCGGATGGTTTATGCTCACAAAGTGTTGAATTGTATGGAATAAAAGATTGTTGATTGAGCATTTATACACCGAGTATAGTCTTTCCTTCAGCCCAAAGATCAAAAGAAAAAACCCCACCATGTGAGCTATGCGTGCAACTTGCAGACAGCAACATTTATATATTTAATTACATGAAGGGCATTTTCCATCCTTGTTTTCAAGTGAGCTCCTGTCATTGATGACGCACTTCCTAATTTATAATGTGAATCTACTGATGTCAGATGCCAGCAGCAGTAATATAGTGCATTATATAGCTTTCTATCCAGTGAATTAGGATAGAAGTAGCTTTGATGGTGTTTTTCCTGGAAACTTTAATAAAAGTATAAAATCACTGCTAAATGCTTTAGTCTAACAATAAGTTAGGTTAAGCTTTTAACTCATTACTCATATTTTCAGGTAAACTCTCCATTAGTTGTTTTTAAACTGAAGAACACATAGATCACGATTGATGGTGTACAGTTAAGCATCTTTTGTCATTTTTCTCCACCAAACTGGATTTTACAGTCAAGATCTAATTGAAGTGAAGACTTTCAGCTTTAATCCATCCATCCATCCATCTTCATCCGCTTTATCCGGAGCCGGGTCGCGGGGGCAGCAGCCTAAGCAGAGAGGCCCAGCCCTCCCTCTCCCCAGCCACCTCCTCCAGCTTATCCGGGGGAACACCAAGGCGTTCCCAGGCCAGCTGAGAGATATAATCTCTCCAGCGTGTCCTGGGTCTGCCCCGGGGCCTCCTCCCGGTGGGACATGCCTGGAACACCTCACCCAGGGGGCATCCTTGTCAGATTCCCGAACCACCTCAGCTGGCTCCTTTCGATGTGGAACAGCAGCGGCTCTACTCTGAGCCCCTCCCGGATGGCCGAACTTCTCACCCTATCTCTAAGGGAGAGGCCAGCCACCCTTCGGAGGAAGCTCATTTCTGCCGCTTGTATCCGCGATCTCGTTCTTTCGGTCACTGCCCACAGCTCGTGGCCATAGGTGAGGGTAGGGACGTAGATCGACCGGTAAATTGAGAGCTTCGCTTTTACACTCAGCTCCCTCTTCACCACGACGGACCGGTGCAGCGTCTGCATTACTGCAGCCGCCACACCAATCCGTCTGTCGATCTCCGGCTCCCTTCTCCCATCACTCGCGAACAAGACCCCGAGATACTTGAACTCCTCCACTTGGGGCAGGAACTCATCCCCGACCCGGAGTGGGCACTCCACCCTTTTCCGGCTGAGAACCACGGCCTCAGATTTGGAGGTGCTGATCCTCATTCCCGCTGCTTCACACTTGGCTGCGAACCGTTCCAGTGCGAGCTGGAGGCCCTCACCCGATGAAGCCAACAGAACCACATCATCCGTGAAAAGCAGAGATGAGATTCTGAGGCCACCGAGCCTCAGCTTTAATTCAATGGTTAATCAAATTATTGCAAATTAATACACATTTTTAGGAATTACATCAAATTTGATCCACTAGTCCTAATTTTCAGAGACTCAAAAGTAATGGGACAACTGACTGATACACTGATTTAAGGTAAGGATCACCTGTTTTGATTTCTCAAATGCATTTAACATCATCCAGCCACTCCTATTGAGGGCGAAACTACAGGAAATGTCCAGAGCGTTCTCACTCCCGAGGCGTAACATGTCGACGTTTTGTCACGTCCCGCGGCGTTCCTGAGGAACGCGAAAGGAGACCTTCGGCGTTCTTATGGTACGCGGCGGGTTATTGCTGGAATCCAGTGCAATGACGCTCCCGCGGTAGTAGACGTTCCAGCCCTGTATTTCAGCCCTAAACCTAACCTTATCCCTAGCCCTGACCATAACCTTATTCCTGACCTTAACCAGGACTTTAATGATGTTAAATAACGTGTTTCTAAGCGATTTGAAGAAAAAGAGCGAACATGTGTAGGTTCAGTCCAGACGGTTCTCATATTTCCTCTTTTTCCGAGGTCGTCATTTAGGAACGTGGTGGGTAGCCGAAAAGGTAATATCGTGACGATTTGTCACCTAGCGTAAAATGTTACGCTTTGGGAGTGAGAACGGGTTGAAATGTCAGTAAACATGTCCTCATGGATTACTGAACACCTCACAGACAGGCCACAGTATGTGAGACTGGCAGTGCTCAGTCTAATATGGTGTTGTGCAGTGCAGGAGCTCCGCAAGGAATTATGCTGCCAACATTCCTGCTCACCTTGTATACCTCGGACTTTCAGTACAACTCCGGGTCATACAGTCATCATAAATATTCGGATAATTGCTGTTGGCAGGAGGAGGCGCACAGAACACATATATATAATTTGTAGAATCTTGAAGAAATCTTCTACTTCTGATTGTAAATAATACTAAAGAGATCAGAGTCATTGGCTTCAGAAGGTACCGCTGAGTAAGTCTAGTACTGTACTGCATTTTGTTAGATTGTGCTGTATTATATTGATCCATTATCCATGGTACTGTATTCTATTGTACTGGGCTATACTGTATTGTATAATAGAAAGCACTTTGAGTGCTGAACTGAGTAGAAAGGAACTAAACAAGTATCACACCATTGAAAATAACTATTTATTGTACTGTAGTGTTTTGCATTGTACTGTACTGTATTTTAGGTTTCATCAAAATGTGCCTGAAGTTTACATGTGATAAATAAGCAAATGAAAAAAGGTATGTTGGCCACTTTAATTGGCCGCCTGTTTGGCCACAGTATCCATGATGCCATCTTTGTCCACCATAGTCAGAAGTCCACTTTCATCAAAGTGCTCATGGGTAGCTTATCTGCAATCAGTATATTCACCTAAACGTTTCACATTATAACAAACCTCCCGTCCACGAGTCAACATGTAGAAAAATAATTCCTCTTACATTTGCATCGACTGTTATGGTTTACTGCGCAGCTTTACTAAGAAAAAGCCAAAGCAAAGACTGCTATCTTAGTTTTCTTCAATTTTGACAGATTGTGGTAAATGCTTAACTGCAATGTCAATAGACAGATAGCTGCTCTTCTCTTCTGTTTAATCTTGAAAATGTAATATTAGTTATTTCAGGTTTAATAAATCAGCGATATAAAGATCAATCCCAGCTGACCCTCTTAGGGACATTTTCAGTTATGTTTTTATGGGCAGCCCGGTGGTTAGCACTGTTGCCTTCCTATGTTTGCATACTCTGGTTTCCTCCCACAGTACAAAGACATGCAGTTAGTGGGTTTAAGTTACCTGGTGATTCTAAACTGCTCACAGGTGTGAATGTGAGTGTGAATGATTGTCTACTCGCTGTGTTAGCCCTGTGTCAGATTGGCGCCCTGTGGCAGGGGTGTCTAACTCCAGGCCTCGAGGGCCGGTGTCCTGCAGCTTTTAGATGTGTCCGTGATCCAACACAGCTGGTTTAAATGGCTAAATGACCTCCTCAACATGTATTGAAGTTCTCCAGAGTCCCAGCAATGAACTAGTGAGCTGATTCAGGTGTGTTGGCCCAGGTCCCCAAACCTGCCCTATGGGATGGATAGTTATGTTGCAGTAATTTTCTTACGTGAGACTTGGCCCAGAAGATAAAAACCTCAGCCACCATTCGGAACAGCTCCTCTGCCTCTGGATTGGACTCTTTAAGCCATCTGGCCCTGTCAGTATATCAAAACAGTTACATGCTGAAACCAATCATTCTTTTTCCAAAACTGCAGCTTCATCTTAGTGACTAAGCTTCTGTATCAGATGGTGTAAATTCACTCCACTCAATGAGCTGAAGGTCACTTGTTCAGTCACAACACTGTACCTGTTGTAGTCAACGAATCGTATGAGGAGAGGGTAGAAGGCATACAGGTCTCTGACCAGGATAGTAAATTGGTCCATGATGAGGAGCTCTGTCTCTGACATCTCACCCCTCCCCTCCGCCTTGCTATGTTCTTCATCCATCAGCACAACAGCTGCTTTCTAAAGAATACAGTAATAGATTTTTCTATATTAAGCAGCACTGTGTGCTTTAATCTTTGTGACTATTTTATTAAGTAGTAGGAGTGTTCGCATAGTGCACTTTCTCCATTTTAAAAACATACTAATAAATATTTAGTTAAGAAATATATATAGGTAATTCAATTTCATTTAAAAACATCAAAAAAAATTACAAGAAAGTGTTAGAAAGGGCAAGCAGTGGGTGTGACCTAGTTTTATATTCTGTTAAATGAGTTGCACCACTTCCAGGCAGTAGATTATAATAAAGGTGAGACTTACTTTTTTGAGTTTCTCCATCAAGGGCAAGAAGTGGGTCTTTAACAGCTGAGGTTTGGCTTTGCTGATAATTGGCTGGGAGAAGACTTGGGGACATGAACAGAGATGGTGTTAAAACGCAAAATGTGAACGTATGTACATTTGAATATCATATAATGATTAGCAGCAGGCAAAAAGAATTAAAGTAACATCAGTTTGAGGATGCTTATGTAAACTGATCCTGAGGAGAGCTTTTATTTATTAACTTTACAAAAAGTGCAGAAAATGGAAAATGAGAGAAAATGAAACACCCTCTTGCGTGAAATGTAACTTCCATTGTGTCCTCCTCCTAACTGCTGTTACTGACTATATTTTCTTTTTAAAAGAGGAAACCTAAATTGCAAAACACTTAAGGGGCTCATTACACAAATTCTTTTCTTTTAAAATAATTGTTTCCTCCAGTGCTGTAGTGTTTTATCAAACAATTAAATGGCAATCCCCAGCATTTGGAGCACCCTCTAATGAGGTGTGTGCATTGGTTTAAAAAATGTGAAAAAACAAACAAACAAACATACCTCGGCCTGCACACCTAAAACAATGAACACTTCGCCAAACCTAACTAACCTGCCTCCACAAACCAGATTTCATGTCTCATGTCATATTGTTTTATTTTTGCCTTGTGCATCACTGTGAGCTGCAAGTATTATGTTCCATTAGCAAATAAACTATCCATCCATCCATCGATCTTCTCCCGGCTACTTGGGGCCGGGTTGTGGGGCAGCAGCCTAAGCAGAGAAGCCCAGACCTCCCTCTCCCCAGCCACCTCCTCCAGCTTGTCCGGGAAACACAAGGCGTTCCCAGGCCAGCCGAGAGATAAACTCTCTTCACCATGTCCTGGTTCTGCCCCGGGGCCTCCTCTCAGTGGGACATGCCCAGAATACCTCACCAAAGAGGTACCCATCCTTGTCAGATGCACAACCACCTCAACTGTCTCCTTTTGATGTCGAGAAATAGCGGCTCTACTCTGAGCCGCTCCGAAAAGCCTGAATTCCTCTCTAAGGGAGATGCAAGCCACCCTTCAGACAAAGCTTATTCCCACCACTTGCATCTGCAATCTTGTTCCTTCTAAAATCAAGAGCTTCGCTTTTACGTTTAGCTCTCTTTCCACCAATACAGCATCCACATCCCTGCAGCTGCAGCACAAGTTTCACTGTGATGTTTCATTCTCTTTGCAGAGCTTTAAAGTATATCACTCCCCTGAATGAAAAGAAAAGAAAAACAAAAGAAGAGCTACTAGTTTTAGATTTATGTTGCAGTCACTAGTCAGTTTTAACTCCAACATACACTAAATTGCCAAAAGTATTCAATCTTCCCTCCAAGTCATTGAATTCAGGTGTATACCAATCAAGCAGCTAGGCATGCAGACTGCTTCTACAAACACTGGGTCGATCTTAGGAGTTTAATGAAGTCCAGCATCATACTGTGATACTGTTCAACAAGTCCACTCATGAAATTCTCTCTCTTCAACTCTACCACAAAGTGGCTGGACATATAAAGTCACAGTATCAGTCAATCGCTACAGACCTCTAGTCTTCATGTTCAAGAACATTAAGGAACAGTGCCTAGAGAGCTTCATGGAATAGTTTCCATGGCTGAGCATCTGCATCCCAGTCTTACATCACCAAGCACAATGCAAAGTGTCAGACTAGTATATCACCCATGAACTTTAGAGGAGTGGAGACGTGTTGCTGGAGTGATGAATCACATCTCTCTGGCAATGCAATTGTTGAGTCCGTACTTGTCTGACTGCACTGTGGCAAGTATAAAGTTTGGTGGAGGGGGAGGATTATATTGTGGGGTTGTTTTTCAATTGGGTTCGGCTGTTAATACTTCAGCATATTAAGACATATTGGACAATTTCATGCTCCCATCTTTGGAGACGGCCCCTGTCCAACGTGACCCCACATCAGTGCACAAAGCCAGGCTCATAAAAACATGGATGAGCGAGTTTGATGAATCTTGTGAATCAGTGAATTTTATTTTAGTGTTCAGCATTAGTGAGTTAACATTTACCAGCCAGTCTCTTCATCCAGGCGCCCTCATCTATTCCCAGGTTGTTGTAGATGATCTTGAGAATGTTTCCCAGCAGAGTATTCATGTATTCAGAGGTCACAGAGGTGCAGCAGTTGTTGGCTTTGTCTGGGTCGCTTTCCGGTCCATGTTCCCACCAGTGAGACATGTAGCTGCACAACATCGGCAAGACCACCTACAGCAGTAGAAACAAAGCAAAAATAATGAGCTTTGCAAAGCTTCACAGTCAGATGGGTTTAATCAGCAATGTCTTTTTTTACCTTTTTATCTTCGGCTCTGAAGTGTTCACTACAGGACAAATGTCCACTTATTTTGGTTCCGTGGCCAATTTTTCAATGACATGAAGCAACTTAAGGAAAGAATATCAAAGGTGATGCTGTAGTTATTAATTATTAGAGAGTTACCTCCATAACATGAGGCATCTGCGTGTACTTCATGCCGGACTCTGCTAGCTCTACAATCTCCTCCAAAGACTTCTCCAAATTGGGGATCAGTGAACAAACCTCCCCAACCTGCCCAGGAAGGCCTAGAGCTGAGAGGCGGAAAGAGTAGTGGAATGAAAACAGATTAAATTAAACATAATGTGATTTGATTTGTGATTTTTGACACTGATGAGTTCTCAGACCACACAGCCATCGTTTAGCTTTGGATTAATGTTTTTTTATTCGAAATACACAACTGGAGAATCTCTTAGTCAGACAAATGTAGGACAGACAGCTGCAAAAGTATTCAAACCACTTTGTGGTACTTCCTGTTATAGTAGGTGTCTCCAAGAGATACAAACACCATGTATATACTGCACACTCCAGTTTTTTCATAGTTTACTAAGACACTTCTTGAAACCTTCCTCCCTTTCCTCAATCAGCCCAGACATGTTTTATGTAATGTTTTGGTTTTACCAAAGAGTTAACGTGTAAGCAGTTAAGAGTGACACGACGGCAGGGTCACAACAAACATTTCTGTTTGTTTCTGAGATGTACAGTAAAAGCTAGTTGGTGCGGTATGTAGTGTAATGTGTATTCATGGTTCCAGTTTTAGTAAAATATAAAGGCTCAAAGAAACATGCTCAGTGCTCGCTGAAACGTCACTCTGAAACGTCCAGCTACCTCCGGATTTGTATGTTCCATCATTTTCTTTATGTACATGTCTCACCTGCTCTGTCTTTGCTTCCTTTGCTGTTATAGATGGAAAAGCTGTTAAACTTGTTCATGTGAGGCTCAAGAAAGGCAACAGGGAATGCTGCTGCGAAGGCTGCTAAACACTTTCCCATTGCTGGACGTTGTCTGGAAAAGAAACAGAGAGCTCATGATAATAGTCAAAAACAATTCTTTTACTACCTCAGTGATTGATTTAAAACATAGTAGGTTATCTAATTATGGTAAAAGCAACTTTTTTTCTTTCTTTTTTTTGCTTAAGACTCAATAGGGCTGGCTATAAACTGGGACCTGTCAAGTCTGGTGGGCTAGATTAGTTGTTTTGTATATAGATGGCCAAATGAAGCTTTCTGAAGCTCGTATTGAAAAACGGTTCATTACTCTAAGCTTGTCAACACAGTCCTCTTTGGTGACATCTGGTGGCCAAAAATATAGAGCAGCTTGAGTCCACAACTCATAAAGGACAGCTTCATCATGATTCAACTGACAGCTTCTGTTTAATTTCATGTGGCAGTTCTGTCTGATATCAAGCTGATATTGTGCTTTGAACATGTGTTTTTTGGGGGGTGAAAAAATGATGTTCGTATGTCTCTCTCAATAATAAATCATTCCTATGAATACACCTTCCTTCTTTAAACATGGAGTGTTCTCCTTATGCTTGTGACTTCTTGATGTTTAAAAATACACTAAAACAGAAACTTATGAGAATATGTTTCTACTGTGAGGTCCCTGCCTCCACCTGATTATGTAATTAACCAACACACAGGTAGGATTATATATAATATACTATAACTTCTATAATTATACAGTAAGTATACAGGGAGTGCAGAATTATTAGGCAAATGAGTATTTTGTCCACATCATCCTCTTCATGCATGTTGTCTTACTCCAAGCTGTATAGGCTCGAAAGCCTACTACCAATTAAGCATATTAGGTGATGTGCATCTCTGTAATGAGAAGGGGTGTGGTCTAATGACATCAACACCCTATATCAGGTGTGCATAATTATTAGGCAACGTCCTTTCCTTTGGCAAAATGGGTCAAAAGAAGGACTTGACAGGCTCAGAAAAGTCAAAAATAGTGAGATATCTTGCAGAGGGATGCAGCAGTCTCAAAATTGCAAAGCTTCTGAAGCGTGATCATCGAACAATCAAGCGTTTCATTCAAAATAGTCAACAGGGTCGCAAGAAGCGTGTGGAAAAACCAAGGCACAAAATAACTGCCCATGAACTGAGAAAAGTCAAGCGTGCAGCTGCCAAGATGCCACTTGCCACCAGTTTGGCCATATTTCAGAGCTGCAACATCACTGGAGTGCCCAAAAGCACAAGGTGTGCAATACTCAGAGACATGGCCAAGGTAAGAAAGGCTGAAAGACGACCACCACTGAACAAGACACACAAGCTGAAACGTCAAGACTGGGCCAAGAAATATCTCAAGACTGATTTTTCTAAGGTTTTATGGACTGATGAAATGAGAGTGAGTCTTGATGGGCCAGATGGATGGGCCCGTGGCTGGATTGGTAAAGGGCAGAGAGCTCCAGTCCCACTCAGACGCCAGCAAGGTGGAGGTGGAGTACTGGTTTGGGTTGGTATCATCAAAGATGAGCTTGTGGGGCCTTTTCGGGTTGAGGATGGAGTCAAGCTCAACTCCCAGTCCTACTGCCAATTTCTGGAAGACACCTTCTTCAAGCAGTGGTACAGGAAGAAGTCTGCATCCTTCAAGAAAAACATGATTTTCATGCAGGACAATGCTCCATCACACGCGTCCAAGTACTCCACAGCGTGGCTGGCAAGAAAGGGTATAAAAGAAGAAAAACTAATGACATGGCCTCCTTGTTCACCTGATCTGAACCCCATTGAGAACCTGTGGTCCATCATCAAATGTGAGATTTACAAGGAGGGAAAACAGTACACCTCTCTGAACAGTGTCTGGGAGGCTGTGGTTGCTGCTGCACGCAATGTTGATGGTGAACAGATCAAAACACTGACAGAATCCATGGATGGCAGGCTTTTGAGTGTCCTTGCAAAGAAAGGTGGCTATATTGGTCGCTGATTTGTTTTTGTTTTTGAATGTCAGAAATGTATATTTGTGAATGTGGAGATATTATATTGGTTTCACTGGTAAAAATAAATAATTGAAATGGGTATATATTTGTTTTTTGTTAAGTTGCCTAATAATTCTGCACAGTAATAGTCACCTGCACACACAGATATCCCCCTAAAATAGCTAAAACTAAAAACAAACTAAAAACTACTTCCAAAAACATTCAGCTTTGATATTAATGAGTTTTTTGGGTTCATTGAGAACATGGTTGTTGTTCAATAATAAAATTATTCCTCAAAAATACAACTTGCCTAATAATTCTGCACTCCCTGTAAGTGTTGGAGTCAAATTGTTAAATGTTGTCATTGTGTTACTTAAATTTGTAAGTCAGCAGGGAAGGCTGTTTCTTTGAAGTTGGCTAGGAGACAGGTGAGGAGCATTCAGCTCCAAGAGCCTGGTTCCGACCAGCCTCCCTTGCTAGCAAGTAAAAACCGGTTCATTTCCGCCGCTTGTATCCGCGATCTCGTTTTTTCGGTCACTACCCACAGCTCGTGGCCATAGGTGAGGGTAGGGACGTAGATCGACCGGTAAATTGAGAGCTTCGCTTTACACTAAGCTCCCTCTTCACCATGATGGACCGGTGCAGCGTCCGCATCACTGCGGCTGCACCGCCAATCCGTCTGTCGATCTCCAGCTCCCTTCTCCAATCACTCGCGAACAAGACCCCGAGATACTTGAACTCCTCCACTCATCTGGGTCGGGGATGAGTTCCGACCCGGAAAAGAGTGAACACCCGGAAAAGAGTGAACACAGCACCCTTTTCCGGCTGAGAACCACGGCCTCAGATTTGGGGGTGCTGATCCTCATTCCCGCTGCTTCACACTCGGCTGCGAACCTTTGTACATTTTTATGAAAAGAAAAGAGAGTTTTCGGTGAGATCCAGGAGGAAGCTCAGAGGGGACAGGGCCTTTTCTAATTTGCCCTTGCACGTTAGAGAGGCCCCTTCACTCTCCACTTTTAAATCACGTCTTAAAACCCACTTTTATTCTTTGGCTTTTAACCTCAGTGAGACATAGTTTTCTCTTGTAATGAAATTAGTTATTTTATTAATTATTTTACTTTTTCTTTTATTTGGCTTGTATTTATTTCTTATGTCATTTTATTATATAGTTCCTATGTACAGCACTTTGTGTCAGCTGTGGTTGTTTTAAAGTGCTTTATAAATAAAGTTGATGATGATGATGATGACGTGTTTGTTTATTATCCTTATTGTTTTATCTGGGACTGTTTGCAGACATCTCAGAGAGAGGAGACACCAGCATCTGAACAGAGACTCAAACCAGCAACCTGCAGCTCCCTGCTTGGCTGCTCCAGTTTTCTCCTCACTCATGTTGCCCACCAGTGATTTCTAGCTGCCCACCCACACAGCAGGCTAGAATATGCGCTGAGCCTCAGCACCCAATACTTGGACATGTTTTCTTTATTAAATAATGAACCAGACCCCAAAAGTAAACAGCTGTTATTGCTAGGCAACGGGAGCAACATTTGGTGATGCAGCACCTGACATTCCTGACCATGTGGGCGGAGCATGCATGAAATGGAATGTTCAGTAGAACTGTGCAACACAAGCACTTAGTTCCAGCATGTTTCATTGTATCCAGACACAGCTAGAGACACATCTACAGCAGCATCTCTGTGCAGGACAAACGACAGTTGACGAAGAAAACAACAAAAACTTCACTTCACTCCTCTACAAAACGTTGGCTCCTTTGTTTAAAAGGCCAAAATGAATCAGGGGAGAACGAGAAGAGGATCGGCGAGTGCTTCACCATGCATTACAGTACGGCTGATTCATTTTAAATTTCAAATGATACAGGCTGAAAATGTCAAATTAAAAGAAGAGGCAGAAAAATCAAGAGGAGAAGCTAAAAATTCACAGTTTGAAACTCATGTAGTATTGCAGGAATTACTGCATGTGGGTCTCAAACTTAAAGGAGAGAAGATAAGAAAACAACAGGCAGAAAATGAGAATGAAAAGATGAAGAAAGAACTGTTGGAAGCTCAAAAAGCATTGGAGGAAGAGAAAAGCACAGCACAAGAAGCCAAAAATAAATATCAAACTGCAAAGAAGGAGGCAGGAAATGTGATGCAGGAATTACAGGAGGTGCAGGAAGCTTTTGAAGAGGAAAGAAGGAAAATGCAGTTGGCAACACAAGAAGCTGCAAATGTAACGGCTGAAGCTGAAACACTAAGAAAGGAATTACTGCATGTGAAGCAACAACTTGAAGAGGAGAAAAGACGTAAAGATGAGGCAGAAAATGAGATTGAAAATATGAAGAAAGAATTGTTGGAAGCGCAAAAAGTGTTGGAGGAAGAGAAAATTAAAACACAGGAAGCAAAGAAAGAAATGGAAGATACAAAGAGTCACACTGAAAACATGAAGAAGGAACTGATGAAAGTGCAAGAAGAACTTGCAGAAGAGAAAATTGAGATGAAGGTATTGAAGAAAGAAATGACGGTGACCAAGAAAGACTGCAAAGACGCACTGAAAGAAATGCGAAAGCACAAAAAGGAAGCTAAAGAGCTCCTCAAACACAAAGGGAAACTGGCCAAACAGCAGCTGAAAGAAACATTTAAAGATGCCGAGGAGCAGCTCAACAAGACCTTAAAAGAACTGAAGGCAAAAGAAAAGCAAGGCGAGGACAGGAGGGGATTCTGGAGCAGACTGCTGAGGAAGAACTGACCCAGCAGCATCTCAATAGTTTCTTCCTCCTCTCTCCACCTTTCTTTCTCCCCATCCTTCTTCTTGGGACGTTTGTTTGTTTTTTAAAAACTCTAATCTAAATACATGCACTGAAACACACAAATAAAATTGCCATAACTTGACCTCATGTTGCCTGCTTCTTTTCTTGTGTGTCTGTGGATGTAAAACAGTAACACACCTCCTGCTCTGTGTCTTTAATTGTAAATAAATGCAATATGTTTTCATTTTAAAATGCAGTGCAAAAAACTTCTGCTCTGAATCTTTTTTTTAGCAAAAAGCTTTTTTTTGCCTGCTGTGGAAGTTTTCCATTCAAATAAAGCTGCAGACGAGCGGTGAGCGGTAGCTAACGTTCTTTAATCAAACACACAAAGAACAGACAACCAAGCTTGATGAAGTCCCTGCATGACCGCGGGACAGACGGTCAGCAGAGTCTGAGCCCAGCATGGCTCTCAGTTAAATATCTTCTCCAGGAACAAAAGGCAGTACACAGCTGTTTCACACCTTAAGCTTCACACTCCCTTGCTGCCTCCCAGAGTCCTCGAAGACACAAAAGACTCTTCCTGTGGAGTTGTCTGCTTCCCCCAGCTTCCTTACTACACCCCCACCATTTGTCTTACTGTATGAGTGTGAGACATGTTAAAATCCAGTGGCACCAAGGCATCATACAATAAAATAATGTGATTAAAAGAAGCACTTAGAATTTGCTAAGGGAAAAAATCACATAAACAGGAAGTAAACAAACATGAGATCAGCTGGTCTACTGACGTTTTCTGCAAAATCCTGAACTCACTGTCACCTCAACAACATTATAATGAATGTGAAACATTACAGATCTGAGTTGTCTGAGTAACAGATGCATTTTCATTTGTCACTTTACTACAGGGAGTGCAGAATCATTAGGCAAATGAGTATTTTGTCCACATCATCCTCTTCATGCATGTTGTCTTACTCCAAGCTGTATAGGCTCGAAAGCCTACTACCAATTAAGCATATTAGGTGATGTGCATCTCTGTAATGAGAAGGGGTGTGGTCTAATGACATCAACACCCTATATCAGGTGTGCATAATTATTAGGCAACGTCCTTTCCTTTGGCAAAATGGGTCAAAAGAAGGACTTGACAGGCTCAGAAAAGTCAAAAATAGTGAGATATCTTGCAGAGGGATGCAGCAGTCTCAAAATTGCAAAGCTTCTGAAGCGTGATCATCGAACAATCAAGCGTTTCATTCAAAATAGTCAACAGGGTCGCAAGAAGCGTGTGGAAAAACCAAGGCACAAAATAACTGCCCATGAACTGAGAAAAGTCAAGCGTGCAGCTGCCAAGATGCCACTTGCCACCAGTTTGGCCATATTTCAGAGCTGCAACATCACTGGAGTGCCCAAAAGCACAAGGTGTGCAATA
The DNA here is from genome assembly GCF_041146795.1 of Maylandia zebra. Classification (NCBI taxonomy): domain Eukaryota; kingdom Metazoa; phylum Chordata; class Actinopteri; order Cichliformes; family Cichlidae; genus Maylandia; species Maylandia zebra. The sequence continues at coordinate 2,507,533 of NC_135174.1, read as the reverse complement.
CTCAGAGACATGGCCAAGGTAAGAAAGGCTGAAAGACGACCACCACTGAACAAGACACACAAGCTGAAACGTCAAGACTGGGCCAAGAAATATCTCAAGACTGGTTTTTCTAAGGTTTTATGGACTGATGAAATGAGAGTGAGTCTTGATGGGCCAGATGGATGGGCCCGTGGCTGGATTGGTAAAGGGCAGAGAGCTCCAGTCCCACTCAGACGCCAGCAAGGTGGAGGTGGAGTACTGGTTTGGGCTGGTATCATCAAAGATGAGCTTGTGGGGCCTTTTCGGGTTGAGGATGGAGTTAAGCTCAACTCCCAGTCCTACTGCCAGTTTCTGGAAGACACCTTCTTCAAGCAGTGGTACAGGAAGAAGTCTGCATCCTTCAAGAAAAACATGATTTTCATGCAGGACAATGCTCCATCACACGCGTCCAAGTACTCCACAGCGTGGCTGGCAAGAAAGGGTATAAAAGAGGAAAAACTAATGACATGGCCTCCTTGTTCACCTGATCTGAACCCCATTGAGAACCTGTGGTCCATCATCAAATGTGAGATTTACAAGGAGGGAAAACAGTACACCTCTCTGAACAGTGTCTGGGAGGCTGTGGTTGCTGCTGCACGCAATGTTGATGGTGAACAGATCAAAACACTGACAGAATCCATGGATGGCAGGCTTTTGAGTGTCCTTGCAAAGAAAGGTGGCTATATTGGTCGCTGATTTGTTTTTGTTTTGTTTTTGAATGTCAGAAATGTATATTTGTGAATGTGGAGATATTATATTGGTTTCACTGGTAAAAATAAATAATTGAAATGGGTATATATTTGTTTTTTGTTAAGTTGCCTAATAATTCTGCACAGTAATAGTCACCTGCACACACAGATATCCCCCTAAAATAGCTAAAACTAAAAACAAACTAAAAACTACTTCCAAAAACATTCAGCTTTGATATTAATGAGTTTTTTGGGTTCATTGAGAACATGGTTGTTGTTCAATAATAAAATTATTCCTCAAAAATACAACTTGCCTAATAATTCTGCACTCCCTGTAAGTGTTGGAGTCAAATTGTTAAATGTTGTCATTGTGTTACTTAAATTTGTAAGTCAGCAGGGAAGGCTGTTTCTTTGAAGTTGGCTAGGAGACAGGTGAGGAGCATTCAGCTCCAAGAGCCTGGTTCCGACCAGCCTCCCTTGCTAGCAAGTAAAAACCGGTTCATTTCCGCCGCTTGTATCCGCGATCTCGTTTTTTCGGTCACTACCCACAGCTCGTGGCCATAGGTGAGGGTAGGGACGTAGATCGACCGGTAAATTGAGAGCTTCGCTTTACACTAAGCTCCCTCTTCACCATGATGGACCGGTGCAGCGTCCGCATCACTGTGGCTGCACCGCCAATCCGTCTGTCGATCTCCAGCTCCCTTCTCCAATCACTCGCGAACAAGACCCCGAGATACTTGAACTCCTCCACTCATCTGGGTCGGGGATGAGTTCCGACCCGGAAAAGAGTGAACACCCGGAAAAGAGTGAACACAGCACCCTTTTCCGGCTGAGAACCACGGCCTCAGATTTGGGGGTGCTGATCCTCATTCCCGCTGCTTCACACTCGGCTGCGAACCTTTGTACATTTTTATGAAAAGTAAAGAGAGTTTTCGGTGAGATCCAGGAGGAAGCTCAGAGGGGACAGGGCCTTTTCTAATTTGCCCTTGCACGTTAGAGAGGCCCCTTCACTCTCCACTTTTAAATCACGTCTTAAAACCCACTTTTATTCTTTGGCTTTTAACCTCAGTGAGACATAGTTTTCTCTTGTAATGAAATTAGTTATTTTATTAATTATTTTACTTTTTCTTTTATTTGGCTTGTATTTATTTCTTATGTAATTTTATTATATAGTTCCTATGTACAGCACTTTGTGTCAGCTGTGGTTGTTTTAAAGTGCTTTATAAATAAAGTTGATGATGATGATGATGACGTGTTTGTTTATTATCCTTATTGTTTTATCTGGGACTGTTTGCAGACATCTCAGAGAGAGGAGACACCAGCATCTGAACAGAGACTCAAACCAGCAACCTGCAGCTCCCTGCTTGGCTGCTCCAGTTTTCTCCTCACTCATGTTGCCCACCAGTGATTTCTAGCTGCCCACCCACACAGCAGGCTAGAATATGCGCTGAGCCTCAGCACCCAGTACTTGGACATGTTTTCTTTATTAAATAATGAACCAGACCCCAAAAGTAAACAGCTGTTATTGCTAGGCAACGGGAGCAACATTTGGTGATGCAGCACCTGACATTCCTGACCATGTGGGCGGAGCATGCATGAAATGGAATGTTCAGTAGAACTGTGCAACACAAGCACTTAGTTCCAGCATGTTTCATTGTATCCAGACACAGCTAGAGACACATCTACAGCAGCATCTCTGTGCAGGACAAACGACAGTTGACGAAGAAAACAACAAAAACTTCACTTCACTCCTCTACAAAACGTTGGCTCCTTTGTTTAAAAGGCCAAAATGAATCAGGGGAGAACGAGAAGAGGATCGGCGAGTGCTTCACCATGCATTACAGTACGGCTGATTCATTTTAAATTTCAAATGATACAGGCTGAAAATGTCAAATTAAAAGAAGAGGCAGAAAAATCAAGAGGAGAAGCTAAAAATTCACAGTTTGAAACTCATGTAGTATTGCAGGAATTACTGCATGTGGGCCTCAAACTTAAAGGAGAGAAGATAAGAAAACAACAGGCAGAAAATGAGAATGAAAAGATGAAGAAAGAACTGTTGGAAGCTCAAAAAGCATTGGAGGAAGAGAAAAGCACAGCACAAGAAGCCAAAAATAAATATCAAACTGCAAAGAAGGAGGCAGGAAATGTGATGCAGGAATTACAGGAGGTGCAGGAAGCTTTTGAAGAGGAAAGAAGGAAAATGCAGTTGGCAACACAAGAAGCTGCAAATGTAACGGCTGAAGCTGAAACACTAAGGAAGGAATTACTGCATGTGAAGCAACAACTTGAAGAGGAGAAAAGACGTAAACACGAGGCAGAAAATGAGATTGAAAATTTGAAGAAAGAATTGTTGGAAGCTCAAAAAGTGTTGGAGGAAGAGAAAATTAAAACACAGGAAGCAAAGAAAGAAATGGAAGATACAAAGAGTCACACTGAAAACATGAAGAAGGAACTGATGAAAGTGCAAGAAGAACTTGCAGAAGAGAAAATTGAGATGAAGGTATTGAAGAAAGAAATGACGGTGACCAAGAAAGACTGCAAAGACGCACTGAAAGAAATGCGAAAGCACAAAAAGGAAGCTAAAGAGCTCCTCAAACACAAAGGGAAACTGGCCAAACAGCAGCTGAAAGAAACATTTAAAGATGCCGAGGAGCAGCTCAACAAGACCTTAAACGAACTGAAGGCAAAAGAAAAGCAAGGCGAGGACAGGAGGGGATTCTGGAGCAGACTGCTGAGGAAGAACTGACCCAGCAGCATCTCAATAGTTTCTTCCTCCTCTCTCCACCTTTCTTTCTCCCCATCCTTCTTCTTGGGACGTTTGTTTGTTTTTTAAAAACTCTAATCTAAATACATGTACTGAAACACACAAATAAAATTGCCATAACTTGACCTCATGTTGCCTGCTTCTTTTCTTGTGTGTCTGTGGATGTAAAACAGTAACACACCTCCTGCTCTGTGTCTTTAATTGTAAATAAATGTAATATGTTTTCATTTTAAAATGCAGTGCAAAAAACTTCTGCTCTGAATCTTTTTTTTAGCAAAAAGCTTTTTTTTGCCTGCTGTGGAAGTTTTCCATTCAAATAAAGCTGCAGACGAGCGGTAGCTAACATTCTTTAATCAAACACACAAAGAACAGACAAGCATGATGAAGTCCCTGCATGACCGCGGGACAGACGGTCAGCAGAGTCTGAGCCCAGCATGGCTCTCAGTTAAAAACCTTCTCCAGGAACAAAAGGCAGTACACAGCTGTTTCACACCTTAAGCTTCACACTCCCTTGCTGCCTCCCAGAGTCCTCGAAGACACAAAAGACTCTTCCTGTGGAGTTGTCTGCTTCCCCCAGCTTCCTTACTACACCCCCACCATTTGTCTTACTGTATGAGTGTGAGACATGTTAAAATCCAGTGGCACCAAGGCATCATACAATAAAATAATGTGATTAAAAGAAGCACTTAGAATTTGCTAAGGGAAAAAATCACATAAACAGGAAGTAAACAAACATGAGATCAGCTGGTCTACTGACGTTTTCTGCAAAATCCTGAACTCACTGTCACCTCAACAACATTATAATGAATGTGAAACATTACAGATCTGAGTTGTCTGAGTAACAGATGCATTTTCATTTGTCACTTTACTACAGGGAGTGCAGAATTATTAGGCAAATGAGTATTTTGTCCACATCATCCTCTTCATGCATGTTGTCTTACTCCAAGCTGTATAGGCTCGAAAGCCTACTACCAATTAAGCATATTAGGTGATGTGCATCTCTGTAATGAGAAGGGGTGTGGTCTAATGACATCAACACCCTATATCAGGTGTGCATAATTATTAGGCAACGTCCTTTCCTTTGGCAAAATGGGTCAAAAGAAGGACTTGACAGGCTCAGAAAAGTCAAAAATAGTGAGATATCTTGCAGAGGGATGCAGCAGTCTCAAAATTGCAAAGCTTCTGAAGCGTGATCATCGAACAATCAAGCGTTTCATTCAAAATAGTCAACAGGGTCGCAAGAAGCGTGTGGAAAAACCAAGGCACAAAATAACTGCCCATGAACTGAGAAAAGTCAAGCGTGCAGCTGCCAAGATGCCACTTGCCACCAGTTTGGCCATATTTCAGAGCTGCAACATCACTGGAGTGCCCAAAAGCACAAGGTGTGCAATACTCAGAGACATGGCCAAGGTAAGAAAGGCTGAAAGACGACCACCACTGAACAAGACACACAAGCTGAAACGTCAAGACTGGGCCAAGAAATATCTCAAGACTGGTTTTTCTAAGGTTTTATGGACTGATGACATGAGAGTGAGTCTTGATGGGCCAGATGGATGGGCCCGTGGCTGGATTGGTAAAGGGCAGAGAGCTCCAGTCCCACTCAGACGCCAGCAAGGTGGAGGTGGAGTACTGGTTTGGGCTGGTATCATCAAAGATGAGCTTGTGGGGCCTTTTCAGGTTGAGGATGGAGTCAAGCTCAACTCCCAGTCCTACTGCCAGTTTCTGGAAGACACCTTCTTCAAGCAGTGGTACAGGAAGAAGTCTGCATCCTTCAAGAGAAACATGATTTTCATGCAGGACAATGCTCCATCACACGCGTCCAAGTACTCCACAGCGTGGCTGCAAGAAAGGGTATAAAAGAAGAAAAACTAATGACATGGCCTCCTTGTTCACCTGATCTGAACCCCATTGAGAACCTGTGGTCCATCATCAAATGTGAGATTTACAAGGAGGGAAAACAGTACACCTCTCTGAACAGTGTCTGGGAGGCTGTGGTTGCTGCTGCACGCAATGTTGATGGTGAACAGATCAAAACACTGACAGAATCCATGGATGGCAGGCTTTTGAGTGTCCTTGCAAAGAAAGGTGGCTATATTGGTCGCTGATTTGTTTTTGTTTTTGAATGTCAGAAATGTATATTTGTGAATGTGGAGATGTTATATTGGTTTCACTGGTAAAAATAAATAATTGAAATGGGTATATATTTGTTTTTTGTTAAGTTGCCTAATAATTGTGCACAGTAATAGTCACCTGCACACACAGATATCCCCCTAAAATAGCTAAAACTAAAAACAAACTAAAAACTACTTCCAAAAACATTCAGCTTTGATATTAATGAGTTTTTTGGGTTCATTGAGAACATGGTTGTTGTTCAATAATAAAATTATTCCTCAAAAATACAACTTGCCTAATAATTCTGCACTCCCTGTAAGTGTTGGAGTCAAATTGTTAAATGTTGTCATTGTGTTACTTAAATTTGTAAGTCAGCAGGGAAGGCTGTTTCTTTGAAGTTGGCTAGGAGACAGGTGAGGAGCATTCAGCTCCAAGAGCCTGGTTCCGACCAGCCTCCCTTGCTAGCAAGTAAAAACCGGTTCATTTCCGCCGCTTGTATCCGCGATCTCGTTTTTTCGGTCACTACCCACAGCTCGTGGCCATAGGTGAGGGTAGGGACGTAGATCGACCGGTAAATTGAGAGCTTCGCTTTACACTAAGCTCCCTCTTCACCATGATGGACCGGTGCAGCGTCCGCATCACTGCGGCTGCACCGCCAATCCGTCTGTCGATCTCCAGCTCCCTTCTCCAATCACTCGCGAACAAGACCCCGAGATACTTGAACTCCTCCACTCATCTGGGTCGGGGATGAGTTCCGACCCGGAAAAGAGTGAACACCCGGAAAAGAGTGAACACAGCACCCTTTTCCGGCTGAGAACCACGGCCTCAGATTTGGGGGTGCTGATCCTCATTCCCGCTGCTTCACACTCGGCTGCGAACCTTTGTACATTTTTATGAAAAGAAAAGAGAGTTTTCGGTGAGATCCAGGAGGAAGCTCAGAGGGGACAGGGCCTTTTCTAATTTGCCCTTGCACGTTAGAGAGGCCCCTTCACTCTCCACTTTTAAATCACGTCTTAAAACCCACTTTTATTCTTTGGCTTTTAACCTCAGTGAGACATAGTTTTCTCTTGTAATGAAATTAGTTATTTTATTAATTATTTTACTTTTTCTTTTATTTGGCTTGTATTTATTTCTTATGTAATTTTATTATATAGTTCCTATGTACAGCACTTTGTGTCAGCTGTGGTTGTTTTAAAGTGCTTTATAAATAAAGGTAATGATGATGATGACTATGGATGGCTTTCATCAGTCCAGCCATGATCTGATCAGAATACCATTATGACTTATGACTTGTTCTTTTCCATGTATCTTAATGCTGCTTAGCCAGCAATGTTCTGTTGAAAAGTGATGTGTTGATGCATGCTCAATCATCAAGGTAAGGAAATCCCAAAAAGTTGATTCTGCTCATCTGCACGTTTTCAGTGGGAGAAATGTTTCGTCACTTATCCAAGTGACTTCTTCAGTCACTTCTGACTGCAGGTTTCCCTTGTTAGATATTCCCCTTTAGGGATTTCTAAAAGGAGAACAATGTCTGCATGACACACTGTAGAGATGGTGTCTGAGAGCTGGTTCTACCGAAGAGGGGCCCGAAACCTGAACCCTCTGCCTCCCATTCTACTTTTAAATACTCTAGGAACAACAAGTGAGCCTGCAGTCTGAGAGTTCTAGTTCTATTGGGATGATACTGTATTATGAGGCCTTTAAAATATGATGGTGCCTGATTATTCAAGACCTTGTATGTGATGAGGAGGACTTTAAATTTGATTTTGGATTTAACAACTGGATTTAATTTAAGAGAAGCCAGTACAGGAGTGGTGTGATAACACTCTCAGCTTTATTAAAAAGGCTCAAAAATGTCTGTATTTTCTGAGGAAGCTGAAGGGAGCGGGGCTGAACTCCACCATCCCCAGTTCTGTCTACAGGTGTGTGGTGGAGAGCACAATGACTGCCTGGATTACTGTCTGGCCCTGCAGCTGCACCATAGAGAAGAGAAGCAGACACCGCAGTGAGCGGTTAAGACTGCACGCAGGGCTATTGGATGTACCATCCCACTGAGACATTTACACCAGCAGATGCAACGACAGAGCAACTAGCATCACGAGACACCGTACTCCGCCCATCCTACGCATGGACTTTTTTTCGCCCTCCCTTCAAGCTGGAGGCTGCGCAGCATCTGGGGCGAGATCCACCAGTCTGAAGATGAGTTTTTCCAGATGATATGAGTCTGATGAACTGTGCCAAACTGCCACACCTCCGAATATACAGTCTACATTCTGCATTTTGAATTGACTTATTGACTCAGCCATTATTACTTAATAGGTCATTTATTTATTTAATAGGTTTTTATATTTATTATTAGCAGCACCATAAATCTGCCTCAGCAATGGAAGTGTGGAACCTTAACATCCCAACCACCCTCAGGATGCTGTTGAAGTTCTGCCGGACATAAAAGTTGAAGATGTCACGAAACGGGGCCTCTGCCATACATTCCCAGTGCATGCTCCTTATCCGTTTGGGCACGCCAGGCCTCTCCAACTTAATCCCCCACCACCATATCCAATTCAGCACCTGGTGGTATCATCTGACAGATCTGCTCCTATCTCCACCTGAGTGTCCAAGACATACAGCCACCAATCCTACATCCTACAACCCATATCTCAACCTGAAGGTGCAGGGAAACAATCCGTTCATCAACCATGGAAAAGTGCTGAGCACTTGTTTTTACCTTACATACTGTATTTATGTTTGCTTGTTTCAATCAATCTCTAAATAATAGGAATATAAATAAAATAAAAACAACAGAAAAGTGCTCAAGACTTTCATAGTACTGTATTTCTTCTTCATTTACATAATAATTCTCTTTTTGAATATTCCTGAATCAAGCATATTTGATCATTTCCAGGTTTACATGAAACCAGGACAGATTCTCAGTGTGGTCTCATTCTTCTGAACTCTACTGCATGCGACGTGAAACATATTTTTACTAAATCTATCACATGTGGACCATGGATGTTTCCTACCTCTCAACATAGATACTTTTGTTGGTTCCCAGAAGGAAGAGGCTGTTAAGGATTCTGTAGCAGGAAACCTGGACATCACCCACTGAGGCAAGAGAGACAAAATCTGTAGGCAAACTGACATCATCGTCCAGATGAAACGTGAAGTTTTCACTTACAAATGAGGTCTTCTCCAAACATGTTCTGTCCGATGTGTTCAAACAGTGAGGAGAGGACGGGGAGCAGGGCGAAGGTGGTGTAGTTGATGATCTGAGTCGCTCCTCGTGGTTGGTCCCTGCTGTGAGTGAACTGGCCGAGCTTCAGGTTCTCCTGAGTCTTCTCCAGATCCTTCGCTGCGCTGTCGAAGTATGACCGTAAAGCTGCCTTCACTGACTCCAGGCCCGTCTTCATCACTGTCCTGATAGAGTTACATTAATATCTTGACAAGAGATGTTCTTTTTTCAAACACGAAAAAAGCACTTTGAGAAAATATGGGCACATTCAACCAGTCTGATAACTACGGGGCAATTTTACCAGTATTTGCTAGTAAATATTATTCATTCAACGCTGTCAGGATTTTACTGAGTTTCCAACTAAATGGTGTTGACGATTATTTTTGTGAGAGGCCTCGTTAAACTTTGCTTCTAAAAGTACAAAACAATGAAACACATAATTATCTGAGGTAAGAATTCACTGTTATAGCCGCACATAATGATTATCCTTTATCAGTCTGAGTTTTCATGATGTTTCCAGACAGAAACACATCCATCAAACCTGTCTTATAGCTATACTGTGCTGTTTTCTTAGATTCTTTTTAATCTTGTTATTTCAGCCAGCTATAATTTGAAATTATGGGTTTTATCACTTGCATTGAGAACTAAACTTTGTAGTCTAGGCTTACTTATGCAAGAGTTTGTATTTTATGGCATTCATTGACTCGGATTTCTGTCCCACACCTGTTAACTAAACTTTGGTCTCCTGGCTGATACACTAGTTTGTTATTACGTCTCTGCCCTTCAAACCCAGACTTTACCACTGTTTAAAAGAGGACTGCTATCTCTTGACAGCTAATATTGCATCTTATATGAACAACTACCACACTCAGTGTAGTTCATACTGCTTTGGGTTAAAGTCACTGATTCCTTTTCTCTGTGGTACTTATTTTTGAAAATCTGCGTTGATTCATGTTAATTTTTCTGTATTTGTTCTTTTGCTTTATTCATTTATGTTTTTCCATAGAAAGCTGAAAGCATTCCCGTCATTCATCATTATGAGGTCACAACTGGTCACGTTTTTACCTGGCATCCAGGCTTTGTCCCAGTATCTGCAGACAGTTGACAATGGAAGTGGCATTGTTCCCTGGTGAGCAGAGAGAATTAGCTGTGAAACTGCAAACTCACATCATGGAGCGCAAAGGCTTCACACAGTATCTGTCTTGGATGTGAAATTTTTAGCACAAAACCACACTTACACAACAACTGTTATGTTATGTTGAGGAAAATGATGTTCCTTGGAAAAACAATAAATAAACAATTATAAAATAAAGTTTATGTTAAGTGGAAATGTTACACTTGCTACTTTTACCCTGTCATCAGTGGCTGATAGCAAAAGCCATTAAATATCAGCATAATTGATATTCTAACAGCTTTTGCTTTACGTGCAACTAATAATTATCTTTCATTTTTGACAATATGTTTCTAAAGTGCCCATTTTTGAGTCTGAAGAAATGGAACATCTTTTTCCTGTGAGGACACAGTGATGAGGATTTATACACCCACAATACCATGCATGCACACACACTTAGGGATGCCACGACAACTCATACTTTGCTACCAAGTCACTGGTAGAAAAACTAGATAGTATTGGTATTTTTCATTGGAGGAAAGAAAAGTCTGTTCAGTCTGTCACTGTATGTGTGAGTGGTATCATATTTATCATATATTAAAGTATGCAGGCTCAAACCTTCTGGTATCGTGACATCCCTGCAGACACCTGCACCAATTACAAGTTAGCTTATGAAGCTCCCGTCTGATAGGACAGGAGGAATGTACTGCAGTTTAAAAGTAAACTGCAGTAGAAGTGCCATGTATCAAAATACAGTCAGTCAGAAAAAGTTTCCATAGGACTCCATGCAGTCCTGTATAAAACTGAGTACACAAGTAATAATTCAACAGGAATTAACAGGGTAAGTAGCAGCCAGATGCACTTCAATTATTGCCAATTAGCAAATGTGACCCTTTTTTTGCAGTTTGCTCATCTGGATCACTGATGTGTTAACATCAGGCCATAATCTTCCCAGGACTGGGCATGCCAGAAAATGCACCTTAAAGTCAGACTGTAACAATGCTGAGAGGAAAGCTACAGCTCAGACTGAAGACTGATCGTCTCAGTTAGCATGTTAAATATTACCTTTCATGACAGCACAGTTAGAAATAGATTGAACAAGGAGTAAGCCTCCTCTCTTTAAAAAGACCGTGACAACATGTTTTAGGTTTAGGTAAAGTTCAATCTGAACAAAGAATACAAAGAGCAAAGATGTCACGAGACTTCTGGGATTGGTGATGGGCTTGTATTGCAGCCACAGGAGCTGGGCACCTCGCAGTCACTGAACTGACAATGAACCTCTCTGCATATCTAAGTATTCTGGACTCATATGTGAAGCCTTTGGTCTGACTGCTAAAGCTTGGCCCACAAATACAACAGAATTGCTGAAAAGAAAACAATCAAGGTGCCAAACATGAACCCAATTGAAACCCTGTGGCAAGATCTTGAGACAGCTATTCATGAAGAAATACCTGCAAATCTTAAAGAATTGACAGAACATTGTAAAGGAGACTGGGCCAGAACTCTTTCACAACAACATGAGAGACTGAAAAACTCACATAGAAAACCAAAACTACAGCAATGCTGCTAAAGGTGTTTTTCCAGTTAACTGAATCATGGGGTGTACTTAGTTTTTCACAAGGCTGCATAGTGAAAATAAACTCTTGCAAATGTTTCCACTGTTCAAAAAGTCGAAATGTGTTGGTAACATGCCAGGATAAACCACAACGTGCCATCAAAAACAGGGAAACAGACAGCAAGCTAATGAACACAGTTGCAGTTTTCCATCTTTTAAGAAAATTGGCTTAAAAATCAAATATTTTATCTTTAGGGAGTTAACTCGAATGTTTACACTGTCCTTACCAAACAAGGATATCCTATGTCTGACAAGAACTCCCAGTTTGCAGAAAAGACTGAAAAGATTTAATGGAAGATGAGAAGAAGAGGCAGAATGGAAGAAGAGGAAGACAAAAGAGGAAGACAAAAGTGTGAGGCAATCAAATGAGAGGAACACAGAGGAAAGAGCCCATAGGACCAGACATTCAATATTTAGGCAATAAGACATTCTCATGTTTTATTCCTTTCAACAATATGCCTGACTTTTTACTGTTGTTGTAATGCTGGCCATGCTCACCTGGTCACCATTTCCTTCTCCTTGTTAGAGGCATGGCCACCACTGCTGATGGGATGGATGGCCGTGGACAAGAAGTACAGCCTGTGGTTTTTAAAGTACTGATCCACCAACGGCAGGACGACCTAGGAGTGAGACATGAAGCCTCAGAGCTTGTCAATCATATTGATTTTCAGTTTTAATAAAATACATAACTTTCTATACACGGAACACTTTGAGCATTATCAGGTGCCAAACTAAGTGGAGATATCCTCTGAATTTCAGGAGCGGGACCACTCCTCCTTCACGCCCCCTCTGGCCTCAGGCTATAAAAAACCCCTTCTCCTGCTGTTCTCATTTTCATGCCCGGCCCGACAGCCGTCGCCAGCCCCCCCACAAACCGTAGCACTATTCACACTTCCTCATCCCTCACCGCCCATCGTTATTCTTTTTTTGAGTTAATTATTAGCACACTTTTCAGTAAATTACCTGCCACAAATTTAGTAACTAATGATTTTTATGTTCATTGCTCATCCCCTAAAATTCTGCGCTACAGATACAACGTCACATCATCAAAAACTGTGTCCATGCCTTCACTGTGCTGTCACTGTGCCTCTTTAGCTAACCATTACAGAGGATTTTGAACAGGCACAAACCAGGAAAAGCCTGAAATTTACACATTTTGCTTTGAGTCAGTCAAATGCTTATTCTGCTCTGTGTCAATTTGGAAGAAGAGATCATAATTATTTGCAGTTTTAGTCAACCTGATAACTTAATTTTGAATTCTGTTGCTGATTACAAAAAACTAAATCTGATATATAAACTTAATAAAACAAAACAAGAAAAATAAGTGTCTAGTCAAAAAAGATTTCATCACCTTTCCAAAGAACTTGATCTGCTGCTCATGAGGAATCTTCTCTCCCTTTGGTCGTGTTCCCACATCTACAGCAGACAGAATACAGTGAGTATGGGCTGATGAATTTAAGGTGTGGAAAATATAAAAAAAAATTTTTTTATGCAAACAGTTCACTAAATAATAATATTTTTCTTTTCTTTTTTTTACATTTGCATTATCTTGCATAGTATTTGAAATTCCTCTGAGCCACAGAAAAAGGCTAAACTCTACTGTGCGAGCCGCCACAGCTGTGTAGCCACGAGCTTGAAATCCGAGGGACTAACAGGACTCGACTGGTATTTAAGTTTACTTTACTTACACATGAACACATTCATTAAGTGCTATCCTCACTATACTTTAACCCTTTTCTGTAGCACACACATGCAAACTGATGGGTGGATTTGGGGTTCAGTATTATGTTCAGGGACACTTAATAAGAACTGGAGGAGAGAAGTAGACAAGCCACTCTACCTCTGAGCCACACAGAGGTGTTTCTAGACTTTTTACCACTGGGTCGCATAAGGAGTCCAATGAACAGTCAGGTAACAGGACATAAGAGAAATCTGAGAATTCTATAATCATGTTATGAATTAAATTCAGAAATGAACACTAAACCAATTTCTTCAACTGGTTCAGCAGGTTTAGTTCCCAGTCCAGTGGTGCCTCATCCACACACCCTCACTACCTTCTGTGATTTTGCCTTTCTACCATTCTTCCCTCCAAGTGAACTCTGAAGATCTGATCCCCACACATCTGACAAACATCCCCAGCTTGACAGTGACTGTGACAACAGCTTGAGAAACTACACCACACAGTGTACTGATGCATGTGCAGTCATCCATGTAAAGTTGATTTTGTTCATCTGGAGGTTTTCAGAGGGAGAAACATTTCATCCAAGTGACGTCGTCAGGTTCAACTTACTGCAGGTTTCCCAACCTTTTAAACAGTAGATATGCATAATGACTGACACTAGCACCACTGACTAACAATGGGTTGTGAGGTCAGTTTCATGGTCATTAATATGCAAATGATCAATGGCCATGAGTACCATTCACAGAGAGTTGGAGAATGGCTGCAATCACAGTATTCTAAGATGGTGAAAGATGTACCCTTAGGCTTCCTCCTGGATTCAGAGACGGTCTTTCCTTTTTGTGAATGGCCTCCTTGACCTCCCTGGAGGAACACTGGTTTGAGCAGATAAACCAATGGTCTCATATAAGGTTACGTCTCTCTTTAGTTGTGTTCCAGCCACTGAAGCAGTGGAGGTAGTTTGTAAGAGATTGACCCCAACCTCAGCAACAGGGTCACTCTCAGCACCAACCAAGTATGTTTGCTTTTGGAACTGTGTATTAATTCCACCCATTTTATATGCAAGTGTCAGTACTACAGGCAGAAACATGGGTGTGCCATGGGTTCCCCTGTTTCACCCGTTGTGACCAACTTTTATATGGAAGATGTGGAAAAGAGGGATTTGCTATCCTACCCTGGAACACCACCAAGTCATTGGTTCAGGTCTGTGGATGACAAATCTGGATGAAAATCAAATCTCAGGACGTACCACAGTCCACTCAAGTTCACGAGGGAGGATATGAAAAGTGGCAGGTTAGCCTTCTTAGACTGTGAGATTTCCATCAGTAACGGGGGACATCTGAAAGCTGATGTGTACCGTAAACCTACGCATACGGATCAGTATCTAAGGTTTGACTCTCATCATCCACTGGAGCACAAACTGGGCGTCATCAGGAAACTACAACACAGAGCGAACACCACTGACACAGCAGCCAGGGAAGCAGAACAACATCACATCAAGAAAATGTGGTTATCCCAGCTGGGAAAGAACTTGCTCCAGTTGATCCAGGAGAGAAGGACAACGGCTGCCTGAGACGAAAACCTTTAGTGAGTCCTCAGATGTCAGGAGTATCGGAACAGCTGAGATGCAGTTTTTCTAAACACAGACTTTCTGTGGCTTTTAAATCCCAAAAGACGCTGCACCAAAAATTGTTCCACCCCAGGGATCGGGTCCCCCGACACAAACAGAGTAATATAGTGTACGCTGTTAAGTGCAGGAGGATTGCCGGGGAAACAAAACAACCTCTGGATAAGTGGATGGCACAACACAGCAGAGCCACCTCGTCAGGCCAGGACTCTGCAGCCTATTTACACCTACAGGCCAGTGGACACTCTTTCAGTGATGAGGATGTAACATCCTGGACAGGGAGGAAAAATGTAGAGAAATTTTCAGCATACCACCGTCTTGTCATGTACTTTATTGTACTTTATTGAGCCCCGTGGGGAAATTGCTCTCTGCATTTAACCCATTCACTCAGTGAAGCAGTGGGCAGCCATTGGGCGCCCGGGGAGCAGTGTGTAGGGATGGTACCTTGCTCAGGGGTGCCTCAGGGTAGCTGTTAAAGGGGAATTGAACCCCCGACCTTCCGATCATGGGGCAACCACTCTACCTACTGAGCTATCCCTGCCCTGCGGGTCCACTGTCTTATAGATTACTTACTACCTTACAAACAGGTTGCAACTCTGTCTGCATACAAAACCCAGCCCTGCATCTAACCAGGTGAAAACTCCAAATAAAAAAGTGTCATATTGCTATATCAGTGCTATAACAACACCATGCCTTCACGTTTCCTAGTGTGAAAAACAAAAGAGAAAAATCTGGGAATGTCTCAGAGCAAGACCCCAAGACTGTTTTAGCCTCCAGTGACAATTTAGTATCTAAAGAGAGAGCTACTTCCACAACCTTCCTCAAAGCATTGTACTTAGCAAAATATGGAAAAAACAAAAAACGTTCCTGCTAAAAGAAGACGACAAACTTGTTTCACCAAATGAGGCAAAAGTATCATGGTTGTTGTATCATGCACAACAACCAGGTTGGTGATGTAAACAAGTGGCTCTTACAGGCATGAGAAGATTCTTACCAAACTCCATCATGTGTTGGTGTGCCTGGTCCACGTAGGTGATGATCTGCTGGAGAAAGGTGTAGGCAAATCGTTTCTCTATGGCAGGAGTGTCCAGCTCCTGTGACTGCACACCTCTGGAATCAGCACAAAGGATGTTCTCCTTTTATTTGCATTTCTACAACTTGTGTTGTACACTGCTTTTGCTAAGTTAAATCAAACCCACACTCCAGCGCTGTGCTACACACACTAATGTTGTATTTTCTGAGTTAGACGTTTTAGAAAAATTGAACTTTTATGAAATTGATCTTCTAATCTCAAAACAAACGCCAAAGACAAACTGTTTCAAATATAGTTGGACCAACCTGGACACAATGTAACCATTGATTTGGAGGAACTTAAGGATATCTTGTGCTTTTTCTCTGTCTTTGGATTTTTCTTTGGCAGTCAGTGTGTCGTAAGGAACCAGCAGTGGGTGGTTTCCTCCACCTGGAACAGAGCAGCAGGGCAGAGAAGAAAGATAACAGACTGTGGCAGCACTTAACTATGTGACATCTTAACATCTACCAGGTTACTGGTGGTCCATCACAACTTTGAGATCGAATTTTCATCTATTCAAAACACCAAAATGCAATTCAAAAAGTGATAATAAAATCCGGTAAAGTAAGTACCAATCCAAAGGAAATTAATACTTGTTTTACCAAATTCTATAAAGATCTGTATTCTAGTAAAATTAAACCCTCTCAAAGTGATTTTAGCAACTTCTTCGATCAATTATCTATTCCCCAATTAGATGAAGCCCTGAGAGATGAAATTGATTCCCCTGTCTCCGAAAACCATCTTTTAGGAACAATCCAAGCCTTACCACTTGGAAAGACAGCTGCCCCGGATGGATTCGGTAATGAATTCTATAAAGCCTTCCAAAATAAAATTACTCCTCTCATGCTCAGGATGATAAATGACTCTGTTAAAAATAAAAGGTTACCAACTTCACTTTACGAGGCAAATATTTGTTTGCTTCACAAAACTGGAGAGGAGGAAGGCGACCCAGCACATTATAGACCCGTTGCTCTTTTAAATTGTGATCACAAAATCATAACCAAAGTCTCAGCTACAAGATTGAGCAAACATGTTTCAACAATTATACATCCTAATCAAACAGGATTTATTCCTGGTAGATGGTCATTTAATAATGTCCGTTTATTATTAAATACAATTTACTCAGGTTATGGAAAAGAGGCTAAAACAGCAGTATTTTCTCTGGATGCCCAAAAAGCGTTTGGTCAGATTGAATGGCCTTATATATTTGAGACTCTAAAACAATTTGGTTTTGGGGAATATTTTAGGGATTGATTAAAATGATTTATCTGTGTCCTGCATTCTCACCAACGCAGATAAATCCTCCCCCTTTCAATTACAACGTGGAGTGAGACAGGGGGATCCCCTCTCACCGCTTCTTTTTGATATAGCTCTGGAGCCCCTTGCCATTAACATAAGAAACCACCCTGGTATACAGGGAGTTAAATTTGGGAATGTTGAAAGTCTTGTTAATATGTATGCAGATGATTTACTCATCTGCCTTTCCGAACCAGAAATTTCATTCCCTAATCTTTTAAATTGCATTAAACACTTTGTGAAATTATCAGGATATATGATCAATTGGGACAAATCTGAATTTATGCCAATAACAGATAATCTATGCCCAAAGTTTCTCAGCTCTCTCCCATTCAAATTAGTGACTACATCTTTTACCTATCTTGGCCTTAAGATCTCTAAAAATCCCAAACTCCTCTATAAATCGAATTTCTTGGAAATGCTGGACAAGCTCAAAGACGATATTAGAAAATGGAAACTGCTTCCTCTGTCTCTGATTGGTCGAATAAATTCAGTTAGAATGGTGTCTTTGCCACGATTTTTATATCTTTTTCAAAACCCTCATATTTATTTGCCACTTAAATGTTTTAAGCAGCTTGATTCATTGATTCTTTCTTTCATCTGGGCAGGAAAACCCCCTCAGATATCCAAGGCTCATCTTCAAAAAAATACTTCCAGTGGGGGGTTGGGTCTCCCTGTGTTTAGACATTATTACTGGGCAGCAAATTCAAGAGCTCTATTGCACTGGCAGTGGGGTTCGCCTACTGATTATTGTTATAAGCTTCCTGTCTGGCTCCAGGCAGAGGCAGCAACAGTATCTGAAGCCTCATTACCGGGCTTATTGTTTTCTAACATGGGTTCTTCTATTAATTCGATCAGTCGTAATTTTGTTGTTAAACACTCCTTAAAGATATTAAGTCAAATTAGGAAATCTCTTAAACTACCGGACTTCTCAGTAAGAATACCAATAATACATAACTACGTGTTTAAACCAGGTAAAATGGAGAGGGTGTTTTTAGAATGGGGGGGAAAGGGACTGAAATGCATTGAGGACTCATATATATAGATGACAGATTCATGTCTTTCCTTCAACTTCAACAGAAGTTTCAGTTACCTCAATCATATTTTTTTCGTTATCTTCAAATAAGGAATTTTGTTCAACGAAACTTTTCAGACTTTCCACTGAAGCCACTAAGTCTTACTGATATAATTCGGAAAGCAGATTTTAAACATCTGATATCTCAGTTTGTGAAGTGCTTTACAATCCCAGCTGATTCTGATGGAATTAAGAATACACGGGCTGGAGACCTCGGTGTTCCTGTCTGAGGACCAACGGTCAAACTGTTTGTCCAACATTCAGAAAGGCTCAGTAAACGCCAGATATAAAGTAATCCAGTTTAAAGTCATTCACAGATTACACTTTTCTAAACTTAAACTTAACCGGATCTATAATTCTGTATCCCCCTTATGTGACAGATGTAATATCGGTGAAGGTTCCCTTGCACATCTATTTCGGCATTGCCCTGTCTTGAAAGCTTTTTGGAGCCAGATTTTTACGTGGTTTTCAAACCAATTTGGGAAAAAAGTACCACTTGATGGTACACTGGCTATACTTGGATCATTTGCATCAATCGAATCTTTTTCCTTAATTACAGTGGGTGTGCTGGCTGCAAAGAAACTTATTCTTTTACAGTGGCGGTCTTCTTCGGCCCCGTCTTTTAACAGGTGGCTTAATGAGATGGTGTCTGTGGCCCGGGTGGAGCAGATAAGATTTGATAGAGAGGGGAAACTGGCGAGTTTTTGTACGATTTGGCAGCCATTTCTAGAATTCTTAAAAATTAACTGATCATAATTCATGCCTCACACCCCGCGTGAATTTTCTTATTTTATTTTACTCTTTATTTAGTTAATATTGTTATAATCTTTTCTTCTTCTTTTTTTCTCCTTCTTTTTCTTTTTTCATGCTTATAAGTTCACAAATGCTAAATGTTGTAAATGTCCTCAGTTGAATCTGTACAAGCATGCTGTGTTTAATTTAAAAGCAAAAAATAAAATAATTAATAACAAAACACCAAAATGGACAAGCTTCTAACAGAGAAACTGCCATGCCAAAATGACTGTACGGCACTTCAGTTAATATGCAACAAAAATCAAAGGGTTGGGTAAAGTTGCTATAACAGCAACTGTAAAGCAGAGGTGTGGGGAAATGGTATTGATCTTCTAAACAGCACTTCGCAGAATTCCATCTGTTTTATTTTTACAGGCTATGCATAAAAAAGAAGTCAAGCTTTCTGTGTTATCTGTTTGTGATGGCAGAGAAACAAGGAACACCCTGTGTGTGTGTTTGCTGTGTAAGATTTACCTCTGGCTTCCAGCTCCAGTTTCTTTTTCCTGGACCAGATATTATGATAATTCTCTGCAAGCAGCTCTGCCATTGACTGGAGAAGTAAATGTTTGACATGCACTGATCAATTCATCCATCAATCAATCTGCATTATCAGCTCCCATGAGTAATCTGGCTTTGCATGCATTGTGTTCTTGTGAATAATTTACCTGCAAGTCTCTGGACAATGTCACATTACTCATATCAGTGGGTCTTGGACTGAAAGCTGAAGCTCCTTCAAAAGAAAGCTGTTGGAGATTGAACATACAGCATTATATATGATGTCACCTTTCCCTTTGATCCATAATAAGTACCTCGGGAACAAATGTAAGAATGGGTGGTGTTCATATACACCTGACTGGCCTGTGATATCCTTCTGGGCTTGTTGTGAAGGTTGACAGAGTCTCCCTCTCTGATCCTGTCAATGCTCCAACCCCATGAAAGCATGGTCTTCAGAGACTCTCTGATGGGCCAGCAGTATGTCTCTTTATCCTGCAAAGTCACAGTTTGCTTTCAGATGTACTGCAAAACCCGAACAAAGCATGAACTCAGACACACCAACACATGATCTTCTGCAGGATCATTTGCTCACATGTCTGTGCCCACATCAGCTGATACATTTCCATTCATTCAATTAGTAAATCTCATTTGATTACTTTGCAGTTATTTATTTGTAACAAATGTTTGGAATCATGTTTGTTTTTCGTTCCACTTCTCACGTGTGCACCACCCTGTGTTGGTCTTTCACCTGGAATTGTGACAAAATGTGGAAAAGTTCAAGGGGCTGAATACTTTTGCAAGCCGCTGTAATTATTAAATAATAAAACTGATACGTTTCTCTTTTGCAACAAATATTATATAACACAATGGAGATGAAGTGTATGTAAATAAATATCTAAAGTTTATCTAAAAGAAAGAGAAGAGAAAAGTGGCACCCCTCAGCCTTTTAGCAGATATACCGATGGTATCATTTCAAAATCCTACATCACCTCATTCACAACAATTTCAGAAAACTCACTTTGACCTTGAGGTCGAGGTCACTGAGATTTTATCTCCTCTGACATTTTTAGTAAATGCACCTGTAGTATCAATTTCAGAAAACTTAACCTCTGACCGTGAGGTCAGTGAGATTCAAACTCATCTCACATCTTTACCTGTGGTATCAATTAGAGGCTCCTACGTTTCTGAGTTACTGCATTCACAAACGTAGGTGTTCACGCTCAGCCACCAGGGTGACGACAACACCCCATCAGCCTTTTACTGCTAAGGAGTAAAAACTGACTCATTCAGTTTTCAGGTATGAGTTTGGTGTAGTATTTCAGCAAACTGTAAACACAGGTAGCTGTCCAGCCAGGAGAGCTACCTGTGATTCAATACAGATTCATGCCATGCTGTTTTTCATCATTACTAAGCTATCACTGACCCAAATGTAGCACTCACACAAACTATACAAATCTTTTGTAAAATATAGAAAGCTCCCAACTTCCACAGAAAGATGTCTGCATGCAGACTACCTTTTCAGACAGGCTTTTGTATGGTTTCAGGAGTGGATGGCTCTTGCTGATTTCACACATCTGGTCTCCATATGACCAGCCATTGGAAAACTACAGAATATAAGTTCACATTTACAGATCAGATTTTACAGCAACCAAAAGCAGTTCTATTTTGCTACATTTCGTGATGACAACAAGAAACACTACGAAATTTTTAAAAAGCACACAAACATTTTCCCCTCAATGTTATTCAAAGTTTACAAGAAATATTTCTTTCTCTAAAAAAGTATCAGCAGAATAAGCTGGTATATTGACATTTATGTCAATCATTGGCTTAAAGTATAGTATACCATAAAGTTTGCCAAACAGCATACATATGTAACAGAATATTTTATATATTATAGCTGTGGGGTGTGTTCTTCTATGTGTAATCATTGGGTGCATTTGTTATCAGTGACTGTGAAAGACTGTTGATGTACCACACTGTTTTTGTCGTCATGGTGAGGGGAAAAACAGTATGATCAGGAAACACAGAACAAGAATAAAAATCATACATACCTTTTCTATACACCACTTCTCATGGATGTGCTCCGCATATCTGGTTATAAAACAATCCAGTTTCTCTGGAACAGTCACACTGTCAAAGCGAGAAAAAACAAACCACTGCATTAGAAACAGAAATACAGAGATGAGAAAATAGAAATCTGCATCTGGATTTGTGTCAGTGTCCAGTGCCAGGAAATGACTGAAGGCACTCCAGTGGAGCATTATGGAGTCCTGCATCAAAGACTGAAATATAAATACAAATAAATATACAGTTATGCTCATAACTTTTTTTATTATTTCAAATGTGTTAATCGCCAGACTGTACACTTAGGAATTTATCTCTCAGCAGTCAACGCTACACTATCACTTAACTATCGGTTAGCACCAGTGAGCCAGCTGAGACCAGTCCATACACGTACCATAACACTGCCTAGGACACTGCTTTATAATATGAAGCACATTAAGGCCACTACTTTGATTTGGAGCTATTAAGGTGGAGATGAGGAGATGATGGAGCGGGTCAATGCTGGGCTCAGATCTACCCCCCATCCCAATCCCTTTTTGTCCCCCATAAACCCCCCACCAGAGCGGCCAAAGGTTCGCCATCGAGCCCCACCCTCAACAGAGCAATCGAAGTCACATTGCCCAGCCTCGCCCCCCTTAGTTCCTCTTCATGCCCTGTCCCAGCAGTCTGATGTGTGATGTGTGAAGGGTCCGGGCTGTGAGGATTATGGCAGTGGTGACTTTTCCCAGGAGAAGCTGGGACCCTGTTTACTAGAAGGTTTTAAAATTTCTGTACTTTTAGGTGACAGGAGACATGTGGCCTGGTCAAAACACAGAGAGCTGCACTCTAAAAGATCTTTAAACATAGTAAACATACCTTGTGTGCCACAGACTGCTCCCAAACACGAGGGGACAAGTAATGCCTCTAAAACACTTAAGTTGGCTTTATTAAACATTAGATCTTTAGCTGGGAAAACATTTTTAATTAATGATTTAATCACTGAGCACAGCCTTGATTTTATGTTTTTAACTGAAACTTGGTTGGACCAAAGTAACAGTGGAGCTGTTCTCATCGAGACGACCCCTCCTAACTACAGTTTTATCAGTGAGGCCAGGGTGAGCAGGAGAGGAGGAGGGGTCGCTGTCTTATTTAATGAATCATTTCAATGTAAGCAGCTATCTCCTGGAAGTTTTCAGGCTTTTGAATATGTGGCTTTACAGCTGAAGGCCCCATCCAAAGTTGTGTTTCTTAATGTTTACAGGCCTCCCAAATACTGCACAGACTTTTTTAATGACCTCAGTGAACTCCTGTCTGTGATCTGTGTTGATTTTGACTGTGTAATTATTGCTGGGGATTTTAACATTCATGTGGACAACCCTCAGGACAAAGGGACTAAAGACCTGAGTAACACTCTGGGCAACTTTGGGCTGACTCAGCATGTAACAGAGGCCACACATAATAGAGGACACACTCTTGACCTACTGATCTCCAAAGGCCTGAGCATTTCAAAGGTTACTGTGTCTGATGTGGGCCTGTCTGATCATTACTGTGTTTTCTTTGAAAGTAAAATCTCAGCCCACACAAATATATCAACAACAGTGATCACAAAACGGTGTATAACTGAACACAGTAGTGCAATTTTTAACCAGGTCTTCCCATTAACACCTGGCCTGTCCAGAGGGTCAGTCAATGAGCTCGTCAATAGCTTCAATGCTAACATGTTAAATGTAATGGACACTATTGCTCCCATTAAGGTGAAGGTTATCTCTGGAAGGAAAAAGTCTCCATGGAGAAACTCCACACTGGTGAAAAATGAAAAAAGAGAGTGTAGGAAAGCTGAGCGCAGATGGAGAAAAACAAACCTCCAGGTTCACTATGACATCTATAAAGAGAAACTTCACAATTATAATTTACAACTGAGGAATGCAAGGAGGTCCTACTTCTCTGACATCATCACTAAAAACAGCCATAATGCTCGGGTCTTATTTTCTACAGTTGACAGGCTAACAAACCCTCCTGTGTCAGTGGCAGCTGAACTTCATTCGACCATGGCCTGCAATGACTTTGCCAAATTCTTCACTGAAAAAATCCAAAAAATTAGACAAGCAATTGGTACATCAACAGCAGATCCAGGATATGTACTGTGTCCACCAAAAAACTGTTTAAACATCATGAAACAGTTTCAACCTATTAACAGCAAAGACCTGGAGGACATCTTAGGTAAACTGAACTCCTCCTCCTGCTGTTTAGATGTCCTGCCAACAAGTTTTTTCAAAAAGGTCTCAAAGACTTTAGAGTCAGACCTGTTACAGATCGTCAACTTTTCTTTATTATCAGGTGTGTTTCCAGAATCACTAAAAACTGCTGTAATCAAACCTATACTGAAAAAGGACAATCTTGACAAGACACAAATGAACAACTACAGGCCGATCTCAAATCTCCCGTTTTTAAGTAAGATCATTGAAAAAGCAGTTTCTCAACAGCTCAATTACTTCTTAACACAGAATAACTGCTACGATGCCTTCCAGTCAGGTTTTAGACAGAACCACAGCACTGAAACTGCTCTGACCAAAGTGTTTAATGACATATGTCTGAATACAGACAGCGGAAAAATGTCAGTCCTAGTTTTACTGGATCTCAGTGCAGCATTTGATACAGTTGACCACAACATATTACTCAAACGACTGGAGAACTGGACAGGTCTTTCAGGAACTGTACTAAACTGGTTCAAAACATACTTAGAAAACAGGAAATACTTTGTATCAATAGGTAACTTCACATCTGAGCAGACAAGTATCACATGTGGAGTTCCCCAAGGTTCCATCTTGGGACCCCTTCTGTTTAACATCTACATGCTCCCACTGGCACAGATTATAAACAACAACAAAATAAACTATCACAGCTATGCAGATGACACACAAATATATATCACAATGTCACCAGGAGACCGAGGCCCTGTACAGGCTCTTGGTAAATGCATTGAGGAAATCAATGACTGGTTGTGCCACAATTTTCTCCAGCTAAACAAAAACAAAACTGAGGTAATAGTCTTTGGAGCCAAAGAAAAACAATTACAGGTCACCAGAGAACTTCAATCTATACATCTAAAAACCACAAACCAGGCGAGAAATTTGGGTGTAGTGATGGATGCAGACCTAAACTTAGAAAAACACATTAAGACAATAACAAAGTCAGCTTACTATCACCTCAAGAATATATCAAGGATAAAAGATCTGATGTCTCAACAGGACCTGGAAAAACTAGTCCATGCATTCATCTTTAGTAGGCTTGATTACTGTAACAGCATCTTTACAGGTCTACCTAAAAAATCAGTCAGACAACTACAGCTCATTCAGAACTCTGCTGCTCGAGTCCTCACTAAGACCAAAAAGGTGGACCACATCAGTCCAGCTCTGAGGTCTTTACACTGGCTGCCTGTCAGTCAGAGGATAGACTTTAAAGTTCTGATGCTGGCCTATAAAGCTCTGAATGGTTTAGGACCAAAATACATCAATGACCTCCTGACCCAGTATGAACCATCCAGATCCCTCAGGTCATCTGGATCCGGTCTTTTATC
Source organism: Maylandia zebra (assembly GCF_041146795.1). NCBI lineage: Eukaryota > Metazoa > Chordata > Actinopteri > Cichliformes > Cichlidae > Maylandia > Maylandia zebra. Next base: position 2,482,340 of record NC_135174.1, on the reverse strand, counting down.
AGTTCCCAGAGTCAGAACCAGACACGGAGAAGCTGCATTCAGCTTTTATGCTCCTTATATCTGGAACAAACTCCCAGAAAGCCTCAGATCAGCTGAAACACTCAGTTTATTTAAATCCAGGTTGAAGACTCACCTGTTCTCAGCTGCATTTGAATAAAGCACCAAATCCACACTTTAAGCTTAAATTTCAAAACTTACATTTAACTACTGATTTTATCTACTGTTCTGATTTTATCTGTTTTGATTTTATATACTGTTGTTTGTTTGTTTGTTAATTAGTTAGTTAGTTTATTTGCTTGTTTTAATCAATTTTAAATCATGCTTTTTATTTGTTCTTGTTTCTAATGTCTCTGTAAAGCACTTTGAATCACCTTGTTGTTGAATTGTGCTATACAAATAAACTTGCCTTGCCTTGCCTTGCCTTGCCTTGCCTTGCCTTGCCTTGCCTTGCCTTGCCTTGCCTTGCCTTAAATAAAACTCAGTTGAATTTCACATTCTTTCCATGATGTTTGTTGGAGACCTCTTCACCCATGATAGTATAAAAACTTAAAGTTCAGTTTTGAAAATGTTAAATACATGGATCAAACTTTACAGTTGGTTTGACCATTCAGTCATTTGACACTGCAAATCACCAAAACTATTTCCTGTAAACATCCGTTCGTTCTTCCATTTCAATCTAATCTAGTAGAAACAATTTAAAAGAAAATAAATACAGAAAAATAATATTCTTGCACACAAGCTTCCTCATAGATCCCAACCCAGATGTGGAGGTTACTTCTGAAACTGGTAAAACTTCATTTAGCCTGTTGTTGGCTGGGTTGTTACTTCTTCAGACCTGTTTGAATGAATAGCATTGTTATTCATTTTTATTTTCTGTTAGAATGCAACTTAATATTTTGATTTATTCTTTAGATTTCTTTAATCTCTTAAATTGTGCAAAAGTCTTGAGCCATATTTTACATAAGAGGCCAGACTTTCACCTAATTGTTCCTTTTTTAAGTTCTCCTGAAGGCTTCAAAGAACAACTTTGAAGGTGTTTGTTCTTTGGACATTGGCTTTTTGAATCATTTTAAGTCCTGTCTTCATACTTTAGAGGGGAATGTTCTTTCAATGAAAGTGTATTCAACCACTGTCAACTTGACAGATGTGCAGGTGTGCAACGTATCAGCTGTTTGTGCTGGGCTATGTCTTTAGAAATGTGAACAAAAAAATGAAGAAACCTCATAGTGGACATTAGAAGACTATCAAAAACAAACAGTCTGTGCTACTATGTGAATTCCATGAATTTAAGGCTTTCCTACTTGATAATCAGTTTTTGTTGTTTCCTTTGAAACCTTCGATTTGTTTCGAGGAGGAGAGCACGTGCTCTCCCAAGATTAAAAAAAAAAGACGGAGTTTTCATGAATGCACCTCTGTGCTGAAAACTGTTTCTGGACTGAGCAGCCTAAATAAACTGAACAGGCATATTCTGACTTGATCATTCCATCAGGTGAAAATTGCTTCTGGATATTTATAAGTTACACGCTGTTATGAATTCAACATGATCTCACAATGTTTGCAGGTCTGCAAACGCAGGTCTGTTACTAAAACACCAGTTTTAGTAACAAACTCTCAACTGCATACTTTTAAAAATGGGATTTTAACAGTAATGTAAAAACTAAAAGTTCTTCTGTAATTATTTTTATTAAAAGAGAAAACACATTAATGACATTCATTAAGATGTACAGACAGGCAGAGATGGGGGTTGGGGAAAATACAAAGACAGTGACTGTTTTTACAACAGCGTTCTGTAAAAACTTCCTGTCAGTGATTCCTGAAATACCATTTACAAGTGTTAAAGACAGCATAGAGAGGATACCTGGGCTGGGGTTTGGAAGTTGTTGGCCTTCTGTGGGGGGTCGGAGAACTGTTTGAACCTAATGTGTGACAAAAGAATCCACTGCCCTCTCTTACCTGTCTGTAAAAGCCCTGCAACAATTTATCAGAGATGCACAGAGCGCGGACGGAGAGAAAATAAAGGTGGTTCACAGCAGGCAACTTGCTGCATTTTAAAATGATGCGATCCATACATTATTAGTAAAACTACTCTTAAGAGATCTACGTAACATATTTAACAAATTGTGTTATTAAAGTGTTTATTTATTTATTTAGTCGTTGTCAGGATTCCGACAGTTCTTTCCAATAAATTGTGGTTTATTCTCTACATTCAGGTTGAGGGTCATATGATGATGAAGCTTTGATTGCACAATCCCAAGAAAGATATGGAAAAGTATAAAATAAGTATCAGCTGTTAATAATCTCCTGATGGCAGAGTTGTTGTTATCTGTGGGCGCTGGAAACGCTGTTTGTATAATCGCTCATTAAGACCAGTTTGAACACTAATAACTGTTAATTCTGTCCTACCTGTAGCAGGTGGAGTTTTCCCACCTATAACTAAATAAATACATGATGCAGGTTGGACACTTATTTGTGGGACGTGTAGCATTTATTGACTGCAAAATTTTTTGAATCAGAGTATTGACATGAATTGCAAAGGTGAAATACCAAGATTAGTGACAGACAGCTTGAATAAGCAGCCAGGACTGTGATCATTACCATTATGACTGTTCATTTATTGGGAAAGTTTAACTGGCGGGAATTACCAATAGTTTTAAGCACAGTGCCAGACCCTCGTGGTTCTCTCCTTCAGCAGCAGTTCACTGACCTTATTTAATCATCAGAAAAATTAAAATAAAGTGCCAAATATTTCTGGCAGACAGCACACACACATACATATTGTTGTGCAGTTGGGGCATGTTTAAATTAAAATTTAACACGAACTACTGCATTGATTTAGTAACTGAAAGGTCAGACACTTTTTTGAGGGACAGCCTTGCATTTGGAGTGTCCATTTCACAGGGTAATGTTATAAGAGGAGTCAGACAAATGTGATTTCACCAGTACTGCCAAACGTAACTATCTGTGATGGCACTATGACTGTTCGTTTATTAGCAAAGCCAATGCATACAGTAACTGGCATGGCTGGAATGCCCACACATGTACAGTAGATGCTCTGGTCCCTCTCCTGCAGTACAGTAGTGTTTCACTGACACCTATAAATTTAGACCAGAGCCCGACATATTTCATCATTAAAAGCATCATTACATTGTTACTGCTGTCATGGTGCTCTCTGTCTGACCTTTTGTATCTCTAAAAATATACTTTTCTCTTACAGGACCAACCAATCATCAACTTCTGCTTAAAATGTGATTTTCATGTTTTAATTAAAAAAAGACATTGTCGTGCCATGCTTTCATGTCCAGTAACATTACTGAGGAATAACCCAAGAATGCAAGCATCACTTTTTGCTTTGTATCTTGCTTATTCCGTGTGCACAACCTCTGTAAATGAATGGACTTCCATTAGCACTGCGCCCCCTGGATGATGCACAAGACATTACACTGTTTTTTATAAATGCTGCTTGGGAGCGTTAACCTGTTCCTGTTCGCATTGTACACGTCACAGGCGGGGAATATCATTACAGTCACGGATCAACCGGCCATCAGGCAGGAATCCGCCAGGTATCTGTCATTGTCCTGTCAGGAATGAGGTGGTTATTTTAAGTGGCTGTATCTGTACCTCACGTGTTTGAGGCTTGGCCAGATGTTGAGGAGGGTTGTTGTCCTAACCCAGAAAAGAATTCTGTGATCGTAGACATTTGGTGCTGCTGAGCTAACCAGTGAATTCCTTCTTTTTTGCCACTTCTAAAATTCTTCCAATCTCTCTCATATGTTTATTTTAGTTTTTCAACCTGAAGTCCTGTTTGGTAGCTTATTCACTCTTAATACTAACTTGGGCACTGCCGGTTTAGAAATTACAGAGAGTCCCTGTTATCACCAAATGCAAGTTTGCTACTCAAATCAATCCCTGGCTCCTCATATTTGGATGTTGACATGTGCCTGGGGGAGGATACTGAACCCTAGTTAAGTGTAAGCATGTATGTGTTTCTTAAATAAAGAATGTTAGATAAATAATGTGTGTGTGAGCGAGTTTGAAGTGGATTATTCAGAGTAGAAGAGCATTTATGCACCTTTAAAAATGGGGGAATCTGCATAAAATGGCTTTGAACAGTTAATGCAATACTTTTGTTAACCCCCTGCTTCAATTATATCATAATGATTGTTTGATTTAAAATCCACCATGTTGGTATACAGAGGCAAAACAACAAGACATATCATTGTATCATTGTGCAAAGCATTCTAACCTGACTGTAAGCCAAACAAGTAAACATGTTACAAAGAAGAAAAAGATGTACATACTTGGTGGTGTCTGCAGGCTGTGGTGTGAAGTTTCCTTCTGAGTCCATAGATGACTGTTTCTCCATCATGGCCATGTAGTTGGACTCCATATACTCTGGAGGAAGAGCTCCAGCCACAGCACTAAGACATGGCAGCGCCAGTTTAAATAGCTCCTGGTCGTACTGCTACATTACAACACATACACAGTATGTAAGTGTGTTGCTTCAGACATTATTGTGAACATTGAAGGCTGTCTGTTTATCATTTGTTTAAAGCAAATAAACTTGGGGAATATTCAGAATCTGTCATGAGGGTGAAGTGAGGGTTGAAATAGAGAATTCCAGGCACAGCAGATAAATTATGAGTTTTATTAAACAGTGTGTCCAAACAAAAGGCAGAAATCTATCCAGCGAAGATTAGAGAAACATAGGGAGAAGAGACGGGCAGGAGTGGGTATACTGGTCTCCCTTGCTCCCTGCCTCCTCTTTCCCAATGGGCTTTACTTGGAGGATGAGCGGGATGCTTCCCTGCACCTTTTGGTCCTGATTGGTGTTTTTTGCTAATGTGCATAATGAGAGGCCCAACATTCTTTTGGAATCATTGGGTGGTATACGCACCATCTAGGGACTATCGTGTTGCTGGTAGTAGGCAATGATGGTATAACTTGGAGAAGAGTGAGTGGGAGTAACGGCCTTGTTATGCTTGTCCATAGAAGTGCGACCCGTGTGCATTCTTTGAGCTACCACTAGATGAGCCTCACCTTGTGGGACAGGGCATCAAATATTCCCCAGAACATTTTCCTAGAGAGGTGCAGCTCTTCATCTGACGCTACTCCAAAATTGCCCCAACCTCCAGCCAAACAGTAGTACTTCCAGCAACGCTCGTAGTGATTGGTCAACAGCTGAGAAGTCAAAAGCACATTAATTACCAGTCAATATATGACTGAAGCCAAATGAGTAAGTAAGGTGTTACAGTAATTCAATCATATTTTCCCATAACAACTTAATGCACTTAATCAGTAACAACATTAGTTACTAACCATACAATTATACTGTTATTTGTGCTTCACGGATTTTACAGTTTTTCCACAAAGGGCTAGTGCGCATATTTTATAAATCTAATGGTAATTTGGTGTGTGCATTTGTTTTTTTGCACTGGGTAAGAACATTTCTATGTTTCATCTGTGCGTTTTCAGTGGGAGAAACATCATCCAAGTGACGTCTTCAGTCTCAGCTGACTGTAGGTTTCCCCAACCTTATAAACATTTGCAAAATGACTGAAACTAGCACCACTGAATGAACAATGACCAGTCAAGGAGGTCATTTACATGAAAAGGGAAAGACCATCTCTAAATCGAGGAGGGGGCCTAAGGGTACATCTCTGGCCATCTTACAATGCTGTGATTGCAGCCATTCCCAACTCTCTGTGAGAATTTGCATATTAAGGATCAAGGAACTGACCTCCCAGCCCATTGTCCCTTCAGTGGTGCTAGTTTCAGTCATTGTGCAAATGTACTGTTTATAATGTTGGGGAAACCTGCAGTCAGCTGTGCATGAAGATGAACTGAATCAACCTTTTGGCATATTGATGAATGTTCCCCACTGCATGTAAAAAGATACACACAGTTGAATGGTAATTATGTGTAATTATCTGAAGTTCAGTTCAGTTCTTTTTTATTTCAAACATATACATTCACCAGCGTTTCATGAAATCATTCCATGCAGTTGTTTGAAAAGGAGTAGGCAGAAGTATATACTTATTTAGCCCCACCCCCTCAGGTTTACATCCTCATCATCTAAATTTGAACAACAAAAACGTATACACCGCCTTCAACTTAGAACATAACATCACAAAAAATATTTTCTCATGTTCAACTAAAACTATATTTAGATTTGCTAATTTGCAGAAGAAAATAAACATGAGTTTGACTGCTGTCTTGGGTTAATTGCATTTTCTTCATTCTTATACTTATTTAATATTTCTTTTTTGAGTTTTATTTTAAACTGGTTTATATCACTGCTGACCTTTATTTCTTCTTTTAACTCATTCCAGAATTTAACTCCCGCTATTGAAATAGACATCCTTTTCAATGTTGTTCTTACTCTTTGTAATTTTAAATACCTCCCTTCTCTTTCTAAGAACCATTTACTTATTTCGATTGGGAGCATCCCTTTCCTTGCCTTATATATTATTTGCACTGTTTTAAACTTCACCAGATCCTGGAATTTTATAGCTTGCGTCCTAATAAAGAGTGCGTTTGTGTGAGCCCTATACCCTAATGGCCCTTTTCTGCATTATGATTATAGTCTGAGTATTACTTTTATATGTATTTCCCCAAACCTCTACACAATAACTCATGTATGGTAATAGCAAAGCACAAGTGCCTCAATTCTATGCTTTATATTAACTAAAATGCCATATAACCATTTAGTGTAGTATTTATATTCGTTTATATTTATATTCGTTTATATTCCACCACAAGCGGACACGGTCACCGCCTTATGCGAGCTGCATGAGGCACTCACACAGCACCAGACACAACACCGGGACGCTGCGCTTATTGTGACGGGGGACTTTAATAGCGCCAACCTCAAACGCGCAGCGCCGAACTTTTATCAACACATCACCTGCCCCACCAGGGGTGAAAGGACACTGGACCACTGCTACACTACGGTCAAGGACGGCTACAAGGCACAATCCCGCCCCCCGTTTGGCAAATCTGATCACGCCGCCATCTTCCTCATGCCAAAATACAAACAAAGGCTGAAACAGGAAGTTCCGGTTCAGAGGAAGGTCGCGCGCTGGACGGATCAATCGGTGGCCGCGTTACAGGACGCACTCGATGACGCAGACTGGGGCATGTTCAGAAACAGCTCCGACGATGACGTCAACGTGTTTACGGAAGCGGTTGTGGGATTCATCGGGAAACTAGCGGATGATACCGTGGAGACAAAGACTATCACAACGTTTCCCAACCAGAAGCCGTGGGTGGATAAAACCATCCGCGACGCTCTGAGATCCCGCACCGCTGCCTACAACACGGGACTCACAACGGGGGACATGGACCCGTACAAAGCCGCGTCATATAACGTGCGGAGGGCGGTGAAAGAGGCGAAGCAGCGCTACGGGAGGAAACTAGAGTCACAACTCCAACAGAGTGACTCTAGGAGCCTGTGGCGGGGACTAAGGACAATAACGGACTATAAAGCACCAACAACCGGTATGACGAATGCGGCCGTGACTCTGGCAGACGAGCTGAACACTTTCTATGCTCGCTTCGAGGCTGCAGCTAAGGACTCCAACAATGCTAGTGTTAGCGGCGCTAACGGCTGCAGACAGGAAGATACTGCCAGCACCGGAAACGTGCTCGTCATCTCCGAGCATGAAGTAAGGAGAGCCTTCAAGAGAGTGAACACCAGGAAAGCAGCAGGACCAGACGGCATCCCAGGTCGTATCCTCAGAGACTGCGCATACCAGCTAGCTCCTGTGTTCACTGAGATATTCAACATCTCTTTATCTCAGTCGGTGATCCCCACATGCTTCAAAGAGTCCATCATTGTTCCTGTCCCGAAGAAACCCCACCCTGCTTCTCTCAATGACTATCGCCCTGTAGCCCTCACCTCAGTAGTGATGAAGTGCTTTGAACGCCTGGTCAGAGACTTCATCATTTCTTCACTACCAGACACACTGGACCCACTACAGTTCGCTTACCGTCCAAATCGTTCCACAGACGATGCCATCTCTCATCTCCTCCACACATCACTCACTCACTTGGACACTAGAAGGGGGAATTATGTTAAAATGCTCTTCATAGACTACAGCTCTGCATTTAATACCATAATTCCCTCCACACTCACCACCAAGCTGGAGCATCTGGGACTCAGCTCATCTATGTGTCAGTGGATCTCCAACTTCCTAACTGGCAGACCACAGGCAGTAAGGATGAGCGGACATGTCTCAGCCTCCACCACTCTCAGCACTGGAGCCCCCCAGGGGTGTGTTCTGAGCCCCCTGCTGTACTCTCTGTACACATATGACTGTGTGGCCACTACCAGCTCCACCACCATCATCAAGTTTGCTGACGACACCGTCGTGGTGGGCCTGATCTCTGATAACAACGAGACGGCCTACCTGAAGGAGATTAGGAATCTGGAGAACTGGTGCCAGAGGAACAACCTCCTTCTAAACGTCAGTAAGACAAAGGAGCTGATAGTGGACTTCAGCACTAAGCAGGAGAGGAACTACCAGACCCCCGTCATCAACGAGTGCCCAGTGGAGAGAGTGGACAGCTTCAAATACCTCGGAGTTCACATCACGCAGGACCTGTCATGGTCCTGTCACATCAACACCGTGGTGAAAAAGGCCCGACAGCGTCTCTACCACCTCAGACGCTTGAGAGACTTCCAACTGCCCTCCAAGGTGCTCAGGAACTTTTACTCATGCACCATAGAGAGCATCCTGGCGGGAAACATCTTAACCTGGTTCGGGAACAGCACCATGCAGGACAGACGAGCTCTACAGAGGGTTGTGCGGTCAGCTGAGCGCACCATCCGCTCCGAGCTCCCTGACCTGCACTCAATCTACAGCAGGCGGTGCTGGACCAAGGCCAGGAAGATCGTGAAGGACCTCAGCCATCCCAACAACAGACTGTTCTCTCTGTTGAGGTCAGGAAAGCGATTCCGCTCCCTGAAGACCAACACAGAGAGACTGAGGAGGAGCTTCTTCCCGCAGGCGATACGGTCTCTCAATCACACCACCACACAGTACTGACCCACACATATGGTTCTTACACACACACTGGACTTTCTGGACATTGGTTTTGCACAACACTGGTCACTATATTCTTCATTTCCAGTTAATACTTGTACAGCTGCTGTTATTGTGTATATATTTATTTATATTTAGATTTCTTCATACATTCTTATATAGTTCTATATTGTGTATTGTGTATTTTGTTGTACAGTTATTTTATTTTCAACTTTAATTTATATATTTATCTTTATCTTATTCTTCCCAGTTAAATTTACCCTTCATTCTAATTTGTGTTGTACAGTTATTTCATTTTTAACCTTAATTTATATTTTATTCCTTCCTAGTTAAATTTACCCTTTTTAATTTTTCATATTTATTTCCTATCTTATTCATAGCCTTTTCCTTTTTTGTTTTCTTTAGGTCACGAGCAGTTGTCCAAGCATTTCACTACATATCGTACTGTGTATGACTGTGTACGTGACAAATAAAATTTGAATTTGATTTGAATTTATTAAGTGGACACGCCCTGAAAGTAGATAACAGGGAACCATCCTCTAGTGGAAAGTTACTGAAACATGGTTGTTTTGACTAGAATGAGAGAGCTGGTAACAATAATGGATTGCATTTATATAGCGCTTTTCGAGACCGTCAAAGCGCTTTACAATTCCACTATTCATTCACACACTGGTGGAGGCAGCTACAGGTGTAGCCACAGCTGCCCTGGGGCAGACTGACAGAAGCGAGGCTGCCATATCGCACCATCGGCCCATCTGGCCAACACCAGTAGGCGGTAGGTGAAGTGTCTTGCCCAAGGACACAACGACAAAGACAGACAGAGCTGGGGATCGAACCGGCGACCTTCCGGTTACAAGATGAGCTTCCCAACCCCCCTGAACCCCAAATAAATAATAATAAAACTGTTAAGTGTGCGTCACCATTTTGAGATCGGCGGCTGTAGGAGCCATATGAGTTGTTCCTTTTTTGATTAAGTGGGTTGGTTTAAATGGACTCACTGTATTGGTGCACGGGTGTGGGGCGTGTCTCATGGGTGTGGTAGATGATAAATGTGGTTGCACTCACCTCTTGATGTTGATGAGCAGAAAGGTAGGGTGAGCATGAGGCAAAACTTTCTGTTGAGCGCAGCTTGAATGATTTTGATGTATTTTAACTGTAACTTGATGGTTTATGTATATTTATGCACTAATTGATGCCATAGGCCAAGTTGTAGTTTGGCATAGTAGTTAGTGCAGGTCTTTGTGAGTAGCAGTTATTTGTTTGTGCAGTCTGTGCATTTGTTTAATAGTTACTCCCAGGCGCTGATTTGTATATTGGACAGTTGCACGTGGAATAAAAGGAGTAAATGGTACAGAAGTGTATTTTATGTGTCTATTGTTGCGCGTCATCTGTGTCCTCGTGTTTAGCCTGCCGTGGCCGTTGGTTGAGCTGCAACAGCGGCACTGTGTCATGCAGGACGCATCTCGCTTCTAGAAGTAATTTTGTGAGACAATAAAGTGTGAAAGGATCTACTGAGCAGTGTTTTGTCTTCCATCAGATGCCTCTGAGGAATCAAAAGAACGCGGTGAAGTGTTGATATTTAACACAATGCATCTTTGGCCGTGTTATAGAGTACTGAAAATGTAATGTAATGAGTAGTAATTGCATTCTTAGGGGAGTAATTAAGTAGCATAACTATTAAAAACAAAAACTCACAAGTAAGATGTAATAGATTGCATTTTTAGACAACAACCTGAACACTGGTTCCTATACATGCAAACTTTGTTTCCGACTTCGTTTCTCACCTTCAGAGGCATCTTGGTGTGCTCATTAAGTAGAGGAACATCAAACACCAGCCTCCTGAGTAGGTGCTGCATCATTGAAGGCCTTAGCTTACTGTACATTAAGAGGATTCCATACGTTAGTGGAATGTACCATCGCTGATCAAGAATACAATCAAATACGATCTATAGCATGTGTTTTTAAAAAAGGGTAGACTAAATGCTAAATACTCATTAAAGGTTGACTCATATGTGCATGTATGTCTTCATCTTACCCACAAACAGCAAGCAGACACTCCTCTATGGAGTCCCTCTGAGCTTTGGTGAGGCAGCAGCCTTTGGACAGGCGATAAACCGTATGAAGCAGCGAGTCAATTAGTGAGGCGAACGGCTCCGTCCCCGCAAACAGCGGCGCACATTTAGTCAGGAGAGGCAGCACTGCTGTACACAGATACCTGTTGAGCGCCAGTGCCATGTCTGTGGCACTCAGAGCAACCTAACACAAAGAATAGAGAGAAACAATAACAACGTAATAGAGAAACTACATGTGTGGCATGTACATATGTTTTTATACCTCTGGGGGAATACTATACACAGTGAATAAAGTGCGTAGTTGTGCCAGTAAGAAACAATATCAAAGGCTAAGTGTCGTGTTCCCTGGGCCTTGGACCGATGGGCTTTGAGTTTTCTGGAGTTCTTCTGTTTTTTAGTAGTGATTAACTTTGTATTTTGGTTCTATTTTCTGTTGTGTTGACATGTATCCTTCTGTTGTTGGTTTCCTTGTTTATTGCTGTGTTTTTTGTGTGTGGTTCAGTCATGACTCCTTGTTAGTTTACCTTTTGTCAAATCTGTATTTCTGTTCCTGAAGAGAAAGAAATATACACACAGACAGAAACTTACGGTGTCCAGAGAGGCGGCAGACCTCAGGTCTGGTAAGAACCCAACCTCCAGAAGGTGGAGAAGAAAATTCTGGTCTTCTATACCATAGACACGGTCCAGGAACAGCACCATGGCTGCTTTGTGGTCTGGGCAGAAACCTGCTGACATGTCTGGCTCCACAACCAACCCATCTGTACATGCACGCAAACACAATTCAATTCTTGATTGCTGATATTACAGGATCAGTTACTGTTATTACTGGATTAGATGTCATCATGTCAGATGACTTTCTTACCTTTAGCCAGGTTAGGCATAGAGAATGAAATACTGATGACTCCCACCAAGTCTTCAATAGGAATAAGAGACCTCAAAATCGCTCTGATACGGATAGCTTCACCTTTACCAGCATGGATCAGCTAATAGAAAAGAGGTAGGGCTTAAGTGAGTGCACTATATACGTAAGGCTGCATGTAGGAGTTGTGCATTTTGAATCGCTGGTACTCCACTTGAAGGCCAGCCAGCACGGAGCCCGTAAGACCAGCGACAACTCTCACTATCAGTGACTCAATAATCCAAAATATTAAAACAAGCTCAGTCCCAAACCCCTCTTAGCTGGGAGCTATTGTCTGAGACATAGAGGATAAAGCTACGGGAATTCTTGCTTCCGGGCAATCTAAAAGTCTTTGTGCATGCAATATCTGCAAACAACAACTACTCAAAAGAGGCTTTGAAAACACATTCTGCTCACTAAAGAGACACGTCGAGCACACTTTTAATCTGTTTGTGAACACAGTCAGCTATTCAGACACGATGCAAATGAAGTCGGGAGAAAACTTCTCTCCTCAAACATTTCCTAAGGCATTTTCCAGTCAGGTGCTCTAATTGGAGATAGGACCCTGTATAAACAGGTCACTGACGAGGACGACAAAGACAAAACAGAGACAGCTGAACAAACACACGTGTGCAGTACAAAGTAACTCACATGCATCTCTGGAGCACAGCGGCCCAGCAGGTCAATGAGAGCAGAGTAGAAGGTCATGATGGCATTTCCCATGTGAATTGTATCATCTTCCTCTTCCCCTGGCATGTCACTGCTACACACAGAGACACACTCTCATATTAAATGCCCCTAAATACTTCAGACCATTTTCTTCTGACCTGTTATGCTCATTTCCCACTCTGTGCTTGTACTGTAGTTACTCATGAACTTAGTGACAGGATAATTGGTTCAGGCTGATGTTTGTCTGAAATTGTTCTTTTCTAAATGGAAAACACAGGAAGAGATAATCTGCTTGAACATTGTTAGTACTGGAAATACGACACGTAGTTTAGGAAGTTACCAAAAGGTGTGCCGAAGGAAAATAGTGCGCTCAAAGTCATATCCAACTGAACCCTGGGATTTTGTGGCAGGCATTCATAACTATTCAATATATACATCTGCACAACAAATTATAATTGCTATGAGTCAGCATTTTGTATGCCCTAATTTCCATCTTAAGAAAATCCCTTAACATTTAACAGGCTGTTTACAAGCCATCTAGACTTGTAGACTCATGTACAGACCTTTGTAAGGAATTTAGTCTACCAGGCAGACCAAATGCAAACAGTCAACATGATTGTGCTAGCGAGCGCTTCCTGTTAAAAGTGAGGTCTTTCTTGCCAGTGTCGCCAAGTGCTGCTTATAGGGAGTTATCTGACGGCTGGTACCTTGAGTGTCTGGAGATAACTGCTGCTATGAATGGGTGCTGTATAAATATAAAGGAAATGTAATTGATTCTTGCCTGTTCAGTCCAACTGATCAGTCCTGTTCTGTCAGTGTGAACTTTAATATGTATATGTAAGTAATCAGGTTAGAAGTGTTGTCATACAGTGCCTTGCTGCTCTCAGACATAGGAGACGGACCATCTCTGGAGGGATCCTGAGAGATCTTAATGGCCTCCTCCATTGCTGCCAACAACCCATCACCACCTTCACCTCGAAGAGCCGGGCCAAAACATTCTGGTCGACGAATAAGGAGCCTTACCACAACATTGGCATTCTCCTCCACACTTTCACCTGGCCACATAACAGGGACAAGTTGCTAAGTTTGTGGTTGCACATGATACAAACTCCAGTGGAAAATAAATGATCTGACTGCAGTCGTATGGTTACATTTTTACCATTGCAGAAGACAGCAAAGCGCAGGAAGTCAAGGTATCGTTCCCCCTCCACAGGGTTCCAGCCAATGTCAGGGTATCCCTTACGGACCAGCATCACACAGCTCTGCAGCCCACACCCAGCTAGATATTGTACCACCTGCAAAAATAAATTATTATTATTATTTTGGGTTGTTTGTTTCAAAAAGAAAAAATATAGCACAGTGGAAAGACACCTACAATTTAAATTTAATTAACAGAGATAGAACAAAGCACAAAGGGCTTCAGCAGTATGGGATAGAGATGGACCAATCCGATATTATGTTTCGGTATCGGTCCGATACTGACGTAAATTACTGGATCGGATATCGGAGAGAAATAAAAAATGTAATCCGATCCATTAAATATCAAAAAAGCACCTCACAAAACTTGCGACATGGCGACTCGGCTCATAACCGTAGCACGTCGGAGCAGTGCGGTCACGTGATAGAGCCGCTGTGTGTGTTTGTAGCCTCGCTACCAAACCAGCATTTCATCTCCGAGGAAGTGATCCCAGAGAAGTAAAGCAAGTGTGTAAGTCCATCTCTGAATGTCTGTAAAGCATTCCAGCGTTAAGCTTAACAACCGATATATGGAGCGACTGCCTCTCTCTCTCTCCCTCTCCTGCTCCTACTTCAATCATGAAACTGATCAATGATCAGCTGATCGGCTTTTCTCTCTTGTTTGTTTTTGGCCCACTTCGTGCCAGAAAGAGGAAACCAGCGGCTGAACAACAGCAGCACGTTTAGGGCATGAACAGGGAAAAGGGGCACAAAGACATACTTTTCTTTCTTATTCTCATTTAAAATGTCGAGCTTTTAATAAATAATTATCCGAATATTAAACCCAAAGTTTTAATCTGATGTAAAACGTATAGAAGTCCATTACTGTATATAGTAACTGTTAAGTTTAATATACCCTAGTAAGCTATAGCACTTTTTCCTTTGGGAAGATACCATCTGTGCAGTCTGCAGTTCTGTAGAAGAAAGATGTTGCTGGGAGTTTGCAACCCTATTAGTCAGGTTGCTTAATATTTCTGCTAAGTTCTCTTTAAAACACCAGAACAGGGAGGATGGAGCAGGTTTAAGTTTATTAGATTGATCAGTTTTGCTGAACTTTGAAATATTTTGGGTGCAGTGTTCTTTACATACAGGTTTAACAGAATAGCTTTAGTGTTGTTGTTTATTTAAACTTGAGTATGAACTTATCAAAATGCAGCAAGATATTAAAAAACAGTTTTATTGATTAAAACACACTATATCGGATTCATATCGGTATCAGCAGATATCCAAATTTATGATGTCGGTGTCGGACATAAAAAAGTGGTATCCCTAGTATGGGATGCCCGACCCGTTGCCATGGGACATAAACTGTGCCCATAGCTAGAGCTTGGTTCACATGACCGGCAGCGGGGACGGATCTACTGTGGTGGCATGTGCCACCTTAAAATAATCTCAGCGTGTAGCTTTCTGGATTTTATACTAATACATTTGTTTCCGGTGTCACCAATTCATAGCCTTTACAGACTATACGGGAATAATGGAAAATCTCAATTTGGCGGCCTGAAGATTTGCTTTGTGCAGGTGATGCTGTAGCCCAGTCACAGTCAGATAAAAGTAGAAACCTTTGGTCAGAATTACTACTCCTGTGGTGTAATGTACTGTAAACTCTAAAGCAAAATTCTAATAAGATGACTGTATAAAAAGTTATTGTTGTGTTGAAAGCCAAATACATTTGATTCTTGTTATTTATTCATTTTTGTTTAACAGTTGTTATTTTCTGACCTTGATGGACAATTTCATTTTTAACCAATGGGAATTGTTCTCCAGCCTTTAACCGTTTTCCGTTTGGTTACGCTGGTAAGGCTGATAACTAAATATGAGGAACATTGTTGCTGTTGAAAAAGAGGTTGAAAAGCGAGACGTCTGTTTTGTTAACTGCTAGATCTGGAGACCTGAAGCTGTTTCTTGTAAATGCAAAGTGCTTTGCACTGGCGAGTAGACTTTACAGTTGCCGCTGCTAACCAACATGCTGAAATGTTAACCCCGCTAACTGCTGCTATATAAACTCGTACTCTCTTTTTTCTAAGTGGTTTTAGCTTGGAAGCTGAGTACATATTTGCATCTACATGTTTTAAAGTAGTGTTTCTGCTAACCACTGCTATTATCAATTTGTATAATGAATGGGGTATAGTGAGACTGCTGTCTTAAAGGAGCAGTATGAATAAGACCTATGGAACTGATTAAGTTAATTTCATGATTGGTAAGGAATCAGATGAATATGCATTATAAAATATTTGATTTTGATAGCTGTGCACCAAATTTAAAACAGAACTTGAATTTACAAAGGAATACAGAACCGATTTGGGGATGAAGTTTAAGCCTCATTTTGTACATGCTTTCTTCCTTAAGCAGACATGTTTATGTATAATTGTCAGCGTGCATGTGAAGTAACTCTGAGCTCTGTGGCATATTCAAAGGTGTAGGGAGATGCTGGAGAAGGTTATACATGGAGCCAAGGCTCACCATCTACTTTTGTAACTTTCTCTGAGGCAACAAGAACTTAACAGACCCTAATCTTCATAAGATGGCAGCTCGCACCCTCGCCAGATTCCCCTTGCACCCTGGATACCACCCGTTTGACCCGCTGCCCTGTGGTCGACACCTCAGGTCAATCAAGTCATATCTTCTTCCCCAGACTGTATTTTATTCCACCACAGTTGGTACAATTTTGTTGTACATGTGCTGTGACAGTAACAGGCTCTTCTATTCTATAGGCTAAAGTGACCTCAGAATATCTAATACAATTTACGGTTTTCCTTTTGTGTGTGTCTAAGTCTTTGTCAGCCTCACCTTCTCCAGGTCTGGCTCTCTTAAAGCAAGGGCAAGCTCATTATTATCCATGACTGATGCTGCAGCCACATCCAGAGGAGTGGATCCTCGCATAGATGGAGATGCTGAGAAGAGGAAAAGACATATGTAAAGTGTATGCAACTATACAAACTTTCACAATAGACAGTCATTTGCTCCAAAGCAACAAACATCCCAGAGCTAGAGAGGGTAGTCTGTCAATCCAAAAGTCAGTGGCAATCTGGGAGGTAGAGCAGGTCACCTACTAATCAGGAGCTTGGTGGTTCAACCCCCATCTGCTCTAGTCTTCATGCCAAATATCCTTGGGCAAGATACTAACCCCCAGTTGCTTTACGATGCAGCCATCAGAGCGTGAATGTTAGATGTGTAAAATTATGATATTATTTTATGCCATGTTATACCCCCTTTTTTGACACATTGGAATGTGTCAAAAAAGGGGGGGGAAGGTTGAGCTTTAACATCAAACAAGGATTATTTGAATATTTTATAACTTCATTGGTGTCTTTAATAATTTAGGAATGGTAAAGCTTAAGCTAATAGCGGTCCGAGAAGACGGACCTTTTAGAGAATCAGTGAAAAAGCATAAACTATCACTTTCATGTTTAATCATTACTCATTGAAATGAACTGAATAGCGTTTAGAAGATTTGTTAATTTTTTGTCTTTTGTTAAAAAGAGGGGTTTCAATAATTTTCAGACACACCTTGCAAATGTGCTTATAACGAGTTGGCACTCGGCCTTTTGAAGGTCAGAAGCTTCGTTCGGCGTGACTGTCCGGACTGATAAAGTGTAGGAAATGCCTTGAGTGCAGAGGGCTAAATGCAAACACTGCTTACACACACATAAGATATGATTAGAATAAGTCCCTGGGACATTCTGAATGTTTTAGACCAATTCTGAATCACTAGAAGGTCAGTAGATAATAACATTAGATTATTAGGGTTAGGAAGAGAGGTGTTTTGGTTTTCTGTCTCTTACAGAGAAAGGAACAGACACCAATGAGGTCACAGAGATGCGAGGATCCTCCGTAGCAGAGTCAGACACAGTGACTGCCGAGACATCAACTGGGTCCAAGGGTCATGGCGTTTGGGCTCCAGCTAGTCACCACAAAAGGATGGATCCCATAAACACAGCAATAACCATGAAGGGGTTGGCGGAAATCCGGGAACACCAGACCAACGAAGTTCGAGAGGCTTTTGGGCAAAAAGGGGACACCTTCCTGTTCCTTTTTCTGGAGAATACACAGATCGTTGTTTGAAATCGGAGCAGAATAATCCCCTGATCTGTGTTACGACTGAAGGGTTGTCTAACCCCTAAGGTTGAGGAATTAAGAGCAGAGGATCACCCAACTGGACGACACTGGTAGCTGCAGCAATAAAATAAAGGTTAAGAGCTCTTCGGACAGAGGTTCTAGTCTACGTCTGAATGGTATCAGGGAACACCAAATAAAGCTGTGGGAGAACAGGGGAGTGTCATCTGGACCTGCTATCCTTGTAGTAATAGTTTGTCTTGCACCTGACTTGCGCAAACACAGAGGTCATCTTACATATGGTTTGCCCCTCAGGGGGACAAAGGACCTCAGGAGTGAGAAGAGATGAACCCGGCCACACTGGGCTACAGGGTGTTTGTGAGGTCATTATTCTAATGACCTCATCAGGGGGAATTGTAAAATTATGATATTATTTTATGCCATGTTATACCCCTAATTAAAGATTGTGAATTATTATGTAGTTTTAGTTTGCATTATTCTCCTGAATTAGAAGAAGCTGATAACTATTGCATTAGTTAAACTGATTTGCATTACATTAAATTGCTGACTTGTTGTGAATGAATGATATTGTTTTATGATGCATTATATTGCTGAGTTATAAGAAATACTGTTCGCAGAAGGTTATTGTCTAA
The DNA here is from genome assembly GCF_041146795.1 of Maylandia zebra. NCBI lineage: Eukaryota > Metazoa > Chordata > Actinopteri > Cichliformes > Cichlidae > Maylandia > Maylandia zebra. The sequence continues at coordinate 2,463,712 of NC_135174.1, read as the reverse complement.
TTTGTCTGAGTAGAAGAGAACAGAGTGTGCTGGAGTTTTCTGCCCCATTTCAGCAGGAGCAGATAAACAGGGAGCCAAGGTCGTAGCTTAGGCGCTGTGTGAGAGAGAGCATGTGAATGTTTAGGCTTTTTATGATAAGGTGGAGGCACCAGAGGTTATAAAAGTTTGAGCAATGCTCCACCATTTTGAGATTTTGAGGCTGTCTGCATCAGTGTCCATCTCCCACGTGTGTGATCATTAAATCATCGTTTGACTCAACCCGGCCGGACCAGTGTTGTTATTGTGGTTTTTTCTCTTGTCTCCATCCCCAATATTTTGAACCTTAACAGATGGAAAGCATAAAAAAGTGCTTGTGCAAATGGGTGAATGAGGCAAGTTGTGCTCAGAGTAGAAAAGTGCTTTATCAGAACCAGTCCATTTACCATTTACTTAATCCCCGAATGTGTGTTAGTGTGAATGCGTAAATGTGTATTCTAAAGTGCTTTGAGTGAGTAGACAAGATTTATATAAATATACACTGCAAAAACTCAAAATCTTAATATATTCTAGTCAAAATATCTCATCACACTTAAATAAGACACAATCAATTACAGAGTAACATTTCAGTGAGATAGAAGAACTTGTTTTTAGACAGTGCATGTTGGATCTGGAGAATTTTCACTTGTTCCATTGGCAGATTTTTTCACTTATTTCAAGCAAAAATATCTCGTATTAAGATGTCCAAGCTGTGAGCTGGTCCCACAGAAGAGGGGCCTGAAAACTGAAGGCTCTGCCTCCCATTCTACTTCTAAATACTCTAGGAACAACAAGTAAGCTTTGTTCCCATACTTGAAACAAACTGTCAAGTTTCATAGCTAATGCATTCATACCATGAATACTGGTGGAGGACTGTGTTCAAGTCCTCCACCAGTATGTCAATGTTCATTTTTCACCCTGACAGAGAGCGCCAAAACGGCACCAAGTGCATGTCTCATCATTGCTCTTGGGGACTTTAACAAAGCCAATCTGAGCCATGAGCTTCCAAAATATAAGCAGTATATTAAATGCCCGACCAGAGAGGAGAGGACATTAGACCACTGTTACAGCACGATCAGCGGGGCCTATCGCGCGGTGCCCCGCGCTTCACTCGGTCTTTCTGACCACGTCATGATCCACCTGATCCCCGCGTACAGACCGAGGCTGAAGCTCTCCAAACCTGTCGTGAGGACTAAAAAACTGTGGAGCAACGAGGCTGTGGAGGAGCTTCGCACGTGTTTGGAGACCACAGACTGGGACACAATGAAGGCTGCTTCTAACAGCTTGGACGAGTTTACGGACACTGTCACCTCCTATATCCACTTCTGTGAGGACAGCATTGTGCCATCACGCACCAGGGTGAGTTATAACAATGACAAACCCTGGTTTGCTCCTAAACTCAAAAAGCTGTGGCTGGAAAAGAGAAGGGCGTTCAGAAGCGGAGACAGGGACTGCTACAGAGAGGCCAAGTACAGGTTCACTAAAGAAGTGGACGTTGCTAAACATCAGCACTCTGAGAAGATGCAGCAGCAGATCTCAGAGAATGACTCGGCCTCTGTGTGGAAAGGTTTTAGGAATATCACCAACTACAAGCCTAAAACCCCCCACTCCACTGATGACTTGCTCTTAGCCAACACCCTTAACGACTTCTACTGCCGTTTTGACGAGCCATCAGGCAGCCTTCACACCTCCAACGGCCCCAACAATAGAGACACTTTGGACACTAATTCCCCCACCTCTCCCCCCTCCACAGAGCCATCACCACCTTCAAACCGTTCACCTACAACACCCCCCTCCTCACCCCACACAAAAGAGGATTTCACACCACCTCCTCCCACCACAACTCTTCATATTCATGAAGCAGATGTGAGGAAGCAGTTTAAGAGTCTGAATGCTCGGAAAGCTCCCGGCCCAGACGGCGTGTCTCCTGCCACCCTCAGACACTGTGCAAACGAGCTGGCCCCAGTGTTTTCTGGCATTTTCAACTCCTCACTGCAGGCATGTCATGTGCCTGCCTGCTTCAAGTCCTCCACCATAATCCCTGTCCCCAAGAAACCTAGGATCACTGGACTAAATGACTACAGACCCGTGGCTCTGACATCTGTGGTCATGAAGTCTTTTGAGCGCCTAGTTCTCTCCCATCTCAGGACCCTCACGGCCCCCCTCCTGGACCCCCTGCAGTTTGCATATAGAGCCAACAGGTCTGTAGACGACGCCATCAACATGGCCCTACACTTCATCCTGCAGCATCTGGACTCCCCAGGAACCTACGCCAGGATCCTGTTTGTGGACTTCAGCTCTGCCTTCAACACCATCCTTCCAGACCATCTCCGAGGCAAGCTTTCCCAGATGAATGTGCCTGATCCCATCTGCCGGTGGATCACTGACTTCCTGACGGACAGGAAGCAGCATGTGAGGCTGGGAAAGAATGTCTCGGACTCCCGGACCATCAGCACCGGCTCCCCTCAGGGCTGTGTTCTTTCTCCTCTGCTCTTCTCCCTGTACACCAACTGCTGCACCTCCACCCACCAGTCTGTCAAGCTAATCAAGTTTGCAGATGACACCACCGTTATTGGACTCATCTCGGACGGGGACGAGTCTGCCTACAGGAGGGAGGTTGAACGTCTGGTGTCCTGGTGCAGCCACAACAACCTGGTGCTGAATGCCCAGAAGACAGTGGAGATTATTGTGGACTTCAGGAAGCACACAGCTCCACTCCCCCCCATCATCCTGACTGACACCCCCATCACCTCTGTGGACTCATTCCGCTTCCTGGGTACCACCATCACCCAGGACCTGAAGTGGGAGCCCACCATCACCTCCGTCATCAAGAAAGCCCAGCAGAGGATGTACTTCCTGAGGCAGCTGAAGAAATTCAACCTGCCAACACGGACGATGATGCAGTTCTACACCGCAATCATCGAGTCCATCCTCACCTCCTCCATCACCGTGTGGTACGCTGGAGCCACTATCAGGGACAAACAGAGACTGCAGCGTGTTGTGCGCTCTGCTGAGAAGGTGATTGGCTGCAGACTCCCATCTCTGCAGGACCTGTACACCTCCAGGACATTGCGGCGTGCAGCTCGGATCTCAGCTGACCCTTCTCACCCTGGACACAGTCTGTTTGACCTGCTCCCCTCAGGCAGGAGGCTCCGGTCCATTCGCACCAGAACCTCTCGCCATAAGAACAGTTTCTTCCCCTCTGCTGTTGGACACATGAACAATAACCATATGACTGTTCCCGCTACTAACACATGACCCTACGCTGTGTCACTGCATCATTCCATGTTTGGCACTGATCACCACCTGCACTCATGTATATATCTTTCAACGTAGCACTCTTAATTCTTATTCTCATGTATATATCTCATGTATAGCTCATGCACATATCTTTCTACGTAGCACTTTTAATTCTTATCCCTACTTTTATTTTTTTCCATGTCTATTTAAGTGCTATTTATGACACTATGTTTGCACTGAAGCACCGCAGCAATTTCCTAATGTTGTAAACCTGCTCAACATTTGGCAATAAACCCCTTTCTGATTCTGATTCTGATGTTTGTCTTTTTGAGCTCTATGTCTTGTGGGTAAATTGCAACGTCATTCTTCAAGCTTTTACACAACTCTGTAGCTGCTACCCGTCCTCAACTACCAACGTTAATCAACAACAAAACAATTCTGAGCTAGTTCCCTTTATTCCCTTTATTAATGTTGGTCACCATGCATTGGTCTTCAACATTCCTTCATCTCCTGTTCTCTTCATGATAAATATTCAACTGAAATAATGCTTGTTAGGTCATCATTACTCACCCAGGCCAACACTGCTGTTCTCCAGCAGATAACTCAGATGGTCAAACATGGCTTTCTGGTTCTGACGGCTGATTCGACAGAAGTAACATAGAAAACGACAACAGTTGGCCACCATTTTTGGAAAGGTGATTTCCTGAAAACACACGTGCATCACAGGTTGTTAGACAAAATGACCCTTTGTGTTTATTTATCTGAAAATAATTCAGGGGAAAAACATATATTTAAAACATTTTGTGACACATAATTTATTTGAAATACGAATGCATTTCCCCATTGCTCTACCATTCTTCATCATGACTCTTCAGTATGTCAGCACTATTACTACTACATACCTTGGAGTCTCCTCCACTGAGCACATTGACCATGACCTCCATGACAGTCTCGTGCATTCCCAACGCTCTCATCAGGTTAGGATGTTGGTAAAACACTTTGTTGTTCATGATATCTCTGAGAGGAAGAAGGATGGGTGAAATTTAAACCGACAGCTCAAACTCTTTCATATATTAACTGTTTAATATTTGACCAGAGTGTTTTGTTATTACAACAGTGATATTCAGGTTTTGACATTTAAAAGAGGTTCATGGGTGCTCATTTTTATTATAAGGCTTTTGGATACAAACCAAGTAAGAACAGTTTTGGGTCAAGTGCAACCAACAATGTCTAAAATGGAAAAAGCTGCCTCAAAAACCAGACTTCATTTTAGTTTAAAATCTAATCTCAAACCTAATCTGGGTCACCAACAATGTTGATCTTAACAAACATCTGTCAAATGGAACCAGAGTGCATTTTCAAAGTTGCTAGCAATGGGAATCGCATGCTTGTGACATTAAATCCACCAACTGACTACAAGGAGATTAATAAGGGGAAAAGGGATCATTTCCTTGTATGAAGCAAACCACAATTAGCCACTAGGGAAGAGGACCCATCACCTAAAAGCAGCAATCAATAATGTGAAGGTTACCTATATGACACATGCGCACATGTATTGTGTAGCTTCAGCTAGACTATAGATGTCAACAGTTATCTGCCAGGATTAGCTGGTAAATGCTACCAAGTCCACCTTTACCTTGCCAAGCAAGCTAAAGTGGGACTTGGAAACCACATTAGAGTAACTTGAGCTATGTGAAGCAGACCAAGTCACTAGTTGCAAGCAATCTAATGCACTCCAATGCAAGACAATTTGTTGCTTTGTATTTAAGTGTATAATAAAGTGCTGAAGACGAGGCATGGAATGTGTTTGTTGAGTGGTATCAATCCTGACAGGAAGGCTGCTCTAGATCAAGATGCTGCAAATTGTCTGTGAAGAATGCAACCAAAAGAAAGACTTTTGTGCATGAATACAGGTGTTCTTTGGGCACAAAGGTTTGCAAACCATTGAAACAAAGCATATAACCCATAGGTAAAGTGAAATGTTCCTGTTTTTATTGTGCTGGACTGAGATATACAGATTATGTGTGCCTAAGCCATATCCTTACATGGACACTCTTTAAAGTTAGTCTGAGCAGTTACCCAAGAAGTAAAAGAATACTTGAAGACAAAAGTCCATCTACGACTAAGAGAAATTCTGAATTTGTTTTTATGTGCCTGTAGGGCATTCTGTAGATAGATTAAAAATCAAATATACACACATGCACAAAATTGTAATTGCTCTGTTTCTGAACTTTCATTCACATAAATATTTGTTTACATTTTTCCTCTTCTTGTTGGGAGTTAAAGCAAGTCTAAAGAAGAAAGTACTCCAAAGAAAACAAATCATTCAGACACGCAAGAGCCTGACAGATAAGCGTGCTCTCACCCCAGCCCTCTGATCATCAGTTTCTCCTCCTCTCTTCCCATGCGCACACTCAGCAGAGATCTGATCTGACCGAGAGCCGCTAACAGGTTGATGGTGTCCTCGATTGATACTGAGTTTATAGTGTAGGTTTTAGGAAGAGCCCGCACCTGCACAGACATATTCATACCTTATTAAACTGATTGACATACATTTAATATACAAGCAGAAGCACTGTTACTGTGCAAACGGAGCATGATATTTCACATCTGTACCTGAAGTAAGGAGAGATAAATGAATACACAGAAATTAACAACTTACATTGTTCTTTTCAAATAACTGTAGTGTTACTGTGAGAGTGCAATCTGATGTGGGACAGAAGGATTTTAAATGAAATTTAAATTCTAATTTAATGCTTTTAACACGGATCAATTGAAGAGAAGCTAATATAGGAGAAACACGGGCTCTCTTTCAAGTTCCAGTTCGTATTCTTGCTGCACCATTCTGGATCAGCTGAAGGCGGTTCAGGGAGTTCTTATAGAGCATCACTCTGAGACGGGATGTTTCTAATATTAGTGACACTGTGCAAATAAATGAAGAACGTCCCACATGTTTGTTTGACTTGTGGAACTTGTTGTACTAGACTTGATTATCTGGTGAATTTATGACCACATCATCTGAACAAAGCTGACAGTCGGCCTCTGGTGAACTGGTAGGCAGGTCACTTTTCAACAAATTGAAAAGTAGCACCAAGGATTGTTTGCATGTGCATTTTTTGCTTTCTTAACAATTGTTTTGTTCAATCTGATCTACTTGACAGTTGCCAGATTTATTGTTTGGGACCCCAGGAAGTGTGTCACATATGGAGCAGGCTGGATAGCCGCTCCTCATATTTTCCTAAAAGAACAACTCTCACATCAGATTGTTACAAATATAGCATGACTATATTGTATACATTTATTTGGAGATTCCAGTGGTATGGATTTTCTTTTCTATTACACACACAAACCTGTCCACCAATGCCATCATACTGGCGGTGAAGTAGGACAAACATAGCTCTGACCAGCTCTGGATCCTCTATAACTGACTCCTGAGCCCAGCGCACCATCGTATCGGAAATGAGCTGTTGTAAGGTACCTTAAGGAGAAGGACAGAGAAGGAGGAAGGGAGAGCAGGTCAGAGATTGAATGTCCTGAAGTCAAAGATCTTATTTACTTTTTTTGTCTCATAGCTACTACACTGTTAAAAAAAACATCGTGAAAAAACGGTAATATTCCGGCAGCTGGGGCGCCAAAATACTACCGTAAAATAACAGAAAATAACTTCCTCATAAAAATACGGTTATTTCCAGTAATGAAAGTAGAGTTTGTTGAGCTAATTTTACATGGGATTCTGCCTTTTCCAAGTGCTTTTAGACATCAAATTAGGAACATTTTAACGTGATCAAACAATGAAATTACCTGTAAACAAGGTCAATGAATGTGGCAATATGAATCATAATGCGTAAATGTACAGAAATATACAGTTAACAGTTGGTTTAAATAATAATGGATTGCATTCCCTGGGACAGACTGACAAATTGTTTTCATGTGCTACGTGCAGAGATGTTTTTTTCTGTTCTCAAACTGATCTCCCTGTTGGAGCTCAGTCTGGGGGGAGTGATTTTTGTTATCCTTATCTTTCCTCATGTGGTGCATTTTCCATTGTTATACCTCCTTCCCCATGTGATGTTTTGTGTAATGTATGTATGATCGGAGGGTAAGATGGCGCCGCCATTGCGTGCAATAAGTCGGCAGGTTTATGAAATTTCCCCCTGTGGGAGTAATAAAGGTATATCAAATCAAATCAAATCCATAGCATTACATTTGAATTCAACAGTTCGATCTTTCAAATAACGCACAGATATTTGTGAGATCATGATACATTTGTGAATGTATTTTAACATCTAAATATGCATATGTACAGACAGACACAGTTAATAATCATGAAAATGATGTTTTATTACATTACAGTGATTTAACGTTAATTTACATTTGAAATGTGGAATCAGTCTATTTACGTAACTTTAATGATGTTCTAGAAGAACAGAACAAAACTGTGAAATGCAGTAAAATACTTTTATATTAGGATGTTTTCCTACAGTGCAGCCGCGACCTTGTGGTTGTTAGTTCACATTCATTGGCCGATGCTTAGCGTCATGTTATTATGTGTCCCAACATCCAATGGCATGTCACATTGTTTTCATGGCCACACCCTCACCCCAGTTGCAGAGGCCTATTTCTGTTCAGGAATGTTGTGAATACTTTGAGATTTATATTAATTGCAATTCCTGCCTCTACATTTATTTATTTATTTTGAATTTAACAGATCATTCTCTCACATAACAAACAAATATTTGTGAAATTATGATACATTTCTGAATGTATTTTTTTACAATCTGAATATGCACAAAAAAATATATTTACAAAACAAGTAAATTGTGTTTTATTATATTTACAGTGATGTCATGTTATTTTACCTTTGACATGTAAAATCACAGTCTACTTATGTAAATTTAATGATATTTTAGAAAGACTGCAACTGTAAAATGTACAGTAAGATACTTTGACATTACTATTTTTGGAACAGTGTAGGCTTGTACATTTTCCTATTCATTGAGAATTACTAGCAGCTCATTTAAGAATGGCCTTACTGGGTTTCCTGTCTTTTTTTTCCTTTGGCAGGTTGGCCATCTTCTTCTTTAGATAAGCCACTTTCTCCACCAGTGACATGAGTCGACCTCGTATGGTGAAGTCACTGTCACAGTTTATGCCTCTCTCCTCGTCCAACTCTATACCTAGCAAAATGGGCAGATCAATGCATGTATGGTATGTCTACAATTAATGAATACTGACTATACACACATTACTGTTATATTTATTAAATGATATTATGGCTATTGATCTTATTCTGGCAACTGTAGTTAATGCAGCAGTGTATTGTGAAACTGACCACAGTGCCTCATCAGATCTTCATGGAAGTCTAGCAGCTGTTCTCGGATGTATTCAGGACAGGGACACTCCTGCTTCTCATCCTTAAAGTTTAACAGCATGTTGATCTGCAGATTGGTAAGAGAACCTTTAAAGCGACCATTCGATTTTCAATATAGAAATCCAAAGTACATACACATGTTTAGTTACAAGTTACAAGATGCTGTGAAAGCTGAAAGCTTTACTGAAATCATACATGTTGTGCTTTTGGCAGGACCTTTCTGCACTTTGCACAAATGAAAGCCTGGAGACCTCAATGAGCAGAAGAAACACTGTAAAGATCAGTGGACCAAAATTCTTCCACAACGATGCAAGAGAAAATGGTCCTTTTAGGTTATTGCTGGTAAAAGTGGCTCTACAACATGTCTGTTTAGCTTCTCAGTGATCCAAGTGATGGTACTCTTAAGAGCCTTAAAAGAAGATGACTGGACTATAAAACTTTTGAAAACATTTCACCTCTCGTACAAGAGGCTTCTTCAGTTCTAAAACCAAGAGAGTCCCAGGTTTTTAAAATGGTAATATTTAAACCCAGTGGGACAGTGGCGTGGGGCAACGCCTCCCAGTGGTTTCACTCCAACATGTGAATCATCACATGTGGAAAAAAGTTGTGGATCACTATCACCAGAGGCTTTGGCTGAAACCATTGTGAGACCTTGCCTTACCTTATCATATGACCTAATGAAGTCACTTGACACAAGATGTAAGTGGGGCCTGGGGGCCTGAGGTACCTGGGAGGGGTTGCTGGGGGATCGCTGACAGTTGGTGTCGTAAGCACAGTTGACCTAGACGTCCTCTTTTGCTCCTATAAACCATCTGTTTTCTTGGATCAAGCTGTGAATGCTGGCATGCATGAAAGATTGACCTTTATCTTTTAGGTGTAGATGTACAGCCAAGTCTTGTCCTGTTGAGGTGGCCCTTCTATGCTATGCCATGCATTTTTGGAGTGGCTGTTTGGTTTCTCCGATGTAGAGGTGTCACCTGTCCTCACTGCACAGCACAGCATACACTATGTTGCTTAGTCTGTGTTTGTTTTGTACTTGGGTCAAATCAGCTTTTGTCTGTGTGTGGCTGGGTCTGAAGTAAAGTGGGATGTCACTTTTGGAGAAAATTCTCCTGTTTCTCTTACAAACCTGCTAAATAAGGGGTGCAAAGTTCTTCTGTTTGTCTTTCTTGTCCTCTCTCGCTGGTGTCTGATCTTCTTTTTCTGTGCATCTTTGCTGACTTTATGAACGCCCAATTATGATAACCACATGTTTTAAGAGCTTCCTTTACATGTGTGTGTTCCTTCTTTTTTCCTTCAGGCTTAGAGGGAACATGTTCTGCCCGGTGGTGTAGGGTCCTGATTACTCCAGGTTTGTGTTCCAGAGGGTGATGGGAGTCAAAGAGGAGGTACTGGTCCGTGTGTGTGGGCTTCCGGTAAACTTCGATGTTGAGGTTTCCATTCTCCTTAATGTGCACGGAGCAGTCCAGGAAAGGCAAACAGTCGTCCTTTGTGTCTTCCCTGGTGAAATTTATGTTTTTAATCACTGAGTTGATGTGAGCAATGAAGGATTCTACTTTTTGGATTTTGATTTTGAACCAGGTGTCGTCAACATATCTGTACCAATAGCTAATACTATCCCTTTAAAAGAGCCAAGAGTATACTTCAGACCCGGCCACACACTCAGACAACAACTGGTTCATCCCAAAGACAAAACTCCTAAACACAAACTTAACAACGTAGTGCATGCTGTGCAGTGTAGCGAGGAACGCCCAGACCTCTACATTCGAGAGACCAAGCAACCACATGGCACAACAAGACTTGGCTGTTCATCTGCATCTAAAGGTCAAAGGTCACTCTTTCAAGGATGCCAATGTTCACATGCTGGACAGAGAAGACAGATGGTTTTAAAGAGGACTGAAAGAAGCATCTATGTCCACTGTGAACGGCCATCTTTGAACAGAGACGGGGCTTATGACACCAGCTGTCAGTGTTGAGATCCCTTCCCAGATGCCTTAACGCCCACTCACTGCCTTCTGACCTCAGTATATCACATGATAGGGTGGGGCCAGGTTTCACTATGGGTTCACCCTCAACCTTGGCTGATTAGCTGACAGTTTGCAAAAACTGTGTTTCTATACAAAGCCAAATTAAAATAAAATGTGTATGTAAGTCGCATTATTTACTGCTCTTCACTGAGCAAGAGTCCTCTGCTCGGCAACCATTTGAATTACAGAAAATGGTTACAGTTATATTTATGCTTTATGTTGTTCTGTGGTGTTCCCACCTGTTCCTGTGGGGGAGATCTGAACTCTTTGGTCTTCTTGGCAGTAAGGGCTGCAGACATGTTGAGTGCCAGCATCACCTCATTGTAACGAAATCGTTGGTTTTCTTGGAGACAAGCCACAAAGTCATCAGAGAAGGCCACCACTGCCTCAATACGATGGCGCACCTGGCAGTCACACAGGTACTGCAGCACATGACACATCTACACACACACACACACACACAAACAAAATGACATGGTTTAAAGAAGAAATTTTAAAAAATGCACATAGTGGCCATTAGGAAATCTCTTTCTAAAGCGATTTCGATATTAGGGGAAAGTTCTCATTCTGTGAAAAATGCCAAATCATACTGTTCCCTATCTATCATTGTAGGATTTCAACCCTCAACCTAAGTCAAGACCATGCATGACCCTACAAAACTGACAGATGACGTCAATGCAGAAATCCTGCACAAATGAATTGGTGTCATTACATCATTAAAAAGCTTGTTTAAAGCCCGATACAAAGAATGTCTCGTTTCTGTTTTTTATGGTAAGTATGATAGGAATTTTACCAGAAATTTCACCAGAAATTCTTGGTGTAGCTGCCTCTGTAGGAACAAGAACATTCAGAATTTGCCATAAGATCTGGGTCTTACTGCATGATTCTGGTTCTGGATTCAGCTTTTTCTTTGATTGGGAACTTTCTGTGGAGTTCATTCATTCTACCATCTGCTTCTAAAGATAACTGGCAATCTAAATTAGGCTGTCAATATGAGAGTAAATAGCTTTCTGTCTCTTTATGTCAGCCTTGTGATGAAGTGGTGAACTTTTTAAGAAGTACTCCATGTCTCATCCCACGAGAACTAGAGTGTAGCCCAAAGTAGCTAAGATAACTCATGGATAAGTGCTCTTGCAGCATAACTAAGTGGTGGTTTAGCGTTAACCGGTCCACCCCTAACTATAAGCTTTACCAAAAGGGAAAGTTTTAAGCCTAATTTTAAAAATATAGAGAGTGTCTCTCTATCTATATAAATCCAAACAGGGAACCGGAAGAGGGACCAAATAGCTGAAGCCTCTTCCTTCCATTCAGATTTTAAATACGCTAGAAACCCCAAGTAAGCCTGCAGTCTGACAGAGACGTGATCTGTTAAGAAAATACAGATCACTTGTTAAGATTGGTCCCACATTCACGTGTGTCTTCAAGACACGATCTGCACTCACAGATCACGACAACAGTGCAGTGGTTTGAATACCTGCAGCATGCTCTAATCGCTGTAATAAAATGTTATGATCAGTAGCACTGAATGCTATTGGACAAGCACAGAGATGAGTCCACTGTCAGAGGCCACAAGAAGATCATTTGTAACCTTCACTAAAGCTGTTTCTGTGCTGTGATGAGCTCTGAAACCTGACTGAAACTCTTCAAATAAACCTCTGCAGATGATCTGTTAGCTGTTTTACAACTACTCTTTCAAGGAGTTTTGAGATAACAGATGGTTTGGAGGAAGTAATTACTTAAGTCAGAAAGATCAATCTGTAAATATTAATGGCACTGAAAGTAGCTGTACATAATGGTCCATTTGAGATGCTTATTTTTTCTCTAATGGTTCAAATTTCATTTGTGAAGAAGTTCATCACGTCATTACTAGTCAACATTAAAGGCCCAACAGAGCTGTGACTTTTTGTCAGCCTGGCTAAAGTGCTGAATACAAACCTAGGGTTGTTCTTATGTTCTTCAATCAGTGATGAATAATAAGATATTCCAGCTTTATGGAGGGATTGAATATGAAGGAGCAAACAATTTCTCCAGGCTAAATGATGATCTTCTCAATTACTGAGACACCATTTCCTCTCTAGCTTACGTGTCATCTGCTTTAAGGTGCATATTTGTGAGCTACACCAGGGCATGAAGTACTTCTGATTTAAGGTTTTCTCTTTCAGAGGAGCAACAGTATCCAGTTGTATTAAGTGAAGATGTAAAAATATTAACAAGATAATCGACCTCTGTGGGAGTAGCATTCAGGTTGCTGCTCTGGACACAGAAGAAGGTAACAGTGGAGTAAATCAATCTGTTGATCAATTATTAAATCATTTACTAACAGGGACTTGGAAAAGACGACCGTATTATTTAAAAATTCTATGTGAAAGGGCCTTTATGGTATGTGATGTATTAAGTTATTATAATTTCTCCGGTACTTCGATGATGCATAACGTTGGGTTACTTAACGTAATCCCTGGTTCTTTGATAACAGAGTGAGGTGTTTCACTATGGGAATCGCCTCGGCGTGACCAACTACGGAAGCTCCAATGACACCACGTCTGTCTATGACAGACCTGTCGAGCCGTGCTCAGGGCTCCGCCCCCAGCTCCTCCTAACTCATTCCAAGCAGATTTCTTTCCGTGCCTAAGCAAGGAGGGAAGTGTTGGTGAAACACCTCACTCTGTTATCAAAGAACCAGGGATTACGTTAAGTAACCCAACGTTCTTTTTCTAACTTCGCTCGGTGTTTCACTATGGGAGACATGGCCCACTCCCGGATTGCACCAGCTCCCGAAGCTACTCTCCAGTGCTACTCCAGGATCTCAGGTCGAACCTGAGGCACCAGAATCCAGCACCGTCTGAGCCAGGGATGACTGTGCAACATCCAGCCGATAAAACCGGACAAACGTGTGCGGCGTAGCCCAGCTTGCTGCCGCACAAATATCCTGGACTGATACACCTCTGAACAACGCCCAGGATGTGGCCACACCCCTAGTGGAGTGTGCTCGGAGTCCCGGGGGGGCCTGTAAGCCCTTACAGCTATAAGCCAGAGCTAAGGCCTCTACAATCTAATGAGCTAGTCTCTGGCGTGATACGGGCCTGCCCTTGTGAGGGGAGGCCCGGGAAACAAACAGCTGATCCGACTTCCTGAATCCAGCTGTTCTGTCAACATAAGTCCCCAAGGCCCGGACAGGGCACAAAGTGTTCAGCCTCTGCTCCCTCTCGGAAGAGAATGGAGGGGGGTGAAAAGCTAGGAGCTCTACTGTAGGGCACCTGTATGATGTTTCCAACACTTTAGGGACAAAGGCTGGGTTAGGCCTCAGGAGTGCTTTAGTGAGTCCCGGGGCCAACTGTAGACAAGAGGGGTGAATAGACAGAGCCTGTAATTCACCAACTCTGTTGGCTGTGGTTAGAGCCAACAGCAGAGTGGTTTTAAGAGAGAGAAACTTCAACCCCACTGCCCCAATAGGCTCAAAGGGGTGGTGGGAAAGGGCGTCTAAAACGACTGACAGATCCCATAAAGGGACCAGTGGTCTAGAAACTGGGAGCGTTCGACGCGCCCCTCTCATGAAGCGACCTACAAGGGGGTGCTGCCCAGCAGGTTTATCACCAAACCCCACGTGGCAGGCTGAAATAGCTGCTAAATAGACCTTTATAGTGGAAAAAGCTTTCCTTTTGTCCAGCAGGTCTTGAAGAAAACACAACAGCTCCACCACTGAACACTGAAAAGGGATAATCTGCTTTTCATGGCACCACTCTTCAAAAACACGCCATTTACTGCTGTAAATGGAACGGGTGGAGGAGGCTCTGGCATTCTGAATGGTTTCAATAACCTTCGGAGGCATGCCTGCTGCCTTCAAATTCCACCTTTCACGGGCCAGGCCCAGAGAGCAACCTGGTCTGGATGGGGATGGTATATCTCCCCCCGCGCCTGAGACAGAAGGTCCCTGCGGATGGGGAGTGCCCATGGCTCGTCCACCAGAAGCTGGATGATTTCTGCTATCCAGTGTTTGGATGGCCACCGTGGAGCTATTAAAATCAGAGACAGCCCCTGATCCCTCACTCTGATCAGTGTTGGGGAGATCAGGCTGAGGGGAGGGAAAGCATACAGCAGAGTTTTTGGCCAAGGATGGGCCAGCGCATCCACGCCCAGTGGCGCGTGTGCGTCTGACAGGGAGAAAAACAGGGGGCACTGTGTGTTTTCTCGCGAGGCGAAGAGATCTACGGCAGCCCGGCCGTATCTCTGCCAAATCTGCTCCACCACCTGTGGGTGAAGCCTCCATTCTCCGAACAGTGGATTTCCTCTGGACAGGAGGTCCGCCCCCCTGTTCAGAATTCCTGGCACGTGAGTTGCCCGAAGGGAGAGGAGCCGAGTGCTGCTCCACATAATTATTTCCCTGGCTAACCTGTGTAGCTGCCGGGAACGGGTGCCGCCCTGGCGGTTGATATAAGCAACTACAGTGGAGTTGTCTGTTTTCACTAAAACATGTTGACCCCGGAGATACGGCAGAAAATGCCGTAAGGCTAGGAGCACTGCGCGGAGCTCCAGCACATTTATGTGATTCAGAGTGAGTCTCTGTGACCAAACGCCATTCACTGCTCTGCCCATCATAGTCGCACCCCAACCTGACAGGGATGCATCTGTGGTCAGCGTCACCCTGGATGATACTGCCCCGAGCGGTACCCCCACCGCGAGAGCTGTCGGGCTCCTCCAGGGCCGGAGAGCCGCGATACACGGCTGCGTTATTTTTACACCACGACTGAGATGTCGGCGAGGGCACAGCTGCAGAGAAGCGACCCACCGCTGAAAATCTCTCATCATAAGCAGCCCCAAGTGTACCACCGATATCACCGAGGCCATGAGGCCGAGGAGGCGGAGACAGAGTCGGAACCGCACGACTTTCCCCAGCTGAAAACGGGAAAGACAGTGAGTGAAGGATGCGATCCTCCGCTCTGAAAGTGCGATACGATAAGAGATGGAGTCTATTCTGAGTCCCAGATACTCTGTAGACTGTGCGGGTTCCAAGTGGCTCTTTTCCAGGTTGATAGTGAACCCAAGCTCCGTGAGGTGATTCACCACCACCTCGGAGTCTTTGATCGCCTGCTCTCGCGATCGTGAGCATATTAGATAATCGTCTATGTAAGAAAATATTCTGATGCCGCTGTTCCTTAACGGAGACACATTTGCTGAACACCCTCGGAGCTAAGGATAACCCGAATGGGATAGTTTGAAACTCGTACGCTACGCTCTGATAAGCGAACCTGAGATATTTCCTGTGTGGAGGATAAATGGCGATGTGAAAATATGCGTCTGATAGGTCGATTGTAACAAACCAATCGCCTGTGTGAATTGAGCGACAAAGCGTCTTGTGTGTGAGCATTCTGAACGTGTACTTTCTCAAATGCTTGTTTAACACACGCAGATCCAGAATAGGACGGAGCGACGTTCCGTCCTTTTTCGGGATGAGGAAATAGCGGGAGTAAAAGCCCTGCTGAGCTTCTTCGCTCGGAACCGCTCCGATCGCCTGTTTGTGTAACAGGGAGGATATTTCCTCCTCCAGCACATTCGCTGAATCGCGACTGGCCACAGAAGCTAACACTCCGCCGAATCTCGGTGGTTTTGCCGCAAACTGTAGTCTGTAACCATGGGAAATGGTTGACAAGACCCAGGGATGAACTGCGCATGCGCGGCTGGAGCGGGCCTCTGAAGAAGCGGTAGCGTGACGTCACCCCTGTCTCCCGGAAGGAGTTGGGGCTCTCCCCCTCGGGAAGAGCGTGAGCTCCCCCCGCTGGGAACAAAGAAAAATTGCAGTGATTTTCTTTTGCTTTTATTTTGAAACTGGGGGGACATGCCCTTGGCAAACTGCCTGGCTGCAGAAATGCACGTTTTATTTCTTTTGTTACCCCCAAACCACAGTGAAGTGTCTGGTGACTCTGGGCAGTGCTTGGTGACACAGACAGAGTGCTTAGAAGTGTTTGGTGACACTGCGCCATTTGTCCACAAGTCTGTCCTCCCTGAACTGGAGGAGGAGACTGAGAGAGTGCTCCTGGTGAACTGGAAACTTCCGGAGACCCTGAACTTTGGAGTGATTTGGTTACCCCTTCTAACACCTTCCTTCTCTTTGGGGGATAAGAGAGGGGTGACACAGAATGCTGCAGGTGTGCTTGGCTGACCACTTCTTTTTCCCCTCTCCGGGGTGTGACGGCTTGTTCTTTGCAGCAACTGCTGCAAAGGAATGCTTGCCCCAAGGTCTTCGGTTCTCTACCTTGGCCTGGTGGGCACCCTGCTGGCCTCCTGCTCCTCTCTGCATTCTGACCCCACTCTGTCTCCCTCTCACAGCTGCTGCAGTTGCTGCAAAGCCAGCTCTTGGCACCTGCTGGGGCTGAGAGTTAGGTTTTCTGGGTAAGCAGAGATTGAATGCTTCACCCTCCTGCTTTCTGCGGGTGCTTGTTTCTCTCATTCTCTCCAGGGCTGGGCCAAAGAGACCCTTGGTGGGGTCATAGGCTGCATCCATGACCTCAGCCTTCTGAGCATCACCCAGGCCTGACAGGTTTAGCCACAAGGCTCTCTCACCCGAGACTGCAAGGCCCATAATGCGACCACACCCTTGGACTGCTCCCCTGGAAGAGCGAAGAATGAGATCATTAACCACGCAGATTTCATCCCAGAGGGCTGGGTTCGGGGAACCCGAGTCAAGCTGACGGCCCATGTCTTCCAGAATTTCTGCCTGATATGCTGATAGCAGTGTGACTGCATTAAGCGAGCATACTGACTGTGCAGCATATTTGTACGTCCTTTGATAAATAGATGCCGTGAGGCGATCTATCTTGTTGGGCAAAGAAATGCTAGAAGAAGCTGAGACTGCCCTGCGGTTAGGGTGAAGGTGATACGCCACTGAAGGCTCCACTGCTGGGGGTTCAGTCAGCCCCAGTTCACCCATCCCCTGGATCTCAAGCTTAGAGCAGCCCTTGGTCGGAAGCTTGCTTTTAAAAGGGCTTGACCAATAGCGACTCATTTCTTTCATGCAGGCTGGGACTGCTGGCAGAAGCTGCTTTGATGGCGGCAAGGCTGGTGGGAGCCTCTTGCCGTCATACAGGTCGCGTTCTGCCCCTTCGGCATCCTGGGCGGCTGGCCATGGGATGCCTAGCTTGGCAGCAGCCCGTTTGCAGACCTCGTACAAATTGCTGTCCACCAGGGGTGCAACTTCAGCCCCACTCGGTGGCCTGGACTGCTGGGGAGGAAAGGTAGAGTCATCCTCCTGTTCCTCATCCATGTCCTCCAGGTCGAGGAGGTCGGAGTCGGCATCGCCCTCCGCGTCCTCGCCACCCGGCTCGCCCACGTTTTGATCGAGGAGGTCCTCGAACGATGGGGGCATGAGCGGGGACTCTTCTTCCATCATGTCCGCCCAGCTTGTGGAGGCTCGCGGATGATGGATATCGCTCGTAGCAGTAGCCGCCGACAGGCAGGGGTCCTGACTGTTCGTTACTGCTACTCTCAGCCTCCTTTCCAGGACTTTCTCTGGCATCAAAGCACAGTGTGGGCATCCCTGAGGGTCCGCCAGTGAAGCCTGAGCATGCTTGGCACCCATACAGACGATGCACATTGGATGAGGGTCCCTGCCCGAGATGGTGGCACCGCATGATGCGGGGCACGGGCGGGATGCAGCCTCTTTAGCCTTCGGCTCCGACCTTTTGGTGGGAGTAGGAGCCGTAGACATGGTAAGCGGAAAGGGGTGAGACTAGGCTACACCAGGCTCGTCTCGACACGTTAGCCCGTAAGTAGCTAGGACTAGCAGCGGGTGTTAAATCCGATCTAGTCGCGGCGGGAGTCAGCTCGTCGTGACACGTTAGCTGCACTCCGCTAGCCAATATCGTTAGCAACTTAATGCTAACCGAACCCTAGGTCGACCAACAAGCTAATGCTAGTGAGACGCTAATGTGGTTCGTGGCCTGCTAACAAGTTAATGCTAGCCGGACACTGAACGAACAGCTCGCCGTAACGCGTTAGCCCGAGTCACACAACGTCGGCTACCTCGCTAACTAAAACCAGGAACCGCTGGGACAGCTCGCCTGACGCGGTTGCTGTTCCACAGTGCAACTCTAAGTACACTTCTTTCGAAGGACTTACTCAGCACGATCCAAACTGGAACCGGAAAAACTGCGTTCGGCGACGTACTCCTACACGGGACGCCTGAGAACTGTTAAGCAGCTAATCAAGTTAGCCTGGATGCGCTGAGGGAGCTCAAAGTAGTTTCTCACGGGAAGAAAGCGAGAATGAGTTAGGAGGAGCTGGTCGGCCGTGTTAGTACAAGGGGGCGGAGCCCTGAGCACGGCTCGACAGGTCTGTCATAGACAGACGTGGTGTCATTGGAGCTTCCGTAGTTGGTCACGCCGAGGCGATTCCCATAGTGAAACACCGAGCGAAGTTAGAAAAAGAACTGCACAACATATATTTACCTTTGCTCCCATGTCTGATTGAGACTTTTGCACAACTGAAATTCTTCTTCTGTCTTTGCACTTGTGTTGTGTTTTTCCAAGAAACCAGAACCATGTGCTTACATTGGATTGTTGAATATTCTGATTTAATTTCAGTATACTGCTCACACCATCTTGGCACCTGGATGTCTATGATAAAATGTCTCAAGATTTGTCATAAGCTATGTTTTTTTTTACTTTGTTGCTTTCTACAGCTTTGTTATCACAGCCAGAGAAGCTGACCTCAGTGCTGATCACATCAGCTTATAGCTAATGTCCTTTTACACACACTACTTCATGTAGGGATTCCTATTTCGGCATGACCTCTACACAGTCTGTAAAATCACTTAGGTCAGGTAATATGTGAGTTAATGAAAGTTGTATCAGTTGTCACTGATGCCTGTTCAGTTCTACGCTTTGGGTCTTCCTCGGTCTCGAGATTTCCTTGCATGCACATGGAGGGTCCTAGTTACTAGTTGGAATAACTATAATAATCCCAACTGAAATATAAACAGAATATGACCTTTACCTTAGCAAACAAAAATGGTAAACAACAGTGAATTTCTATATAAGAAATGCATTTCCAAACTGGGAGTTTCTACTTAGTGTCACCTGGAGTTTTACAGGCTCTGGCAGCTTCATCTCTAACAGTCCTTCTTTGGGGACATTCAGCACTCCCTCCTTTCCTCCTCCTTCGGCTTCACCCTTCTTTAGCACCTCCAACTCCATGCAAAGTGCATCCTGCTTATTGCGTCGTTCACAGAACACAGAAGGTTCAATCAGTCGGAGGATATTCTTCAGATCTCCGTTTTGGAAAACGCCCATGATGAGCATAGTATATAACAGCTTGATGAGTGGAACAAATAGAAACTCTGTGCTTCCTCCTACTGGGTCCCGTACGTGCATGCTTCCCTCCCGTACTGCCTCTGTCAACATCTCAATGGTTTTAACTTTCAGTATATCTAAGGGGAATTCAGGGCTGTACTGGAAACAATCTCCTGATCCACTGTTGCCGTTGTTAAAGCACGATGGTCCGGGCCTGGAAACAAAATTTGGGGATGTGAAGTGCATTCTGGGTCTCAAAGAGGTGCTGAGTCCAATGCCTGGCAGGCCATGTTTCTTCTTTTCATTTGGGAACAGAGTGATGCTCTTTGTGTCATTGGTCATGGGAACAATGTACTCATTGTTCATCATGAGGCGAGCTGTAGCATAGCTGCTCAGGTGGATGTCGATGAGGAGGTCATAGTAGCCAGCACGAAGAAGACCTGTGAGGACAGACAGAACAAGTTTGACGTCTGCCCTGTAACGTTTACATGCTTCTTTATCATGTTCAGTACTATTGCACATATTAATTCTTCTTATGTTTATTGTTTTATGGACTATCTAAGGTGCCAAGGTCAAAAAATTAAATGAAATGAAAAAAAATTACACTATTCATATTCTTAACCAGCTGTCCGATTAAGGGTTGTGGTTTTACTCAGACAATTGGAACAGTATTTTATAAGGCTAACGCTGAGAAATAGACATAGATTCAGAAAAAAATTCAAGAGTTTCTATAAAGTAGGTTTACTATATAGAAAATTGAGAATGAGAATATGCTTTATAAGCAGTGTGTCTGTTACCTGGCATATATTTATTCTCTATAGCGTAAAGGAGCTGTGCCTCATCCACGTGGGAGCAGAGGGCATGAGCTACTCGGTTGTTTCCCAGAGCACAGATGGCAGAGTACAGTCTGAGGGTATGGTAGTGAAATTTTAATAAGTCCTTCTGCTCTGACAGTTCCAGGATATCCAACGACCTGAGCAACAGAAAGGTACACACTGCATGAGAAATGTGAGGGAGGAAGGATGAAAAGGTGTGTGTGTTTAGCTGTGTGGACTGTACCTGTTCTCCTCAGGTATGTGCAGAGACATGAACTGCAGAGGTTTGTTACACTGCACCAGCCAGCCATGTCGATCATTTGCTCTGGATACTGAGACCTGGACAAAAGTCATACACAACATACGCTACATTTGAGATTATTTTTCAGTACTACAGAAAACTCTATATGAAAAGATATTTATCCATCCATCCATGAACGGCTTATCCCAGCTACCATAGATAGAGACAGAAAACCGTTACCTATCGGGCAATTTAGACTGGCCAATTAACCTAGCCCGACTAACTGCATGTCTGTGGAAGGAAGCTGGAGTACCCAGAGAGAACCCACACAAACTCAGGAAGAATGTGCAAACTCCACACAGAAAGGCCCCAGCCAGGTGGTGGAAATGAATTTATTTAAATCCCACAATAAAAATCCATCCCTCCATCTATTTTCTTCCTCTTAATTGGGACCAGGTCACAGGGCAGCAGCCTAAGCACCTCCCACAGGACTCCCCAAGGGACATGGTCAAATGTGCTGCTGACTTCGACTGAGGACATTGTCGGGTGTTGGAAGGAATGCTTCGCAGATTTCCTTAATCCCACTGACACGTCTTCCTTAGAGGAAACACCCAAACTCAAGTATTTGCTTCAGCCACTGCCCCGTTCTGCTTGGCCTGTTGGTACCCACCGGCTGCTTCCGAAGTCCTTCAGGCTAACCAAGCTCAATAGGACTCCTTCCATGGCTGATGGTTCCCTTCCCCTCTGGGGTTGACCATCTGGTTCGACATGTGGTTCGGTGGTTGGTGCATGACAGGCACCAACCACCTTGCGGCCACAACTCAGTGCAGCAGCTTCAGCAGTTTTGGTCCTGAACGTGGACCATTTGGACTCAGTGTCCCCAGTCTCCCTCGGAATGCTGTCTAACTCTGTTGGAGGTGGGAGTTGATGCAGGTGAAAGGGATATTGGATACCCACCCCATCCCATCAGCGCAGCACATATTGCACCTGACCCCTACGGTGCCTCCTGCAGTTTACCATGACCTAGCTGAAGTATTTAGCAAGGACTTGGCTCTCTCACTTCCTCCGCAGAGACCATATGACTGTGGAATTGATCTGCTCTTGAGGGCACCACTCCCCACCAGTCACCTGTACAGTCTTTCTAAGCCGAAATGGGAGGCCATGGAACACTAAATCAGTGATTCTCTGGCAGCTGGAATAATCCGCCCTTCCAAGTCCCCACTCAGGGCGGGGTTCTTCATTGTGGAGAAAAAGGCCAAGTCCCTCCAAACAAAATAACGATAAAGAACAAGTATCCCCTGCCATTGTTATCTTCTGCTTTTGAACTGTTACAAGAAGCCACCATTTTCACAAAATTGGATTTAAGGAATGCCTATCATTTAGTAAGGATCAAGGAAGGGGATGAGTGGAAAACAGCTTTCAATACCTCCCTGTTATATTTCTAAAATGTGAGTTCGAAGTTCAGTCTGTCGCTTTTTGGGGGGTTCATTGTGGAACAGGGATGGGGCGATCGTGACTCAAGAGTTGGGAGTTTGCCTTGTAATCGGAAGGTTGCCGGTTCAAGCCCCAGCTCCGACAGTCT
Source organism: Maylandia zebra (assembly GCF_041146795.1). Lineage (NCBI taxonomy): Eukaryota > Metazoa > Chordata > Actinopteri > Cichliformes > Cichlidae > Maylandia > Maylandia zebra. The sequence continues at coordinate 2,441,140 of NC_135174.1, read as the reverse complement.
CGGTCGTTGTGTCCTTGGGCAAGACGCTTCACCCGTTGCCTACTGGTGGTGGTCAGAGGGTCCGGCTGGCGCCAGTGTCCGGCAGCCTCGCCTCTGTCAGTGAGCCCCAGGGTGGCTGTGGCTACAATGTACCTGCCATCACCAGTGTGTGAATGGGTGGATGACTGGATGTGTAAAGCGCTTTGGGGTCCTTAGGGTCTAGTAAAGCGCTATACAAATACAGGCCATTTACCAGGGCCAGCTGCAGGTGGATCCAGCTAAAATTAAGGCAGTGGTAGAATGGCCGGAGCCCCAGACCCATAAGCAGCTGCAGAGGTTTCTGGGCTTTGTAAATTTCTACAGCAATGATTTCAGTGGCATTGCTCTGCCCTTCGCATGTTTAACCTCTCCCAAAGTTCCTTTCCAGTGGGCTCCTGTGGCGCAGCAACCATTCTCCGAACTCAACAATAAGTTTGCCTCCATGCCCATCTTGCTGCAACCAGACCTCTCTCAGCCATTCATAGTAGAAGTGGACACGTCGGATCTGGGAGTTGGAGCGGTGTTATCCCAGCACTCTGGGGGTAAGCTTCACCCATGTGCATATTTCTCTCGTTCAGGCTGAGCGGAACTATGACGAGGGAGATCGAGAATTGCTGGCCATAAAGCTCGACTTGGAGGAATGGAGGTGCTGGCTAAAAGGGACGGAGCAGCCACTGATCATCTGTAAAGGCCGCAAAAACCTCAAGTACCTGCAAACGGTGAAGTTTGCAGGTATTACTATTGCCAAGCCAGGTGGGCCCTGTTCTTCACTCGGTTCAATCCGACCATCCTGCCTGCAGCCTGCATCATAGGGGTCCTCACATGGGAGACTGAAGGTCTAATGAGAAACGCAGAGTGGGAAAAACCCGACCCTGGAACAGGCCCTCCTAACTGACTATACATAACCACCGCAGTGCGCAGCAAAGGGATTCAGTGGGCCCACTCTGCTAAGTTTAACTGTGGATAAGAACCGCACAATAACACTGATGTAACGCTTGTTCTGGTGACCGTCACTAGCTCGAGATGTCCAGGATTTTGTTTCTGCTCGTTATACCTGTGTGCATTATAAGGCCTCCAACTCTCCACCAGTTGGGTTTCTCAGGTCCCTGCCTATTCCCAGGAGACCCTGGTCGCACATCGCCCTGGATTTCATAAGTGGACTACCACCATCCTCAGGTAATGCCACCATATGGACCATTGTGGATTGTTTTTCTAAAGCTGCACATTTCATTGCTCTGCCCAGGTTTCCCATCCCCTTGGAGACAGCAAAGCTGTTGACTGTTCATTGTTCTGCCTTGGCATAGCTCAAGACATTGTGTCCGATTGGGGTCCACAGTTCACATCATGGGTTTGAAAGGAGCTTTTGCTCTGTTCTGGCGGCCCAAGTGAGTCTTTCCCAGACCAACGGGCAGGCAGAGAGGGCCAACCAGGAGCTGGAGGCAGCTCTATGTTGTGTGGTTTCTTCTTAACAGTCCCACTGGAGCTCTCAGCTGTCATGGGTGGAATATGCCCATAAATTGATGACCTCCTCAGCCAGCCAGTGTCACTGTTTGAGGTTTCACTGGGATATGAACCTCCGCTCCTTTCCATCACTGAAGGGGAACCCTCAGTTTAACACCATATCCATCGTCCTGCCTTTGCATTCCTGACATACACGTTGTTCGGCCAAGCTTTACCTATCAGAAAAATGGCCTCAGTTTTGATTTTAGAATATTTTGGTATATACAGTCGTGGCCAAAAGTTTTGAGAATGACACAAATATTGGTGATGAATTAGAATAGCAGACTGGATGCGTTACAAAGAAGGGTGATGCTTGAAACATAGGCAGCCATCAATGTGTTGCATGTAAAGGCCTTCACAGGCAAGTATGTTGTTGCTACTAAGATCGCACCTAAATCAACTGGATCATCGGATTATCAGATCATCAAGAACTTCAAGGAAAGAGGTTCAATTGTTCTGAAGAAGGCTTCAGGGCACCCAAAAAATCCAATAAGTGCCAGGACTGTCTCCTAAAGATGATTCAGCTGCTGGATCGGGGTGTTGGCCATCACGGAGTTGGCCATGGGGGATACTATTGTCAAACACGATAATTTCAGTTTTCCTGTCATTTAGAATAAGAGAATTACCTGCGAGCCAATTTTTGACCTCGTGCATGCACTCGTGAAAGCCGTGCAAAGACATAACGGGATCATCAGTTAATTCGAAATAGATCTGTATGTCGTCAGCAGGACAATGATCCCAAGCACACCATCAATTCCAAGTCTAAATGAAAAAAAATATATTCAAATGAACACTTTGCTAAAATTCCTTCATAGTGCTTTGACAGATTTATGGCCAAGGATGGCACAACCAGTTATTACTGCAAATATTTTGGATTTACCTGGGTTATGTTTGTCTAATATTAAAATGTGTTGGAGCTTAACCATATATTAAATATGTTAAAAAAAAAAAAAGAAGGGAAATAAATAAGAAATCAGCAACGGGGCAAATGTTTTTTTTTCACATGATATTATATTTAATGCCATTTGAGTCTCTATGACAGATGACATAGAAATGGACTATAAAATGGGCCATTACTTGAAAAGCTGCCTTAGACTATTAAGCTCTTTTTACCAGAGAAGATTTGACAAGTTTTTCATGGGTAAAATCCACATACTAAACTCTGCAGCGCAAACCACACATGTGTTTTCCTTACAAATGTGGCACAATTTAAGGGGAAATAATCAGTCATGCCAGTGGCATGAGATTTAATTTAAAAGTAGTGCTTTATTATATGAGATGCTTATGAAGGGCGGATAGTGTACACACTCTGCATGAGTTTGCAGGTGGCAGGTTTGTGTCCCGGGTCTGTAATAGTAATGCAGAACTATAGTAAGACACTGTTACCTTAAGGAAGTGGTTGGAAACACGACTCCATAAAACAGGAGTAAGAAACTGTACGTGCAGCCGTGGAGGACATTGGGAAACTGGGTTCTTCTTCTCACTCTTAAACAGACCAGCTGATAGAGGCATCACATTCTGACAGGACACAGAGAAAAAGTTGGATAATGACCAAATACATACATATCTATATATATCTATATATATACATCTCTCTCTATATATATATATATCTACTAAGAAGCTGCTGACAATAATGGACTTGTTTAACTTCATTTAACATGTTTCAGGGCCCACTCACACAGCAGAACACCCCTTTTGACTTGGTCTTCACTTATGGTGTTACCATTGACCATTTGCATATAAATGAAGTTGTTTTCAGTGATCAGTCTCTTTTATTAATTATTTTACCAAGAGTCATTCTCTCAGTTCTTCCCTTTTTGTTTTTGGTGTGTGTGTGTGTGTGTGTGTGTGTGTGTGTGTGTGTGTGTGTGTGTGTGTGTGTGTGTGTGTGTGTGTGTGTGTGTGTGCTCACCTTAATACGACCCAGTTCAAACTGGAAGACATTAGGACTTGTGGCCTTTGCAAAGACTGCAGGGAACAGCTTAGTACTGGGTTCCACCTGTGCATGGGAAAAGTTTCTAAAATTACCTATAAATGCTGAGGTGATCTGTCAAAGTCCATAACTGCTGCACTCTGAAATTTTGAGACACAGTGTGCAGTCAGAGTGTCAGATTTAGTGTTGTTGTGCTGGTAATACTGAGTGTGCAGTATGAGACATGCCTGAGACACACAAAGTAGATTTGTACCTACAGTTGTGGTCAGAAGTTTGCATACATTCATCATAGGAATGTCATGGTCTCTTTCAAACATTTGCTTTGGTGTCTCACTATGGGGAATGCTCTCGCGGGATTGTCCTCAGAAGCCTCTATGTCATCAGGGAGGTCCCGCCCTCCTCCCTATAAAAGGATGTGACGCAGTGTCATTCAAATTCCTCTTCTAACTTCTTAGAAGCCCCATCTCTCCTGACTGCTAACGTGAGTGCTAGCTTAACAGTCTATTCAAGCAAGCTAACAGCTTGGTCACCGGGCGCTAACATGACTCACGTTTTTAGTTTGCCTACTTTTCACCATAAAGCCAAGTTGGAGAGTGTGTTAGCTTCCACCACGCCCCACACGAGGGGTCATGCTTGAAAGACCACAGCACAGATTTCCACTGGTCTAATGTCCATTCCTTGTGTTTCTTGGCCCATACAAATCTCTTCTGCTTGTTGCTTTTCCTTAGTCGTGGTTTCTTAGCAGCTATTTGACCATAAAGGCCTGATTCACACACTCTGAACAGTTGATGTAGAGATGTGTCTGCTACTGGAACTCTGTGTGGCATCTATCTGGGCTCTAATCTGAGGTTAACTTGTGATTTCTGAGGCTGGTGACTCAGATGAATTTATCCTCAGCAGCAGAGGTGACTCTTGGGCTTCCTTTCCTGGGGGTCATCCAGCTGCCATGCAGACATTTAAAAATCCCTCATTGCCGAGTTCCTCTGGAATTGCAGAACCCACTGGCCTAGGAAGCACATCCTGCCTGCTGTTCAGACCACAAGAAGAAGCTGACCACCTAACATCCCCCATGGATGAGCTGGACCAGCACATGCTCTGTGTTCCCTTCAGGACCCAGTTCCAGAGCCCATTTGAAGAAGTGTCTTCTGCCTGGGACCCGATTTTAGATCACGCAGTGCACATTCCAATAAAGAGATGACAAGATGCTTTTCAGCTGAGTCAAGGGTCACAGTCTCACTAGCACACACAGTTTATTAAAAACTCATCAAGTGCATCCAGGGCACAGGAAAAGTTTGTGAAAAACACAGAAAACATGTTGAAAACATATTGCCCTCACACACAAACACCACTGGGGTCCATTTCCTTGTGGTACCCAGCCCCATGAATGCTGGGCAAAAACAGGCCAGGGTTGTAGAACCTGTTTCTGCCACAAGAGGAAGCCAAAGCGCCCTCCACTGTGGGCTGCCTGGCTTTGAGCCCTCTCTCAGCAAGACCAGAAGGGTGGCAAGCTCTCCCTACACCAGAGTGGGTTGTGAGGACATTAGAGCAAGGGTACTGTTTGCAATTTGCAACCACCCTTCCCAGATTTTCCAGAGTGATTTTCTCTCTTGTAAAAGGCGAATCATCCAGAATTTTGAAAAAATAAATATTTACGTTGTGAGAAATATCTCAGGAGCAGAGCTGATGCAGCTTTTACTCAAAGAATTTTCTTGTTCCCAAGAAGGGTGGAGGACTGCGTCCGACTGGACTTAAGGGCACTAAAGCCGCATCTCAGGTCGTACAAATTCAGGATGCTGACAAATCCCACTCTAGTGTGCCCAGGAAATTGCTTTACATCAACAGACCCTTAAAATACCATATTTTGACATTCACATTTGCCCGCCTCACAGGAAATTCCTTTCCTTTTACTCTCACCCAGAGCCATTTCAACCTGCATCACCCGCTAGTCTGCCATTTTATGAAAGGGCCACGAACGCCCGTGTCTGAACCTCCCTACGTACGAGCTCCTGGTCCTGGCAGCAGTTTCACAGCCACCATTTAAGTTTCCCCACAGTGGGATTTATCAGAGAATAGTGGTTACGGTATAGAGTAACCTCAAGTTTTTAAAATGTTCTTCTTTCATTGTAAAATGACTATACAGCATACGTGTTTAATGACTTCAAAAAAACAAAAGGATTGGATGCACATGTTTGTGTGTGTATATATATATATATATATATATATATATATATATATATATATATATATATATATATGCCTTCTGGATAAAGGTTTTGTGGTCAGACAAGACAAAGATTGAGCTATTTGACCACAAGCAGAGGAGTAAGATGAAGTGGAGTGGGGCTTTTACACCAAAGAAAACTGTACTAGCTGTCAAATCTGATTGTGATAGCATCATGCTTTAATGTAGTTCCGCTGACTGTGGCATTACTACAATGAACAAAGAGGATGGAACAATTAAGCTAGAGCCGGGGTCCCCAACCCCAGGACTCAAGTCCAAATCCAGACCCCAAGGGAGTTTTGCCTGGACCGCAAAGCATTTAATCCTTTACTATGTAGTTAGTTAATTTACTCCTGCCGGCTGCGTGGCTGACTTTTGAACAGGTGTGAGAGGCAGCTATGTGGGTCAGCAAAATTCTGGTCCACACTCCAAGCCAGCTGGTGGCGGTATTGCACCACCAACCACCAAAAAAAAAAACAAAGAAGAAAAAACTGCAGGTCCTCAACACAGATTGCTAAATTACAACCCTGGGAGATAGTGCTTGCTGATAGTACAATGGTGACTTTGTGGTGCAGAGTGAGTAAAAAAAGAATGGCTTTGTCAAAAATGCATAAAGTCCACGAAAATCGGACATTAAAAGATAAATGGACAGGCTTCGCTCACAACTGACTAATGAACATTTGCATGCATGCTTAAGAATTGAACTGAGCCCATTTCAACCAAAGTTTAAAATGCTAGCTGCAAATGTCCCTGCAAGTTCCTCCTACTGAAGTGAGAGCCAGCACTGTTCTGGAATATGTTCTAAGTTACGTTGTGTTGGGTTTGTCAAACATATTTTCTGCGCCGTTTAAAGCACTTGTTGGTTTATGTGCAATACATGTTGTGTAGATTATTGCATAATTTCATTGTTAAACAGTTTTTTGTTTAACATTCGTACTTTAACTGGATTGCATTTTTCTGTTCAGCAGATGATTTAATAAGCGTACGAATTATTGATCAGTAGTTACAAATCTATATTGTTAGTTAAATATTAAAGAAAATATTTTTGTCGTTTCATTTAAAAGGTTCGGACCCCAGATTGATTGGATGACGGAGGTAGTGGACCTCTTGCTATTTTAGTTGGAGACCCCTGAGCTAGAGGATGGTCCCCAAATTCTGGACCTCAAATGAAAAGCGAGATGGTTGAAATTTGGGCACAACTGGGTGTTACAAATATCCAGAACATCCAGAATTATGGCAGAAGCGAACTGGTAGCTAACGAATATGTATGGTTGAGGTGTAACTTGCTAATTGACATTCAACCAAATATTAGTGGATCTTATATCTTTTCACTAAAAATCCAAAATAAATTCGAACTTCAATCTATTCAGTCATTCCACAATTCAAAGAAATCAACACAAGCCTAAAATTGCCATCACAGTATTTCCCACAATGACTCTCTGTTAACTTGTGACCACAACTGTAGTTGCTAGCAGTACTACAGTACTGCTACCTGCATTTTGTTGGAAGTGTGATAGCAATTTCTGCCAAACTGTTGATTTAAGTTTTAATTTAAATCTAAGATTATTGCTACATTCCATTCAGTTTTCTTTTAGACCTTTATTTGAATTCAGTGAGGGTTTTTTTTTTTTTACTTTGCCTCAGTACACCACCACACTGGATTTTAAAACAAACAATTAAGATGTGATCAAAGTGTAAAATTTTAGCTTTAATTCAGTGGGTTTCAAATTCCCTGAGTAGTGAATTACAGCCATTTTTATAGTGTCCCATTATCAGGGGCTCAAAAGTAATTGGATATGAAATATCAGGATTGATTTTAATACTTGGATTAAAATCTTTTGTCAGTGACTGTCTTAAGTCTAGAATCCAAGAAATCCCACAAGATGCTTTGCAGGAATGTTACTACACCCACCTTCAGCTTCCAGCAAAGGCTAACCTGGAAATCCTGTCAACTGAAAGCAGCAGTCCACAAACTGCTGGAAATAATTTTACAATTTCTTGACTCTTGTGGTGTTGCTGTGCTGAGAAGTGCATTCCTTCTTTTTAAGACTCTGATGATTTGCATGCAAAGTTTATATAATTCTTGACAGGTTAAGTTGGTTGTGCACATTAATTATTGCTTCCTTCACTTGCGTCATATTTCTTTGTACATCACATTGCTTGAAATCAACTCCAACGATTAATGCTACACTTCAGTCACATCTTCACTGTTTTAGAATACACTGTGGTGTACAGAGGCAACATTACAGAAACTGGTTAAATGTCTAATAACTTAGAGATCCATATATGTATTTTTTTGATGAGTCAGTGGATGCCTGGTTCATTAGTAGGCGAGGAAAGGTGGAGGACAACATAGTGTGTTTGTAGATGGAGACATGGTTTTATCAGAACTGGTTCAAAAAACAAAAAAGCACCTATTTTCTTGCAGAATAAAAAAATAAAATGATGTACAAAAATGAAAACCTGGAATCAAAGCATACATATTTACCTGGTAGTATGTGCTGAGTTCTTTGCCATTGGCTGTGAATGTCAGCAGACCGTTTGTAGTGTCAACCAGGCAGCCAATCTCTAAGCCGTTGTTCCTCCCCTGAGTGGGGCTGCTGCTTTCTCCACCCCACACCATGTAACAGTTGCTGCGTTTTATGCTGCAGGACACAAGTGGAAAGTAATGTAGAGTTAGGTCCATAATTTTCTGTTGTGCCTCTGTACATCACAACAGTGGATTTTAAGTCAAACAACCAATATGTGACTGAAGTGCAGATATTCAGCTTTAATTCGAGGGGTTTTATAGAATTTTTGCATGAACGTCTTAAGATCTTTAATTATTTTTATACGTAGTCTCTATTTTCAAATTATTTGAAAATTGAATTGGCCAGTTCCTTTGTTTTTCAGACTAAATGGTAAATGGACTGGTTCCTATGTACCACTTTTCTACTGCATTCTAGCTAAGACACACACGCACACACACACACACACTCATATTCAGAACAATGCATTCGAGAGCAACATGGGGTTAGCATCCTGCCCCGTTCTTTAACTGCATCCTGTATCTTCTGGATGAGGTAGTTTGCATGTGTTTATGTGTTTATCTGGATCTGTGCATTTCTCGATGTTTAAGTATTTTAGTGAATGAATCAGTTTGTGTCTGTAAGCCTTTACAGGAGTGTGTGGTGGCTGCAATAAAGAAAAGTGAGTTTTCCTAAGATTGCCCGGTACATTAATGGAAAATGTTGTGCTGCTCTAAACAAGATGTTATGATGGTGTAGATGTGCGTTATGAATGTCAATAATAATTCAGTGTCCAACATAACAGTCCCAAAAGGCTTAAAATCCAGGCTTCCCCGGTGTATTGTAGCACAGATTAATTGCTGACTTTAATTTTGAATATAAGCTCCAAAGAGATGGCAGTACAAGTGAGAAAGGTCATCATAGAGTTGAGGGGTGGGAAGTGCTGAAGTTCAAATACTTTGTTATTCTGCTTAAGAAGAATTTTCAGGTATCTCTATTTTACTTGACCATTTATTTTCTGACAACTTTTTACTGTAAACCCTACATTTTCACACAAATATCTGTACATTCTTTTCCTTAAATTTATAAAAAAGAAAAGGTGTATTGCTTTACATTGAAGACATTTGAAGGGAGTTTTTAGTTCCCTGCACTGCCGGCTTCAAACGTCAGACCAATTTCAGCCTAAATGGAGGGAACAGTAACACACTGATGTATCCGTCACCAGGGCTGATCCCATACAAAGAGATGAAAGAAGCAAAAACATATAATTTGTGCATTATTTATAGCTCTGTGGTTATAATTGAGCCAGAGCCATCTGGAACTGCGTTTTTGGTGCAGATGTCCTTAAGTTTTAGTCGCAGTACTTCAGCATCTAGTAAGCCCTAAGGAAGAGTGAGCATAAAGGGAGCAATGGATTTTTTTTTTCAAATGCAGGGTTTCTAGAACGTTTCCAATCCACAAACATCATTGCAAAAACTGTGTGCATGCAGTTGGTCATATCGTGTGCTGGTGTTTTTCCCAACGACACTAAAGAGTGCAAGGTAATCTAAGGAGCTTGGAGAGAAAGTGACTGGAACTCATGAAGATGTTTAAACTCTCATCCAAGAGGCTTCTTCAAGTTCTTAAACCAAATGGTGGAGAGTCCGAGGTCTTTAACCCTTAATGAGGGTTGTCCCTTAAGAGGGTCGTTAATCATGTGCTTCATCACATTAGCCAGGGTTGAAAAAGGGAGTGGGTCTACCACTGTGAGACCGTGCATCACCCTACGATTTGACCTATTAGGCCACCTAACACAAAATGTGAGTGGTGTTCAGGGAAGGAATCTGCATTGTAGGTGGCTGACAGTTCGTGTTCTAAGCCACCACCTCTGTTCATGATGTCTATTTACAGTGGACATGTATCACGTCTTTCAAATCATCTGTCTTCTCAGTCCAAACTGTGAACACTGGCATCCTCGAAAGAGTGACCTTTGATCTTTAGGTGCAAATGTAGAGCTGGACTAGGGCTGTGCAATATGACCAAAATCTCATATCCCGATATAAGACATCTATCGTCCGATAACGATATAAATCACAAAAATTTAACATTTTCTGCAAATTCTATCTCACCTGTTGTACTTCAGCTTGGTGATGCACAATGTCACAAACAAGAGGCAACGGGCAGAAATATGACATCAAAGCCAAAGTTCCAGAAGCTGCAGTTCCTCTAGAGGCCACTTGAGGCTGGCTCCAAAAGCAAATCAATCCCCACAGACTCCCATGTTAAAATGTCCATTTAAAAAGCTTTTTCATAGCATTGCTTATATCCTACTGTATGGGAGGTTTCCCAGTTCATAACATCTTTTAACAGTCATCTATGGTGTGGCTGTGACTGAGAAAATGAAGGACACAGGACACCCACTGGCTAATGACAAGTCATTCATGAGCCCACCATTCGCTGTCAGATCCACCCTTTATCATGACATCTAGTGTAGCTACAGCCAACCTTGCATAAAGTCTATGATAAAACATAAACAAGCTGATAAACAGGTGAAACATTCTTACACTCACGCAAAATCCTGCAGCTCTGTTGCAACATGCCACTCAGCCCAGAAACCTATCCATACACTTCCACAAGAGACTTGACTAACCTCTCATGAACTTTGCCCTTTTCATCTCCCAGGGTAACCGTGACAGTCCGGACCTTGTGCAGCTCAAAGCACGGGTCGTACTGATGGAAGTCAGAAGTCACCCAGCCTACCCAAACACTGCTGGGCTCCTGACCTGGGAAGATCCGCACTGAATAGTAGTACTGCAGAAAGAGCAAGAGGTGCAATCACATGTAAACCAATACAGGAGTTAAAGCACACTGAGCATTTTGAACCAGGTTCAGCAAAAAACATTCATCTCCTATAAATCAAGCCACACTTGCTCACTGGATTTATGAGCTACGCATCATGACAGTTGTCTTACAGTGGAGGCTTGCATGAGGAAATCAGAGCTAACTCTGTCATCAGCCATCACCTCCTCCGATACACGAGCAGATGAGGGACAGCTGTTGTCTGGCTTGTTTCTCTTCAGCGTCAACCTGGTAGATTGGATTAAGAAATAAACACCATGAAAGAGAGGAAAGAGATTGCTAGAGTTCAAAACCTTGGATAAATATCACAAGAGGAACATTTAACAATCTGAAGCCTCATTAATGTGATGTTAATGAGTCAAGGGTTTGTTGAGAGGATGGAGGGATTACCGCTGTTTGAGCTTGGAGGGCTTCTCTTGGTTATAATCTTTGTGGTTGTTGAATTCATCTCTGTCGGGTCCATTGGGACCATTATGACTGTGAGATGACTTCATCAGGACCTCAAAATCTGACACATTTTCAAAGTCCTCCAACTCCTGCAGAAACACACAACTGAATGCACAACACCACTGCAACAGGAAGTAATCAAAGAAGTCCTGACATAAATCTGTTAAACTCTGTTTTAGGTCACTCTGTATAATATCACCCAGACCTTTTAGTCACGGTTTGTTCAGTGGATTCATGAGACTTTGTAAAAAAAACTAAGAAAATTGTTAAAAAATGTTGTGAAGGAGTTGAACATGATTTTGTTCAACTAATGTAGTTAGATATCAGTCTCCATGTTTCACAGCAGCTTTAACAGAATCACTATGACTACTATAACATTATTAATTATAAATTATTTCAACGTCACAAGCTAGAAAACTGTGAGAGAAGCCAGGTGTCAGATATCAAGTTAACAGTGTTGTAAAATGCCACCTAAATCCAGAGCAGAGACAGAATCAGACGACGAATATGGGACTCTTATGACTTGGTGTTGCTACAACAGCAACAGGAAAACTTTAAAAGCTTTGTCAGAGTCATTATGGATTCAATAAACTCCAGAACAGAGGCAATAAAAAGTGAGTTATACAAGATCTAAACAGGCCTTCAGTTTACACATAAAGACGTGGATCACATAAAATCTGAAACTGAAAAATTGAACTCTAACATTCAACGTGTGTGACATTCTGTTGGCTGTCACTAACAAGATGGCGTAACAACCTAGTAACTGAGCGTATTGTGGAGTCACTGGGGGAGACCTGAACAGAGGAGAAAGTGAAGAAAATTCTTTCAGAAAAGCTACAACTGGAAATAAACACACCAAGCCCCACACTTCTGCACATTGTTTGTAACAAGAGGCGATTTGAGTTACTGCTGCAGCTCAACGCGGATGATCATTCTCTTCAGACCTCTAACAAGGCATTTTTGCCCAGAGAACTCCAGCTCCTGCATTTGCATTTATGCATTTTTGATTGCATTTATGTGAGTTTTACAAAAAGTATCTGTTACCCTCTTTGGTGAGAAGAGGCTGCCGTTTGGTGGGCACCTGGTTTCGGCACATTCTATGGGCATGCTAAGTCTGTAGAAGGTAATGTCAGTGTAGCTGTTCTGTGAGCCGAAGGACTTCTGAGTGACCTTCAGGCATGGACACGACTCTATTGTCTCGTCTATCCTCGTCACCTGAAAAAGAAACACAAACATATGTTTTATTCAGCTCAGCTTATTTTTTGGTTATTTATTCAACACGTTTGTTAAATATTGAGAATGTGTTGAAATGTATCCACGGTCCTGTCCTCACCTCGATGTGTTGGTGGTGGAGGGGTACTGGTACAAACTGAGGGAGCCTCTTGCTAAGCCACATGGTGACATCCCGGTTCATGTTAACAGCAAAAGGCTCATAGCCTTCTTGTAGGCCACAAATGGTGAAGTACTTTAAAGTGCTGACATCTTTACCAAAGTTCATTCTCCCAGCCTGACACACACCCAGACTGCAAACTGGTATAAAACCTGTGACAGACAAAAACAGTCAAATCCTATAAAACATATATTAATTATGTATCTTAAAATCTGCGCACTAGATAATCTGCTTCTTTCACATCTAAATGCTATCATAGTCAGTGCTCCTTAATCACCAAAATTATGTTTTGTTTTTGCCTCTCTGGCCAAGAAATACGCCCAACAGGTTTATTTTCCCAAGCAGACCATTACGGCTTTTGCTGGTCCACTTGATTGTCATAGGTTATTTGATCTTTATTTTTTTTTTTACATTTTAAGTTATTACAATCAGAATGGACAGGACCGGAGGACAGAAAAGAGAAAGAAGAAGAGAAGAGATGTTGGGAAGTGAGTTATCATCAAAACTATTCTGACATATTTACCTTTGGGAGCCTTAAATCAAAGAAGACAATGCTAAGAAATGAATCTGGTAGACTTATCGGCTGCTGTCCAGATAACATTACTGAGCTTTAGGACTATTAATAAAACAGAGGTATAAATATCCTGTTTCTAAAAGTGGAGTTACTCTGACTTCCAAGAAGAAACCTGAAGCATTCAAAGTGTTTTTTGCCATCAGTCTTAAACTAAACTGCAGTTCAAAGGATATGCTGGTTAAGCGCCTCGGCATCAGCTTGTAAGATAGTAAATGATGACTGTGTTGTATAGAAGGAGATGCACTGTGCACTTCATTGATCTGTTTAAAACACTGGACACAGTGACAATTGCATAGACAGCCAAATAATCATTTGGCTTCGGCTTAAAAAAATGACAGACTCTGTGCTTCCTTAGGAAATGCCCATTTCCTGCTCCTTCCCTAATTTTGTACAGCCTCTGTATTGGTCTTCCACTTCAGCTGGTTGTATATGTGGACACCTGGATCCTTATATTCCTCCACCACATAAACATATTCTTCTAGGATAGACATTTGATATCTCTATACTGTCTTAAAATTGCTGTGAAGAGTTGGTATCTTACACTCTAATATAAACAGCTTCTTATTGAAAGATATCCTATATTTCATACAGTGTATCCAGATGTTGCACCTTTGTGATAAAAGCTTTGCTTTTCAATATATTTACTACTGACGAAATATATTTATATCTATCATCATTGGTTTAAAAATTAACTGGCAACAGTATGGTCAGTCATTTAGTTGTTGTTTTTTTCAAATGCCAAAGTTTGCTGGTTCCAACCTCTGTGTTAAAAGTTTTCTAAGTAACGACTGACATTTTAAGAGTTTCCTACAGAAATAGTCAGCTGTTAAAAAAATCATAGTTACAAACTTTGAAACATAGGAGAAACACATTTAATTAAATGTAAGAAACAGGCTAACAAAATTGACAGACTAATAATTGAGCAAATATGTTCTTTCATCAGTTATTTACCCAGAAGAACACTTGGGCCACCTGCTTTCCCTAGTTGGTATGTTTAGTAAGATTTACTCTTTGGTCTTGAAAATGAGCAGTGTCTCCTGTTTTTACAAATGCATGTGCTGTCCAGGACAGAGTACTGACCTTCACCGACTTCAAAGTCCTTGAAGGCCAGCTCTGATCCAGAATCATCCAGCAACACTTCTCCATTGAGTGTGAACATCATGGTGTGCTCATTCAGATCCACCATGCAGCCCACCACATCTCCTATCTGCCAGGCTCGGCCAAAGTGTTCATTCCCCTGGTGCCAGCGCTGCACCTAGAAAACACAGTACATGCAGGGGTGCGTGCACACACATGCAGTTACAGGGATGATCAGTGTGGAGATGTAGTGGTGTTATTACCAAGGCTTTTGTCTACCCATTAGAAAAAATATTGACTGTTTTTGCCATTTCTATGATGCTCATAGTATAAATCAAATTGTCTATACATCCATCCATTGTTTAGTGCTTATTAAGGTCACTGTGAAAGTGGTCTAAGTAACCAGGCCAGGCCACTCTCTCCTTGGCCAACACAAGATGTGTGCGGGTTCAACTCCTTCAAGTTGAACATGAAAGACCTGGACCAAAGATTGCTGATGTCATCACTGCACTGGCAGTCTACCCATCGGTTCCCCACTCTTCCCCTACCCACTCATGAATAAAAAGCTGAGATACTTCAAGCTTTTTCACCTGGAGCAATAATTTGTCTCCAACCTAAAGTGTCCAGTCAGTCCTTTTACAACTCAGGACCTGATCTCAGAATAACAAGTGTTAAAAGAGATTGTATTTTTTCATAACTATAAGTTGGATTAAGAACTAATCATAGGATGTAAAACTGACTCATTTATTAAAAATGTAGGTTATTGTAAAGAGGCTGACGTTTTTCATTTTTCTGTGTAAAGATAATGAACATTCACATTAGAAATAAAAAAAAATGCCTGAATGTAATAAATAAATGAGATTTGTGAAATGACTGCACCTTGAAGCCATCAAAGACAAATGCCTGATCATCAGAGCCCAGCTCCTGGTCTGGTAGACATCCTGGCCTGGCCCAGCCGACCCTCATCTCTCCAGCTGTTAGAACCTACATGATTAGGACCACGTTAATATCCAGTTTGGAAAGTGTTTTACAAATATAATAAAAGGCATATTTGTCTTATTTCTAGTCAAAATAATTTCATCACATTTAAAATAAGACAAAATCAGCTAAAGAGTAAGATATACTAACTATATTAATTTTCACTTGTTCCATTGGCAGATTTTTTTCACTTAATACAAGATATTGTTGCTTGAAATAAGAGGGAAAAAAATCTGCCAATGGAACAAGTGAAAATTTTCTAGTTTCAAGCTCCACAGTCTAAAAACAAGTTTATATATATATATATATATATATATATATATATATATATATATATATATAAAAAACATCCAGCACGCCCCTGCGGGCGGTTTATCCTTCAAGCTCGGGTCCTCTACCAGAGGCCTGGGAGCTTGAGGGTCCTGCGCAGTATCTTAGCTGTTCCCAGGACTGCGCTCTTCTGGACAGAGATCTCCGATGTTGTTCCCGGGATCTGCTGGAGCCACTCGCCTAGCTTGGGAGTCACCGCACCTAGTGCTCCGATTACCACGGGGACCACCGTTACCTTCACCCTCCACATCCTCTCGAGCTCTTCTCTGAGCCCTTGGTATTTCTCCAGCTTCTCGTGTTCCCTCTTCCTGATATTGCTGTCATTGGGAACCGCTACATCGATCACTACGGCCGTCTTCTTCTGTTTGTCTACCACCATTATGTCCGGTTGGTTAGCCACCACCATTTTGTCCGTCTGTATCTGGAAGTCCCACAGGATCTTAGCTCGGTCATTCTCCACCACCCTTGGGGGCATCTCCCATTTTGACCTCGGGACTTCCAGGTTATACTCGGCACAGATGTTCCTGTACACTATGCCGGCCACTTGGTTATGGCGTTCCATGTATGCCTTGCCTGCTAGCATCTTGCACCCTGCTGTTATGTGCTGGATTGTCTCTGGGGCATCTTTACACAGCCTGCACCTGGGGTCTTGCCTGGTGTGATTGACCCCAGCCTCTATGGATCTTGTGCTCAGAGCTTGTTCTTGTGCTGCCATGATTAGTGCCTCTGTGCTGTCTTTCAGTCCAGCTTTGTCCAGCCACTGGTAGGATTTCTGGATATCAGCCACCTCCTCTATCTGCCGGTGGTACATACCGTGCAGGGGCCTGTCCTTCCATGATGGTTCCTCGTCTCCCTCCTCTTTCTTGGGTTTCTGCTGCCTGAGGTATTCACTGAGCACTCGGTCAGTTGGGGCCATCTTCCCAATGTATTCTTGGATGTTCGTTGTCTCATCCTGGACTGTGGTGCTGACACTCACCAGTCCCCGGCCCCCTTCCTTCCGCTTAGCGTACAGCCTCAGGGTGCTGGACTTGGGGTGAAACCCTCCATGCATGGTAAGGAGCTTTCTTGTCTTTATGTCAGTGGCTTCTATCTCCTCCTTTGGCCAGCCTATTACCCCAGCATGGTACCTGATCACGGGCAGGGCGTATGTGTTGATGGCCCGGATCTTGTTCTTACCATTCAGCTGACTCCTCAGGACTTGCCTGACCCTCTGCAGGTACTTGGTGGTTGCAGCTTTTCTAGCGGCCTCTTCATGGTTCCCATTCGCCTGCGGGATCCCCAGGTACTTGTAACTGTCCTCTATGTCTGCAATGTTGCCTTCTGGTAGTTCAATCCCCTCAGTTCTGACTACCTTCCCTCTCTTTGTTACCATCCGACTACACTTCTCCAGTCCGAACGACATTCCAATGTCATTGCTGTATAGCCTGGTAGTGTGGATCAGTGAATCGATGTCTCGTTCACTCTTGGCATACAGCTTGATGTCATCCATGTACAGGAGGTGGCTGACAACTGCTCCGTTCCGTAGTCGGTATCCGTAGCCAGTCTTGTTAATGATCTCACTGAGGGGGTTCAGGCCTATGCAGAACAGCAGTGGGGACAGAGCATCTCCTTGGTAGATCCCGCACTTGATGGTGACTTGTGCTATGGGCTTGGAGTTGGCCTCTAGTGTTGTACGCCACATCCCCATTGAGTTCCTGATGAAGGCTCTTAGGGTCCCATTGATCTTGTACAATTCTAGGCATTCCAGTATCCAGCTGTGGGGCATTGAGTCATAGGCCTTCTTGTAATCAATCCAGGCAGTGCACAGGTTGGTCAGTCTGGTCTTGCAGTCTCTGCTGACTGTTCTGTCTACCAGTAGCTGGTGTTTTGCGCCTCTGGTATTCTTGCCAATTCCTTTCTGTGTCCCACTCATGTATTGACCCATGTGCCTGTTCATCTTAGCCGATATGATGCCTGACAGGAGCTTCCATGTAGTACTGAGGCAGGTTATTGGTCGGTAGTTGGAGGGGACCGGTCCCTTCTTGGGGTCCTTGGGGATCAGGACCGTCCGGCCTTCAGTTAGCCATTCCAGGTGTCTCTCGTTAACTAGCAGCTGGTTCATTTGTGCTGCCAGACGCTCGTGGAGTGCAGTCAGCTTCTTTAGCCAGTAGGCGTGAACCATGTCGGGCCCTGGTGCTGTCCAACTCTTCATACTGGAGACCCTTTCTTGGATATCTGCCACTGTGATGGTTACTGGACCCTGTTCAGGGAGGTCGCTGTGGTCTGCCCTCAGATCCTCTAGCCACTGAGCATTGCCGTTATGGGTTGCATCCTTCTCCCATATGCTCTTCCAGTATTGCTCCGTCTCCAGCCTTGGTGGTGCTGTTCTCTTATTGTTCCCTTGCCACTGAGAGTACACCTTTGCTGGTTCTGTGGAGAACAGCTGGTTTATTCTCCTGCCTTCTATCTCTCTGGTGTACCTCCTCAAGCGGCTGGCCAAGGCTGTGAGTCTTTGCTTGGCAGTTTCCAAGGCCTCAGGTATGGACAGCTTGCTGTATTTCTTAGGCACCTTATTTGTCGCACCTTTCTGCAACTCCGTTAGTTGGCTAACCTCCCTCCGTGCTACTTTGATCTTGCCCTCTAGCCTCCTTCTCCATGGAGGGTACTGCCCCTTGTCGCTGTTCAACTTGTAGCGAAGCATCTCACTGATCACTGCTGCCGTATTGTAGATCAGCTTGTTAGTGTCGGTAATCGTGGTTGTAGGTATTGCCCGTAGTGCTGCATTAACATCATCTAGCAGACCTTCTGAGGGTACTTCACGTAATCTTGGTAACCGGCTACGGGGGATCCAGGTTTCAAGCTTGGCCATGATCCTATTTTTCAGGTCAGTTCCTCTCGCACTCAACGATCCTTCTCCTATCGCACTTGGGGCTATGTACCCAATCTCGGGTGGGGGTGATGATATCTCCCCCCTGACCTGGCGTCCTGACTCCTCCTTGCCGTAGCATTTGTGTTGTACCTCGTCAATCTCTAGCTGTGAGAGCAGTCCCTTCTTTCGAATGTTGGAACACTGAGCTACTAGTTGTTTCGCCGTCATTGTGGATGTTGGGTATCGAAGAATCCATAGGTCCCTCATCCTATTCATGTAGCCCCTTCCGCCGGGGTTACTTGCGTAGTAGCATTCCAACAACGCCCTGTTTTCGTCTCTTGCCCACCGATGCCTTCTTGTTCCAGTAGCCCACTTTTCGTCAGGGTGCCCTGGTTCCTCAACACCTGACGCGGACCTTGTTGATCCGGGCAACATCCGAGCCGGCATGCCTTCATATTTATCTGTCTCGCTCATGTCTGCGGTAGGCTTGCTTAGCATAGGGGGTCTAGCCTTAGGACCCTTACTGGATACAGACGCCCCAGGCAGGAATCGAACTTGCGATCCTCTGTTCCAAAGGCTAACCACTACGCTATCCAGCTGCTATGTATATGTATGTATATGTATATGTATATATATGTATATATTTCAGACAATGTCTGAATGCAAACCTGTTTATCTGAACATTACAGTTTCACCTTTTCACATTCACAAAATGTTTTATGCTTTTATACTTGCTCATGATTCACAGTCAAATCCATTTTACAATATTCGTATTGCAACGAACATAAAAACATTTAATTATGCTTAAATAGATCCAGTTTAAAGTTTTATGGGTCTAATGTTTAGAAAAAGCACCACTGCACTGCATGGGTTCCCCTTCGAGGCCTTCCCCAAACCGCAGCTCAATTCATGTCTAAGCCATCCACCTTTATCTACTAAAACACTGTCAAACCTAAAGTGAGGACGTGGGCCCAGCGAGTGAATCAAAATCATCATCATAAAAAACAAATCAGTGGCTGATTGTATAAGGGTGTAAAATTAAGTTGAGTAATTTGTTCAGAAAAATATTTCCCAAAGTAAGGATGTATTAGGAAGATGTTTCACAGAGAGCTTAATATTTGTATCAGACAATCTCTGATGTATTTCAGTGATGCTCATTAAGCGTTTTATCTCAGTCACAACTATTTTCTTGCTTCTTACCTCCAGCTCAAAGTACCACTTCCCAGTATTAACACAGTATGTTTTTTCTGCTCTGAAAATGCGGAACCTCTCAGCCGACACATTACTCAGGCCCGATTCAGCTGCTGGATGGCAGGGAGGCATGGGAGGAATGAGAGGTAAAAACAGGTGGACTTGGTGAGCATCTTAACAATGCAATGACAAGGAAAAAATCTTACATCTTACATACTGTACTTCTGAATATTTAAGGTGTTTATTTTTCTCTCAAAAGTTATGGAAATGAAAAGAAAATACAATGAATGATGGTTTTTACTGAAGCAAACATGTTGTACCATGGTCTTGGTCAGGAGCTTCAAGATTGTATCCATATCCCAGGAGAGTCCTGACAGCCTCTCTCAGACTGTCTTTGTTGGACTTTTTGGTTCTCTCATCCAGAAGAGCGTAGGGGACCAGACGAGGGTTTCTACGGTTCTTTAGATCCTGACAAGAGACACAACAAGGTTACAAAATGGAAAAAACAACAACAAAAAACAAAGAATTAAAGAATTCATATAATAGAAGAAAGAATTAGCCTGTTAGAATTTACAGCTAAGAGGGGACACAGCAGCATTTCGTACCACTGGGGTGGCCTTGAACAGAAACAAACTGCAGTTCCTCTAACTGCCATTGAGGGTTCCTCCACAATTTTGTCAATACATAGCACTGTTTTCTTTTAGAAAGTAATGCTGACAAACACGTTCACGTTATTACTTCTAGGCTGTAATTCAGTATTATCAGGTTGTTCAAAAACTCCCTGAAAAGTCTTTATTTGATCTAAAATGCTGCAGCAATTCTAATGATAGGAACTAGAAAGAGAGAGCATGTTTCTCCCATACTGACTTCTCTTCATTGGCTCCCTTTTAAACGGAATGTCAAATTTAAAATCACTGTCATCAAATACAAGGTCTTGAACTATCAGGCCCCATCTTATCTGAAAGGCCTCGTAGTACTTTATCACTCAATAGAGCACTTCACTCTCACACTGCTGGCTTGCTAAGTAGGAACTTTTGGTTGCTAGGGTAGGAGATGATTTTATAGGAGAGGGTAAGCCCTCTCCTATAAAATCATCTTAGTTACACTGAAATAGGTCTAGACTGTGGGGGATTCCCATGATGCACAGAGTGCATCGGAGTGTGAATGTGTGTGAATGTTGGTTAGTTTGCACTTGAGTTTAGCAGTGCTTGTATATGAGCGGGTGTGAATGGGTGAATGAGGCATGTTGTATACAGCGCTTTGAGTACTCCATGAGAGTAGAAAAGCGCTGTATAAGAATCGGTCCAATCAGTCCATTCTTCACACCTCTTTTCACTACCTGTGTGTTTATATAGCACATTGCATGTAATCATTAGTTACTATTAAACTCTGGCTCTCGTCCACAGTATGTGCTTGTCCTGTCTTCCAGTCGTAACCCACAGTCCATGACTGCTGTGACTGGCTTGGGGGTGCAGATTGGTTCTGACACAGGTTTCTTCATGTTAAAAGGGAGTTTTTCCTTACAATATAAAACAACTTGATCATTGTTGTCTGAAATGAATTAAATTGATTTCAAATGTTTAAACATTGTGAGTACCTGTTGTATGCCATAGGTCCAGCCCTGGCGGATGCGATCTCTTGCCCAAACATTGTGTGCATTCTCAGCTAGCTTGTCCACCATAGCTTCCTGGGTGGAGGTCAATTTGATGTGACTCAGATCCAGAGGAGCAGGTTTATAACCACTGGATAACTCATAGCTGCACAGATAGAGGTGAAGTACTGCATTGTTATACAGAGATCCTAAATACCCAGAATGTGCTGATGTCTGAGACCAGTCCATTTTCATCCAGTTCAACATGCCAGTGGGGGTTTCTGTTGCTCTAGTCATAAACACTCACCAGCCCTCTGAATCAACTTACTTTGTGGCAAGGTGCTTGACGTGTTATATAATGCGTTTTTATTTGAGTTACTTTTGCCTTCCTATCAGCCTGAAGCAGTTTGACCATCCTTCTCCAACATCACCTGCCGCTCACTGGATATTTTCTCTTTTTTGGACCATTCTCTTTAAATCGTAGAGATGTTAATGTGGAATAATCTCAGTAGATCAGCAGTTTCCGACAGTCTCTCAGGCACCAACAACCATGCCACATTCAAAGTTACTTCACCGTCACCTTTCTGATTGGTGTAAACTAATCTTGGCCATATCTGCATCCCAGAATTCATGCAATTGGATAATTAGATACAGTGGGGCAAAAAAGTATTTAGTCAGCCACCGATTGTGCAAGTTCCCCCACTTAAAATGATGACAGAGGTCAGTAATTTGCACCAGAGGTACACTTCAACTGTGAGAGACAGAATGTGGAAAAAAAAATCCATGAATCCACATGGTAGGATTTGTAAAGAATTTATTCGTAAATCAGGGTGGAAAATAAGTATTTGGTCACCTCAAACAAGGAAAATCTCTGGCTCTCACAGACCTGTAACGTCTTCTGTAAGAAGCATTTCTGTCCCCCACTCGTTACCTGTATGAATGGCACCTGTTTGAACTCATCATCTGTATAAAAGACACCTGTCCACAGCCTCAAACAGTCAGACTCCAAACTCCGCCATGGCCAAGACCAAAGAGCTTTCGAAGGACACCAGGAAAAGTATTGTAGACCTGCACCAGACTGGGAAGAGTGAATCTACAATAGGCAAGCAGCTTGGTGTGAAAAAATCAACTGTGGGAGCAATCATCAGAAAATGGAAGACATACAAGACCACTGATAATCTCCCTCGATCTGGGGCTCCACGCAAGATCTCATCCCGTGGGGTCAAAATGATCATGAGAACGGTGAGCAAAGATCCCAGAACCACACGGGGGGACCTGGTGAATGACCTGCAGAGAGCTGGGACCAAAGTAACAAAGGTCACCATCAGTAACACACTACAACGGCAGGGAATCAAATCCCGCAGTGCCAGACGTGTTCCGCTGCTGAAGCCAGTGCATGTCCAGGCCCGTCTGAAGTTTGCCAGAGAGCACATGGATGATACAGCAGAGGATTGGGAGAATGTCATGTGGTCAGATGAAACCAAAGTAGAACTTTTTGGTATAAACTCAACTCGTCGTGTTTGGAGGAAGAAGAATACTGAGTTGCATCCCAAGAACACCATACCTACTGTGAAGCATGGGGGTGGAAACATCATGCTATGGGGCTGTTTTTCTGCCAAGGGGACAGGACGACTGATCCGTGTTAAGGACAGAATGAATGGGGCCATGTATCGTGAGATTTTGAGCCAAAACCTCCTTCCATCAGTGAGAACTTTGAAGATGAAACGAGGCTGGGTCTTCCAACATGACAATGATCCAAAACACACCGCCCGGGCAACAAAGGAGTGGCTCCGTAAGAAGCATTTGAAAGTCCTGGAGTGGCCTAGCCAGTCTCCAGACCTCAACCCCATAGAAAATCTGTGGCGGGAGTTGAAAGTCCGTGTTGCTCGGCGACAGCCCCAAAACATCACTGCTCTCGAGAAGATCTGCATGGAGGAATGGGCCAAAATACCAGCTACTGTGTGTGCAAACCTGGTAAAGACCTATAGTAAACGTTTGACCTCTGTTATTGCCAACAAAGGTTATGTTACAAAGTATTGAGTTGTATTTTTGTTATTGACCAAATACTTATTTTCCACCCTGATTTACCAATAAATTCTTTACAAATCCTACCATGTGGATTCATGGATTTTTTTTTCACATTCTGTCTCTCACAGTTGAAGTGTACCTCTGGTGCAAATTACTGACCTCTGTCATCATTTTAGGTGGGGGAACTTGCACAATCGGTGGCTGACTAAATACTTTTTTGTCCCACTGTATATCTGTCTTAACAAGCCATTGAACACATTTAACTTCCAAAGTGACTGGTGAATGTGTATATTCTTCTGTACCCAGCTGTTATATATGGAACTGACATTTTGTTTTAATGGTTTAATGGTCTTACGTTGATGAAAGTTTCATGTTCTTGACTTTCTCTACAGCGTGTTCATCTGCTAGGCCAACATGGCAACCCAGAGCCAGGAGAGTTCTGTAATGGGCAATAACACAATCACAAAGAAAAGTGTGAATGGGATGTGCAGATGCTTGTTATGAATTTCAACAATAACTGATGCTCCTGCAACGTCCAAAGAAAACTTACTAATATATATGATGAAATTTCAAATTTCACTGCACTGATACATTACTTGAGAGTTTCCAGAGACATCTGTAGATTGTAGCTTCGTTCCTGTTCAGGAAGCTTGGAGAACTCCACCAGACATGGGTGCTGCCGCTTATTATCATCCCGCACCTCAAGCACACATGCAAAGAAAAAAGAAAAGTTTAGGGCAGCCAGGACACTAATAGTAACCAAGCTGTAGCTAAATACATAACATATCTGATGTCATGTATTTTTATAGCGAAAATATTCATCGGTTCATTCTGACAATATTCAAATAAAGAAAAGGATCAACAGTATTTCATTGAAGGCTCTGGAGCAACAAGAGCTGAACCAACAGACTGAAGAACAGTGTCTTCCTGGACGCTAAAAGTGACCGGCTAAAAAGCTTAGTGACCGGCAGCCTCTGTTACCTACAGTCACAGTTAACCTTTGCATTGTCCATGGTACACAACTTTATACACTTAGAAACTGACCTGCAATTTCTAAATCTTGTGATATATCTTCTATATCTTAATAATTCCACACTTGCTCTGGCCTCTTTATCCTTCAAGTTAGAGAGTCAGTATCTTTCTGCGCAGTATCTTTGCTATTCCTAGGACTGCACTATTCTGGTGCAGTCTCTCGTGTTCTAGTGTTTGTTCTCTCTGTTGGATGTCATTCCTGGGATCTGCTGGAGACACTTGCTCAGTTTGGGGTCACTGCACCAAGTGCTCCCATTAGCATGGGGGCCACTGGTAGGATTTCTCAATATCAGCCATTTCTTCTGTCTGCTGATGGTACATGCCGTGCAGGGGCCTGTTCTTTCACGAACGTGTTGCTTCAAAGGATAGCTGCAGATTTCTGTCAGGATCTGCAGATTATACAGTACATATAAAATGTTCACGTTTCTCCAACGTTGTCTTCCCAACAGTTTCACTGGATGGCCAGGAAGCGTTCGCGATGTCTTCTCTGGCGCTGATAATTGGCGTCTGTCTTGTGTCAGTGACGTAAAAGACGGATTTAATGCGACGTGACCATCAAGCAGCAGTCGCTTTCTGAAACATCAGATATGTATCGGATTCAGCACCACATACGAAAGTGACCCAGATCGGATTGGAAAATATTGGATTTGTGCCGTTCACACTGTCACACCATGATTGGATAGATGGGTCACATAGGGTCAGAAAAGTCGGATTTGAAGTGCTTTCGCCTGCAGTGTGAACGTAGTCTTAGTGTTGCAGTCTCACGGTGCTGAACTTGGGGTGAAACCCTCCAAGCATGGTAAGCAGCATCCTTCTCTTGATGTCAGTGGCTTCTATTGCTTCCTTTGGCCAACTTATATTCCAGCAGGGTAACTGATCAACTGTAGGGCATAGCTATTGATTGCCCGGATCTTGTTCTTCCTATTCAGCTCTCCTCAGGACTTGCCTTATCTTCTGCAGATATTTGGTGGTTCCAGCTTTCCTAGTGGCCTTTTGATTGTTCCCATTTGCATGTGGGATTCCAAGGTACTTGTACCTTTCCTCGATGTCTGCAGTTCTGTTCTCCACATCCCCATCGAATTTCTGATGAAGATGCTCAGGGTCCTGTTGATCTTGTACAGTTTTGGGCATTCCAGAATCCAGGTGTGAAGCACTAAGTCGTAGGCTTTCTGGTAGTGCACAGGTTAGTCTGGTCTTATAACCATAACCGGTGCTCTATCTGTCAGTAGCTGGTGGGGGGAGGGGATGATGACATCTCCCCCATGACCTGATGTCCTGGCTCTCCCTTGCTGTAGCATTTGTGTTGCACTCATCAATCTCTAGCTGTGATAGCAGTTGCTTCTTCTGTATGTTGGAACACTGAGCTACTGCTACAGGTGCTGAAGAATCTATCAGCCCCAAATCCTCTTTATGTAACCTGTTTAGCTGGGATTACATGCATAGCAGCAGTCCACCAGGTATTATGTACAGGTATTCGTTTTCATTTAATAATACTCACTGCACCATAGATCCAGCCTAATTCGATCTTGTTCATCACCCAGAGTTCATGGATATTTTCTGCTAGTTTTTCTCTGATCCTTTCCAGGTGAGGTGGCAAAATAATCTGAACAAAAAACAAACAGCGTTTCAGTTACTGGTTATGGTTAAGGGAAAAAAACTTTATTGAATGACTTCAAAAATAATTAAAAAGTGAACTTAAATCAAGTGTGTTATTGAGAAAAATGGAGCAAGACATTTCTGACCTGGCTGGTGTCTACAGGTATAGGGGTGAATGCTGCCTGGCTCAAAGTGACAGTCGGTCCCAGCAGGTCTCTGGTGGCAGTCTGATCCTGACTAGCCTCCAGTTTCAGTTTCTCCCTGGGCAACACTGCTTCATAGCAAGGGGCATAACCAGGAGGAGGGAGGAACTTAAACTCCCCATGACGCCCACCGAGGAGGAATCGCACCCTGCAGGTGAAACAGGAAAGTTTGTGAAAACCAGAAAACAGCCCAGTGGCAGCGCTCCTGGGACCGACATTTATGTGATAGATCTGGGACAAAAATTGCCTTAGGCATTCAAATTTGGGATGTCAGTGATGATGATGATGATGATGATATAAAAAGAAAGGTACCAAAAACATGTGAGTTAGTCAGCCTGCTACAGTTGTGCTATTTGTCTTCATATTGCTGACCAATTAATATACTGTTACATTTTCGGACAGTGACAGAGTTTTTGGTACTCTTGCCTCCGTACACACCATTGTGAGTTTTAAGTCAAGCGATCAAGATCCAATGAACCCTTTCACTAATACTGGTCACTATTGGACAGCTATTCAAAGGCTGTTTTCTTGTATTTGTGTCAGTGTGGATGGTATACTTGCACATAAACCACTACATTGGACACTGATGTGTCACTCCATACCTGCCACTCACTGGCCGTTTAATGTTACTGTAGATCAGGGGTCGGCAACCCTGGGCACACGTGATTTTTTTTTTTTTTAGTAACTATAAACAATGAAAGGTGGTGGATTGGCCAGGTGCTGGCAGATGTGTAAAAATAACTCAGTTGTTTGGTGGTGGCTATGGCGGAGCTTCCACAGAGGCCAGCAGGTGGATGAGGGAAAGGGGAGGCAGGAGGAGGAGAGACCCGAGGCGGCCGCCGGTCCGAGTGTCAGGTGAACTGAACTTCAGGTAAGAAGTTCTGACCTGCAGTCTATCTGGGTCAGATATAAACCAAGTTTAGGTGGAGTTTATTTTCGTTGTGCTGACTTTTTACAGTCAGTTACAATAACTCGTACTGCGTGCTAGCTAGCATGACGGAGTTTATATACAGCTGGGTGGTGCTATGATGTTACTGATAGTGAACTTTATTTTATTCATAGGGTTAGTTAGTAGAGTTGCAAACCGTCCCGTAAAAACTGAATTGTCTCGTATTCAGAAAAAATATTACGCGTTTCGTATTGAGGTGAAAAGGAGAACAGTTTGTCCCGGACTTCAGCTAGGATGGAAAAAGACACAAAGCTGGAGTTATTCTGTGTCTTTATGCTGTCAGCTGCCTCTTCTCCTCTCATTCTCTCCCCTCCCTCTCCTGTTTCTACTTCAATCATGAAACTGATCAATGATCAGCTGATCGGCTTTTCTGTCACAAGTCCCATCTCTCTTGTTTGTTTATCGCTCACTCTGATGCAAAATTTATAGAAATGTACAGAAATTATACATATACCAACAAGACAGTGTACATCACTGTCACAACAGCGTCTGTTTTCATACAAAGGCTTTATGGCTTTAATACCTGGTGGGTTGGTCTCGTCAAAATGCCCGGGCCCATTTTGTGTCCCAGTCCAGCCTTGGGCACGACACGCAGTGAAATAATCTGATAAGGTGCATTAAAAAATAAATGGCCAGCGGTGCACATCGCAAATTAGCTCGCATACACACATTAGTTGTGCTGCTTCTTAATGACAGTATCTTAGCTAACAACCCAACTACCAGATTCGACTTGTAATTGGCTAAAAATAACTTAGCCTACTGGTGAGAGGGACGTTGCTAGCTGGCAGTTTTTTCAAGCGATGTTGAAATTTCCACATTCCAACATTTCAAAAGCTTCAGGCAGCACAGCATCAGCACCACGGAAATACATTCAAAGACTGAATTTACAATGAGTTTTCGGGACTTTCAGGTGTATGGACCAATGTTTTCTTTTCTGATCAAACCAGAAAGCTTTAATGAGTAGTTGGATTTGTCTCGCATTAACTGGCTCGACACAGAGGACATCAAAATGCAGCTGATTGAACTGAAAAGCTTGACTCTGTGTAACTGTCTTCAGAACATTGCAGAGGCCTTATTGACAGTATTTGGCTCTACATATCTGTGTGAGCAGATTTTCTCTCACATGAAGATTGTCCTCAGGTAGCCTCTGAATGCTGGACACTCGGAGACCTGTGTCTCTGAGTGGGAGACCAGAGATCACATTAACATGTGTGTCTCTATATTAACAAACATGCCATATTGGCCCAGTTTATTATTTCGCATCATTGTTATGAGGAGACCATAAATAGCATTTGCATTTTCTGTTGTATTTGCTGTTATGAGTTCTTGTTATGGATAAAAAGTCTTTTTTTGTTTCAAAATAGCTGATAACTATTCGCTGATAGCTGCCAACATCTGCAAACAAATATAATTCTAGAAAGTGGTTCTATATAGTGTGTAACTGTTAATATGGAGCGTTATTAAATTTATTGCTAATGCAGTCATATGGCACACTGACTTCTGAGGAAATTTTAGATGGCACTCATCATCAGAAAGGTTGCCGACCCCTGCTATAGATGTATGACGTGTTTCATTGTAATGATTGTCATTTAACCCCTGCCATGCATGAATTATGACAACCTCAACCAGGATTTTTTCTTAAGTATTTTTTATTCATCTTTTAATGCCTAAAGATGAATTAAAATACTTAAGAAAAAATCCTGATTGAGGTTGTCATAATTCATGCATGGCAGGGTTAAAGTGCTGACATTGAGCCTTTCAGGGGTTTAACAAAAATAGGTTCATTGCATTGACTGACGAGGAATTTTATGCATAGCTCCCATTTTCGTGGGCGCAGAAGTATTTGGGCAAATTAACATCATTTGTTTTTAATACTTATATTAACATTCATTTGCTTTACTAGGTTGAGATAAAGTGACTGACTTGGCCAGTAAAGAATATTCTATATGTGACGAGACATTAGTTTGTAGGTTTGAACCCCTATATATTGAAAATTCCAGCTAAAAGCTAAATACCAAATCTACAGGGTGGGCCATTTCTATGGATACAGCGTAATAACATGGGAATGGTTGGTGATATTAAAGTCCTGTTTGTGGCACATTAGTATATGTGAGGGGGCAAACTCCTCAAGATGGGTGGTGACCATGGTGGCCATTTAGAAGTCGGCCATCTTGGATACAACTTTTGTTTTTTCAATAGGAAGAGGGCCATGTGACACATCAAACTTATTGGTAATGTCACAAGAAAAACAATGGTGTGCTTGGTTTCAGCGTAACTTTATAAATCCCAGTGATATCACATAATTGTTGTCCTAATATAACAACAACCCCACTGATAACTTTTGTAAGACACTCATCAGGCAGTTACTGTAATAGTCTCAGAAGTATGCTACGCTGTTTTTAGGACAACAATCACTCTACAAAATCAGGATGTGCATGTAAGTTGTGCTTATAGTCATTATACAGTTGCAAATCCATTTTAAAAGACAAAAATAAAGCAAGCTTCATGGAGAACAAAGACAATAACTCTGTTATCATGCTGTGTTGATGAGCTTCAGTGAAACACTGACTTGACCCCAGCAGAGAAGCTCGCCACTGGGAAGAAAAGGCCATCAGAGTTGAAGTTCTCAAACATGCCCTGAACTGGCTGGCCATTGATTCTGAAGGAGATACTGGGCACACTGAGGTCCAGGCAGCAGCTCACCACATCTTCTGATCGAAGGAGATGCTGATTGGGTGAGCTAACAGTCCGCGCAATGCAGCCTGCACAGAATACACAGAAGTGCAGCGAGAAACAGTTTAGTTTGATTCCAGTCTGAACTGTTTAAGTACAAAACGACATCAGAGTTTATACCAGGACATTTTTCCATTATGGTTTTTGCTTTTACTTTACAGAGTATTTCCTACGTTATTGTGATCCATGGATGTGATCCATCCATCCATGTTTTCTTTTTTTCTTTTTGGCCTTTTTCAGCAGAAAAAACATCTTGCAGGCACTTTGCATAACTGTCCAACAGTTAAAAAAAACACATAGTTTCATACAAAGATCTTTTCCTTTTTTAAAATCTATTTCTGTGCATTTTAAAATAAATAAATAAATAAATAAAAGGATCCATAACTCGAAAGTGTCCTAAAAATGGCGAACGTGGTTCAGGGGGTTGGGACCTTCCGGCTTGTAACCGGAAGGTTGTCGGTTCAATCCCCAGCTCTGTCTGTATTGGTCGTTGTGTCCTTGGGCAAGACACTTCACCTACTGCCTACTGGTGTTGGCCAGAGGGGCCGATGGTGCGATATGGCAGCCTCGCTTCTGTCAGTCTGCTCCAGGGCAGCTGTGGCTACAATGTAGCTGCCTCCACCAGTGTGTGAATGTGAGAGTGAATGAATAGTGGCTTTGTAAAGCGCTTTGAGGCTCTTGAAAAGTGCTATATAAATCCATTATTATTATTAAAATGTACACCGTATTGGTGCTTTCTGATATGATGTTAAATTAATAGCTGAATTAACAGCTGTAAGCTGCTCAGTTCTTGAGGCAGCACAGCACTCTCACACCTAAAGATTGTGACCACTATAGTCCACATTCAGTAGTCTCACATTTCAATGGGAAAACATACTGGCAACTGCCAGTGCCACCCTTCAGTCTCCTGTTAGACACACCTATGGTATTAATTTCAAAATCTTGCTTATTCTTGAGATATCACATTCACAAGATTTTCAGAAAACATTAGTTGAGATCAGTGAGATTCTAGGAGGTCCTGCCATCCTCCAATTTGAAAATCCTAGGTGACTTCCATCACGAGTTATTGTATTCACAGTATTTTGACCTTTAGGTTGAGGTTACTGAGTAGATACAACTATGGTATTAATTTAAAGCTCCTACATTACATTACCTCCTACTACCTTCTAGGGCTGAGGGGTAAAAATGATTCTGCACAGACTTTCATTATCAGTGAGTTAGTAATCAAAATCACTCCATCTTTGTACACACACTGGACACACACAGCTCACCTGACCAAAGATGGAGTCCATCAAAGCCATAGGAATAGAGGTCATCACCCACCCCGTTGCCTCCCCACCCCTCTCCTCCACTGGGGTACGGTGCATAGCCATTGGTGTTGCCCCAACCCACCCTGAGGTGAGTGGCCTCTGCTGTGACAAATGGCAAAACCTGATCCACAATCAGCTCGTAGTACCACTTCCTGTACTGGGCAGAGCCCTCACTGACGCCCAAAAAGATGTTGGGTCGCATGCTGTTGGAGTGAATGAATGTCAGTGAGTAGGTAAATCCATTACTGACATGGGATTCCACAATCCGACCATTGCAAATGTTTGTATTTGTTTACCTGCTTATGTGGTTGATCAGGCGGGTCTGCAGTAATAAATCTCTTCCTGGCAGCAGGTTGTCACAGATCAGGTGCTGGTTAGAGCGCACTGCCACGCCGTGACACACACACAGTGAACACAGCACGTCTAGAACCTAAACGGTATTTATAAACAAGACGGATAAGATGTTATTGTCTCTACGATATAAAGAGGCACAAGTAAACAGGTAGTGACATCTATACTGAACTGCTGAAAAGGTCAGTGGTGGCTGGAGACACCACAGAGGGCTCAGAGCGTCCGTTCAGTCTGTATTTCTGACTGAAACCTACTACAATGAACACATGAGTATCAGGACTGTACCATGGAGCAGTGGGAAAAGGTGGCCTGGTTTTCTTTGACATCTGGTGACAACCCAGTGCATTTAGCTGTTACTCAAAGAAATGATGGGAAACACTGCAAGCTGGCACAGGCAGTGTGATGACACAAGAAACTTTTGGTCCTTAATGGTAACAGTATTCCCTGATGGCAATAACTTTTCCCATCAGGATAATGCTCCTTGATACTAAATGATTTCAACACAACAAAAGGTCCAGGGTGTGGATCTTCGGTGCGATACACTGCAACAAGTTAGATCCATGGAGGCCTTACAACAAAGTACTGAGTGAAAGGATCTGCTGCTAACATATTGAGTGTGTTAGCAGGATGTATGTTAAGTAAGAGCTTTTAATGAGCATAAGATGGACCTAAAAAAATATTAGATTGCTTGTTTTAAACACCATGTATAGATGTTCAGACTTTAATGTGATTGGTACTACATCCATGCTTCAGCATGAAAAAAGGGTGAAATAACAAGGCAGAGTCATAAAACCTATCTCGCCAGACGTAATAAGGAGAAGTCGTCCTGCAACAGAGGGTCTGACCTCACAGAGTCCTGTTTTCAACATCATGGAGTCAAATAAAGAAACAACACATACCGACAGAATCTAAATCAACAGAATAACCAAGGCAAGCTATCCAAAGAACAGCCTTTCTACCTATAAAAAATGATGCAAGTGTACCAGGGATAACTAGGCTTTAAAATATACTATCATCATCACCAGTTTGTGTTTGTGGGTAAGTAAGTGCCCGTACCTTGTGGTTCCGACCATGTTTGTCCAACAGAGATATGATAGACTTGATATGTTCCTCTTTGATTATGTTAAGTGCTTCAGGACTCTCCACCAGTACACAGTGAAGCACCTCCAATATACCTGTAATTGAAAAATAAGGTGCAGTGTGACGATAACTTGATTCAAAACCACAGTTCACAAAAAGCTAAGAGTCGGTTTTACTGTCAAAGTTTGGAGAACCGATAATGGCTGTACAGGTCCCAAAGCTAAGAGCAGAGGCAACTAGCTTACTCATCACTCAGCTCTACATCTTACTGTCGTTAGATATGTAAAATAATGATGTAAATTTTATCTGTCAAAGTGGAAATACTTCTAAACATACAGGACACCACTAAAAGATTGAATTACAAATGCAACTAGAGCAAATAGAGAAAATAAATAAAATGTTAAAAGTGCTTTTTAAATATTTCTTTTTTAAGTTATTTAAATATTGTTCGATTAATTTGCAACTGATTTCTGTACATTTTTATCGATGTATTGCCAGATCATAACAACAGAGTAGTTAATGCCTTTTTGTATTTTGTAATCGTCGATTCTGGTGTATTTCTCTCCGTCTTCACTTTCTTCCCTTTTGAATGTATGATTTGTTAAACCTGCTGGTTCATGTTGGACATCATCATCCTGTTTATAGTCTTTTCTCTTGCCTGCCCTTTGACTGTTTCCAGGTTCCTTCTACCTGTGGTTTGTTACAAGTCATCACAAAGCAGGTTACACTGTAAGGTAAAGACAGTGTCACAGGTAGACTCTAAATCATCAGAATGTGAGTACTAGGTAGACTACCCCATATGCTGGTCGTTGCCGTGGTTTCTCTGCTGTGTTTTTGTTGTTTTTCTTCAGCAGATTTTCACTGTTTTTGCTCTCTCTCCATCTGCTTCTCTATTTTTCTTTCCCTCTCCTTCTGTGAACTTTGTGCTCAACTTCTCTTTCTTTCCTCTTTTTCTTTTCCATCCCCCAGTTTTGTCCATTGTAATTGTAATAACTCAAAAATCCTAATAAAGTTCTAATAAAATATGACTACCAGGTAGACCATTATGGCAAGCGGTCCACTTGGGAAAGTAAATCTGTTGGGCATTTTGGTCTTCTCACGACAGTTCTGATTGGACAAGAACAAAAAAACCCTGTAGTCACGCCTTACTTTTTGATAGGTCCATCCACTTGACGACTTACTTTCTCTGTTTAATTCAACCTCCTTAGAGATCCTTGATTTCATTGCTCAACTCACAACCAGGAGTCAAAAACATAAAACTAAGCCTTGGTTCAATAATGCCACCAGAGGACTCAGACACGTGTGTAGAAAAACTGACCGAACATGTGTCTTTTGATAACTTTGAATCTTTGTTAAATTATCAGAAGACTGTAAGAGCAGCAAAAAGAAGTGTTTCTCTAAGATCGTGGCTAACAACTGTCACAGACTCGTACTGTACTTACTGTGATTAACTCTGTTCTTAATTCTCCTACTGCTGCTCCTCTTATAGCATTGCAGGCAAGTCTTCAGCAATAGGATCACAGACTTCAGGTCTCATATTGTCCCTCCTGTTGCTGACTCATCTGTTTGAAAAGCCACTTTTATTCTCTGGCTTTTAAATCAGAATGAGTTCTGTACTCATTTCATTCTTACTTTCTTAAATTATGACATCTTTTCCTCTGTTGTTATCTCATTTGATTATTTTAGACGTACAGCACTTTGGTGAACAGCCGTTGTTTTAAATGTGCTAAATAAATAAATTCGACTCTGTCCTGTTCGTTTCCTATTATTTATTTATCTGTAAACGACACCAACATTTAACTGTAGTCGGTGTAATTCATCAGCATGTTTTTCCACCGTTCACTTGTGGGTTTACCTCAACCAACTCAGCAACACAGCAACAAACTCTGCTGACTCTTGTGTTCTTTGTTTATTAAATTCTGGATCCTTTTTATGTTTAAAGCAGCTTTATTGTGTTTTGGTGAGCAAAGCCTGAATCCAACTTACCCAGTTTCCACAGTGCACTGCGCTCATATAAACCTTCAGTTCATCCATGATCCGACTAAGAGAAAACCCCTCATTGCTCAGAATTTCAGTTGGTTCCCACTATCATCCCACTATCATATTGCTGATTCAGTAATATAAACTTGGAAGCTTAAGGCACAGTCATGTTTCTAACAGCTGAAAAGGTGGCTTCTTGTTAAATTAGCTGAAACCTTTTACGAGGTGATTAAATTGACTTGTCATCTGATGTCAACTGCTTTTTCTACGTAACATCCATTTGTATGTAACCAAGGCATTTCTGAGAATGTGTACTTTGACTTCAGCACCTCTTTTACATAACCATAAAATATATTATACCATGTAAAAGACAAGCTAACCTACCAGAGCAAGCCTCCAGTCGCTCCAGTCTGCTAATGAGCCAGTCCAGTGAACCAGAGAACTGGGCACAGTTCTTCCTGTTCCCTCTGATGAGTGCAGCTAGAAAGATGAAAATAAGTTGAGAGAAGTGACATGATATCAAGAGGTGTAACAACAGTAACATAGAAAACTCTTACTGAGCCCACATGTCACCTGTCTCTGTCCTCTGATCCCTTTCTGAATGAATCTCTGAGCATTTGTCATCTCTTAAAATAACCTGATTGTCTTCAGGTCTAATATGTAGTTTTAGGTGAGTGGAATTACAATTTGAGTTATTGCATCTTTTCTGTGCTTCTGTCTGTGCGCTTGTTTACCCAGTAGCTGGTAGAGGGAGTTGAGAATGGCGCTCCAGGCCTCTCCAGCCTCCTTTCCAACTGCCTCCGCAAAATGAGCTGCACTACTGTAGACATGAAGCCGATCAATGCACTCCAAGACCAGGCTGATCATCCCCTAGAAATATGAAAACTGTTGTTTTTACTTTATTCACCTGAAATGAGCTCTACAAAACAGAGTGTAGTCACAGAAAAGTTAGGAAATAAAAGCAAATTGAATGCCGTTAAATCATTCTATGGATTTGGATATAGATAATGTGACCAAGCTAATATCTGAGTTGAAAAACACAGACGTGCCAAAAAAACTGCATTTCCTCTAATGGCCACTGGAAGCTCGAAGTGTGTCAATTTCTCTCCAAGTAAACAGGAGCAAAACGCATGTTTACAAGTTAGTAGAGAAATGGTTTGGGCCACTGTGAATATTTTCAGCCACTATGGACACAATGTGAAAGCAAACATGATATAATTGGCAGTTCTTTGAGCAACAGTTTCACAGACATGGATTCTGTCATTAAAAGAAAACAATTCGTGTATACAGTAAAGTAATTGATTCATCTTTTCTTTTTCTTCTTAAAATAACATTTTAGACATTAAATATTCCAACATGTTCCATCATTAGAAATAAACCACTACAAAATTCACTGGGGGTGGATGTACTGTATGTATGTACTGAGGCAGAATATATAAATATATTAGACTAAATCTTTAAAATTGGAAGCAAAAACTGTTAAAAATGATCTGAAGTTAGTTTGTAAACACACATATGTCCAAGTGCACCCTACCTCTTCCTGAAAGAGGTTCTGACGGTTCTTCAGAGCTCGCAGTCGGTTCTGTTTGTCTTCATGTTCTAGGTGATCTCCAGGCGGTTGGAAATAACCTATTAGATCCTGGAGGCTCAGGCTAACTGAGTCTATTGGCAGATCCAAAGTAAAGCTCCTTCCTTTCTTTCTTAGTATGTCCAGACCCCTGGGAAATACAGAATGGAGGATGTCAGTCATGCTATAAACTAGAGAAGCGGAAAATGTCACCTTGTGTTACGCAAGTTTAGCATGTTCTGCTGCAAGAGTGTGAATGTAGATGCAAATGAGAAAGAAACTAAAATGTGCCAATCCCTCTCCTCAGCCTAATCACTGATTTGATGTTTCTCTTGTGTTGAAGTCATAAACACAGAAAGACAGAAAGATTGTCTGAAGGATTCCTTCATTTTTTGCATCCTTGTCTTCTAGATGACCCCAGAAATTAACCTGCAATTTTAAAGATTATCTCAATTCCCAAAATGAAAAGAGAGGAAGACTTGGAAGAAGAGTCGTTCACAAGGATCCAGAAGTCAGACCTTTATTGATTTGGATGAAAATGGAATGAAGCATGTTAATACAGGTGGGTTTTTCTCAGTGTGACGATATGTCTGTGGATTACAGCTGACAAACAATAAAGAAAAAATGTTTAAATATGGTTTTGGCCATCGTGACATCAACTAGTTGGCAAAGTCCCGTTGTGGAGCTTTACACTGAGCATATTCACCGTGTTAGCTTTTTGAAACAGACATCAAAGCATGACCAAGTGACATGTCTGACTGAAACCTCACACACGAGAGACTGAGGGGTTGGAAAAGAAATCTCTCAGCTGTCTAATCAGATTAGTAATCCTATGGGGTTGCAGAGTCTGTGTTAAGGCTGTTTCGGGGTTAGTTGACCGTGACAAGCTTGTCAGTGTGAGCTGATCATTCGTTAACACGTCCTTTGTGCTGTGTTTTTCTTTGATGTAGTACAGCTCAAACTCATTTTCTGGAATTATTGTTTAACCCTCTCAGGCTCAAATTAAACTTTTTGTTGCTAATGCACAACCAAGTCCTGCAGTCGTACTTCTGAGTAAAAAAAAACAAAAAAAACAAAAAAAATATGTATGTGGGGTAATCGGGTTGTTAGTTTTTAACTGTTGCAAATCGGCAACGCCTGCCTTGAGAGGGTTAAGATGTAGGGCATCAATTGAAATGTCTTATAAGTAGACCTGATATTGTAAAAATACACATTCAGCATATAATAGCCCCATAAAGTATAAAACAAATTGCATTAAATGACAACACTGTTACAGAGGGGTGGAGAGGGGTTTGGAGACTCTGTAGAATCCAGCTCGGCTTGTTGTTTTCACGTACAAAAAGAAGAAGAGCAACAGATCGTCCAAGTCTCACAGAAACCTGATCTCAACAACATGACTGACAGTAATCCACAGGTGAACATTCTCCTCGATAGCTGTGGTCCCAGATGGTATTATAGTAACTGGTGGGTCCATAACAGCCAGGAACAACATTCTACTTAACTGATGTAGGGCTGAACTTCTACTTGTACCAAGATTCTATTCAAATGTCTACTGACTACGTTGAATGAACATGTGACAAAGCATTTGTCTATGCGTCCAATGTGTAGGTTCTTAACATACTTATCATCTTGGCAGTTCCCCTCAGCACTTCAGCCTTACTTTCCCAGTCATTTGGTAACTCTTCCCTATCACCCAGAACCTATTTCAACTTCTCCCTGCACTCGTTGCAATATTCTTCCTTCTCCAGCATCCTGTGGCTTTTTCTTCTTGATTTCCAGAGTGGAGTCAAATCCCACAGTCCCTGTAGTCTCCAATCCCTTAACCCACTGAATGCATGATTCCAGTTTACACTCCGAATTCTGAATCTTATACCATTGTTACAAAGATGATGGTCAGTTGTCTAAAATATACTGGACACTCTCCAAAATAGATGAATCAATATGCCCTCCTATTGCAAAATGGGAGGCAGATTTATCAGTCAGCTTAGACCAAAGTCTCTGGTCTCAGATATGTTTAAAAGATTTTAAATAGATTAGAAATAACATGAAATGACATCCCAATGTCTACAATTAATACAATACAAAATACAACATAGAGTGCTCTATACAGGTTAATGAATCAAGGTTTTTACCATCTTTTGCTGGTGGCCTCTGCTCTTGAGGAGTCCACTCTGCAGGTGGAGAAGATGTAGCAGAGGTGGAGGATGAACTCAGCCTCAGTGTCTATTGTCCTATGCAGTGTATGACTGAATGTTGGGGTGGGTGTGGTTGGGCCTGGGGCCCCTGCCCTTGGTAGATCCCCCCCCCCCCTCCCCATCCCCAGTTGCCTCCCTCCTTCCTTGGATCCTCCATTGAGGCACAGGTGTGTTACTGAGGTGTAGGGGAGACATTCCTCCTCTGTCCCCTCCTGGCCACCTGCACCTCAGTTTTATTCCACAACTTAGACATTTGTATTACTTACACTCTCATTACACATTCATATTGGGCCTCGGGGGTTTGGCACACTGAAGGGCGTCCAGAGGACGGTCTGTTTATTCAGCCTCACCTCTGGTGCTGGTGCCCACCTCTCATTTTTAAATATATGTAGACAATATGTGTTCTAGGGAGGGGCCGTGCTGACACCAAGTGTTGTCTGGCAGAAGGTTTTTGGCACCATGCTACTCGCCTGCTTAAAATGCATTTTAGAACAGCATGCATCAACACCACATATGGGTGGGCGGAGTGAGGCATGGGGTCTTAGTGTACCACGTTCATTTTTGTGTGTCTCCATGTTGGGTGAGTGCGTGAGTCTTTGTATATGTGTGCATGACGGTGGAAACACATATTAGTGTCTGTGTCTCATTCTCTTGGAACATATCAAGCCCCCCCAGGTGTGGGCCCGTTTCTTTTAATTTTACTTAATTACAAAAGAGTTGTAAAAGAAAAATAAAGTACATTTTACATTTACTTAGGCTCTATTTACATTTTATGAAACAGGTAAATGTATTACACCAAAATAAATCAGGGAGGAACAAATAAGTTAATACAACTTTATATTGATTGTTTTGTGTATCTTAAATCAACTTTCAGTGCAGTTGTTCTGTCAGGTATACTAAGACAAGTGAAAATTTGCAAAATAAAATTCTATGCCCAAAAAAGTAAATCACAAATTTCTACTTCTTTGTTAATAAAATGCAATATGAATAATTTCTTCAGTTCTCGCTCTGGATATAATTTTCTTTACACTGGTCCAATATTGCATAGAGAAAATCAACAGTTACATACAAGGTACTGTCGAGAGAGGTGGGATTGAAAAGGATTGAAGTGGACCTGGCTTATCTCTCATCTGAGAGAGTGTAAAAAGACTTAACATCTAGACTTTTATCTTAAAAGTGATACAGAGCTGTATTATAAACCGACCTGACTTCAGATATGCGGAAGAAAATGGCTGGATGATATATTATTCTGTTATTTTAGATTTTAACTTTTATCGAAGCGGTCGTCATAAGTTGTCAAACAGCACAATGCACCGCACTTTTCAGTTGCAATTTATTAGGTTTTCAGATGTTAATTCATCATTTTAGTAACACAATAACATGAACGTAGTAACATGTTTTCATATCATATTTAACACCGGTTTATTTTAAAGTGGTTTTTTTTCTTCATTGATAATGCACAATGTGACATTAAAGCAGCACAATTTAACATTAAAGAATATGAAGAATATGATAAATGGTTTAAGCTGCCTGTTATTGGTTTTTAACATTTTCCATTAAATGAACATCCTTTTTACTTTATCTTTTTTTTTAATCGATAGAAAAATCAGATGTTTTTTACAATAGCTTCTCTTAAAGTTCTGGTGATCATTTTCAGAGCCGTTCATGGTCAGATACATCACTATATTAGTAAATTTCTTCATTCATAGGTAACTGCCATGTCTCTGAGATCAGCTGATCACTTGTTGTTGGCTGTTTGTCTAAGTTACAGAGAAGAGGAGACTGTGCTTTTGGAGTTGTAGACACCCGGGACACCAGGTTTCAAAACTTGCTTCCATTGGACTCACGATATGGAAAGTGTTGAAAGCTTCTAAAAGAAGCAAGTGGAATTGTGTAGGATTGGCTTTATTTAGTTTTATGAATTTAAACTGTTTTAATTCTTGCATTTTACTTTGTATTGTAAAGCACTTTATGACTTTTGTCCTGTATAAATACAAATGTTGGTTATCAAACATTAGGTCTCTCTCTTCTAAAACCCTGTTAATAAATAACATTGATTTATTCCGCCTTACAAAAAGTTTGTTACTGCAGGATGATTTTGTCAGCTTAAGTGAATCAACACCAGGAGGGGGAGTAGCAGCAATCATCAACTCCAGCTTATTAATCAACCACAGAACAACAGAGTTATAATTAGGGATGGATATTGATAAGATTTTCACGATTCCGATTCCATTTTCGATTCTGTTTAACGATTAGATTCTTTATCGATTCTCTTAGCGATTCTTTTTTAAAAAGGTCGAATAGCTTAGAACTTTGTTTTATATCTTCTCTTTGAACAAGATAGAAATTTAGGAGTAACATTGTCATGGTCCGCGGCCCGCCGTCCGAGGAGCTGATGGGATGCCCACGCCCACCCCCACGTATGCTGCTATTTCCCCGCGCCCCAATAATTCTTTTCCTTTTTCTGTTGCAGCCTCCCACAGTCCCGTTTTCGGCGTTCCTGCGCGACTCATCTCCCGGTCCCTTGGTTTCTCTAGTTTCACGCGTGTTTTCCTTCTACCCTCCCCGGACACCTTCAGTTAAAATGAAGTTTATTTTCTCGTACTCCTGTGTGTGTTGGCTCTGCTTCTGGGTCCAGCTTGTGCGCTGAACTTCGGTTCATGACAAACATGGCCTTACAAACCCAGCAGTGAGATCTTAAGAGATCCACAGCCTACGGCTCTTCAATGGGGTGTCACAGGGTCCCCAGGAAAAAAAATTGCAAATGTAAAATAATAAAATAAATATTCTTCTGTAGCAATAACAAAGTATAACATAAATTATTCTGTAGCAATTACACAAGAATATCCAGTAATGTCCCTGCCTACAATTAAACACATTCACTTACCAAAAATCGGGGGGATCTGCTGTGGCAAATGGTGTTTTGGTAATGAGTAACTTGAATCTCTGTTTTCTTTCAGCATTGGCAGTCCATGTGTGTCTTTGTTTCCTTCCTTTTTTGCCTTATTTATTTGAGAATAAAAGGAGTACCCTGAAAATAATTCTGCATTAGATGGCTGCTTTTCTTATTCTAACCGGATGAGCCCATGAAGCTGATTGCTTCAGCCCTGAACCTTCCTCCACCACCAAATGGTGTTGATTAAGTTTTTACCACAAACTTAATCACTGCTCGGTGACATTCGTCTATCCTGGCCTGAAAGGAGTAGTGATGGTAAATTTGATTCTTTTTACTGAATCGAGTTTTAATGAGTCACTCACCAAAGTGAATCGGATTTTTGGGTCATTTGATTCACTGAGTCAGTTGACCAGAGAGTTCAAAAAATTTACATTTTCACTCAAACTTAATTTGTTTCTCTTTTCATGTAAATCCCCCTGCTAAGATGAATGATTCTAAAAGAAAACAACTATTTTATAGAGCAAAAAAGAGCAAAAACATTTCTAAAATTAAGAAATTTCCTATCAAAATTGCTTAATAAACATTTATTTTGTTTATTTTTATTTTATTAGTATTTTCCTTAAATGTGTCAAATATATATTTTCTCATCTAAATGTCCACTGAGCTGTGAGCCAGGGGGCGGTAATGTGCCTTAACATTGGTTGCCAACCAAGAAGAAGAAGGAGCTGTGAGCCAGGAGGGAGGGGGTGAGTGAGTGAGGGATTTGTTCGCTCTATGATTCAGCACAGGAGGGAGGGGGTTAGTTAATCCTGAGTGATTCGCTTACGCTGACGATTCAGCAGAGGAGGGAGGGGGTTAGTGAGTCCTGAGTGATTCGCTTAGGCTTACGATTCAGCACAGGAGGGAGGGGGTTAGTGAGTGAGTGAGTGATTCGTTCGCTCTATGATTCAGCACAGAAGGGAGGGGGTGAGTAGCTCAAATGTGCTGTTAGCATGTTAGCAGAGCGATGCTACTGTGAACCGAGGAGCTATTGTCTTGATGTGAACTTCTTCTTCAGAGCAAAAATGTTTTTGTTACGATACTGGATGTTGTGT
The DNA here is from genome assembly GCF_041146795.1 of Maylandia zebra. Taxonomy (NCBI): domain Eukaryota; kingdom Metazoa; phylum Chordata; class Actinopteri; order Cichliformes; family Cichlidae; genus Maylandia; species Maylandia zebra. The sequence goes on along the minus strand of NC_135174.1, from coordinate 2,398,680 downwards.
TTTTCTCCACAATTTTAATTATAAGCTAGATATATTGCTGCTAACAGCAACAGGGATGAGTCAGTGAGTCAGTTGGGCTTGTGAATCATGATTCATGAGTCAGTAAAGTGATTCTCGAGTATTGAACGATTCGTTCATGATTCGCGCATCACTAGAAAGGAGATGCTACCGGTAGACTGCAGCGAGAACTGCCAGTCTGAGCCAGCCAGACTCTGTCTCTCTCATCACGGTCACCTAAACGCACAGTAATGGCAGGTTTTGTAATAAGGCAGATCGCGCTAACATAATATGCACTGTTAGTTGATTATTTACCTGCCGCATTAACGGGAGAGGACGTGCAAATGTTACCGCTGCTGCTGGGTTGAGATTCACGAGTCCGGAGCGGAATTAAAAACATGACATTCAAGGTTATCACGTGTTTTGTGAGCAAATGCTTTCGCATATTCGTAGTGTTTCCTCCCTTAAATGAAATATCTACTTTGCAAGTATTGCAAGTTGCCCTGTTGTCATCCATTCTCGTAAAGTATAATCAAACTTTTGAGCGTTTGAGCCGCCGTGTTTCCTGCCAGGTAAATGACACTCCGCAACGTGATGACGTCAGGGTATCGTTTGCAAAAATGGCAAACAATTCCAAGGGATTGAAACAGTGGGAACCGGTTCTCAACAAGAACCAGTTTTCGATACCCATCCCTAGTTATAATTCAAAAAGTTGAAAGCCTGAAATGAAAAAACTGTTCTGTTTGTTGTATCTGAATACTATGGATTCTCTGTAAAAGAAAGCCTCAAATCAGAAGTACTTGACTCCCTGGTATAATTCTCAAACACGCACCTTAAAGCAAATAACTCTTAACCTTAACTATTAATGACTTCATCCATTATTTAGACTCTTTTTCTCCAAATGATCTTTTTGAGTTAACTTAAACAATTACTTCTTGTCTTTTAGACCCCATTCCTACAAGCCTCCTTTAAAAAGTCCTCCCACTTAATGCTTCAATCTTAAATATGATCAACCTATCTCTATTCATGGACTATGCACCACAAGCCAAATGATCTTCTTGTGACAGTGAACTCATCTCTGTGCTTGTCCCTCTAGGCCTCAGTGCAGGGTTCAACACTGTCGACGATAATAATTTACTGTGATTTGAGCATGCTGTAAGTATTAAAGGTACTCCGCTGCAGTGATTCGAATCATATCTATCTAATAGACTACAATTTGTTCATGGATATGGGGAGTCTTAATTACTTCCACAGAGCTAGCTTGATCTATCCATGACACCAGTAAACATGCACCAATTACTTAAAATGTCCTGAAGACATAAAGACCTGGATGACCTCTAATTTTCTGCTTCTGAATCCAGATAAAACTTATGTTATTGTACTTGGGCCTAACAATCTAAGACACATGGTGTAACCAGATGGTAGTCACCACAGTAACCGAACCTTTTTCATTCAACTTGTAACTCACCAGTTTCAGAGGAAAGTTGTTTCTTAATCCACTTAACACTGTCCTATAAATCACTTAAGAATAAAAAAGGCATCAAACTCAAAAAATTACCCAGTATTATTTCTGTACATAACAGGCAACTAACAAATTTCAACTGTATGTTTGCAAAACAAATTTTGTGATATTTGGTTCCATTTCTTTAGTTGAATCTATGAAAAACGCCAAAGATCAGACAGTTTGACAGACATTAAATAGTGTTTTTGGACCAACAAGGCAATTTTAAAAGAGGTCTTAGCTGAAAACTTGACATATTTCAACATGGTGTGCAGTAAACCCTTAAAAAAAACTGCAGATGCAGGTGCTCAGGACGCTCTCTATAGTCCCTCTGTAGAACATGGTGAGAATGGATGATGGGAAATGGGCTTTTATCAGCTTCCACAGGAAGTAGAGACGCTGTTGGGCCTTCTTGGTTAAGGAGCTGGTTTTGAGGGACCAGGAGAGGTTCTCCGCCAGGTGGACACCAAGGAATATGGTGCTCTTGATGACCTCGGATCCATCGATGTTAAGAGGACAGTGATTTCTCTGTGCTCTCCTAAGGTCAACAATTATCTCTTTTGTTTTCTCCACATTCAGAGACAGGTTGTTGACTCTACACCAGTCCGTTAGCTGTCACACTTCCTCTCTGTATGCTGACTCGTCGCTCGTGCTGATGAGACCCATCACAGTCGTGTCATTGGCGAACTTGATGATGTGGTTCCAACTGTGCATTGCTGCACAGTGACATGTCAGCAGAGGAAACAGCAGTGGGCTGGGCACACAGCTCTGAGGGGCTCCAGTGCTCAGTGTGGTGGTGCTGGAGATGGACTGTCTGAGGTCTCTCTGTCAGAAAGTCCAGGATCCAGTTGCAGAGGGGGGTGTTCAGGCCCAACGGGCTCAGTTTTCCAGTCAGGTGCTGAGGAATGATTGTGCTGAATGCTGAACTGAAATTTATGTACAGCATCCACACATATGTGTCTTTGTTTTCCAGTTGGGTGAGGGCGAGATATAGGGTGGTGGCGATGGCATCATCTGTTGATCAGGTGGGACAATAGGTGAACTGCAGTGGGTCCAATGTGGGTGGCAGCTGGGTCCTAATGTGCCTTATGACAAGTCTCTCGAAACACTTCATCATGATGGGTGTGAGTGCAACAGGACGGTAGTTATTGAGGCAGTACACTGAGGACTTCTTTGGCACAGGAACGATGGTGGTGGCCTTGAGGCACGTTGGAATGAAAGCAGTGCTATGAGAGAGGTTGAAGATGTCAGTGAGGACATCTAGCAGCTGGTCTGCACATTCTCTGAGCACTCTTCCAGGGATGTTATCTGGACCAGCAGTCTTCCATGGGTTAACTCTTTGAAGAGTTCTCACATCAGACGAGGTCAGAACCTGGTCGTTGTGAGGTGGGGTGATCTTCCTCACCATCACGCTGTTCTGAGCATCAAACCGTGCATAGAAGTTGCTCAGTGCATCTGGTAGGGAGGCGTCACTATCACAGGCAGGTGTCGTCTACCTGTAGTTGGTGATGCCCTGGATGCCCTGCCACATGCGCCGCGTATCACCACTGTCCTGGAAGTGGCTGTGGATTCTTCAGCCATGCGCGCATTTCGCTGCTCTGATGGCTCGAGGCAGTTTGGCCCTCACTGTTCCCCGGGCCACCTTGTCACCTGTTTTGAAGGCGGAGTCTCGAGTCTTTAACAGCACACGCACCTCTGCAGTGGTCCACATTTTCTGGTCTGGTATTATGATAGTGATGAAGTCAGTGACATGATCAATCCACTTGCAATGTTGCTGGTCACAGATGATGTGTACTCCTCCAAGTTAGTGCAATCGCTATTTGTACCAGCCTCCCTGAACATGTCCCAGTCAGTGTGCTCAAAACAGTCCTGAAGAGCAGAGAGAGCTCCAGCAGGCCAGGTTCTCACCTGTCTCAGAACCAGTTTGCAACGTCTGACGAGCGGTCTGTAACAGACAAGTGGCCAGAATATGCGAGATGGGGGAGGGGCCTCGCTGGGTGCAGAATGAGAATGTTTGTGTAAACAAGATCGAAATACACTAATACACTAATCATGATCGTGTGTACAGTGTCTCTCTATGTCTGTCTCCACGTTGGTTGAGTGTGGAGTAAGTGCATATGAGAGCATGAGGGTGGGAATGGATGTTTGCATATGTGTGTGCCTGTATGTCTGTGTCTATATGTCAGGTTGGGTATCAGACGCCACCTCTCTGGGGACATCTCAGGCCCTCCAAGGTTTGGAGGCCTATCTCCACCCACCACCACTTCCCCTGCCAGTGGCAGACGCCCTCAGACATCGGTGCGTTGGTGGTTCTTTGTGTCCGGGGATGGGCGTCCGGGTACACACCGGCTCACTCCTTGGCGGCCGCTTATCGGGGCCTGGAGCCTGGGGCTCGCTCGGGCCACTTCGGAGGTCACTCAGGCACGGCTGGCTGCCGGCGGAGCTCACGGGCGCGTCACTGCAACCCCCCCTGGCTTCTGCTCCGCGGCTGCTGAGTGAGCCCTCATCTGGGACTCTCCTCAGCTCTTTCTGGGACAGTGGCGCAGCTGCCCCTCTGGTGGTCTTCCTTGGTCTCTTGTGTTCTGGGGGCCTCTGGATGTCTGGAGTTTTGATCTCCTCCATACCTGCTTCATGCCCTGGAGGACGGGGCTGTGGCCCCCCCACACCCTCTAGCAGATCATTACATGAAGGAACCTTTTAAAAAAACAAGCGCGTCCATGCTCACAGGTGTACACACGGGTGATCACACCCACAAACTACACCCTTTTTGGCTCCTACCTCAAAGCACACTGTGTTCTGTTGATCTTATGTGCTGCACAATAATGTTAAATATTTAGTATTTACTGTCATATTCCCATATATCATTGTGATGTTGTTTATTCTATTACTCTTGTTCTCTTCTGCTTGTTTTCTTTTTTCTTTCTCAGCAGGTGATCCAGGTGATCGATATATGCATTTTTTTTTCTGATCATTCTGTTGGTTTTTGTCTTTTGCCCTTCTCCCCCGTCCCTCTTCTCAGCTGTTTCTCTTTCCCTCTTTCTTTCTCCCCTTCTTTCCCCCAGTCAAGTCTGTCCCGTATTCAGTAAATGAAAATAAAATAAACAATAAAAGGTGAATCAAATGGACCATTACGGCAAGGCTGGGATGGTCAATTTGGTAAAGTAAATCCGTTGGGCATCTTTCTTTGCCTTTAGACAACAATTCTGATGGCAAAAGAGCCAAACGGGACAGGCAAAAAAAAAAAAAAAAAATAATAATAATAATAATAATAATAATAATAATAATACACTAATCATGAGAGATTGTTGGATTGATTTTTACATCAGAGTGTAATGTGACCACATTTGCAGTCACATCACACTCTACGTTAGTGTTTCAAACATGAGCTTTCATTGTGCACCTTTGGGCTACACATTATACATTACAGAGGGTGAGCAGTGTAATGTAGGCTCCTCTGCCACCTGATGGCAAATTACCCAGTGCTAGTGCAAACTGTACGACGCTACACAAATTTTCCATTTTCAAAGCAAAACATAAAGAAATGAGACGTGGCTCAGGACTTTTGGACAGTACTCTATGTTAAGCCCTTAATTTGATTCTTATTTCCTAGTTTGGCCCTTTGTGAAAATGAATTTGTCACCACTGTCCTATAAATTTTTACAAATGAACTGAACTTTGTCATCTTATTGCACTTTTTCTCATTTGAATATGTTGTCTAAATGTGACAACAAATGTTGTATTTGGGAGTAATTGATATACGAATACAAAGTAAAACAGTTCACGGTGAAAACAGTTTCACAAAACCTTACCTGAGTTTCACAACTGAGGTAAGATTTGAAGTTAAAAAGTTATAGACCTTCTACATATTAATGTTATTCATGTTGGTGCTGTTTTGTTTTTTTTTGTTTCCTGTTCTCATGCTGTCCTACCATGGAAGCACAGCATGAGTAGAGGTCTCTTTTTTTCCTCTTGTACTTTCCCATTGTAGTGTACATTTCAGTGTTTTTCTGTAACGCTACCGATCTCTGACTTGTATCCCCATGTAATGTCTGTGTTGTGTGTGTAAGATCGGGGGGGGGGGGTCCCATTTCACTGCAGGGCAACCTGCATGTGGCGAATGAAGCTTTGATTGATTGATTGATTGATTGATTGATTGATTGATTGATTGATTGATTGATTGATTGTTATTCAACCCAGTGATTTCCATTTTTCTCTTTATAATGATGCCACAGTAACTTACAGGCAAGTGTAACATGCATACTTGAAAATCACTACTCGCTGCACCTGATGAAGCAGTTGAACAGGAAGACAGTACTGCGGATGACCCTTGCAGTGCGGCTCTCTTCGTGCTGTGATCGCGATAGTGTCAGCCCATCGTCCATGTGCCCCTCATGGTGCATGATTGCCTAAATAAGAAACAAAGTTTCTCCAGGTTCAGCAGATTCAGAAATGTATTAAGATTGCTCAGTAACAGAGGAAGTTGCTTTGCAGTTGATGGGTGATGCATTGATTGGATACATGAGGAATCTTCAGAATATTTATAGGAAATTTGCACAAAAACAGTTCCATTAGTGAAAAAAGTAAAGTCTTTTACAGCATCCAGCAGCTTTTAGAATTAGTGACAGTTCTTTCATTTTCACTAACTATTGCCACAGAGACCCGGACTAATATGTTAAACATATAAATACTTATATGTTGTTATTATGTGTTGTTAATTTTTCAAGGTTTCCCTCTGCGTTGGCTGTCAGTGGAACCATGTCAACAATGTTTCTTGATGGTATGACACAAGAATCAGAATGATTTCTGAAGTGCAGAGGTGTCTACTCTGCACAGATTCAGCCAAATACCACAAAACTGCTTGTACAGCAGAGTAAATGGCTAATGGCCAAACACATACTGCAAAGGCAACCCAAGAAAGAAGAAGACAAAGATAGATATTCTTCATTGGTCAAGTCAGTCACCAAGTCAGCTTCATTTGCAGTTAGTGAAAGACCCACAAATATTTTTATTACAATGGTGTTAATAAATTAAGCCTGAAATTTTCACTTCAATTACATTTGAAATGTTTGATTTAAAATCTAATGTGGTTGTGTACAAAAAGTAAAAACTAATAACATTTAAAAATGGTGTCATTGTCCAAATAATGCAGCAGATTCAAAGTATCTGAGGTAAATCCAACGCTATTGGGTCGATGAAAACACAGCTCATCCCCCTTTTTAATTGAAAAACTTTTCCCCATTCTGACTGTGCAAGAAGTGCATGAATTTTACATTCATCTTAATTTTACGTTAACTCTAGCATAATGAAAATCCACAACCTCACCATGGACCATATTTACAGACACAAGTATTTATAAAGTTGTAATAGGTGAAGTTATGGTTTGGTGCAATATGGTACCTTTCTCTGTACTCCACCCATGCGTGCACACTTGGCATCAACAGTCTGGTAAGTAAGCCACAGACAGGTGTCAACATGTTGAATGTAACACACAGAGTCACCATACTTTATGTCAGGAGTCCCCATCCCATCCACGTCCTTCCTCACACCCAGGTCCAGCTTTTCCTGAAGGAGAAACAAAGAGGAAAATTCACTTAGACAAGTGAGCCTATAAAAACACAGAGAATTTCCTTCATTCAAAACACAATGATTTCATAGATTATGGCCTTCACAGACAGCACTGCTACTGATGTCACTAACTCTATACCTTGGAAGACCTGAAGCAGAAGGCTGTAGACTTGACATCAGCTTTCTCTTTGTCCATCAGCAACAGAGACTTGTCTTCTACCATGCTCAGATACTTCCCTGTGGTCACATGTCTCAGTCTGAATGGCTGACCCCAACGGATATGACTCCCACTCCACCTGGACATATTGACAGAAATCCAAAAAAAGTCAAGGAACCTGACTGATTTAATAGTGCATGTTATGAGGAATTAGACATACAGAACATCAATGGTTTCAGTGCCTTTAAACCTGCACTATACAGTATTATTTAGTCATTGAACCATAGATCGAAATACTAAATATAACATATAATGTAAACATTTCTTTTTGTACATACATATACATATGTTGAAATAAATTATTACATTTCCAACATGTCAGTGGTTAAAGTTGCCACTGTGAGTGACAGGTGTCCCCACACACCTGCTTGTCCACCACTGTGGACAGTTTCTTAGTCATCACCAGTTTGTCTGTATCTGGAAGACCCACAGGATCTGGGATGATCCCTTTTTGACCTCTGGACTTCCAGGCCACATTCAGCACAGATGTTCCTGGATACGATGCCAGCCACTTTTATGGCATTATGGCATTCCATGTATGTCCTGCCTGCTAGCATCTTGCACCCTGCAGTCATGTGTTGGATTGTCTGAGGGGCATCTTTGCATAGCCTGCACATGCGTATCATTTAAGTTCATATGTGTGCAAAGGCAGACCAGTGAATACTTTTGGCAAAGTCTTCCCTGCCATTCTTGAGTTCCTCATACACTACCACAGTTTCTCACTTAGCTCCTTATCATATGCTTTGTCTGGATCCACAAAGAGAAGGTGTAATTCCATCTGACCTTCTCCACACTTCTCTATCTACACTCTCAAAGCTAATATCCCGTCTGTAGTGCTCTTTCTCAGCTTGCAACCATATTGCTGCTCACTGATCATCACCTTTCTTCTTAACCTAGTTTCAACAGCTCTTTCACATGCATTCATCTTATGGCTCACCAGTATATCCTCTCACTCTCCAAAACTGTGTTTAACAGTCTGGTTAAAAAGTTTACTTCCCTCTCTCCTACACGTCTCCATGCTGCCACAGGTATGTCATCTGAATCAACTGCCCTCACTCCCTCCTTTCTAAGCCTCTGCACTTCCTGATTCACTAGCTCTCCTCAATCCATCTCTCTCTCTCTTATTTTCTACATTCATCAGTTCCTTAAATACTGTTTTCATCTTCTCAACACAGTCTCTTCACTTGTTAACATGTTTCTATCTAACCTGCTGCACACCCTTTCCAGCTCAATCTCTCCGCCTGACGCAACTATCACAACTTTCCTTTGTCTTCCTTTATCGTGTCTTGTGACTGACACTAGTATTACATTGGGTTTTGTATGTGTTTTACATGTGTTTTTATTTTGCATTAACCTGTTTGTAAACGTATGCAGAGCACATGTATGTTGTTTATACTCACACGACTCGCAGTGTCTCCAGCCTCCACAGTGACCTGGCATGACAGGACACGGCTCCGCCTTCGTAATGCACTGTCCTGGAGAAACGAATGACAGAATTGCAAATCTGTTTTAACAAATCTCCCAAAAGTGCTGTTATATTTGCAAAGAAGATTCATAAGTATTTAACCTGATTATACAGTCTCATAATAAACCCCAGCAGTTAGTCAGATGGGAGCACAGTCACTTTGAGCCTCATTGTTTAACAGCTTGGCAGTCTCCTTTGGGAACTTCTTAAAACTATAATTATTAATAGTCTTATTCATCTTAGTCAAAGCTCTCTGTCAGTAAAGGGACTTGTTACATTCTGTCCCTCCAAGCAGAACCAGACAAACTGAGTATTATATGTGTAATGGCCCCAACTGGTGGGTAAAGAAAGCTGAAGGTAGGCAGAACAAAAAATGTTGACTGGAGAGGCGTCTTTTGAAATAAGACTTGGAAACTACGTGTGTTCTTTTAGAGCCGTCCAGTGGGATATAGCACAGCATTAGTTCAGCTTACCATCATCCCTATATAATGGCCCAGTCACGCTAGACTACTGGGAGAAAAATAGTGGCTTCCCAGCACCGATTTGGGTTTTTGTTTTTCTGTTTGTTCCAGTCATTCCAACTGCTTGCGCAGAGGTTAAGCATGCAACACCCTCAACCTCTGTAGACCACTTTCACTCACAAGGTAGTTGCACTGGTGGATCTGTGGAGCTTGGGTTGACTGCAATCACTTCCAGACAGGTTGGTAAAACCTTGAAAATAACTGCTGTCCATTGAATAAACACAGATTACCAACATGATGCAGTCAGTCTGAGTCTCTGCTGATGAGCACAACTCAACAACTATTTCACTATTGGTGAAGGAATTTTTTAATTTCTGCTTCCAAACTAAAGCTTTTGCCTGGACTTTGAATGTACAGTGCTGTCTGCATTTTCTTAGACTTACATGTTTCAAATAATCAAACCGTTTTAATATTAGACAATGATAACTTTATATTGTTTCTGTCACGGTTCTGGGTCAGTTTCAATGTTTTGGTTTATTTTGCATGTTGGAGTGTTTTGGGGTTGTCTGGTGTTTTGATTATTTGTGATATATTATATTACTGTGATTCTGGTTTGGGGTTTTTGTTCGCAGGTTTTGTGTGAGTTTAGTTCTGTGTCCTGTCTGCGTCCTCGTGTAGTGATCTCTTGTTTCCTGTTTTATTGTGAAGGTCTGCGTCTCATGTGAGTGTGTTCAGTTTTACCTCTGTCTCGTCTTGTTGATTACTCCCAGCTGTGTCCCTACATGTGTGTGATCTCCCTGTGTTTCTCTGTGGGTATTTAAGTTGCGTCTTCTGTCTTTGTAGTTGCTGGTCCGTCTGTGTATCCACCATGTTTCATTCGTGTGTTCCCTGCCGTCATCGTCATGTACCATCGTCTTCCTTCCTTTATATCCAGGTTCGTGTTCTTGTTCATGCTCAGTAGTTTAGTTGTCCCAGTATAGTTTAGTTCTCTGTTTTGCCGTTTGCCTATCTATACTTCGTGTTCAATAAATCACCTTCACAACTGCCTGCGTTTGGATCCTCCTTTACCTTTTCAACACGGCTCTTCTCACTCGCCAGGACAGTACGGACCAGCCAGATATGGATCCAGCGGCATTCACCCCACCCACGGAGCTTCGAGAGCTCATAACGGACTCAGCTTCAAAATCAATCAACCTGTGGCTAGAGCATGAGGGAGAAGCATTTCTCTACATTCTGGAAGCCAGGCTACAGCAGCTTATTTCCAATTATCCCTGGCTATTGGACTCACTGCACCCGCTGGTACAAAACTTCATTCTCCACGAACTCCACCTTCACCTGGAGGTCCCGAGTCGCCCGTCCAGCGTCAAGCCAAGTTAGCTGGTGGGTCCGAGAAGCCCACCCAGCACCACGCCTCGTCTGCTGGGGGTCCTGGAGGACCCAGCCAGCACATCCTCATGTCAGCTGACGGTACGGGGAAGTCTGTTCAGCCGTCACCTGCTGAATCATCCCCTGCGACTTCTACGCCATCACCTGCAGCATTCACATCACCGCCTGCAGCCTCACTGCCTGCTGCATCCGCAGCATCACTGCCTACTGCATCCACATCGTCGCCTGCCGCATCATCGCCTGCAGCATCATCGCCTGCAGCATCATCGCCTGCAGCATCATCGCCTGCAGCATCGCCACTGTCAGGTTCCACGGCCGCCACGCTGCCGTCCGGTTCCGCAGCCGCCACGCTGCCGTCCAGTTCCGCAGCCGCCACGCTGCCGTCCGGTTCCGCAGCAGTGTCTTCATCCACGCCTGCAGCGTCAGTCTCATCCATGCCTGCAGTGTCAGCCTCATCCACGCCTGCAGCGTCAGCTTCATCCACACCTGGTCCTGCCTCCGTGTCTTCATCCACGCCTGGCCCAGCTTCAGCGTCCGGTCCTGCCTCGTCTGGTCCTGCGGTTGCCACACTGTCATTGGACCCAGCTCGTCCTGTTCCGCCTCGCCTCTGCCAGCCGCTTTCCAGGCCTCTAGTTGAGCGTCTGTCAGTGCGCCCCAGGGTGGCTGTGGCTACATTGTAGCTTGCCATCACCAGTGTGTGAATGTGTGTGTGAATGTGTGTGTGAATGGGTGGATGACAGGTTGTGTAAAGCGCTTTGGGGTCCTTAGGGACTAGAAAAGCGCTATACAAATACAGGCCATTTACCATTTACCAGCGTTATGGCCGTCAAGGCCAGCCTCCGGAGAGAGTTCGTCGCCACCGCTGGCTTCGCGGCCGGCCTCCGGACCTTCTCAGTGGCCGCCACTGCCTTCCAAGTGGCCGGCCTCCTGATTGGTTTTGTCTGCACCGTTGCCGTGTGCACGGACGGCCCCCAGAACTGTTTGCCCGTCGTCGCCGTTGCCGTGTGCACGGTCGGCCCCCAGAACTTTTTGTCCATCACCACCGTTGCTGTCCGCACGGCCGGCCCCCTGAACTGTTTTGGCTCTTGTGCTGTCGACCTCCGGGTCGACCCCCTGAACATTTCATGGACTCTTGTTGAGCTCTGGTTTGGTTTGGTTTTTGATCTGTTTTCCTGTGTTCTTGAACTGTTTTCTTGTGGGGTTTTTGGACTGATCTGGACTCTTGTGCTCCTTGTTTTTTTTGTTTTTTGTTTGGATCCTCCTTTACCTTTTCCACACGGCTCTTCTTACTCGCCGTGACAGTTTCTCTTGTAAATAAATTCACTTAACTACATATGCTAATGTAATAAATGTATAAGACTATATACTTGTACAACTTTTGTTATAAAGAACTTAGATATTAATTTAGTTATTAGTCAGTTATCATAGTTATAAATAAAAAGCCCAGAGTATTTTTTGAGACTGAGTAAACAAATAAATTATCAAAATTTCCCATTAATTACAATCCCCAAATTACTTTTTAATGGATTGAGATCATATTAATTGTTTGATCTATTTCCCTCATTTTTTTTATTCATAAATAATATACAGAGTCATCATATTATTTATTGGTGCAAATGAAACCTATTAATGTCTGTGAAGGTTCTCAGTCATCCAGGTCATCGTAGTCACAGGAGCTTGGAAAGAAAAGCGTCTGGACTTCTTTAAGTTGCTTGAAGACGTTTCACCTCTCATCCGAGAAGCTTCTTCAGTTCTAAGGTCAAATGGTGGAGAGTCCCAGATATAAACCTAGTGGGAGTGACCCCCCACAGAGGGACAAAAGGACCCCCTGATGATCCTCTAATCGCCTGAGCCAAGGTGGGAAACTGGGTGTGGGTCCCAATCAGCCAGAGTTTCGGGTGTGTTCATTGTGAAACCTGGCCCCACCTTATCATGCGAATTCCTGAGGTCAGATGGCCCAGGATGTGAGTGGGCGTTAAGGCGTCTGGGAAGGGATCTCAAAACTGGATTATAGATGGCAGAGAGTTGGTGTCGTAAACCCCCGCCTCTGTTCAAAGATGGTCGCTCACAGTGGACATAGATGGCTTCTTTCACTCCTCTTTCAAACCATCTGTCCTCTCTGTCCAAAATGTGAACATTGGCATCCTCAAAGAGTGTCCTTTATCCTTAAGATGCAGATGGACTGCTGAGTCTTGTCCTGTGGAGGTGGCTCTTCTGTGTTGTGCCATGCGCTTGTGAAGTGGCTGTTTGGTCTCTCCAATGTAGAGGTCTGAGCATTCCTCGCTGCACTGTACAGCATACACCACATTGTTAAGTCTGTGTTTTGGTGTTTTGTCTTTGGGGTGAACCAGTTTCTGTCTGAGCGTGTTGCTGGGTCTGAAATACACTGGGATGTCGTGCTTGGAGAAAACTCTCCTGAGTTTCTCTGATACGCCGGCTACATAGGGGATGACAATGTTGTTGCGTCTGTCCTCCCTCGCTGGTGTCTGGTCTTCTTTTCTGTGCCTCTTTGCTGACTTTAAGAACGCCCATTTAGGATAGCCGCACGTTTTGAGTGCTTCCTTTACATGTGTGTGTTCCTTCTTTTTTCCTTCAGGCTTAGAGGGAACATGTTCTGCCCGGTGGTGTAGGGTCCTGATTACTCCAAGTTTGTGTTCCAAAGGGTGATGGGAGTCAAAGAGGAGGTACTGGTCCGTGTGTGTGGGCTTCCGGTAAACTTCGATGTTGAGTTTGCCGTTCTCTTCAATGTGCACGGCGCAATCCAGGAAAGGCAAACAGTCGTCCTTTGTGTCTTCCCTGGTGAACTTGATGTTTTTATCCACAGCGTTAATGTGCGCAGTGAAGGATTCCACTTCTTGTGTCTTGATTTTGACCCAGGTGTCGTCCACATATCTGTACCAGTGGCTGGGTACTCTTCCTTTGAAAGAGCCAAGAGCCTTCCTTTCCACTTCCTCCATGTAAAGGTTGGCTACAATAGGTGACACGGGGGAGCCCATGGCACAGCCATGTTTTTGTCTGTAAAAGCCTTCGTTGTACTTAAATATGTAGTGGTGAGGCAGAGGTCTAACAGTGTGCAGATCTGATCGGGTGTGAAGTTGGTCCTGTCCTCCAAGGAGCTGTCTTCTTGTAGTCGTTTTCTGACAGTCTCCACGGCCTCCGTGGTGGGTATGCAAGTGAAGAGAGAGACTACATCAAAGGACACCATGGTTTCATCTGGATCCAGGGTAAGTTTCTGGACCTTGTCGGTGAAGTCGGTGGAGTTCTTGATGTGGTGTGGGGTGTTCCCCACGAGAGGCGCAAGGATGGTAGCAAGGTGTTTAGCAATGTTGTAAGTGGCTGAGTTTATGCTACTGACTATGGGTCTGAGTGGGACAGCTTCCTTGTGGAGATTAGGAAGTCCGTAGATGCAGGGTATGGCATCCCCTGGGTAAAGGCGGTGATATGTAAGGCGGTCAATGATTTTGTCCTTTTCAAAGTCTTGAAGGCAAGCTATAACTTTCTTTTTGTAGCTGCTTGTGGGGTCTCGCTTTAGGGCTTCGTAGGTATTGTTGTCACTGAGGAGAGTAGTGATCTGTGTATGGTAATCTGTAGTGTTTAGGACCACGGTACATCTTCCCTTATCAGCTGGTAAAACAGTGATGTTGTGGTCTTTGCTCAGGGAAGCGACGGCCTTCTTTTCTTGTATTGTGAGGTTGGATGGAGGGACTTTGGCACTGGAGAGCGTGGCTGAGACTTTCATCCTGATTTGCTCTGCTTCTGTCTGTGATAATTTATTAATCCGTATGGCAGATTCTGTGGCTGTGATGAGGTCCACTATGGGCAACTGTTGTGGAGAAATGGCAAAATTGAGTCCTTTGGCTAATACTCTCTTTTCAGGTTCAGTGAGAATCCTGTCTGAAAAGTTCTTAACCCATTTCTCCTGACTGGCATCAGGTGTGTTTTCTTCTCTGGGTTGTGTTGGTTCAGAATGAGGAGTGTGTGTTTTTGAAAGCAAGGTGTGAAATTTCCTGCGTTGTCTTTCTTTTCCTTTAGAGTGTTGGGCCCGCTGAGCCTTGTCCACAAACTTGTAAACCTCTTCTAAAATTGGAGAGGGTAGAAGGATTTCCAGTTCCTGCAGGGTCTGGCTGATCTTGATCTGGAGGGCATCTATGGTGAAATGGACCTGTCTTATCCTTTCACTTAAAAGGTGATTTTGTGCTCTCTGTAGAATCAAGTCTGCTCTGTATCCCCTGACAGTGGATCCAAGGCGCAGGCTCTTAGGAACAACTCTGCTTTGTCTACATCTTAGGTTGAAACGGAGATGGTTCCTATAATCCGCTAGTTTCCTTGATTCCCTTTCATACTCCCGCACCAGTTGAAGGGTGTTCCTCCCAAAATGTACGGCAATATGTCTGTGAAGGTTCTCAGTCATCCAGGTCATCGTAGTCACAGGAGCTTGGAAAGAAAAGCGTCTGGACTTCTTTAAGTCTATTAATATTGGCAGTGAGTCTTAATCCCTACATTCCTTATGTAATCCCTCTTCTTTAGCTTCCTTATGTTTTCTAAGTGTTGATCCTTGTAAATATAGAGTTAGAAATCTCAACTATATTGGAACAACACTGTACAGCCATTGACAGTATGCTAAATTGGGGTAATGTGTGCATTTCTCTTTTTTCTCCTCTTGATCCAGCTGTTTCTGAGAAGCTGCACTTTGGGCACCGGTTCAGCTCACTGAGCCAAGCAGGCGGCCATACGCCACACAGCTGAGAGTGGGTTCGAATCCACTCTGACTCTCTCTCTTGCACAGACAGCATCATAGCATATGTCATCTCAAGGTAACTTATACAGGAAGGTTAAGACTCTCTGTGTGTGTGCGTAAACTGAATTATTTCAGAGCAGTAGCACCACTAAGCTTTGCACCTTACCGCCTTTGCTCGTCTCCATGCTCCCCAGAAGGAACTGTTAGGCACTCGTCCATGTGACCGTGAAGTAGGCGCAGAACATCTCCTCCAATAAGGAAACCTAAAAGAAAGCAAAGGGTGAGGATTTTTGTTTTTTTATTAAATGAATGGAGATAAAAGGGGCAGATAGGAGGGCAGATCAGAGGGTGAAACTTGATACATAATTCTCCAGAGAAATGACAAAAAAGCAGCAGTACACCTGCTATCTTGCATGTGTTGCTATTTTTGAAACTCATTTGAGTATTCGGATGAACCTGACGTGGGAAGGCAGCAACTGATCTTTATATTTCTGAAACACCCCTGTTCAGATATATAAAGATCAGTAGAAATACTTGTCCAAATGAAAAACAGCTATGTTTCAAACAATGGCACTCAAAACATCAGCGTCGGTGAAAAAGTGAGTCATGAACTATTTCTGGACGTCCCACAAAAATGAGAATTTGGTTACAGATACAAAATTGTGAAAAGCTCCACAGCATTTTGTATAGAGGTGTTATACTGAAAAAAGATGACTGACGTTACTGCACCCTACTTGGTAAAATCTAGACAGAGAATTATTAAGAAAGGTTTTCAGTCTGTTTGTGGATATAGTAATAGATGTAACAGAGGTCAGCAAGCACCTTGTTCCAAAGAACAGGACCACAATAACAGAAAGCACTCTCAGCAGACTGTGATCTGATTCTGGGAACCGTTAAAAGATCTGAACCTGATGACCTGAGAGGTCTGACTGGGCTGTAGACAGTGAGCAAATCAGAGATGTACTGGGGCGGGGGGACTAATAGAACTAATAGAAGAATTTTAAAGGTAATTCTATATTGCCCTGGAGCCAAATGAATAGAACTGAATGAGCTGAAGACGTCCTACTAATGATTTGGGGAGTGCTGCAAACAGAGCATTGTGATAAGCTATTCTAATAATCTCACCAGTAGCTGCCTCGTCCTGAGCCTGGTTCTTCCTGTTAAAAGGGAGTTTTTCATTCAGACTGTCACCAAGTGCTTGCTCACAGGGGGTCATCTGCTCGTTGGGGCTTTCTCTGTAATATTGTAAGTTCTTTACCTCAAAATATAAAACTCCTTGAGGCAGCTGGTGTTATGATTTGGTGCTTTATAAATAAAGCTCAATTGAATTGAACTAGAACTAATCTACTCAATATGAACAGGATCCACTTTCTCAGTGTCATTTTGAAGATAACAACCCATGTTCCTCTCTGGAGCATCCATTGGAGTGTGAATGTCAGACAGCAGAAAGAAAAAAGTGCTTGTTTTAGGCATGTTGTATAAATAACTATGAGTATGTAAATTAGAAAAGCGTTACAGAAGAACCAGTCCATTTACGATTAAATAAACCAAGGACTGACCCTAGAGAAACTCTGATTGAATTTTCAGTTTTTAACCTTTGATTTTGATGGGAGCCAATCAAGAACCTGACCTGTTAAACCAACAGTGTCACAAAGCCTTTGAATTAGGTTGTCATGGTCAACAGTGTTGAAAGCAGCAGAGACATCAGGAAGAACTGAAACTCTCTGTGAATCACTGTTGATCCTCCTGTTCATCAGTAATAACTGTTTAGTAAGAGCTGTTTCTGTGTTATGATGAGCTCTGAATCATGACTGCTACTTATCATTAAGACTGTGAGTTGAAACGATTTTCCAGATACTTTGCTGAGGAGTAAAAGATTAGACATACGTCTGCAATTATTAATTACCAATAGATTACAGCAGAGGTGTGGACTCGAGTCACATGACTTGGACTCGAGTCAGACTCGAGTCATTAATTTTATGACTTTAGACTTGACTTGAAAAAATGTTGTAAGACTTGTGACTTGACTTGGACTTTTACACCAATGACTTGGGACTTGAATTGGACTTGAACCGGTTTACTTGAAAAGACTTGATATTTTACCCCAAATATAAAATTTAACATGCATATTATATGGAGATTGAAAATGTGACGTCATTCACGGGTAGAACCGCAAAGGATTCTGGGAACTCGTGGCAAGCGGTACTAGCGCACGCAGGCTTTCAATTAAAATCAGTCACACAGCGATAAAAAGAAACACAAAAATGTCAAGAAGCTGTTGTATTATTAACTGCAATAGCCGGTCACATGACAGCCACGGGAAGCCGACGGGTAAAGAGATCGGTTGTTATCGGATTACGTCGTTGAAGAGAAATTGTTCGAGCCATGTTTCCGAAGTAACAAAGACGCGACGGATGGCCTGGATTGCAGCCATTCAAAGATCAAATATAACGTCCCAGAACACTCCAGCTCACAGGTTAGTCTGCTCCAAGCATTTACACGAAGGTCAGTCTGCTGTTGTAGTTAATGCGTCATTTTTCTTAACATAATTGGTGATATAGGTTACAAGCAAGTCTGGGGCTGAACAGAAATTGTCGCGCTATGCTCCTTTATTTATTGTGCATAAATAGTGAATTGTCCTGACACAATATTACGTTTCGCTTCTGTTATTATGGTACATTGACAAAAACATATACTTTTATTCACAGGATAAAACAGTTGTTTTGTATCACTAATTGTCCAGTGCGATTACAGCATACAGTATTATTGTCACTGCTACATTTCTGTGATGGGTACCAGAAATTATTTCCACTACTAATTAACTACCGTTGAGCTCAAAGGTCCTATTAATAAACGGTTAACGAATGTGTATTTATGAAGACGATTTGTGAGACTGGTAAACTTATGATACGTACGATAGTCTTTCGTTCTACACGGTGCATTTCAAGGTCCTGCACCCATCCGTCGGTAAACTGTACCTGGGCTTGTTGCTGTGACCGGAAGTTACTAAACTTCATGAGTGTATGCACTCACTCCAAGAACCGTATAATTATAAATATGCATATAAATATGCTACGATGAGATAGCTGACTTCATCTAACTAGCAAATGTTTTCCAGGCTACGTTGGTGATACAGTTTTTTTTAATGTGTATGATATTTTTGTCATGCGATTTTAAAGCCGGTCCTACAACCGCATCCAAGAATAACATGCAGCTTATCTCAGAACTGTCGGTGAAAATTATTCTTGGAGCTAGGTTTAATTGAGCTGCATTTTAAAGAGGTGCAATTTCACAATTTGTGTATATTTTCTAAGTTCACTATTTTGTATGTGTTGAGAAAAACACAGATTTTAAAATTACATGGTTTAATATTTACATTTAGCATAACTGCAACATTATTTTTTCGTTTGTTTTTTTTTTAAAGACTCGAAAGGACTTGAAATTCAAAGTTTCAGACTTGTGACTTGACTCGGACTTTTACACCAGTGACTTGAGACTCGACTCTGACTTGCCTGACATTACTTGAGACTTGACTTGAGACTTGAGGATAAAGACTTGAGACTTACTTGAGACTTGCAAAACAATGACTTGGTCCCACCTCTGGATTACAGTACCAATAGATTACAGTACCAATAGATTACAGTACATATAAGTGACACAGGGAACCTGCCAGACTGTAGAGAGCTGTTGATAATATTTACTAAATGGTTTATAAAAAGTGAGATGCAGATCTGAACAGTTTGGTGGGGACGGGGTAAAGTAAAGAAGGTTTGCTGAAGATTTGCCAAATGGAAGGCCATGCTTTAAACTGCAGGGCGTGACACGGATGGACAGGGTTTAATGTGAACAACATCACAGGATCTTTGAGGTCTGCTGGCTTCCTGTTGGTGACTGATCCATTGTTATTGCTTTAACATGAGCACAGTAAGTAATATATTGATGTATTAGTAACTGTAGATGTTGAAGAGTTATGTGATCATGAGGTCCCAAAATGGGAATTACAGGAATAATGTTTTTATCCAGGTTGTAAGCTAGGGATAGGAATACTGATAAGAATTTAGCAATTCCATTAGTAGTGCAGTACGCTATTTTCCTCCTCGCCACACAAACTGGAATCAGGTTCTTTACAAGAACCAGTTCTCAGCTCCACATGATAAGCAGCTGGAATAAGTGCGGGTTGATTAGGACTGGCATAAGGACCCAGATGATAGTAGCTGGACTGCTCAGACTGAATAGGTGGTAAAGAACTGATTTAACCTACTGAAATGGGAATACAGAGTGGACAATAGGAGATGTTCGAGAACAGACGTTTTAGTTTAAGTTCATTTGAATGCTTGTATTTGACTTTCCAGTTGGGCTGTTTTCTGGCTGAGCTGAAGAGTAGCCAGAAGGCAAGATGGTAGCAGATCTCTGAGGTGGAATCCGTCTGTAGCTATTTACCATTGGGTGCCATAGGGTGGCCAAAGGGGGGATCCACAGAGTAGAAGAGTACACACTGACAACAAACTGAAATGGGTTGAAAACACCGCTGCACTCTACTCTTTTAATATCTGTCGGACGGACAATGCTCAGGATTGTCTATGAGTCTGTTGTGGTCAGTGCCATCCTCTGTGCTGCTGTATGCTGGAGAAGCAGGTTGGAGGTTGTGGATGCCAACAGACTCAATAAACTGATCCCCAAACCAAGTAACATTGTGGGGATGGAGCTGGACTCTCTTAAGATGGTGTTGGAGAGTCCAAGATAAGGACAATACCTCCTACCGACTCCATGATGTGCTGGCCAGTCGCAGGAGCATGCTCAGTGAGAGACTGACATGACCAAAATGCACCACTGAACAAGACAGGAAGTCATTCCTGTACAACTCCTCCATCTAAAGCACAAGTACACATTGCAATAGTTGCACATCCTTACTAATTGCACATCCTCTACCGAGGCAGTAACAGTACAGTATGATAAAACGCGCACCTCTATGTCGACCATTTATATTTAATTAGTGTAATATAGAGGGATATTTATAATGAGAGCTATTTGTATCTATTAGAGTCATGTTGTTATCATTTCCAACTTGTAATATATTGTTTTATTTAGTTACTGTTCTTACAGTCTTGGAGTAACTGTGACTACATAATTGGACAGCGGTAATCCAGGTAGTATATCGCAGCTATATGGTGGAAATAAAGCATTTTGACTCTTGCTATTGACGTCTGTTTAAGAATGTAAGTAAAAACTTCTTAAGTTGTTGAAAAGATGACAATATTTGTTTTCAGTGCAGCTAAACTTTAATAAACTGTCTTCTACAGAAAAACCTGATAAGTCCAACTATGACAGGCTCGTATATAAGCCGACTGTTACAACACATGAACTGTGCATGGATGGGGTTTATGCTATATACTTGTCCCTTTTTTGAGAATACAGATTATTTAAGGGTCAGATTATTGTTCGATTTATTTTTGGTTGTTGTTATATATATTTTATATTTTATATTCTTTATATTCTGAACAAAGGTAAAACTGCAAAAAAGGAAGAAAAAAGAAGAGAGAGAGAAAGAGATAAGGATACCTTGTGCTACTTCACTCCCAGAACAGATGGGAGCCACACTCCACAGTGTCTGCTGGAAGGCTGCATCGACATGGAGACTGCCATTACCATAGGACAGGTGCTACAGGAAACAGACGTGAGTCATGTTTGAACTATTTACTGACACACCACACTGAAATATATACAGAAAGTATTTCCAAATCAGAAACACCAGTTAGACAGTAGGAAAAGCAAATCAGTCCTGATTCATGAGATTATGTGATTATTCAGATACTTTCACAGTACAGGATTAGAGGTACAGTTTTATATTCTATAAAGTAAGTGTTTTAAATATATAGAGAGGGAAAAGGAAAGCAGAGCCAATGGAGAGCAAGATGCTGCAGAATGATTTCGGGAAATTAGGGCCGAGTCACACAGGCATAGAGACCCTTCAGCTTTCATCTGGCACCCACGGGTCCCAAAGGAAACATTTATTTCCCAACTGTGTTGAGATTTGTGACATGATCACATTATTTGTGCAGATTTCTCAGTTGTCATATAATATTACAATCCAATCTATAACTTTAATAATAAATGATGAATACAACAAATACTATACATTTAATAAATAATTATAATATAACTAATAATAATAATACATTTTATTTAAAAATAGCGCCTTTCAAAGCACCCAAGGACACTGTACAACAGATAAAAACACAGAAACTGGAAGTAGTTTTGTTGCCTAAACCTCAAAAAAAGACCCAATAAAATAGTGAATAAAATTGGAAAGTATTTGCAGTCTCTTGTGATTGTATGCCAACGCTACACAACCTTATACTCTTTTTAAAACTAGTGTTATAAACACCAGTTACATCTTTACAATAACTGTGCAGATAACGGTCTGTAAACCAGTTATTAACCAGAGTATAAACACTGTTATCTTATTGTTTTTCTACAGTAAATGTATTTATAAAGGTGCTACTGACATGAAATTATCACCAGATGTTGGCAACAACCCATCCAATACAAAGATGCAAAGAAGATGTCCATGAATCTTCTTTAGATCAATAGAAAGGAAGATGGCGCCTGTGTGTTTGGCATGCTCTATCGCTCTCTTCTATTTGTTTTATTTTATTGTTTTTAGTCAATTTTGTGCAACATGTCAGCCCTACATTGTTTTATGATCGCCAGACATTATAGGAAATAGGCTTATCTACCCAAGCTTTAGCTTGGTTTGGAAATGACAACCAAGGCTTTCTGCCTCCTGATTTGGAAGTAACACCACCTAACTGGCGCTCCTTACCACTGCCACTGGATGTGCGGAAGCGACGCAGGAGACGGGGTAACCGTGAAGGTCGCCTTGTCAAACTGAGACTCAGGATCTCTTGTTTTCCTCATGAGCTTTGCTCAATTTGTCGATCCTGCCCGCTACTCTTGGTGCCGTTGCGTGCTTTGGACCCGGTGGACTCCTGCTTGGTTCCTGTTGTGGGATCTCTTGAGAAGGGTTCTGCAAAACCCTCTCCTCTCCGACATCTGCGTTGGCGTGGAGTGGACCGAACAAACCTCCGACCTGTGGATCTGGTTGTTGCTGCCTCGGAAGCTCCCGAGCAAATTCCTCTCAGGTTGGGATTAATTAACGCCAGATCGGTGGCAAATAAGACATTTATTTTGAAGGAATTTTTCTGACACAATTTGACACAGTGGATCACGATTTGCTGATCTCCCGCTTACAGCACTGTGTGGGAATTTCTGGTTCGGCACTTTTGTGGTTAAAGTCCTATCTCTTATGTAGCTTCATCCTCTGTGGCCCCTCTGCTTTGGGGTGCGCCACAGGGATCTATTCTTGGGCCATTATTGTTTTCACTGTACCTTTTGCCTCTTGGCGCGATTTTCCGAAAGCATAAAGTGCCATTACATCTATACGCAGATGACTGCCAGCTCTATTTACCTTTTAGTCATTCTGATAGTCTCCCAACTGGACCTCTGCTTGACTGCCTTACTGATGTCAAAGCATGGATGGCAAAAAACTTTTTAAATTTTAATGATCAGAAGACAGAAGCAATTTTATTTGGCCCAAATCGTTCTTCTCATACTCCGGATGTTGATCTTGCAGCTTTGACTTCCCAACTAAAGAGTTCGATCACAAATCTCGGAGTTAAAATTGATTCTGCACTTCTGTACAATCAGCATTTTATCACCTCAGACGTTTATCAAAGGTTAAGCCCTTTCTTTCCAAGCGTGACTTGGAAAGCGTTATTCATGCCTTTATTACCTCACGTTTAGATTATTGCAATTCTCTTTTAACAGTGGTTGGGCAGGGCACTTTGTCACGCTTGCAATTAGTGCAAAATGCTGCGGCGCGATTTTTAACTGGCAGAAGAAAATTTGATCACATCTCTCCGATTTTGGCCTCTTTACACTGGCTTCCAATTGAATTCAGGATCCGTTTTAAAGTCCTTTTATTGGCTTTTAAATCTCTAAATGGTCTGGCACCTGTTTATTTGTCTGACTTGTTGAAGCCCCACTCGTTCCCTTCGGTCAGCTGAGCAGTTGCTGCTTTCGGTCCCAAAGTCACGGCTGAAACTTAGAGGACACCGAGCGTTCTCTGTTGCAGCGCCGATGCTTTGGAATAACCTTCCTCTCCATATTAGACAGGCTGCATCAGTGCCAGTTTTTAAGTCTTTATTAAAAACCTATTTTTATTCTCTGGCTTTTAACTCTGTGGGTAACTGATATTTATTTATTTATTTATTTATTATTTTTTTATTGCTACATCTGGTTTTATTACTATGTGCATGTTAGTATTGTACAGCACTTTGGTCTACCAGGTGTGTTTTTAAAGTGCTATATAAATAAATAAATGATGATGACAGATGATGATGAATTACATTTTGTGTAATAAGGAGAAATGACATGGGGAAAACGTACTGAACACATGAAGAAAGGGAGGCACAAAAAGGCATGGAACTGCTGAAATCTATCAGTAATTAAACAGCAATCCTGCCACTTGGTGCAAATTAATTTCAGCTGGTTCCAGCTGATGGCCTATAAAGAGACGTCTCATTACCAAGGTGTGATCGTGGCTCAAGAGTTGGGAGTTCATCTTGTAATCTGGAAGGTTGTCAGTTCGAGCCCCGGCTCCGACAGTCTCGGTCGTTGTGTCCTTGGGCAAGACACTTCACCCGTTGCCTACTGGTGGTGGTCAGAGGGCCCGTGACGCCAGTGTCCGGCAGCCTCGCCTCTGTCAGTGCGCCCCAGGGTGGCTGTGGCCACAATGTAGCTGCCATCACCAGTGTGTGAATGTGTGTGTGAATGGGTGGATGACTGAATGTAGTGTAAAGCGCTTTGGGGTCCATAGGGACTAAGTAAAGTGCTATACAAATACAGGTGTCATACATGAAACATCTCATGATGGGTAAAACCAGTGAGCTCTCTCATGAAGGTACTGGTTACAGAAGAATTTTTAAACTGCTAAAGGTATCATGGTATGGGGCAGTTCTTCATCATATGGCACTAGCATGCCTCATATAACTGATTAAAAAAAGAAAATCTGCTGCCATCTACCAGGATGATTAACATTAAATAAGGATGTTTCACACAGGACAATGAGACGATGATGCTGCTAGAATCCAATCACCTGACCTGAATCCAGCTGAAAATCTATGGAAAGAACTAAAGACTGTGTCAATTTTTATTATTACGCAAAACTTAATTTATTGACATCTATGGTTTGATTTCTCTTGGCATGTACAGATTGGATGGGATGTGACTGACTTCTGCTGAGAATTTCTGTCGACAGCACTTTTAGAAATATATTTTTTTAGAAAATAGGTTATGTCTTCAATATTTATTTTGCCTGCTGTAAATATAATTTGTAAATCCTACTAGTACTAGGACACGTCTTGCCACATGAAGAAAGAAAGCAAGCAACATCAAGATCTGAGTTCATCTTTGCTGGCATGTTCCCACACACAGCTGCTACTGACCAGATATCTTTCAGAGGAGACGCTGACCAGGATGAGATCATCTCCCACTCTAACCTTTTCTCCTTCCGAGCGCTGCTTTGATGCTGGATGGATGGTCCACCAGCATGCCTCGCCTACACACACACACACACACACACACACACACACACACACACACACACACACACACACACACACACATCATCATCATCATCATCATCATCATCAGTATTACAGGAGATAAAGCAGCGATGTGTCCATGAAAAACAAACTTGTGTCCATTTCCTTGCTGGGTGTGCACCACTTTGGTTCAACCCTGAAACTGTTGTAATTTCCATGACTTTTAAAAAGAGAGCTCAGCAATAAGGCAGACAGTAGATCTCGGTGTGGTGCATTATGTTTCTCCACAGCAGCTTTCATTTATCAGCAGTCAGACTCTATAATAATACCGAGTTTCATTCCAGTAATGATGTCAAGAAACTAAAAGCAAACAGCAGCATGACACACAAAACAGACGTTTTGCTGAACTTGTTCTCGCTAATACAGCTATACAGGAGGGTGTGGGGGGTGTATATGATATTTAACATATAACAACTTTATTTTGTTGAAGCTAGTTGATGTTTACACTCTGCGTAACACTCCTTTATCCAAAATTCACAACTGGTGAATTTTTAAAGAAAGTCAACTTTTTGGATTATATGCAATCGTGTGAGCAGTCAAATATTTTCACTTGGGCCAGGCTGGATATTTTACAGTGTTACACAACAAGGACTATCTGAAGTGTTTTTATTTATTATCGTTTTCCATTGTTTTAGCTTTTAAATGAGACACGCTCATTTCGTTTAGCGGTGGTGCAGATATTTGTACAAAACATAAATACCTGTGGTATCCTCCTGCAGCCCCACGTCAAAAGCCAGTTTGTCTGTGGATGAACGCGAGGTGGACAGGCAGCACAGGTACTAAACAGAGAAACACAAATAAATAAAATGATTTTATCAATCAAATTATCAAGAAATGACAGTACATTCACTGAACCTCTAGAACTGTGCGTGAACATTTAAACATTGTGCCTTAGCAGAGGGATGAATGAAAGGCTTTTCTTTTTCTTATTCCCAACTATGTTACAACATTCATGATAAAAGGATCTTTTTGCACTATGTTTTTAGATGTAGTCTGTGTCACTGACCATTCCACTGTAAGAGTGTCGCAGGAGCACAGCATGTCCATACAGTAGAGTCCTATGACCTCCTCCCTGGGCCATCTGAGAGAATTATTGAAAGACAACAACACAGAACGTTAAAGCACACATGTCAATAAACAGGAGAGCTAAAGCTGCCAATACAATAGACACAGGCAGAAATAAAATTTTGGCTTTATATAAAGAAAAACAAGATGTTTCATAGCAGCTTAGAGGTACCCTTTGTAGAAGTGTAATCATTGCTACGTCACGGCCATCTTTCCATCCTTAGCTCATGGCGTAATTACAATATTCTATTGATTTCAAATGAAACAATGACTTGGGCACTGAGCCGATGGACTCACTGCTAACACCTGCTTCACATTCAGAGTGTCTTTTCTGGTCTAACAGTTATATTGCTGCTTAGAATATGACACGTGGGGGGGTTTTCTTGACACTTGAGCAGGCAACCACATCCCACATGTCTGGGCCACAGTGCACAGCTCTGAGTCTGCAACCCTTCACTAGCCAATGAATGCAAAAATTATCAAATTATTTTGAAAAAGAAATTCTTCTTATAACAAAAACGTTTCATTATATTTTGTTCACTGCTATTGTTCTCAATTTCTCTGATTTGTGATGGATATATCAAAAAACTATATGCCTGATATTGTGAAGTCCACAAAAGTAGCTCAGACTACTCAGGGCCTGAGAGCTGTTGGATTTTGACCAGGCACCCTCAGTACAGGAAGGACTGGAGCCGGCTCTCTGTTTAAAAAGTCCAAGTCTTTGACCCTATGAGTATTATCCAGTAGGCAAACAGAGCTTGGATGGAGCCGGGGAGGAGACCTGCCAAGCTGTAACTGCTTCCTGCTGATGTCAATCTTGCTTCATCTGAAAGCGTGCTTGCCAGGGTGGGCCTCCGATCAAGCCCTCCCCTCAGCCACACCCATTATCAGCAGCTCACCTCTAAATCTGTGCACTTGGCAACTAACTGGGTATCATTAGTGATGACCATCATTCAAAAGGTAGGCCACTACCCTTTGAATGATGTAATAATAATAATACAGGTTATCATGTATACTTGTATTCCATGTACTGTAGGTCAAAATCTACATCAGTATAAGCAGCTCTTACAGGTTACTCTGGCCTCTAACAGTAACACACCCCTGGGACCCTGGGAGAGCATCACTTTAACACTCAGCTCTCTCTTCATCAGGACGGACCGTAGCAACGAGCCAGACACCCCATGATCCCAACGCACCTCCTACGGGAGACCCCTAGGGACACGGTCAAATGCCTTGTCCATTTCCACAAAATACATGTAGTGGTTGGGCAAACTCCCATGCACCCTCCAGTATCCTCAAGAGTAGAGAGCTGGTCCAGTGTTCTGCGACCAGCACAAAAACCACTTTGTTCCTCCTGTAGCCAAGGTTCAACTAACAGACGAACTTTCCTTTCCAGCACGCTGGCATTGATTTTACTGGGGAGGCTGAGGAGTGTGATCCCCTTATAGATGGAGCACACCCCCTGGTCCCCCTTCTGAAAGATGGGAACCACCCTCATCTCCAAAACGCAGAAACAAATTAAATCAGTTTTGGGTTTTTTTTTGAGGAGGCAGACATTGTCTCCAGACTGATGTGATCTAGAATTAAATTTCTCTATTGATTAATGCATAAGCTGTTTTTTGACTTCCAGTTCATGAGAAAAGTTTTCTTAGCAATCCATAAGGAACATATGTGATGTGTTTACTTATCTAGTTCACTTTTCCCCCCTAAGATGGACAGCTTGGGTGAGGTTGGGATCCAGCAGCTAAACCACGTCGTCACATATCCAGAGCCTTTTGACAGGTGTGCAGGACCATATAGCATGCATATAGTTCTCAGCAGAGTTGTCTTTGCAATGGGCACATTTGTCTGAGTATGTAAGGCCCATTTGGAACAACCTTTGTCCTCTATAGTGTGCTCTGTAGAGAATTTTGTATTGTACAAGTTGTAAGTTGGGCTTTTCTGAAGGTGTTTAAGCGTATCGTGTCCAGAATCTTTTATCTGGATTTATGGAAAGATCTTGCTCCCAATTGATGGTTTGGAGGGATATTGATTCATCAGTTTTAAACAATAGCTTATAATTTTGGGCAATAGGCATTTGAGGGTGCTGATATTTAAAAATTGTGGGACCAAGTAGGTATTTCTAGATTCAGTTGATTGGGGATTAAATTTTTCCTGTATTATGGACTTTAGTTACTTATATTAAAGAAAGGTATTGTTGCTGATTCTATAGTTTGATATGGAACTTTCCTTACTGTTTTTTACCCCTTTCTCATGCCACGATGACAATTGTAATATTTTCTTTCTCTGACAAATATCTGGAATGTTCCAAATGGGTGCTGGTTTACATGGGATAAGTGAATGCCATGGTCCTCCAGTCCTTCCCAGTCAACCTGCCTTTTCTGCTTTGTTTTGATCCCATTGTTTCCTGGACAGTTTTCCTACCCTGAAGCCAGCCACACCCGCTGGCAATCATACTCACCTGCTGACGATGATTCTCATCACAGGCACACTATTTCACATAATGGCTGGACTTCAGCCAACACTGGATCATTGAATGACACAGTGCCTGAACAGTCAGTCAGTGCTATGGTGAAAGATCCCTTGTCCTTCGTCGTGGTTAATCACCCAATTATCGTGTCTTGTTTAGCCAGGACAACAATCGGGAGAGTGTCGAGAGAGCCGTGCACCACTTGCAAATATTTCTGAATGGATTTTTGAGCGCCACAGATCGAGAGAGGGATTCACTGCATGGGAGCTGGGAAATCATCATGGAGGGAACCACGTTTTTTGATACTGCTTCGCACGTCGTTGCTTGTTTCTTCACTGTAAATAAATTCACTGTCGCTTCTCAGGAAGTACTGCATTTGGGTCTTGTTTCTCCCACAAGCTTGACAGTGAAGACTTAATTTTTAAGATTAAGATATGTTAAGGCTTTTAAAGCAGTTTTGATGCTTAATATTGGAGTTTACAGTTGGCAAATGAGAGATTTTTACTTGTCCATAGAATGCTTATTCTAGGTCCAGCCAAGCCCTGTCTAATATGAGCTTGGTTTAATCCATTTTGAAACATGTAGCAATCTATTGGATAAGAAGTAGTGATAAAAATGTGCTAGTGCTAGACCACCATTGTGCTTTGGGTTTTGTAGAATATTTAGACTTATCTGTGATGGTTTATTTTCCATAAAAATGTACATTTTGTTGGTGTCATCTGGGGACCACCGCCTCATTAGCACGCCATCCTGCAGGAAAAAACAGGGAAGGGTTGCACTTTCCCCACCAGTGACAGCAGCTGTAAAACAGGAACTGAAAGACTCGTAATTTTTCTGTGATTTAAACAAAGTAAGAGAGGGTTTATTAGGGGTCAGTAAAAGCAAGTGCTTTATTTTAAGCGGAATCATTGTTTTAATGGTGGCAACTCATCTGCCCTATTTTCAGACTGTTGCATTTACATGGACAGTGTGCACTAATAAGAAGGCCAGTAAATACCTGCAGAGGGTAAGGGAAGTCCTGAGGAGTCAGCTGAATAGATAAAAGAAGTTCCAGACAATCAACACCTATGTCCTGTACTTGATCACCTATGTCGGTGATCAGGTACCCTGCTGGGGTAATAAGCTGGCCAAAGGAGGAGATAGAAGCCACTGACATCAAGACAAGGAAGCTCCTCGCCATTCTTGGAGGGTTTCACCCCAAATCCAGCACCCTGAGATGGTGCGCTAAGAGAAAGGAAGGAGTCTAAGGACTGGTGAGCAGCAGAACCACTGTCCAGGATGAGCCAACCAACATTCATGAGTACATCAGAAGATGGCCACAACTGACTTTGTGATTAGTGAATACCTCAGGCAGCAGAAACCCGAGAAAAAAGAGGAGCAAAGAGAAGAACCATCATCAAAGGACAGGCCCCTGCATGGTATTTACCACCAGCAGATAGAGGAGGTGGCTGACATCCAGCAGTCCTACCAGTGGCTGGACAAAGCTGGACTGAAAGACAGCACAGAGGCTCTAATCATGGCAGCAAAGGAACAAGCTCTTAACACAAGATCCATACAGACTGGGATCTACCACACCAGGCAAGACCCCAGGTGTGCAAAGATGGTCCTCAGACAATCCAGCACATAACAGCAGGGTGTAAGATGCTAGCAGGCAGGCCACACATGGAGCACCATAACCAAGTGGCCGGCATAATATACAGAAACATCTGTGCCGAGTATGGCCTGGAAATGGAATACCAGCCCAGGGTGGTCAGGAATGACTGAGCTAAGATCCTGTGGGACTTCCAGATACAGAAAGACAAACTGTTGATTGCTAACAGTACACAACATCCGAGAGCTGAGAGTGCAGTCCTAGGAAGAACTTATTTAATGTGCAGTAAATGATGCGATGGATATTAATGTGATATCAATATCTACTTTAATCTTTAAAATCTTGATAGTATTGTTAGAATATTAACAGAAGTAAGTTTGTTGCCTCGGGCTGTTTCTAGAAGTCTTCTGAGTTTATTATATGTCTGCTGCTTCAAGAGCAGAAGGATCAACCTATGGTCTTCTTCAAAGTCAGACTTAATTTACACCATTATCCACAACATTGAGACAGTAATGATAAAGACCTAACAGCAAGTGATACTGAGAACTTCAGAGAGGTCACCAGGCGCAGGTTCATAGCATAAATGCTAGTATTACGATGAATACATTTTGTTGGCTTCTCTGATTATTAAAGGAATTGTGAAACTATAGTTGCCATGGTAAGTGACACCATGCATTATAAAGCACCTGGACTACTGTTAAATCTCACATGGTGTAATTTGACTGTGTCGTACAAATGCTGTGGCTTGTTCTGTCAGTGCAACCTAACTTGACAGAGTACCTTCATTTTAACCTGATGACAAAGCGCCAATGATGTTACATCTACCGTGTCTAAAATGGGTGACAGTGTAACTATTAGCTGTAATCAAACAGCAGTAAATATAGATTAGTATACTTTACATTGATGCTAGATTGTAATTTTACAGTGTTGTATGCATGATGTGTCAGAAATCAGTTCAGGTTGGTTGCCTTAATGTGTCAGTATATGCCTAGATTTATATTTGTAAGTGCATGTGTTTGTTTGTGTCTGTTTTTCATGGTTCTCGCCTTGATACCTACTGAGTGTGAAAAATATACCACTAATACCACTACATCTGCACTGTGTACCAAGTTGCCAGTCTACCACAGTTTATCGGACTCAGAGCTAATTACCAAATTTGATTCACCACAAAACTGTTCACATGAATAAAGCAGATCCATCCATCCATCCATCTTCATCCGCTTTGTCCGGGGCCGGGTCGCGGGGGCAGCAGCCTAAGCAAAGAGGCCCAGACCTCCCTCTCCCCAGCCACCTCCTCCAGCTTATCCGGGGGAATACCAAGGCGTTCCCAGGCCAGCCGAGAGATATAATCTCTCCAGCGTGTCCTGGGTGTGCCCCGGGGCCTCCTCCCGGTGGGACATGCCTGGAACACCTCACCCAGGAGGCGCCCAGGGGGCATCCTTGTCAGATGCCCGAACCACCTCAGCTGGCTCCTTTCGATGTGGAGCAGCAGCTGCTCTACTCTGAGCCCCTCCCGGATGGCCGAACTTCTCACCCTATCTCTAAGGGAGAGGCCAGCCACCCTTCGGAGGAAGCTCATTTCTGCCGCTTGTATCCGCGATCTCGTTCTTTCGGTCACTACCCACAGCTCGTGGCCATAGGTGAGGGTAGGGACGTAGATCGACCGGTAAATTGAGAGCTTCGCTTTTACACTCAGCTCCCTCTTCACCACGACGGACCGGTGCAGCGTCCGCATTACTGCAGCTGCAGCCCCAATCCGTCTGTCGATCTCCGGCTCCCTTCTCCCATCACTCGCGAACAAGACCCCGAGATACTTGAACTCCTCCACTTGGGGCAGGAACTCATCCCCGACCCGGAGTGGGCACTCCACCCTTTTCCGGCTGAGAACCATGGCCTCAGATTTGGAGGTGCTGATCCTCATTCCCGCTGCTTCACACTCGGCTGTGAACCGTTCCAGTGCGAGCTGGAGGCCCTCACCCGATGAAGCCAACAGAACCACATCATCTGCAAAAATCAGAGATGAGATTCTGAGGCCACCAAAGCGAAAGCCCTCCGCCACTTGGCTGCGCCTAGAAATCCTGTCCATAAAAATTATGAACAGAACCGGAGACAAAGGGCAGCCCCGGCGAAGCCCATCACCCACCGGAAACGAGTCCGACTTATTGCCGGCAATGCGAACCAAGCTCTTGCAACGGTTGTATAGGGATCGAATGGCCCGTAGCAATGGGCCAGACACCCCATACTCCCGCAACACCTCCCACAGGACACCCCGAGGGACACGGTCGAATGCCTTCTCCAAGTCCACAAAACACATGTAGACTGGTTGGGCAAACTCCCACGCACCCTCAAGTATCCTGGAGAGGATAAAGAGCTGGTCCAGTGTTCCGCGACCAGGACGAAAACCGCATTGTTCCTCCTGTATCCGAGGTTCGACTAACGGACGAACTCTCCTTTCCAGCACCCTGGCATAGACTTTCCCAGGGAGGCTGAGGAGTGTGATCCCCCTGTAGTTGGAACACACCCTCCGGTCCCCTTTCTTAAAGATGGGGACCACCACCCCGGTCTGCCAGTCCACAGGTACTGCCCCTGATCTCCACGCAACATTGCAGAGGCGTGTCAACCAGGACAGCCCTACAACGTCCAGAGCCTTCAGGAACTCGGGGCGGACCTCATCAACACCAGGGGCTCTGCCACCAAGGAGTTGTTTAACTGCCTCAGTGACCTCGCCCCCGGAAATTGGCGGGTCATTCCCCTCATCCCCAGACTCTGCTTCCTCCTCGGAAGACGTGTCAGTGGGATTAAGGAGGTCCTCGAAGTATTCCTTCCACCGCCTGACAATTTTCTCAGTCGACGTCAGCAGCGCTCCGCCAGCACTATACACAGTGCAGGCAGAGCACCGCTTTCCCCTCCTGAGACGTCTGACGGTTTGCCAGAATCTCTTCGAGGCAGTCCGAAAGTCTTTTTCCATGGCCTCTCCGAACTCCTCCCACACCCGAGTTTTTGCTTCAGCCACTGCCCGAGCCGCATTCCGCTTGGCCTGTCGATACCTGTCGGCTGCCTCCGGAGTCCCACAGGCTAACCAAGCCCGATAGGACTCCTTCTTCAGCCTGGTGGCTCCCTTCACCTCTGGTGTCCACCATTTGGTTCGGGGATTACCACCACGGCAGGCACCAACCACCTTGCGGCCGCAGCTCAATGCAGCAGCTTCGGCAATGGAGACGCTGAACATGGTCCATTCGGACTCAATGTCCCCAGTCTCCCTCGGAATGCTGTTGAAGCTCTGCCGGAGGTGTGCGTTGAAGATCTCGCGGACTGGGGCCTCTGCTAGACGTTCCCAGCACACCCTCACTACGCGTTTAGGTGCACCAGGTCTGTCCAGCGTTTTCCCCCGCCACCTGATCCAACTCACCACCAGGTGGTGATCAGTTGACAGCTCAGCCCCTCTCTTTACCCGAGTGTCCAGAACATATGGTCGCAGATCTGCTGATACGATTACAAAATCGATCATCGACCTACGGCCTAGAGCGTCCTGGTGCCATGTGCACTTATGGACACTCTTATGTTCGAACAGGGTGTTCGTTATGGCCAAACTGTGATTAGCACAGAAGTCCAATAACAAAGCACCTCTCAGGTTCAGATCAGGGAGGCCGTTCCTCCCAATCACGCCCCTCCAGGTCTCGCTGTCGTTACCCACGTGAGCATTGAAGTCTCCCAGCAGAGCACCCTCCAGCACCCCCCCCCAGGGACTCTAAGAAGGCTGGGTACTCTGAGCTGCCACTCGGCGCATAAGCGCAGATGACAGTCAGGACCTGTTCCCCGACCCTAAGGCGTAGGGAACAAATCCTCTCGTCCACCGGGAAAAACCCCAACGTACCGGCAGCAAGCCGAGGGGATATTAGGATACCCACCCCAGCCCGCCACCTCTCACCAGGGGCAACTCCAGACTGAGACAGAGTCCAGCCCCTCTCCAGGAGACTGGTTCCAGAGCCCAAGCCATGTGTAGAGGTGAGCCCGACTATATCTAGCCGGTACCTCTCAACCTCACGCACTAACTCAGGCTCCTTCCCCACCAGAGAGGTGACATTCCATGTCCCTATTGCCAGTCTTGGCAGCCGGGGGTCAGTCCTCCAGGGCCTCCGCTCCTGGCCGCCACCCGGCACACAATGCACCCGACCCCTATGGCGCCTCCTGCGGGTGGTGGGCCTGCGGGAGGATGGGCCCATGTCTCCTCTTCGGGCTGTGCCCGGCCGGGCCCCATGGACTAAGGCCCGGCCACCAGACGCTCGCCCTCGGGCACCCTCCCCGGGCCTGGCTCCAGGGCGGGGCCCCGGTAACCCTATCCCGGGCAGGGTAAACTGTTCCCTCGGTGTCCTTTTCATAAGGGTCTTATGAATTGCTCTTTGTCTGGTCCCTCACCCAGGGCCAATTTGCCATGGGAGACCCTACCAGGGGGCAAAAGCCCCCAGACAACATAGCCCCTGGGATCCCTGTGACACACAAACCCCTCCACCACGATAAGGTAGCGATTCAATAAAGCAGATATTTAATAAAAGTTTGAGTCATAATTTTCAAGAATTAGTCACCTTTGTTGTAGACATTTAGGTAAAAATAGAGTTGCACAAAAAGCATATATCAGGGGAAAAGGCATGCAGGTCTCTTCAGCATTACAGTACAAGTTTTACATGACTCCTTCTGCAAATGTATTATAAGTCTGGCTGAAAGGGAACACTGAAATTAGCTATCTGAAGTGTCATTTTGCTGAAGCCATTTGGAATCATTATTTAGCAAAGCTCCACTGCTTAACCAATCATCCTGTATAAGTTTTTTTTTGTGTGTAAAGCTTCTGATAGCTTTGGTGTTTAAAATAAATGTACCCGTATAAACATGTACCTATTTGTAGTCTCAAACTTTTTCTGCAATTGTTCTTATTAGAAGCTAAAAAAAAAAAACATTATGCACTCTGTTCCACAATTTTATGGACATTTTATAACAACATCTTGTCACTCATCATCCAGGTGACTTCATCAGTCTCAGCTGACTGCAGGTTTCCCCAACATTATAAACATTACATTTGCATAATGACTGAAACTAGCACCACGGAAGGAACAATGAGCTGGGAGGTCAGTTCCTTCATTATTAATATTCAAATTGTTGTGACAATTGACCAACAACCACTGATCAGTTGATCACTGATCAATGACCATTGATCAATGGCCATGAGTACCATTCACAGGGAGGTGGTGATCAGTGATCACCCTTAGTGATCCCTTGTGTGTGTCAGGAGTATTGGAACAGTTGAAACACATTTTCTATAAACACAGTGTCCCTTTGACTTTTAAACCCCAAGGATCGGGTCCCCCGACACAAACAGAGTAACATAGTGTTCGCTGTTAAGTGCAGGAGGATTGGCAGGATTTATACATCGGGGGAAACCAAAGAACCTCTGGCAAAGCAGATGGCACAACACAGACGAGCCACCTCATCAGGCCAAGACTCTGCAGTCATAATGACTATTGGCCATTGATCAATGGTCATGGCAATTTACAGATTAATGTTCAAGGAACTGACCTGACATTCCATTGTGCACTCAGTGGCGCTAGTTTCACTCATTATGCAAATGTACTGTTTGGCTGGGGAAACCTGCTTAGACAGAAGAATTCACTTGAATGAGTGAAGTGATGTTTCTACCACTAAAAACGCCACATCCACATGAACAGCATCAAGTTTTTGGATGATTGCACATGCATCAAGACATTTTATAACAACAATGAAATAAAGGACAATGGGACAGCATTAGTGAACTATAACTCATTTGTACTGCATTTTTCTCTGGTTCTCCTGTCTTCACTGGAAGCCAGATCTCCAGTTTAATAGCCACTGCCATATGGGGAACTGAATATTCAATCTGGCTGATCTTGCACTTTGGTTCTTGTTGATTCTGGGAAAGTCAATCACAATTTTCACAGATGCAAAGTTCAAAACCACAGACTGATTTTCTGTAGTTCAATAGCTGGAATTCATATCATGCATGGACACATAAATAGTTTTCAAGTTTGGCAATAAAAGGTTCTACTCATTGCAGCAGATAAGTGCAAGCAGGGACACCAGTCATTTCTCAAGGTGCTCCGTCTTAAAAAATGTCCCTGTTATGTCTCTTCGTCTGCCTCAATCTCCTGAAATTTGTCCTATACACCACACAGGCTGTTTACTCCAGAGATCAGCTGATCACCCTGATGCTGGTTGACAGACCCACAGATGTACCAAATGAAATCTGGAGGAAAACACAGCGAGGATGCAGACGTGGAGGACAGAAGAGGAGAAGGAAGGAGACAGTGAGACAGCAGAGGCTCGAAGAGAGAAGGAGGTACAAACCATGTCTGCTGTCTATTATAATGGGGAACGTTCGGTCGCTAGTAAACAAGATGGACGCGCTAACAGCGCTAGCACGGAGTCAGAGGGAATACCGGGAGTGTAGCTTGATGCGTTTCACTGAATCACAGATGCGCCAGGATGTTCCCGACGACAACGCATCCGCGGAAGTCTTCCAAAGTGTTCGGGGCTGCTGGGACGGCGCTGTGAGCAGTAAGTAGAGGAGGAAGGAGCGGGGCTTGCCATTCTCGTTAACAACCGCTGGTGTAACCCTGCCCGCATAACAATCTAAGAACTGGTTTGTTGCCCGGACTTGAACTGTGCGCTGTTAGACTCAGGCCATATTATTTGCCCATTACTCATGTAATCTTGGTGGCTGTTTACGTTCCTCCCTCTGCCGACCTTACTGTGAGAACATCAATGGGCTCACTGAGTGTATCACTGACCACATAAACTTCTGCACAGGCTTCATTGTCCCAGCTAATTTTTACCCAAATAACAAGCTGTGGATGACTAAGGACATCAAAGCCCTCCTCAATGACAAAAAGAGGGCTTTCAGAGGGGGCAAAAAGAGAAGGTGAGAAGGGTCCAGGTGTTACTGAAGGACACGATCAGAGAGGCTAAGGACAATTACAGGAGAAAGCTGGAGTGGAAACTATCACTTTCATTCACGACCAGGTTCAGAAGCAAAGGAGGAGGCTCCACTCAGGTAGGTCTGCGGGACCAGATGGAGTGAGTCCGCTTGTCCTCAAGGCCTGTGCTCCCCAGCTTTGTGGAGTCTTTCATAAACTGTTCTGGTTGAGTCTGAGTCTGCAGAGAGTCCCGGTGCTGTGGAAGACATCATGCCTCGTCCCTGTATCAAAGACGCCACGTCCCAGTGGCCCCCAGGATTACAGGCCTGTGGCACTGACCTCCCACATCATGAAGACCCTGGAAAGACTCGTCCTGGAGCAGCTCTGACCCACAGTCAGACCACATCAGGATCCCCTTCAGTTTGCTTACCGACCCCACCTCGGAGCTGAGGACACCATCATCTACCTGCTCAAGTGTGTCTACGCCCATCTCGTCCAGTTGGTGAGATGTGAACTTGTGAGGTTCATGGTTTTTTTTACTTTTCCAGTGCATTCCTCACCATCAGGCCGACCCTCCTGGGTGATAAGCTAACAGCGATGCAGGTGGATGCTTCTCTGGTGTCCTGGATTGTTGATTATCTGACAGGACGACCAATATATGTGTGTCTTCCCAAATGTGTGTCTGACAAGGTGATCAGCAACACAAGGGACTGTCCTCTCCCCCTTCCTCTTCACCCTCTACACCACAGACTTCAGCCACAGCACAGAGACCTCCATCTTCAGAAGTTTTCTGATGACTCTGCGGTGGTTGGATGCATCATCAGGGGTAATGAGTCAGGCTGTGGTTGACTCCTTTGACATGTGGTCTGAGCAGAATCATTTTGCAGCTCAACGTGGCAAAGACCAAGGAAGACCAGGAAACTCTTGACCCCTGTTTCAATCTAAGGAGTCAACGTGGACATTGTGAAGGGCTATAAATACCTTGGAGTATGCATAGACAATAAACTGGACTGGACGTTCAGCGAGAGACTGAGATTACCAAAAAGCACCACTGAACGACACAGGAAGTCATTCCTGCCTGTGGCCATCTCCCTGTACAACTCCTCCATCTAACACACTGTAAACACTGCAATAGTTACACCCTTTTGCACATGCTCTGCAGTAAAATAGCATATGACAAAGTTCACAGGTTAGAGTCAAATGTCAATCATATATATTCTGCCTCTGTAATATTCTTGTCAATATTCTTGATATTTATTTATAATTGAGTGATTTGTATATATTAGTGCTATTTCCTAAATTTGTAAAATCTGTAACATTTTGTATTGTTTAAATAGTTTAGTCTGTTACTGTTACTGTCCTGGAGCAACTGTAACCCAATAATTTCCATAGGGATTAAAAAAGTATTCTGACTCTGATTCTGATTTATCAGTACATATCCATGTTTTTATATCTAAGTGTAAAGACAAAGCTGACACTTGTGAGACAGCGATGTGAGCATCACAGCAGATGCCTTTGTGTCAAAGTAACTGAGGATAAAACACAGAAAAACATCAAGGAGATTTTCCTAGCCTGGCTTTTTATAGCACCTAGCCGCTTTAAAATATTCTGCAGTAGTTAAAAAACTGAAAACTGAAGAAGACCATGAATCAATATATGAACATTGCCTGATGCTACTGAAGTGAAGCAGAGCAAAGTAACAGAGGTTTATTAGAGACACGGCTAAGTGTTTTGCAGTTTTGCATCATCTGTAAAACTTTAAATTTCTTGAACAGGTATTGAACAGCAGAAATGAGGCTTTCTTGTCAGGGGTTATCTTTGAAAAAAAAAAGAGCAGCAGCCAACAGCACTGCACACAACAGATAGACTGGTGCGTAATAAGCACCAAAGCATACTAAGCAAGCGAATAATGCAGAAAATACACTGGGAGAGAGTTCTGCAGGAAGTAAAAGCAAAGGTAAGAGAGAATGCATGACAGTGCTTATCAAATTTGAAGCGTAGCGTTGATCTTCTTTTGCTGCTGGTTTAGTCAATTTTGGTCGGAGAGTGAAGAAACCTGCAGCTTCAGAATCTGTGAGATGTCAGCTTTCACCATCCAGAATGTCCGTGTACGTGCCGTCGGGTGAACGGGGAGCTCCACGCTTTAATTTTACATGTTTTTGCAGAACTGTTTACCTCATTTCCTGTTTTAACTCTTTGGTGGTTGTTGAAATAGTTTCGTGAGATTTAACCTGAGATCCTGGCATTTCTGGCAAAATACATTTATTAGTTCTGTCAGCGTTAATCTCGTTAAAATGATGTTAATGCCATAACTGCATTAACGCAGCAAATCTCCGTTAGAGAGTTAGCGCGGATCACCCCGTGCATCGGGCTGCATGGTACTAATGTATAACTAGCTAACCGTGCTAATGCGTTGACGCCGTGCAGCCCCTTGGACAGGGCGATCCGTGCTAACTCGCTAACAGAGATTTGCCGCGTTAATGCAGTTATGGCGTTAACGTCATTTTAACGAGATTAACACTGACAGCACTAACATTTATATTTAAAAATCGATTCGAAATTGAATGAATCGACATCGCATTATTCAAACTACATTTTTTAAACCCACACCTATCTTATAGAACTTGAAAT
Source organism: Maylandia zebra (assembly GCF_041146795.1). Classification (NCBI taxonomy): domain Eukaryota; kingdom Metazoa; phylum Chordata; class Actinopteri; order Cichliformes; family Cichlidae; genus Maylandia; species Maylandia zebra. Next base: position 2,358,987 of record NC_135174.1, on the reverse strand, counting down.
GTGTTCATGTTTAGTGATGGACAGCGAAGAAGGATCCAAATGTGGACTAAGGAAGGCAGGCGAAAGTTAGCAAAAGGCGAGGTGACGCAAAAATTGTCCACAGGCAAAAAACAAATCCAGGAAATACAGATACAGCCACTTAAAACAGCTGCCTTATACCTGACAGGGCCATGCAACCACGAGTAGTAACGCCCCTATGCGGCATTTAGGAAAACCGTTGGTAATGTCTTGTGTATCCATCAGAGGGCGAGGAGCTGTGTAGTGGCGCATTCATTTACAAGCTTGCTAAACAATATATTTATACCTTGTAAATTTGTTAAGCTAGTCTATAATTATGAGAGAAGCATAACGTTGAACCTTTCTATAAAACACTGATATAGGTAAATGCTTGCAGCAAATAAAATACAAGTTGTGCACACTGAGCAAGCCAGACAAAAGGTAATAATTCTATGATTATTGTGACCTGTGTTTGTGAACATGAAAGCATAAAACAAATATTTCATTGCACTGCTAATGCTCTTATATAAAATGCAAAATGTGCTCCGAATGCACAACAATATATATGTGTGTGAGTATTTCTGCCAGAAATATGTGATGCTTTGTTCTAAATATTTTGGGTGATTAACAAGGTCAGGAAAACGCTACAACAACCACGAAACTCTGGCACCGTGCTTAAAACTGGCAATTCCTGCCATGTATGCTTTCCAAATAAACGTAAAAGCAGAAAGTCCTGCTTGCTGTTTGCCATTAATCTTAGTATATCACCTTTGCGACTGATTTTAGTGCTCTGGTTCAAAAATTTTGCGCTGTGAAAGGAACACTCCAAATCCAACAACTGGTACATGTCCCACAAATAAGTGTCCAACCTGCAGTATTTATTTATTTAGATATAGGCGCAAAAACTCCACGTGCTACAGGTAGGAGAGAATTAACTGTTATTAGTCTTTAACCTGGGCGTAATGAGCGACTAACAAAGCGCGCTCCCAGCCCCCACAGAATACAAGTTTTTTCAACTAGGCAATCGGCAGATTATTATCAACTGATATCGATTTTATTAATTTTCTACATCGTTTCTTGGGATTGTGGAATCAAAGCTTCATCATCATCATATGACTCCTCAACCTGAATGCAGGGAACAAGCCAAGCAAAATTTATGGGAACCCATACGGAAAAGAAATAGTAAAAACTTATATGTGATTACTCATGAAAGTGGCCACTTTCGCATTACTTTCATACATTGTTTTAGTAAGTATCCAAAACATACAAGTTTCATTATATAATTTTTCAAGGGATCTTATATCTGTTTTCACACTTGTATGCTTTTCATACAAGTTTCACACAAGACAGATACAAACTTTATAAGATTTATATATATCTTTTCCATATGGGAAACTGCGGGAACAGGCATGACAATAAATAAATAAACACTTTAGACGCTTTAACTCAATTTGTTAAATATATTACGTAGATGTCTTCACAGTAGTTTAACTAAAAATGTACAGATTTCATAATTTTTCAAATGTTACAAAGCCACAAACTACTATAATGATAATTCAAACAGAAGTCTGTACAACAACCCTGCAAACAATAGGCTAAATGAACAAAACAAACCCACAATAACAAACAAAAGCTTGGGTCAAAAACCCTTATAACCTGACAAAGTGTGTGAATTAAGCCAATATTTTCTGTCAAATCTTATCAGCAGCTTCATTTTCACCACTTTGAACAACCCCCATTAAAAAGAGTGGAATAAGCAGACTCTCTTTCTCGTGTGTGTGTCATGTTCTTCTTTGTGTTTTATCAGGCATGGATGGAATGAACATTTACATGATTTACATAATGCTTTTCTGGTCTTTCTTACCATGTAATGCTAGACAGGTCACATTTAAACATACATTAATCCAGTGTTTTAGATCAGCGGTCCCAAACCTTTTTTACAGACCAGATTAATTTCAGACAATATTTTCACAGAGCGGCCTTTAAGGTGTCGCTTATAAATACAACAAAATAAAATGATACCACCGAGACAAAAACTGTGGTATTTTGTAAATATAATAATAAACGCAAATTCACTGTGTAATTGTGTTACTTTATTAGCAGTGTCCTTCTGAAATGCGCCAACTACATCCTCCTCTCTGCTCCTTAATGCTCTCTGGTCACTACACTAACGCGTAAATATTTCTTTCAAAATAAGACACACAACTACAACACGATACCAAACGACTCACGGACTGGTGGTTGGGGACGGCTGCTTTAGTCTATACAATTTAAACCCTTCCTTACATCCATGAGCAAATTTGAAATCACCAACAAACCTAACATGAATGTCTTTGAACTGTGATAGGAAACTCTCTAATATTGTGTAGTCCACCCCTGTGTCTGCCTACACAGCTTAGGGAGTACTTGGAGAGGACCCACCCAGACACATGGAAAACCTGAAAACTCCACACAGAAAGGACCCAGCTGGGGTTCAAACCAGGAACCTTCTTGCTGGGAGATGACCTTACCCTAGGTCTGCCCTAGAAGATCTCACCCTAATGTGAACAACACCTACAGTACATTTATTAATACTCTCTTCTCTGATGTGTGTGTGTATGCATGCCCACACTCACCCCATCCGCCTTCTCTTGGGTGTTGGCCAGCATCTCCTGCAGGGCTCGTACAGACAGCGACTGCTCCAGCACAAAAGTGCAGATTGACAGATCTGGAGGTACATTCTGAAACAACAAGAAAACAGCTATAAATTTACATCTAAATTAAAACCTCCTGTCCACTGTTGTGTAGGCCACCTTTATACCACCAAAAGAGCCACGGTTTATCCTGTGTGGCACAGGAGACTTTATTAAATCTATGATGAGTACAGCTCTGACTTTGTGCACACACAATTCTTAGTAAACACGTGAATCCTATAAAATATAGCATGAATGGAGCTATGAAAGCTATGAGGTATAGAGTAGTTTTCAAACTGTAATGCTATTGTGGAAGCTGTGACGCTCATTTAATTAATTAGGCAACTTCTCCAAAAGCATTTTGGTTTGTGATCTGATGATCAGGGTTTGATGAACATGACACATAAATACATGCTACAGCCAACACGTTCTGGATTTTTTTTCTTCAGTGAAATCATTTTTCCCCACTCATTTGATGGTGATCTGGCTATTCTTGTGAAATAAAGGATTATTACTTATGTCAATACTGTACCTTGGAGTTTGAAATGGACTCGAGGAAGCAGAGTCTGTTCCCAAAGCCTTCAGCAGCAAGACAAAGTTTTTGTTGCTCCTTGTGGATTGTAGCTGAGCATTGTAAGACCACTTCATCATCCTAAACATAGAAAGAAAAACAGTGGGTCAAGACAGAGAGCTTAAAACAAAGGCAGCAGGGAGCAGGGCTGTGCTGTGCATCGTTGGGGTCATTAATCAAAAAAAGTAAAACACATTATTCATTACCTTTCTTAAAAGTATTGTAGTATGCTACTTTATTACTTGCCAGAGAAATTTATTTGTTACACTAAACGATAAAATGACCTGAAACGCACTGCCACATAGTTACATTTAACAATATAAACTATAGGCTACAGTTTCCCACACACCAACAGAAAATACCTGTCCTAATAAGGGCAAACATATGATCTTTCTTTTAGTGTTTACCTATTAACACAAAGCAACAACAATAAGCAAATATGGAAACCAGCCCAAAGAGAATTTAAAGCAACTGCCACAGTGATTTTACTGTAGAAACATGTACAGTAGAAATGGAGACAACCCTGCAACCCTGACTGCTCATCAGCTTATCTACTGAAGTTCAGGGTCTGGTCTGCCTGTTTAAGCATGCTGTCTGTGTAGGTGTTTGTTCAACCAAAATTGCATTCCCAGTATAATTTCTGTTCTGGATGCAATTTGCATCAATCCACCATTTTTCTTCTCTAACATGCTAAAATCACTGATTTAATGGAGCTGTAGAGGTCAGGCACAGCGTGTTTTAGGCGGCGGCCAAGGGTGGAGACTCTGGCAGACCAATCCCAATCCCTGGCCACCAAGGCTGATGACTGGGACATGGAATGTCCCCTTGCTGATGGGGAACCTGAGCTAGAGTGTGAAGTTGAGAGGTACCGGCTAGATAAAATCGGGTTAAGCTAAATGCACAGCTTGGGCTCTGGAAGCAGTCTCCTCGAGAGGGGCTGGACTCTGTCCCAGTCAGGAGTTGCCCTTGATGAGAGGCGGCAGGCTGGAGTGGGTATCTTGGTATCCCCTTGGCCTGCTGCCTGTACGTTGGCATTTTCCCAGTGGGCTAGAGTCCACTGGAGTCCCTGAGCAGGGGGTTCAAGGGTGCTTCACCTGGAGACTCTGTTATCCTACTGGGAGACTTCAATGCTCTGTGGGACAGTGAGACCTAGAGGTCAATGTTGTAACCAAATGGTGGACATTGAAGAGAACGGCAAACTCAACATCGAAGTTTACCGGAAGCCCACACACACGGACCAGTACCTCCTCTTTGACTCCCATCACCCTTTGGAACACAAACTTGGAGTAATCAGGACCCTACACCACCGGGCAGAACATGTTCCCTCTAAGCCTGAAGGGAAAAAGAAGGAACACACACATGTAAAGGAAACACTCAAAACGTGCGGCTATCCTAAATGGGCGTTCTTAAAGTCAGCAAAGAGGCACAGAAAAGAAGATCAGACACCAGCGAGGGAGGACAGACGCAACAACATTGTCATCCCCTATGTAGCCGGCGTATCAGAGAAACTCAGGAGAGTTTTCTCCAAGCATGACATCCCAGTGTATTTCAGACCCAGCAACACGCTCAGACAGAAACTGGTTCACCCGAAAGACAAAACGCCAAAACACAAACTTAACAATGTGGTGTATGCTGTACAGTGCAGCGAGGAATGCTCAGACCTCTACATTGGAGAGACCAAACAGCCACTTCACAAGCGCATGGCACAACACAGAAGAGCCACCTCCACAGGACAAGACTCAGCAGTCCATCTGCATCTTAAGGATAAAGGACACTCTTTGAGGATGCCAATGTTCACATTTTGGACAGAGAGGACAGATGGTTTGAAAGAGGAGTGAAAGAAGCCATCTATGTCCACTGTGAGCGACCATCTTTGAACAGAGGCGGGGTTTACGACACCAACTCTCTGCCATCTATAATCCAGTTTTGAGATCCCTTCCCAGACGCCTTAACGCCCACTCACATCCTGGGCCATCTGACCTCAGGAATTCGCATGATAAGGTGGGGCCAGGTTTCACAATGAACACACCCGAAACTCTGGCTGATTGGGACCCACGCCCAGTTTCCCACCTTGGCTCAGGCGACTAGAGGATCATCAGGGGGTCCTTTTGTCCCTCTGTGGGGGGTCACTCCCACTAGGTTTATATCTCGGACTCTCCACCATTTGACCTTAGAACTGAAGAAGCTTCTCGGATGAGAGGTGAAACGTCTTCAAGCAACTTAAAGAAGTCCAGACGCTTTTCTTTGCAAGCTCCTTTGACAAATGGTGGACACTGGAGGTGAAGGGAGTCATCAGGCTGAAGGAGTCATATCTGCTTCGGTCTACCCAAATTGCTGTTATAAGTACATCTCTGCAAAACATTGTATCCTTATTAACATTAAAGAAAACTAAAAAGAAATATAGATCAACTTAAAACAAAGAATAATTTTATTAACATTGTTTTTTAGTGGAGTCAGATGTCATGTCAGTGAACTGGTTCTCCTCTGCATAGCTGAAACCAGTTGGAGCTTGTGCATTGAAAGGATCTTTCACCCAGTCATACTGGGAACTGTTTTCAGGGAAGTATGCGATCAGTTTTGAAATGTGCTGCTTAATACATGGAATCACTGAGGTGGCATCATAGCCAGTATCAACAAATTAAAGCAGATTCTCGAATAAATCAGTATTTCCTTCATCAAGATTGCTGTCCCACATTGCAAGCTTTTGGGTGAAAGAGCTGATCTTGCCTGTGACCTGAGGGAGGTGTTTATCTTTCCCTTGAAGCCGTAGATTTAGTTCGTTTAGCTTTCCAAATATGCCACTAAGATAGCCCAGTTTCACCAGAAAGTTCTCATCACTAAATTTTTCAGCCACTTCAGACTTGTGCTCCTGCTCCAAAAATATTCTCATCTGCTCTCTGAGCTCAAAAACTCGGGACAAGGCTTTTCCTCATGACGGCCACCTCGCTTCACTGTAAAACAGCACAGCTTGATGTTCAGCTCCCATCTCGTCACATATAGTCAACAACAGGACACAGTCAACAACCTGTGTCTGAATGTGGACAAAACAAAAGAGATGACTGTTAACTTCAGGAGAGCACAGAGAGATCACTGTCCATTTCACATCAATGGAGCCTCTGTGAAGGTCGTCAAGAGCACCAAATTCCTTGGTGTTCACCTGGCAGAGAACCTCTCCTGGTCCCTCAACACCAGCTCCATAACTAAGAAAGCCTAACGGCGTCTCTATTTCCTGTGGAAGCTGAGGAAAGCCCATCTTCCGTCATTCATTCTCACCATCTTCTATGGAAGGACTATCGAGAGCATCCTGAGCAGCTGCATCACTGTCTGGTATGGCAACTGCACCATATCAGATTGCAATACTCTGCAACTTATAATGAGAACAGCTGAGGAGATCATTGGAGCCTCTCTTCCCTCCATCACAGACACTTATCACACCTGCTGCCTCTGCAAAGCCTTAATGGAGGACCCCACGCACCCCTCACACACACTCTTCACCCTGCTGCCTTCTGGCAAGAGGTACCGGTGTATTCGTGCCCTCACTACCAGACTGTGAAACAGATTCTTCCCCCAAGCTGTCAGACTCCTGAACACTGACACACACACAAATACCTTCATACCAAGCACTTATCTGCACAATCACATACACACACACGCACACCTTCATACACCAAGTTACTTTTTGCACAACGCTCAGTCTTTTGCACAGTTATTTTGCGCGGTTGTGTCTTATTGTTCTGTTCTGTCTGGTTTTGCACTGTCTTTTTGGGGTTTTTTGCACATTGCATGTGTAGTCCTGTGTTGATTGTCTGTTACATGTCATAGGTAGCACCATGGTCTCGTTTTACTGTGTACTGTACCATTGCACATGGTTGGAATGACAATAAAGGCACTTGATTTGACTTGACTTGAGACAGCAGAGAATACTCTTGTTTTTAGTGGTCTGGTCTTTATAAAATTGACTACACCTACAATATCAGTCATAACCTTACTTAGAAAAAATAGGAAAGGCGCCTTGATGCCAGTGCTTCTCTGTGTATAACACAGTGTGTCCATTCAGCATTAGGCGAAACCTTCTTGATGAGCGCCCGAAGCCCTTTTCTCATCCCTGCCATGGTCTGTGCACCATCACTACAAATACCAATGCAGTTCTCCCACTTTAGCCCGTTCTCAGTCAGGAAGCAGGCCAACATTTTGAATAGCTTTGCAGATGTGTCTCTGTCTCTGACATGTTTACAAAAAAGTAGATCCTCACACAGGAACTTTGTCATGTCACAACGTACATAAGCAATAAACAAACAGTCTTTGTTGCTTCATCAAACTGTAAGGCAAAATGTTTGTCTTTGAGTTTATCTACCAGCTGTTTTTTAAGGTCGTTACCAATGTCATTTATGCGTCTGGTGACAGTGTCACTGGACAGAGAGATAGTTTTATTTTTGCAGCACTCGTGTCATCCAGCATGCCAGAAACCATGTCTAATGCTGCAGGCAGACTCCTCTGCTATGGTGTGAGGGTTTTTGCACTGAGCTATTTGGTATGCCACCTTGTTTGATGCTAACCTTGCTCGCTGGTTTACTGAAGGAGCTTTCACAAAGATGATTGTCGGCAATATTCAGAACATTTTCGCTGAAAAAACTCAAGTGGTTTATCAGTGTGACTGGGATGTAATGTCTGTAAGTGGCACCTTAATTTATTTGGCTTCAGTTAAACAACTCCTTGGTAGCAGGGCCTCTGTGGTGGATGAGGTTCCTAAAAGCTTTGGGTGTTGTAGGGTTGTCCTGGTTGACCCGCCTCTACAATGGTTCATAGAGATCACCAGCAGTACATCGGGATTGGCAAACCAGGGTGGTGGTTCCCATCTTTAAGAAGGGGGACTGGAGAGTGTGCTCTAACTATAAGGGGCTCACACCTCTCAGCTTCCCTGGGAAAGTCTATGCCAGGGTGCTGGGGGGGGAAAAAAGAGTCCATCTGTTAGTTGAACCTCAGATGCAGGAAGAACAATGCAGGTGTTGTCCCAGTCGCAGAACACTGGACCAGCTCTAAACCCTCATGAGAATATTTCAGGAATCACTGGGAGTTTGCCCAAGCAGTCTAGATGTTTTGTGGACTTGGAGCAGGTATCAGACACTGTCCCTCTGAGTATTTTGTCAGTAGTGCTTCAAGTGTATGGGGTGTCTGACCAGTTGCTACAGAAGTCATTCCCAGTGGGTATTGGACATAAGGGCTGCCCTCTGTCACAGATTCTGTTCATTATTTTTATGGACAGGATTTCTAGGTGTGATCAAGTGGCGGAGAGCTTAAATGTTGGTGGTCTCAGAATCTCATCTCCACTTTTTGCAGATGATGTGGTACTGTTGGCTTCGTCAGGTGGTGGTCTCCAGCTAACACTGGAATGGTTCGCAGCCAAGTGTGAAGCGGAGTCATGGTCCTCAGCTGGAAAATTTTGGAGGTCAGGGATGAGTTGTTGCCCCAAGAGAAGGAGTTTAAGTATCTCGGGGTCTTGCTCATGAGTGAAGGGGGAGGGAAGCGTGAGATTGACAGACGGACTGGGGCTGCAGCTGCAGTGATGTGGATGCTGTGCTGGTCCATCATGGTGAAAAGAGAGCTGAGCTCTGATGTACCAGTCCACCTATATCCCTACGCTCACCTATAGTCATGAGCACTGGATAGTGAGCAAAAGAACAAGATCGTGAGTACAAGTGGTGGAAATTACCTTGCTCCAAAGGCTTGCTAGCCTCTCCTTTAGACTTAAGGTGAGAAGCTCAGCCATCCACTTAGCCACATTGAATGGAGCCAGCTGAGGTGGTTCGTGCATCTGACAAGGAAGGTTGGGCCAGTGGCATGTCCCACTGGAAGGAGGGCGATATCGCTATATATATATATATATATATATATATATATATATATATATATATATATATATATATATATAGCGATATCGCCCTCCTTTTATAAAAAACACCCAGCACGCCCCTGCGGGCGGTTTATCCTTCAAGCTCGGGTCCTCTACCAGAGGCCTGGGAGCTTGAGGGTCCTGCGCAGTATCTTAGCTGTTCCCAGGACTGCGCTCTTCTGGACAGAGATCTCCGATGTTGTTCCCGGGATCTGCTGGAGCCACTCGCCTAGCTTGGGAGTCACCGCACCTAGTGCTCCGATTACCACGGGGACCACCGTTACCTTCACCCTCCACATCCTCTCGAGCTCTTCTCTTCTCTTCTCTTGGTATTTCTCCAGCTTCTCGTGTTCCTTCTTCCTGATATTGCTGTCATTCGGAACTGCTACATCGATCACTACGGCCGTCTTCTTCTGTTTGTCTACCACCACTATGTCCGGTTGGTTAGCCACCACCATTTTGTCCGTCTGTATCTGGAAGTCCCACAGGATCTTAGCTCGGTCATTCTCCACCACCCTTGGGGGCATCTCCCATTTTGACCTCGGGACTTCCAGGTTATACTCGGCACAGATGTTCCTGTACACTATGCCGGCCACTTGGTTATGGCGTTCCATGTATGCCTTGCCTGCTAGCATCTTGCACCCTGCTGTTATGTGCTGGATTGTCTCTGGGGCATCTTTACACAGCCTGCACCTTGGGTCTTGCCTGGTGTGATAGACCCCAGCCTCTATGGATCTTGTGCTCAGAGCTTGTTCTTGTGCTGCCATGATTAGTGCCTCTGTGCTGTCTTTCAGTCCAGCTTTGTCCAGCCACTGGTAGGATTTCTGGATATCAGCCACCTCCTCTATCTGCCGGTGGTACATACCGTGCAGGGGCCTGTCCTTCCATGATGGTTCCTCGTCTCCCTCCTCTTTCTTGGGTTTCTGCTGCCTGAGGTATTCACTGAGCACTCGGTCAGTTGGGGCCATCTTCCCAATGTATTCTTGGATGTTCGTTGTCTCATCCTGGACTGTGGTGCTGACACTCACCAGTCCCCGGCCCCCTTCCTTCCGCTTAGCGTACAGCCTCAGGGTGCTGGATTTGGGGTGAAACCCTCCATGCATGGTAAGGAGCTTTCTTGTCTTTATGTCAGTGGCTTCTATCTCCTCCTTTGGCCAGCCTATTACCCCAGCAGGGTACCTGATCACGGGCAGGGCGTACGTGTTGATGGCCCGGATCTTGTTCTTACCATTCAGCTGATTCCTCAGGACTTCCCTGACCCTCTGCAGGTACTTGGTGGTTGCAGCTTTTCTAGCGGCCTCTTCATGGTTCCCATTCGCCTGCGGGATCCCCAAGTACTTGTAACTGTCCTCTATGTCTGCAATGTTGCCTTCTGGTAGTTCAATCCCCTCAGTTCTGACTACCTTCTGGTATTCTTGCCAATTCCTTTCTGTGTCCCACTCATGTATTGACCCATGTGCCTGTTCATCTTAGCCGATATGATGCCTGACAGGAGCTTCCTTGTAGTACTGAGGCAGGTTATTGGTCGGTAGTTGGAGGGGACCGGTCCCTTCTTGGGGTCCTTGGGGATCAGGACCGTCCGGCCTTCGGTTAGCCATTCCGGGTGTCTCTCGTTAACTAGCAGCTGGTTCATTTGTGCTGCCAGACGCTCGTGGAGTGCAGTAAGCTTCTCCAGCCAGTAGGCGTGAACCATGTCGGGCCCTGGTGCTGTCCAACTCTTCATACTGGAGACCCTTTCTTGGATATCTGCCACTGTGATGGTTACTGGACCCTGTTCAGGGAGGTCGCTGTGGTCAGCCCTCAGATCCTCTAGCCACTGAGCATTGCCGTTATGGGTTGCGTCCTTCTCCCATATGCTCTTCCAGTATTGCTCCGTCTCCAGCCTTGGTGGTGCTGTTCTCTTATTGTTCCCTTGCCACTGAGAGTACACCTTTGCTGGTTCTGTGGAGAACAGCTGGTTTATTCTCCTGCCTTCTATCTCTCTGGTGTACCTCCTCAAGCGGCTGGCCAAGGCTGTGAGTCTTTGCTTGGCAGTTTCCAAGGCCTCAGGTATGGACAGCTTGCTGTATTTCTTAGGCACCTTATTTGTCGCACCTTTCTGCAACTCCGTTAGTTGGCTAACCTCCCTCCGTGCTACTTTGATCTTGCCCTCTAGCCTCCTTCTCCATGGAGGGTACTGCCCCTTGTCGCTGTTCAACTTGTAGCCAAGCATCTCACTGATCACTGTTGCCGTATTGTAGATCAGCTTGTTAGTGTCGGTAATCGTGGTTGTAGGTATTGCCCGTAGTGCTGCATTAACATCATCTAGCAGACCTTCTGAGGGTACTTCACGTAATCTTGGTAACCGGCTACGGGGGATCCAGGTTTCAAGCTTGGCCATGATCCTATTTATATATATATATATATATATATATAAGGGGTGCAACGATACACAAAATTCACAGTTCGGTTCGGTTCGATACTTTGGTGTCACGGTTCGATATTTTTTCGATACAAAAAAAATGTTCATGCCTTTTTAATTTGTCATTTATTAAAATTATAAATATATATTTTAACTCAAAAGTACAGTTTTTAAATTTAACCCTAACCCTTGTGCGTGTTTTTTATTTTGACAGCGAATGCACACCTGCGGACCACTTATGTGCAGCCCTGGTTATTTAGCTCGTCATATTGCAGCCACAGAAATTATTTTGTCCATGAAACCATAAAGCTGCACTTTCTTTTTGCCTTATAGTCTGATTTGTCATAACTTCTCCGTTTTGTGGTAAGCTTTTCTTTGGCTGTCACTTCTTCACCCTGACCTGTCTTATTTGGCTCAGCAGAACTAAAATATATATCCTGCTGCTTTTACACACGCACTCATATAAGCTCAGCGATTCTCTGCGCGATCAACCTCTCACATGTTTAAGCTGCGGGAGATTTCACTTGTCATGTTTGCATAGTAAGCTAACGATTAATAAGACAATGTCAGAGGAATTGGTGCGCAAATTATCATCACTCACAGATCAGTGCTGTCGCTCTCTATACACAGTTCGCGCGATTGCAAAGTGAAAGCAAAAAAACAAGCGCAAATTCAAACGCGATTTCAATATGTCACATATTGACAGTGGCTCACCGATGCCAATGACATAATTACCCAGCTACATTTCTGAAAGAATGCAAAAGCATTGACATATATTTTTCCTTCCTACAATAGCCCGACGGGCAGGGAAGAGATAGATTTTGGTAGCCCGACTGAAAAAGTCGCTAGCCCCAGGACGTCGGGCTAGCGACATTGCGAGCCCTGTATCTGATTGAGGAATCACTCATCTTTGGAAAAGAGAGTTTATTACAGAGAAATGTCTCTTTCCAAAATAAAAGCTATACTATCCGCTATTTCTGGGCTATATTCTCAGCAGCATATTAAACATATAAGGAGAATCATGTGCTAACAGCTGTCTAAATGACTCGGCTAAAGTTAGTAGCATGCTTGTTGTTTTTGTCTTTGCACTAGGATGATGTCAGCGTAAATGTGCAGTCATATTCGTTGTGTTCCCACTAGTGCTTAATCTCGTTGAAATGACCTTAACGCCACAACACGGCACGTTAACGAGCTAACTGCGCTAACACACTAGCTCCCACCCATGTAATTGAGCATTGCATGGCACATCCAACATACTGTTTTACTTTAGTCCATGACTCGCTTACCTTCAGGGTCATACGTCACATGAAAACTAAAATAATTCCAAACGCCAGATCTGAATGAGGGTGGGGGAAGTCCATGTTGCAAGGAGAGCTTAACTTCTGTCTCGCTAGCTTGCCCTGCGCTCTTCCTTCTGACTATGCTGTCTGTGTTGAGCGCTCAGTGGATCTGCGCTCGACAGTGCAGCCTAGGCGGAGTAGTCGAACGCAGATTCACTGAGCGCTCAACACAGACAGCATCGTCAGAAGGAAAGTTGATAAAATAAATTACAAATGTATTGTTCGATACATATGCGTACCGAACCGAAAGCACTGTATCGAACGGTTCAATATCGATACGAATATCGTTGCACCCCTAATATATATATATATATGTATATATATATATATATATATACCGTATATATATATTTTTTTTTAATCATAACTCTGGTATTACATGGTCTATCAAAACAGAAACTGCCTCAGGTGTTTCCTGGTAGTCATCACTATTCTTTAAGTTTATTTTAAAGTGGTTGATATGGGGTTAGGGACGGCCTTAGGGCATCTGGGGAGTCCCTAGGGACGTTTTCCCTGGAGGGCCTAACCCGGGGGTTGTGGCCATAACCTGGTTAGGGGCTCTGGTGGCTCTTAGATGGTGTTTTCATTGTGGCTGCATACAGCGGAGATGGGGGAGGGTCTGTGCTGGCGGACGTTGGTTACTGGCCTGGTAGCCTGGCTGCTCCTGCGTGGGTCCGGGACGGGCGTGGAGGCTTGGGGGTCTGGGGGTGCTCCGCCCCCAGGCTGGGGCTCTGGCTGGGCCTTGGGGGCTTGGGTCCTGGTTGTTGTGTTGCCGGGGTTGTGGGCAGGTGCATGGGGGCTGAGCCCTGGTGCGGGGGGACCTCTGGTGCATCGGCCCAACTGGAGGGCTCTCTAACTGGTGGGGAGGCTGTTACATCTTTGCAGGAGGTCTCCTCTCTACAGGAGCTCACTCTGCAGGTGGGGGAGAGATATAGGAGAGGTGGAGAATGAACTCAACCTGGGTGTCTATTGTCTTGTGTAGTCTGGAAGCTGGGTGGTGCTGCTGTGGGTCCCGGTCCGGATGGGCCTGGGCCCCCTTGTCCTGGTGGGTTCCAGAGTGTGGGGCTGCCTACTGGGGTCAGCGGGGGAGCTTGCCCCTCCCTTTCTTCCCTCCCCATCCTCAGCTGCCTCCCTCTTCCCGCTCCACCACACCCACCCACACACGCAGGGCTTGGGGTGCAGGTGTGTCACCAGGGTGCAGGGGAGGCACTCCCCCTCTGTCCCCTTCTGGCCGCCTGTGCCTCAATTTTAGGCCTAGACATCCACATTACTCACACTCTCAAAACACATACATATCACTAGATTTACTAAACCTGCGCAAATTTGCGTAACTTCCCTCAACTCAACACCTACTAGAATTACTGGCTTTTATATTTTCTGGTGCAAGTCCCGAGGTGTTAATCACCCCTGCTGAGATTTTCACAGGTCGTCAGCTCGTTTCTCCTCCAGCTTTGGTTGTGCAAACCACCCATTATCCTTGAGGCCTTGCACATTTGCATTTGCTCACTCAGAGTTGCTCAGATCCAAGCCAGGCCAAACCTCTGTGTTACAACTTTCAGAAATGCCTGCCGTACCTATACAAAATATCCCACACATTGACTGACCTGCAAATATGAAAGACACACATTCACAACTTCCTTGACTCTCAGCACAGCTCTTCCATTGTTCCATTGTCACTGTGTATGTGAGGAAGTGGCATTGCTTGACTACAGCACAGTGCTGTGCATAAAAGCAGACCGACCCAGGCGGGAGAATCATTTCTTGTTCGCATTTCTGAGAATGCACATCAGGATGGCCTCCGTATCACTGCCACGCAGGAAGAACCTCTCCGCGCAACAGGCTTTGGCCTTGCTTCAGGAAATGGACGAAGCAGATTCTGATGGAGGACAGGTTTCATTTGTCCAGCAGGCCACTGATACCTCCTCAGAAGAATCTGAAAAGGAGACGGAACAAGAACCCAACATGCCTCCACGGAAGAGGCCCCGTGGTACTGGGAAGCCCAACCAGAGCCACACGGCAAAATATGGCACTGTGTGGGTTGAGGAGGATTGCCCAGTGCAGCAGCAAATCGCTCGTGCTTCATTGCGCAAACTGGACCCACAGAGTCTGCTAAGGTTTGTCATTGCCATATTACATATGATATTTATATAAACCCATTTAGAGTGAGGTTCATGTAAATTTACCATTCTCTATTTGTTTATCTTCCAACAGCGTAAGATTACAAGTGTGCTCCAAAGCTTCCTTTGCCTGTTAGATGTGGGAATGATGCAGTCCATTAGAGAGTGTACGGTACATCAAGCCCGCAGAACAGAGCCGCACTGGAATTTGTCAGTTCATGAACTGATGGCATTCATTTCAATTCTGTTTGTAAGAGCAATCATGTTGGTGCCATTGTGGATTGCTGGTCAGAAAGATTTCTGGTGCCAGTAATCAAAGAGACAATGCCCCGAGATAGATTCATTTCAATTATGCAACACCTTCGATTTGATGACAAGGACACGCAGAACGGGTGAAAACAGATAGATTTGCGGCGATCTCCAACATCTGGACACGCTTCAACAAGAACTGTGCTAAGAGTTTCACTCCAGGAGAACACATGACCATAGATGAACAGCTGTTCCCTACCAAGGTTCGTTGTCCATTCACACAGTATATTGCAACCAAGCCAGACAAATTTGGGATCAAGTTCTGGATGGCCACGGACTTGGACACCAAATATGTCTGCAGTGCATCTCCTTACTTGGGAAAAGACCCCAGTCGTCAGAAGGGAGAGAGGCTGGCAGAGAACGTGGTCATGAAACTGATGGAGCCATTTTTGGATGATGGGAGAAATGTCACAACAGACAATTTCTTTACTTCACTGTCACAGTCGTACAAACTGCTGCAGTGCAAAACAACGTTACTGGGCACGGTGAATAAAGTCCGGCGTGAACTTCCTCAACTTGCAAAAGATACTGCAAAGCGAGAGGTATTCTCCACTTCAGTGCTTGGAAGTGGCGGTGTCTCCTTGACAATTTATGCACCTAAAAAAACCAAGACTGTGTGTGTTCTAAGTTCCATGCACCAAGACGTGACGATCGGTGACGGCAGAAAGAGGAAACACAACATGATAACAGACTATAACCACATGAAGGTACGTGAATCTGTGTACAATTTTACACCAGTGCTACAATGTTATCTGATGTGTGTTATACAGGCCTATAGAAAAAAATATATACTCATGACTCTCTCTCTCTGCTTTTACAGTGTGGTGTAGACGTGTTGGACCAAATGGCATGGATGTATTCCGTAAGAGCAGCAACACGCAGGTGGCCAGTAGTGGTTTTCTACAATATGCTGGACCTGGCGGCGGTGAATGCCTACATTTTGTACAAGGCATGTACAGGGTGGACAGGCAAAAGAAGATTGTTTCTGAGTCTTCTAGCTCAGCAACTTTGTTGCCGATTCATGCAGCACAAGGAAATATTAGCACAGAGGCAGGCTGCTGAAGCTGCTGCAGCTGCTGTGCCAGGGACTGTAAAGACAACGCAGCGCCAGGTGCAAGAGAGCTGCAACAGGAATCGCAGCAGGTTTACCTGTGCAACATGTTAGAAATTCACCTATGCCAAATGCAGGGATGATGGACACTGGGTCTGCAAACGCTGTAAAGTTTGAAACACTTTGAAATAAAACAGACTTGTGTACCCATATATTGTGAATGTGTGTCTTTTGTATGTAGGTTGTAACAGAGGTTTGGCCTGTCTAGGATCTGAGTAAACAAATGCCAGTGTTGCACAAACACACACACACACGCAGCAAATCTGCATTTATTTGTCCCACAAGTGGAAAATCTGCATTGTCACTGCAAAAAAGTGGACAGTGCAAGACAAAAGCAGCTAAATAAAAACTGTACAAAGAGCACAGTATAGAAAGTGCACTATACAAACAAAAAATAAATATGGACACGTGTATTGAAAAATATTGGTGTGTGTATATTATGTAAGGTGTGGCTATATAAATATATGTACAACCATATGTGTTTATGGACAGGCATGCAATGTAGTGACAAGGACTGACAAGAACTAATATTGCATATGAGAAATATTGCACATAGAAACTACCATGGTGCATTGTACGCTGCAGGTAAGGAAGGAAAGTAGCCTTGCAGGTAAGGAAAGACCTGAATCTCTCATGGTTGGGGGTTGGGGGAGGGTGTGTTTGCACAACAAAAGCAGGAGAACAATGGAGCTGAAGACCTGTGAAAATCTCAGCGGGGTGCTAGGAGGTGTTAGGGTCGGGGGAATTTACGCAAATTTGCACAGGGCTAGTAAATCTAGTAGTAGGGACTTGCACCAGGGGAAAAAAGGCTCAGTAATTCTAGTGATATAGGGCCTTGGGGGTGGGCTGTGTATTCAAACCCACCTCTGGCGCTGGTGCCCTACCCTCAATTTTAAATGCATATAGACACTGAGGGTTTTCGGGAGGAGCCGTGCTGCTCTGTGGCAGGAAGCACCATGCCCTCCTGTGTTTTAAATGCACTTTAGAACAGCACATAGCAACACTACATATGAGCGGGCCGAGGGAGGTTTGGGGTCTTCACTCACCCCCGTTCTATTAACCATTGGGGTCTGGGATGCGGGGCCTCCCTGCTACTGCAGATAAGGAGGCGGTCTGCTTGCCTCCACCCCAGAGAGAAGGGTTACATCTCCTGGGTCTAGGTACGGTTTGCCCCTCTGGGGTCGGGGGTACCTGGACCTGGGATATAGAGTTTGTTTGGGGAGTGTGAATGTGTGTACAGTGTCTCTACGTCGGGTGAGTGCTGAGTATTTGTTTGTGTATATGGGGGTGGGAATGCATGTTTGTGTCTGCGTGCGCCTGTTCGTCTGTGTCTATATGTTAGGTTGGGTCTTAGACTCCACCTCTCTGGGAACATCTCAGGCTCTCCGAGGTATGGAGGCCTATCTCCCCTCACAACAC
The DNA here is from genome assembly GCF_041146795.1 of Maylandia zebra. NCBI lineage: Eukaryota > Metazoa > Chordata > Actinopteri > Cichliformes > Cichlidae > Maylandia > Maylandia zebra. Next base: position 2,341,160 of record NC_135174.1, on the reverse strand, counting down.
TCCTGCCGGTGGCTGATACCCTCAGACGTTGGTGTGTTGGTGGTTCTTGGTGTCTGGGGCTGGGCGCTCATGTATGTATCGACTAACTCCTGGTGGCCAATTGGCGGGGGGGGGGAGGCTTGGTCCTCTCTGGCACAGCTGGCTGCGGAAGAGCCCGCAGGCACATCACTGCAACCCCCTCTGGCCTCTGCTCCGAGGCTGCTGGGTGACCTCTCGTTTGGGGCTCTCCTCAGCTCTTCCCAGGAGGGTGGCAAGGTTGCCCCTTTGGTGGTCCTTCTTGGGTCCACGTACTCTGGATGTCTGGGGCCTGGATCTCCTCCATACCTGCTTCATACCCTGGGGGACGGGGCTATGGGTCCCCACACTCCCTTGCAGATCGTTACATGGAGAAACCTTTTGAATACAAGCATGCTGATCCACACAGGTGTGCACACAGGTGTTCACAGACACAAACTACACCTTTCTTGGCTGCTACCTCAAAGCACATTGTGCGCTGTCGATCTTGCGTGCTGCACAATAACATTTAATATTTAGTATCTACTAGGGCTGCCACGATTACGTCGACTATCAAAATCGTCGACAACTGATTTAATAGTCGACACATTGGTTGAAGCTTTGCAAGATCCCAAAAGACGCAGGAATAAGGAGTAGGATTTAAGAGTGTAATAACGGACTGAAACAGAAGATGGCAGCACTGCATGTACAAGGATGCCAGCTGCCGTTAAACCCCGAAGAAGAAGAAGAAGAAGAAGTTGTGTCCGGTATCGTAGCTGTATCCAAATTCAGGAACCGCATCCTCCTGTGCCCACATTTGTAGGCCAATTACGTTACAGCGACACGACGAAGACTGTACAAATTCACAGACTCCGACAAATGCGGCCAACAAATGCGCCCTTCATTTCCCCAGATTTGAAGGATGGGTCAGGTGTATATTTCGTGGCCCAACCTATCCAAGAATTCATAGCGCGGCCCTGCTCAGTTTCCAACAATGGCGGCAGCTAGTTAGTTTTAATATTACTCTTATTATTCTTTCTGGGTCACAAAATAAACTTTTAACATATTTTCAGGCGAGAATGTAGCTGTGTAAACTTCAAATATCTGCTCAGTTTATCAAGACACCGCATATTTTCAAAAGCGCTCCGACGTTTTCGGAGACGTCTTGTTACCCACTAGCTCGATAGCTAGCCGGGGGCTAGGCTCACTAGAGCCGTGAGAACACCGGACTCCCGGCAAATCGTTTTCAAACCCACCACCGTCTTTCGCTACTCAGGTTAAACATATAGGTCACTTAGATGGGCTCAGGGGGTTGGGAAGCGTATCTGTAACCGGAAGGTCGCCGGTTCGATCCCCGGGCTCTCTGTCTTGGTCGTTGTGTCCTTGGGCAAGACACTTTACCCTACCGCCTACTGGTGATGGCCAGAGGGGCCGATGGCGCGATATGGCAGCCTCGCTTCTGTCAGTCTGCCCCAGGGCAGCTGTGGCTACAACCGTAGCTGCCTCCACCAGTGTGTGAATGAATAGTGGCATTGTAAAGCGCTTTGGGTGCCTTGAAAAGCGCTATATAAATCCAATCCATTATTATTATTATTAGATAACTTAAAAATGTTATTGTTTGGCTTTTTTTTTGTATTTTATTTGTTCCTGAGTAAATCGGTTTGGCTGAGATTAAAGTTATAGTTTTTACACAGCTGAATAAACATCAAGCAGACAGCTGATTATCAGAAGTGTGAGATGCTCAAGAATTTACTCCGGTGTCCTGTTATATTTTAGATAGCAAGGAGTTTATTAAACTTCACCGAAACAATCTGTAAATTTCATTAAAATTTAATAAACTATCATCTTGTCTTTATTTTTAGTTAGCACATACCTTAAACACTTAAAGCTGTAAGCTAATGATAGTGATATAAGAGTAGATGCTGCTGGTGCAATAAGCTGTAGTTTTACGTCCAATGGATGATGATCTGATTAGTCGACTAATCGCAAAAATAATCGGTGACTAGTCGACTATCAAAATAATCGTTTGTGGCAGCCCTAGTATCTACTGTTATCTACTGTTAGCTAGTTTATTGTGATGGTGTTGTATTTATTCTGTTGCTCTTTTTTGTTTGTTTTCTCTTCTGTTTTTTATCTCTATACAGGTGATCCAGGTGTTTTTTTTGGTTTTCGTTTTTTTCTTCCCCCCTTTCTCACCATCTCTTCTCCCCTCTGGTTTTCTTTCTCTCCCTCTCTTTCTTTCATTCTTTCTGCCTGCCCTATCCCCCAGTCATGTCTGTCCTATCTGTAACAACCGAAAATAAAATAAAATAAATACATAATTATAATAAAGGTCAATCAAATGGACCAATATGGCAAGGCCATAATGATCCACTTGGTAAAGTAACTCCACTTGGCATCTTTCTTGGCCTTCAGACAACAATTCTGATGGCTAAAGATCCAAATGGAACAGGCAAGAAAAAAAAAGGTTATTTTAAAAGGTTATTAACATAGTTATTAATATGTCATTAAATAGTAACTGTTTCCTTCGTATTCCTGCTTATCCATCCTGCTTCCTGCTTATTCCACGGAAATTCCCACAGGTAATTGAGTGATAATAACTAAGAAATTACCACATTATTACATTCTTGCATTCTTGAATGGTAATAACATAGAAATTAACAAATTATTTTGTTTCTGCTTTGTTACTCTACTATTGCCATTTCAATACTGTAAAAAATAAGCATTCCTGAATAGAAAAATTAGTTTTAGTGTTTGAGTACCGTGCTTGATTAAATTCTGAGCTCAAATTTAGGAGTAAAATGTAAATTCAGCTTGTCATTTGCTTAATAAATAAAAATATAATTTTTAGTTTATGACATATTAACAGACTTTTAAATATTCTGTGTTTTCTTGTTTTCATGACAGGTGTTCTAATAAATTTGTTAAGCACTGTATGAATATATAAATTAGAAAGTTCGGTTTTAACACTCTCACATGGTTACGAAAAACAATTGCTGAAGCTTTTTGTTATCTGTGGGAATAATGTTGAAATGATAACGATTTTTAAACAGCCAATTTTTATTGTTTCAGTTAAGACTTTGGACCTGATATTTTCCTTGTTTGTTCTGTAATTTTACTTTTTTGAACACAGTGACTGTTTTGTTTCATTGGTTTTGTATTCCTAGATAAATCCAGATACACTGTCACAGAATAAACAGAAATCTGATCGTGTTCTGTTTGGATTATACGGACACAGTTTTTTGCTGCATATTAAATCTAATCAGCAGATTGTCTGTCACGTCCCACACTGGAAGTGACTTGCTTGTCTCACATTGCTTTTAAGCTGATGCCTGGTTGTTTTGAACATTCCAGAATTTGGCTGACAAGGTAAGTCTCGAATGCTTATCTGAGTACCTTTTACTGCTTTTTGGTTTTAACGACACTGATGGCAAAGTTGTAAGGAAATTCAATTTTTCAGCTTTCTTTATGCAGCGCCAAATCACAACAACAGTCGCCTCAAGACCTCAGCCTTCTCGTATGTTGTAATTTTAACCCAAGTCATCAGGTAGCTTCCAACTCTGTGTGTACAGAAGACACATTAAACAGTCAAATTTTTGCCACATACAGCACTTGAGCACCTGTCCACGCACTAACACGTATCATGTAAAAAATTATATGATCACTGTCTTCCTTGCTTCCACTTATTGCAAAAACACAAAAACACACTGCGAATACACATATATCAGCTTAAAGCTCGTTTTGACATGAAATCCTTTTCTAGATCTGAGTCAGCCCTCTTCTTCCCCTGCTCTCTCTGACTCCCACACACTCACTCTTCTCTCCTTCTCTCACCAGAGGACAGCCTAGTTCGCCCACTCACTGCGGTGCTCCCATGCCATGCAAGAATGAACAGTGTGTGTTTGTGTGTGTGTTCATGTGTCTGTGTGTTTGTGTGTGTTTGAGGTTTTTGTGTATCTTTGTCCAAATGAGATATAATCGAGATCAATGATATCAACTTTAGCTTCCTTTTATTTAAATCAGTAAAGATGATGTCAGTAATCACTTGCTGCAGTAGGTGTCATTATATCAGGACAGATCTTTTCACACTCTGCTGTGTGTTATTCTGATGTTTATTACATTTGTTGTTAGGGAATATATTCTAAAACACTTCTTCAGTAAAGACTCAGAGAAGAGAAACACACAGAACTTCTTGCTAGCAAGGGCAGCCTCCAGACTGAGAGACTCGCGCTGAGAAACTGCCCCGGTCTTTATTTATACTTCAGTGGGTGTATGTGTGTGTGTGTGTTCTGCTGATCAAAGGGTCATATAACATAAAAGCACAAAAGGAAACATCCTTGGTCAGGACCTCCTAGGATGAGACATTCTTTCAATATGCCACCAACTATATACTTCTACACACAAGTGATTACATGCAGTATTCTACCATATGCAAACTTATATCATTAAAAGATTATACTGACTACCTCTGTCAGTGCGCCCCAGGGCAGCTGTGGCTACAATGTAGCTTGCCATCACCAGTGTGTGAATGGGTGAATGACTGAATGTAGTGTAAAACGCTTTGGGGTCCTTAGGGACTAGAAAAGCGCTATACAAATGCAGGCTATTTACTAAGTACAATTTTCCATTGACATTTGTTATTGACCTTTAATCTGTATTCAGGGATTAGGGATCTAATTAAAAACTATAAATTGAGTGAATGTAAAATGATATCTCCATTAGGGACAGGAACTGATGAGAATTTGAGAGATTCCAATTCCATCATTGATATCACTTGTCGATTTGCTTCCTTATCCATTCTCTTACTGATTCTCGTTGGCTACCGTTTGAGAGTCACCACCATTGCTAAGCAGCACCTTGAATCACCTTGTTGTTGAATTGTGCTATACAAATACACTTGCCTTGCCTTGCAATGGAGGACATTACATTTGTGCAAACTAACTGCATGCTGTATGGTCAAATGTTTGTGCATGTCGGAGGTATTTCCCCTCTTTGTTTAGATGGACCGGTTCTTATATAGCGCTTTTCTACCTTATCTGAGCGCTCAAAGTGTGTCAGGGTCATTCAGTAATTATTACACATATTATACAGAACACTGTTCTTGAAAGTAATGCAGTACTTTACTTAATTACTATTCGTTACATTACTTTCATGTCACTGAGTAAAATGACCTGAAAAACGCTTTGTCTCATAATTAACATTTAACAATATAAAGCTATAGGATACAGTCCTATATGCCAACACAAATCCCTGTGCTAATGAGGACACACATATGATCTTTCTCTTGTATTACACAAAGCTTCTCTTAGTAGAACATAAAGATGAGGCAAAAAGTAATGATGGTTCCAGAATGGTTCTACTTTAGAAACACAAACAAGGAGAAACGGGGTTGCAGCCGCACCGCTCATCAGTTTGTTACCTGTTGAAGTTCTGGGACTGGCTGCTGGGCTGTAGTTAGCATTCACTCAGTGTTTAGCACCATAATGCAGTTATTTCTGTCCTGGACTCCGTCTGTGCTCTTAATATATAAAATAAAAGTAATGTCCATATCCACACTGTAGACTACACCACTGTTTTCCTCCTCTGACACACGAACTGAAATCAGCTTATTGTAAAAAACGAATAAGCAGCATCTTTTAAGCAGCTTTTAAGCCTGTCCTGTTAAAAACTGTGCAAATATGTAGTGTTTGATCCCTTGAGATTCTTGTTTCACCCTTCCCTGTTCCCAGGGTGGGGGTGGCCAGGACCCAGCCTGTCCCTACACTTATCCCTGTTTTCTGGGTGAGGGCCGTCAGGACTCTGAACCAATCTCTGTTTCCAGAGTGAGGACAGCTAGCACCGAGCCTGTCCCTGCACCCATTCCTGTTCCAAGGGTGATGGGCCGGCTGGTCTACCTGCACAGCCCTGGTCGCCTGAGGAGACAGCTGAATGTCTTGTGCAACTTGGGTTGTTTGAGGAGACAGGCGAGGAGTACGAGGTAGCTTAAGTGTGTCCTGCACAGTCATGGAAGGAGACAGCTGAGCACCCAGCTAATGTCCCAACAATGCAGAGGGTCCCTGCCCAGAGTTGCTGCAACATCTCTCTGAGGGTATTGTATGCTCCACTGGAAAGGCTCAGCTTTAGTGTCCCAAGTGTCCTGAGAGGGTGCTGCCTGAGGCCCAGTTTTCAGACATTTTCTTGCAGCCTGAGTTTCCTGAGTGTCACTCAGGCCACATGAGCCAGTAGTTCTTTGGCTGACACTCCTGCACTGCCTGTACCAGAGCCCATGAGTCCTGAGACAATGAGTCCTGAGCCAGTGAGCCCCACTCCACCAGATTCTGAGCATCCTAAGCCTTTGGTCTGTGCACCATCCACTTCTCTGGGGCCCTAGAATCCAGAGCCAAACATTTCACATGTACAAACCCAATATCTGATTTAAAAACACAAGGACTTCGATGCAAGCTATACATTTCAAGTTGATCAAATACCACTGAGCATCATTCCCTTTAAATCTAAGCTCTCTTCTTCCTCTCCTGTCCTTCTTTCTTATCTTTCTCCATCTCTGAGTGAAGTTAGCTCTCTTTCTTTACTCTCCCTGTCAGTTACAGCAGCTGGACCTTTAGCTGCAACACACTGTGAGGCTAACTGCACAAGCAGACTGTGTGTTTGTTGAGCTGATAGAAACGCTGCATTTGAAATTACCTGCCAAGTGGCGGCACTTGTGGGTAGTTGATTTAAAGGTTCTTTTATAAATCAACAAAGATAACATGGACCAAAGGGTTCTTCTGTTGTTTCATTATTTACAAGGTCTTTCTAGCACTAGGAGCACAGAAAAGCTCCGTGTGGCTGTAAAAGGGAATGCCTCCCTCAGGGGAGGTTTCTGATGAACTGCTTGCTGCAGTGTGTTTCTCTGGCTGCAGCTTACTGATGCTGCTGAGGGCAGTGTTGAGGGCTACTCCCTGGCTACTATTCCACATATGCAAAATATATTTTTATAGGTGAAACTGAAATAAGCACATGGGAGCTCTGAATCTAACATGCGCTCAGAATGAAGAAGACTGTAGTTTACAAATGCTGGCTCTGGAATTCATCAGTCACTCTGAATCTTGTTTCTGCTTCATTTGATATGTGAGCTGACTGAAAACCAAATCATACTACATCACACTCTCTCTCACACACAAGCCATATAAGGTTCATAGGAAACCGCCTAATAACACTTCTAGCTAATGTCTGACACATACAATCCCTCCTGCCCACACACGTGCACACAGAAGAAACTAGAAGATAACTTAGACATGTTCTATGGCTATCATTAACTTGAATCATGCCTTAGTGACATTATAATAGCTGAGACACACAAAGTGTTCCCCACATGAAAAGATCTGGTATCTGTCAGCTGCAGTTTGCATTCCAGCCTTTTATGGAGTGAGAGAGAAAGAGAGACCTGCAGAATCAATGGACAAGGCACAAACACTGAGGGACTGAGTTGCAAGCAACATCTGTGCCTTTATATTTCAAGAAGAATGTAGAATTGCCTTAAGCTGTGCTTTTCTATTGGCCACTTGTGAAAACATAAGAAAAAAGGTTTCTACAGCCCTTAAATCCAAAAGTGAGCGACTTGAACAGCCTAACTAATCACGCTTGGTTGCACTTCTTTCACTGCCGCATTTTGAATTCATATTAAGTAACTGGACAGCACAGCGATGGAGTGGTTAGTGCTGCCCCCCTAACAAACACAACTCAGAGTTTGATCCTACCAGTCACTGAAGTCTCTGTAATCGCGTTTTAATATCAAATGAACTCTGTAGTTGTCTCTCTGTCTGTGGTGCCCTGTGACAGAGGTGCACCCTCTAAAAAGGGATTTAAACAACTATTTTACACAGTTTTACTACTAATTCAGCAAGGGTTTTTTTTCTTGGGGGTGCAAAATAAGTTGCTGGCAACATTGAGTGTCATCCAGCAGAACACGCAAATCAACTGCTCCAGTGATGTGACCGGAGTGTTGCTCATTCAAAGTGTCATCAGTTTGTGGAGATAATCTATCTTTTGAAAATATTAAAGGCATCATAAATGTATATTTATGATCTCTCTTTGCAAAAAACGTCATTAAACATTTGCACCATTTCATTTATTACAGACAGGCTGTACAGAGAGCACGTTGCCTCCATTCCTTGTACGTACACCTCTGACTTTCAGTACAACTCTGAATCATGCTGCTGAAATATTCTGACAACTCCACAATGGTTGGATATATTAGTGATGGGCAGAAGGAGTCGAGCTCAGCACTGCTTCTAAACGCGAATACAGCCGGAGACACGGTGACATCAGGAGGTCAGGTGCTGTGCTTTTTACAGATGAGTGCAGGTTTGTGCTAGATGTGAAAGGGTCCGGAGAAGCCGTGGAGAACATTGTTTGTCCAATACTTACAATCCCCACGTGGCAAGAGTGTGCAGGCAGTTCCTGACGAATGAAGGAAATGATACCACTGACTGGCCCCCACTCTTGCACTTACACTGACCAAAATCCAATAGAACACCTTTGTGACATCAGGTTTCATTTCCACCCAATGGCATCACATTGCACCTGTCTAGGAGCTTAGTGATTCCCTGGTCCAAACCTGGGAGGCGATCCCCCAGGACCAAATCAGTCATATTATTGCATGCCCTGATGTTGTCAAGCATGTACACAAGCACATGGGGGCCATGAAAACTACTGAGTATTATTCTGAGCTACTGCAGTGACATTTTAGCAAAATGGACTAGCCTGCTGCATCATTTTTCACATTACCCACTTTAGATATCCAGTTTGATTTTGTTCCCATTTTTAAAGTCTCCCTTTAAATTTTTTGTGTGCGAATGAGAGAGAAGCAAGTGGAAAAGTGAAGGAATAGACAGAGAGGGTGGCACTGATAAAAAGACAGGAGGCTGGGATAAAGGAGTTTATCACAGGGACAGTTCAGTTTGAGAGGTGTGGAGATAGATAGACAAGGCTGAGGTGGTTTGGTCATGTGCAGAAGGAAAGGTGGATATAATAGGCAAAGGATATTGAATATGAAGCTGCCAGAGAGAAGGAAAAAAGAGGCCGCAGAGAAGATTCATGGGCGTAGTGAAGGAGGACATGGAGAAGCCTCGTGTGACAGAGGAACACTTTGACATAGATAAAGTGCTTGTATGCCTGTGTGAGTGAATGAGGCGTGTTATATAAAGCACTCTGAGTAGAAAAGTGCTCTACAATAAGCAGTTTATTTCTATTCACACTCTTGTGAACACATCAGGAGCAACTCTGGGTTCAGTATCTTGTACAAGGATATTTTTGCATGCAGACTGGAGCAGCCAGGAATCAAAACACCAACCTTCCAGTCAGTTCCCTGCTCTATCTCCTGAGCCACAGCCAGCCCTGAAACTCTATTCAGTATGCACACTGAATAGAGTTTCAGGGGTGGCTGATTATTTCAGAAATGTGCACACACACAAACACACATCAGTGCTTGGTCAGTAAATATCACACAGCCTCTCAAAAGCTGAACTGCTACGCTGCCTGACACAAGAGCTTATTTAGCATAAACAGAAAAGCTAAATTTCACTGGAATAGAGAGAGAGATGTTTTTAGTCCAAAGGTACATAAAGCTTGGTGAGGAAAAGACTGTAATCCCTCTATGACATAAGACAGAGAATCTGAGAGAAGTATAGATATGGAATGAAGGAACAAACATCCATAAGAACAGCCATTGACTTCACCATTCATCCATCCACTCTGCTTATTCAGTTCCCAGGGGGAGCTCGGGCTTAGCCCAGCTTCCATAGGGTGAGAGGCAGACCACACCCTGGACAGATCGCCAGTCTGTCGCAGGGCAAAGTTCATAGATCATTTTTAATTCAAAAGTTTCTATAATCAGCATATATGTCACATACATCCCAGCTGAAAAGAATAATAATAATAATAATGCAATAAAAGAGTTAGTGGAAAGGAGTTAATGAGATAACAAATGTCAGATAATGGATATGGATAGGTTGTCATCACAATGCTTGAAAAAGACTCCATGAAACCTGGATGTGGAAAAGAACCTTGTGTAGGGATGTGTTAGACTGAATATGTGAGCAGTCTGTTGGTCTGTCATTTCTAATCTAAAATATGGGCCACAGAAAGGCTGAGACGATTTTCATTCAGGGACACCATTTTTTCCCTTTAAATTACTTTAAAAAATGTTAGCATTGTTCTTTGCTTATATAATATTCACCATTTTGAAAAAACATTTTGCCTGTTTTTATTTTGAAGATCTATTTTGTTGATACTGCCTACCTCATGTCACAGAGCAGCATGTGTATGGATGCATTCTTTAGCCAAGATTCAACCTGCTTCTTCATTTACTGAAGAACTGTGTCTGCGTATATCTGTCATCAACACTCACAATGGAAATCAGACTGAATAATCCCAGCAGTGCCTGACACACAAGTGTCACAACAGCCTTCTGAGGATAAGTACTGTATATATATATATATATATTGTTGCAGGCTGTATATGTGTGTGTGTGCAGTTCTGTAGTCCATACATTCAGTTTTAATATCAGTTATTTAAAAGAAAGACACACGCACTGATAGTGGGAAGGTCAGCGGAGGAGGGTTTAAAAGCTTGGCACAGAGGAAGACAGCGAGTGTGGAGGAGGGGAAAGCATTAATGATGATGTAATAGGAGAGAAGCAGGAGGGAAGAGAAAATAGAGTGAAACACTTCACTCTCCAAGCAGATAGTGCCTAGAATAAATGAAATGATCATTCTTATCTTTTACATATTGATTCTATTAATTCTTTGAGTGACTAATTTGGTTGCACTAGTTGTAAATGGATATTTTTATGGAATATAAGATATCACTGTCACAAACAAAAGCAATGCATACAAGAATGCAGGATATATTATTCCAGATTCGGTGAGACACAGAGTTATTGTGTGTCTTCAACCACTGCAGAGGCTACGGACACCAGAGGTGGGAGGTAACGAAATACTAAATCTCCGTTACTGTACTTAAGTAGAATTTTCAGGTATCTGTACTTTACTTGAGCATTTATTTTTCTGACAGCGTTTTAGTTTTACTTCATACATTTTTTAACAATTATTTGCACTTTCTGCTCCTTACATTTTCAAAAACGACTTGTTGCTTTAAGTTCAATTATATAAATCATGTATAGTGTTTATACTCAGGAGTTAAAGTGGGCAAGAAGAAGTGCAGGTGTCCGTTAGGTGTCTCTAGCTAGCCCCACAGAAGACAAGGAAGCATGAAGGGATTGAAGTTTTTAAGTGGTAGGTCATTTCAAAATCAATAATTCTATCAGCTCAGAGAAACAGCAGCAAACACACAAACTGTCTGTGTGCAGTTTGTTGCTATCTAAAGGTCCAGCTGCTCCAGCGAAAGAGCAGTGTGTGCGCTAACTTCAGCCAAACATGGACAAAGATGTAGAAAGTCAGACAGGACAGGAAAGGAAGAAGAGAGGTTAGTATTAAAGGTAAGGTAAAGCTTACACGTAATGTTATCATTTAAACCACATAATAGATTTGCATATGATGTGTTTTAATAGATTATGTATTTTCTTGTTGTGAAACGTCCTACAAAACAAACTAAGCTATACTAACTTTGTGTTATTCAAATATTGCATGAAAATACTGGTAGTTTTGTCCAGGATAAACATTATAATGAATCCCCAGTAGAGCACTGTGTTGGACTGGTGCATGAGGTGAGTTAGGTTACACCAAGTGTAGCAGAGATGAATTTGCTGTCACTGAATTCCAGCTTTATACCAACTGTATACTGACTTGTATAACAACAGTATTAACAGTGTAGTGTCCTGTAGGGGATAGTACATCAGCCAACATAGCTTGTCAAACTGTGTATCGCTTGTTGAATTCAGTTGTGTGAATCTACAAAGAGAAGCAGGTCAGCTGATCACATCATGTACACTAAGAAAACCTACTGGAGCTCACATTAGAAATTATTACGAGTTGTGATTCTTTTCCCTATGCTGATCCACTACACAGACCTCAGGGTTCCCCACCTGCTAATTCCCACTTTAACCCTTAATTGATGCTGATGTTCACTTGCCAAGCTGCAATGAAAATGCCCTTTCTGAGGCTAAAGCTGAGGATGTGCTGGGAATGCCTCGCCAAGGCCCAGGCCCGCGTGCTTTTCAACTCTTCGGCAGAGCTTTGACAGCATTCCGGGGAAGACTGGGGACACTGAGTCTGAAGGTATCTCCATTGCTAAAGTTGCTGCACTGAGCAACAGCCCCAAGGTGGTTGGTGCCTGTCATGGTGGCAACCCTGAACCAAATCTTTCGTACTGCTGAGAAAAGATTCTGGCAGACGGTGAAGCGACTCAGGAGGGGAAAGCAGTGTAGAGCATGCACTGTGTATATAGATGGTAGCTCTTACTATGGCCATGCCAGGTCTACTAAAACTGAAAAGTTGACTGCAATTAAGCATTTGCAATAACTGACACTGTCTTTTGCGTGACTGTGGAGGAATCCACTTTTCCTTGCAAAACTGTTTTAATTCAGCCACATTAAAGGGTTTCACGGTGAACGGCCTGTTTAAGGTCATACCAAAACATCTCAATTGAATTTTAGTCCAAACTTTGACTAACACACTGCAAAACCTTGATTATTATTGTTTGTTTCTTTTGTTTTTTGAGCCATTCAAAGATGGAATTTCTAGTGTGTTTCAAATTATTGTCCAGCTGTACTGAGATTCAGGTGGATTGACATACTCCTTCGTGATTTTCTGGTAGAGAGCAGAATTCATGATTCCATCAATTAAGGCAAGTAATCCAAGTAATCCAAGTCCTGAAGCAGCAAAGCAGCCGCAGGCCATAACACTGACACGTAGGGATGAGAAGTGGCAAGAATGTAGCGATTCCAATTCCATCGATCAATATCACTAATAGATTTGATTCCTTATCAATTCTCTTATTAATTCTCACTGGGTTTGCACTGGCTCCACTTTTAGAGTCAACACCATTTCTAAGCAGCATATCAAAGAGATAATATCCGTGCAAATTAATTGCATGCTGTGTGGTCAAATGTGCCTTTTAGACATATTCCCCACTTTGTTGTTATCAGTGTTGGGATCATTTGCTAAAAAAAGTAAGGTATTAAACATATTACACAGAACACTTTTCTTAAAAATAATGCAGTACGTTACTTAATTACTCCCAGGAGAAAGTATTTCATTGTACTTCTGCTTTTCCTTTTTCTTTCCTGCCTTGTTCCCCAGTTGCATTTATTCAGTTTTGTGACACTAAAACACATATTGAAGCATTTTGCTGAATATAAAACATTTACTGTCATTTAAAAATCTGCATCTTTGACGACAGGTATCAGTAACTGAGAATTAAATGTAGATGTGTAGCCTGCTCAGATTGATGAAAGGTTACACAATTGTACCTTTAAACAAGATGTGAAATCACCATAGAGCAGCTTAAATGGATCAGTGGTAGTCTGGTGGCTGCTTTAATTGTTTTTGATATATCGCAAGTGAATACAGCATTAGAAGTCACTGGATTTCCTACTGAAGCAACACTGCTGCATGCTGTGACAGCATCTCATCCTGCTGGCCCCAGCATGACCACATTAATTCACAACTGCCAGCAGGATTTGTAGGGTTTTGACTTTAACCATGCAACCACTGCCAACATTTCACTGACAGCACTAATACACCAAGAAAACATACAGCCACAGGAGTAGCCAGTGATTCTTGGCATCATCCCAAATACCTCTGTAATTATAACAGAGCAGCACTGCTGCCGCACATCAAACTGGAGTACAAGTAGAAGAATGACACAGAAGAGAGTACAAAGAAACAGAGATGCAGGCAGGAAAAAGTAAGAGACACAGATGAAACAGTGTACATGTGGGGGGGGTTAAAGTTTTCCTAAAAATGTTTAAATACAAAAATAAAACCTGGGTCTTGATTATTCGATAAGGCTGCCAAGCCACCACCTTCTATCATTTCCTGTCATCCCTTTGCTGTAAAAGTATAGAAAAGCTTCTAAGACAATCAGAGGCACTTTTTGTTTATTTTTTTTCCTCATGTTCTGTACATTTTTTTTGTGATGTCCACAGCAGCAATTAGGTCTACTGTGTTCTCACTCCCATATATAGGACACTTCACATAAAGTTTGACTTTACAAAGTTTTCTGGTGACTTTGAGAGGCTGCAGCCAGCCTCTGGGACCAAAGCAAATACAGCACTGCAGAAGCAACCTGTAAGTGTGTCTTGGCTCGATTCGATAGGTAGGGCTCCTAGAAATAACCTGCCCACACCTCCAGCCATCCATCCTTAGCACACATCAGCCATGATGTATGAGACACTGCAGAGAGTCTTTGCATGCTCTACACACACACACACACACACACACACACACACACACACACACACACACACACACACACACACACACACACACACACACACACACACACACACACACACACACTTCCATTCTCACCTGCTCAGCTCACAGTATGTAGGTTGCTGCAACAACTAGGGTCAGAGCGCAGATATAAGAAAAAGTTTATCCTACTTTCACCTGTTTCAATAAGCAGGACAAACTCAGACTCCAGAACAAAAGCTACCATTACAGTGGTTTGCAAAAGTATTCGGCCCCCTTGAACTTTCCCACATTTTGTCACATTACAGCCACAAACATGAATTAATGTTATTGGAATTCCACGTGAAAGACCAACACAAAGTGGTGCACACGTGAGAAGTGGAACAAAAATCAAACATGATTCCAAACATTTTTTACAAATAAATAACTGCAAAGTGGGGTGTGCGTAATTATTCAGCCCCCTTTGGTCTGAGTGCAGTCAGTCGCCCATAGACATTGCCTGATGAGTGCTAATGACTAAATAGAGTGCACCTGTGTGTAATCTAATGTCAGTACAAATACAGCTGCTCTGTGACGGCCTCAGAGGTTGTCTAAGAGAATATTGGGAGCAACAACACCATGAAGTCCAAAGAACACACCAGACAGGTCAGGGATAAATACAGGGCCAAATACTTTTGCAAGCCACTCTAAATCTGGCTTACATTAGTCCTGGTGTTTTAGCGAGGTACGTGATTTTATTCAATTTACTGAGCATACTTTACTGGTAGGTGCTTTGTTAAACTGAACATTTAACAAACAGTAATTACAAGAACTAAATGTGTTGCACCTTTTTAATATGTATGCCAATTGCTTATTTTTGTTTACTTATTGTTTTTAGCAATCGATATCTCAAGTGGGATCTCTGGTATTGCGTTTATCTCCCGTTGCATGGGTCTTAAGTAATGCAGGATGAAGGATTTGGGATATGAAACATACATACATACGTACATTACATTAACTTGATTAACTTGCATTCATTTCCTGGAGACTTATCCTGACTCTACCCATCACAAGTCCCTGCCTGAACCTTACCCTAATCCTGACTCAAGCCTTCACCCTAAAATTGAATGATTCACCTTGCAATTTGTCCCCATAAAGTAGGCGAGACCTCACAATGTGAGTGTTTAAACAAATTTGTGTCCCCACAACAATAAGTAATACACGACCCCCCCCCCCCCCCCCACAAACACACACACACACACACACACACACACACACGCACACACGCACACAGCAAAATTGGTATGGCCCACACAATGTGCTTACACATGGCCCACATACCGCAAAGAATGACGGCCCTTTGGTGGCCCAGACCTGGTTTGCCAGAGGTGGCCCACACATGGCCCAGCACAAGGCCAGTTTCAGACACACTGGTGGTCCTATGCTGGCCCATGTGTGGATTACCTCTGGCAAACCTGATCTGGGCCACCAAAGGGCCGTCATTCATTGCAGTATGTGGGCCATCTGTAGGTGGTGTGCAGCCACGGGCCAGTTGCAGACACACTGCTGGCCCTGAAAAGTTTCAGCTCTGGCCCCAGATGTCAGCCTAATGTGTACCTTAATCAAGCCATGTAATAACAACATGTGCCAGAACATGCAAAACAGTGCAAAAGTAACATGACAAACCTCTGTTCAGACAGTGAATGGACTGATTTTTTATTTAGTGCTTTTCTACTCTCCCAGATTACTCAAAGTGCTCTATACAACATACCACATTCACCGCTTAACTGAGTGCTGCCTAACTACATTCATACACATTCACACTCTTGACATGCAGACTGGAGGAGCCAGGGATCGAACCACTAACCTTCCAATCAGTTTGTAACCTGCTCTGCCACCTGAGATATGGCATGCCATCGCATAAACAGTGGCGTCATTGCCAGACCTGGCACACATCCGGTTGACATACACTCTGCCAAAACACCAGTCAGTCAGAAGTGCCATCCTGATACCAGATTTTGACCTGTTTTCTGTAGGCCTGGGCCACATTAACCAAGCCACAATCAAGCCAGATATGGCATGCCATCACATAGACAGTGCCATCTATGCCAGGCCTGGCCTATATCTGGATGACATACGTCTTATCATGCCAGAAGTCGGCCAGCAGTGCCGACTTGATACCAGATCCTGGCCAGACCTGCTTGCTATGTGGGCACTAACACACACACAGGCACAGTTACTTTACCAACTGACCCCTGAGCTCCTAAGTGTCCCTCAAACCTCATTCAGGGATCCACTCCTCTACTTCACTATCACTCCCTGAAAGCTCACTGTCCTCACTTTCTGAGGACAGAAAGTGCACATTCCCTTGGTTTCCTTCCATAAAAGGTATTTACATCCATGTCCTGTAATTATGAGTAGATTGTAAAGTAAAAAGCATTGACTATGATCATATAAATGCACACAAACACATCTCTACACACATATGCAAATGCATTATATTGCCTGAAAAAAATTGGGCTAACTGCGCAGTGTTGCCTTGAGGCAACGAATGAAAATTAACAGTTTTACTGTATAAATAAATTTTAAAAAGTAGAACAAACAATCAAATATGCTCCTTAACATATTCATGCACATTTATTTCACTATAAACATGTAAAATAGTGATCTTTATCTTGCCTCCTAATGGAGATGTCTCATGCAGTGCAGCTTGCAGAAAGGGGTCCCCCCCCCCAAATGAAAGTCACACCACCTTCAACTCATCATTTTATTGGAAAGTGATGTGTCTGGTAGCATTATTTGAAAAAAAAAAAAAAAGAGTTGTTTTTTTTTGAAGGGCCAGTGTAAGGCAGGAAAATGTGGTTTGTTGGCTCAGGGCAACGCTATGCTGTAGAGGGTTAAAAAGAAATCTTTATCTGTAACTGGGAACAGTTGTGGTTGCTCAGGTAATGTTTCCATTGCAATCTCTTACATTAGCTGGAAGAAATAAGCTAACTGAAGCAGTGAGCCTGAAACCTACAGTAAAATCTTAGCACAGGATACTGAAGATCACTTGAAGTAGCTTTGAGCCTGTATACCTCTAGCTTAATATGTACCCAAAATGAGGCAATAACGGCAGGTAAGAATGGCAATAATAATAAAAAAATATGTGCAGCCTATCTGGAGCAACAGCATAGTATGCATATGCATAGTAACTGTGTATAAGTGCTTATTCGACTGCCCAAACAGTAAATAAGCACAGATGCATTTCTGGAACAGTCTCTTACTTCTGTCAGTGCTGACAGAAGACTTTATTTAGGTAAGTATAACTGGGATAGTTGTTCCTTACAATTAATAGTTAAATGGTAATTATTACTTAAGTGTAAGTATGCATGTATTTCTTGTGAGTACTTTAGCTCCCTTGTAGCATGTAGTAAGTAAAGCTGAAGATGAAATAAAATATCACCCTTGTTTTTGTAATTATTGGATTTTAATGATCTGTTCTTCATATTTTCAAAAATGGTTTGCAAACCCACAATATTTGCCATGCAGATTTAGTAGCTGCAGTTTTATTTCCTTGCTTTTCTTGTAAAAGAGGATGAACAGTCCAGCATGATCAGGTCAGATACAGTGAAGTGTTGTGCAAACTTTCACTATGTTGTACAATATTGGTACGTCCTGATGCAGTTTTCCTTAGCATAATAGAATCTTTTTAATTTACAAAAAGTCAGAGTGGCTGTGGCTTACGAAGTAAAGCATGTTGTCTACCAACTGGGTTAGGTTGAGGTTAGTGGTTTGATCTCTGGCAGACTCCATTCTGAATGCCAAAGAATCCTTAGGCAAGATAAGTTGTTTGTGGTGCTTTCATTGGAAATAATGTGTGTGAATGGGTGAATGAGGCTTGGATGACTGAAGTCCTTTGAGTGCTAAAGCAGAGTAGAAAAGCAATACATAAGAACAAGTTAATTTTGCCATCTTGTGTTCATTTGTAACTGCCAAGACAATATGTATAATATCAAACTGTCCTATAGTGCTGGAGCTGTCACACTCACGTCTTTGATAAGAAATAGTAATTTTAGACAAAGTTAACCTCAGTCAATACAAAATGCACTTTTGAAATGATGATTTCATCCAGCCCTACCTGTAGTAATAATAATAAGTAATTATCCCCCTTATTAAATCATGACTTCACTGTGATTAACCATACTGTTCTGGAAAGCAATTCTAGCCACTCCCAGGTCCTAGTAGTGCCTGACCGGGCGAATCAAGAAATCACTTAAAACCTGTCTGTGGAAGAGTTACTTTATTACTTGAAAGAACATCAGGGCCCTTCACATTCAGCTCTTTGAGGACCGCTATAGCAGATTTTTCTTTTTTTACATCTTCAGTTTGATAATACATTTCATGCAAACAAATCCTTTATACTCAGGCATCATACTTAACTCTGAACATTCAAAAATTTTATTCCTACAAAATGCAAAGAAATGAGGGACAAAGGGCAACAAAAAAGAAAGGAAAGACAGAAGTTTGGTAGAAAGAAATTAAATATGTTATTAATACAAGTCACACCGGTTTAATATGCTCAGGGAGCACGAAGTATGAAGTTACATTTCTGGCTTCTAAAAATCCCCAAAACTGTGTCCCATCAGTGCAGTTCAGTATTCAACATCCTTTGTCAACATGGTAGAGAAGTTTTTGGGTTTTTTAGTTTGTAGAAATTCTTTATTAGTCCATTGTTAAAGAAGCTTAGTCAGATTTGAGAAGCTATTCTTAGATTATTATAAAAATCAATCATGAAGAGAAATATAAATTTCTTATAATGTATTATAGTGTATAATATAACTTTCTTTTAATAATGAAAACGCTGCGAGGACTAAAGAAGTGCAGAGATTTTTTGCTTTATCAGTGGTAAACAATTCAAGCACATGGCAATCCTAAAAACAACATGCACTAAAAATAAAAGTCACTCCAAATGTCCAAATCAAGACATTCTTTGATTGTGATTGTGGGAATGTCATCTCACACATGCAAGTTTGAATGTAAACAGATTTTAACAGATTCATAGGCAGAAGAATATTTTGAGCGTGGCTGCCAGAAGGCACCTCAGCCTTGACCAGTTTAACCAGGCGGCTGCAGGTGGGCAGCTCGGGGTACGGATGTTTAAGGAGGGGGAGATGAAGCTAAACCTGTTGAAAATATGTGGAACAGATTATTAAAGATTAAGCCAATAATTACAAAAACAAGGACAATTATTTACTGTATGATTAGTTATATGAAAGCAAATACATGTTCCTGTCACCACTGACAGAGGTAAGAGATTCTTCCAGACATGCATCCTTTACTGGCAAATAAGACGAGGAGCAGCCGGAGGCATTTATAATCAGTTACTCTACCTATTCACATTTCTTAAATCCTTTATGTGCACACAAATCTCCACACAGATCAAAATACATTTGCAGGTTGAAAAACAAACACCTTAGTCGCAAAGCTTTCCCTCCTGTGTACTGTACTTTCATCTCCCTTTACGCTTTACCTCCTCAGCTCCTCTCCTATCTGTCACTTCTGTTTTCTCATCAGCTCTGCATTACAACATTCTGCTATAATCTTTCAGATTACATAAGAGCACTGCAGTGAGAAGCTGCAAGGAAGGGAGAAATGCAGAAAAGTGAGGGGTGCTGTGCAATATTGCTTTCTATCTTGTACACTTCTATTTTTATTTACTTTCACTGCTATACAAACCTGATGCTCTCTGTTACTGTCCACACTGTGAGGAGGGTGATACAAAGTTCAAAGTTTATTCAACTGTAAATAACATATAAATAAAATAGAGTCTAATTTGAACCTCCTTCATTCCGCTCCACGGTGCAGAGAGGCTCCAAAATATTCAGTGCCTTTATGGAGCTGTTGCTGAATATCAGTTAGTTACTTATCCACTTCCTAAGAAAAAGCATCCTGCTTATATCACCACATGTGTTGATATGGAAATAATAAAAATGTACACATGTCCAGATTTTGACCACTTGAGTAAAAGAGAAACAAGCTGTGAACTGATATGATCTGTGGGTTTTGTTGAGGTTTCAAAAGTTTTATCATTATTATTTTTTCAGTTTTTTAGTTTGCTTTTCACTTTAACTTTAGAGCTTTTAAGGATTCTCAGTAATGTTGTTTTAGACGTTTTTAGAGAATTTGGGAAATTTTGGGGGGAATTTTATTATATTTGATTCTTTAAAGCTTAATTGATTGTAGGCTTCCTGTATCTTAATAAGTCTTCATCCTTGGAAAAGGTTAAGTTAAAAAAGTAGTATTGTTAGGTCTTTACCTTATAATATAAAGTGCCTTGGGATAACTGTGTCGTGATTTGGTACTATATGAATAAAACAGGATTCAACTGAACTTAATTTGTTAGATGTTGTTTCTTGTGTCTTGTCTCTCTTCCTGTCATTTACCTTGATTGTGTTTAGTACATTTAATTTTTTTTACTTAAATGTATGTATGCTGTATGCATTTTGTTCATTCCTAAGTTGTGAGTGTACACCAGCCAAAATACTGTCTTTAGTTATTAACATTTGAAATGATGAAGGCACTTGAAAATGGTAAATGGCCTGTATTTGTATAGCGCTTTACTAGTCCCTAAGGACCCCAAAGTGCTTTACACTACATCCACACACTCACACACTGGTGATGGCAGCTACATTGTAGCCACAGCCACCCTGGGGTGCACTGACAGAGGCGAGGCTGCCGGACACTGGCGCCACCGGGCCCTCTGACCACCACCAGTAGGCAACGGGTGAAGCGTCTTGCCCAAGGGCACAACGACCGAGACTGTCCAAGCCGGGGCTCGAACCGGCAACCTTCCGATTACAAGGCGAACTCCCAACTCTTGAGCCACGATTGAAAAGTAACACAAAGTAAGCTGCCTTTCCAGGAAAACACAAAAACTTTTCAGAAGTACGTAAGGTTTTGTGAGAGCACAAAACCCTGTTTAGTCTTTCCCTCCCAGGCTTCTAGACTTCTGATTGGCCAACATTTCTACAAAGTTAGGATTTGACGTGTTCTTGATGGATTTGACTTCGTTTTAGTGTTTACATGTGGGCGGAGATATTTTTTCAAAACGAAAGTGGTTTTCAAAAATACCCGTGTACATGGTAATTGGTAATTGGTAATTTTTATTTCAACATGTGAACAATATACAAGTACATTTAGAAAAGAAATAAGAGAGAAAAAAATACTATACAAATTACATACAAAAAAACATTCTGATTAATTTACATGTTGAAAGGGAGTGGGAAGAAGTATACACTTATTTCATCCCACCCCTGTCCCATAAATTATCAGTGAATATTTAGTCAGCTTCCTTACTGATATAATTTGTAATAAAAATAGTGAACAGATTTCTGATATACTATATACTATAATATCACATCATGAATTTTTTGTTTGTTTGTTTTTAAATAGAGACATTCACTTAATTTAAATATTTTCCTTTTCTTTATAGATCGAGAAGATCATATTTTTATAACTCTTTTTGAACAGTTTTATGTTTGGACATTGCTTTAATTCCATATTCAGTTTGTTCCATAGTTTCACTCCTTGAACAGAAACACAAAAGCCTTTTCTTGTAGTACGTACCTTCATTGTTTTGAAGTTACAAAAACCCCTTAAATTATAACTTCCTTCTTTCAAAAAAAACATACTCTGAATATTACCTGGCAGTTCTTTATTTTTTGCTTTGAATAGAATTTGTGCTGTTTGGAATTTCACTATATCGTCAATTTTCAATATTTCAGACTGCAAAAATAGTGAGTTTGTATGTTCCCTATAACCTGCATTGTGGATGATTCGAATTGCTTTCTTTTGAAGAGTAAAAAGTGAATGTAATGTGGTTTTATAGTTATTGCCCCAGACCTCTGCACAATAGCTTAAGTATGGTGAAACCAGTGAACAGTAGAGAATATGAAGTGATGTTCTGTCGAATACCTGTTTTGCCTTGTTTAGTACTGCAATGCTTCGTGATACTTTGGAATGAATATATCTTACGTGAGCTCTCCAGTTAAGTTTTTCATCTATTATTACCCCCAGAAATTTATTTTCACTGACTCTTTCAATATCAACACCATTTATTTGAATCTTTGCATTTGTATTTAAACTACTATTTCCAAATAACATAAGTTTAGATTTATTCAAATTTAATGATAATTTGTTTTTATCAAGCCAGAACTTCACTTTACTTATTTCATTAGTCATATCCTCCAATAAATTCTGCAGATCATCACCAGAGCAAAAAATGTTTGTATCGTCAGCAAAGAGAACCATTTTTAATACTTTGGACACTTTACAGATGTCGTTAATGTACAAGTTGAAGAATTTTGGACCCAAAACTGACCCTTGGGGTACACCACAAGCAATGTCCATACATAAGGAGCAACCACCATTTATTTTCACAAACTGCTTTCTGTCACTTAAATAACTCCGGACCCAATCTAAAACTACCCCTCTGACACCATAACGTTCCAGTTTTCTTATTAATATATCATGATCTATAGTGTCAAATGCCTTTGTCAAGTCTATGAATAACCCAGCCACATATTGCTTTTTGTCTATGGAATTTGTGATGTATTCTATTGAATCTAATAGTGCCGATGATGTTGATCTGCTTGATCTGAATCCGTACTGACTCTCAGTGAGTAGTTTATGTTTATCTATAAATTTTTCCAGTCTGTTTTTAAACAGTTTTTCAAGAACTTTTGAGAATTGGGGTAGTAAAGAGACAGGCCTGTAGTTTGTGAAATGGTGTTTGTTTCCAGATTTGTATAGAGGTATAACTTTTGCTATTTTCATTCTGTCTGGAAATCGACCAGTTTGAAATGATAAATTACAGATGTATGTAAATGGTTTTATAATAGCCTCAATGACTCTTTTAACCACTATCATATCAATATCATTACAATCCAAAGATTTGTGATTTTTACATTTTTTGACAATTTCAAGAACTTCATTTTCATCAACGGCTGTGAGAAACATAGAATATGGATTTCTGTCAATCAGCGTATCGGGTTTTTCCTGTGCTTTCCCAGGATGAGTGATTGTACTTGCTAAATTTGGTCCAGCAGTTACAAAGAATTCATTGAGACTATTTGCCACAACATCCATATTGTATTCTTCATGGTCATTACAAATGAAATACTTGGGATAGTTCTTTTGTCCAGTCCCACATTTTATAACACTGTTCAGGATTTCCCATAATCTTTTATTATTATTTCTATTTATATCTAATTGCTTCTTATAGTATTCCTTTTTACTAAATCTAAGTATATTAGTTAACCTATTTTTATATCTTTTGTATCTGATTTCAGCATCTTTAGTTCTCGTTCTTAAGAACTCTCTGTATAGAGCATTTTTCTTTATACATGCATTTTGCAGACCTTTTGTTATCCATGGACAGTCCATATATTTCTGTTTCCTACTATATTGCTTTATTGGACAGTTGGTATTGTACAGTAATGTAAATATTCTAAGGAATTTATTATAAGCACTATTAACGTCCTGTTCCTGATATACTTCACCCCAGTTTTCCTTCAATAAATCTTTTTTAAATGCATTCATTCTTTCTTCTGTTCTTACTCCTCTGTACTCTTTTTTACTGTCCATTTTATTGATCTTGTAATTCCTATCATAGATTGTAAAAATTGGAAGATGGTCACTTATGTCGTTAATCAGGAGTAATAATAATAATGGATTGGATTTATATAGCGCTTTTCAAGGCACCCAAAGCGCTTTACAATACCACTATTCATTCACTCTCACATTCACACACTGGTGGAGGCAGCTACAGTTGTAGCCACAGCTGCCCTGGGGCAGACTGACAGAAGCGAGGCTGCCATATCGCGCCATCGGCCCCTCTGGCCAACACCAGTAGGCAAGTAGGGTAAAGTGTCTTGCCCAAGGACACAACGACCAGGCCAGAGAGCCCAGGGATCGAACCGGCGACCTTCCGGTTACAGATGCGATTCCCAACCCCCTGAGCCACTTACAGTCTTATTTTCAATGTCATTTGTAAAAATGTTGTCTATGAGAGTTGCACAATGTGATGTAATCCTGGTAGGTCTAGTAATTTTAGGGAATAGGTTCATACAGTGCATTGTGTTTATAAATTCCTCAGTGGTTTTATGTTTATTTGGGTTTAGCAAATCAATATTGAAGTCTCCACAAATGAAAACTTTTTTGCGAGCTATTTCAATAAATGTTTCTTCTATCCAGTCTTTAAATGTCTCAATACTACTACCTGGAGCTCTGTATATACAGCTAATGATTACATTTTTACTTTTTTCTTTACAAATTTCAACTGTAATACATTCTAGTACATTATCAATCACCATCGTCATCTTTTCCACCACATTAAATTTCAAGGATTTGTCCACATACAAGGCCACTCCTCCTCCTCCTTTGTTTCGCCTAGTTATAAATGTGAATTCATAACCCTCCAGTTCAAAGTCTGTTCCTTTTTCCATATTGATCCAAGTTTCTGATAAGGCAATGACACTAAATGGATGTGAAAACTGGTTAAGATATTCTTTGATATGACTAAAATTAGCATAGAGACTTAAACAGTTAAAGTGGATAATTGATAATTTATTCTCAGTTTTAATCCTCTGATTGTAGTCTTTATTTGTATAGTAGCAGCAATTGTTATTGTTAGATGAGAAAAAGTTGTTGTCTGGATCTATTTCATATTCCAAGTCATGTGTATTGTGATCCATATAGTTAAATGTTTTCAGTTCCAATTGATCATATTCTGCAACTGTCTGACTGATGCAGCTGATTCTTCCAGATGTATCTGAGTGTGTGTCATAAGTGAGTGTGTGGTTGTCTGTTACCTTGTTTGCCGTCCAGATCGTGTTGCTCACTGATATTTTTCGAGATCCGCCATATTTTTAATGGTCAGAACTTTGGCTTCCTCTGGTGATCCGTTTAGTTTAATGAATATTTTGCAGTTCGTCGTCCAAGTGCCTTGGATTTTTCCCAGCTTCTTAAGGTGTCGCGCTTTTTTGGCTATTTCAGCGTTGTGTTTGGTTAGATGTTCATTGATAAAGACATTAGATCCTTTTAATTTTCTTCCTTGTTTCAGCAGCGTAATCTTGTGCTTTCGATTTACAAACCTTAATATAATAGCCGGTATGTTGCCGTTCCTCCTGGGAAGAGGGTGGCATGCTTCGACAGAGTTACAGTCCAGGGCAATCCCTTTGGACCGCAGGAAAGCAGCCACCTGTTGTTCCGTGGAGCTAATGTCAAGCTCTCCAGGTTCCTCATTGCTGTCAGCGGTCACCGCCTGAGCGTATGACCGGGGTTTAATATGTAGCCCAGTGATGATGACGTCGTTTATCCTGGAGTATTGTTCCAGGTCAGCGACCTTACTTTCCAGGTATGCAATCTTTTTATCTTTTTCGGCATTTTGGATGCGGAGGAGCTTTACCTCCTCCACAATTTCAATGATATTTTTCTGCTGCAACCTGATAGTAGAAATTTCCTCCATTATGAAGTCAAGGGACTTTTTAATGTCCTCGACTTCCTCAGCTGTCGGTGTCCTCTTCGGCCCCATTTTATCTGGTTACCCTGGTAGCAGGTTCAGTCAGCTGATTCCTCAGTCAGCTGTTAGCCTGGTAACGCGTTGGCTAGCCTGCAATTACCTCGTTAACTCCGTTAGTCCAGTCCAATATCCTGTATCCAAGTCGTAATCCAGACAGGGTTGTACCAAAAGTTCCAACAATTTGAGTAGTCTTTGCTCCAGAAATTGATGGCGGTAACCCCACAGGGGAAATTGAGTTGTCATACAAGCAAATATACAACAAACAACAAGCACTCATATAAAATGAGAGTAGAAACTAGAGATGGACCGATCCGATATTACGTATCGGTATCGGTCCGATACTGACCTAAATTACTGGATCGGATATCGGAGAGAAATAAAAAATGTAATCCGATCCATTAAATATCACGAAAGCACCTCACAAAACTTGCAACACGCCGTAACTCACTTCAGAACGTTAGCACGTCGGAGCAGTATGCATCACGTGATAGAGCGGCTGTGGCATGCGGGACCTGTCGGTGGTCTGGATAGCATTTGGAGCTTCGCTAGCAACCCGGCATTTCATCTCCGACAAAGTTATCCCGAGAGAAGTAAAGCAAGTGTGTAAGTCCATCTCTGAATGTTTGTAAAGCATTCCTGCGTTAAGCTTAACAACCGATATATGGAGCGACTGCCTCTTCTCGCTGCTACTTCAATCATGAAACTGATCAATGATCAGCTGATCGTCTCTCTTCTTTGTTTTTGGCCCACTTTGCACCAGAAAGAGGAAACCAGCGGCTGAACAACAGCAGCACGTTTAAGCTTGATCAGCTGTTGTTAGAATTTATTTAATATTACTTTCTACTCGAGGATCTTTTTCTACGTAGCTGACGGCTGGTAACTGTGCAGGGGCGGATCTAGCAAAGTTTAGCCAGGGGGGCCGATAGGGCATGAACAGGGAAAAGGGGGCACAAAGACATACTTTTCTTTCTTATTCTCATTTAAAATGTCGAGCTTTTAATAAATAATTATCTGACACCCAAAGTTTTAATCTGATGTAAAATGAATAGAAGTCAATTACTGTATATAGTAACTATTAAGTCTAATATATATACCCTAGTAAGCTATAGTACTTTTTACTTTGGGAAGGTACCATCTGTGCAGTCTGCAATTTTGTTGAAGAAAGATGTTGAATCTATTTAATATTTCTTGAAAAATAATTGATTTCTGTGCATTTTTTTTTCACACTGCATCAAATTAAGGTTGATTACGTCGATTAAGCATCATGAGGTGGAGCGTGAGGGGTGGTTCCCTATTTTTTATTTATTTATTTTTGTTGCTGGGAGTTGGAACCCTATTAGTTAGGTTGCTTAATATTTACGCTAAGTACTCTTTAAAATACCAGAATAGGGAGGATGGTGTAGGTTTAAGTTTATTAGATTGATCAGTATTGCTGAACTATGAAATATTTTTTTTGGATACAGGTATAACAGAATAGCTTTAGTGTAGTTGTTGTTTTAAACTTGAGTGTGAACTTATACAAAATGCAGCAAGATATTTAAAAAAACAGTTTCGTTGATTAAAAAACACTATATCGGATTCATATCGGTATCGGCAGATATCCAAATTTATGATATTGGTATCGGTATCGGACATAAAAAAAGTGGTATCGTGCCATCTCTAGTAGAAACAGAGTTATGATAGAAAAATATTAGGAAAATAGATAAATATAGAGATATAGGTATAAATATAAATGTAGAAGGACAGGTATGTGTGCAAATATATGTTGTGGTGTAAAAAAGTGACAGTGGGCATTGAGGTGTTATTAGTTCTGTTCCAAATGTGTGGATCTGACCCAAGTGGGTGAATTAAAGAGTCTGATAGCAGCAGAAGCACCAAATCCAACCTTCTGAAGGCGAACCATTTCTCACTCACTATCAATAACTCCACAGTTTTCCCTTCTCCTCGGGTTAAGAGCCTTGGTGTCACCCTAGACAGTTCACTTTCCTATAAATCTCACATCAATAATCTCACCTGTTCTGCCTACTTCCATCTACGTAACATTAACAGATTGCTTCCTTCTCTTTCCACCCAGTCTACGTCCATTCTTGTCCACAGTCTTGTTACCTCCCGTATTGACTACTGCAACTCTCACTTGCATGGTCTTCCCCAAAAATCCCTCCATAACCAGAACCCCTCCTACCAGCACATCACCCCTGTTCTTCAGGAACTTCACTGGCTCCCTGTGAAATTCCGGATAATATTCAAACTTCTTCTGCTCACCTTCAAGGCCATTCATAACCTCGCTCCTCCTTACCTTTCTGACCTGTTCAGCACTACCTGTTCTGCCCGCTCACTTCGATCTTCTTCTTCTATCCAGCTTTCTGTGCTTCCCTTCCGCCTCAGCACCATGGGAAGCAGAGCTTTCACCTGCTCTGCTCCCAGGCTGTGGAGCTCTCTGCCCCCACATATAAGAAACACTGGTTCTCCCCCAGTTTAAATCCCAACTCAAAACTCATCTGTTCAAATCTGCATGTTCACTGTGAATCCACTGTTTGTTCATTTTATCTCTTACTTTTGTTTTTATTGCTCTTCATTGTGTCAGTGTTCTGTTATGTGTTTTATCCTATTGTAACGTGTCCTTGGGTGACTTGAAAGGCGCTCATAAATAAAATGTATTATTATTATTATTATTATTATTATTATTATTATTATTATTATTATAGAAGGAACGACTTCCTGTAACGCTCCCTCAGACAGCCAGGCTGAAGGAACCTGTTGCTGAAACTGCTCTTCAGATTGTCCAGTGTGTTATGGAGGATGGGAGTCATTGTCCATGATTACCAGCAGTCAGCAGTCTGTCACCGATCACCTCCTCCAGGGTGGAGAGCTTCACGCCAACAACAGACTCGACCTTCCTGATGAGTTTGTTCAGTCTGTGTCCTTTGCTTTGATGCCTGCACCCCAGCACGCCACAGCAAAGATGATGGTGCTCTCAACAACAGACTGATAGAACCTGAGAATCTGAGCTTTCGTAGAGAGTAAAGCCAGCTCAGACCCTTTTTGTAGGCAGCGTCCATGTTGGCACACCACTCCAGCTTGTGATCCAGTTGAACTCCCAAAACTTATCGGATGTGACTATTTCGACATCTGTCCCACCAATGCAGAAAGGAGAGGGTCGGGGTCATTCAGCTGCAGGTGATTCACCTCACACCACCTCTCGAAGTGATCCATCAGTCCTTTATATGCCTCTTCCCTTCGTATCTCCACACTTCCAATAATGGCCGTGTCATCAGAGAATTTCTGGGGAAACAAGCTTCTGTGATGTACTTGAAGTCAGCCGTACAGTTGGTGAAGAGGAAAGGGGACAGCACATTTCCCTGGGGTGCTCCTATGTTACTGTTCAGACTGTCTGACACACAGCTCTGCAGTCTCACAAACTGTGGTCTGCCTGTCAGGTAGTCGCTGATCCACTGGACCAGCAGAGCCTCTACCTGCATGTTCTCCAACTTCTCCCTCAGCAGCTTTTGCTGGATAGAGTTAAAGGTGCTAGAGAAGTCGAAGAACGGAGGTGAGAGGTTAGTGCTACAGGCCTGTAGTCACTTGGTGCCTCTGGATGATTCTAATTAGGCACTGGAACCAAGCAAGATGTTTTCCATAGCACTGGGACTCTCTCGAGGTGCAGGATCAGGTTGTATAGTTGATGGAGTACTCCACACAGCTGGCTAGCACAAGCTTTCAGCACTCTGGGACTGATGCCGTCGGCTGATTTCCCCCTGCACGAGCCTCTCCAGCCCTCATCTCACCTGAGTGGGTGTGATATGCAGGTTGGTCTGGCTGATGGGGGGGTGAGATGGCCTCTGGGGCTGTAATGCTTTGCCACCAGGTGTCACAGGAGCTTAGATCAGTGAGGCGGCTGCAGGTGGGCAGCTCGGGGTACTGATGTTTAAGGAGGGGGAGATGAAGCTAAACCTGCTGAAAACTTGGTTTAACTCGTTAGCCCGCTGCACATCCCCCTCAGTTTCATCACCACCTTTCTTCTGGAAGCCAGTGATAACGCTCAACCCTCAAAAAGGCCCTTTTCTTTTCATTGAGAAGGGCCTTGAAGTTGCTTGTAACCCAAGGTTTGTTATTTGGGGAGCAGCACACCTCTTTGATGGGGATAGAGTTGTCACTGCAGAACTTTATATACTCTGATACACAGTCTGTTAAACCATCAATGTCACTGCCATGTGGTTCATACAGGACATTTCAGTCGGTGGCTTCCGAAGTGTCTTCATGGCTCACTGAGACCACCTCCTCACACGTTTTACAGTCACTGACTTCTGTTGAACCATTGCCCTCTATGCTGGTGTGAGCAGGACAAGGTTGTGATCTGACCTGCTCAGTGGAAGGAGGGCCGTGGAGGTGTAGGCATCTCTGACATTAGTATAAAATAGGTCCAGTGTTCTATTGTCTCTTATGGTGCATTTGACAAACTGGTGAAAAGTGGGAAGTGTGGAGGAGAGAGATACCTGTTAAAGTCACCTGTGATGAAGATGAAGGCACCCGTTTTATTTGGAGATGTGCGGTCACCGAGCTGATGATGTCACAAGCTACATCGGCCTTGCGGGAACGGGGGATGTAGACAGTGATGGCGATGACACTGGTAAACTGGTGACGGTGTCTGTGTCCTTTCAAACCGTGAAGAAGCAAGGGATTGAAATATTAGAATCCAGTATCTGATCATTCAGCCACATTTCAGTGAAGCACATTATACTGGACTCTCTGAACTTTCTCTGGGTCCGGGTGAGCGCTTAATGACTTCCGGCACACCGGATTTAAACCTCTTCCTCTTCAACATCTGTTTAATCCCTGCTCGACACCCCCAAGGTCTCCTTCTCAGTTTTTTGGGTATTGTAGGCTTTCCAGCGGAAGAGATAATAGGTGTTCTCAGAGCAAGGAGCTAATCACGTGTGTAAACAGAAGAAGCCATGCTTTAGCTGTAATCCATGAAGAGCATTCCGATGTAGCTTTGCCGCTGCTCCAGGTGGCTCAGCACAGAGTGGAGAGCTACAGTGATGGTGTCTTCTTTACATCTGTTCACACGATATGCAAACTAAACTAGTAGGTGTCGAGGTATGGGGATAGATCATTAATCTTCTGAAGGACTAGTCTCTCAAAGCATTTCATGATTACTGGAGTGAGGGCCACAGGACAATAATCAATAATCATTCAGGCTAGTGATGGGAGATGTCTTTGGCACTGGGGTGATTGTGGCTGATTTTAGACAGGATGGGAGGACTGCCTGATCTTGGAAGAGGTTAAGGGAGAGGTTACAAGCCCCATGTCAGAGTTAAGGATGCCATCATCTGCCTGCTCAATTGTGTTCTTGCCCATCTGGACCAGCCAGGAAGCACTGTGAGGGTCATGTTTTTTTTTTACTTTTCAAGTGTATTCAGTACCATCAGGCTAACCCTACTGGGTGATAAGCTGACAGTAATGAAGGTGGATACCTTTCTCATGTCCTGAATTCTCCACAATATGTGTGTCTTCAACGCTGTGTCTGACAAGGTGATCAGCCACACCTTGGCACCACAAGGGACCGTTCTCTCCTCTTTCCCATTTGCTCTATAAACCACAGACTTCAGCTACTGCACAGACACCTGCATCTTCAGAAGTTTTCTGATTGCTCTGCAGTGGTTGGATGCATCAGTGATGGTGATGAGATGGAGTAGTGGGCTGTGGTGCACTCCTCTGTCATGTGGCACAAGCAGAATCACCTGCAGCTCAATGTGACAAAGACAAGAAAAGAGGTGGCTGAGATTTTTTGAATCATCTGCCAGACAATGCTTACTATTTTTTATGAGTCTGTTGCATGCTGGGGCAGCAGGTTGAGGTACGCAGATGCCAGTAGATTCAATAAACTGATTAGCCAGGCCAGTAACGTTGTGAGGGTGAAGCTGGACTCTCCAAGGGTGGTTGTCAGAGAGTTGGATGCTATCCGAGATAAGGACAATCATTAAAGAGAATCGCATTGTTATGGGGAAACCTACAAACCCTGAGTGGACCTGGAGGGGGCACTCCACCCTTTTCTAGCTGAGGACCTCTGAGACCTCTGATTTGGAGGTGATGATTCTCATTGCCACCGCTTCACAGTCTGCTCCAAGCCGTTCCAGTGTGAGCTGGAGGCCGTCACCTGATGAAGCTAACAGAACCACATCATCTGCAAAAAGCACAGATGAGATTCTCTGGAAGTGGAAGCCTTCTACCACTTGGCTACGCCTAGAAATTCTGTTCATAAAAATTATGAACAGAATCGTTGACAAAGGACAGTCCTGGTGGAGTCCATCACCCACTGGAAACAAGTTGACTAATTGCTGGCTATGCAGAGCAAACTTTTGCAACGGTTGCATAAGGATTGAATGGCCTGTAGCAATCTGCCAGAAACCCTTACTCCCGAAGCAACTTCCCGAAGGACACTCCAAAGGACACAGTTGAATGCCTTCTCCAAGTCCACAAAATACATGTAGACCTTGCGGCCACAGCTCAGTGCAGCAGGATCAGCAATGGAAGTGCTCCATTGATCCATTTGAACTCAATGTCCCCAGTCTCCCTCGGAATGCTGTCGAAGCTCTGCTGGAGGCACGAGTTGAAGATCTCATGGACCCGGGCCTCTGTCAGGCGTTCCCAGCACATCCTCACTATACGTTTAGGTGCAGATGATCTGTCCAGCATCCTCCCTGCCACCTGATCCAACTTGCCACCAGGTAGTGTTCAGCTGACAGCTCAGCCCCTCTTCACCCAAGTGTCCAGAACATATGGCCAGATGATACAATTACAAAATTGATCATCGACTTGCGGCCAAGAGTGTCCTAGTGCCACAAGCACTTATGATAGTACAGGAGAACTTCTACTCTGCATATCATCAAAATCTGACAGTTTTGCTGGCTGTCAGGTATTTAGTACTAAGACCACCAGGTACCGGAACAGCTTCTTCTCCACAGCTGTCAGACTCCTGAACTCTGCCTCCTGACATCTGACCCACGTTAAACTCATGGACTGAACATACACACACCCACAATGGACAACTGTACCCTCAAACACAATAATAACATGGACTGAACCACCACTCACAACCACTAGCACTTTATATAGCCTCTGTAGAAACTATCTACACCCTCACTTATCTTAACTGCACTACTGTATAGCTCTGTGTAAATAATCATTCTGTACATTCGATAATCTTTAATCCTACAACTGTTTACAACTTGCATAGTTCCCATTTCTGTATAGCTGTATATCCCAGATTCTGTAAAGTTATTTATTTCATATTCTGTATAGTTTTTCATATTTATATCCTGTTCATATCCTGTACATAGCTTGTACTCACTACAGCCTGTACATACTTATAGTTATAGAATATTCACAACATACTTCATACCGTGTACATTATAACATACCATAATAGACCCATTTCTGTAATATACTCACATATCTATATTATTGCTAATATATATTGTAATATATCTATATCACTAAAGCACTTCTGGATGGATGCAAACTGCATTTCGTTGCCCTGTACCTGTGCATGTGCAATGACAATAAAGTTGAATTCTATTCTATTCTATTCTATTCTATTCTAGTAGTGCTGTCAGCATTAATCTCGTTACGCGAGCCGCGTTAACTCGCTAATGGAGATTTGCAGCGTTAATGCGGTTATGGCGTTAACGTCATTTTAGAGAGATTAACGCTGATAGTATTTAGTAATTCACAGAAGCAGCAACTGATTTATGGTAAATGCACTTAAGAAATGACAAAATGCATAGCATTGCATAGCATAAACTTTATTGAATCAAACATTCCTTTTATGCAAACTGCATAATTATTGCATACCACATACAATAAATCGTTGTAAAACAATACATCTGTCTGGTTAGTTTTTTAGTTCATTTTTTGGCATTTAAATTAGTTTAGATTGATTTTGAAATATGTAATTTTTCTTGTATTATTTTATTTATTTTTAATATTACTGGACCTTGTTTACTAACTTAAGCATGGAAACATTCTTAGTGTGCACAGAAAAATTAGTTTGTACATAAAATCACTTTCAGATTCACGATAGATGCACACAGGCCAATTCTTATTACACATCCAATCTTCAGTCTCTCAGTTCTGTGTGTAAAGAAACAAGTTCAAGTTGAAGTTGAGGGAGCGCTGACAATATTGTAAGAGAGAAGCAGAAAGTTGGACAGAGTCTGAAAGTAAAATCGGGTACAAAGAAGTAAGCCAGAAAGGTGCTGCTTTCTTTTGAACAGTGTCCTTGCTGGCATCAATACCTAGATCCTATACTGGTTGCACAGGATCCAGGATCCCACATGAATATGTGCCATTACTTGAAGGTTTGCAAAGTCTCAGGAGCCTGGAGATTCCAGGAGACAGGCAGTTAGTCAAGAAGACAGGGACAGGGACATGGAAGGTCCTTAACCCATCAAGAGAAGTGGTACAATATCAGGGTGTTTACCCTGAGCAAGAGCCTGCCTACAGGGATGAAGTAGCGAGGCTGACAGCGTGGTACAACCTGCTCCTGAACACATTTAAGAACAAGGAGATTGTTGTGGATTTCAGAAAACTGACATTAAACCACTTTACATCAATAGGGATGGCGTGGAGATGGTGTCAGACTTCCGCTTCCCGGGAGTTCATGTCACGGAGGGCCTGTCCTGGGGTGTGAACACAGCAGAGCTGGCAAAGAAGGCTCAGCAGAGATTTTATTTCCTGAGAATCCTCAGGAAAAATCATATCCTTCAAAAGCTGCTGGTGTCCTTCTATCGATGTTCTATCAAGAGCATCCTGTGCTACTGTCTTTTTTCCAGCTGCACATCATCACAGAGTGAAACACTTCAAGGGACTGTAAAGATTGCCCATGAGATCATCGGTTGTTCTTTACCCTGCCTGGATGAACTGCACAGCTCTCTATGCCTCAGGAAAGCAAGAAATATCATAAAACACTCCTCACACCCTAGCTCATAATCTGTTCCAACTGCTGCCATCAGGCAAAAGATACCAGCGCATCAAAACAAAGACAAACAGTCTGAATAGCCATTTCCACCCTGTAGCTGTTGAACTGAATGACATGTAATCACCTCTAATTCAGCCTGACAAGTGCAATGGATGCCATGTGTAATATTGTTTATGTGCAATAAGGTTTTATATGAGCAATAAGGTTTTATTTATTATACTGAATGACTGTGTTCTAACTAATTTTTTATATTATTCTTTTGTAGTTATATCGAAACTTTTCTTTCTAGACACCACAAGGACTGCACTTAATTTTGTTGTACTTATTACAATTAGGGGTGGGCAGTATAAAGTAGAATAAAGTGGGCAGTATGCGGTAGAAATTATATGAAATGATGTGAATTTGACCAATGGTAGAGATTTTGACTATACCGCTCTACCGCAGTAGCGCATGTTGATGGAGTCATCAAGCTATGCTTGTTTTGGTCAAAAGCATCGCAGCGCCTGCAAGCAATATCATCTACAAATTATGCCAGCGACAGTAATAGCGAAGAGACGAAGCACGTTTTGGAATGTGAGGAAAGCCAAAAACGGTGCTTCCTCCACTTCCGTAACATTGATTCATTAATGCTGAATTCTCTGGCAGCTGCTCTATTCCCATGTTGTTGCAGTATATTAATGACTAACCTCGTATTGTGGATGGATTATCTCAGTTGTTCTCCTGACTGAAGCTTAGTCCGTTTACATTGCGATTGCATTTGTCCCTAACCATCGGGAACCCTCACGTTAACTTTTATCGAGTGGAAAAAAGTTAGCATTCATCCTCCAGCTTCACAGTTTATGTTATGCTAACATAGCTGTGTCGTTAGCACATCACATAGCACATGCTACATGCATGAATTTTGTCAGAAATCTCTCAGTCAGAACATGCTATATCATGTTTAGGTGGAAACTAGCGAGCTAACTTCCTGCTAACTTCAAACTGTTAAATTTAATAAATTCTGTTTTCATGGATGCCTGGATGTTAAACTTCATTGTTACACCTGGTAAAGCAGCAACGCTGATTATTTTATTAAAGATAAAATAGTTTAGACAGTTTTTAACTCTCAGTGATGCTGCAGTGTTCGTTTGACTCTAGGACCTGAAGTGGATGGAGTTTTGGACCCAGATTACTCTGTGAGGCTCCAGACTACGGTAGCCGTAATGCTCCAACAAGCGGTGCGGCTTCGTAGCTTACCAAAGTTGACTAAAACATTTTTTGACAGATTTGACAGACATAAAATCGGTTTAAGGTCAGTAAGCACAACCAGAATTCATTATAAGGTGCACCGTTGATTTTTGAGAAAATTTAATTATTTTAAGAGCGCCTTATAGTGCGGAAAAAACGTTATACAGAAGAAAAGAATATATCGCAATATATATCATTACCGCACATGCTTCAAATTATACCATGATATGGATTTTAGGCCATATCGCCCAGCCCTAGTTGCAATGACAATAAAGATATCTTTCATTCTGATGTTCCAGATCTGAAAGGGTCTGGATAAGCTGTAGAGAACATTATGCTGTTTATAACATCATTCAATAGGGTGGCTGTAGCTCAGGAGGTAGAGCAGGTCATCTACTGATCAGAAGGTTGGTGGTTCGATCCGTGGCTCCTCCAGTCTGCATGCCAAGTATCCTTGGGCAAGATACTAACCCCAAATTGCTCTCCAATGCGTTCATTGGAAGGTGAATGTGTATGAATGATAGTTAGGAAGCATTAAGAAACTTAGAAGACAGTGCTGGTGTGAATGTGTGTGATTGGGTGAATGTGGCATGATGTATACAGCGCTTTGAGTACTCCGGGAGAGTAGAAAAGCGCTAAATAAGAATCAGTCCATTTACCAATACGACCAGTGTCAGTGATGGTCTGGGGAGGCATATCCATGGAAGGACATACAGACCTCCACAGACTGGGCAACAGCACCCTGACTGCCACTAACCACAATGAAATCCTTGGACTCACTATCACACCCTGCAGTGGGCCCTGCACAATGGCCAGCTTTTTATGCTGTCAGTTCCTGGAGGATGAAGGGATTGATACCATTAAGTGGCCTCACATTCCCCTGACCTAAATCCAATAAAACACCTCTGGGAAATTATGTTTTGGCCCATCTAGTACCAGCAATTTGAACCTCAGACTGTCCAGAAGATCAGTTACACATTAAACACCATACAGTGTTCCTATGCTAGAAATGTGTCTAGTGGAGCTGAGATAGGAGCTGATGCACCATCGACAGAACAGTTGTCCCTGGAGAAAGAGGTCTTCGTCTTTTTTGCTTAAAAATAACACAAAAAAAAACCCCAGACAGATCTCCGTTCAGGGTGAGGATATTTCAATCTGTCCCTTACTCCCATGGAGAAAGCAGCATTCATCATCCGACTGATTTACTGAAACAGGCAAGAGAAACAACTTAAGGAAACACATATTATTTTAATAGAATACCAGACAAAAAAGGACACTAATATTGCCCAACATGTCTGATACCTCAAAAAGCAGCAGAAAGTACAAGCTACCTTGGATGGATAAAGTTAAATGGAATACCTGAAGAGGTCAAAGTGATTTGTATTGAAGACATAAGAGAGGAGAATCCAAATAAGGACAGCATTATTCTGGAATATCATGCTGATCTCCACTGTGTGTTTCCTTTTCTTTGCTTTGCTTGTTTTCCTGTCACTGTTACAAAGACAATCAACATAAAAAAAGATTGACAAATAATTGGAGTGCAACATTTTATGAGGATTGCTAAAATGGATGGAGTAACTTAAATAACAACAGTAGAACAAAAAAAATAAGTATTTAGGACTGTTTGAATTGTTGTCTATGAAACATGATTAATTAATCCATTAAAAACAAAAACTCCGGTTCAGATGAGTCATTATGATTTTTACTGACCAGAAATAGTGAGTGGAGGAGGGCTTGCATTATATATAAATTAATTGCAGCAAAGTTTTTAATATTTAATGTAAATAATTTCATAGAATGCCTCACATTTAGGGCTGCCACGATTAGTCGACGACAAATTTAATAGTCGACACGTCGTTTGAAGCTTTGTAAGATCCCAAAAGACGCAGGAATAAGTAGTAGGATTTAAGAGTGTAATAACGGACTGAAACAGAAGATGGCAGCACTGCATGTACAAGGATGCCAGCTGCCGTTAAACAAGAAGAAGCAGTGTCTTGTAGCTGTGTCCAAATGCAGGGGCCGTTTACATTACATTACAGTGACGCGACACAGGCTGTGCAAATTCGAAGACTTCTCCAAATACGGCCGACAAGTATGTCCTCCTTTTCCCCAGATTTGAAGGATGGGTCGGGTGGCCCAACCTATCCCAGAATTCATAGCACGGCCCAGCCAATTCCAGTTTCCAACAATGGCGGCAGCTAGTTAGTTTTAATATTACTCTTATTATTCTTTCTGGGTCACAAAATAAACTTTTAACATATTTTCAGGCGAGAATGTAGCTGTGTAAACTTCAAATATCTGCTCAGTTTATCAAGACACCACATACTTTCAGAAGCACTCCGACGTTTTCGGAGACGTCTGTTATCCACCAGCTCAATAGCTAGCCGGGGGCAAGGCTCAGTAGAACCAGCAAGAACAGCGGACTCCCGGCACATCATTTTCAAACCCACCTTTCGCTCCTCAGGTTAAACATGATATATGAGTCACTTAGATAACTTAAAAATGTTATTGTTTGGCTTTTTTCAGTGTTTTATTTGTTGCTCAGTAAATCGGTTTGGCTGAGATTAAAGTTATAGTTTTCACACAGCTGAATAAACGTCAAGCAGAAAACTGGTTAAACAGATTAAACAGGTGAGATGGTCGAGAATATACTCCAGTGTCCTGTTAAATTTTAGGGAGCAAGGAGCAGACGGCTGAGCATTAAAATATTAATAAACTATCATCTTGACTTTATTTTTAGTTAGCACATACCTTAAACACTTTAAGCTGTAAGCTAATGATAGTTATTATAAGACGCATGCTGATGCAATAACCTGTACGTTTTACGTCCAATGGATGCATGATCTGACTAGTCGACTAATTGCAAAAATAATCGGTGACTAGTCGACTATCAAAATAATCTTTTGTGCAGCCCTACTCACATTATATACTAAATACACCCTCCCAGTTTAGCACTCGAGCTGAAAAATTTCCCATCTCTTCTGACATGGTAGTGTTGGTGCTGCCCTGCATCAGTGTTTGTGGCTTCATGTCAGTGCATTTCAATTTCTGGTCAGATTGTTAGTGCTTCTGGATTTATATACACTTTTGATGGGCTACATACCACAGGCATTCAAGCTCGCAGTAATTAAACCATTAGCCATCACTTGACCCAGTTGTCTTAGCCAATTATCTGCCATGTATCTCCATCTTCCTTGATGCTGTTGACCACAATATCTCACAATAGAAATTAGAGCATGTCATAGGATTTAAAGATACAGCTGTTGTAAAGGCTCACCTTTTAGCACATTCACTTAACCAGATGCACCTTGTTTCTTTTCGTCACCTTTGATTGGGTGTGGTGCTTGGCCTTAATTGCACTCACCTGTCACTCGTTATATAAGGACTGCACTCACCTACCCCTCACTCTTTCTTCACTCCCACATGGGGCGGCAGCTGAGGTGAGTTTCTCTTTGAGTCTCCTGAGTTCATGTATCATTTTGAGTTACTTAAATCATACTTTCTCCTTTTTAGAGAGAGCAGTCCATGTGTGTCTTTCTTTCCTTTACCCGTTATACAATAAAACGACAAAACCTGCAAATGATTGATGACTGCTTATTCTCATTCTAATCCGATGAGCCCATGATGATGACTACTGAAACCCTGAACCTCCCTTCCTCCAAAACAACAGCACTTCAGCTCTTTGAATTGCATCTGTCTGACAGAGTCCAGTTTCTTCATGTAAACGGGGAGTCTCATCACACACTAAGGTTAATAAGTTCCACAGTGTTCTGTGGTAGAACCCATTCTATTTACATTACACACGCTTCCCTCAGGCAGTGTCAGTAGCCCTTTTTCCAACAGTACCTCTACTCAGATTGACTCGCCATGATTCGCCACAGTTTTCAGGCTTTTCCATTAGGTCATAATAGCTGGTACCAGGTCCTTAAATAGTACCTGCTCGGCCGGGGTTCAAAGCAATCTGAACAGGTACTAAAAATGTGATGTCGTCAGACTGCATGCCACCGATTGGCTGGTCAGTGGGGTCACTAGATGAGTCACGAGAGTGCTTGATTGTAATAGAAAACCAGTCGATCTGAGTAAAGTCATGGCAAGCCGTGGCAAGTCGAGCCGAGTAGGTACTAATGGAAAAGAGGCTAATGAGACAAATTTATGTTCATAACATGAATGTAGTCGTCGCATTGAAATGTAATTAGTATGTGATTGCGATGTTCAAAATTTGGTGTTTAATCTGGATTCATGTTGTGTTGTCGCCACCTACTGGTGGACCTGAGTGTGGCGCTTTGTGGTGCGCATGCTTTGGGGTGATGCTCAATTAAGCGCACATGTCACCAGAGACTGACGGCTCGAGCCAGAAAGAGAATGCTGGCTTGTGTAAAAGGTGGAAATATAGAAGATATGGACTACAATTGCTCATGAATGTTCAGTAGAAAGGCGCACACGGTATGTTGGTGCATTTACTTTGTGTGTATGTTTTATTTGAGTTGTAATTTTTGTTCTGCTGATGTAATATCCGTGTTTTTCATTGATCATTTCATCATAGTTTTTCACGGTGTTTGCTGGTAAAAAGAAGATTACAATACTGGCTGAACATCAGTTGGAGCATGGCCCTTTATTCTACTTCGAACATGAAAAACCTTCAGGAGCAGTTACAATGAACATAAATTTTAGTTCATAGTAATTCAGTTCATTTACAAGAAAAGGAAGTTAAGAAATCGAATCTGGGTTTTCAGTAGTTTATTCATTTAACAACCTTCTAAAACCACCTCATAATTTAAAGGCCTTATTCCAGGTCATTCCAAATTCTAGCCACACTATTTATATCATTATGTTACCAACAATCCCACAAACTATACTGGATGAGATCTGAAGGCCTAGGACAGTTTGTGTACTTATCAGTGTTTTGTGTCAAGATGAGTAACAAATCTCAGTCAGTGGACTGAAACTGCAGTCACTTGAAGAAGTGGAAAAGGGTCATTGGTCACTACTGAGGTATTTACCTGATTTTTATTACATTTTGATATTGTCACATCTCTGCATATTATCACTTACATTGTCAACGACTTATACTGTTAGTTTATAACGGTATCCCACATAGCAGACAGGTCTGGCCCAGATCTGGTATCAAGCCTGCACTGCTGGCTGACTTCTGGCATGATAAGACGCATGTCATTCAGATATGGGCCAGGCCTGATGGCACTGTCTATGTGATGGCATGACACATCTGGCTCGATTGTGGTTTGGGTTATGTGGCCCAGGCTCATAGCAAACAGGTCTGGCCTGGATCCGGCATCAAGCTGGCCCTTCTGACCGACTGGTGTCATGGCAGAGTGTATGTCAACCAGATGTGGGCCAGGTTTGGCAATGATGGCACTATTTATGTTCCTATTTTGCTATTTTAGTTAGACCCAAATGCCATGTTGCAATACTATACTGCTATGGTAGCCAACGTTTCAAATGCACGTTTAACAGGTTCGTGAGTGTACACTTTATCCAAAACCTAGTGATGGTTTACTCATCGTTGCCAGTGGATGGCTGTAGCTCAGCAGGTAGAGCAGGTCACCGACTGATCGGAAGGTTAGTGGTTTGATCCCTGGTTCCTCCAGTCTGCATGTCAGGAATGTGAATGTGTCTGAATGTAGTTAGCAGAAGGTGTGTGATTGGGTGAATGTGGCATGTTGTATAGAGCACTTTGAGTAATCTGGGAG
Organism: Maylandia zebra; assembly: GCF_041146795.1. Classification (NCBI taxonomy): domain Eukaryota; kingdom Metazoa; phylum Chordata; class Actinopteri; order Cichliformes; family Cichlidae; genus Maylandia; species Maylandia zebra. The sequence goes on along the minus strand of NC_135174.1, from coordinate 2,299,355 downwards.
AGTAGAAAAGCGCTATATAAGAATCAGTCCATTCACTGAACAGTTTCGTCATGCTACTTTTGCACTATTATGTTCCAGCACATGTTGTTATTACATGGCTTGATTAAGGCACACATTAGGCTGACATCTGGGGCCAGAGCTGAAACTGTTCTGGGCCAGCACAGGACCACCAGTGTGTCTGCAACTGGCCTTGTGCTGGCCCATGTGTGGGCCACTCTGGCAAACCAGATCTGGGCCATCATTCTTTGCGGTGTGTGGGCCTGATCTGGGCCATACCAATTTTGCTATGTGGGATGTTGTTGTTTGTCGGCTCTTGTCAGCTGTCTGGAGACAGGAGGATTGCAGACAAACCTCCTGTCAATAACTAATTGTGATAATATCAAGAATGAATAAGCATGTTCTTGTAAGAGTTCTTATGTTAGAGCCTAAACTTCAGTTCAGGAGTAAGGCTTCAGTTGAGGAGGAAGAGGATGAAAGGCAGTTGCAGAGAGTAGTGGTGGAGGAGGCAGCTTAAAAAAGCTGAGAACAAAAATAAATAGAAAAATGTTACATGGTTAAATATTGTTAGACTGTAACTGTTATTACTATTTGATTCCACTGTATCACATAAATACTTTTTGCTTGTCTTCTTCTATCCAAATCAGCAGAAAGTGATTAACAAAGATTCTCTTTCTGTCGATGGTGATTGCTGCTCCCAACAGTGCAGCAGAATTGGCAGGCATCATCATGTCCACTATAGCAGAAACCTCACGTCACATGCAAAGTCTCAATACACTGATGCCAGTGACGTGGGATTGGACGCAGTTATGGCTCAACAGACTGAACTTTGCCAGCTGCAGCTTGAACCAAACAGCAATAAATGACTTCACCACAGAGCAGGAGCATCTCGCTGTTGTGTTGCTGTCGCTGCTGTGGAAAAACGGTGGCATTACCTGAAAGAAGGCATTTCACTTCCCTTGTACCAAATCTTAGAAATGTGGTATTTAACCACATCCTTCTTCTGGATGGCTTTAGCTTGGCCTCAAGTATCAATGTGAGGAATCTTGATTAGATTCTTGACCAGGATATATGCTTCAGTGGTGGGGTTTCCTAGCTATCTGAGCCTCCTGCTAATCAAATGTAAAATCTGAACTATTACAAATAATGAAGAAAGAAGTCTGGGATCACATGAAGAGATAAAAGTCACTGAGACAGTTTTGTAGCCAGAGACTTTTACAGTGCTAAACCAAGCCTTATATGCCATATAGTATGAAAGAATGCAAATGCAGGCCACCATATGTCAGCGTGATACATTTGATGCTAGCTTAATTAGATTCATGTCTTTTTCACATAAGCACTGAGAGACTCTGGAGATCAAACCCAGTGTGACTGAAGACTATTCTGACAGTCTAAGCTATTCTGCAGGGATTCACCTTCAGCTTTATCAAACTGAATTTATTGACTCTGAATATATTTTTTTAAAAGCCCAGTTTACTGAAACAAGCCAAGCTCAAAAAATTAAACAAGCACATCTGTTCTATTAGGACTATTTAATATTACAATTGCTAAGAAAAGAACATTCCCAGTTAAGATTCTGACTCATGCCTCGCCCTGTTCATCCTTTGAACCTGTTAAAGGTCACCTTCAAAGCATGTTCACAAGCCCCGGTGTACGCACAGTCCTGTAGACCGCTGGTAGCACTCCCACTGCTTACCTTTTGACCCACTAGGCATCCATTATTCTGTCTTTAAATGTAAACAGTTGACATCAACTGTAATAATAGATTTCTATGAATATCGCGTATATCGTAGTCCTGTTTACATAATCAAAATCTTGTGAAAGAGTTCCACCTTTACAGGAATCCAAATGAGAGTCACTGATACCGTCTACAATAACCTGAGGAGGCGTGGCATGCAGAGACATTCACAGACAGGCAAGCAGAGACAACCCCGTTCTGAGAAAACCACAAATCTATTAAAAAAAATGCTGTTTATGAGCTCACAAACAGACAAAGAACTCTTCAAATACATGAATAATAAAGAATCAGCTGAATTAAAAGGCTTGAGTGACATGGTTAACTGTGCATATCTACAGAGGACTAAAGGCTGTTTAAACATCTTACATTCAGAGATTCTCACAGATGCTAATCTAAAGTGCTGAGTGAGCCTGCACATGCTCAACTTGTAAGAACCTCTCCATCATCATTACAGCTTTCCCTGCTAAAGTTCAAAAGGAGTTATTAACAACTTTTTATCACTCATTCTTCTCTAGATCACATACTCTGACCAAGAGGAAACTCATCTGTCAAGATGCTAAATCACTGAAGCTTGTGTATCTGTTAATGCGAATCGAAACTGATGTCTGAACAGTGAAAGCAGACCAGCTGGTCTCTCAGCTTGCCCAGCTCCAGTCATTGTCGGTGTCCGATGAGAACGAAATAATCGCAACTTTCAGCAGCAATAACCAACAGGTCAGGAGTTTTATGACAGCGGTGCTGGAGATGAAAGGACAGAGATCGCTATACTTTGAAATACAAAACAACATTAAAAAAGCTGAGAACAAAAATAAATAGAAAAATGTTAAATAGTTAAATATTGTTCGACTGTAACTGTTATTATAATTTATGACAGTATGTTTGCACTGAAGCACCGCAGCAATTTCCTAATGTTGTAAACCTGCTCAACATTTGGCAATAAAACCCTTTCTGATTCTGATTACTATTTATCTGATTCCAAAAAATCAGATAAATATCAGCCTGACCAAATGACAACGGTAGGAAACCAATATGTGAAAGAAATGAACAACAGTGTACCGATTTTCAGTTACTTACACCTTCTGTAGTATGACCTCTACAGCTGAGACTAATGAGTGTTTTTTGTAATTGCTGTGTTTTCCCCCATGTTAGCACATCTGTATCATGAGGAATCTGCTGTATTCAAACAGTGAAGTGTGAAATAATCCTCATTTCAACACAAATTCAGACTCAGCTCAAACTCACAGATGGCTGTCAGCTCGATGTTAAGAGGCTGCTGTACACCTGCGGTTAATAATACAAATAACATGAGTACTGTAATGTGGTAATTGTTTTTCATTCTCATTTCACAAAGAAGGAAAAACAAAAACTCAAAAATGCACTGAGGCCTCAAAATGCAGAATCTCAATCCAATGGCTGAGCTTGCCATGTCCGTACTGTATATACAGGCTACTGCCTGATACGAGTGAGGACGTTTGCATTCTTGACTGCTCTGACATTCCTGTCAACTTTTAAAAAAAATATTTTGAATTGTCTGAAATTCAGTCACAATAAAAAACTGTTTTTACTTCCAAAGTGTCAGCGCTAACACCGTCTCACCAGTCACCCAAATTTTCATGGTTTCCAGACAATATTTGTATCTAGAAATCCAATTAGCCTCTGGGCCCAGAAATGATGCAGAGAAATTTTGATGCGACCTGAAAATGTTTAATCTCGGGTGAAAAATGTTAGGGCACTAATGGCTGGCCAGCATACAGCTGGTTTGTTCGTTCTTGGTTTCAGCAGGTCAAATTCATGCAAATGATTCTGACCAAGTGCACATTAACATGTTAAAGCTAAATTCTGTTGAACACTTCACAGGAGTTCACAGCAAGTTGCATAAATGTGCTGTCGCGTCTAAATAAAGGTGTATTACACAAACACACGCGGGGGCGGTTTTTGATTGATAGCGAGAGAACTGTGCAGCTTTGATGGAGAGGTAACATTTATGAAACTAGGAGGGAAGTCGTTAAACTTTCATACTGAGAAACTGCATGAAAGTAAGCAAGCCTCCAGCTCATTCTGCTGCAGATTTGCTGTTGTGCGTGGGATTGTTGTCCTGGAGTATGACCCAGTTTCAACCAAGCTTTAGCTGTCAGACAGATGGCCTCACATTTGACTCTAGAATACTTTGGCAAACAGAGAGTTCACAGTCGACTCTATGACTGCAAGGTGCCCAGGGTCCTGTACTACGAAAGAGTTCAACATACCCAGGGTACAGTATCTTTCCATTAAATGGATTCACTTACCCAAACACTGCCAATCAAGTTAAGCGATCACATGAAGCTGACTGTCAATTCACTGAAGCTTTCTTCCACGTGCTCACATGAAAGGGTGGCATTGGTAGCATTTGACTAATCACAAATATGGCAGCAAAACAGCTTTTAAAAGCAGAATGGGAGGCAGAGCCTTCAGCTGTGAAACTAGCCCCCAGTTTGGATTCAGGAGACAGCCACCCTTTACTTTTAAGATTAGACTTCAAACTTTTCCTCCCTTAGTTATGCTGCAGTAGGTCTAGGTTGCTCGGGGATTCCCATGATGCTCCAAGTGTTTCTTCTTCACTCACCGTTTATTTCCCCACTCACTGTGTTTATGCAACACTCTACATTTAATGATTAATGGCTCTGGTTCTCTTCCACAGCATGTCTTTATCCTGTCTTCCTTCTCTCACCCCAAAATGGTCGCAGCAGATGGCCCCGCCCCTCCCTGAGCCTGGTTCTGCTGGAGGTTTCTTCCTGTTAAAAGGGAGTTTTTCCTTCCCACTGTCACCAAGGTGCTTGCTCATAGGGGGTCATATGATTGTTGGGTTGCCTTTAAGCAACTGTTATAATTTTTGGCACAATGTTTAAAAAAAAAAAAAAAAAAAAAAAAAACCTGAATTGAGTTCAATTGAAGTATGAGGGGTTTGTGCTGATATGCATCATGATGCACATCATGATCAAAGAGCTTCTCTTTAGTATCTCGTTTGGCCAAAAGACACAGTTTCAGAAGTATTGTAGTTTGCTAACACCTTTGCAAACCTGAGCCGTGCTGTCGTGTATTTTTTCAGAGAGGCTTTCTGCTGTCCACGTTCCATAAAAGCCATATTTGCTCAGTCTTTTTCTAATTGTACTGTCAGAAACTTTTAACCTTGTACAATGCTAACTCAGGCCTGTAGACTCTGACATTTGGAGTGAATTTCCTGTGGTGTCCACTCCTAGGACAGTACACACTGAGAGTAGATTGATAGACTTTAAATTGTTTAAAAAAGGATTTATAACCCAGACTGATGGGAAGGGTCATAAAAGCCCATCAACAATTGCTGATGTCTTTTCTTTGCTTTCACCTCTGCTGTTATAGAGATGGTCACAAATGGTGATGATCAATTAATCGATTGCATTTGATTGTCAACACCTGGATGCTTCTCTTTCTTTTAATTCTGATGGAAGCAGTAGGGGTGTACTTAATGTTTCACACACTGTGTCAACATTTTGGCCTAAGTTTTGTTAAATAAATGATAACAGGGTCTCATCGTGAGTTTAATTTTTAAGACCTGCTGAGGACAGGTTTATTTGAGCTCTTGTTACATAAAACCTACACTTGAAGAAGGTTGCTTTTTAATATGACATTACTTTTGTTTGTCTGTGCAAGGAGAACAATTTCAGTAACAAACAAAAATGCATCAACTTTGTTTGTTTTGTTTGTTTTCAAACAAGGATTAGTTTATTTATTTCACTAAATAGAACAAATCTGATCCTGCTACCAATGACCACATTACTAGCATTGTGACATGCTTATTTAGCACAGCGTGTTTAGTTGGGAATGTTATGTGCATGCTCCTTGAAGTGACAGCAATTGGAAAATTAAAAGGAAGTTTCAAGATTAAGGAGAAAAAGGAAAAAACCCATACACTGATAGGGTGATGCACTGATTTGACACTGTACCTGTCATAGATAGTCACAGATCTGCACTCTTCTTCTTGCGTCATACTACTTGTTTTAGAAGCTGTGTTCTTAACTTCCATCTGTGTTACAAAGTGTATAGTGGGTCAGCAGCGTGTGTTTAAAAACTGTTTTGCTCCACAGGGCGGTCAGCATGTCCTTACATGGGGAACTAAGCTCCCTTGATGAATTTAGGATGGTGCTTAGATGGCATAATGGGTACATTGAGTTTTATGCTAACACAAATAAGCTCAGCATCACTGCTCCTAAAAACAGTCTACACTCTTTGTGCCATTCCTTACGCTCAAATCCTCTTACAGTAGGCTACACCTCTTTCTGCTAATTTCACCCCCACTGTGGTTACAGGTACTTGTGAAATGATATTATTCACTTTCAGCAGTAACCTGAGTCCATGAAAGCAAACAGCTGAAGATGAGAAAGTGCTATGACAAACATGTTTGTTTCCTCTCACAGGGAACTCTAGTCACCATGTCACCATGTCTGTTAGTGAGCAAAACAAGAAGCAATGATGCTGTTATACAACCAGAAAGGAAATGTTAAATGTATTTCATCCTAACATATTTCCTATTGTTGCATGTGTGATGCTAGCATTATACTCTGGACATCCATTGTAGCCATCAGCCACCTAGAACTGACATTTTGTTAACTTTGTTAGAGATTACCATTTGTGACATCTGCCACCTGTGATGGGGTCATCACTGTGTACATTCATCCACAGAACTGCACTGAGGTTTGAACAATAGATTCATTCACTCATTCCTTTGTGAGTAACACTGCTCGTCAGGTCAGAAAATGTTCTTTTACAAGCGCGTCCATGCTCACAGGTGTACACACGGGTGCTCACACCCACAAACTACACCCTTTTTGGCTCCTACCTCAAAGCACACTGTGTTCTGTTGATCTTACGTGCTGCACAATAATGTTTAATATTTAGTATTTACTGTCATATTCCCATAGATCATTGTGATGTTGTTTATTATGTTGCTCTTTTTTCTTCTGCTGCTTTTTTCTCTTTTTTCTTTCTCAACAGGTGACCCAGGTGATTGATAGATGTAGTTTTTGTCTGCTTATTTTGTTGGTTTTTGGGTTTTGCCCTTTATCCCCGTCCCTCTTCCCCACTGTTTTTCTTTCCCTCTTTCTTTTCCCCAATCAAGTCTGTCCCGTATTTAGCAAGTTAAAATAAAATAAACAATAAAAGGTAAAAAATAAATAAATACATAAATAAATGTTCTTGTGTGGCATCGATTACAAATAACATATGTGTTACTTAAAATGGCAGGTTATTTGTATCAAACTGATTCAAAGGTCCCTTCTGTGAATTTCTACTTTAACATGGTGCAGGGATATGTTATTTGGGGGGGGGGGGGTTGCTTTGCAATGTGGTAGGATCCCCCAAGGAAAAAGGTGTATTACACACACACGGCTCTTTGTCTGGTCCTGGGTGAGGGACCAGACAAAGAGCAATTCAAAGGACCCCTATAACTGTCAAAAGAGCAAGGGACCTGTGTACCCTGCACAAGACTGGGTTACCACGGCCCCATCCACAAAGAGCGACTGGTGCCCAGGTGCAGTCCGAAAAACCTGCCCTGGCAGACTGATTTCCGACTATCGAGGGTGGCTTTTGGGACATGGAATATCACCTCTCTGAAAGGGGAAGAACCTGAACTAGCTTGGGCTCGGGAACCAGTCTCCTGGAGAGGGGATCGACGTTGTTCCAATCTGGAATTGCCTTCAGTGAGAGGCAGTGAGCAGGGTGGGCAATCCTTTATCTGCTCAGTACACTGGAGTTTCTGCCAGTGAGTGAGGGGGGTGTTTCCCTGCGCCTTCAGCTTGGGGAACAGGTCCTGACTGTTATCTGCAATTATTTGCCAAGTGACAGGTCAGAATACTCAACCTTCTTGGAGTCAGTGGTGGAGGGTGCTCAAGGGTGCTACATGTAGTGAATCCATTTTCCTACTGGGAGACTTTAATGCTCATGTAGGCAATGACAGCAAGACCTGGAGAGGCGTGATTGGGAGGAACAATCTGAAATTAAGGTGTGTTCTGTTACTGGACTTCATCCATAGTGAACACAGTCCATCAGGGCTGCCCTCTGTCACAGATTCTGGACATAGGCCAGATGGTGGGAGGCTTGTGCTTTGGTGACCTCAGAATCTCATCCCTCCTTTTTGCAGGTCATGTGGTTCTGCTGGCTTCATGAGGTAGTGATCTGCAACTCGCGTTGGAGCGGCTGAATGTGAAGCAGTGGGAAAGAGGATCTGCACTTCCAGGTCTGAGTCCATGGTCCTCAGTCGGAAAAGGGTGGGGAAAAACTAAACAAACAAAAAACACACTTAGAGTTGAATTTTGCTAATTTTGACCTAAAGCAGGAACATAATGGTCACTTTCCATTTGCATCTTTCATGCAGTTTTTATAAACTCTTTAAAGTGAGAAAATGTAATGGGACAGTGAATTCATCCTTAAGAAGCTGATTTACTTTTCCAGTGTCGCTCCTTAATCCCAGTTAAGTGGAACCAGCTAGTCCCAAACAGGTGTCGTCGTTGTCTCAACTGCAACCAGATAAGCCATCTTCACCTTCTCCTCATTAAAATGCAAGTAGCTGGTTTCCACTCGTTCATCAGTTCCAGTATTAACTGTTCCACTTTTACTTTCTCCCTCTAATGCTGCTTCAACCCTCAGACTTTCATGCTCCAACTTAATCTTCTCAGTTTTTGCTTCCCCATCTCTAATTTCATGTGCTGATCAACAAACAGTTCTGACCTGATATCACTGGACTGCCTCCAGAGGTTTACTTAAAATTGTGAGTCCTTCAACAACACTCCTCAATTAATTCCTTTTTTCCCAGCCCCTACAGATTAACTGTCAACTAGAAGTTCATTTAAAAAATTCAAGAAAAAAACAAACAGACAAAGTGAGAAACACAATCACAGAGAAATTGGGTACACTGTCTCCTCTTGGTAACATTGTCTCCTCTTGGTTACACTGTCTCCTCTTGGTAACATTGTCTCCTCTTGGTTACACTGTCTCCTCTTGGTAACGCTGTGTCCTCTTGGTAACGCTGTCTCCTCTTGGTAACACTGTCTCCTCTTGGTAACGCTGTCTCCTCTTGGTAACGCTGTGTCCTCTTGGTAACGCTGTCTCCTCTTGGTAACGCTGTGTCCTCTTGGTAACGCTGTGTCCTCTTGGTAACGCTGTCTCCTCTTGGTTACACTGTCTCCTCTTGGTAACGCTGTCTCCTCTTGGTAACGCTGTCTCCTCTTGGTAACGCTGTCTCCTCTTGGTAACGCTGTCTCCTCTTGGTAACGCTGTGTCCTCTTGGTAACGCTGTGTCCTCTTGGTAACGCTGTCTCCTCTTGGTAACGCTGTGTCCTCTTGGTAACGCTGTGTCCTCTTGGTAACGCTGTGTCCTCTTGGTAACGCTGTGTCCTCTTGGTAACGCTGTCTCCTCTTGGTTACGCTGTCTCCTCTTGGTAACGCTGTGTCCTCTTGGTAACGCTGTGTCCTCTTGGTCTTGAACCAGGGATCTTTTAGGTGTTAACCATTACACTGGAGTAGAGAGCAGCCTAAAATACTAGCTTTTACCTACTGCTGCTTCTTTTTACATCAACACAGTGGATATCTTTATTTAAATTGACCTGTACCAGATCTCCTTTGGAATTCTGTGCTCTGGCTTCATTTACTCTCTGCAAACAAACATTTCCCTGTAACAGGGATTAAATGAACACAAACACATAGCTGCTGCCATGCTGTTTGGTTTGTGCTGACACATCATCAGTCACCAGAAACTATGTATTGATCTGCATATAAAGTGCACTTAGCAGGAGTGCTGCAGGATTAGAGGGAGGGATGCAGAGGAACATGAAAGGTAGGAATGGAGCAGGAGGAAGAAGATGAGACGTAGGGGCAGAGGGAAACAAAAGGCCTGCATGTAAATTTACAAGCCGTTATTAAGTCATGCGTACCTGAAAGAAAGCTGCTTTGCTGTTTTGAGTGTCCTAGTCACAGGAAACAGTAAAGGCGTAGAGGCAGTAGGATGAAACATTATCAAGAGGAGCAAACAGTAATTTTTCAGCAAATCCAGGGGTGATGTAGAAAAAAGGCTAGGCTAATGCTTTAAAATAAGTAAATACAAAACGCTGTCTTTGTGCAAGCATTGTACAGCAAACATGTCAAAATCCTTAAATAAGCATCAAAGCAGCCAAGATGAGAGTCAGGACATCCAGTCATAAAGTCTGAGCTAAAAAAGAATGCAGGCGTGTGCTGTGCCTTTGAGCCGAAGTGCAAAGTTTATAGAAGCAATCATATGATAACATGAGTCCTGCTAAACCTACTAAACAATGTACATTTAATTCTACACCACAACAGCAGCCACATTTGACATCATTTATCTAAGAGCTACAAATAAACAAACAAATAAATAAATCTAACCACGGGACTATTTTTTACATGTTATTACTGATAATAATATTTAATTATTCCATAAACCTCCTCAGGCACTCTAATATAAGGCTGACACTGCACACTTTGTAAGAGTACTACTTCAAACATAAATAAAAACATAAAAGTACACATAAAACAAATGAACTCATTATAACAAAGCTCACGTTATGGACTCATGAATTTCTCTTCAGTCAGTATGTTCAGGAATTACATTAAATGACGAGCTTTGGCATGAAAGCAGTGCCTCCTGCTGCAGCCATGGCTCACAGGCTACCACATGCTGAGATGGCGACTGGTGGAAGCTTGTCTGTGTAGTGACCAGGAGTCTCCACCTCCAACTCTGCTTTTGCTTTTAATTTCCTGCTACGTCTCTGGGTGCTGAAAGCAGCATTCTGAGGGAAATGCCCACAGGACATTATAACAGATCACCTTCACCTTAGTGGTTGAAACACAAGCACCCACTCCAATCATGATGATAATAAACTCGAAGTAAAATGTGCAACTTTCCCTACAATTTCCACAGAACCTGCTAAGATATAAGCTTTCTTAAAATTAGAACCACTGGCAGCGCAATTTAGACTTGACTAAACAGACGGTCGAATAAAACACCCAGTCTGGATACGTCTAAACAAGAAATTTGGTATTTTTATTATAAACATGTTATATTTGTGTAGGAGTCATTTTCAAATCTAATATTCAAATCTTATATCAGATGGATGTGGCAGAAAACACTGCCCTCGCATGTGAGCTACAACATATGATACTCTTCAATATTGTTATTTAATAGTAACACTGGTATTATATAATGTTTAACATTATATTTTAATGATAATAATAACAAAAATGTAAAATATTACAGAGTTGTTCGTGACCAGATGTGACATGTTGAAATGTTTCCGTTTGAATACTGAAGTGTGAAGACCGTATGCCACTTCAGTCCAGCTGTAATTGTCAATATAAATGCAAAGACTCGTCTTTATTTATTTTTAATCTAATCCTGTTGATTTTGAAGGAATTAAATTAGGAATAAAACTGATAGTTTTCAAGTAAAAATACATGAAAACCAAAGATTGTTTGACTTGTCATGTGACTCTGCTGCTGCCATCTTGCTGACTGACTATCAGCTTCTATAAAAACACTTGTGTTGGTTTTGGAAAGAAAAACAATAATAAAAATAACAATCAGACAAAATATTTCACTGTTGAGAAGATTTTCTACAATATTTTACCATTATGAGTTTGATATATCACAATGAGTAGTACTTAGTACTTATTTTCGTGCAATGTGATGCTGAGTGACTGTTAAACACTGGCTCTGATAAAGAAAAAAATATGAACCAGTGTCTATCACAAGCCTCCCCCATCAGCCTCCTACTAGATGCACGTATGGTAGAAATGTAAAAATCTGTGATTTAGAGAAAAGTTGACCTCGGTGACCTGACGGGTTTGACATTTGAACTTGTCTGAGCCTTTTAGCAGATGCACCTGTGGCATGAATTTCATAATCCTGCAAGTTATTCACAAACTGTCCATGTCGCCCAGCAGGGTGACAACAATATCCCATCGGCCTTTTACGGCGGAGGAGTGAAATGATATTCCAGTCAGCTATGTTAATGCATGTGTTATTACTTTCTGAGTTTTAATGGCACAAATGTGACATCCAGTAATAGCTCATCAAAATACCCTAAATGAGCTTCAAAAACTGTCATGGAAGAAGAGACTAAAAAGGCTAAACTACTGAAGTAATCCTGTAACAGTCTGCCGTTTGCAGCTCATTGTAAAACACGACGAACCTCTGATTCCTTAATATTCAGTCTTTTGACCATCACACTGTCACCCGTGAGCAGCAGCCAACATTTATGTTTTGTGTGCCACCTCGTCTGTGGCGCTTTTCTGGGATTCTGTTACATCTGACTGATGAAATAAAGAACAACAAAAGTCCCCCGCCCCAAGCAGAGGCTTGGTCTTTTTATAAACTTGGCCTTAAAAATGCTGTATTGGTTGGAGGCGTTTTTCGATGGCTCTAGAGTTAATCTAACATGTTGTCTTTTGATTGTCAGAATATCCAGAGGAAACGCACACACTGCACTTAAAAGCTTTTGGCTTTGAACCTTGGGTCTGACTCTATTCATATAATACACATTAATCTGACTGACAGAGCATATGAACATTTTTAGCCTAGAAAATCAAGCTCCACTGGATACAGGACAGACAGCGACTGCCCATCTATTCACATTTTCCTACCAAAAACTTCAACCTGTTCCAAGGGTTTTCCAGTATCAGCTCATTGCATCTTAGTACTACTGCAGTCATCAGCAATATGATGGCAACATTATGTCAGCGACAATTCCCAAAACAAGCAAAACAGATCTGCCAACGCTGGAATAATCTCAGTCCAGGCCAGAAATGCTGCACGCAGACGAAAACTGCACATTAACACGAATGCATATTAATTAAGATGTTGTGTGCAGGTATATCAGACCATCTGTTCCCTTCAAGAAGAAAGAAAATACTCTGAGCTCACGCGATCATTCACGTGCAACTTTTTGTAAAGCAACACCTCCTCTCACGTAGACCTCCGGATGACTGACTGATTTCACCGCATGAGCCTTCCAAAGAGGGACGTCCAGTCCTGCTGGAACGAAGTGCAGCAGATGTTGCAGGCTTCATGCTGCCAGTCTGCACCGCACTGCGCCCCGCATCCACCCAATACACAACACCAGCGCCGCCGCGCAGACTGCAAGCTGCTCAGCTCCTTTTTATGAACAACGACAGCACCACCACACACCGTTCTCCACCTCTCATCTGCTTGTCCTGTCTTTCTGTTAGTGCGTTTTCACGCCTCCTCCACCCCTGATCTCCTGTCAGCATGATGCGGACTCCCTGACCAGTGACTTCAATGTGGAGGAGCTGTCATCCCTTAATGCGGTAAACTCCCAGCCCACATCACAACACGCACGCACGCACACTCACAGAGCCGAGCAGAAAGACGCAGTGAACTCTCACTGCAGCGCCGGTATTTTGCTCCAGAAGCAGCAGAGAGACACTTACAGTACGCAAGAACTGGATTTCATCCTCGCCTTCTCCTCCTTCAGCCATGGTTAGTGTTCACACGGTGAGGCTCGTACAGCGTCTGTGTGCTGAGGCTGGCTGTGCTTGTGTGCGAGTGTGTGTGTTGTGTGAGCAGAGAAAGGCAACGCATAGATGAACTCCTCTTTCATTGGATGGCTCACGCTCGTCGGGGGCGGAGCTGCACAGGAGCGTGTATGTGTGTAGTGTGCGTGCTCGAACGCTACGTTGGTCGGGTTACTCCCTCTGCTGGCCACTGTGGTCCCTGCCAGCAGAGAGCATTTCCACTAAACCGGGAGTGAGGAACTCCAGGCCTCAAGGGCCAGTATCCTGCAGGTTTTGGATCACACCCTGGGTCAGCAGACCTGAATCAAATGATTCGTTCAGTTCCCGGCCTCTGGAGAACTTCAAGACATGTTGAGGACATAATTTAGCCATTTCAATCAGTTATGCTGGATCAAGGACTAAAACCTGTAGGACACCGGCCCTTGAGCCCTGGAGTTCCTCCACCTGTGGACTAAACAAAGTCACAGTCATCAGTCTGGGTTGTGTATGTTTGTGTATGTTGATGACATGTATATTTCAGTTTATCTCATAGTGACAGTAAATGATGATGCTTCAGTCAAAACTGTTATATAATAAGAAAAACTTCAGCGAGCTATGTTCCTACCATCACCTATAGTCACGAGCTGTGGGTAGTGACCGAAAGAACGAGATCGCGGATAAAAACGACAGAAATGAGCTTCCTCCGAAGGGTGGCTGGCCTCTCCCTTAGAGATAGGGCAGGGACGCCGGAGATCCAGGGCAGGGACGCCGGAGATCCGGGGTAGAGCCGCTGCTCCTCCACATCGAAAGGAGCCAGCTGAGGTGGTTTGGGTATCTGACAAGGATGCATCCTGGGCGCCTCCTGGGTGAGGTGTTCCGGGCATGTCCCACTGGGAGGAGGCCCTGGGACAGACCCAGGACACGCTGGAGAGATTATATCTCTCGGCTGGCCTGGGAACGCCTTGGTGTTCCCCCGGATAAGCTGGAGGAGGTGGCTGGGGAGAGGGCGGTCTGGGCTTCTCTGCTTAGGCTGCTGCCCCCGCGACCCAGCCCCGGATAAACAGAAGAAGATGGATGCATGTTTAAACAGCTTGGCTATATCAATGACTATTTAGTGTCAACTTCTTAACCATCTTTTAAAGTCAAATATGACAAATACAAATTTTGTAAATAAAAAGAATTTGACCTCCTGTATTTCTGCATCATTTAAGTTGACTATAGAATCGAGTAGCCCCTGTTTTCACAAAGAAACTTGAATGGTTTTGTCTTTCCTTCTGGAGGTATGTGGCTGTGGCTTACCTTCCTGCATCTTCATGATGTTCCTGTTGTCCTCTGGGAAAATCTGTATGTTAGTCACAAATTTATTTTTTAAAGTTTATTCTGCAGTGGTGGTGCACATGGCAAACACAGTGCAAATACTCATCGACCTAAGTGTACAAAAGAATCGATTTGTACATTTTGCTGTACACTGTTTCCTGTGTACTAAAGTAGACATAAGTGAACATCATTATCATTTGTCATCTATAAATAAATCAGTTCATGCAATTAAAAAGTTCAGTTGGTCTTCAGTTAGACAAGCGTGTTCAGGTGTGCTCCAAATGATTGTTACTGGGCGAAAATATTTGCTTTACAGTGAAATTAGTGTTTAAAGTGAAGCTTAGCTTTCTTTGTACGGTTTAAGCTCTAAAAACACTGGAGCCCACATCATCTATGGAGTTGCCTCAGCAGATGATCTTCCATCTTACACTGTCCACATTTTAAATGAAATTATTATTATTGTGCCACATGCATCACTCTGCATGCTGTGTGGACCTGTGAAAGTCAAAGGAACAAGGTGTTGAGGACTCAGTGAGGAGCCACAGAAGAGACCCCGTCTCTGTTAACTGTACTGATTTTATCTGTTTTGATTTTATAAACAGTTTTGTTTGTTTGTTAATTAGTTTGTTTGTTTGCTTGTTTTAATCAATTTTAAATCGTGCTTTTTATTTGTTTTTGTTTCTAATGTCTCTGTAAAGCACTTTGAATCACCTTGTTGTTGAATTGTGCTATACAAATAAACTTGCCTTGCCTTACTGTCAAGAAACATCCGAGGCTGCAGCTTGGGAACAACAATTCTACTCTGGAATCATGGGAGGCATTTGATCTCATTCAGTTCAGTACAATTCCAATCAGTTGTATGTAAACGGGGACAGTTCACAACAACTGTCATCTTGAGGGTGATATAGGGGGAAACTGTCCAGGAAAGACACTATAAAAAGAAGGAACCCATAAAATCAGATTAAAACAATGGGAAGAGTGGGGAGGAAGAACTACCATTTAATGGGAAGAGACCCGTAGCAGAGCAGAGAACAGAGGAAAAGAAACCACAAACAGGACAAACGAAAGAGTCTGAATAGAAATATTAGCTTTTCCTTCTTTCCTGACCGTCTTTGTCACAGTGAAAATTTTAGCATCTTCAATTCTGCCACTTCCAGGTCCACCGTTTCCAAACCACCAATCACAGCAGGTCTCAGTATCATCTTGTAAACCTTCCATTTCATGCCTGACACTCATCTCCACCCACTTCAACCTACCTGCCCTTTCTTCTTCACTTCTCTTGGTTTGGATGCTTAAGCCCAGGTACGTAAGACTGATCTACGCTCACTGCCTCAACTCTGCATTTCTACCCCCCCCCCCCCCCCCACACACACACACACACACACACACACACACACACACACACACACACACACACACACACACACACACACACACACAAAAGCTTTCATTCCTTTCCCTCCAGGCTCTTGGACACTGCTGCCTAAGCTCATCTGTCATCACTATTGCAACCAGAAAGAAGCTCCGAGCTGATCCCTGATGTATTCTTCACATTGACCTGCACCACACATCTCACTGTCCTTGTACATCCCCTGTATCATCCTCAAATACTTCTCCACACCTCCCGACTTTCTCAGTTCCCCTCTTGGCAGCCTATCATATGCCTTCTCTAGACAAAGACTCAGTGTAACTCCTTTTGTTCTTCTCTGCATTTCCTCCCTCAACACCCTCAAAGAGAATACTGCATCTGTAGTATCATCAGACCTCTCTTCTTATCCCAACTTTCAGGTTTGTGTTATGGGCATCGTCCATGTCAAAGACAGCTTCTGTTTTCACAGATGGACTTTTTGCTTCTACAAAAAGGTGAATCTGAAAGTTAAACTCAGAAAAAAGACAGAGCCAACTTTAAGCTTAAGACTGGTTTATTTTTAATTATCAGAAATCCACAGTCTTCTATGTAAAAATAAAGGGGACTGAGAAGGTATCAAAGTTCCATAAAAACGTTGAACAGACACTGCAGCATTAAGATTTGTAAAGAGCACTTAACCAGCAAATCTTTCAACTGTCGAATCTCCTGATTTGACATCTGAACATGGCTGCACCCCGAGCGGTTTAAGATCAACACTGGCTGCCATCATAATGACACTGAAAAATATCCAGAAACCTTTTTTCATGGTTTATGTCAGAAAATGTTCTTAACAACAATGCTGTCACATTTCTCCTTTAGTCTGCCAAGTATCTATAACTGATCCATAAACTACATTTACTTTGATAAAATGTTTAGAAAACCAACTACACAGAAATCACAATGTAAACAGTAGCGATCACAACCCTTGTGCTGAAATATTACAATAGTCTGACTAAAGCAACTAGCACCAAAATTATTTGGCAGAAACAGCATTATAACCTGACATAATCCGTCTTCTTTCCCTAAATGTGCAGACGAAGAACAGTTGTTTGAAATGTTTTATGTATATGTTGTTTTTAAACTTGAACAACATGCTGTCATTACGAGTGTGTTATCTATTATGCCAGCACATTTCAGTTTCCATATAAGATGCTGCTAAAGTTTTAGAAATAAAATGACCAACGTGAAATTAAAAGTTGAACACATTCTGTGTTTGTCTACAAATCTTCTCTTTACAAATAAAAAGCTAAAGTAAAATCAGTTGGTATTAACGAGCCCTCGTGAGAATCATTGGTTTGATTTGATCTCTTCTGTGCTTCACTTCTTCTCAGTGATCTTTGTTTGAGGGCATGTGTAAATGGTCTTCTCCAACAAGTATTAACCTTTAATTGCACATTTGGAAATCGGCCATTGAATGTGCAGCAAGAGCAGCAACAGCAGTTTTAATTAAGCACTTTGCTTTTTCAATTTTTTTTTAAAGAAAATACCACTATGTGCATCTGTCCAGTACCCGACAGACGGATGAACTGTCAACAACTGGCATGAAATGTTTTCCTGTAGTGTTTATCGTAATAGAAAAGTCTGAGGCCCTGTGTCTTTGTACAGGGATGTCAGTGAGAGGGAGTGACAGCAGTTACAGCAACAACTCATGGGAGCCAAAGTGGAATGGCTGGACTGTAAACTGGATCCTCTGTTGCAGCTTACACTTCATTGTCATAACCCAGGATGGGAGCGAGCCATCTCTCCACCTCCTCCACATTCATCTCTTTCCTGCTGGCATAGTCCTCCACCTACAGATGAGATGTGCACAGAGGCCACAAGTTTAGCTCTTGTTTGGGAAGAGACCCGCAGCATATCAACTAAGTTTGGCCGGTGTATGAGCAGAAAGATTCAGGCAGAAATGGAGCGCATAGAGAGACCAGGACATGGACAAAACAGAAAGCAGCACAGGAACTGGACATCTCTCTTTTTCAGGTTTAAGACCTTAAGAAATCATGACCTGCAGATATTAGATTAAAAACAGTCTGTTAAATGAAACTATAGTTGACACATGTTCAACACTGATGTACAGTGAGGCACATTATCAATGGATACCTGCTCCTTGGTGATCTTTCCAACAGCAAAGTATGAAGCCTGAGGGTTGGAGAAGTAAAGTCCCGACACAGAGGCGGCAGGTGTCATGGCCAGGGACACTGTCAGACCAATGCCTACAGTCACACACAAATGCACAAGTAAACACAAAAAGAAAACAAACACCCACACAACCCTACGCACACATGGAAAAAATATAGTAAATAAAATGTCCATGAGACAGACAGCAGATCAGTGTGTTGCATAAAAAACTACACCTAGCGTGGTTAGCCTCTCAACTGACATTTACGGGGTGGTTTTTAAGCCGTTGCGTGCACTACATCTGAGGAGATCATTACCTGCTCAGCCTACCTGTGCTCTGTTCTGTTTGGCACCCTGTGCAGATGCAACACCCGATCTCAAGCACACAGGTATATAAAAGCACTCTCACCTGTATGCTTTTTGCATGAGTGTGACTTTTCCTCTAAAAGGTGATTTGAAGCACATGAATGCACAATATCAACATACTGTCATCGTGATAAATAGGTGTAGAGAGTCACCTGAATCCATGTCCTGGTTTAGTTATAAAAACTGCAGCTGGAGTTTGGAGGCTGTGAAACTAAACCCCTGATTGTGGATTATATGCAGTAATGTGATTTGATCAAATGTTCATGATACAAATGTGAATACAGAAAGATATTTATGCATATCTGATTATTTTCATAGGCTATGAACATTTGCACACAGGCAGAAAACTGGAAGATTTCATTTGAAATTTGTACAAAATGAATATCTGAGGTTCATCCAGACTGTTCCACACTCCTCAAAGGTTCCGGTTCATGCTGACATCACAGCATCACGCAGCTGCTGCAGAATTTCACTTCACAAACCAGTAATTCTGATTATTTACTGCAATACTTTGTCGTCAAAAATACTTATGGAAGTTAAAGACGTCTGTCTAAGCTAATCCAACCCACTCATCTGTTCAGCATAACGTTTGTACTTAAGCAACAATGGATCCGTTTCAGGGAGTCAGATATGATGTGGTTTTGGTGTTCTCACCAGTCTTCTCCTGGATATTAGCCAGGCTCCACATCATAGTCTTCTCTGTGTGGTCGGGCTGGCTGGGGTAGCCAGCTGCCGGTCTGATTCCTTTGTACCGAACTCTGTGGAGATCCAAGGTATGCAGAGCCTCATCTGTGCTGTAGCCCCACAGCTCCTTACGCACACGAGCATGGAGCTCTTCAGCAAATGCCTTCATGGTGGACAGATGGACAAAGAAGAAACAAGTGAATGGAAACAATGCCTCTAAATGGGTGTTTATAACCTGGACACACTGTTCCCATATTGTATCCAGCTGCCTCTGGATACTGGAGACATCAAAGGACTATATGCCCGCAAGCACAGATTAAAAAGTAGGGTGTCAGCTGGAAAAGCATATACAGAAGTTCCCTTCCCTAAACGAAACTGTAGACTCTCATACTCCATTGTTCATCAGACTTTAGCAATCCCAGCTGAGATCAGAGCAGTATAATGTAGATGAGCGCTAGTAGTCAATGCAATGGCTGAGAGCTGAAACCAAGCACCTCTAACATGAAACGCCTGCACCCCCTGCAGCTAATGGCTATGACTTAAAATTGCAAGCCATGAATTTGAAACAAAAAGAAGAAAGGATTTTTAAATGGTAACCAGCTGTTACTTGCAAGTAACCCTAGAGTTACCGTGCCAACATTGGCGCTTGTACTGTGGTATAATTACCAAGGAGGAAGGAAGTTTTTAATGTTTTACAGGAAACAGTACCTCAGCTAGTCGATCGGCCAGAGCTTTCACCATGATGCTATTATAGTCGTCTCCCTGAGCTTGAAACTGCTGACTCAGTTCTTCAGCTCCAAACACACCCACAGCAAACAATCCAATGTAGTCTGCCACACCGCTGTCTACAGGGGCCACAAAGTCAGACACACACAGGTACGGCTCGGAGGAGGAGCCATCCTTCTCCACCTGCAGCACAAACACACAACACTGTTGAAAGAGCGCTGACAGAAAGGAGACGTTATGTGTTTAAAAATGAACATATTACAATACTTCGATTGGACAAGATGTTAAAGGTGTCTGTCGCAGCAGGATAAATCACAATCCCTCACCTGCTGCCGTAAGCCGTGGAACGTGGCGATGGGTTCTGTGTCCCCGTCCACTGCAGCGTCATCTTTGTACACCCTGATGTCGTCGCCGTTACTCTGGGCGCGCCAGAATCCCACCAGGCCCCGCCCCTTCAGTCTGCAGTCATCAATCATCTGGTGGATCAGCTGCTGGGCATCATCAAAGAGTTTGCGAGCTTCTGAACCTGCAGTAGCCAAAGATCACGAGTTCAGTGGCTTTCCCTGAATTCTTCCACTGTTTGCTCTTCTTGAAGCTTCATACTTTTATTCTAGTTTTCAAGACATGAGACCGTTTGTGATGAGGCTTCTGTGACAGGTTTTCACTGGATTTCTCAAGGACATCATTTTCTGATACTGCTCATTTGCTGTCGACGTTTTTCTTTCCACTTGTCCAGTTTCCTTACATTTTTGAGGAAGCGCCGCACACGCCCAGACAAGTTTTTAGTTAATAGCTCTTTGGAAATGGCCCTGTTGCTGTAAGAACACTATTTCCTGCCTGTCAAGCTGTGTTATCTTTGCCGTGTGTTTTTGCAAGAGGCTGCTGGTAGCACAGCGGCCAAGTTACAAATCAGGTACAAGAACTGGGCCCAAAACGAGTGGAAAGGGGCTGTACGAAGAAAACCCCTGAAAGACCTTCAGAAAGCCTTAAGAACACTGGGAAGCAAAATGTAATCAAATAACAGGGCGGTTCAAGACTTATTTATGGCTTAGTTTGTATGGTCTGATTCATTAATCAGTAAAATGTGACTTTTTCCCTCTCCTGCACTCCACTTGTATCCATTTATAATTGAATTTTAACCATTTCCTACAGTACAGGTGCAGTACATATTTATATATTTATATATTTCTAAATAACCCTGACTGAGCTTGTACCAACGGTCTTGTCATTGAAGATCTTCGGGTATCCCCTGTTGGGGTATTTTCCTCTCAGCTGCCACACATCAAAGAACGGCTTCCAGTCGATGAAGTCCAGCAGGCTGTTCAGATCGTACAAGTCAAACACACGAGTGCCCAGGAACTGAGGACAAACTGAAACACAGAGAAGTCTGCTCACAGTTCTGTATGTGCTTGTTTCAGCACCTGAAACCAAGGACAACGAGGGCTGCAACCATTCATAGAGTAATTCAAATAATTAGATCATTTAAAAACAATTCTCAACACAAAGTCTTTGCTTCGAGGCTCTGCAGTGCGCAGAAGTTTTAAACAGTGTAAATGTGACCGTTTCACCCACATCTGCTACTAAAAACAATCTGCAATACAAACGTATTTAGGAGCAGTGCACGAGTAAAAGGTCAGAGTCTGCTCACACGCCACGAAGAGCAAAGAGGCGGAGCCGTTACCGAGGTGTCCTAAACAGCAGCGCTGTTCCTGTGATTATCATTAAAGACTAGCAGGCGTCCTTCATCGAAGCACCTGATCAACGAACTCTGTAGCTGCTCCATCCACTGCTCTTTATTTTACACAATCTGCAGTGATCTGCAGTGCAGTCCAGAAGAAACTCTGAAACACCCGCATTTTTCCCTTTTATATATTTATTATAGCTCACTAATAAGACAAAAGTATTTCTCAACGATTACTCGATTAATCGATGGAATTATTTACAGATTATTCAATTCAATTCAATTCAATTTTATTTATATAGCGCCAAATCACAACAAAAGTCGCCTCAAGGCGCTTCATAGATACAGAGAAAAACCCAACAATCATATGACCCCCTATGAGCAAGCACTTTGGCGACAGTGGGAAGGAAAAACTCCCTTTTAACAGGAAGAAACCTCCGGCAGAACCAGGCTCAGGGAGGGGCGGCCATCTGCTGCGACCGGTTGGGGTGAGAGAAGGAAGACAGGATAAAGACATGCTGTGGAAGAGAGACAGAGGTTAATAACAGATATGATTCAATGCAGAGAGGTCTGTTAATACATAGTGAGTGAGAAAGGTGACTGGAAAGGAAAAACTCAATGCATCATGGGAATCCCCCGGCAGCCTACATCTATTGCAGCATAACAAAGGGAGGATTCAGGGTCACCTGGTCCAGCCCTAACTATATGCTTTAGAAAAAAGGAAAGTTTTAAGCCTAATCTTAAAAGTAGAGATAGTGTCTGTCTCCCGAATCCAAACTGGAAGCTGGTTCCACAGAAGAGGGGCCTGAAAACTGAAGGCTCTCCCTCCCATTCTACTTTTAAATACTCTAGGAACAACAAGTAGGCCTGCAGAGCGAGAGC
Source organism: Maylandia zebra (assembly GCF_041146795.1). Classification (NCBI taxonomy): domain Eukaryota; kingdom Metazoa; phylum Chordata; class Actinopteri; order Cichliformes; family Cichlidae; genus Maylandia; species Maylandia zebra. The sequence goes on along the minus strand of NC_135174.1, from coordinate 2,276,913 downwards.
GGAGCGCTCTAATAGGGTGATATGGTACTACAAGGTCATTAAGATAAGATGGGGCCTGATTATTTAAGACCTTGTATGTGAGGAGCAGGATTTTGAATTCAATTCTGGATTTAACAGGAAGCCAATGAAGGGAAGCCAAAACAGGAGAAATATGCTCTCTCTTTCTAGTCCCTGTCAGGACTCTTGCTGCAGCATTTTGGATTAGCTGAAGGCTTTTCAGTGAGTTTTTTGGACATCCTGATAATAATGAATTACAGTAGTCCAGCCTGGAAGTAATAAATGCATGAACTAGTTTTTCAGCGTCACTCTGAGACAGGATATTTCTAATTTTAGAGATGTTGCGCAAATGGAAGAAAGCAGTCTTACATATTTGTTTAATATGTGCGTTGAAGGACATGTCCTGGTCAAAAATGACTCCAAGGTTCCTCACCGCGTTACTGGAGGCCAAGGTAATGCCATCCAGAGTAAGAATCTGATTAGATACCATATTTCTAAGATTTTCAGGGCCGAGTACAATAACCTCAGTTTTATCTGAATTAAGAAGCAGAAAGTTAGCGGCCATCCAGGTCTTTATGTCTTTAAGACATTCCTGCAGTTTAACTAATTGGTGTGTGTTATCTGGCTTCATGGACAGATAGAGCTGGGTGTCATCTGCATAGCAGTGAAAATGTATGCTATGTCTTCTAATGATACTGCCTAAGGGAAGCATGTATAATGTAAACAGAATTGGTCCTAGCACTGAACCCTGTGGAACTCCATAATTAACCTCAGTGTGTGAAGAGGACTCTCCATTTACATGCACGAATTGGAGTCTATTAGATAGATATGATACAAACCACTGCAGCGCAGTACTTGTAATACCTACAGCATGTTCTAATCGCTCTAATAGGATATTATGATCAACAGTATCGAACGCTGCACTGAGGTCTAGCAGGACAAGCACAGAGATGAGTCCACTGTCAGAGGCCATAAGAAGATCATTTGTAACCTTCACTAAAGCTGTTTCTGTGCTGTGATGAGCTCTGAAACCTGACTGAAACTCTTCAAATAAACCATTCCTCTGCAGATGATCTGTTAGCTGTTTGACAACTACTCTTTCAAGGATTTTTGATATGAAAGGAAGGTTGGAGATTGGCCTATAATTAGCTAAGACTGCTGGGTCTAGAGATGGCTTTTTGAGTAAAGGTTTAACTACAGCCAGCTTGAAGGCCTGTGGTACATAGCCGATTATTAGAGATAGGTTGATCATATTTAAGATCGAAGAATTAATTAATGGCAGGACTTCTTTGAGCAGTTTTGTAGGAATGGGGTCTAAAAGACACGTTGATGGTTTGGAGGAAGTAATTATTGAAGTTAACTCAGAAAGATCAATTGGAGAAAAAGAGTCTAACTTAACATCAATGGTACTAAGAGTAGCTGTAGATAATATTACATCTGTGGGATGATTACTGGTAATTTTTTCTCTAATGATAAAAATTTTATTTGTGAAGAAGTTCATGAAGTCATTACTAGTTAACGTTAAAGGGATGGTTGGCTCAAAAGAGCTCTGACTTTTTGTCAGCCTGGCTACAGTGCTGAAGAGAAACCTAGGGTTGTTCTTATTTTCTTCAATCAGTGATGAATAGTAAGATGTTCTGGCTTTGCGGAGGGCTTTCTTATAAAGCAGCAAACTATTTCTCCAGGCTAAATGATGATCCTCTAGATTTGTGACACGCCATTTCCTCTCCAGATTACGAGTCATCTGCTTTAGGGTACGTGTTTCAGAATTATACCACGGAGTCAGGTACTTCTGATTTGAGGCCTTAGTTTTCACAGGAGCTACAGTATCCAGAGTCGTACGTAGTGAGGAGGTGAAATTATTAACAAGATAATCGACCTCTGTTGGGGTAGCGTTCAGATAGCTGCTTTGCTCTGTGTTGGTACAGGGCATTGGAGATGATAACAGTGGGTGGATTATATTCTTAAACTTAGTTACAGTGCTTTCAGAAAGACATCTACTTTGATAAAGTCTACTCTTCACCGCTGTGTAATCAATTATTGTAAAAGTAAATGTTATCAGGAAATGATCAGACAGGAGAGGGTTTTCAGGAAACACTGTTAAATGTTCAGGTTCGATGCCATATGTTAAAACAAGATCTAGAGTGTGATTAAAGTGGTGGGTGGGTTCTTTTACATTTTGAGAGAAACCAATTGAGTCTAATAACAGATTAAATGCCATGTTGAGGCTGTCATTTTTAGCATCTACATGGATGTTAAAATCACCCACAATAATTATTTTATCTGAGCTCAGAACTAAATCAGATAAAAACTCTGAGAAATCAGACAGAAACTCTGTGTAAGGCCCAGGTGGACGATAGATGATAACAAGTAAGACTGGTTTCTGAGTTTCACAGCTGGGGTGGACAATGTTAAGCATCAGGCTTTCAAATGAATTAAAAGTCTGTCTGGGTCTTTCAATAATTAATAGGCTGGTGTGAAAAATTGCTGCCACACCTCCCCCTCGGCCTGTGCTTCGAGATTTCTGGTAGTTAGAATGGCTCGGGGGTGTTGATTCATTTAAACTAACATAATCATCCTGCTGCAACCAGGTTTCTGTAAGGCAGAGTAAATCAATTTGTTGATCAATTATTAAGTCATGTACTAACAGAGACTTGGAGGAGAGAGACCTAATATTTAATAATCCACATTTCACTGTTTTACTCTTTGGTTCAGATGTGGATACTGTATTCTTCTTTCTTTGTGATTGTTTATGTTTAAGTTGTTTGTTGCTGGTTTTTAGTTTGTTTTTTGTCTTTTTGGAAGCTGACACAGTCTCTATGGAGATGGGTTTTTGGGGGGGTAGCAGGAGGAGAGAAGCTGCAGAGAGGCGTGTAAGACTGCAACTCTGCTTCCTGGTCCCAACTCTGGATAGTCATATTTTGGGGGGTTTAATAAATTTGTCCATATTTCTAGAAATGAGAGCTGCTCCATCCAAAGTGGGATGGATGCCGTCTCTCCTAACAAGACCAGGTTTCCTCCAGAAGGTTTGCCAATTATCTATGAAGCCCACATCGTTTCTGGGACACCACTCAGACAGCCAGCAATTTAAGGAGAACATGCGGCTAAACATGTCACTCCTGGTCTGATTGGGGAGGGGACCAGAGAAAACTACAGAGTCCGACATTGTTTTGGCAAAGTTACACACCGATTCAATATTGATTTTAGTGACCTCCGATTGGCGTAACCGGGTGTCATTACTGCCGACGTGAATTATGATTTTACTGAATTTACGTTTACCCTTAGCCAGCAGTTTTAAATTTCCTTCAATGTCGCCTGCTCTGGCCCCTGGAAGACAATTGACTATGGTTGCCGGTGTCTCTAGCTTCACATGTCTGAGAACAGAATCGCCAATTACCAGAGTTTGACCCCCGGCGGGTGTGTCGCCGAGTGGGGAAAAACGGTTAGACACATGAACGGGTTGGTGGTGTACCTGGGGCTTCTGTTTAGGACTATGCTTCCTCCTCACCGTGACCCAGCCGCCCTGATTCCCCAGCTGCTTGGGACCTGCCGGGGAACAGCTAGCGGGGCCTACGCTATCTTCGGCTGCACCAGCTACAGGGGCCTGGCTAGCTGCGGGTGAATGAAGGGTGCGAAGCCGAGTCTCCAATTCAGTAATCCTGGCCTCCAGAGCTGCAAATATGCTACATTTGTTACAGATATCATTACTGCTAAAGGAGGCCGAGGAGTAACTAAACATCTGACACAATGAGCAAGAAAGTGCAGGAGGGACAGGTGAAGTAGCCATGGTGCTAATGAGTCGGCTACGAGCTAAGCTAGGCTAGCGAGACAGTACAGAGACAGTGAGTGAATACTTTGGCTATAAATTAGGTAGTGAGTACACAGAAAGTGTGCTTCGGAGGAAGCACGTGAAGATTATACTATGAAAGAAGAATGTATTTAAAAGTTGTTAATTAAATCGCTAAGCAAATAAGCTACTCAGAAACACCACTGTGTTTGAGCAGGAACAGGAAGTGATACTCTACCACAGAGCGAGTTGAGCGAGCACAGTTCACAGCTGCAGCCCTAAATGCAACATTTCAAACTTCATCAAATGCAAATATTTTAGCACCTAATTAAAATGACACATTAGGTAACAACTACTACTGGTCATTGCTTGACTTGCCTGGCTGGGGCAGCGAGTGCCAGTCTACCTTTAATGCCTTCTCTCTCGCCTGGGACAGAGACAGGTAACAGCGATCCTGAACACACAGGGAGACAGTTGATTATGTCACAAGTATAACTCGGTGTCATCTACATATTTATTCACATGTGCCACGAACAGTCAAGTATGTGATTTCATTAACAGCAGCTCCGCTGTACAATGGTAAAGGGTGGAGAAACCACCGTTTGGTCACAGGAAATGTTCCATGTTTGGTTTCTTTTTCTCTACTGGCTGCTTTTACCTTCAGGGAATCATAGTGCTCTTGTCTGATCTCCTCATACTCCTCTTTCAGCTCCTCGAAGTACTCTTCCTTTGCCGTTTCATCCAGCAGCTGTGAACACTGAGACAGCCCGGGGAAAACGTGAAGTCAACACCACATTTTGTACTCCTTAAACAATGTGTAACCACACAAAGCCTGTGTGCTGGAAAAACTGATTTACATCCTGTACGGTTTAAAACTGAACCACACAGGATTTTTAGACAATTTGGAAGATTTTGCTTGATTGGTGCAAAAAGCTGAACTTCTCCCCTCAAAGCAGTATTAGCTATAACATGGATCATTTTATTTAGATTCATTTGAGGCTAGTACTGTCATTTCAAGTCAAATGTGTATAGAAACGTTCCCAATTTTAATGTTGTTTTTTTGCCATCCATCGTTCTTGATCATGGAAAAGTTGGAGTCAAGGCAGGCAGATGTTCTTACCACCACCACACTCCTGGAAGCATCCAGAACATGGATAACAGGGCAGCTGTAGCGAGGGGCAATCTTCACTGCTGTGTGTACCCTACCCAACACAAAGTACAGGTTATTATTCGACTGCTGCACTTCTGCTTACAGAAGGATTGTCTATACAAACAAATAAGGAGGCCCTGATGCTCTTATAGCCTCTCGAGGCTGCCTCACTTTTGGAGTCAGCCTCGAGTGGCTAGAAGATGAACTGCATCAGTGAGTCGATCCCAGTGGATACAACAAAAAAAGCTGTTTTCTGTCTGGATCGAAAAACAAAAGAAAACAACTGTTTCGGCCTCTGTGGACAGTTTCCAATGTTGTGACAACTCTGAAGTTACATTTGAACTAAATTATCTATATACTTGAGAATGGAGCTGGGCTACTTTAGGAAATTACAGTATATTACTCACTGCAAAGCCTACAGTGATTCTGTGCAGCATGCTTCACGTGTTCCACATTTTGTCATTTCTTCCAAAGTAGATTCATTTTTTACGTCCCCTTGGCTGAGTGTGAGGGTCATTGTCCCGTTGGAGCCTTCACCCCAGTCCCAGGTCCAGAGCTCTCTGGAGCAGGTTATCATGAAGGATATCTTCCTCTTGACCCTGACTAGTTCCTGCTGCCAAAAAACATCCCCACAGCATAATGCTACCACCACCACGCTTCGCTGTAGGGATGTTACTGGCCAGGTGAAGAGCAGTGCCTGGTTTCCTCCAGACACGAAGCCAAAGAGCTCAACCGTTCTTTCATCAGTTCCGAGAACTTTCTCGTGGTTTCTTTGATGTGCTGTACCTTTAACTTCTCCACAAAGTAATGCTGGATTTTTCCAGAGTGACCCCGATTGCTCAGATTGGTCAGGTCAGCTCTTAGAAGAGCCCCGATGGCTCCAAACGTCTCCCATTTACAGATGACAGCGTCCACTGAGCTCACTGAACTCTTCAATGCTGCAGAAATGCTTCTGTATCTTGACCCAACTCTGTCTTGGAGGTCTATAGACAATTCCTTACAATTCCTTGGACTTCATGGCTTTGTTTGTGGGCATACGCTGACAACTATAATTCTCATTATGGGATATTGTCCACAGAATTGTTAAAAATTCATTTAATCAAATTTTCTTTCTTTTTTCCCCCTAAATGAAAGTCTGTATATTGTTCACATGATCAAAATAAATTGAACACAAACGTTAAAAAAATCAGGCTGTAACAGGACAAAATGTGGAACAACTGAAGCCCTGTGAATACTTTCTGTCAGGCCTGCAAGGCTTTTGCAAATTCTTCCTTCCGTTTTCATTGGGGACTCTAAATTCGCCCCGAGATAAAATATGTGGGCGACCGTTAGTGCATCTCCTACACGTAACCTTCGACTTGAACTTTTCAGTACATTGTATCTAGTTCAGAATTAGAGCTTTGTGATTGTAGGTATGCAATACTTTGATGTGGTGGCTCCTCCAATCAGCAGTGGTGTGGTCATTCCCAGTCTCTCCATCTCTTTGGCCACATAGATCATCTCATCCAGAGAAGGGGTGATAAGACCAGACAGACCAATGACATCTGAGGTACCAAAGCAAGTACACAAATGCTGTTACAAACTAATAAGTCTTAATCCTGCAACAATACTTTGAGCTTTTGCTTAAAAAGGGTCTTATTGAAAAATGCAGGCTAAAATGACAACACGCACAAGTGTTTAGGATGCAATCAACTCAGGAAATTCTTTAAATGTATATATTATTTTCTTCATCTATGCATAGAAAGAAAATGAAAACCTGTGTTAAACCTGCTAGAGAGAAAAGTCTAAATAACAACAAAAGACTCCATGCACAGCTGTGCTCACACACTAATGATTAACAGGATCAACCAGTTATTTTCTAACCTTTCACTACCCAAGGCTGCTATTGTTTACGGTCATATCATGATTAGAAGTTGTCCTGCTTTTTAATAAGTTAGTACACAAAAGCAACAAAATATCCCATCATCATGCAAGATTACAGACTCGTCACTGCTCTATCGTTAGGACAATAACCTGACAGGAGCATTATATATTAATGCTTATAGAACAATTAAATTGCTTCGGGACTCTCAGACTCTGTATTTCTTACTGATACTTACCATGGAAACACTCAACTGGCTTCCAAATTTAGGGAACAACAGTTATATATCACACAAGTCAGAATAAATCCTGTAAACTTCTCCTTGACACATCATGGTATACCCACGAGCAGCTCCACCACACAGGCTGAGTAACTTTCATTCTGCCTAAAAGGCAAAAACTAGGCTAAAGATATCCAGCTACTGCTTAAATGCCAGCAACGTCCAGTAATGAATGAAGGCCGCTTGGATGAACATTTTAACATTATTAAATAAACCTCTGTGAAATGAAACTTTCCATAACGTTTCTGTCAGTCTGATCTTTACAGTTACCTGCTTTCTGTGTAACGGCCTCTCTGAGGATCTGATCACATGGAACCATTACACCCAGGTCGATCACTCTGCACGAGAACAGCAGAAGCAGCAGGAGAATCAGTTTGGTCTGTTTCAGCTGCATACAGGAAGCATGTGAATATAATGCATATGCATTGTTGTTCCTAGAGTATTTAAAAGTAGAATGGGAGGCAGAGCCTTCAGTTTTCAGGCCCCTCTTCTGTGGAACCAGCTTCCAGTTTGGATTCAGGAGACAGACACTATCTCTACTTTCAAGATTAGGCTTCAAACTTTCCTTTTTGCTAAAGCATATAGTTAGGGCTGGACCAGGTAACCCTGAATCCTCCCTTAGTTATGCTGCAATAGACGTAGGCTGCCGGGGGATTCCCATGATGCATTGAGTTTTTCCTTTCCAGTCACCTTTCTCACTCACTATGTGTTAACAGACCTCTCTGCATCGAATCATATCTGTTATTAACCTCTGTCTCTCTTCCACAGCATGTCTTTATCCTGTCTTCCTTCTCTCACCCCAACCAATCACAGCAGATGGCCCCGCCCCTCCCTGAGCCTGGTTCTGCTGGAGGTTTCTTCCTGTTAAAAGGGAGTTTTTCCTTCCCACTGTCACCAAAGTGCTGCTCATAGGGGGTCATATGATTGTTGGGTTTTTCTCTGTATCTATGAAGCGCCTTGAGGCGACTTATGTTGTGATTTGGCGCTATATAAATAAAATTGAATTGAATGCAGTACTGACGATGGAAGAAGGATAAGAAACTATGAAAGAACCCAGGACAGCTTAGTGGAGATGTTTATCGTGATGTGTGTAGTTATGGATTAACCAGTTGGCCCGGGCTAGCAGTCATCAATTAGAATTTAAGACAAAGATGGTCATTAGTACCAGTGGAAACCCACCACCATGGTACTCCAGCATACACAGTCCATGTCTTATTTTGTCTTTATGGGAACTATTTTATTTTCCTAATATTCTCTGAGAATGTAAAAATTATTACACAACTGCAGAAATTCTTATTTAAGAGTGCAAAAATAAATGAAATGAAAATAAATATTCAGTTGTTCAGTTAGCGATTCACAGTGAAGGATTGTTCATGTCGCTCAGCATTTAAGTGCAGCAGCACACACGCACTGAACTACAGCTGTTAAAGTAGGGCTGCTCAATTAATCTAATTTTAATCTCGATTACGATCTGGGCTTTCAACGATCATTAAAAATGACTGAGCCGATTATTAGCACCTCCCTCGTGCTTTACTCTCGCGCTGCTCCGTGTGGCAAATCGAGCGCACCTCTCTGCATTTCGAACACGTGTCACAACAATTAAGAGGACCCGAGGGAAGCTCGGAAAGCTCAGCAGAAGTTATTTGGAGAGGAGAGTGACTGCTGCTGGCTGAAAAGAGGTAAAAAAAAACTTCAGTGGTTGGAAGCATTATGGGTTCAGTCAGACGTGGATCAAGTAGACACAGTGTGTAAACTTTGCTACGGTGTCGTAGCTGCACCACAGAGCAACACTGCAAAGTTCACTAAACATAGATGTTTACATTTTTCATTTATTTCTTATATTGCAAACATTTGCACATTATTTTATAGTATTTTTTTAAAGTCATTATTCAATACATTGTTATTGTTAACCCTTTAAATCCCTGTAGAACCGGAACCGTGTAAGCTAGCGCAATAATTTGTTTTGCATATGAAACCGGAGGAGTTGTACTTACATCTGATGCCATCAGCTTGTCCTCGGTCACGGTTTCCTTCCACATAAAGCTTTGCAAAAACTGCATAAAAAGCTCTTGCAGGAACAAAAACATAATATTCCAGAAACACGCTTTGCCGATCCGATCAGCTGTTCGTAACACTTCCCACAGTGAAACAGACATCAACACGAACTATCTCATGTCCGCCATTTCCTGTCCGAAACCGGAAGTGATGTCATTTTTGCGGAAAATGTAGTTTTTTACTTGTAGGCCTTAAAAGCCTATACTGGTGTTTTTATAAGTCATGTTTGACTTTTCTGAATAGTTGCTGGGATGCTTAGAACTCAAATTGCACTGCTGGAAATAGTTTATTTTGATGCACCTGCTGTTTTCTTTGCAAATTTGCATCATAGGATTGTTTTTTGTTTTTCCTGCAGTATATAAAAATTGCTGCATCTCCAAAATAAAACTATGAAGACACTCAAAATAAATTTCCTGTTGTTGTAAACTATTTTTTGCAACTTTTTTGTATTTAAAGTTTTGAGGGATAAACCCTTAAATTTCTCCAAGTAGAAATATATGTAAAAAACAAAAAACAAAAACGATTTTCAATTTTTTTGTAGTTTATTGCACTTTTTTGCAATTAATGTAGTTACTATGGACTTAATGCAGACATATTATTAAAATATGGGCTATAACAGTTGTATAGCAACTTGAAATGCTCCCACAAATGGCACTACAACATGTAAAAAAATAATATAAGCTCTGGCGGACTTGGTTCTATGGTAGGTCTTAAAGGGTTAAATAAATATCGTCAAATAATCAAGATCTCAATTTCAGTGAAAATAATCGTGATTATCATTTTTGCCATAATCGAGCAGCCCTATGTTAAAGAGCAGTGAAATTTGGATGCTTTCTACTTCTCTCCCACAATGCAACACTAGTCCCTGTGGAGGATCAAAAGGCAATGTGAGGTGCGTTACATCACTTGACCTAGTGAGTGCACTGCTGACAGTACCACTGAGCTTAACATGTAGCCTCAGAGGACTGCAGTCTGTAAACAGAGGGATCACCCAGTTAGTGGAATATTAATGTTAATCCCCCCCAAGGCTGAAAAATGGCACTTTATTATAGTCTTGATGCATAATTTCAAATCCAATCGACTGGTTAAAGCAAGTACAAGTTCAGTCAGCTGCAGCCACTTAAGTGCTGCAAGTACACAGATTACAATGTAAATGTGTTTAGTGGGAAAGGCAAGACGCTCAGCAGCAAACTACTGTTACCTGAAGTTGTTGCAACCCAGCACTACGCCTACAATGTTTTTGCCAATATCGTGGACATCCCCCTTCACTGTAGCCAGAACTATGGTGCCTTGGTAGGGATCCTGCAGACAAAGAGAAAACAATGAGGGGAGGCCCACGGCAAACCTGACCACTCTGAGTGACATGGCTTATTCCCTCCAGCTTATGAAAACATTTGTAGAAACATTACATTTTGAGGCATTATTATCATTTATCAGTTATTCCAGTATTTGCTTGCTTTATCTTATTATTGTGGAACTCATATTCATGTAAGCTGTGAAAGTGCTGTACAGATTCTGCACACACAAAGCTTTTGGAAAAGAAAACAGTCAAAAATAAGAAGTGCTCTGAAGTCTCCTCTAAATGCACTGACCGTCTCATCACAGGATCCAGATGCAGCCATGAGCTCCTGCCTCTCCTTCTCCATGAAAGGAATCAAATAACTAACCGCCTTTTTCATAACACGAGCCGACTTGATGACCTGCAGACACATGACTGCTGACTCAGACATCTTTGCACATATAGGAAGAAACAGTCAAACGATTAATGTGTTTTGGTGAAGGATAAAAACCTCCTGGGGAAAGGTTCATGCAAAGGTTCACTGAGATAAACTGAAGTCTTTCGAAGACACAAGTAAACTGCATTCACTACAACGAAGTTCCCAATCCTGTTAAGTGTGGAAGCCGCACACAAGGTCAATATAATCAGTGTAATTTTCTTAAACTGCTTATGTAATAATTATTTAATAATAACTATTTGATTGAAGTGAAGACCTTCTAGTTTCATTTTTAGTTTAAATTTTAATCTCTGGTTTAATAAGTTACTGCAACTGTCTGGGAGTGCGTCGTCTACGTAACTGAATCCTGTCTCCATCCACAAATCCCCAGTGCCTCAGTGCAGCTGGCCCCTACAACACCAACAGCACAACAAAAACTCCAGTAAAGGAAGTGGGCTCTGTGCTTATGTACTCCAGGACTGCTGCTGTAACAGGAGGATTATCGACTCACCGGAGTTAGAGGCGATGGCCCTTCAGTGCAGGCCCTTTCATTGCAGCCATCGTTACCACTGCTTACATCTCCCACGATGCTAACAGGACACTGGACCATGCACAATAATATCAAGCAGGCCTACTAAGCAAAATGACTGTACTCTAATCCACCCACCCAACGTTATTGTCAAATATGCCGATGACACCACTGTGGGTGGGCTAATCTCTGATGGAGATGAGAGTGTACAGGACAGAGGCAGTGAATTTGTCCCGCCGATGCTCAGAAAGCAACCTGAAAAAACAACCTGAAACTGAGCGTCCTTCAAATAAACGAACTCGTCATGGACTTCAGGAGACACAGACAGCTCCACTGCCGTCTCATCATAAATGGAGAACGGGTGGAATCTGTCTCCACCTTCAGGTTTCTGGGCACCTACATCTCCGTCGACCTCACCTAGACCCACAACACCACTGCTGCATTTCCTCCGTGTCCTGAGGAAGAATAACTTGGATCAGAAGTTCTTGCAGCCCTCAGTGGAGAGCGTGCTCTCCTACTGCCACAACTGGGAACAGGAAGTAAGTAACACCGTCCAAAAAAATCATTGGCTGCCCTCTGCAGTCCTTGTAAGCCATCCCCGGATCCTTCTGTCTGAGGAAAACCAGGGTCATTACAGGTGACCCCTAGAAGCCCACCCACCCGCTGCCCTCTGGATGGCACCTCAGGTCAGTCAGGACTCACAAACAGCTTCTTCCTCTGGGACATTTGGACTGTTAACAAACACTAAAAGAAAATATTCATATTTCATCCCTGCACAGTTCGTGTGGAGCACCCACAATTTCACTGTACATGCACAATGACAATAAAGGCCTATTCTATTCTATTCTATTCTATTCTCATTCAAAGGAAAAGGGGATTTGGTGATGAACTGAGTTTCTTTATTAGCCATAATTACTTCTTTAGACAGTTTTATCGGATTTACTGAAATAAACTTGGGGATCTGTCAGGATATTTGACTAAAACTAAAACTGGTCATTTTATTTGAGACAAAGCAAAGCTAAAGTTGTTCCCACACTGTGCCACAGAAACGGTGTTCACCATGAAATTTGACCATAATCAGCTGCCAGACCACATGCACTCAAAGTCATCATCGTACCTGTGGCAGGAACATCTTTCCAGCTCCAAACAAGTCTCCCACCGCCTTCATGCCGTTCATCAGGGGTCCCTCAATGATACGAAGGGGTCGAGTGTAGCGGTGAACCTGAGCCCGACACTCTTCAACATCCTCCACCACATACTTCTCTATTCCCTAACAGCATCAATACAAGACGGACCATTAATAACATCTGGTGTTAGGAACATTTTCAAAACAAAGTCAATATATATAAATTTCATATGTGGAATTTGAGGCAATGTTTGAACATGAATACTTCCCAAACTATTAAAGATAAAATCCAGACATTTTCACTCTCCCTCCTTAGAGTAAAGTAAATTAGGATGTGATCATTAGAACAGATACGTCTAAAACTATCTGCCACGGCCTTTCAAGTTCCAAAACAAAAAATACTCCAAAAAAGGGCGTGGGCGGCAAAGGGTGGTTTGTTTCAGAACGCACTTCCGACTTGATTCTTTGAAAAATAAATGCTGTTTACTTCATGGCAAAATAAAACCCAAAAATCAACCCAATCATTTCTTACAACTTAGATGTAAATGAAACTTAATCCAACTCCACAAGTTCATAAAGTGTCAGTGTCCCACCCGACCACCAAAACCCCCCCAAAACATTTCCAGCACACCCCACAGCGTGCCCTTAATCTCTAAATTAATGGGAGGTTCCAAAAGTTACCAAACGTATCACGACGTCTTCAGTCTCAGCTGCTTTCCCCAACCCCAAGGTACATTTGGATAACGACTGAAACCAGCACTACTGGTGAACAAATGGGTGTGAGGTCAGTTCTTTGGATCATAATTATGCAACTTGTCACGACTATTGAAAAACAATTAACCGTTCACCTCACGAGGATCCGACAGAGACTGACAATGCTTCTACATACTCTTCACAAGGTGTTTGAATTAGGGCTGGGTATCGCCACGGATTTCTACAATCGATTCGATTTGAATCAGGGAAATTTTGCCTCAGACAGTCAGAAAAATTATACATCTCATCATTTAACAGTACATATCCATATTTTTCTATCTATAAAAAGAAAGCTGACACTGTGAGACTTCATCAGAGGTGTGAGCTTCACAGCAGAGGCCTTTGTGTCAAAGTGACTGAGGATAAAACAGAAAAACATGAAGCAGATTTTCCTGGCCTGGTTTTTTATAACTGCTTTAAAATATTCTGCAGTAGCTAAAAAAACCATGAATCAGCATATGAACATAACCTGATGCTGCTGAAGTGAAGCAGAGCAAAGTTACAGAGGTTTGATTACAGACACAGCTGAGAGTCTCTGGCATCATTTTAAAGTTTACATTTCTTCAGTATTGAACAGCAGAAATGAGGCTTTCTTGGTCTTTTTCAGGGACGACAACAGTTGTTCTGGAGCAGTGGAGGTTGATCAAGCCTTGAAAGCCGCTGCTACTAATTCCAGGGATAACAACAGGTCCCACAACTCAAGCACTTTGTTTTCCAATCTGTGACTTTTTGTATACAATCTTTTGTTATTTATTACTATTTATATTTTATTCCTGCACAGCTGGTGTGGAGCTCTATAATTTTGTCGTACATGTACAATTACAATAAAAGGGCTGTTCTCTTTCATCCTAGGCACACAGCTCTACCTACTGGACCGCTCTGACAATTCTCTCACAACTAAAACCGTATTTTATTGTATAACAGAAACATCCGATTACCTTACCTTTATCAGAGCGTACTCCAGCCGCTCCTCTACACTTCCTTCCCTCCACTCGTCTGTCCGAATGATCTGCTTCCCTCCTTTGGTGTTGTTCTGTTAACAAACATCTGTCAAGCAAAGCAACAACAGCTTGGTGCTGCGTGACATGCGTGTGTGTACCTGTGCGTAGGCCAGCAGCTTCTCCGTAGCATCGCCATCTCTGTTCCAGATGAGGTTCTCACACAGTGTCAGCAGTTCCTTGTCGATGTCGTCATAAACGGGCAGGTTCCCTGCATTCACTATTCCCATATCCATACCGTTCTGTCGCGGCACAGCGGATAGCAACATAAAGCTAACGCAGACAAACTTCTTATTTCTAATAAGAAATGTGTAGCTCGTTACATTTGGAGGCAAATTTCATTGAACTAAAGATCATTTGTTGTTACAGAGTTCCAACAAGTACACTGCAAGTCTTTGTGAGAGCGTTCTGAATCTTCACATGCAGTTTCACTCTTTCTTTCTGTTTACGCTCACTACATCGAATAATAACAAAACACAAAAATGAAGGCCCGCACTACAACCTTCATGTTTACCTTGATAGCACGGTACAGAAACACCCCGTGCATAGCTTCTCTGATCACCTCCATTCCTCGGAAAGAGAAGGACAGGTTGGACAGACCTCCGCTCACCCTGGCTCTTGGCAATGTTTCCTAAACATCAACGCCGATGCAAAAACACATCACGGTTACACCAACCAGAATCAAAGGTTTGTGTTGTGATTAATGTGGATCTACAGAACTGATGGACTATTGAATAAAACTTCAAACAGCTGATTAGAATAGTTTAAGCACAGTTTCTAGCCTGTACAGTAAATATCACTTAATGAGAATTAATGCTGTTGTCCTTATACTTGAATGACCTTAAGGCATTTTTTAGCCCTGAAATCTACTAGTTATATAAGTTAGTTAGAAACACCAAACTACAGGAAGATAAAGGATGAGGTTTGTAAGTAATGTGGCTGCTAAAGCACAGATGCAAACTTTGAGGGATGAGATGAAGTTGTGTTGAGTCTCTACCTTAATAAGTTTAGTGGCCGCGATGAAGCTGATTGCATACTCGTTGTGTTCCTCCATGCCTGTACCAATGGTCAGGATGTTGGGGTCAAAGATGATGTTGTTTGGGTCGAATCCCACTTTGTTGACCAACAGCTTGTAGGCACGAGTGCAAATCTCCACTTTGCGCTCCGTATCTGTGGCCTGCAGAGGACAGCACGCTTATCAGCAAGTTCATGTGTGTCTGTCTGTGTGTCCACATGAGCGAAGGCATGTGCAAACCTGCCCCTCCTCATCAAAAGCCATGACCACCACAGCAGCTCCGTAACGCTTCACAGTGGCAGCTCGGAGCAGAAACTCCTGCTCGCCCTCCTTCAGACTGATGCTGTTCACGATGCACTTCCCCTGGCAGCATTTCAGCCCAGCCTCAATCACTGAGAAGTTAGAGGAGTCGATGCAGAGAGGAACCTGAGGAAGGGAAGAAGAGCTGAAGGGAAACAAAAACAGCCTGCAGTGTGTACATCATCATGTCCACTGATGCACTGATCAGATCAGGTATCGCTGACAACAGACAATCACGTCTTTACTACACTATTCAGTAGCAGCTTTGCTGCTCGCTGCCTCCATGCTCTGCTGCTAACAGCAAAGTGTCAGCGATACAGTCAACAGTATTTCATACCTGCACTACAGAACAGCTTTACTCTTATGTTTGGAAACTGCTGAACACAAAGACATCTCATTATCACTCAGCTTATCTCACAGATTAGGAAAAGCATGAAGTGTAATACAGGACCGAAGCATATTGTTGTTTCAGCTAACAGAAAGACACTGATTGAAAGCAGCTTGGTGAAAACCTTGAGCTCATTCGTCAGTGTGCTCAGAGCGAAAGCTGAAGCTTGCTGATATTTAACAGGTGACAGTTTCACCATCTATGCAGGGGCAGGGGAGTGTTTGATAACCTCATCACACTCTGAGGCTCTGCTTACACTACGCCGGTCAGACTGTACTTCTATTTCTGTAATGTATGCTGTACTCATATGAATGTTTTGCCTTTGAATGTCCTACCCGAGCAATATCTGGCTCAGAAGCAATGAAGCTACAGAATCGAGCCATGGCTTTTGGTCCGTCTAGCATCCCTTCATCCATGTTTATATCCAGGACCTGAGCTCCCATCTCCACCTGGGCCTTAGCGATGCTCAGAGCCTCCTTCACATTACACAGAAAAGCCAGTTGAGAATTAAAAACCTAACAATCACAATCAAACTTCTGAAAGTGAACAGCATTAATGTTAAAAACAACACGAATAAATTCAGGTAATATTATTAAATTAAACTACCTCATAGTTTCCAGCCATGATCAGCTTAGCAAATTTGCGTGACCCAGCCACATTGCAACGCTCGCCGATGTTTACAAAGTTGGTGTGTGGGCCAACGGTGAACGGTTCTAAACCTGCAAACAAAAGAATATGTTGTGTCCTGCATGAAGTTAAATCAACAAGCAGCCCTTTAGCACAGCAAGCTTACAACAACTGCTTCTGTTCTGTCAAAGGTTCGGCATGTTTATACTCAATGTTAGGATTTCTTTTAAAGTTTGAAACTTTGTCTCCTGCTAAAGAAACCAGGAGATGGAAATGAAAGCAGAACAGCTTTGATCAGAACTCCTGAATTTATAAACCAACTGACAATCTCCGTTTGGAATTTTAACTCCCAGAGTGCAACGAGTTTCAAAGTCTGACGTGCAAACACCGTTTCTACCGTGTGTGTTGTTGTGCAGCTTTACACATGGTAACGAGAGGTTTTACTACCAGAGAGCAGCAAGTAGTCTTGATAAATATCAGCAGCAGGAGCTCTCGGCACACAGTGTCTGACTGCTTCAGCTATGGCTCTGTATGGGAGGAGGGAAACAGAAAACTGGAGTGTTATATTTGAGGCAGACGTTTTATTATGAAAATGTTATACTGACCTTATGTGTGATGGAGTAGTTCCACAGCAGCCTCCCACAATATTCACAAGTCCATCCATGGCAAACTCCTGCAGACAGGACACAGTCTTATGACTGATTTATGCTTCAGCAGGAAACTTACGTCTTAACCGGAAACCCATTTTAACCCAACACATTAACCTTCATTCATTCGTAGATCGCTGACCCAATGTGTAGCTACAGGTTATGTGGAAGGTTACAGCACAGGGTTAAAACGGGTGTCTGGGTGTTACGGCTGTGGCCATAACAACACTGTGTGCGCTGTTTTGTTCTGTGTCTCTTTACTGTGCTTAAGACAGGTCCCTCCCCTAATGAAGAGTAGTGAGCAGCTGATTGGACCGTGGAACACGTGACCGCGTTCAAAAAGCCGCTCTGACAGCTCCCGCAGGAGAGAGAGAGAGAGTGGAGCGAGCAGCTTGACAGCCGACGCGGTCCTGACCCTGGTTTTCCAGCCTACACTGTTGCTGTGCGTTTGTGTGAGCGTGCTCAGTGAGAGCCGCTCCTGGTGCATTAACTTAGTGCTTAGGCTGAAGGGGTGAGCCACCTTTTCCTTTGGAACAGTTTTCTCCTGTTTGCCGGGTTAGGCAGCGAGGGTTAGTGTTGTCCTTGGTTTGTTCTGTTTCGTTCTTAGGGTTTAGCTAGTTTTCTGGTGGGACTTAGTTGGTTTGGTTTATTATTTTGGCCTGGGTTCACCCTGGAGCTGTGCTTCATTACCTTCAATAAAATCACCTCCTTTTACTCACAACTGGTTCTGGATGTTTGGCTTGGGAACCAGGGCGGGGATTTGTCTCTCTCTCCTCTACGCGCCTAGGCTAGGGGCGTAACACTGGTTACGACAGACTTTCCACAGAAGTCCAAACAAAGTCAGCACAACTCCTCAGCAACCCCAGACAGGTTTTTGTCTTTTAATACTGTTTTCAGTCACACTGGATGGCAGCTGGCAGGCCTCCAGCTTAAGCTGACAGTAGCACCTGCATGGAAGCTGAGAAATGTAGTGCTGTCAATGAGGCCAGCTACAGGTGATCAACCTGGGATATCAGGATATCAGATTCAGGAGGAAATCAGGAGTTTCTCTTGTGAGAGTGTCCTAGGTTGACGTAGGGAAGGTTAACCAAGCATCTTTTTCCCAAGGTGGGAGAAGTCAGAGCTCCAAGAGGAAACCTGTGCGAGCACAGACAGATGATATTTAACAAACTCCACACAGACGGACCCCATCTGGGTTGGACCTCGGGACCCTCCAGCTCTGCGTCATCATTCTGTTCAGACGGTGTAAAGCTAATTGCTCTGACTCAGTCTAAGGGGACAAGTGGACCCTTCACTGCAGGGTCTAGGTTTTCTGTCCCTTCCTGTACTGCTTTACACCTAAATGTCACTCAGGAAAAAACAAACAAAAAAAAATCAAACCTTTAAATTGGAGGCTGTTACTTGTGGAGTTTCATCGTACCCTCCAAATGTGTTGGGAAGGCCTAACAGAGAAAGATAACATGTAGATATGATGACATCACATCTTCCTGGAGGCTCTGAAAGATGTTGCAGCAGGAACTGCCTGGACTACATACACGATGAACCTGCTATACAAAGCTGTGGTGTGTCATCAGAATCATCATGGCTTCAGCATGTGTGGTTTGTGTGTCCTCTGCTGTTTACACAGTGTCTTACCTGCATTGGGATAACAGATAATGAAAGCTGTGGTGCTTTTGCCTATGGCCTCAATGAATGGTCTCATCTCTTTTGCCCCCAAAGCACAGTTCAGACCAATACTGCACAAAGAAAGGAGGAAGGGTCTTACTGGGAAGCCATTTGTATCACATCACTGGTTTGTTCTACATTTAGAAGAGCAGCTGTTTGGTTTGATGTACAGTAACTCACCAGAGCGGATCAGCATGCGATACGCTCACTACAAAGGCTTCTCCGGTCTGACCAGACAGAGTCCGTCCACTGCGGTCCACAATGGTCCCTGAGATCTGTATGAGCACGGTAAGAATTTAATAGCAACTTATTAAGGCTGAACTGATTTCTTTAGAATCACTTTCAATACTTTTCAGCCAGTTCTAAAAACATCTTTGTTAAGCTTTAAAGGATTTTACAAAAATACAGAACAGAGAAAGTTCTTTATGCTGCATTTATTAGGTCTTGTTATAATCCTTCTTATATTTAAGTGTTTAAGAAAAGTCGTGGGACTATCAGCCTTTCTTTTGACACATGTGCAGTAAATGCTGCCTGTGGTGACACGTGGGCAGGTGCTGGAAAGGTTAAAGTCTGTCAGCAAACAGGATGAAGTGTCCTACGAGCTCCCGGCTGCACTGACACACAGTGTACCAACCACCACGGACACCAGCAGGTCACATGACACCCCAAATCATCAGCCTGTGGAAACGTCACACCGGGGACATTGTAGGACATAATAACGATACTTTTTGGTTAAATGTGTCTACAGTGTATTAAACTTTGGCTTATTTTTAAATAACTGATGCAAAACACCGGACTTCCTCAGTATTCTTATTTAGAAGACGCACCATTAATTAGTAGTGAACTGCAATACATTTAGAGAAACACTCATTTTTAGGAAACTATGAGCAAAGTTTCTAGGATGTGAGATTGAAACTAGAATACTCTGAAAATGAAGCCTTATGATGTGTGTTTGTCCACTCCTCCATCCATTCTAAGTGAGGTAAACAGTGTTTAAAAGTCGTGCAGCGTGGAGAAGAATAAAGAACCAGACTTACAAAGACTGGCTTTCGTTCGTAGCTCTTTTCAAATAACAGGTCGATCGCAAACAAGGCAGCCTGCAGATACAATGATCAAGTAGAAAGAGTGTAAAAAAGACTTGCATACAGTTCAAAAGTGCACTCTACTGGTGGAATAAGTTGAAATTCTAGTACTAGTACTTCATCTGTAATGAAGTGTTCATCAGTGGGTTACTCAGTGTTAATCCTTTAACCTTAACATTACCACTATGTAAACAGGATGAGGGGTACCTTTGCATTGGCAGTGTCAAAGATGGTTTCCACTAGAAGGATGTCCACTCCCCCGTCTAATAACCCTCGTACCTGCTCTGAATAGGCTTCTACTAGCTCGTCGAACGCTGCAGAAAACACACACACTTTATTCATTGCAGTTACATACTGTATGGTGCTTATTTGCACAATGACATCATTCAATCTGAGTGTACAGCCCAGAGTTACTTCACAAATCACACATATAATGAAGCATAAAACACCGGTGCTGGAATTCCTGACATTCCTCTTCCCGATCCTGCTAATATGTCCCTAACCCTAAGAGTCACGATATTATGCAAACAGTTGCAACATTAACTGCAGTTCATCAGCCAATCACGCATCTCTTCACACATGCAGCGACAAACCATCTCACCTATCTACATCGACAGTGTTTAAAAGCTAAAGCACAACGTTGGCTGAATAACCAGTGAGCAGTCTTACTGATGTTCCTGAAATCTGGTCTCTCCACACATGGTGAAACAGACAAGGTCTTATTGGTGGGACCCACTGCGCCAGCCACGTAGCGTTTATCCCCTGATAACAAACACAAAGGTGCTGATGAACTCTCTGACACTGCAGCATTGCACAAACACTGGTGACAGTAATGTGTGGCTGTACTGCTGACCGCATTGTTTAGTGACGTCGTCCGCTGCCCTCCTCGCCAGCTGTGCTGATGCTTTGTTGAGACGATAAGCCTACACAACACACACAGGTTTACACCTTAGAGCAACCCGTCATTACTTATTACTGAAATGATTATGTCTCATGTTTCAGTGGAAAAGGTCAGTGTAGTAATATACTTAAGATTAATTCAAATGTCTTTGTTACAGCACATACAATTGAGCTGAACAGTAAATAAATCAATATAATAAAAAAAATACTGAAGACAAATATTTTACTGAGGTGAAACCTGACATTCACAAAAACGACTTCCTTCCATAAAAGGATAAATGACTCATAAATTCTAACATGGTTCCATGCAAGCCAAGCTGTGGTCAAGTAGGGACATCGTACCATGTGTTCAAGTCCGTAGTCTGCCTGGGCGATGGACGTGCTGCTGAAAGTGTTGGTCTCTATGATATCAGCACCAGCCAGCAGGTACTCCTTTAAGCAGCCAAGATGAGGAGAGCAAAGCTTGCACATAAATACAATTACACACCTGCACAGTGCAGGCGAAGTGCAAAGATTCCCATTTCGTTGACTGGATTAACCAACCTTGTGTATTTTGTAAATGATGTCCGGCTGTGTGATGCTGAGAATGTCATTGTTGCCTTTCAGCAGCAGTGTATGTGTTTTGAACTCCTCCCCCCTGAAATCTTCTTCTTCAAGCTTTTGCTGTTGGATCATTGTTCCCATTCCACCATCCAAGACCATGATCCTTTGCTGCAGCACTGCTCTCAGCTCTGACTCCAGTGGGCAGCTGCATCCTGAGCAGAAAGTGGGATGCAGTTATAGAATGACAAACTACATATTACACATAACAGGAGAAAGAAAGAGAAAAAAGTGATCCTGCAGGTGATAAATGTGAGACGGGTGGATTTTTATTCAGCATAACTTAAATATTCTTTGGATATTTTTTGTTTTTTTTACATATGCAGTACCACTACATGGTATATATACAAAGTGTACTTTTTATTTAAAGACTGGGTGACAGATTAGGGTGGGGTCTGGGGCTTCTGTGCTTTATTTCCAGCTGTCTGATGATTTGGTTTTACACCAGTTTGTGATTGAAACGCTTTTCTTTGTATAAAATAAAAAGGAAAAAAAAAAACAGGCACGAGGCATTCTGCAAGTATTCAGGACTTTTCCCCTTTAATGTAAACACGCACTGACATGATTTGCATTTGGTTTTATACATAATAAAGTACATTATGGGGACATGTGAGCCACGTGCTTCACATCTGATTGTACAGCAGCAGAAGTACACGCTCTACCGCACACATGTGTGATACGAATGGAAACTTGCTGAACACGTGTTTCGTGCAGTGGGTCCCTGTACAGTAGCTGCAGCACCAAGTTTAGCAAACAGATACCTGTTACCGCGGCCAGCACTCCGCATATTTACCCGCTTCTGAGGAGAACGGCTGAAAGACGTTAGTGGGAGCCATGTTGTAAACAGCCTCACAGTCCGTCTGAGGAACACAATGATCTTTTTCGAACTTATCCAGTCGACTCGCTCCTGTTTTGTCGAAGCTTCTTCGGTGATTCGAGGGTCGCCGCAGCACTTCCGGTCTCTTTATTTCAAAATAAAGGTTTCAAAGGGGGAAAAGTAGCGTTTGGACACTGCTCAGAGCCAAGAGTTACAAAACTTTCCCTGTTACAATGTTCTAGGCTGACTCATTCCACGGACAGATATGAGATCAGTCTGCCCTATCTGGCGACTTGCCCACCCAATAAAAACTAATGCAACGTGAAACTGACTTTTGTTCAGCCAATGCAAAAAGCAGCAGTAACCCGTCTACTTCTTATTGGGTGCGCCGCCCACAGCCCGCCTCGAAGTCCCGGGCTGCAAAATACAAAGTGTTCAAAGGAAGAAATAGGCATAGTTAGGTGAAACACGGCCACGCGTGTCGGCACAATGAACGGGTCTCGGGGCTCTAGCCCCGCCCACTATTACTACTGACGTGGCTCACAGCAGGGGCCTCGAACTCCTGAAACTTTTCCACCTGACCCTGTTGCAACACACCTGAATACAGTTAGTAAGTCATTAGCAAGACTCTAGAACTTGACTGCACGCTGAGGTTGCGCTTCAGCCATTTGATTCATGTTACAGCAGCTCATGAGTGAATGAACATGGTGCAATAAAAGTACTATTAGAAGTACAGCGATCGAGAGTTGGCAGTTCATCTTGTAATCGGAAGTTTGCCGAGCCTGTTCGAGCCCCGGCTCCGACAGTCTCGGTCGTTGTGTCCTTGGGCGAGACACTTCACCAGTTGCCTGGTGGTGGTCAGAGGGCCCGGTGGCGCCCGCCAGTGTCCGGCAGCCTCGCCTCTGTCAGTGCGCCCCAGGGTGGCTGTGGCTACAATGTAGCTGCCATCACCAGTGTGTGGATGACTGGATGTAGTGTAAAGTGCTTCGGGGTCCTTAGGGACTAAGTAAAAGCGCTATACAAATACAGGCCATTTTACATTTTTCCAAACACTCACATTTACTTAATTTTACTTGAGTAGGTAGGGTTAGGGGTTGCCACGTCAGCATGCAGTCAAGTTCTATACTCTTGCTAATGACTTACTAATTGTATTCAGGTGTGTTGCAACAGGCTCACATGGAAAAGTTTCAGCCCTCGACGACTGGAGTTTGAGAATTCTGAGTTACACTAATTCATAGAATTTGTTAATGAGTGACTGAGGAGCACTCTGATATACTTTTAGTGCACCTAAATAAAATGTCTCCCCTATTTATCTCCTGCTGGCCCCTGCAATCTAAGACAGATAGTCTTTACACTTTTACAGACGTGTACATTTCTCACAGAGTGCTACAGGTGTCTGCTTACATGCACAGCGTGTGTGAGTGAGAGCGCATTTTTTCTTTGTGAACTTTGTGTCCAGTTCATATGGTCTCCTGCTGGCCCCGTTGCTATATTCATGTATGTTTAACTGTGAACTCAGAGCTAGGTCACAGTTCTGCAGCTTGTCAAACAACATCCTCTACAGTAAAGTATATATTTGTGAATAAGTGCAGATTATATGTTTCAGTTGTTTTGGTACAGGTGTGTCTCTGGAGTGTTCACATGTTTAATGGATCATTGCTTCTGTGTCTTGGTCAGAAAAGTTTTTATTCTGTTAAATCATAAAAGATAGATGGATGGATATTACTGTCACTTACAGTGTTAGTCTCGCCTAAGTAACCTACATATTACTTAGAACTGCAAAGACTGGATAATTCAGAGAAATTGCGAGTTTAGACCCTGTTGGGGGTGCTAAAGCCCCCCTAAATTTAATCACGGCAGCCTTAAAAGTAACTATAGTAATAGTACCAATGATATTGTATTTTAGTGTTTAGTGACTGTGAAATGATCAGGACCCACACAGCGTTCAATTATTGGTTCCAGCACTTAGTATTCAACCGGGAAGCCAGCTTTTCCAGCTCCTTCCCAACTCCAAGCACTAAAAGGTGGGAAAGCGTTCATTAGTTGCAATCCCTCTCACCTGTCCCTTCCGACCTCCCGGCTCCGCCCCGTGAGCTGACCGTACTACCGCTTTACTGCAGCAGAGCCAGAGACCACACCCCTGTCACAGTGAGACGGGAGAGGATGAAAACTGTCCAATGTTGTTGATGATCATTTGAAAATGTCAACCCCCAAAGTAACTCAGCTGAACAGAGGTTTGAGTTGTAGCTTCAGGTGGACATGACTATTTTAGGCACATCCTTAATTACAAAAGATTTATATTGAACTTGAACATTCCCAAAATCTGAACATGGCAAAACTAATCCTCAATTTTATCTGGAGAAAACACACAAATGTCGCATTAAGAAAAATGTTTCAATGAATAAGGCTAATAAAGGCAGAACCCCTGTCTTAGATTTTTAAACTTTTCAAAAATTAAATATATTCCAGGTATTCTTTAAACAATGTGATTGTGTTTGGAATGCTGAACTTCTGAATCTCTTTAACTCCGTAGGATTCCATTTTTTAAGATGCAACTTCAGTATGTCTAAAATGATTTCCTTTTACAAACTGATGTTATTGTGTACAAAAACAAGCCAAATGAACAGGATGTTTGAGTTAGAAATTAAAACTGCTGTCATTTTAAACCAAGTTTGCTTTGTTGACAAAAATGCCACTTTTCTAGACAACTGTTTTTGGGACGTGTGTGTGTGTGTGTGTGTGTGTGTGTGTGTGTGTGTGTGTGTGTGTGTGTGTGTGTGTGTGTGTGTGTGTGTGAAAATGTGCTTTTGTAACAACAGAGGGCAGTGAGGATGAGGGGAGTTGGAGGCTGCATGCCCCGCTGGAAGGCTTTAATTCGTTTCTGTTGTTCTTGTCAAATCAGAAAAAAGAAAATCAGGATCAAATTCAGACTTGCACACGCTCCACCTCAGCGTGACAGGAGCGAGCATCCCAGAGAAGTTTTCACACATCAGCCGGTGGGGGTAAAATGACACTCTCTCTGACTCTGACAGTGTGGACCATCATATTCTGCTAGATAGGCTGAGACACGGGGTGGGTATATCAGGGTCTGCTTGGGAATTGTTCAAATCTTATTTGCGAGAACGATCCTTTTCTGTGGCTACCTCTAAGTACAGTCCCTCTTCTACTTTTCTTGCCTATGGTGTGCCACAAGGTTCAGGTTTGGGGCCTTTATTGTTTTTGTTGTATTTACTCCCAGTTAGATATCTCCTCTAAGCCCTAAGATGTTTCCATAATTAGAGATTTTGCATAGGTGCACAGATTCCATTACAGGTTGGATGGCTGATAATTTTCTTCAGCTAAATGAAGAGAAGACTGAAGTCCTTGTTTGTGCTTAGGGCTGCTCGATTATGGCAAAAATGATAATCACGATTATTTTCACTGACATTGAGATCTCGATTATTTGACGATATTTATTTAACAATAACAACGTGTTGAATAATGACTTTAAAGATTGTCAAAAAATAATATAAATAGTGCAAATACTGATAACAGTGCAAATGTTTGCAATATAAGAAATAAATGAAAAATGTAAACATCTGTTTAGTGAACTTTGCAGTGTTGCTCTGTGCTGCAGCTACACTGTAGCAAAGTTTACACACTGTGTCTACTTGATCCACGTCTGACTGAACCCATAATGTTTCCACACCACTGAAGGTTTTTACCTCTTTTCAACCAACGGCAGCCACTCTCCTCTCCAAATAACTTCTGCTTAGCTTTCCGAGCTGCCTCTTAATCAGCGGTCCCCAACCCCCGGGCCTCGGACTGGTACCGGTCCGTGAGTCGTTTGGTTTCGGGCCGCGAGAGTTGAGGCTCAGGTGTGAAATGTTTAGTTTTCAGTAGTGATAGCCCGCTTGAAGCTGGCGCTCCGGAGCGTGTGTCGAAAAAAACAACACACTGGTTCAGAAGCACTGTGTCGAGGCTTGCTTCGTTTGGCAAAAGTCACGTGACCAGTGACGTCCGAAGCTTCATTACGCACGTAACTGCTTCGGTACCTGATTCAAACGGATATAAGGAAGTGAATCATCCACGGGATTCGTGGAGTGTGTTGATGGTGACAGATAGCGACGAGGTGATCATTCCACTGACAGATATGGAGCCAGCGAGGAAGAGAGGACGTTCTGGCGTGTGGAAATATTTTGAGTTGATTTTGCTCAATTTATTTTATCTGCCGAAGTGAAAAACTTGAAATGTCCAAAATCATGTTTTCATAATGTAAATATCATTACAGCATATGACTTCAGGAACACTTCCATGTGAATTAAAGCTAATGAAGACTACAACAATGTATTTGACACTATACGTACATTACATTGCTACACAGTTTAGAAAATCATTTTGTTTATTGTTGTTAGGTGATAGTCTGCAGGACCCAGGAATACCTGCATATCTACCAGCTTGCAGTGTAGTTCCTGCACTCCACAGCCTCTTCTGTTCCATGCAAGTGGATTTTCTCCAGGGCAGGAGAAACTATTTCTAAGAAAAGAAACAGACTCAGCCAGCGCACAGTAACACTAATCCTCTTTTTAAATGTAAATAACAAAAGGGCTACCTGACATAGAGCATGTTTTTACTTTGCAAGTTCTTGATTAGGGGTGGGTTTTGATTATCGCCTTTCTGATTACAATCCATGCTAAATTGAATAAAGTGATATTGATTCATTAAAATCCCGTGTCGATTTGTAAATTAACGTTATCATGCCTGAAACGCCAGCATCTCAGGTTAAACCTCACAACATGTCGTCAAACACCATACAGCTAAAACAGTAACTGGGAGCAGGTTTACGGATTCTGCATACAAACGTGAACACAGAGCGCGGACCCGACGCGTCAGAGTCAGATTTTGGTGCGTCGGCGGGTCCGCGCTGTGTTTGCCTCTTTTTTTTTCGCTGGCTTCTGCAGCTGCAGGTTTCATAACTCTCTGTTTACATCTCTAATTAAGTCTCACATGTGTCAGCTTTCTTTTAATAGATACGAAATTATGGATATATACTGTTAAATGATCAGAATTGTAATATTTCTGACTGAGGCAAAACTTTCCAGATTCCAATCAAATCGGATCCTGTATCGAATCAAAATGATTCTACAAATCAGTGACGATGCAGCCGTACTCAGCTCCCTAAGCATTTTCCCTTTCCAGTTCACAATCAATCCCACCCCTAGGTCACAAATATGTATAGGAATTGGCCTAATCTAATATTTTGTATGAACCTGTCCAGCTGTCCAGTGATTAAACGACAAGTAGATGGAGGCAGGACTTCACAGCAGGGGCATACTCCATAATGTGCTGTGCATTCTCATATGTATATTATATATATTGCTCACTTATTGTATTTACCAACATCAAGGAGTTATGAGCAGAGAAAGGCCACACCATAGTGCATGTTTAAATAGGGAAAGTTTATTGATCAAAATGTATTACGCAAATACGCATTACATTTTTTTCAGCCCCCCAATCGAGAAAACAAAACCAATTACATGTTCAAAGCAACGGAACGGTGGCCCAATATCAGAGAGAACTCCACTCTTGAGTGAGCAGTGATAATTGAGCAGTCCGTTTTATTTTGCAGATTCAAGCTGCTCTTCAAAATTTTCACCACCAGATGTCACCGGAGAGGACTGTGTTGAAAAGCTTCGAGTAATGAACCGTTTTTCAATACAAGCTTCAGTGCTTCGGAAAGCTTCATTTGGCCATCACTAGTTTTCAGGGTTTTTATCGGTTTTCAGCGTTATTTTGTTATCGTCTTTATCGTTTACTCGGTTTTCCTGGGTCTTTTCAGGGTGTTATGAATAAATCTTCTTTTTCGGTACCGGTACTAGTTTTATTTTGTTGTATTTATCCGCGACACCTTAAAGGCCGGTCCACACGGAGCAGCGCGAGAGTAAAGCACGAGGGAGGGGCTAATAATCGGCTCAGTCATTTTTAATGATCGTTGAAAGCCCAGATCGTAATCGAGATTAAAATTCGATCAATAAGCAGCCCTATTTGTGCTACTAAAAGATTTGTGCCTAGTGTTATGGTAAACTTGGGTCCACTTGCTACATTTGCCAAACCTTCTATCAGGAGCCTTCTGACCAAGTCCTCCAAGTCCTCCCGTGTCACACCCCTGCTGATCCACTTTAAGATTATGATTTTGACATTCAGGGCTCTGCATGGACAAGCACCAACATGTATCAGTGAACTTTTACATCCAGACATTCCCAGCAGGTCCCTGAGGTCATGTGATCAGTGTTGCCAATTTAGGGACTTTGTCACTATATTTAGCGAGTTTTCAGACCCCTTAGCAACTTTTTTTCTAAAGAAAGTCGCTAAAAAAAAAGACGTGAAAGCGCGTATCGCTTTTACTCTCAACAAGCAGCGGGTGCTGTAACGCAGTCAGTTCTTCTTTTACTCTTTTACTCTTATGCTGTTTTGTGGATCACAAGGTTTAAAACTACTTATAAACACACACACAAAGTAACTCCACCAGAGCGCCTATTTCGGGTCACTTTTGCCGGTCCAAGCCCGGGTAAAGGAGCAGGGTTGGAATTGTGACATTAAAAAACAATAATTGCTAAAAGAAATTTAATTTGTAGTTCTAAATAAACTCTAAATACATTTAGGACGTTTTTTACTCACTTTATGTCTCTTCCACGATGTTATTTCTCTCTCCAACAACATAGGTTACAATTAGATTAGCACGAGCAATTATGCAAATTAGGCGATGACGTCATTTAGCGACTTCTAGCAACTTTTAGGACAACCAATAGCGATTTTCCTTACTGAGGAGTTGGCAACACTGCATGTGATCAGGGCTTGCTGGTTGTCCAGCACACGAGGCTGAAAGCCAAAGGCGACAGAGCGTTTGTAACTGTGGCCCCCAGACTGTGGAAGTCTCTCCCTTTGAGCCTGAGATCTGTGGACTCACTTGGTCACTTTTAAAAAACAGCTAAAAACTCATCTTTTTAAACTTGCTTTTGGTAGATTTTTATATTTATGTTTTAGCTTCTATGAAGCACTTTGTGATTTCTAACTTGAAAGTTGCTGTATAAGTAAAATTTTACTTTACTTGCTTTACTCACGGTGCGGTCCCCAAGCTGGGACTTCTTCCCGATCCACCAATAAAGCAATTTAAAATAGAGGAGACCCTACACTTTACCAATGAGAAAAAACACTGATCAATGAAGCCGTTTCAGAGAGGCTCTCGCTTTGACCAATCAGAGTGAAGGAGGCCTGGTTTAGTGTAAAGGTGTGTAAGTTCTCTAAAACTGCTTCTGTGAACACTTTTCTAAGTAAAAATATATGTAGAATATATATTCAAATATGCCATGGAAGGTTTTCATTAAGCATTTCTGAGTATGTTATAATGTTTTTCTTACACCCTGTGTAATATTTCATAGAAACTTTGTTCGTTTTGTGTGTAATCATTAATCTTTGATAAATAAAATATTTAATCTTGTATTTGTGTACTTTGTGGTTATTGAATAAAAGATCAGTCACACGTTGCACTGATTAACAGAGGTGGCTGTAAGAAATGTTTGATGGAAAAAGGAAACAAAGTGTTGTGCTGCTAAACTTTGAGCTTGTAAGTTACCAACGTTTAAATCAGGGCTCTCAATCTCCAGACCTCGAGGGCCGGTGTCCGCAAACTTTTCCATGTGTCCCTGTTGCAACACACCTGAATACAATTAGTAGGTCATTAGCAAGAGTCTAGAACTTGACTGCATGCTGAGGTGGACCAGAGTTTGAGAGCTCTGGTATAGACACAGACTTTGTTGATCCCACACTGGGGAAATTCTCATGTTACAGCAGCACTTCAATCAGAGATATATTAGAAAAATAAAGATAAATAAACAGCGCACAAATTTAAAATGAGCCAAAGCCTATACTACTGATCTACAAAGGTTGTTATATACAGCAAATACACAGAGAGAATTTTAGCCTATCAGTATAAAGCTGACTGGAGTTCCTGGTCAGTTCATGCAATAAATATAAATGAAATTCCTTCCCTTTGATTCCCAAAGTATGACTCAATAACAGAGACTCTAAAACCAGAACAGAAGGATCCAGTTGGAAGTGTCATGGTCCTGGGTCGGTGACCCAGCGCTTTAAGTTTATTATTATCATTTTCCAATTTATTATCATGATTATTATTGTTGTTTGAGTTCTATGTGTTATATTCGGTCTGCCTCTGAGTCTGCGTCGGTATCTGTCTGTCTATGGTGTCACCCCGTCTGTTTGTGAATCTGTCTGTTTAGTTCAATGTCTTGTCTGGTTCCATGTGTCTGAGTTTCCTGTTTTTCCCAGGAGAAGCTGGGACCCTGTTTACTAGAAGGTTTTAAAATTTCTGTACTTTTAGGTGACAGGAGACATGTGGCCTGGTCAAAACACAGAGAGCTGCACTCTCAAAGATCTTTAAACATAGTAAACATACCTTGTGTGCCACAGACTGCTCCCAAACACGAGGGGACAAGTAATGCCTCTAAAACACTTAAGTTGGCTTTATTAAACATTAGATCTCTAGCTGGGAAAACATTTTTAATTAATGATTTAATCACTGAGCACAGCCTTGATTTTATGTTTTTAACTGAAACTTGGTTGGACCAAAGTAACAGTGGAGCTGTTCTCATCGAGACGACCCCTCCTAACTACAGTTTTATCAGTGAGGCCAGGGCGAGCAGGAGAGGAGGAGGGGTTGCTGTCTTATTTAATGAATCATTTCAATGTAAGCAGCATCTCCTGGAAGTTTTCAGTCTTTTGAATATGTGGCTTTACAGCTGAAGGCCCCATCCAAAGTTGTGTTTCTTAATGTTTACAGGCCTCCCAAATACTGCACAGACTTTTTTAATGACCTCAGTGAACTGCTGTCTGTGATCTGTGTTGATTTTGACTGTGTAATTATTGCTGGGGATTTTAACATCCATGTGGACAACCCTCAGGACAAAGGGACTAAAGACCTGAGTAACACTCTGGGCAACTTTGGGCTGACTCAGCATGTAACAGAGGCCACACATAATAGAGGACACACTCTTGACCTACTGATCTCCAAAGGCCTGAGCATTTCAAAGGTTACTGTGTCTGATGTGGGCCTGTCTGATCATTACTGTGTTTTCTTTGAAAGTAAAATCTCAGCCCACACAAATATATCAACAACAGTGATCACAAAACGGTGTATAACTGAACACAGTAGTGCAATTTTTAACCAGGTCTTCCCATTAACACCTGGCCTGTCCAGAGGGTCAGTCAATGAGCTCGTCAATAGCTTCAATGCTAACATGTTAAATGTAATGGACACTATTGCTCCCATTAAGGTGAAGGTTATCTCAGGAAGGAAAAAGTCTCCATGGAGAAACTCCACACTGGTGAAAAATGAAAAAAGAGAGTGTAGGAAAGCTGAGCGCAGATGGAGAAAA
The DNA here is from genome assembly GCF_041146795.1 of Maylandia zebra. NCBI lineage: Eukaryota > Metazoa > Chordata > Actinopteri > Cichliformes > Cichlidae > Maylandia > Maylandia zebra. The sequence continues at coordinate 2,245,190 of NC_135174.1, read as the reverse complement.
ACAAACCTCCAGGTTCATTATGACATTTATAAAGAGAAACTTCACAATTATAATTTACAACTGAGGAATGCAAGGAGGTCCTACTTCTCTGACATCATCACTAAAAACAGCCATAATGCTCGGGTCTTATTTTCTACAGTTGACAGGCTAACAAACCCTCCTGTGTCAGTGGCAGCTGAACTTCATTCGACCATGGCCTGCAATGACTTTGCCAAATTCTTCACAGACAAAATCCAAAAAATTAGACAAGCAATTGGTACATCAACAGCAGATCCAGGATATGTACTGTGTCCACCGAAAAACTGTTTAAACACCATGAAACAGTTTCAACCTATTAACAGCAAAGACCTGGAGGACATCTTAGGTCAACTGAACTCCTCCTCCTGCTGTTTAGATGTCCTGCCAACACGTTTTTTCAAAAAGGTCTCAAAGACTTTAGAGTCAGACCTGTTACAGATCGTCAACTTTTCTTTATTATCAGGTGTGTTTCCAGAATCACTAAAAACTGCTGTAATCAAACCTATACTGAAAAAGGACAATCTTGACAAGACACAAATGAACAACTACAGGCCGATCTCAAATCTCCCGTTTTTAAGTAAGATCATTGAAAAAGCAGTTTCTCAACAGCTCAGTTACTTCTTAAAACAGAATAATTGCTACGATGCCTTCCAGTCAGGTTTTAGACAGAACCACAGCACTGAAACCGCTCTGACCAAAGTGTTTAATGACATATGTCTGAATACAGACAGCGGAAAAATGTCAGTCCTAGTTTTACTGGATCTCAGTACAGCATTTGATACAGTTGACCACAACATATTACTCAAACGACTGGAGAACTGGGCAGGTCTTTCAGGAACTGTACTAAACTGGTTCAAAACATACGTAGAAAACAGGAAATACTTTGTATCAATAGGTAACTTCACATCTGAGCAGACAAGTATCACATGTGGAGTTCCCCAAGGTTCCATCTTGGGACCCCTTCTGTTTAACATCTACATGCTCCCACTGGCACAGATTATAAACAACAACAAAATAAACTACCACAGCTATGCAGATGACACACAAATATATATCACAATGTCACCAGGAGACCGAGGCCCTGTACAGGCTCTTGGTAAATGCATTGAGGAAATCAATGACTGGTTGTGCCACAATTTTCTCCAGCTAAACAAAAACAAACTGAGGTAATAGTCTTTGGCGCCAAAGAAAAACGATTACAGGTCACCAGAGAACTTCAATCTATACATCTAAAAACCACAAACCAGGCGAGAAATTTGGGTGTAGTGATGGATGCAGACCTAAACTTAGAAAAACACATTAAGACAATAACAAAGTCAGCTTACTATCACCTCAAGAATATATCAAGGATAAAAGATCTGATGTCTCAACAGGACCTGGAAAAACTAGTCCATGCATTCATCTTTAGTAGGCTTGATTACTGTAACAGCATCTTTACAGGTCTACCTAAAAAATCAGTCAGACAACTACAGCTCATTCAGAACTCTGCTGCTCGAGTCCTCACTAAGACCAAAAAAGTGGACCACATCAGTCCAGCTCTGAGGTCCTTACACTGGCTGCCTGTCCGTCAGAGGATAGACTTTAAAGTTCTGATGCTGGTCTATAAAGCTCTGAATGGTTTAGGACCAAAATACATCAATGACCTCCTGACCCAGTATGAACCTTCCAGATCCCTCAGGTCATCTGGATCCGGTCTTTTATCAGTTCCCAGAGTCAGAACCAGACACGGAGAAGCTGCATTCAGCTTTTATGCTCCTTATATCTGGAACAAACTCCCAGAAAGCCTCAGATCAGCTGAAACACTCAGTTTATTTAAATCCAGGTTGAAGACTCACCTGTTCTCAGCTGCATTTGAATAAAGCACCAAATCCACACTTTTAAGCTTAAATTTCAAAACTTACATTTAACTACTGATTTTATCTACTGTTCTGATTTTATCTGTTTTGATTTTATATACTGTGTTGTTTGTTTGTTTGTTAATTAGTTTGTTTGTTTGCTTGTTTTAATCAATTTTAAATCCTGCTTTTTATTTGTTTTTGTTTCTAATGTCTCTGTAAAGCACTTTGAATCACCTTGTTGTTGAATTGTGCTATACAAATAAACTTGCCTTGCCTTTTATTGTGAAGGTCTGTGTCGTATGTGAGTGTGCTCAGTTTACGTTTCCCCTGTCTCGTCAGCTGTGATTTCTCCCAGGTGTGTTCCCCTCCTGTCTCTCATCCCTTGATTACTGCCATCTGTGTATTTAAGCCCTGTGTTTCTCTGTGTCAGTGTCACGTCGTACCCTCAACTTGCTGTGTGTTTGTAATGTCCTGTCCTCCAGCACCTCGGTTTAGAGTTTTGTTTTTGTAAGCTTTATTTCGTGAATCATTCCTCCAGCAATAAAGCTGTGTTTTCAGTTTATTCCCATCTCCAAGAGTCCTGCAATTTTGGGCCCACCACTTCTGCTTGCCTGCCACACAGCCAACCATGACAGGAAGATCAAAGATTAAGGATTGTGTTTTTATAGTTCGTAGTAAACCATCCCCTCGTCTTCCCGGCCTTGTTGTGTGTACCTTAGAGGTTGAATTATACATTAGCCGTACTTCCAAAAACATTTAGAACTGAGATGGCAGCTGTTAGCAGAACTCTGATGCTCACCAGGAGCACGTATCCCCACTTTCAAAACCTTAAGTTGTCAAATCCACGAGCCCTACGTGGGGCCAGAAGTGCAAGTTCCCCTTTACTGACACACTGTAAATAAGTTTAATGCTCAACAACACAGCTAACAGCCTCATGCACTCGAATTTTTGATGTTTAGGCCACAATAATAATTTCCACTTCTGGATAAAGATCGCTCCGTCTTCATGCTTCATAAGAAATTAAGTGTGTCACGTCTTTAGTTATTTATTAATGGCAGCACAGTCATGCACACCATGTGCTCTGTGACATCTGAAGAGTTTGTGCACCACGTTGTTTTTTCTTTGTTTTAATTGGTTAATAATTTTAAGCTCAACCTCCCAGGTTGTTATGAATGGGCCATGTTTTCCTAAATGTTGTGATTCACAAGTGAACGATGTGGAACATACTTCAGACAGGACTTATTTAAACGGTTGAAAAAGATACTACTTCATACGGGTCAAATATTTTAAGAATGTTTCTCAGTGTAAACTTGTAAAGAATCTTTGGACAGCATACACAGCTACCTGCTGCCTCTCCTGCACTGTTAGATGGATGTAAATACAAACACATTTCCTCTTGCAAATGATAAACAAGCCACATGTTGCTTCAAAAGTAGCACAAACAAAATAAAAAAATGACTCAACAATGATGAGTAGAGCTAGACTGATAATCAAGCAGACAATTTACATTTTTGTGCCTCTACAAATTAAGAAATTTATGATTAATGAATCAAGAAGACGAAACACATGTGCGCCCAAAGTCTTTAAACATCCACTTAGTCTGTAACGATAGTGTGGCACTATGGAGCGTTGGTTTTTACTCAACTTCAACATTTCAAATGTAAATTCAGCTGTGAGTTTTTATTTATTTCACTGTAACAACCCCAGAAAAAGACATTTGTTTAAGATATTGTTCTTGTATAATTTCTGAAGTAATGCACATCTGATCTACCAAACTTTGAAGAGAAGCAATAAGGAAAACAAAGAGCTTATTGTTGAAATTATCCTTTGTTAAGTTGCTGTGTGTCCTACAGAGAGAATGACTGAGCGCTCCACCAGGAGCTGCAGTTTTTGTTATCATCTTTGTTTTATGATCTATCCTGTACATTAGGCTTTTCAATGAGTACAGTAGAAAAATACAATTTTAATTTAAGCAAAGATCAGTTCGAGTCTGCAGGGATGGGATAAGGTCCTCGTGGCTCTAAACAGTCAGTCATCTTGTGGTGTCCCCTTTAGACTCGACCTCTGCTTCTTCTGATCCTTCTGGCCCATGATGCGGTACAGTTTTTTTCGTGCGTCTTTCATTCTCTTCATCTTGGCTTCTTCGTCTTTCTCCTTTTGCTGGAGGAACTCTTTATGTTTGGCATGATGTGCTCTCTGGGCCACCTTCTTCTTGTAGTGATGCACTGTGCTCAGAGCTCGTAGCAGCTCCGCCACCTGCCACAACACGAAACGTCAAAGCAAAGATCAGTTAGCACAGGGTCATCCTGAACAAACTGGGTGTTGTGCTGCATCGTTTCTGTCAATCATTGCAACGCTGTCAGATCAGTGATTAATCTGGCACCACAGCTCTCTCTGGTTTGGCAGCTTCATGTTCTCAGTATATATGAAAACCTGGACATTCAGCTAGGCTCTGTTTCCTCTCCACCTACACTAAGACTATCACTTACTGTGTTGGGACCACAAATTCTTAACGAGCTGCAGCACTCATACCGTAAAGTCAGGTTGTGCTCACCTTCCTCTCATGGGGCTCGCGTATCACAGTGGCTCTCTTCAGGTCTCTGGGCACCTTTCCTTTGGGTTGCAGTAGTTTGGGTTTGCTTTTAAAGGGGAGGGCCTTCTGCAGCTCCTTGGGGATGTGGAGTGGGTTGAAGTGCCTTGGGGCTCGGGTTATTGGCTAGAAGGTAAAGGAATGTATTTCAGGGTATCGGTTAGTGAAGGTGTACGATGACAAGTGAGGGTACACACAAAGACAGAAGAGATGATGACAATGACAAACACTACACAGCCAGGATTTGGTACTGGTTCACACATCACCGAACAGTTAAAGAGCAAAGGTTTGCATACTACAGATTCCTCTACAGTTCATATATATTTCTGAACAAGTGCCACGTTTACCTTTTCTGTGATGCAAAACAATTCAACAACAAACTGATCTGATCACAAATGCTGTGCTCTCTTCATTAAAAGGACAGTTTGAGCTTTTTACGTCTTATTGCAGTTCTATTAGTTTCATATTCAAAGGCACACTGGCACACTGAAATAGCACCTCCAAGTCTGAGGCCACGGTCCTCAGGTGGAAAAGAGTGGAACGACACCTTCAACATTGATGCTTTGTTTGTTTTTTGTACGATTATCAGTTAAATAAAGCCTCTAAATGCTTCCCTCTTCATTTAAACGTGATACGGTGATCCCAGCACTTCCTGGGAAACAGGGTTGCAGTTTCAGTGTTTCAGGGAGCAGATCTCTGTTTCTATCTGTTCTTCACTTGTGCACTTTAGAGTGGTCATCAGGCTGAGTCTACCTTGTACAGCGAGTCAATGCTGGGCTTGTTACGGACTCCCAGGTCATGTTTGAGCTGCCCCACGGTCCTCATGCCCGACCAGCTGTCCTTCTGGCCAACAGGCAGCAGCAGTGAGGTGACGGGGTTGTAAAGCTGAGGAATACTGACTGGATACCAGGAGCGCAGGAACACAATATCTGCAGAACAAACACCGACACTAAGACACGGAGTGGTAGACACACATCACTGAAACATAAGTTAATTAATCATTTGGATTTGATCAATTTACGAGATTATAATCTGCATTATTTTTATTTCCTAGGAACTGGCAACAACTCTTTGTCCTTCCTATAGGAGGGTTTAACTGGTTTAAAGCCTTAATACAATGTAAGAGCTGCAGGGACACATAGTATTTATAAACTAACAGTAAAGTCAGCAAAAACAGTCACCACTCATAAGCAGGCGGTCCTCAAACGTGGCTCTGAAAGCTCCCGGAGGAGTCGACAGCGCCTTCTTTATCTGACCTCTGACCCCCGACACCGTTCGTATAGAAGCACCTTCAAATTTAGCCACCTCCAGCACCGTGTTAAACATGCCCTGTGGAGAGAGGGAGCAAACCGTCAGCATTACACAATCACCTTCATCTCCTGCCTTTTAAACGAACAGCACAAACATGAACATGCTTCCTCCTACAGCTACACACGGAGTAAACAGTGACGAGCGTCTTCCACTCACTGCTCGGAAAAGTATGACTTTGCTTATCGACTCTTTGGTGACCCAGTAAATGATGTTTCTCTAAGTGTTTTTAGGTAATTAGTCTATTTACATGCTGACATAAAGTGAGCTTCAGATGTAGCGTACCTTGATGAAGCAGGTGTTTTGGAAGATCTTATAAGGGTAACCAATTAGTTTGAGCTTCTTCACAATAGTGACTGATTTATCCAGGTCCAGGACGACTCCTGTGGCTGCAATGCGGAAATTAGCCTTCACAGAAACACAAAACAGGACTTTGAGATTCAATGAGAGTACTTTACATTAAAAGAATTACATGACCAGACTTGATGCCACCTTACAAAAGTACACTAACAAGCCTCTGTCTCCAGGTAAACACTCACTTTAACTCCTGATACTGACTGAACAGCCAGAAAGCCGGTGCCCTGTGGAGTGATGGGACCTGCAGAGAAACAAAGGTTAGAATTTATTTCATCAATGTAAACATCGCAGAGACGTAAACTTTGACACACACTGAGACGCACCTGTGTACACAGAGCTATACTGCAACAGACTTAAATACTAAACGTTCAGTGTAAGCTACCACAGGGCAGCTGCAATGACATGTAAAAGTCATAAACCCACATTTTATTCTCAACATATCACATGTTCAACCTGAGAAAATGAACCACTTGAAGACAAATATCAGGCCATGATTAGCACTGTAGAGACGAGGAAAACACGTTTTCTTTTTTTATTGTGATTAAAATGAGCAAATCTCTGGATTTAGTTTGAATTTAAACTGTACGCAGCATCCAAACATTTTTGGAACTGGTGTTAGGTATGTGCTTCTACTTCCTGAAGTCTTACTCTCATTAGAAGCCTGAATAAACGTATCGTGTGAAGCCATTCAAAGTGTAGTTGAGACACGCAGAGTGAAATCTGCGTGTAAACCGCAGTCATGCTCTGAATGCAGCTCACCCCAGATCGAGGCTCCACAGTGCATGTGTTGCGGTGTGTATTTAAGCAGGCGGTGGCGTCCATTGTGATCCTCAATATGATAGAGAGGGATGGTCTGGAAGCGGCGCCAACCCAAGGACAGGATCAGGGGGTCCCGTGTCTTCAGGATCCGCTCATACCAGCGGTGCTTCTTCAGGCGCATCTGACATACACAGAGTACAACATCTTATTTAACCATTATATCTTAATAAGGGTATTTACAGATGTGGGAAGTAACAAAGTACAAATACTTCATTAGTGCACTTAAGTAGAACTTTCAGGTATCTGTACTTCACTATGTTTTTACTCCCTACATTTTTATTTTACAGCAGAACTTTTGTTCTCTTCTTTGTTGTTCCTCTTATTTGATCAGGTCTCTTCCCTTTGCACAGATTGCTGGCTGGAAAGGACGGGAACATTTCTTTTTGTTTTCTTTTTAGGGTCTGCTTTGTTTACATGTTTTCAGGTGTTTTGTGCTCTAATAAAAAGCAAAAGAAAACATTTTAAGATGTATACAATTTATGGATTCATATACAGATATTTTTAAGAATAATCATTCTATTCTTATTTCATTAAGAACCTTTGAAAAGTGCAAATGTAGCACATACCTGCAGGTATCCTACATTGCCTTCACTGGTTCCCAGGCCTCCGATGATGACGGGGTAATGTGGGTCAAAGTTCGTTACAAACTCACAGGGTAAGGAGGAAATTTCTAATCGGACGTACATTCCTGGCCGGAAGCCTTCATACTGCACTCTCGACTCATCGTCCATGTCTTCAAACTCAGCTCTGTTCAGCTGAACAAACAGTGGAAGAATATGAGACATAAACAGAGTCTTAAATGTGAACGTCAGACTGATGGACAGTCTACCTCCGCCTGCTTCTGCATCTCCTCCTTCAGATCGTCGAAGTACGTGGCGTCACCATCGTCGTACTCCGTGTCGAAGCGCTCCTTCAGTCTGCGTTTCTTTTCAAGGCGCTTGTTCTTCTGCACCTCCTCATCATCCATCTTCACCTGTTGGTCTTCATCGTCAGTTTCATCTTCATCACTTTCACTTTTCTAATGGTAAAAAAAAGTGTGCGTGACAAATAACCTTTGTTACATTTTTGGGATGGGTTTGTAGATATGTGCCCCCCCCCGGGCTTACACTCTGCGATTTTTGGCTCATTTTGAGCCGATTTTTCAGCCGTGCGACCGCTTTGGTGATCGGTCTGAGTTTGGCCTTCATCGTGTAGTATACGTGGGGTAACGAGGAGCGATTAACACCTCACGACCAGCTCCCCATCATCAATCGCTTGGTCGTGAGGCTGTCGCTGCTCACGCTGTGCACGCGCAAACACATGTCGGTGAAAAAGACGGCGCAGCACGGCTGTGCAGCGTGTGATCTGGACACAAGCGATGGAGGCACAACCTGTAGAACTTTGGAAAGCTCATCCGAGCCTTTTCGATGTGGCCTCACAGAATCATCACGACCACAACAACCGTGGAAATAGTTGGATCTACATGCTGCTCATTCACAGCTGCCTGATCATGTTTTTCATTAGCAATTTAGCAAAGTTGATGGTGTGTGTGTCTGTGTGAGTGAAAGACAGAGAGCGAGCGACAGATTTTCTGTTATAACCTTCATGTTACGGAGGCTCAGTGTGAGCACTCAGGTCGATCAGAGCCGTATAGTGTGACCCTGCATCGTGACCTACTAACTTCTAACCCCTGCGAGTCAATCGTGCAGTTTGAGCAGAAGCTGAATAACGCGACTGAAAGAAAACGCAGTGTCTGCCCAGATTAAGCAACTGTTGCTGATTATTTTTCATTCCCATCCACCACATTGATACCACGCTGTATTCTGAGTCACGTACCTCGGCCTGATCCTGCTCCCCAGTCGTGCCTTTGTGAACTTTTCCCGTTTCCAAATCTTCAAAGTCACCGTAGAGCTCCTCTACATATAAGAGAACAGAGTACTTATGATGCATGGTGACAAATCTACTCTTAGCTGAAAGTCTTTGTAATCAGTCACTGTCACATTACTACTGCACATAACTGAACTCAGGTGTTTTCGACCAGCTCTGAATACAGCAAACAAAACGCTCCTCCCCCTGAACTCTTACCGTCTTCTTTGAGCAGCGTTGCAGCATCCTGGCCTTCCTCCCATTGACCCGTCACAAAACAATCCCTGATTGAGTTCAACATCTGAAAAAGAAAACAGACCGACTTATTCTAATATTCTTGACAACATCAGCTGCTCTTGAGTCGGAGTTCTGTTGGAAAATACCGGACCTCTTCTAATTCCCAATTGTGGGAAATGTCGGGGTTGAAATGGGAGCAGTCTAAAGCGTCAGCCTGAACTTTTTTGCTTTTCTGCGGGCGATTAACTCGAAACAGTCCGCCAAGCTCCTCCTCCTCCTCCTCAGAATCTTCCGCCTCCACCACTGCAAAACAAGGATCAGCAGCGCTTGTCAAGATCACATCCTCGCGTATGTGATGCAAACATATCGCTGAGTAGTTATGGAGGACTGATGACCTACTGTCAACATTACCATGCTTCACCGGGCCAATGGCAACAGTAACTAACGCTGGCGTCAATGATCAATGATCAGAAATTAATTTTCATGAAAAATAATTTAATCCTGATGAATCCAGTGAAGTGTGAGTTTGTTTGTTTTATACCTGTCCTACACAAACATTATTGGTTGTTACTGATGAAACAAACAGGATACCTGAACCATAAACCAGCTTCCTCAGGTTGGGGGCAGCTTCCTGATGCCGCAGAAATGCTGCTGATGCTTTCTGCTGCAGGCCCTCCTTCCACTTGAACGTCCCTACAGACAGATCACAACCAGGAAGGACAACAGTTTGTTTTTTAGCATAAAATTGAACATAAACTAAATGTAAATAAACCTGAATGAGTCGTGTGGTACTTACCCTGCTCCTCCTCTTCATCACTGTCATCGGCACCAATCTCCTCTTCCATCGACTCATCATCTTCATCTCCATCCTCCTCATCATCACTGTCTTCCTCTGACTCTTTAGAACAGTGCCCAGAGTCTCCGGCTCTCTCGGCCTCGCCTTCTCCTTCGCTGTCCGCCTCGCCCCTCTCCAGCTCATCCTCGCTGTCTGCAAACGCTGGTGCCTCTGCGATCACCTCCTCCTCTCCTTGCATCTCCTCCAGCTTCCGTTTCTTTACCGGGGGAGTGCTGCCTTTGGTGGCTTTTTCAGATTTATCTCTCACCTCTTTGAGAAATGTGGACAAATCATCTTCCTCTTCCTGGTTCTCCTGGTCACTGCCATCATCATCCTCATCACTGCTGGACCCACTAACGTCATCCTCCTCCTCCTCCAACCCAGTGAAGACCACCTTCCTCCTCTGTGTTTGTGTGTGTGCATCCCAGACATGTATCTCTCGAAGTCCCTCCTGCACTCTAACACAAACAGGACAAATATCTGTTACACAATCTTTTTCAAACAATCGATCGCCTGTTACTTTGTGCGCCTCAGCAGACGTGTGTGTCTGTGTTGTACCTGTACGGTTTATGAACATGGCTTGTTAGCCAGCTAGCTGATAGCTCCGGCTCACACTGCATCACCACACTTACAGCTGTCATGGAGAACTTTGTGATGTCTTACCCACTCTGCTCGCTGATGTCTGTGGGGTCCAGGCCAGCAGAGCCACTGAAGAGCGAGACCTTACTGGCAGCCATCTTGGCGTCTAGAGTGACATGTGTTTCTATGAGGGACTGGACCAGCTCTGTGGTAGGCCGCACTTCCTCCTGCAACAGGGTTCGAAGCATTACTTCAACCCTTGAATCCTGGGCCAACATTTTACAAATGCACTTCACACCGTTTAGATGCAAGCTACACACTGCCATCTCGGGAATACCTGCAGCTGTTTGACGTGGTTGGCTGGGAGGTCGATGTAAACGGCATCTTTGTCATACACGACCCCTCCGACCCCGGCCATGGGTGCGTAGAGCAGACGCTCCTTCTCATTCAAGGCCCTCTTCTTCTGAGTACCAGGCAGCGGACACGGGTCTGGCAGGAAGTTGGCGTCTGACATCTGAAAGTCTCCTACACCTACAGACGGGACAACACACAGCACATCACTCCAGTGCTTTCATGGCTTTGTTTCATACTGTCAGTCTGCTGCAAAGCGCTCCGTCTGTGTACCTGGTATATGGACCTGGCCTTTGTTTTTCAAATGTGTCCCTCTGAGGTAGCCATACAAGGACACAGTCCGATCACACTTGGGGTCTGTTCTGAGCCTCTCGGGGTCGGTCAAGTCCTCAATACTGAGGAGAGTAAGACAAGAGCAAAGACTGAGTTCACAAAACCCCAAAGAGTCGCTTAAAGAAACATCTCTTTAAACATGTACACACACTAAATGTGATCATCTTTGATAAACCAACACGGTAACCTTCTTAATAACCTTC